>NC_136065.1:337419173-338619173 GCF_964261635.1 Lissotriton helveticus | reverse complement strand
GTTGTTGTTTGCTCTAGCAGTGGAGCCCCTCGCATTATCGATCCGGACGGGATGTCATTATGGGGGGTTACAAAGCAAGGTGGGGCGACAATATATATCGCTATATGCAGATGACCTTCTGCTCTTTCTTGAGGATGCCGGTGAAGCACTGAAAGGGGCTGAAAGATTGTTAACGAGTTTTGGCGAGATGTCTGGCTTGAGAGTGAACTGGTCCAAGACATGCTTGTTCCCGGTGCGACTGGGGGAGATTCGACCCTCGGCGACCCGAGAGGTGCGCTGGGAGCCCAACTGCATGAAATATTTAGGTGTATACGTTTACCACACGACAGCCGATCTGTTGGAAGGCAATGTCGGTCGCGGGATAAGAGTTTTGAAGGGGAGTATGGCCTTTTGGGCCACGCTTCCACTGTCGCTAGCAGGCCGGATAGCGCTACTTAAAATGGTTGCGCTTCCAAGGCTCCTGTATTATTTCAAGACCTTGCCGATATGGATCCCTGCCACTGTCTTTAAAACCTTGAAGTCTGATAGTATCCTTCCTTTGGGGAACTGGACGGCGTAGAGTGGCACAAGCGACGTTAATAAGACCTAAGGCGGAGGGTGGACTGGCGGCCCCTGACTTTGAGCTATACTACTTAGCTGCTCAACTGCAGATCTATGCACAAGAAATTGCACGAGAGTTTAGAGGTCCGGAATATAAAAGAGGCTGAGGCATGCCTCGGCATATCCTCTCTTTCATTGCGCTGCAGCAGAAACTAGACCTCTGGGACCTGACACAGGAGGAAAAAACAATCAGATTGTGTTGGAATCGCTCACAATGCAGGGCAGGTGTACTACATCCTTATGCTCCGGAGATCCCTATAGGAATGCTGACGGCACTCCCACATGGTGGTGACTGGTCACAGCTACAAGAATGGGAGGAAGCGGGAGTCCAGGTGCTGGGGGACTTATTTGAAGACGGCGCACTATTGCCGTACCCAATATTATTGGACAGGTTCGACCTACCGAGGGGAGGTTTCCTGCTGCACGCAGCATTGACAAGAGCAATACAGCAGCACTGGAGAGAGGGACTCGGAGAGCCGAGAACAACAACGGTTTGTCAATATAGAATGATGGCGACCGGTACCTTCAAGGCAGTCACGTGCCTTTACTCTAGAATGCTCCATGAAGGGCTACCACCGCTTGACAAGCTGAAGGGGAAATGGGAAACGGACATAGGAAAAGTCATCCCCGAGACAGTGTGGGCGCAAATAATGCGGAGGGCCTGGAAAAGCACACGGAATGCAAGATTCCAATTAGTGCATTTCTACATCCTCCACCGAGCGTACCTGACACCAGGCAGGCTTAAGAAATATTTTGATGCAGAGAATGCCGCATGTCCCAGATGTATACAGATCGGGGTAGAACTGGACCATATGTTATGGACATGCCCGAAATTGGAGCTTTACTGGAAGGAGGTGGGAGACACTCTAAATGCAATAACGGAACGGAACTTAGAATTTGACATGGCTGTAGGTGTGCTACATTGGTTCCCCCAGACCCCCAAGAATAAAATCACCAGTAAATGTATAGATATGGGGCTCATACTGGCGAAATGAGAAATCACAAAACACTGGAAAGCGGCACTGGGGCCCAATGGCACTAGATGGAAGAACGAGTTTCTTAAATGGGCCAGTGGCGATAGCGATTTGAGATTCCAAATTGCGCGTAGACAGCGCAATGAAAAGGCGCTAGAGACAGCTCAGGCGTGGGACGCATTAGCACAAGCACTGCGCGATTATGGGACACAACCAGAAGGCGAGGAAAGGCAATAAGATTGGGGATTATCCCCTGAAACATGACAGGCACATCACACAGACTAACACCTGATCACTCCTGTGCACACAACTTATTATGGTTGAAACCAATTACAGACATCGATGATGGGGATCCAGGGAGAGAGGAGGGAATATAAGGGAGGTAGTTCGTAAAACAAGACAGAGCATGTTGAGGCTTAACTTTACTGGGGTACTATATTCATTTCCTGGATCGGATCCTACCCTCCACCGAGATTGTAGCTATGGAAGGGTGTAACGTGAGTTTAGGGAAACATGGGAAATGTATTTGAATTTGTAAGTTGTGTGGAATAAAACCCAATAAACTTTGTTTTAAAAAAAACATGAGAATCATCAGAAAAGGAGGAGAAGAAATAATTTGGAGAGAGTTGGTTCAGAATGCAGAAACATCCACAAATGCTCTTAGAGAGGATACTGAGCTATTGGTACCAGTAAAGAATATAAAGATAGCTATTTTTAATCTGTCACGTAGGGTCCCTACAGTTGACAAAAAAGAGTATTTTAGTAAATGGACAATTGTTTGTCTCTTCCTGCCCTTTTAATAACTTTCAGGTCTGCAAGGACATCCATAATTTTTTTCAAAAGATCAAGTCAAACAATGTTTTGCAATAATTCCACTCCAATGATCCAGCCCATATGGCCGGTATCCATGACAAGCTGTTGGAGTTTCAGGAGGAAGCCCGCTGTGAGATTTGCTTCTTCCACCGTGGCGCACAAGCCAGACACTACGGAGAGGGATGTAGGTCGGGTAAAATGCTTGCGGACTTCCTTTGGAGGCTGAGCGCCTCAAGCTATGTAACAGAGTTACTCGATTCCGAGTCTAATCCTGTGTCCTTCGTTATGTCCTCATATGCCGAACTCTACACTGCCACTCTGATTCTCGGCTCGTCCAAGCAGTCCAAGTACCTCGACACCATGCAACTGCTCTGGCTCGACCGAGCTCACCGTGAATATCTAGAATCCACCATCACTAAGGATGAGATCAAACAAGTTATTAGCACCCTCCCTGGTGACAAAGCACCTGGACTTTATGAGCTCTCTACCCATTTTTACATGGAGTTTGCTTTGCTACTGGCCTCATACCTCCTGAAAATGTACCAGGACTCCCTAAAAACGGGCTCTTTGCCATCAATGTTGCGGAAGGCAGTTGTCACGCTACTCAAACCAGTGGACCGCTCTGATTTGTACAGAACCCTCTTACTCATTTACATTGATAATAAAATATTCGCCAAGGTGCTGGCTAATCGTCTATTGCCGCTCCTGTCCATGATTGTAAAACCTGATCAAATTAGCTTTATCCCCAATCGCTTGACTTCACACAACCTCTGCACCATTTTCGCAATCATGCACCACCTAGACCCCCCGGATCCCCGCTGTAGTCACTATACTTGATGCTACCAAAGCATTTGACTATCTGGCATGGTGCGGCCTCAGCTCATGTTTCATCAAACCAAAACACCTCCTATATAGACTTCCCACTGCCCGAGTGCGCCGTAATGAGCTCCGTTCTGACCCTCTTCCCAGTGATACAAGTCACCGCTACTCTTTATTTATTTTATTTTATTTGCAAAGTTTTATATAGCGCTGGCTAGACCAGGAGGTATCCGAGCGCTTCACATGAGGATCAGTCAGTTACATGTTCCATAATTACATAGACCAGTATAGCGATGGAGCTTTTGGCAGCAAGGTTCCGGCAATGTCACTCAGACAGGGGCATCAGCTTTACTACTAGAGGTATGGTAGTCTTGATGTACCCAGACAATATCACCCTAGTGCCAACCTTACCCTGCTAGGTGGTACAGTTTGGTGACTATTGTTGCTTACAAGTGAATTGAGGCAAATCCATACTTTTTCCCCTCACAGACACCACATATCCCCAGAAGTGGGTGGACGAACCGGTGTGGTCTGCGGGTCCGCGTCAGTCGTCGGCATCGCTGGGATGACGTTGTCGGAGTACTTAGACGCCGCCCTCGCGCGCTGACATCAGTTCTTCTTTTTTCCGCACCACCAAGCGCAGATCCGGGAAGAGCTAGTACCCTAGTCACTTTTTGACTAACTTTTTGGTCCATTTTGACTATCTTTTCGAGTCGACTTTGACCCCTGGAACCGGTAGGTATGCCTGGTTTTAAACCATATGACGCCTGTCACCGCCTGATGTCGGTGACCGACCACCACTGCCGGTGTCTCTAATGTCTAGGGGCCGACCACGACGACAAATCGTGCCCCTACTGCCGGGCCTTGACTTTGATAGCTAGACGGGAGCGGTCCCGTAAGCTTCTCGAGCTCCGGCAGCTGGCTCCGTCCCGCTCAAGGTCCCGGTCAAGGTGGAGGTCGAGGGACAGGTCTCAGAGCTGCACCCATCGTCGCTCGTCGAGCCATCATCACTCGTCGGGCTCCAAGTCCTCCGGTAAGTCGAGGCACTCAAAGGAGAAGTCGAAGAAGCGACATCGTTCTTCTGACTCCCCTCGCTAGTCGTGTGACTCGGCCGAGGGTTCGGGTTGCACCAAGTCGCGTCCGGCCCCACACCACTCCAGGCGAGATTCGCAATTTCCTCATCGCCATGAGGACTCTCTTTCGCCCGTCGAGGCCTGCCGGTGCGCCCTTGGGCCCCGTGGGTCCGTCTGGGGGTCCTAGCTCGTCGGCGGCTTCGGTCCCGGCACCACAGGACCCCCCGGGATGACGCCAGTCGATGTCACGACGACTCCTCTGGCTCCGACCCTTAGGGAGCCACCCCTGGCACCATCCTCGGACGACGTCATCCCCGGTTTCAGCCCCGGTCCGATCAGACGTCGGAACGGCGCCGCTTGGCGCCTTCTCTGGCGCCAATGGGTGAGGCCTTCACCTACGATCCGGCTCCGTCCTTTAGGCCTGTGTATCAGGACACGGATGAAGGGGAGGACTGGGAGATGTCTGAGGACCCTCTGGCACAACAGTGCCAGTTAAGTCAGGACTGGTCAGATGAGCTGGGGGAGGCCAGTGGTCTTGACACATCGCCAGACACTGGGTTCATCTCTCCTCCCTCCGTGGCTACGGAGGAGGGTGCCACATATAGCGTGGTGTTGCACAAGGCGGCCAAGGCCTTGGCTCTTGAGCTTCCTGCTGCGGCCATGAGGACTAATCTCCTCACTGAGGTGCTTCAACCACCAGTAAGCTCTTCCGAGCCTATGCTGCTGTTCAATGAAGCCCTCACCGACGTTCTGATGGGCACTTGGACCAGGCCCTCCACAGTGCCCCATGTGGATCGGAACGTGGCCCGACGCCACCGCCTGGCTCCGGGCGACCCCTGCTTCCTGTCCTCCCACCCCACCCCCGAGAGTCTGGTGATCCAGGCCTCTACGTTCCAGACCGCATTCCCGTCCGCTCCTCCGGATCGGGAATCCAAAAGGCTTGACCAGTTCGGGAAGAAACTATTCTCCTCAGTTAGTCTAGGGTTGCGGTCCGTTAATACTGCGTGCCTTTTGGGCCGTTACACTCCCTCTCGGTGGGATACTGTGGCGGATGTGCTGCCTCAGTGTCCGGAGGAGGCCCAGACATGGCTCGCCCAGGCTCTTGCTGAGGGGCGAGATGCGGCACGGTATTCCATCATATGTGGAATTGATACCACGGACTCGCTGGGCAGAGCGATTTCCACGATGGTGGTGATCCGTCACCATGCCTGGCTGAGGTACGCCAATTTTTCGGGGGATGTCCAGAACACGCTCCTTGACATGCCCTTCGATGGCCGTCGCCTTTTTTGGCGACAAACCAGACAGTGCGCTTGAGCATTTCAAGGTCTCCAGGGCTACGGCCAAGCCCTTAGGCCTGTCCGGCCAGCTCCAGCAGACTTCTGCTTTTCGTCCCTTTCGTGGCCAAGGAAGGGGCGCCCCCACACGTTCGTCCAGCCACAGGCCGCAGAACCAACATCAACGCGGTTGCGGACGTGGCACCCGCCGTGGCAGTGCAGGGGGACAACGGCCCGGTCAGTCCACATCCACCCCCGCAGCATCCGCCTCAAAGCCCTCCTAGTCCGTGCTTTCAGGCCCATTCAATGCCATGGGAGGCAGGGTTTGCCATCACCTACTGCACTGGAGTACCATCACTTCGGACAGGTGGGTGCTGCAAATCGTCCGAAGGGGCTACTCCCTCCCCTTCGAGGCCAGCCCTCCAGCCATGCCACCGCATGTCGGGGGATCACTTGCGACTTCTGCAGGAGGAAGTTACGGCCCTCTTGGCCAAGGGGGCCATCAAGCGCGTTCCTGGGCCAGAAGAGGTTGTGGTTGTTACTCCCACAACTTTCTGATTCCCAAGAAGGGCAAAGGGGGCCTACGCCCTATCTTGAACCTCAGGAGCGTCAACGGCTTCCTCGGAAGAGGTTCAAGATGCTGACTTTAGCTCAGGTCTTGGCTGCCCTGGACCCTGGAGACTGGATGTTAGCATTGGACTTGCATGACGCTTATTTCCATATCCCAGTCCTGCCAGCCCACCAGCGCTACCTGCGGTTCACGGTAGGCCACAAGCACTTTCAGTTCACCGTGCTCCCCTTCGGCCTCACCAGTGCCCCTTGGGTGTTCACGAAGGTGATGGCGGTAGTCGCAGCTCACCTGCGCAGATCAGGGGTTCCAGTCTTCCCCTATCTCGACAACTGGTTGTTGAAGGCGGGCTCGCACCAGACAGCCGTCTCCCACCTCCAGACGATGGCCGATCTCCTGCACTTGCTGGGGTTCTCCATCAACATGCCGAAGTCACACCCGAGTCCCTCCCAAAGGCTCCTCTTCATCAGAGCGGTTCTGGACGCTACGCAGTTTCGGGTTTTTCCTCCCGAGCAGCGGGTTCAGGATATTCTGGCTCTGATTCCGATCTTTCGGCTTTAATCCGGGTTTCGGTCAGGCCGACGCTGCGGCCCCTGGGGCTGGTGGCCTCCTGTATCCTGTTGGTACATCACGCCAGGTGGAGGATGCGGGCTCTGCAGTAGGACCTGAAGTTCCAGTAGGCACAGCATCAGGGCAACCTGTCCGACCACATCCTGATCTCGGAGGCCACTGCGAGTCAGTTGCAGTGGTGGCTCACGGACCGCAATTGGGTCAGTGGCAGATCCCTCTCCCTTCCCCAACCGGAGCACACAGTGGTGACGGATGCGTCCCTCCTGGGATAGGGGGGCCACATGGAAGAGGCGGAGATCAGAGGCCTCCAGTCTCCGGTGGAGTCCCGGCTCCATATCAACCTTCTGGAGCTGCGGGCTTGCACTGAAAGCATCCCTTCCCTCTGTCGGGGGAAGTGTAGTGCAGGTGTTCATGGACAACACCACCGCCATGTGGTACTGCAACAAACCGGACGGTGTGGGGTCGTGGACCCTTTGTCAGGAGGCTCTGCGCCTCTGGACATGGCTGGAACGCCAGGGCATCACCCTGGTGGTTCAACACCTGGCAGGTTCACTGAACGCCAGGGCGGATGAATTCAGCCGTCGGTGCATGATGGATCACGAGTGCCGTCTGAACTCGGACGTGGCGCAAGGTCTCTTTCAGCAGTGGGGAGAGCCTTGGTTAGATCTATTCGCCACCGAAGAGAACGAGCAATGTCATCAGTTCTGCACGTTGGAATTTCCAAGGCGACACTCGCTCGGAGACGCTTTTCGTTGCGAGTGAAGCTGCGGTCTATTGTACGCCTCTCCGCCTATACCACTTCTGCCCAGAGTGCTTAAGAAGATCAGGCGCGACTGGGCCCAGGTCATCCTTGTGGCTCTGGATTGGGCACAAACGTACTGGTATCCCGAGCTACTCCGTATGTCAGTAGATCCCCCAATTCGTCTGTCTCTTCAGGAGGACCTTCTGTTGTAGCAGCAGGGGACGGTCCTCCAACCGAACCTGTCCAGTCTCCACCTCCATGCGTGGAGATTGAGCAGCGACAGTTGAGGCCATTTGACTTGCCTCCTGAAGTCTGTGATGTCATTCTGGCAGCCAGGCGTCCCTCCACAAAAACGGTATACGCCTGCAGGTGGAACAAATTTGTGGCATGGTGCACAGCAAAGGCTGTGGATCCACTCTCTGCTCCTCTTTCAGAGGTTCTCCTCTTTCTTCTTTCTCTTGCCCAGCAGGGCTCTGCTTTGGGCACTATAAAGGGCTATCTCTCGGCCATTTCAGCCTTCTTGAGGCTTCCTGGTCAGCTTTCTCTTTTCAAGTCCCCAGTTGTAAATAGATTCTTGAAAGGCATCACACACATGTTCCCTCCTGTTCCTTTCGTGATGCCTCAGTGGGACTTGAACTTGGTTCTTACTTATTTGATGTGCGCTCCCTTTGAGCCACTTCAAAAATTTTCTCTTCGTCTTCTGACGCTCAAAACTGCTTTCCTGGTTGCTGTCACCTCTGCCAGAAGAGTGAGTGAGCTCCAGGCACTTTCCTCTAAACCTCCTTTCCTTTCTGTCCAGCCAGACAAGGTTGTTCTGAGGACTCGTCCTTTCCTGCCTAAGGTGGTTACTGCCTCTCACATCAGGCAGTCCATCACATTGCCCACCTTCTTTCCGCCTCTGCATCCCTCAAAGGAGGAAGAGAGGCTCCACTGTCTGGACCCAAAATGTGCGCTCTTTCTACCTCGACCGCACACGACAGTTCAGAGTGGATGACCGACTCTTTGTTGGCTATGTGGGCGCTAAGAAGGGACGGGCGTTGCACAAGCGGACCATCTCTCGGTGGGTGATTTTGTGCATCAACGCTTGTTATTCCTTAGCTAAAAAGGATCCTCGTCTGGGGTTGCACGCCCATTCCACTCGGGCCACGGCAGCTACTACTGCCTTGGGACGGGGAGTCCCTTTGCAGGACATTTGTCAGGCAGCTACGTGGGCCTCGCTGCACATGTTTGCTAAGCACTACTGCCTGGACAGTCAAGTCCGGAGAGATGGCTTCTTTGGCCGTTCTCTTTCCTGGGCTTTCTGGTGTGATCTTGGTTCGCAGACCCACCACCGGGGTTGGTATTGCGGGGGTATCTATTCTAAGGTATGGAATCTAACTAACGTGTTTCTTTCAGATGCACAAGTTACTTACCTTCGGTAACGATATATCTGTAAGAAACATTAGTTAGTTAGATTCCTCCCCATCGTACCCATACTGCAAACCGATATCTAGGGTTAAGGTATCTCCCTTTGAGGGCCCTAGGTTCATGGCACCAGTGTCGGTTTCTTGCATTGCTCGGCGTTCCTGGCGTGGAAAGCTATGTACAGAACTGACGTCAGCGCATGAGGTTGGCGTCTAAGTACTCTGACGACGTCATCCCGGCGATCACGATACCAACGACGGACGCGGAGCTGCAGACCACGCCTACCGACGCGCAGGGGTACTGCTGACAAAAACTTTCCGGATCCAGTCTGACGCCTGGGGATATTCTAAGGTAAGGAATCTAACTAATGTTTCTCACAGATATATCATTACCGAAGGTAAGTAACTTGTGCTTTGTGATCCTGAAGAACTATGGCACACAAACTGTGTCTGCACCATGGCCGGGGTGGAGGACAGAATCCCTAAGTAGTGCAAATTGGTGCTCACCCTCGCTAGCCTTATCACTATTGCGAAGATGGACATCCTCCCCAGATTCCTGTACCTTTTCTATAATGTCCACATCCCCCTCCTTGCTCAGTTCCTATAGCATCTACGATCTAACCTGGTAAATCTGGCATGGCCGCACAGGTAGCTGCGAGCCTCTTGGGAATGCGTCACACTGCCACTAACGTGATATCAAACTTTTTTTGTACCTTTATCCCAATGGCCTGGGGAGAGGTTCACCCTACTGGGAATAGGCAAATGACGATTGCATTCATACACTGTCTGTTGCACCATAATTGGACACTAATCAGCGGTTAATATATAAGATGTAACTTTTAACGTAACTATCCTAAATGTAAAGCGCTCTGATACCCTCTTGGGTCAAGTCTGCGCTATATAAAACTTAATAAATAAATAAATAAATAAATAAAATCTCTCTTACATTGTGCTTTGTAATCCTTTCAATGTATCTATACACCCTAGCTTTGACTTCTCGGCCGGTTTTACAAAAGTGCCTCACCGGACATTTGTACCCCCCTCTGTTTTTTGGATTGTGCAACCATGGCGTGCTCCCTGATTGTTTTTCCTGTCGTCATTCCAGCCCAGTAACCCCCTTGCCCTCCCTGCTTTCCCCCACTCCTCTCCCCATGATGTTATCTTGTGAATTAAACAAATGCCAATAAACCCAAAAAATTGTTTTTGCAATATCTGGTAAACAGAGAAGAGGTATATACTGCATGTGACTAAACATAAACTAACACTAAACTGAAGGTGACTAAACATCTACCAAAGTCTAAGTACTATCAAAGATATAGATACACCTTGTAGTAAAATCCCTTATTAAAAACACTATGATTAAGGATAAGTTCGGTTTTGCTAATTTTATTTGATGAGTTCTGATGCCAGTCCTCACTCCCAGCAATGTGTCTCTGTACATACCTAGGAGGACATACCAGACAATGTCAAACACCAGAGGACAATGGGAATGGATTTGAGAGAGAGCGAGAGACACAGCATGCCAGGGGCCATGTTATACATGTGGCGCATTTTTCTTCATTGCGCTTGGCGTACCTGTTAAAAGGTGTGCCTGGCGCAATGAAGTAAAAAGTGCTGTATTATGATGAATGCGCTGTGCCCAGGGCAGCCGCAAACTCACGCTGCTCTGAGGGGCAGCAGATTCACGTGAGAAACGGAGTGGCTACTTAGAAACCGCTCCGTGATTTCACAGTGCAGGCAGCAACCTGCTTGCACTTTGAAGGGGAATAGAGATCTCCTTGCAGGCAAGTGAGGTGAGTGACTGCACTCGCCTGCAAGGGGATGTCTGGGGGGGGGTCCACGGGACCTCCTATCCCCCCTCCGGAGAGCCGCTTTCAAGGAGCTCATTGACAATGCGCCACTTTTTATGTGGCGAACTGTTAGTGCCCCTCCCAAGAGCTTTTTGACTCTGCGCCCACGTCTGTAATATGGCACAGAGGCAAAGGGATTCCCTCATTTGCATGGGGCACCTTCCTATGCAAATGAAGATAGCACGCTTTAAGTGTGCCAGCGCTATCAGTATTAAAGAAGGGGCCCCCGGAGCACTTGTATAATACGGTAATAGAAGGGTTTGCTAATTATGGAATGTACATGCAACATGTTAGTACTGTTAAAAAGGATAGAATAATCATATTCAGTAAACATTAGGCAGGTATACTCACTGATTTCATAAAGACGCGCCACAGTGAACCTAAGCTAAGCGGGAGATAAACTTGGAATAACAAAGGTGGATGACGGGAAGCGGTGAGCGAGCTAAAGACAAGCAGACAGCCAAAGTGTTAGATCTGGAATCTTTTGGCATTATTTCCTCTGTCTTTTTGCTTCTGACCTCCTGTTTTTGACTGTGCTGTTTTTGTTTTAGCTGGTTTTAGGATTCTGAGCTCTTTACTACTGATGACCAGTGCTAAAATGCAAGTTCTCCCTGTGTACAATATAATGGTAATTGGTTTCTTCATGATTGGCATATTTGTTTTACTAGTAAGTCCCTAGTACAGTACATCATGTGTGAGTAGAACCTGTAAATCAAATGCTACATGTGGGCCTGCAGCACTGATTGTGAGTAGCCCTGCAAACATGACTCAGGCCTGGCACTGCAGCGTCTGGGTGTAGCGGTTTATACTGCCATTTCGACCTGGCAAGTGCACCCACTTGCCAGGCCAAAACTGTTGCTTTTATTACACATAAGAGTCCTGCCACGTAGCGTGGAGAGAACAGCAAGACCGGACCACATCGGGACCTTGTTCCCTTCCTGCGGATCGATGTATTAATTTCGACCGCCGACTCCAATAACACTGAGGACATCGAGCCTCGTATCAAAAAACCGCGGGCCTCTACCTCCCCCTGATTTCCCTCCGGTCTCCTGCTTTGGACGCTCAGCGGACATCCTACCCGATACAATCGCGGATCAACCAAGACCGCCTAAAACCCTCTTGCCCCGAGACCCCAGCTTGCGGTGGAACCGAACGGTTCATAACCACATTCATCAGACCCTTGTACCGTTATTATTTTATATTTTATTTTATAGCATTTGTAAGGCGCGCAGCTACCCACAAAGGGTTTCCCGGCGCCAAGAACGCAAAGCACTCAGATATCACTGGGGAGAGGACAGACAAAGCAATTATTTATTAAAAAGCCACGTTTTTATACTCTTTCTAAAATTCACATAGCTTTCCTCCTTGCGAATGTGAGAGGGCAATGTGTTCCACAGCACTGGCCCCAGGTAGGAGAAAGATCTCCCGCCTATTCTGGCTCTTTTAAACCTTGGTACTGCAAAGTTTGCCGCTGTACCTGAACGCAGGTTACGGTTTGGGAGGTAGGGCTTAGCAAGGGCCTGAAGATATTTGGGGGCAGTGCCGGCTTTGATTTTAAATAAATAGCTCAAGGCTTTGAAACGAATACGGTTCTCGACCTTAAGCCAATGCAGATCCTTGAGATATTGGGTGATCCTAGCAGATCTGGGGATTTTACAAAGCAGTCTAGCCGCAGCGTTCTGCACTAATTGCAGACGCTTTATCACTGTCTTATTTGAACCCAGGTATAAGATGTTACCGTAATCAAGCCGAGATGTCACTAAGGCATTGATCACGGTCTTCTGGGTAGTAGGTGGCAGCATCCAGATGATTTTGCGTAACCATTTGATAATGGTGAAGCATATACCTGCCACTTTGTTTGCTTGCTGGGACATAGATAAACAGTCATCAATGGTGACCCCAAGGTTTCTAACCTGCGAAGCTGGAAATGGAAGTTTACCCAATGATGGTGGCCAATGGGAATCATTCCAGAGATCTTTGCAATTTCCTAACAGGAGTACCTCTGTTTTATCTCCATTCAGCTTAAGTTGGTTGTCTGACATCCAGCAAAAGATTTCATGGAGGCCTATTTTTAATGCAGATGGAGTAGACATGTCAGATTTGGAGAGTGAGAATAGGACTTGTGAATCATCTGCATAAGTCATTAAACTTAAGCCAGCATTTTCTACAAGATTAGCCAGTGGACGTAAGTATAAATTAAAAAGCAGAGGGCTCAAAATTGATCCCTGTGGCACTCCATGAGGAGAATGGAATACCTCAGAGCAAGCCTCCGAAGAGGAGATCTGGAAAGTACGGAGGGAAAGGTAGGATCTAATCCATTCCAGAGCTTTGCCTTCGACACCATTCTCCCCCAGCCTGTCCAGCAGTATGGGGTGAGAAATGGTGTCGAAAGCCGCACTAAGATCTAACAAGACCAGTGCTACTGTTTGGCCGTTGTCCATGAGCTCCCTGATCCTTTCTGTGACCCCGAGCAGGGCCGTCTCAGTAGAATAACCACTCCTAAACCCCGATTGAGACGAATGTAGGAGATTATTGTTTTCTACGTAAGTTGAGAGTGCCTTATGGATATGCCTCTCTAGGATCTTAGAAAAGGCGGGTAGCAACGAAATTGGGCGATAATTGGCCAATGTCATCGGGTCTGCGCCTGGTTTTTTGAGTAGGGGGCTGACCATAGCATGTTTCCATAGAGCAGGAACTATGGCTTGCTCTATGGATGCATTCAATATTTCTGCTATGGGAATTAAGGCAGTATCCTCTAATTTGTTTACGATACTGACAGGAATCGGGTCACGAGGGGAGCCCGATTTGATTGATTTAAGTAGTTCCTTCAGTATATCTAATTTAATAGGAGGCCAGGCTTCAAGATGACAATTTACTCTAGGGACTAGAGTGGTGTTTCCTTGCTTGTCTGTTGACTTGCTAGCGTTTTTAATATTAGAGACGATGTTCTCAATCTTATTCGTAAAGAAAGAGGCCAAGTCCTGGCATTGCTGGGTATTAAGAGGGGTAGGTTCTGCTCTAGCGTTCTCCCCAGCTAACTCTTTTACCGTGTTAAAGAGAGTCTGGGATTTGTTTACGGCCATGTTAATTGTATTGGTTACATAGCAAGCTTTGGCTTTCATGCAAGCTGAATGGTAACAATTTCTGGCCTTTCGGTAAACTTCTTTTTGGTAAAGGTCGTAATTTTTTCGCCACTGTCTCTCTAGGTTCTTACAGCTAGATTTTTCTTTCTTCAAGGCTTCTGTGAACCAGGGAGCAGGAGGGCGATGGACTTTCCCTTTACAACGGGCTAGAGGCAGGCAAGTATTAGCACTCCTCAAGCGAAGTGGGAGCCACGCATATCTCCATAATCAGCGCCATAAACAGCGCCTACCTAGGCGCATTTAATGTTATATACAGGCAATTAATTTGTTTTAAGTCCTGATGATGATCCCATTTTATTAGAGCGAGGGATCGAAACGTCGACCTTTCTTAGTAGACTTACAGTTGATCATTCGTATTTTTCATGTATGTTCTACTCTGGGAAACATTGTTAAATCATTTTACTTTCACAGTGCCCAGTACGCTCATTTTCTTTCTTGCCTGAAATATTTCTTACTCACTTCTTTCCCTCATTTCTAGAAACCTCTATGTATGGCGCAGGACTGTGCCTCACAGTAAAAAATTGTGTACTGTTAAAATGTATTTAAAAATTGAAAAACATTCGTACTAATCTATAAATAAAATTCCTGCCCGGCTGGGCAAGGACAACGTATAGTAACTGATTGTGGTCTATACTATATAAATAAGTTTATTTGCTTGAGCTTTGGACCCCTTGTTCCTCATAATAATTGACTACCCATGGTCCATAGCCACCTACTGGGTCCCCCCTTGTTTCTTAAAAAACTTTATTACACATAAGGCACCCATCAAGTAGACCCAAGGTAGCCCCATGGGCAGAATGTAGTGTATTTAAAAGGTATGTTTTACATGTTCTGGTAGTGAAATACTGCTAATTTCTTTTTTCACTACAGCAAGGCCTATCTCTCCTATAGGTTAGCATTGGAGCTGCCTTGTAATCCCTTACAAGTGTATCTTCCAATTGGGAGCTGGGTCCCTGGACTCACGATTTAAAAATACATCTTTTAGTAAAGTTGTTTTTTAAATTGCAGGTCTAAAAATACCAGTTTTAGAAAATGTCCTTTTTTAGAGCTCGCCTGGCGTTGCAGCGAGCGAGCCTTATTGTCGTTGTCTTCCCTCCCCAAGTGGCACAGACCAGTGCACGAGCAGACACCGGTCTATAAACGCGCGAGCCGCAGGGAACGCCAACGTGCACGCTCACGGCGTCACGCTCCTGCCCTCCGGCGTCTCTTCCAAGGCGCGCTCCAGGCCGACTTCTTTGGGTTAAGCGCGGGCGCGAAGCGGGCCGTCAGACACCGCACGTCCCGCATCGTGGTCATGGAGCGGAAGGGCGGGCTCCACTGCAGGCTCCAGAGCGACGTCAGTTAGGTTGTATTTCACCCTTGTTAGTTGTGCAGTGCTTTTATATGATGGTTCTTCTTGTTTTTGTTAGGCATGGGGAGATTAAGTGATTTGCCCAGAATCACAGGACGTTGAGCGTGGGTGCCGAGACTGGAACCCGGTTCCCCCAGATTTAGGTCAACTGCCTTCTAACATTTCGACACACCGACGACATCTTTGTTCCCGTGACGTAGGAGGGTGTGCTTCTACTTGTTTAGTTAGGAACGTTTATGTGTAGCGGTTAGGAACATCAGCATCGCGTAGTGATCGGCACGAAAGGTACACAGGTGAAAACTTGACAGTCATGGATGGCATCGGTGTACATGGCATTTCTTCAGTGTGCTGTTGTCAACTGCATTGACGTTGGCGCAGATGAAGCGATTTAAAACTGATTTTGGCCGGGTTTTAGAAGCTGCAATACTTCTGAAATCACTGTTTGATGAGTGCTCGGATGTGGTTGTTTTAGCCGAAGGGATCAAATGCTAAAGCTCGTCTTTTGAAGGGTTCATTCTAATAGTTAACTAATGATGTGCTTTCAGGTAGATGAATGTGTTACATCTACGACACAGGCCACTGTCTGGACTGTGGTGGAGCGAGCTTCTGCGCGACATCTCCTGAACTGCTTGCATTGTCTGTGCGCCCCCACGGCCCTCCTGGCCGGGCAGGTTCTACTTCTTGTCCTCAGAGGGGCCACTGCCCCCTCCACCTCCAGAGACGGGGAGGCAGCCCGGTATCTGAGTCGGGCTCCGGGGACAATTTCCTCCTGCTCGGCACCCTGGCCTTTGCTTTCATCCTGCCAGGGACTTCACACTTCAGTCTGGGGCATTGTCCGGGCGAAAGCAGGAACTGACGGGCGACACAAAGCGCCCGCCATAAAATGCTAAAGGCAGCTCTTCCTGCGTCTTTCTTCCTGTCTGTCGCCCTCCCGTTCTTTCTTCTATATTTCCTTTTCCTTAGTTTGCTTTTCAATCTTTATGTCTCGTCCTTTCTTTTACATGTACTTTATCTTTATATATTTCTGTGGTTCTTTCTTTCCAATATTCTTTATGTATTTATCTTTCTTTGTTGTTACTTTTCTCTTTTATGCCATATTTCCCTACATTGTTCCTCTTCACCCCTTCCTTGTTCCATTTCTTTCTTGCTGTCTCCACTCCCACCCTTCCCCTTTTCCTCTTTCTCACTCCTTCTCTCTTTGTTCACCTCTTTCGTCCTTCTTCCTACAATCCACAGGTTTACTACCTCCTCATTTCATCTTCTTTTTCCCTGTTCGCTCTGTTTCGTTGTGATCTTTAAAAAAAAATACCACTCTCGTACACACTTCCTTGCATCTCTTTTTGTGTCTCAGACTCGAAGGTGAAAGCAACATTCATCTTGTTGCCATTGGCTTGTCAGTCCGTCTGAAATGCTGACTTCTGATTCGAAAATAGGATTGTTAGTCTCCTTAGTAACACTGCCTCTTCATTTGTCACCTCCCATTGCGACTGGCCCCTATGCTTTGTTTGTTAAAGGGTGCGTGTTATTTAGACTGTGAGCACTATTTTCTTCACTTTCTTTTACTGCATGCAGGACGTGCTTTGGTGCCTGGTCCCCCTCCTCCCGTTGTCCATGCCTTTAGCCAACCCCAGCCCGCTGGCGTCAGTGCCTTGCATTTGCAATGCGATAGGTCTCACATTTAAGCCAGTTTGAGCTAATGGCATTGTAAATGACAATGCCTTTTATTGAAGTTTTGGCTTTTAAAACATAAATAAATTGCATTGTCATATCCAATGCCAATAGCTTAAACTCGCGTAAAGGCGAGACCTATTGCATTGCAAATGCTTGTTTACTTTAACCATTACGAGCCTCTGCCGGTCTACTGAATACAAGTCTGGGTTAGGATGACATTTGGGCTGTTTGTGCACTCTAGAAAGTCACACAAAGGGAGCTGATGTGTGCCCTGCATATCTTTATGGCCCATCACCAGGAGGATGGGTCTTCCTGAGCTAAAGAGGTGGGAGGAGTTGACACTGTCATCTGAATAGGGATGTGCCTGTCCTGACACAAAGCCGTCTGCACCCCCTGTATTGTGTCTGGAGCCAGGGCAGGGAAAGGCAGGGTCTTGTGCACTACGAAGACTGTCCTTTGAAGTTTGCCTACTTCAAAGACTAAAATGTGTATAAGAACTGGACCTGGGGCCCTCTATCTTCAGAACACTTATGGACTAAGGACATTCTGCCAGGAAGAGGAGCTGGATAAGGTGTCAAGAGAGACTGCCACTTTGCTGTTTGCTTTGCTGTGTTGGCTTGCTGCTTCTGTCCTGGAAATGAAAGTACTGGACTTTGCTTTCTGTATCCTATTTCCAAGGTTTTCCAAGGGCTTGAGTTGAGCTTGCCTCTTGTTAAGACATCTCCGGGCCAACAAATACTTCACCTGCCAGTAGTTGGGCTCTTCTGCTGAGAGTACTGAATTCTCAAGGGGTGTCAAATTCAGTTACTGGGCCCTTGGAAGCGAATTCCGATGATTTAAAGGAAATTCCGAACCGACGCATCGCTGCAAAACTCGACGCATCACTGCTGAACTCGATGCATCGCTCCTGCCAGGCCAGGGTCATGGTTCCCGTCTGATGCAATGACAGTACCTTACAACGCAAGCCCCAGTTTCCCGTCGCAGCATGTCAAAAGAACCGCCAATGCGTGAGTTTTGAGGTACCGCATCACCGTGACTCACTGCTCTGACTCTGACGCAGTGCCTGCTTCATCGCTGTTGAACCGATGCAGCGCAACTGTATTTTCCAACGCATCGTCTCTAGGTTCCGATTTCTTCATCTACACCGCATGGCAGTAAGGAACAGACACACCGTGTCCGCAAAACAATCTTCGACCTCCTCTGCACAGTAAAGAACCAATGCATCACCTCTCCTGCCTAGCAGTATGGAACTGGCACCTCCCTTCCCCTCTAGCTGTACAGAACTGACGCATCACCTGCTTTTTTAAGGCTTCACCTCCCATGCCCCTCTCATTGTCAATGATTTTTTTACGCATCTCAGGTACTTTGTCCTAATACAAGCACGCCCATTGATTTCCATGGACTAAACTTGCTTAATCTTTTAAAATTGATAGTTTGACTTGTGTATGTTGGATTCATCATGGTCTTGTTTTATTCAGATAAATATTGGCTATTGTCCAAACTGGTTTTGTAGTTGTGTGTGTGTGTGTGTGTGTGTGTACACGTACACAAATACTTTACACATTGCCTCTGATATAAGCCTGACTGCTTGTGCCATGCTACCAAGGGGGAGTGAGCAGGAGTTATCTTAGCTGTGTGATTCCTTACCCTGACAAGAGGGAGAATTCCTAATTGGATAGGGTGCATACCACTGCTAACTAGAAACCCCATTTCTAACACAAAACAACACAAAGTTGCCAGGCAGCTTACTAACTCCTTCATGTTGTTTAAATACTGCTGCCTGCAGTCGGTCTTGACCCAAAAGTCCCACTCTTGACCCAGGCTGGTCTGCTTTTCATGGTGCCCCAGCTGAAAAGGTTGGGCTGCCACTGTCACTAGTATTCTAATAGCCATCTTCAAACCCAGGATACCTTGGTGATTCCCAACAGGATGTAGGATTGTGATCGTGAAAATGTCCAATTACATTTTCAAAGGAGAGTGCGTGCTTAATTTCTGCTACATTATAGAAAGGTTTCTTAGGCATGTGTGAAACAAGCTGAGAAAAAAAAATAGTGTACTAGAAGCTATAGGAAGAAAATGTATACCAACATGAGTTTTCGTTTTTGAAAAGTATGGATATTAGGCTAGCAGTTGTCTAGATTTGCCTAAAATACATGAGTGTGAAATAAATATACAGATATCTGTTTGAGACCAATTGTTGGTTTTTTGAAATCATATATTAAATAAAGATAAATCAGATGTGATAAAACAAAAATTGAGAACCATGCATTTAATGTTACCACTGATATTCTAGTAACGCTAGATATAATGTAGATACATTATATACTAACATTTCTTGAAGAGAATTGGTTAAGATAGTGAAGGAGGTCCTTTACCATTTGGCTGAATATGTTCTATTTAGATTTATTCGCCAGTATGTTGTTTGTATAAGTTGCAAACGTTTTTTATGTTCAATGGTTCTACATACAAACAACTCAATTGGACCAGCATGGAGGCCCCTTGTGCCCCAATCATAGCAAATATATATATGGGTACTTAGGAGCCCTTAATTTTGAACACTAGTGCCTGGTGGCACAGTTGCGGTGGTCATCGCGCTGGTTGGCAGGTCGACATCTGGTTGAACTGGGCTCCCCCACACTGGACCGAGCCACTCAAGTGATACATGAGTTGTTACCGTCCGGTAAACTCCCACCAACCCTAATAAGCTACTGGCCTTAGCATACACCAGCTATTTTTTTTTCATTGTTTTTATTGTTCCATTAATGTTCCAAATACATACATACATTCAGTATATTATTATTGTCACAACGTATCCTTCCTTTGGTATGAATATAAATAGCAGAACAGTGCAATTTTCATGTTTATCATCTTCTCTTCTCTTTAATAAAACTTTTACAAACTCCCCCGCCCCCCCTCCCGCAGCACTTACTGATCACACAATTCTTAGTCTTTCCGGTAACGTCTCATGTCTTTATATCAGTGTGATTGTCTTAATTGTCAACTTTCCTTCCCTTTCATTGCGTAGTCTGCGTATCATGATAGCAGGTTCCGCATCCCGTCCTGCAAGTGCACCAGGGATGTGTTCGTCATGACCAATACAAAGGTGTCATAGGATACTGAGCTCGGGTACAGATTTCCTAATACGTTTTTCTACTGCGGATACTCACTCAAAGTGCGCTCTGGCGCATGTTTCAAACTCCGTCAGTATCGAGTTCCAATCTAGTGAAATGTGTGTTTTTCTGAGGCCCCTACGTTCCTCCCTTTGTAGTTCCAGACCTTCCGCCTTACCCCACCTCATTACCTCCCCGTGCCAGTGCTCGATGTCTGGCGGTCTAGCTGATTTCCATCTCATCGCTATCGCTCGTTTTGCCAACAGCAGAGCTAGGTCTACAAATCGAGTAGCAACACTCCTTTTCTTTGTGGCCCAGACATAGGACGCCGTACAGTAGGGATGTATAAGGCCTGCCCGGGGATACTGCTGTCAGAATCTCATGGATCGTTACCCAGTAGTACCCAAGCTTGGGGCAGTCCCAGAACATATGTAATAGGCCTGCGTCATCTATGCTACATCTAGGGCATTTATTCGTTGACTCTGGGAACATTGCATGTAGTCTTTGGGGGGTTAGGTATGCCCTATGGACTATCATTAACTGGATAAACTTGAACTTTGGATTGCGCGCCACTTTTTTGGGGTATTTCAGCAAAGTTTCCCATTCTTTGTCCCTGAGAGCTCTGCATGCGTCCACTTCCCAGCGGGTCCGGAGGGGCTGCAGTGACACCGCTCTGTCTATTCGTATTCCGTAGGTCAGCCATTTCATCAGGTGGCTACCCATCCCCATTAGGTATTGCATTGTGAGCAAAGTGTTTGTAACTGGTTCCGTTCCGTCTCGTGCCCAGTGCTTGGTTATGTAATGTGTTAGCTGCGCGTGTGTGAGGAACAGCGCCCTCGGGGTTTGGTGTAACCTGGTGAAGTCTGCGTATGTCAAAAGGTTTCCCTCCGAGAAAAAATCCCTGACATGTAGCACTCCTGCATCGTGCCATGGTTTCAGCCTGCGCTCCGTGAGTGTACCAGTCCCTAGGGGGATTCCCAGCAGCGGTATTGTGGGCGCGTATGTAGAGCATTTATTAGTGTATTTGACCGCCGCCTTCCAGTGTTTAAGTGCTAGCCTGAGCAAAGGTGGGGCAGAGTCCGGTATCTTAGCATGTGGGAGCAGCAAGCGGTGTATAGCTCCTCTTGCCCTGTCAGCTTCAGACATATTCAGTTCATGGAGGTTGCGTCCCGCTAGCCAGTAGGCCAGCCACTGAAGCTGGCACGCGTAGCCATATGCAATCAGGTCTGGCACTCCCATACCGGCCTTGTCTGTCGGCAGTTGTAATTTTACTAGACTGATGCGTCTCCTGCCTGATCCCCACACTAGTTCCTTTAATACCGTGTTTAGAGCTTTAAAAAAGGGCATGGGTATCAGTATTGGTATGTTTGTGAAATAATATATCAGCCTGGGCAGTACCACCATTTTTGAGATCGTAACTCTACCCGCCACTGAGAGCGGTAATGCGTTCCAGAAGCGAATTTGTGTCTTCAGGGTGCTAAGGGCTTTACCCAGATTACCCTCCAGTAGATCCTGCGTCCGTCTGTAAATCTGTATACCCAAGTATTTGAAAGTCTCGGGCGCAACCTATAAGCTGTGCGGTATAAACTGTAAATGTGAGTCCTCAAGAGACCCATGAAAACAGTACCCATAGGATTTGGTTTCATTGATCGTGAGGGCTGACAGACCCTGGAAATCATTGAATATCTCTGGCAGTGGTGTTAGTGGGCTCGTCATATCTTTAAGGAACAATAATATGTCATCCGCATAAGCGGAGATAACATAATGGGTATTGAGACTGGTTATTCCTTTGTTAACAGCCACAGTCCGTACCTTAATTAATAGAGGTTCTAAGGCGATAATGAAGAGCAAGGGCGATAGTGGGCATCCCCGCCTAGTACCTTTCACTATTTGAAACTGCTCAGAAATACACCTGTTGGTTCGGACACGTCCTGTGGGGCCGTGGTAAAGTAATTTCACCCATGCAATGTATTCAGGCAGTATGCCGAATTTTCCCATTACTTCAAACATGTAGTCCCATCTCAGGGAGTCAAAGGCCTGTCTAAGGTCCAGGGAGATACACCCCTCAGTGTCTCCATCCCTACCATCCTGCGTCATCAGGTGACTCAGTCTCCATAAATTTAGTGCGGTGCTCCTACCCGGTACAAAACCACACTGGTCTGGGTGTATTATGTCCGCGACACATTGGGAGAGTCGGGTCGCCAGTAGTTTACTGAGGATTTTGTAATCCGTATTTAATAAGGACAGTGGCCGATAATTCTCCAGTTGTAGGGCGTCCCTACCTGGCTTCAACAGGGATACTATCAGTGCCTGTAACGTCGTTCCTGGCAGTGCGTTACCTTCTAGGGCTTCCCTGTACATCGTGTGCAGTCTTGGGGCCAGGGTGTCAATATACATCAGGTAAAATTCAGCCGGCAGACCGTCCGTCCCAGGAGCTTTCTTTCGTGGCATCGCTTTAATGGCCTGTCTGATTTCCGCTAGAGTTATGGGTTTCCAGAGCTCAGTCCGTTGCGTAGGTGTTAGTTGTGGGATTTGTATGTCTGAAAGGAAGTATTCCAAGTTTTGTTCCGAGAGCGGGGTATGCGGGCTGTTTAAATCAGTGTAATCCTAGCCCTAGGACACCCCCGCGCCGCACGGCCACCAGCTGCTGTGTGCGTGTTCCCTGCCTTCTGCCTCGCTAGCCGAGCTTCCAACGCGTGACCACGCCCCCTACCTTCTAGCGGCGTGGTCCGCGACCTGCCCCCGTCGTTATTGCTGTTATTTAGTGTTTTGTAGCCTGTCTCCCTGTAAATTGTATATTTAGTGTTTTGTAGCCTGTCTCCCTGTAAATTGCTTTTTTGCCTTCTGTTTTTGCCTGTGCGTTAGCCCCTTCGCCCCCCCTCCCCGCTCCCCGGTTCCCGCCACCGCCGCTAACCCCGCCCATTTTGCCTTCTGTACCCTCCCCGCTCCCGCCTCCCAGCTGCTCCGACCCCCGCGCACTTGGCCATATATGGCGACCGTGCGACGCAGGTGAGTGTGACCTAGCCCTAGGACACCCCCGCGCCGCACGGCCACCAGCTGCTGTGTGCGTGTTCCCTGCCTTCTGCCTCGCTGCCTCGCTAGCCGAGCTTCCAACGCGTGACCACGCCCCCTACCTTCTAGCGGCGTGGTCCGCGACCTGCCCCCGTCGTTATTGCTGTTATTTAGTGTTTTGTAGCCTGTCTCCCTGTAAATTGTATATTTAGTGTTTTGTAGCCTGTCTCCCTGTAAATTGCTTTTTTGCCTTCTGTTTTTGCCTGTGCGTTAGTCCCTTCGCCCCTCCTCCCCGCTCCCTGGTTCCCGCCACCGCCGCTAACCCCGCCCCTTTTGCCTTCTGTACCCTCCCCGCTCCCGCCTCCCAGCTGCTCCGCCCCCCCGCGCACTTCGCCATATATGGCGACCGTGCGAACGCGCAGCGGTCACGCGCAGCGGGTGCGCCGATTGTGCGCCGAAGGCGCGCCAAAGGTAAGCCCGTCTACGCCCGTCCGCGCCCGGACCGCGCCCAGTGCCAGGACCCCTGGCCCCCGCCGAGACAAGACGACCCGCCGGACCTACGACGCCGCAACACTCATCGCACTCAACACCGGCGGGACCCAGGGATGCTACCGAGCCACTCCGAAGCACACCCACGGACCCTTCAGCTGCCACGCCTGCAAGTTCACCTGCATCCGGACCTGCATCGCACCAGCACCCGCCAAGTCGAACTCCAGCAGCACCCACCTCAAGTGCATCCTGCTCAACACCCGCTCCGTCCACAGACACGCCATCGAACTCTGGAACCTCCTCGACACCACAGCCCCTGACGTCGCCTTCCTCACGGAGACCTGGATGAACGCCTCCACAGCTCCCGACATCGCCATCGCCATCCCAGAGGGCTACAAGATCACCCGGAGGGACCGCACCGCCAACCAGATGGGAGGAGGCATCGCCATCATCCACAGGAACACCATCCGTATCACGACCAGCACCGACAACACCCTTACCACCGCCGAACACCTGCACTTCCAGATTCACACCGACCCGAAGACCACCCTCAGAGGCACTCTGATCTACCGACCTCCGGGACCACGCACCCAATTCAGCGAGGACATCGCCGACTTCGTCAGCCCGCATGCCCTCCCCTCCGCTGACTACATCCTCCTGGGAGACCTCAACTTCCACCTGGAGAACAACAACGACCGCAACACCAGCACCCTGCTCGACAACCTCGCCAATCTTGGACTCAAGCAGCTGGTGTCCACCCCCACCCACCTCGCCGGACACACACTCGACGCAGTCTTCTCATCCAGCACAGACATCACCTTCAGCCACGCCACAGAGCTTCAATGGACGGACCACAGCTGCGTCCACTTCACCTTCAAAAGAACGACGACCCAACACCACCAGCAACAGACTGCCCGCAGAAGCTGGAACAAGATCACAGCCGACCAGCTCGCCACCTCCCTGAGCCAGCACCCTCCTGCCAGCTCAGCGAACCCCAGCCAGGCCGCCGACAACCTCACGAAGTGGATCAGCAACTGCGCGGACGAGCTCGCCCCGCTGAGGACCCCGCCCAGCAGACCCGGCAGCAAGAAAGCCCCATGGTTCACCGACGAACTCAAGAGCTCCAAGAAGAATTGCCGAGCCCTCGAAAGTCTGGAGAAGGGAACCAACACCGGACAACATGACCACCCTCAAGCTTGCCACCCGGAAGCACCACCAGCTGATCCGCGCCACCAAGAAAACTGCATTCAAGAACCGGCTGGACAACAACGCTCACAACTGCAAGGAACTCTTCAACATCGTGAAAGAGCTATCCAACCCCAGCGCAGGAAACAACGACATCACCCCATCGCAAGACCTCTGCAACTCCCTCGCCTCATACTTCCACAACAAGATCGCGGACATACACAACAGCTTCAACAACCAACCAACGCACACCATGACCGTGCCACCACCCCCCACCACCACCCTCCGCGCCTGGACGCCGATCAGCACCGAAGACACCATCCGCACGATGAACTCCGTCCACTCCGGATCTCCGACCGACCCCTGCCCTCACCACGTCTTCAACAAGGCCGACTCTGTCATCGCACCCCACCTGCGAGACATCATCAACACCTCCTTCGACACCGCCACCTTCCCGGAGAGCTGGAAGCACGCCGAACTCAGCGCTCTACTCAAGAAACCCACAACGGACCCCACCGAACTCAAGAATTACCGCCCCATCTCGCTCCTCCCGTTTCCAGCCAAAGTCATCGAGAAGACCGTCAACAAGCAGCTGGCCGCCTTCCTTGAGACGAATGGATCCCTCGACCCCTCACAGTCTGGCTTCCGAGCCAACCACAGTACCGAGACCGCCCTCATCGCCGCCAGCGATGACATCCGAGCCCTGATGGACAACGGAGAAACAGCGGCCCTCATCCTCCTAGACCTCTCCGCGGCATTCGACACTGTCTGCCACCGCACCCTAGTACAGCGCCTCAGCAACGTCGGAATCCAGGAGAAGGCTCTGGAATGGATCATCTCCTTCCTCGACGGAAGAACACAGAGAGTCCGCCTACCACCGTACAAGTCAGAGGCCACCGAAGTCATCTGCGGCGTCCCACAAGGATCCTCGCTGAGCCCCACCCTCTTCAACGTCTACATGAGCCCCCTCGCGGCCATCGCACGCCAACACAACCTGAACATAATCTCCTACGCCGACGACACCCAGCTGATCCTCTCCCTGACCAACGACCCCGCCGCCGCCAGAGCCAACCTGCACGAAGGGATGAAAGAGGTAGCCGAGTGGATGACGACCAGCCGCCTGAAACTGAACTCAGACAAGACGGAGGTCCTCATCCTGGGCTCCTCCCCCTCCGCATGGGACAACTCCTGGTGGCCTCCAGCCCTGGGCACCGCACCCAAACCGACAGACCACGCACGCAACCTGGGCTTCATCCTGGACTCCTCCCTCTCCATGACCAGGCAAGTCAACAACGTCTCCTCGGCATGCTTCAACATCCTACGCATGCTACGGAAGATCTTCTGGTGGATCCCCACCGAGACCAGGAAGACCGTCACCCAGGCCCTCGTCACCAGCCGACTAGACTACGGCAACGCCCTCTACGCCGGTACCACCGCCAAGCTCCAGAAGAGACTCCAACGGATCCAGAACGCCTCAGCCAGACTCATCCTCGACATCCCACGAACCAGCCACATCTCCGGACATCTGAGAGACCTGCATTGGCTCCCCGTCAACAAAAGAATCACCTTCCGCCTCCTCACCCACGCACACAAAGCCCTACACGACCAAGGCCCGAGCTATCTCAACAACCGAATCAACTTCTACGCTCCCAAACGCCACCTCCGATCAGCCAACCACGTCCTTGCCGCCGTCCCCCGCATCCGAAGAGCGACAACCGGAGGAAGGTCCTTCTCCTACCTGGCCGCCAGAACCTGGAACTCCCTCACGACCGACCTGCGCCTGACCCAAGACCACCTCTCCTTCAGGAAGAAGCTGAAGACCTGGCTGTTCGAGCAGTAACGGCACCCCCCTCCCCCCAGCGCCTTGAGACCCTACGGGTAAGTAGTGCGCTCTATAAATGTCTTGATTGATTGATTATTATTTATATGTATCTGAGTTCGTATTATCAACCCGCCTTGATCTTTTACCTCCTTTATAGGAGAGCTCTCTGGAGCGTTGCGTGTTAAGCGCGCCAGTAGAGGGCCCGCCCTGTCGGCCTGCGACTTTTGTCTGTTTGTATATTCCCTGTAATCTATCACTCGTAGTTCCTCCAACAGTTCCGCATGTTGAATATGCGCTTCTTGGAGTTGAGTGAGGTTGTCATCCGTGCCCGCAGCTTCGCTTTCGAGCATTGCCAGGCTACCCTCCACTGTCTTAAGTTTGTCCAATACCATTTGTTTGACACCCACTTTCGTGCTCATCGCTACCCCACGCACAGTTGCCTTAAACGCGTCGCATTCTATTTGTCTGGAACTGGCCGTATTCTCATTTTCGTCAAAGTACTTGGTGCTGGCATCCAGCAAAGCGGATCGAAAGACCGAGTCTTCCAACAAACTTGGCAGTAAACGCCAAGTTGGTATTGGGGTAGGAAGCCTCCCCCACTGTATCGTGAGTTCCACTGGATTATGGTCTGATAGTGTCTTACCCATATGCATCACCGACGTTATGGACCCAATCAATGGTCGTGAACAGAATATACGGTCAATTCTAGTGTGTAATTTGTGAGGCGGAGAATAAAACGTGTACTCTCTATTAGCCGTGTTCATTTTCCTCCACGTGTCAACAAGTTCCCACCCGTCTGCCCAGGACGCCAGCGCCTCAGCTTGTCTTCTACTGTCTGTTGCATGCAGTGGGGGGTGTGACCTATCAAGTGTGATATCTAATACCGCATTGCAGTCCCCTCCCACCACCCAGTCATGTGCTACCCATCCTGATAATACTCCAATAATATCTTGAAAAAACTTCGCTTGCTCTGAGTTGGGTGCGTATATACATCCCAGGACTATGCATAAACCATCTACTATCCCCCTTATGAACACAAATCTCCCTTCCTTGTCTACCTTATGCTTTAAGACTTTGAATGGGACAGTATTTCTAATCCAAATTTCTGCCCCTCGGGAGAACGCCGTGTATTCCGTGGCATATAATTGGCCCCTCCATTTCCGCAGCAGTTTAGCTCCCTCTTCTCTATTCAAGTGAGTTTCCTGAAGGTATGCTATGGATACTTGACGCCTATTCAATTGTGCCAGAACTCTGTCTTTTGTGCACTGAGCCTAGGCCTCTCACATTCCAGGTGCAGATTTTATAATTATTAGGAGTCGACATGGCAAAGAGTATTTCTCACATGAGTCATTACCCTGAATCTCAACGTGGACATCATTCTGTTGTACAGTGTAAGTGCTACCTTTGTGCTGAACTCCCCAACCATAAGGTCTCTCCCCCTGAACTGTGGAGGACCAAACCAGAGTACCCAACTGGGGTATAAACAGAGCACAATTATGCCTACCCCTGGGGGGGTGCGCTCAGTCGTTGCCTTCTAGCAGTTATCTACCAAAAGTCCCACCTGCGTAACACCCCATTATCAATATGTGTCTTGGTACCTTCCCCTCCCTCCAATCAGTCAGGCTGGTGCACGGCTACTTTACCAAGCTGCATCTGCATCATCATTGTTCACAGGTCCTCCGCCATCTGAGCCGTGATGCGTGGGAACAATTGCACACTAGCGTCCGTATCTGATGCTGCCGTGTGGGAGCTGGCTTGACTGGTCGTGTCCATGTCGTTATTCGCATCGTGTGCTGCCAGTGCATCGGTCGTCAGTACTGCAATTTCTAAGGACCTCCCTGCACCCGCTTGGTCTTGTCTTCTAGGTTGCGAGACCTCCACCTCCACTGCTGTTTGTTGGTCTGATTGCGTTCTTGAGGTGTCCGGCGTTCGTTCGTTCGGCTCTCCCGGTCGATCACCTTGGGGCTGGGGCGGTGTGAGTGTCACCTCCATTCATTCCGAAGCTTCCTCCGGGGTGTCGAAGAAAAAGGTCTTGCGGTCATGGATGATTTTGAGCCGCGCTGGGAAGAAGAGTGAATATTTCATGTTACGCTCCCGCAATGTCTGTTTCACTTCCCAAAAGGATGCCCGGGCTTTCTGTACTGCTTGGGTAAAATCCGAGTAAATGGAAATTGTTTTGTCTTGCATCCCGGTCTTTGAAGTTTAAGAGTCTTGCTATTAGTGGACGCGGAGGGGCTCCTGGTTTTGGCGGTCTAGGGGGCACCCTGTGGGCTCTTTCTACACTGTACATCGGGGTGAGTTCCTCGGGGTTCATAATTGTCCTCCGCCATTCTTCCACGAATTTAGTCTGGTTCGCCCCCTCACTGCGTTCCGACACGCCCAAAATGCATACATTGTTGCGGCGAGAGCGCCCTTCAGCATCATCCACCCTCTCTCGCAAACCTTTAATTTGTCTCTCCAGTTCCTCAAGGCGTGTGGAGTGTTCAGTCTGTTGGGGGATCAGATCAGCTAGTGCGAGTTTGTGCTCAGCTACTCTGTCTGACAGTTTTTTGCGGTCATTTTTCAACAGTGAGAGGCCCGTTGACATCGTGTCCATCCGTGTTTCAAGTGCTTCTCTGGAGGCCCTGATTTCTGTGAGAATAAGGTCCAGTTTGGCTCCCTGTGCTCCCAGTCCTGTCGGAGGAATTATGTCTTCATTGGAGGAGGCATGGGGATCCTCCGAACCAGAGGAGTGCACCACCGTGTGCGACACTGGGTCAGGTTGACGGTGCCTGTTCCGCACCATTGTGCAACTTGTCTTCTTCCGCTATGCAGAGACTCCGCGTCGCGTAGACCCACCAATCCTCCGGAAAGTGCCCCCACCATGTGTATCCCCGCGTTTTACCTGGGTTAGCGCAGCTCCACTGCTCGCTTCAGCCGGTCAGCCGCTGCGCCGGTTGGCGTTCCCGATCTCACTAAATATTCGCTGGAGTGCTTATAACTGATAAAGTAATAGCGCCTAAGGGAATGCTCCCAGTGCCTTCAAAGGGCGTGCTGTGTTTGTAACGCCCCCATTCTTGGTCTTACTTCCGTGCAAGGTCCGCACCTCCTTTGCTGTTATAATGTGGAAGGTCCACCAGAGACCTGTTTTTCAAATCCCTTCATGCGAGCTCGACACTGGCCCGTTTGCAGGACACTCCTCCTACCGAACCGTTCGGTCCACAGTATAAACCCAGTGCGTGCAGCCGCTCGATGTGTGTAGAGGCTTCATCGACTGCCTGCAATGTAAAAGAGAGGAGGGATAGCAGGGGGGACGGGGGGGACGAGAGAGGCGAGAAGCGTTCCTTCCACACCAGCCCCGTGTGCGCTGACCATCAAGTGACTTAGCGGGTATAGTCTATAAGGGGGTGCAGCACTGTCAATCGCCCTCCGGGTTACTCCGCAATTCCCCTGAGGCCAGTAGCTAGGCAGAGCTCACCTCCAACACAGGGCAAATGGCCGCCGTCTCCGTCCGTGGGCGTGTCTTGGACGGGCGCTCTGCTGTGATTTTTCTATGCTCACCGGGCCTTATGTCGCGTCGTATAGTATGGCGGGGCACTGTTTTCCCTGTCACGGGCAGGGACCTGGATGTCTGGCCCCCTGGGGGGGGGCCCGCTCCTCCTCGTCGCGCCTCCGGCGTCAGGTCCCGATTCCACGGGTGCTGGTGGACTCACGCTGATCGTCTGCGAGACAGCGCAATTGTGTTCCCCGAACGGGTGATTAAAGAAGAACGCGGGGGCCGTGCCACAACCCCCGCAGTGTCCCGGCAGGAATTCCCTCTTACTATGCGTGGAGGGGGGCGTGGGTACACACCTCCCCCGGCCCTGGCTCACTTCCGGTCCGCCGTCTCTTTCACTGTGGGCCGGGGATGTCCTTCTGCCTCCAGGCCTCACCGCCGCTCCGGAGCGGAGCTGTCGTTATGCAGCTCTCGAAGACCGGAGATTCTTCCTCTCTCAGTCGGCAGATGCCCCCTGCCAGGTATGTTCGGGGATGGCGTTTTTTGGCACCAAGTTATCAGGATAAATAGCAAAAAAACGGGGGTTTTAGACGGAGCTAGTTCAGCTCACGTCTTGCATGCTCGGCTGCTAGCCACGCCCCCCTAGCATACACCAGCTATAGCAGGAGCCTCCATTTAACACTTTGCGCTCTGTTCCACTTTGCGCTCTGTTCCAAAATAGTGCCCTTGTGCCCAGTGAACAATTATGCGAGGACCGTGGCGTTCCACCGGGCCATTTCCTGGCACATCAAACACTGCTGTCTGAATTACTGCGGCATTGGGACATCACGTACACCCAACCAGACACTCATCCGTTGATACATGTGCTCCATGTGATGGACGACGGTCGCACCTAATCACTTGACTCTTACTGGCAATGGCATCCACCCCACAAGACTTGATGCAATCCAAAGACTACACTGGGATGGCGACATTGGTTGCAACATGACACCAAAAGAGTGGGACAGAGTACTCCTCTACCCACAGTAACTTTCCCGTTATGCGAAATTCCAATACATTCAACACAACATTTCACACAGAGCCTAACTCACTCCTGTGCACTTTCAAAGAATATAATGGAGTTACTTTGCGTGCCCTAGATGTGGTTCCAGAGCTGCAGATATAGCACAAGTTTTGGAATTGTCCAGATGCGACCGTCTTAGACGCCTTGGCAGTGGTCACTGGAAGGGAGGATCTATGCACTATGAAAATGGGTTGCTCGGGCTATACCGGTATAAGAGATGGGGAGGTGTCACAATCGATTTATAGACTTGGCCCTAATTACAACTAAGCAAGCCAGTGCCATGAAATGGAAGGATGCATGTATCCCTGTTATGCCACATAGGTTTGCTGCAACGCTGAAGTGAAGTATGGCCAAATCTGGAATGTCGCATAGGGAGGAAGTCAAAGGCTTGCGCAGGGTTCCCATTACGCTGGAGTGGGATGTATTTGTGCATGAGTTACAGGTCCTCTCTGAGGAGCCTAGGGAGGGGGGACCCGAGAGGGAAGTATGATTGTGTGCCCTCTCTCTCCTTGAACCATGCTTGGAGTTCTCCCCCATCCTTCCTTTCCCCTTTCGGCATTGTCTAATCTGGTGCTGGAATACTATGTCTATGTCCACTGTCTGCAAGTGTAGTGTCGATATAATGGCTTTCCAACCTGTGCCGCACATATCTTCCACTCAGGATGCATGGATCTTGAAGAATAGAATTGTTAGTGCCGTGATAGTTACGCTTGTTAATTGAGTTGCTTGTTGATGATGTTAAAAAAAGTAACCAATTTCGCCTGTCAACATTTTCATTTCTGTCTATAATACACTGGCCGAATGGGAAACTGTTCCCTGATTGACTGTATCATCATACTGTAATGATTGCATTGGGTATACTGTATTTTTAAAATCAATAATATTGGTTTGAAAAAATCTGTGTATATATATATATATATATATATATATGTTATCTTTTTTACTTAAAAAAAATCAAAGGTTATAGGGACTTTATAGTTAGGTAACGGAACTTAAAAAATCCTTAGAAATTCACTGAAAAAAACAACTTTTACAGGGATGTTATACTTAGGCTTAGATCTCACTTGTACAAAACCAGTGAAATACAGCAACTTATGTCCCCTAAATATACTGCTTATGACCTCACATGGAGTAGTGTGGCTCACTGGTTAGAGGCGGCAGGCCTGAGAGCAGAAGTCAGCCTGGGACCAGGGTTCAATTCCCGACGCGGCAGGGTCGTGGACCTTGGTCAGCGGACTCGATAATTCTCGCTTCGGTGCTTACTCTAATCAGGGGTTCCACTCGGCAACTCTGGGCATTAGCTTGCCTAATCTCCACAACGGCCCCACCAATTCCGGGGATGCCTGGCTCCACCTTGGGGACTCCCAGCAAGGGACCATCCCACAGGGAAAGCCAGGACGGGTTCCCCAGAGTTATACAGCGCCGGGACGCCCCGTTGCTGGGGCAGCTGTGCGCTTTACAAGTATACTACATTTACATTTACATTTACATTTACATATTGATGGCCGGGGGACGGACACCTAGGTAGAGGTTGCTTGAGCACTGCTACCTCTTCCTTTGCATCTTCTGCACTTTTCCTGACACTGACTTGTCGAATAATTGTTTTTAATTTGTTTTGGAACTGTGTTGGGAATGAAGTGTGTTTTGGCGGGGGATTTGGTCCTTTTATGTTTTTCAGTAGGTGGTAGGAAAGCACCCCTTTACCATGGCCCTATGTAAGATGGTCAGGGAGCGAACGCGCAAGGTGGGTGCGCCAAAGGCACACCTAAGGCAAGCTTGTCTGCACCCATCTGCGGCCTGGCCAGAGGCAACAATCTCGACTCCGTCTATACTAGATAGGCAATTTTATTCTGAAATCCACCTTAAAGCTTTATGGACAGTTCATTCTCTTAACTGACAGATTTTTGCTCCTAGGGTGAGCCTTTATTTGCAGTAGATGCAATTTTACTTGTTCAACTAACCTGTAATGTTTACGATGCCACACCTTCTCCTTTTATTAATAGCCCTGATACACCACCCATAATGGCTGTTCCTATCTCTATACCAGAACATATTTACATGCATTTAAACCTTCATGGTGTCTTATGCTCATGTAGAGACTTTCCACATCCAAACACATGTCAGCATTCCATCCCCCAGAAAAAAATTGGGATTTCCTGTATAAAATCTTTAGTGTCCCTCAGGTAGGAACTTAGATCCTGCACAGAGGGAAACAGAAAATGGTCAATAAAATGGATGTTTTGGGGATTTCTCGGATGAGACAATTGGAAGGCCAGGAGAATTAGTAATACTTTTATGTACTTTTGGGAGTGCATATAGTATGGGAATGGTAGGTGTGGTATGTTGTAAGAAATGCAATTCATTCCAGTTCAACAGTTGGGTGTTGTACCAGCCCTGTACCAAACCTCAATGCATCTGTAAATTCCTCACATAATTCATGTCTACCTTGGTGTAACATTCTGTGTTCTTAAGTTGAGTATTGGCTTCCGTAACTCAATCTTCCCTTTCCATCAGGAATATATTACCTCCTTTATCGTAGGGTTTTATTACCAGGCCAGGGTCTTTCTGTAAAGCCATAACTGCTTCCCATTGTTATTTATTTTTGTTCTGCCTCTTAGTGGCTTCCCTGCTCAGAGAGAGTATGTCATTGGCAACCAAATCACAAAAACATCAATGTTGTCTCTCTGTATCTGGAGGATTAACGTGGAGGGCCTCCTAAACTCAGTGTCACATGTGGTCCCAGTCTCAACGCCATTTATGTGTGTGAGTTGCCTTAATGCATGGGGTCATAATGGTCCCATGTCTCTCTTTGTGTTGTTTCCTCCCCAGTAGCACCTAAATAGAACATTGTTTATGGTGTTTCTATATCCTTAATCACAAGGTTGGATCCGGTGTGTGGTTGTTGTATGAGTGGTTTTGATAGTCATTTGTTGTTTCAGATAGTGCACTTTGGACAGTTTTAATTTTTGTGCAAACTTATAATGATCCATTCTAAGCTGTGTATAGTCGATTCCGATCAAAAGGAGAGTCCTAATTTCAAAGTTTGGCATTCTATCCCAAAGTTCTCTTCTCAATAAGTTAATTACCATGAGTTTTGATTTTTGTGCTGCCATTATCCCTCCCTCTGTCCTTGGCCTGTAGGCAGTTATAGTTAGGACCATGTTTCCCTACGAAAAGCCTTTTTTTGACTTGGCTATTTCTTTGGCGAGGTTTGATGAATCTTCACAAAATTTTCCTAAAAAGTGTGCTGGTGATTATTGTTGTGCATGGAAAGTTTTGGGGTGATTCGTCAAGAGGGGCTGAGAAAATGGTGTGGGGGCAACAAAAGGGTTAATGCCCATAGACTCTTTAGACACGGTGTTAGCCCGAACTGCATGGACGGAAGCGCACCAAATATGGCAGAAAGCTAGCTTTTGGTCCGCAGATTATCCTTTTTGATACTTGGTATAAATCCGTTCAGTAGTTTGCAAGATATTAAAGGAACGTGCCGCAATGTGACTCAGTTTAACAAGAACATGCTTGATTACTATTGTTGACATCCTGTTAGTTCTCCCAACACATGGGTAATGACATAATGGCAATAGACTGATTGATGTAGCTTTTAGAACAGCATTCGGAGACAGTGAGGGGGCTATTCACAAAAGTAAACTTACTCTTGAGTAAATCTACTCATGTATCTTTACTCTTACACTAATGAGTAACTTTACTACTTTTGAATTTCCTTAGTTAGGAGTGTAAAGTTACTCAAAAGATACATGACCCCACCCTCTGAATTCTGAGAGTGGAGACTAATTTACTAGTGTAAAGTTACTACTTGTAACTTTTCACATGCACGCAGACCGGGGCTGAGCTCTCCATGTGGTAATGAATAAGTAAAAGTTTATCGAACTTTAAATAAAAATATTTTTACGTTGCATATTGATTAATATAAAATATGTATGTTTGATGTAGAACAACATTTAAAATAACAACATTAACTTAATGTTTTATTAAATATGTTATTATATTAATTTAAAAAAATTCTTAGAATTTAATTAAAAAAAATATCGACCTGAATTAAAAAACGTGTATTTATTTATTATATATCCAACGAAAATCACTCCTTCTGGATCCCTCCGACCCTAGGAAGGTGGCGTGCACGCCGGCGGAGTAGGTCCGGCTAATTCAATGTTGTCCAAACAATTCAAAATCAGCGCGCTCTCAGGAAAAAAGAGGAGTATGCCGGTCTGATATAAAGTGCTGTTTAATCACAACACGTTTCACCAAACAAATGGCTTGATCGGCATACTCCTCTTTTTTCCTGAGAGCGCGCTGATTATTTATTATATAGTGAAATTGATTTAAAGGTATGCATAGAAAATAATTAAAGTTACATTAATGTTTACATGTAAAAGAAAGGTATTTTATAGGAAAGTGATAATTTTTTATTTATAATTTTCTAACATTACATTTATTTATATTTTTAAAAAGTTTAAATACGTTTTTTAATTTTAACATTAGTTCCTATGGGCTTTAAATTTACATTTCTGCCTCCATTATTTTCTATAGGAGGCTCTTGAATTAGCAAAAGTTGGCCATGTGTGGTGATGGTCTTACTCCAGCTCAGAGAGCTGGAGTATATTCACTGCTGTTTTGGGTCCATTTGGGTTTAGTAACTATAGTAGTGCAGTTTGTGAATGGCAATTGGCTTATATTTTTATGGGTGGGTGCGTATCGCTTCCTAAACCCCTCCCATGCTATTCCCTAACCACTCCTTCTAAGTATTCCACATTTTTCAGCCACTCCCTACATCCCTCCCACATATGATAAAAACATATATCTACATGTGCAGAGATCTCTGCACATAAAAGGTAGGAGAGGCAAAGGTGTTCATCTGCAGGTTTGTGTATATCATTTTAGAGTACGTTAGTACTATTGCAGTCTACTAACCGTACTGCAACATGCAGTTTGTGAATAGTCCCATGACACTTTTTCTGCATACCTACACCTGTCCGGTATATGAATGAGGAGAGCCTATATTATATTAAAGGTACCCAATGGCAGTGGTTTTGGCATGATTTATGTATGTGGTGGATGTTAGTAGGATATATATCTATCTCCAATGCTCTTGAAAAAAGAAGAAGACCAGCACTTGTGGGAGAGTCATCTATTGGATCTTCCATGCACAAGGATGCATTTCAGCAAACGCCTTTGTCAATATATATATTTTTTCACTGACAAAACAAAGTTTTAAATTATATTGTAGTTGCATGTTGAAATGAGATGAGAATTAAAGTGTAAAAGTGACGAATCTCTGAAATTCATCACTTATAGTTTAGTGAACAAACAATAACTTGTGCCCCATCATGCACGATGTATAACCTCACATATTACATCACTCATGACATGTTAAATTACATCACTGAATAAATCACAGTCATTGTTACAGTGTTCTATAGGGTGTTTAGACTTAAAGTAATTCAACACGCTACACCTGGGCCCAATTTGCTTTCTTCAAATGGTATTGGATATAACATGTGACTACATGCTGGACACAGCAAATCTTTCAAGTAACACACACTTTGGGGATTGTGCCCTCTTTTTACTGGCAACCACCCACCTAACAAACAAAATAGGATCAACCCATTTTTTAAATTTGAACACCCTCTATAAAGAGCTTGTACTTTATTTACCGGAACAGGACCACCCACTTAAAGACATTACATTACCTGCAATTATAAGTGAAGAGGCATGCATTTACCCCTAAGACACGTTCTTCGAGGCCATAAGGACAAGCCTACGTAGTCTGCTAACGTACACCACACATTCCTGCGATGAGCACATAGCACACAACATTAAACCCATGCTTACAACCCCAGTATGAGTTAAAATATCTACATTATTCAGCAATCTGCAATGCCTTAAAATCTTTAGTGAAGTTCTGAAAATAAACAATCACACATCAAAAATGTCCTCGATACTTAGAACTTGAGTATAACATGGTACAATAAAAAAAATTAAAACATGTTTTTTATTGATTTTCCAATAACTTAGATACAATATGCAAACAACATACTACAATGTTCATCCCACAGTTCAATATCATAATATCTCCGTTTCTCAACACATGACTAAAAGACGAGGCTATGAGTTAAATGGAGGGGGGTTCAAGGAGATATCCATAGAAGCAGGGAGTCACACTGATGGCGAAGATGTGTAAGATCACGATACAGGTCTATCAGGTTATTGAGGCTCAGTGAGGGGGATGTAGGGGGAGGCGCTAAAAGGTGAAGGTTGAAACGTCCATTTTTTCCAGATCGTAACATGTTTTCTATATCTTGACAGTAAACGAAGGTGAGGTTTTCGTTGTGTTTTTTGGAGGGTTGAAGAGTATTCTTGATTATTTCTGGTCGTGTCACCTCACATAAGAATTTATAAGGTGTGTTGTTATCGTTTGCATCGGACATATTTGGAGCACATAGTGAGCTTTTATTTTTTACCATTCGCATAGTTTGCGGTTTCCTGTCATTGTGAACCTTACTGTAAGGCTTTCTGCATCATGTAGTCAAGGGGTTTTCAAGGCTCTTAACTAGTTGTGTCTTGGTGCATTTATGGTGCCTCTTTTTAGTCCAAACCAGTCTTTGACTGACTTGGTTTTTGACTTTGTTCTTATGGGCCGGCTGGGGATGCTATTTTGATGGTCCCGATGATGTAGCATCCCACGGTGATGATGTTCAGAGAGTGGTGAAGGATTTCCGGAATCTGGAGGGAGATGTTGTATGTCTGTGGCTCAACATGTCTCATCACTGCAGTCTATGCATTTTGGATGAGATGTCAGTGGTGGTCAGAGTAGAAGTTTGATTGGACAGCTATTTCTGATATCTCCAGTCTAAAGCAAACACAAGGTTAATGGTGCATCTAGCTGTACTGTTCGAGGTGAATGTTAGCCAGGTGCACAACAGAATTTCTGGCTTGTTCAGTATATCCACAAATTATTAAAAATACCCCATCAGCAGAAACTTGTGTCACAGGCAGTATGTTAAAAGAGGTAATTCAGTTATTTCAGCATGGTGGAGCTGTATCATGGTTTGCATCTCTGAGGAGTTTGGACTTGCGGAGAACATGTAACTACTTGCCCAAAGGAAGTTCCGTTACAATAACGTTTGCACAATATTACAAGATCATGGTAGATCAGTGTAATTGTGCCACCCATTCTGAAGAATCTGTTCTTTGCAATGTGACAGAATCAGTCCTCCCAGGAGGATGGGGGCAGTGGCTGTGAAGAAGATCTCTGATTTACCAAGTCACTGGTTATAGAGGCACCTGTAGTGGCAGGGTTATCACTGGGATAGAGAACCAAAGTCAATATTCATCCCACTGAGCTCTCACTGAATAGTGTAAAATGTACAGAGTACCCCGCTATCAATCTACTGAAAACAATTTGGTACCTCATCAGGTGAATGAAGTGGTATGTAAATATAACTGAAAACACGTGTCCACTTTAATTCTCTTCAATATATTTTATTTAAATGTTGTTTGATTGCTGCATTTGCATTGATAAAACAGATCTCATGGTTGACCCTCCCTTGGCTTTTCATTTTTAGGTTTTGCCTTCACAAAGTTTGCGAAATTTATCGAGTTAGAAAAATAAAAATTAAAAGGGTCGTTGAGTCCGCCCATAACTTACCTTTATTTACGTTTGGATGGCTCCCATGGCACTTTACTTACCATTGGCTGGCTCTCATATCACTCTTGTTTCCTTGCTTACCATTGGTTAGCACTTCCTCCTCGCCTCTGTCTTCTTCCTGGGCTTCAAATCGAGTCTTCGTCCTGCTGTGGAGCATAGACCAAAGTACTGCTTCCAGTGGCCAGTGTCCTTCCAGTGCGGGCACTCTTTTTTTTTTTTTTTTTTTTAACTTTTAGGCATGCACTATTTGACTGCATGTTTCTGGATTCCCCCCCGGCAGAACACCAGCACCCTACTGATCATAAAGTCAAATCTGCAAGGAAACCTATCTGCGAGTCAACAGTAATGAAGACTTGTATTTCTCATGCATCACTTTAATAACCTACTCTAAGGCTTCCGCCCCCGTACACCCTCCCTTTGCACCACTCCACTCCGCCTTCCATTATTCGTGCCTCTCCGCGCTTGATAATGTGGAATTGTGAACCCCAGTGGGACAAGTGAAAGGTAATATGGTTGGCATTTTCCGTGTAATTACTTTATTGCCTCCTGTACCACTATTTCTCTTCGTCCCTATCCCCATTTCCCTGCAGCTGTCACCATTAGCACTGGCCAGGATTTGGACGAGGCTGAGTTGCTGGTGGCCACCTGGTGACTCTCCAACCCTCTTCAAGATGCAGGGGAGCTAAGCAGTACGGGACTGGCCGTAGAGGGCACCGGGTGTTTTCCCAGTTGGCTGGAAGGGTGGGGGCTGTTTTTTGAACCATAGGGCCAGTTTTGGTACTGGGGTCCGGCTTTGCAACAATGCTGCAAAATCATCCCCCTGTAACAAAAGCACCAACTGTGCTTGACACTAGCAACTGTACCCGAGGCAGTCCCTCCCCCATCAGCCCGACTCCTGCACCCCCCCCCCCGTCCGTCCGTCCGTCCGTAGCACCACAAGGGGCCGGTCGTGCGGAATTGCTAGGGCTAGTTTCTGTTCCCAGTCTGCCATGGAGCTTTGGAGTGTCTGCAGTGACATACACCATGCTGTTGCAGAAGCGTGAGCCATACACTGCACATATAGAACTTCTAGTAAATCTTGTACAAAAAATATTTGCTGAAAATGTATAAATAAGCAGCAGAAAAGTGTTACTATGCCGTAGAATTTAGTTGCATAATGCAACACGAATCTGTAGAGATAAATAAACTGACAACCAGTACCTGTACATAAAGGTCACCATCATGTCAGTAAAAAACTGCCACTCTAAGCAGCCCTTTTTTTTTTTTTTTACAGATCAACGAGCATTGCCAAAGGCAATCTGTTTCACCTGTGCAAAATCTATTGGCTTTGTCAATGTGTTTTTTTGGCTTCAAATGTTACAAAAGCAATAGGATATGATATGATATGACACTGTCCAAGTCATGCCGCTTAAACTTTAAGCTATGTTGCACAGCAGCTCAACTGCTAAGCAACATGTACGAAAATATTGACAAAGCCAAAAGAATTCGCATAGGCTGGTTGTGTTAGTGGAGGTTGGCTGGGAGATCAGAGGAAGGGCAATCCTGGACAAGCAAGTTTGCCCATCATTTTCCTAGCTCATGAGATGTAACGGCACCCATTTGGACATGACCCATGATGTTTTTCAGTTACTCCAAGTCACATTTCTTGATAAGTCTGTCACATGGGAGGAGATGAGGTGGAGGGAAGTCCTACCCCTTGTTTGGGGCTTCATATCTAAGGTGCTGTTCTTGTGGTGGGTTAATTATGGACTTGTCTAGCAGTGTGGAAACCTGTGTGTGGGGGGAGGGTGGAGAAGACACAGCTGCTGGATTCAACAGACCTATTAGGTGTTGTTTCAGCAAGTGAAAGTGTAAGACACAGGTTTCAAATTCTTACTAGTTATAACCATTAGGTCCCAGTGTTATCACACAGCCTCGTGATAAATTCACTGCGAATTACCACCTGTGCTCATGTGTGCACAAGTATTGTTCATCCTAGCACACTTTGAGGCCTCGGGTCGTTGGAAGGCTGGTGAATGTTTTTTCCCAGATCTATATGATATTGAATAAAAAATGCGAAAATGCAGCTATTAAAAAATAATAACAAAGAATCCATGAAGAAAAACAGTGCATTTAAAATAAATTGCTAAATATAAAGCAATGCTTACATCAAATACAGGAATGATGCCGATCTCGCCAACAACACTTTCAATTACCTTTATCCGATCACAGCAATAGCCATAACCCAATCACAACATTAATCCAAAATCCTGACATTTAAGCAACCCTATCCCTAATCACTACATGATACACTGTAACATTTGGTCTGACACTTTAAACTGCATCGACTTCATACTGTAAACAAAGTGTTAGTAAGATAAACGAGACCCCAGTTTTTAGGAAGACCATCAAAATTATACAAACCTTCTTCAAACTGAGAACATTTTCCATATGTGCCAGCGTTATTTTGAATATTGCATCTTACCACGTAGGCACTATAAAAAAAATTGAGAGCCTGATTCACAAAGGTAAATTTGTACTTTTGTGTAAGTTAACCATTAATTGCTAGTCACAAAGGTATTTTACTAGTAGTATATGTATAACTGCGGAGACTTGGAGATGTATTTTGAAGCAAGAGGTTGGGTCAGCCCTCTAGTTTATTTGGGTAATTATTATTTTGATCACCAAAATATTGCTCTGACCCGGGATTGTTTTATTACTTGCCATAACCCATAAACAATGCCTAGATTAGACTTGGGTGATTGATTCATTATCCTTTGGGAGTCACACATGTACAAAGGGATTTACTTGGTCATCCAATTGGAGTTCAATAGTAACTGAAGCCCAGGAACATCAGTGGAAACAACACTTACCCATCAGAGGAACTGCCCAGTGACTGCTGACTGCCCCGTGAGCTGGGACCTCAGAGCTATCACGTTAACAATGGCGGTGGAGTTGGAGTAGAACCAGTTCCCGCACTATCCTTTCTGAGGCACGACCCATTGATAATTCTCACCTATAGGTTTAGTCGCCTCTAAATGGACTGACTCCCCCTGCATTTGACATAGCTATAGGCACTAGAGTTCACTCTCCTTCAGCCCACTTAAAAAATGCTATTTATTTATTTATGAGGTTTTATCCAATCGCACTTACAACTGGAGGGCACCATGATGTGGAGCTTCCAAAGTAAAGAACTGAGGAGCAAAGGATCGGTCTATGAGTCCATAATGTTAGTGAAGTGGGGAAGCTGGAGGCAGTTCTGCTTGTTCCACAGTTTGCTCCCTTTCCGCTAAGCCACATCTTCTGCCTTTTACCACACGTTTTTTGTTTATTTATAAGTTTTATAGAGGGCTGGTCAGACCCGAAGGTATCGGAGCGCTTTACAACAGTCGTCATTCGTGAGTCCTACAGTCTAGCAGAAAGTGTACATATAGGCTCATGTTGCTTTGAAAATTCTGCGTGATGTACAGTATTAATGCACGGCGGTCAGGTAGTATACAGGTCATGTGCCTGTTCGCTTGCATCGAGTCTCCTTTGTTAACTTGCATTGGTCTCCATTTGGGGAGGTGTGGTAGCGGCAGGGCTTGTGGAAGTGGCGGCGGTAGAAGACAAGGTCCCAATAGCAGAATGCAGCAGTGTGTTGGCTTGTGAGCTTCGGCGGCAGCTATCGGTTCGGGAGCGCACGATTGAGGAAGAGGTCTTTGAGCTGTCTCTTGAATTTGAGAAAGGAGGAGATAGTCCTGATTAAAAACATACAGCTTCTGCTTCTCCTTTCAGGAAGGAAAATGAGTTAGTTGATGTCTTCATAAAAGGTGATTCCCGTAAACTGTTTCTCCCGGTAGCAGTGGTTGATGTTTATAACACAGGGATGGAACTTGTTTCTTTCATTCATTTACTTGTCAGGCGTGGGAGGGGATTAGTGCCAAAGGGAGACACTGATTTAATTGTTGCAGGTTAATTTGATATCTGCAATGGAGCCGCACAAGCCCCTGATTAATGGGACGAGTGAGAGGATTGGGAATGTGAGATCATCCAACCTCTCATGCCAGTGTCTGCTCAGAATGTGGGAGCTAGGATACTCAATTAGGTTTCTTTTTTAATACACAATCAACAGTAGAGTACCCTCGGATATTCATGTCACTGTAACATTTTTGTCAGTAACGTAGACCATCAAAGTATTTATGTTGTTGTGGCTAACTGGTCAGGGTTGATAGATCTGGAGATGATGGAAATGGCTGAGTCAGGTCTAACCCTTGGTTTTAAGATTCCGAGTCATCTTTGACGTAATCCAGAGGGTTGCATGACAAGACGCGGAGCTGTGCATGAACAGGCTGTACCAGGCCACCCGCTGGGAACCTCAACAAAAATTATCTCTATGGCTGGCCCAAAAAGTTGGCTTGCGAAATCCACAGGGGCTGTCTTTGTACTGTCAGAGTGCTGTGCCAAAGAGTGTTTTTGATGAGAACGACAGGTTCCTCGAGGAGGCAAAAAGAGGGTTACAGGGAATATAGAAAGGGAATGTACACTATGCGCTGCAGCCCTCTGAGGTGGACCATAGGGGATTGTTGAGGAATTGATGGTCGAGTACCTAAAGTTGGTGAGGTTAATAAAGCAGAAATGGTGCAGACAGCATGAAGCAAATTCAAAACTGTAGTTGAACGCTCGATTCACTATTCTATGGGAGTCAAACATGTACAAATGGAGTAATGGGGTTACAAACGATATTTAGGCCTTATTACATTTTATTGCCATGGGTACGTAACGAATTTCAAGTATAAAGCCCTGTATTGGGTCATTCTGCCTATGCCGCTGGTCATACCACAGTGCCTTGGGTAGTAGACATGGAGAACCAGGAATGAGATGGGGGGAGGTCTTTGGTGCCCCAAAGTCTACTAAAGCTCCGGGGACAAACTTGGTAGATATGGACTGAACAAAGGTTATCTCTGCTCTTTTTGGCCCCTTTCTTAGTGGTAGTCATAAATGCAATCTTCAGGTCAGGCCACCACAAGCCTTTTGGAGAGGGAAACCACAACAGGTAACATTTTTTTTGAAGCGGTAGGTACCTCCACTCTTCTTGTGAGTTTCGCTCATTGAAGCCCCGACCAAGCTCCATTTCAGGGTTCTCCTAGCTACCATGCAAAGGAGGATGGAAGAAAGGGTAGTTTAAGCAGGTGCACAGCCCTGGCCACCCCTAGGACTTAGCTGCGCCCGATCACAGGGAGGACCGGGCAAGGCCTTTCCGGACCCGGCTCCTGTGCCAGAGGATGTCCCTTTTGCTCCATGCTGCACCCTTTTGTGCCCCTTATTGTGATTTTCTACGTTTTTATGCCACTTGTTTGTTCTGTTTTTGTTCTCCTTAATTGTGACTTTTGTCTGGTTCTGCCCTTGCTGGCTCTGTTCCTTTCCTTCCCCTGCTCATCCGCCTCTGGAGCCCCTCTCTGCCCCTCCATATACCCGCTGGGATCCCCCCAGGACCTACCCAATAACAGCTACAGCGCAAGCCAGCCACTAAGCAGGTGCGCAGCCCAAACCCCCTCCCTCCCCCCAGGACTTACCTGGGCCTGGGCCTCCGACCAGGCACGGCTCTTCCGGACCCAGCTCCCTGCACCCAAGGCTCTCACCTTGATCCACACCTGTGCTCTCTCTCTCAGACTTCGCCCTATCCTTGGGACTTGTTGTGATGCCTTCTTCAATAATCAGCCATGTGGAGAAGTATTCAGGTAAGTTTATTGGTAGAACACAACCTGGCATCCGACCACCTCGACAGTCCAGTGCAACTGTAAACTGTCGAGTGTCGTCAGCCTAACATTCTTTGTAGAAGAATATTCCAATACAGAATTACAACACGCGACATCTTCACGAGACAACATGCTGCCATGAGACATCCTCACGAGACACCACATACACACCAAGCACACATCATAACAGGACTCTTATGTTCTGGCAGGTGTTCTCTTTTCATTGCTGCCAAGGTTTCAGATTGCTATGTGTGACATTTTCATAATTTCAGTGTAATTATGAGAGACATACAACGACTATGAGTGACACTTTACAGCCGCGAGCAAAATCAAGCAATAAAGATGAGAGAAACATAAATATCATGAATTACACCCATTTGAGCAATAACAAACTCTAAGATCATCTTAAAACACCTGCAAATCACAAGCAATGAGAGGGCGCTAACCAACTTGACATACATTTGCTGTCTTTTGTGGCTCCTGTTGTGTCTTTGACCACTGTCTTCTGTCCTTTTTGCCCTCTGATGTGCCTCTTCTTGTGCTTTTGATCACTATTTTCTGTCTCTTATGCCTTCTGTGGTGCTTTTGCCCACTCTTTTCTGTCATCTTTGTCCACTGATGTGCCCTCTGTTTTGCCTTTTATTATGCTTTTGATTACAGTGTTTTGTCTCTGTTGTGCTCTTCCTTCCTCCTTATTTGTTATATTCTAATTTTTTTTGCCATTTGTTTGGTCTGTTTTTGCTCTCAGTATTTGTGACTTCTGTCTGGCTCTGCCCGTGCTGGCTCTGTTCCTTTCCCGTCTTCTGCTATCCAGACTCATGCTCTCCCACCTCCCGCATCCCTCGTTGCCCCTCGGACTGCCCCCTGTGATCCTCCCCTCCCAGGACCTATTTCTTAGCAGCCATAGTGTGAACCAACCTATTAGGCAGGTGCCCAGCCCTTGTCCCCTTTAGAATTTACCCGCACTTGGTCCTCCAACCAGGCATGGCCCTTTCTGACCCAGTTTTTTTTGCCCCTTATTTGAGATTTTCTTCATTTTACATTTGTTTGGCCACTTTTTGCTCTCCTTATTTCTGGCTTTTGTCTGGTGTTGCTGATGTTGCCTTTGTTCCTTTCCTGCTTCCCTGCCTCTCGGGCGCTTTTTGCTCTGCCCACAACTCCCTGTGATCCTCCCGATTTGCAGAACTAAATGGTGGCCGCAGTGCGGACGTGCAGTGGGTATTGCAAATGCGTGCCAAAGGCAAACCCATGTGCACCTGGAGTGCTCCCAGCGCTAGGAAACCAGAAGTGCCCCACCCTCAATTACCACTGGCTGCGCTCTACCACACCACACCACACAATAGGGAGAAAGCTTTCTCTTGTGCTTTTTGTAAGTTGACATGCGCTCTCCCACACTAACAACACCAAGCACCCCACAGATCAACAACTGCAGAAACACCACACCAGACTCACTTGCCTGCTCCTCATGCTCAATCACAAACTATGCTATGGAAATATGGGAACTCCAGCAGGACCATTCTCCAGGCCTGCGTTTCCTCTTTTCCTTATGGAGACATGGACATGGCTGAACAAGACCACCAACCGGACATTGCTATAATCATCCCCACTGGATTCAAGATTGCCCGGCAAGACCGTGAGCACAAACCTGGAGGAGGAGTTTCAATCATATTCAAAGACACCATCAATTTCACAGTCTCCACAGACATGCCCGATTTTGGAAAAGGGGGGTGGTGATGGACAGAGTTTCTGAATGATGCAGAATACTCTTACCAAGTCAATAGATCATGGTTTTAATCCATCACCGTTTTTTAGCTCACTGCACCATCCCAGCTCAGAACCTGGCTATATGCAAATTAGTCTGTTCCTGTCCCAGTGCATGATGGGAACAGGGCAAACCAAACTACAAAGCCAATTCTTATACTGGGAAGGAAACAAGCTTCCGGGGACCGGTTTCTGGCATCACAGCCTTCTTCGGCCCGGCTTGCTTGAATCCTGATGGTGCAATGAGCAAGGGACTCACGTCTGAGTATACCCTCCCACACATAGTGTGGATAAAACCGATTTTGGAAAAGGGGGGTGGTGATGGACAGAGTTTCTGAATGATGCAGAATACTCTTACCAAGTCAATAGATCATGGTTTTAATCCATCACTGTTTTTTAGCTCACTGCACCATCCCAGCTCAGAACCTGGCTATATGCAAATTAGTCTGTTCCTGTCCCAGTGCATGATGGGAACAGGGCAAACCAAACTACCAAGCCAATTCTTATACTGGGAAGGAAACAAGCTTCCGGGGACCGGTTTCTGGTATCACAGCCTTCTTCGGCCCGGCTTGCTTGAATCCTGATGGTGCAATGAGCAAGGGACTCGCGTCTGAGTATACCCTCCCACACATAGTGTGGATAAAACCGATTTTGGAAAAGGGGGGTGGTGATGGACAGAGTTTCTGAATGATGCAGAATACTCTTACCAAGTCAATAGATCATGGTTTTAATCCATCACCGTTTTTTAGCTCACTGCACCATCCCAGCTCAGAACCTGGCTATATGCAAATTAGTCTGTTCCTGTCCCAGAAACCGGTCCCCGGAAGCTTGTTTCCTTCCCAGTATAAGAATTGGCTTGGTAGTTTGGTTTGCCCTGTTCCCATCATGCACTGGGACATCAAGCTCTGGAGAATTCCTACTAGTACACAGAACATGATCCGGATGGGGGTCGTTCCCCTATATCACTCCTAAAGCGTGGAACAACCTCACACTTCACATCAGAGCCCCGCTCCTCTCTTCTTGAATTCCATAAGAAGCTAAAGCCCTGGCCATCTAACTAACCACCCTGCCCTTATCAACGCACACACTTGCTCAGAGACAGGATATCCTTGTGGGTGATAATTTGCTTTACAAATACATGTCTCAAAATCTGCAGTCCTTACTTTATAGAGGACTTTGGCACAATGGAACAACGTCTGATGCTCTATATAGGCCAAGTAAACTATATGACTCTGAAGAGGTTCTTCTAGTTGTCGCTTGACCATACTAGAGTCAAAGAACACTATATGTAGCCTATTAAAATCCTCTAGCTTGCCAGAGCGAATCTGGGGCACAAAGTCCAGTTAAACAAGCCCTTTCAAGCAATGTTGGGATGCGATTTTATTTAATTTATTTATATATTATTGATCTACTCTCAGTCCTATATTAGGTGAGCTGGGATGTGCCTCAGAATAGACCCATGATGGCTCCAGCCCAGATTCATTTTTAGTTTATTTTTTAGCTTGCAGCCTGGGGGAATTGCTGGAAACCTATTGAAGGCAATCCAACTGCTTCACTGTGAAACTTGGATATGGGTAAAATTAGGAGATGGATCATGCATCTCGGGTATGATCCACACAACAACAGGTCTTAAACAAGGCTGTGTGCTCTCACCCGTCCTACTTAACATCTTAATGGTGGATCTCACGGGGGACATGGACATGAACAACGCCAACGCAGCCAAATTAGGTGGGAAATGTTTAACAAAATATTTTAACAAGTATGCTATACGCTGAAGACATTGTTCTCCTCAGTAGAACTACAGTGGAACTCCTGCAGAAACTAAGTGAATGTACAGCACCAAATAAGCTCGAAATCAAGCTTAACAAAACTAAGGCGCTTATATTATGGAAAAGACCAGAGACTACAGGACCCTGGTATGTAAATAAACGTAAATTAATTCAGAAGCAAGTTTACAAATATTTAGGAGGTATTATTGACACAAAAGGTACTTACTTTGGCCACAAGGCCCAATTGTTTCCAAAGCAGGAGCATTTGTGTCAATGCAAAAAAGGCTGGAAGGTCATCAGCACAAAGCTTCTCCCTACTATTGCATGCGGTTACAAAGCTCTCTGTGGTTGCAGATCTGAGTGGTTAGAAACCCTCGACCTCAATTCATACAGGTAGTTCTGTCGTCTAACATGTAATACATCCCCAGCCCAGATTAGAGTGGAATTTGGACTTGTGAAACATACATACATTGGTTTTAAAGAACAATCTGTTTTTATTCAAGGAAGATTTATATCTCCAACGGAAAGGTACAAGCATGGGAGCCACCTGTGCCCCAAGCTTGGCATGCCTCTATGTTGGGGAATTCAAAGAGAGACATGTTTTTAATGAGGCTGCTCCTTTTTCAGAGAATATCTCCAAGTGGTACCGCTTTATTGATGATATCATTTTTATCTGGGACAGTCCCTGGGAGACACTTACAGGAGTTTTTGGAATGGCTGAATTTAGGGGATCCCAATTAAAAATTTACCGCACAGTGTAGTCAGGAGTTGGTCAATTTTTTAGATCTTACAATAAAGAATGTAGAAGGAAGATTGGAAGTGGAACTTTTTAGAAAACCCACAGATAAAAACACATTACTCCACTACACTAGTTATCATCCGAAAGCTCAAAAGGACAACATCCCTTTTGGACAATTCCTCTGATTGCGGAGGAACTGTTTATCTATGAATGACTTGTACAAACATTCGAAAATTTTAAAGACTAAATTGAGAGAACGCGGTTACCCTAAGAAACGTATAAATCACTCCTTTAAAAGGGCGAGATTTTAGGACTGCCATAGTATGCTAACGGAACTGGTGTAAAAAGAGAGAAGAAACTCACAAATGATAGGATTGTGTTTGTTAGCCAGTTCTCCGAGATTAGTATTAAGATTAAGAACGTGGTAAACTCGAATTGGAAGATTCTGAATAACAATGAGGACAAGAAACTAGAAAGACCCCTGTTTGCTTTTGAACAAAATAATAATCTCTGCAGGGCCTTAGTTCACATGTATAGGGAGAAACCCACATCACAACAAATGACGATTGCTGGCATGAGAGCTGTGGGGAACAACAAATTCGGCAGTTGTGCTGTTTGCCCTATCTGTATAATAGACAAAAATATTACATACAATGGATATACAGTGTCTGCGAAAGAACTTAAGTTCAGGAGCAGTATAATTATTTACTTAATCATCTGCCCGTGTGGTTTGGGGTATGTGGGTGGACAGCTCGGGAACTCAGGGTGAGGCTGCTAGATCATAAGTCAGTAGTGAACAACAACAAAGGGAATGCACCCTTAGTGGTACATTTCATGGAAGCTGGTCACAGCTGCATAGACTTCAGATGGTTTATCCTTGAACTAATTTATGGGAGCAAAAGAGGTGGAGATCTAGAAATAAAAAGGAAAAACAGGGAGCAGTGGTATATTTCAACCCTTAACACTGTGAGACACGGGTTAAATACAACAAAGAATGGATGAGACTGATTAAATGATTATTAATAATAGGTAGGATAACTGAGAATGGTCTTTTTTTAAAAAAAATATTGCTGTATAATAAACATAGCCATACTTAAGGGAGCATGTTTTTAATTATTTCTCCTGTGATGTATTCCTATAGGTTCTGTATCAATCCCCCTATTCCTGACCCTATTCTGGTTAACAAGTTAACTAGCAGCCATCCCATGAGGCAGAAAACCCCCATGATGCAGGAACCGTTATCTGATAAAGCCACACTACGGCACAGGAACGTGTTATCTGATTAGGTCATAACGCTTGCCATCTAATTAGACAAGCGATATTCCTCCAGCCCCTGATAAGGCATACGGAGTTCTCAAAACAAATCAAACCTATGACAGACCTGGGAAAAACCCTGCGGCCATTGTTTTGATTTCACCGAGAACTTCAGCAAAAGAATGTGCTAACGACCAGGTCGTATGACATCCTTATTGACGTATCTATGTCCATCCTTACGTCAATCTCGGCACCTTAAAGGTATAAATATTACCGATATTGCCCTATGCAAACACACGCGGTGGTGACGAGATCGGAGCAGCCAGACTTGCCGAAGCCCAGAGCAGAGCAGACCCCGCTGGCGCAGCCCCGCCTTCCTGACGCGCTGAGAACGAGACGCTGCTTTCTCCTGCCGAGAAATCCAGCTCCGGCGCTTCCGGGTAGCCCTCGCAGGCAGCCTGGGATATCGAGACGAGAGATACCATCCCTCATTCATCCTAGATTCCAGGTACAGAACTGAATAACCCCTTGCAGAGAATTCTTTAGTCAGTCACTTGGCAAAACAAACTTAACTTAAACTGTAACTTTCTATTCCCGCCCACGTATTAGGCTTAGGTCAGGTACACGGGGTAGGCGTAGTTAGAAACACCAGTTGAGTACGATTAGTCAAATGTAAATGTGTATGTATTCATTTTATTAATTTTAAACCTTCATATGGCTTAGAAACCATATCAATGTTTTTACAGTATTATTTTATACTTCTACTTTTATTGTATGCACTTTACTTAACCATAAGTATTGCAATAATATCGATCCATTTCTCTTGTATGAGAAAAGAGACTGATCAATAAATAACATCTTTTATTGAACACGCCCGTCTCTTTCTTTTCTCTACAATCTGGTGAGACTAAGAATGCACGTACTGACTGAGTAAAATAAGTCTTCTTTTGTTTTCACACGACTCTAGAGATACACTCTTGATTAGGGGAGAGCAAAGTTGTCATGTTCTATGGTTGTCAGAAACTAAATCCCTTCTTGTCTATCCAGGGAGGTTCAACTCCTCCTTGCCTATTCGAGAAAGTTTCTAGTGAACTCTGAGCTAGCTGGCAAAACCCAAAACTTTAAGTCTAATATCGACAGTAGTAGACCTAGTTAACGTCTGGTCTAGGCCTATACTATTGAAGGTATTATTCCAATGCGCAGAGCCTATTGGGATAATAGGAACTACACTACATGGCGCCCAACGCGTTTGGAAGGGCGATAAAACTAACGTAAGACATTTAGAGTAACTCAGTCGTGCTTTTTCACTCAGACCCCTTTTTTCCCATAAATACTCCAAAGACGTCTGGAGTGGGTAAGAGGTAATATCCGCCAGACCTCGCAGGAGGAAACTCCTATGTATGGTCCTTGGTTTAGTCAACGTTGAAGGATACACTGTTCCAAAATATTGTGCATCTAATCTCTGTTTCCATAAGAAACCTGATCTGCAAACAAACTAAATAACCTTCCTGTCGGTAAAATGGTAGACAGTGATGAAGAAAGAGAGACAGTTAGGATAGCAACTGAACTCGCAGCAGCTGATAATGCACTGCAAGACACAGACCCGGATATAATACTCATCCCGGTCATCAAGAGGAAATCTATAACTTTAAAACTTATAGAAAATGGACTGACACCTAGAGGTGGCACAGTCATATTCGTGATTGAGGCACACGAATATCGGCAGACAGAGGTATATTATTCATGGATACATTTTCCAGCAGCAAATGCTGTAACAAAGTACTTCCACTATTACAAAACAGAGGACCCTCCTAATGAGTACACTCCTTTCGAGGAGGTGGAAGTACCACTTAAATTTCAAGAGCATCTGCTCTTATTTAATGGCGCCCTAAAACATAATAATCACATCACCAGGCTCGGTCCATTAGGTAGACCAGGAGCAACGTGGCCGGTTCTAGCCGGTTACACACCACATCCAGACATTGATGGGATGTCTGCAGCAGAGCTTTTAACACAGCTAAAACAATTAATAAAGTTACATAGACAATTAGTCCAATATGTGATGCGGACTTCAACAATTCAACCAGCAATTAAAATTCCACAGCTGACCCCTCACCAGGGGAACACAAATAAAATTACACCACAGAACATACAATCCTGCCTAGGTAAAGTGCCAGCTAAACGGGAACAAATACCATTCTGGTTAGCACAAAAAATCACCCAAATAGAGGCGGTGTTTCCAGACACCACCCCGTTAGAAAAACACAGGATTCTGACTATCTGTCTTCCAATGGGAATCGCACCACACGTGGAGGACTGTGACACTTGGGGTACAGTCTTTGCTTCCATCTACACAAAAACGCACGGTGTTCCATCCATTTCGGTAATACCAGATGTGCTAAAACAAATTCAAGACGAATACGGTCCAGAACCCGCTTTAACTCTTGGTATGAAATTACTAAAAGACTTCAAGCAGGTCTCGGCTATATTATTAGCCAACATAAAGGGAGAAGCAGCAAACGTGGCGATCCGCCAGAGGTTAAAGGAGACAGATATAGCAGACCAACCAGCTGAAATTGCCAGAATTATAGAAAAATACTATGAGGAACTAGGTAGAGATAGTTTAGGTGGAATACCAGTAAAACCACAACTGATTGAAAGTCCTGAAAAAATATTTTTTAATAATAATTCAACATCACAAAAAAAGAGCTGGGATGGAAACAAACAATCCAATCCTAAAGAAAAGAAATTCCAGTCCAGAGGAAGGTCTCCTAGGCGGAGAGAAAAATCTCCGAACCAAAGACACAGGTCACCCCAAAGTGACCCCTCTGGGAAAAGATATAACCTTAGAAATAGGGATAATATAAAGAAGCCTGATAGATATCAAGATTTTGATACACGTCCCTCTCAATCTTTTCAGACTTCCTCGCAGAAATCGGAAAGAAGAGGACGATCAGAACAAAGAGAAGAGCACGCCAAGTCCAAAGACAAGGAACCTGCTCATCTAAAAAAGAAATTACAATTTCCAAAAAAGAAGGTAGCCAGTATCAAGGTAGTTAACAATGCCGAGAATACTGAGGACACAACTGAAAAACGGAGAATGGGCTCAGACAATGCTAGACAGCGCAGCAGAAGTGAGCATAGCTCGCAAAGTCCTTATGAATCTTCTGGAGACAGTGGACACGAATGAATATCTTCAAGTGGAAACTGCAGACACCAGAGTTAGCAAACCTCACAAAATATATGAAATAACTTTACGTATAGAAGGGGATAAGACTAGAAAAATAAGGGGACTATTTTGGGATAATTTCTCCAAGGGCTATGACATCCTCCTAGCTGAAAAAGAATGGCCACCAGAGTTTGTCAGGGAGTGCCCTCATGGCGAAGAAATAATTATGCCTGCCTTCTCAAATCATATCCCAATTCATAAAAAATACACACTTGCCAGAAAGTGGGCAGTAGCTCAAGCTCCTGCTTTATATAAAAATCATGTAGGATGGGATGAGGACTCTCCTCCTCACAAAATCCAGTTAAAATCACAACCTACTGGACAAAGACAGTACCCAATTAAGCAAGAAGCTAAAAAACAGGTAAAAGAAATCCTAGATCAACTAGAATACCAGGGGGTGATTGAAACTTGCACCTCACAAATGAACAACCCTTTGTTTCCGGTCTCCAAACCAGACAATTCATATCGTCTAGTTTTGGATTACCGACACCTTAACTCATGTTGCAAAACTTTTGCAGTGCAAAACTCGCTTAGTGCTGCACTAATGAATAACATAGTGCGCAAAAAATACAAAACAACATTAGACATCTCTAATGGATTCTTTTCTCAAAACATAGCACCAGAGAGCAGATATTTGTCTGCATTCTCAATAAATGGCACTCAAAAACAATTCTGTCGGTTAGCCCAGGGGTACAAGAATAGCCCAGGGGTATTCTCAGCGAGAGTAACAGAATTACTACAAACATATGATGACGAAGCATTATCTTATGTCGACGACATATACTTAACAGATGATGACTTGGATACTCACTTGAAGAGAGTGAACACCATAATACTTGGGTTCGCAGCAGAGGGTTACAAATTCAACTTTAAAAAATCCAGAATTGCCCATCTAACAGTCCTGTTCTTAGGATACGAATTATCAAGTGAAGGCAAAAGCCTGGCTGACAATTTCCTAGAGAAATGTGCCGTACTCCAAGCACCTAGAACACTAAAAAACCTACAGTCAATTCTAGGCTTCCTAAATTTCGGAAGAACATACATTGCAAATTACGCAGAAAGGGTCAAACCCCTTTATGATCTAATAAAACCAGATTTTAAAAGAACCAATTGGACTCAAATACACACAGAAATCTTGAGATCCTTACAAACAGACATGTTAATTAAAACAAAATTAGAAACACGTGATAACACACGCAATCTTGTGATTCGAGTCATCCCAGGAAGATGCGGATTCACATACCTGACCTCTAATGAGGGAGAAAAGGTACCGATTGCATTCAAATCACACTTGTACACTAAGGCTGAAATGAAATTTAGCCCAACGGAAAAAATTCTTACTGCAACACAGACAGCTATAGCAAAAGAACGAGCCCTGGCACAAGGTAAACGAATAATAATCGTGACACCAATACCAGCCCTAGAGGCTGTAACAAAAGCAAGCATTCCAAATGCTAAAGCGCTCCATCCGAGATGGATACAATGGGCTAATTCTCTTGCTGCAACAGACGTGGCATACAAATTTGATCCTAACTTAAAAACACAAGAATTTCTCCAATATGAATTTGAATGTCCTCCGCCGACCGAAATTCTGCCTCTAGAACATTACGGCTGTATAATATATACAGACGGATCAGCACAACCCGCAGTAGGGGGTAAACAAGCTTACAGTGCTGCGTGCGTGATTGTTAAAGGTCGCTGGCACGAAGGAAAATTCAAACCGGCTATCACTAAGACACAATCTCTAGGAGATTGTACAGCTCAGCGAGCTGAACTACTGGCGTTTAAGATGGTGCTTGAAAATACCGATCGAGAATTCCCCACACTCATAGTGTGCGATTCGTATTACTGCGTTCAGTCTTACAATGAATACTTGCAGATCTGGCTTCAGAATGGCTTTAAGGATGCAAAAGGAGGCACAATCAAGCATAAGATGCTCTGGGAACAAGTAGTTCTATTACAAAAAGAACTACCAAAGACTCACGTGATACATACGCTGAGTCATCAACGTGATGGCGTTCACGTTGCAGGGAATTCATTGGCTGATGAGGCCGCGAAGGCAGCTGTGCAAACGGCTTCCGTAGCTGCAATCACACGGACAAAAACAAAAATAGACAGCGAAATATTACAGGCTGTCAGCGCTACAGAAAAGGATTCGATAGAAACACTCCCGAAAGGCTTTCCAGTAAAATACTCATACATAACTGATGCAAACAATGTTCCTTTTGCTCGAATCCCTGGAGTGGGGGATAGGGCAATTCCAAACATGGAACATAGGTTAGGACTGATAATAGCGGCACACGAAGGGCTTGCTTCTATACATGCTGGCGTCTCAGCCACAGTATCATTATTAAAACAGAGATACTGGTGGCCACAAATGAGAAGACAAACAAGGAACTATGTTTTAGAATGTGAAATATGTCAAAGAATGAAAGTATCAACGGTGAGAGGTCCAGCGCAGACGCCCCTTCTAATCTCGGATAAACCATTAGCCTGTGTTTACCTAGACCACTGTGGTCCCTTACAAAGGGATGGTAACTATAAATACATCTTGGTTGCAGTGGACTCATGCACGAGATTCATATGGATGTGGCCCCAGCGAACGGCTGACGCCAGAACTGTTATAAAAGATTTGCGAGTCTTTATCGGCACATACGCAATTGGCATGCTGCATTCGGACCATGGTCCTGCTTTTAGCTCTAGAGCTTATAAGGAGGCCATGGTCAGCATGGGCGTTACATTGCTTTACTCTTGTCCATTTCACCCTGAGGGGAACGGAATTGTTGAAAGAAAAAACCGTGACATAAAGCAATCTATAACGGCAAAGGTATTAGGTTCGGGAGCTGGGTGGGTCAAACATCTAATAAGTGTCCAACGTAGTCTAAATAACTTGCCAAGAAATTCTCTGAAGGGATTCAGTCCGTACGAATTATTATTTGGAACTAGGATGTTAGTCTTAGACCTCGACAGTCAGACTTCAGTGGTGAAGGAAAAAAGCTTTGATATCAAAGATCGTTTGGCTGTTTTGCAGGACTTAAACGAAACAAGAAAAGACCTGAGCAACATAAAGTTGAAACAGCAGCCAACAACCACTGAAGAACCACCACCTGTCCCAGCAAGACCTGTCTGGATTCCAAAAGTCGGGGATCTAGTCAGAGAAAGATCGCGGTAAAGAAGGAATTTGGGCCTTCTTACAGAAAAGCAGTTCCTGTCTTGTCTGTCAACGGGACAAGATCAGTTGTACTACCGCCGCTTGCTGGTAAAAAGGAGAACCGAGTTGTATCCATCGACCTGGTAAAACCACAACATGTGGCCGATAACAAATAGTAGGCCAAGTGGACTCCCGAGAAGTAGTAGAACACCAAGATTTGCTACTAACACAGAGGTTCAATCTAAGAGGCTAATCACATTCGAAACGCCTACAGAACTACAACAAGGACTATGCAACAATGCAATGGAACTTAGACCTCTGAAAACCCAAATAAAAACATTTAGCAGAGACACACCAATCTATAATGAAGTAACAAACGACTATGCAAGAAACAGTAATCCTGAAGCAATTGGAACAATTGACAGAACTGCATCCGGCTACTTCATAAACTTCGATGATTCCTCTGAAGGCTTCACTGAATCAAAAACACAGCCATCAACAAAAACCTTTAAAGATAAAGTTAAAGTACTTTTGAAACAACTGAAAGAAACATATCTAATTTCTCCATGGATTGAATTTTGGGTGGGTTTTGGTGCATTTATCCTTATACTTTGGCTCATCATGGTACTAACTTTGGGACGCTTCATTGAGGGAAAATATGCTAAAATGGACACAGCAAGTCAGAAAATCAACTTGATCCTCAAACCACACACATCTTCACACGTCGAGAAAAGAGAACTTTCTTCAGTCAACTTCACAGCCAATCCTATACCGGGTGGGGTAGCATGGGACAAAACTGACTACGAAATTTATGGTCCGGTTGAAATCCTGAAATATCCACACCAAATTAAGATCTCGTTGAGTGACTTTGTAAAACCAAGCTCATTTGCTGATGATTGGGACTTTGAAAGTATAAATAATATGATGTCTGACTTAGTGATGTCTGCTAAATTTACCAAACATGATTATTTGCAGGGTTCGACAAATTATGATAGTATGTACTGTTATAACCACTATGGTAACCATTTTCTACATAGATCTACACAACCTAGGAATGTTTTAAATTATAATCAATGGGAACATTGTGCAACCCCTCCAAAAGGAAGCTCAAGAACCGTTTATGACAAATATTCATACTTTTCAGGTTTTAACACAAGTAATGCCAAAACATTTTATTTCAAATTATCAAATAAGACAGAGACACAGATGAAGAGATAGACGTAAATTATGTATTAAACCAAAACAGAACACATCCTGATTGGAAACAGTGGTTGATCTGGCCCACAGATACTAATAACTGTCAAAACAGATTCCTGGACAAAACACAGGGGTTCAAAATGACCAGGCCAGACCCTAGATATTCCCAAAGACAACACCCAGGAATAATAACCACCTACAGTGTGGGCAAATTATGCCTTCAGTGGCTACAGACTTCCACACTGGCAGAAATTAAGCAACACCTAACTTTACTTACTGATGGTGCTGACTTGCGTGACTTCATTATGGGACCGCGCAAACAGCGTCAGAAACGTTTCATAGCAGCCTCTGTATATGCAGCATACAACGAGGCCTGGAAGGTGACTCAAATTGAGACAGCAGAAAGAATACGGGAAATTGACCGTATTAATTTGGAAAAATCACTTTCTGTAGTGGACAATGGGTTAATGACTCTGTCCTCCAGAATTTTTTCTCTGGACAGCATTGTGTCTTCAGTTATCGACATAATATCGCAAGACTTACTGTTGTTACAACACGGTCAGTCTCAATTGCGTTCTATTGTACAGCTTGGCTGGACGTTACAAAATCTGCGTTCAGGCTATGTGCCTTGGTGTTTAATCAACACAACGTCACTATTTAATATCTTTAACCTTACTGATAAACAAATCAGTATGGCACAAAAGGGTGCTGATTATACAATCCTGAGCATTGAGAAACTCGAGAGATTACCAGTGACAATGTCAGAACGACCTGTCAGTGAATGGATAATACATGGGATAATTAATATTCCAATATCAACCTTCAGGTTTCAATACTGCCAAAAATATATACAGGCTGGCATGTACGAAAAATTGGGAAAGGGGTACATTAAAACAACATGGAACTTGCCCTATTCACATGCATGTGTCAGTAATAAAGGACAGAAAGTGTTTCTTAGTGGCAATAATTGTGCAATGTCACTGAGCGGTACACTTCTGTGTAATGGAATTAGTTTGCATGGAGCCTGTGAAGGGAACTCAAATAACCTTTCATGTCACCAGCTAGGCGCACCTGCAACAGAGATAGAACCATTCTTTCAGAGACTCTATAATGGGAGTTACATTCTAATTGTAGATCGCAGATGCTGTAGTCTTATGCCCGGGACTCCTTATCTCGTAACTACGACTGCGAAGGTCAAGTGCTGTGGACGCTTATTGTTCCCCAGCTCCCTTCCAGACAGGGAGGCAAGGGCATGGCCCAACTTGAAAATTACTTCTATTCGAATAGATACTTTAAGCAGAATGAAAACAGTGCTTCTTCAGACGCCGACCAGACTCACGTCATCAAAAGAAACGTATGATCTCCTAGTCGCAAGGACGACTGCAGAGATTCACTCCTTATTATCAACTAATTCCCCCATACATTTCGCAGAAATCCTGAATGAAATCTTAAATATTTCTGATACCAGTGGAGTCTCAAAAGTATTTAAAACAGTATTTTCGATGGGATTAACACCATTCAAAGCCATACTGGGTATTTTTCCAGATTTCGTCCATTCGATTTTTGGCGGACTTCCCCTCATTTTAGGACTAATTGCAGGAATCCTATTCTTAGTCCTTATATTTCGTTATGGCAAACCATGTCCCAGACAAAACACCTGCGACAAGGGAAGAAACAATCCTAGCCATTGGATACCCGGACCGGATATCAAAAATCCTGGGACTATCCCGGCTTGGTTTCTTTCATTTCGACCAATGTGGCATCGATGTGTTTTACCTGTATTAAGGTGCTTGCTATGCGGAGAAGAATGCGTGTTAGACACCTGTCTGACTCTACAATCAGATGCGCCAATGGATGCAGAAACATTGTTGAGTCCAATAAAGGCTCATGCTTTGTGCTGCCCTCAACGGCTACCAATCCTGATGACGGCATTCGTGGAAGCTTCACCACTACGATTAAGGGGTAGTGAAGTTCAAGATGAAAGCAGCATTGATCAGGTACGACCTTCTGTCAGCAATACTAATCAAAACGTCAATGGAAACAATCATGCGCACGAATGCATGGTTACATCTTTTTCCGAGTTAGTGGAACTCTCCCAGGAAGCTGTTGACAGCTTTTTCGACAGTCTAAATGATATGATGTTCTCACCAGAGCAGAAATAGAGACTTTTGAGCAAGCTCGCACACGGCGTTCCCTGAATTTGGCCTTCAACTAGAATAGCAAAATACCATGAACAATTTTCCCTCCAGTTCACGGACAGCAATTTTTTTTCAGCAGCCCCAAAATATTTTTACGAATTTTTCGGGACACTTATTTTCTGCTTAAAGTAAGAACTATTCTTAGAGAACTATAATTTCTATTTTTAGATACTTTATAGACATTAGCTGCCCGCTGGTATGGTCATAATTATTTTATTCTGTGATGGAATGGTCTCGAAACTTTTTTCTGTATTAAGAGCCATTTCATGTGTAAATTCTCATATACAAATTAGTGATAATGTATAGATATGCGTGATTACTTTAGCATTATTCTACAGCTTGAGTGCATATATTACATGTGACTGTTTTTTCCGTATATTTGATAAATTCTAAATGCATTTATGTATTTTGGGGTGGTAAGGTATACACGATACTCTACAGTATGTTTTACTATGCATAGATTCGTAAATATGTCCATAGTTAGCGTGGAGTGGGTGTGATGTATTCCTATAGGTTCTGTATCAATCCCCCTATTCCTGACCCTATTCTGGTTAACAAGTTAACTAGCAGCCATCCCATGAGGCAGAAAACCCCCATGATGCAGGAACCGTTATCTGACAAAGCCACACTACGGCACAGGAACGTGTTATCTGATTAGGTCATAACGCTTGCCATCTAATTAGACAAGCGATATTCCTCCAGCCCCTGATAAGGCATACGGAGTTCTCTAAACAAATCAAACCTATGACAGACCTGGGAAAAACCCTGCGGCCATTGTTTTGATTTCACCGAGAACTTCAGCAAAAGAATGTGCTAACGACCAGGTCGTATGACATCCTTATTGACGTATCTATGTCCATCCTTACGTCAATCTCGGCACCTTAAAGGTATAAATATTACCGATATTGCCCTATGCAAACACACGCGGTGGTGACGAGTTCGGAGCAGCCAGACTTGCCGAAGCCCAGAGCAGAGCAGACCCCGCTGGCGCAGCCCCGCCTTCCTGACGCGCTGAGAACGAGACGCTGCTTTCTCCTGCCGAGAAATCCAGCTCCGGCGCTTCCGGGTAGCCCTCGCAGGCAGCCTGGGATATCGAGACCAGAGACGAGAGATACCATCCCTCATTCATCCTAGATTCCAGGTACAGAACTGAATAACCCCTTGCAGAGAATTCTTTAGTCAGTCACTTGGCAAAACAAACTTAACTTAAACTGTAACTTTCTATTCCCGCCCACGTATTAGGCTTAGGTCAGGTACACGGGGTAGGCGTAGTTAGAAACACCAGTTGAGTACGATTAGTCAAATGTAAATGTGTATGTATTCATTTTATTCATTTTAAACCTTCATATGGCTTAGAAACCATATCAATGTTTTTACAGTATTATTTTATACTTCTACTTTTATTGTATGCACTTTACTTAACCATAAGTATTGCAATAATATCGATCCATTTCTCTTGTATGAGAAAAGAGACTGATCAATAAATAACATCTTTTATTGAACACGCCCGTCTCTTCCTTTTCTCTACAATCTGGTGAGACTAAGAATGCACGTACTGACTGAGTAAAATAAGTTGTCTTTTGTTTTCACACGACTCTAGAGATACACTCTTGATTAGGGGAGAGCAAAGTTGTCATGTTCTATGGTTGTCAGAAACTAAATCCCTTCTTGTCTATCCAGGGAGGTTCAACTCCTCCTTGCCTATTCGAGAAAGTTTCTAGTGAACTCTGAGCTAGCTGGCAAAACCCAAAACTTTAAGTCTAATATCGACAGTAGTAGACCTAGTTAACGTCTGGTCTAGGCCTATACTATTGAAGGTATTATTCCAATGCGCAGAGCCTATTGGGATAATAGGAACTACACTACACTCCCTTGGATGAGGTAATTGGAGGACTCTGGGTTTTTTAAGTTGTAATGACATTAATCTCCATATCTAGGTAAGAGAAAAACAGAAAAAAGGAAAGAAAGAAAAATGGTTTCCCTGCCGGCTCGTTTATTTCCTTTGGAGCTCTAAAGGGCAAGGCAGCACTTCCACAGAGACTGGCCTTGTGCTGGTTTTGTTCCTTTATTTCGAGGAGGTCCCTATTATACCTAATATATTTAGAATCCTTTCGAATTTGGTAGATATTTGGTATTATTGATAGAAACATTTCTACAGGTGTTCATAGATGGATTCGCTATGACCAAATTCCTCCAATATGGGGGGTTTTGAGCCCATTTTCCATAACCTCCGCACATTCTACTGATCTGATGCATAGAGGACCTTATGTCTCCTACGTCATTACATGACGTGTATCCTGGCGTCCATACATAGCGAGTAGATCGGACACCGCTTCCAACAATTGAAGGGAACGAACAGGGCTTTTCAGGACGAATATAAAACTGAGGTGAGGTTTCAAAGCATAATTGATGGGTTTATCTTTATCCCGTTCCCGGGGAAGACTATGGTTGGGTCTTATAATGGGCAGTTACTTTTCCTAAAATTCGGGACATGCCACCTTTGAACCGACAGGGGGTTTAGATGTTGATACGTAATTGTTACCCCCGGTAGGATAGCGTTTTTTTAATATGGGAAACGAAAGTGCTGCACTAATATGAGGTACAACCACTATCTTGATATACCCCATGGCTATAAAATTGGGTAATCTATTGGTTACTTCCTAAATGAGAATTTAAACTAGGAAATAATTCAGATTTAGGATTAGCAACCTGTGTATCCACCTTAATCCTGACCTTAATTCTTCATTTTACATTTCTTGATTTTAGATCATAGTGCAATCAAAGGAACAGGCATGTGGGGTGAAAAGTCGTACGGAATGGGGATGATAGATTACCCAGCCTAGAAGAAAGGAATATCTGAAAGATACCTCCATAAATACGATTTCAGAATTGGTTTTGAACAAGGTGGGTTATACCAACTAATAAAAAAATAGATAGGATTAAAACATTTGGTACAGTTTTTCTAACACTAAGGGGCCCATTAGGATGTCGGGTGGATCGCCACCACCATGCGGGTGGTGGCGATCCGCCCGACATCCTTGCCCGCCCGCCACCCATTTCCCAGAATTGCCACAGGCAGTCCTAGCGTGCAAGAGAAATTAAGGCAGACAAGTATAAGACAGACAAGCAATTTAGTCACAGTAATACAAAATATTAATAGTATCACTTGATGCTAAGAGAAGAGTCTCAAGTTCTGTTGTCTATGCATGAATAAATCTAGACTACCTAGGATAGGGTTCCTGTTAAAGGATGAATCAAAATCAGGAATTAAGCACGGAAAACATTAAGTAAGGAAGATGTCAGCATCTCAGAAGCTCATTCAAGAGTCTTCTATAGGTCAGAGAGTAAGTGTTTGCCTAAGTAACACTCCGCAATACATCAAAATAGGGATAGTGGTGTAAACCTCTCAAAGTTCAAGGAAAATGCTCTAAGCATTCAGGAGAAAGATCTCAGAAGGGATGTCATCAGGGAAACGTCAGAGAGGTGTCTTGAAGGCTCCAAGAGGGAATCTGAATCGCAAATGAGGTGAACACTTAATTATAACACAAAGTCTCCTAGGTAACAAAGGGGCATATTACCAAGCAATAGCGATAATTATCGCTATTGTTTGGTTAGAGACAAAAATTTACGGCAAAGCTGCGGCGATTTTTATCGCAAATAAACCTTGGTATTACCAAGGTTTATCGCAAATGCGATAAAAAATCGCCGCAATGCATGAATATCGCTGAAAAGTCAGCGATATTCATGCATTATCGAGCTAATGCTCTTAGCCATGTTATCCACCTCTCATTGGATAACATGGCTAAGAACTGCTCAGGGCAGGTGTTAGCTTTTGGAGATATTCGCGCTTAGCGCGAATATCTCCATAAGTTGGTAATAGGAGATAGCGATGTTAGCGACTGTTTCCAGTCGCTAACATCTTGGCACGCCCACTTTGCATGTCATTAGTGATAAATATCACTGACATGCAAAGTGGGGCCCAAGATGGTTGCTATCTCCTACTAGCTGTCGCTAACTGGTGTTAGCGACAGCTAGATAATAGGGAGATAATTTTATCTCCGCTTTCTTGGCTTTTAAAGCCAAAAAAGCGGAGATAAACCCCCTTGATAATATGCCCCAAAGTCTCCTAGGTAACACCCCCTTTGTATGCATCATCAGAGGTCCATTGTTTTCGTCTATTTCTCATGTTGCAGATTGAAACATTGGAGGAAAGTATCATACTGGACATGAGAACAACATCTCCTTCTCACGCATAAATCAGTTCGCAACATTTGCTCAATAGGCCTTTCAGTTGACGCTCTGGTTACACATGTTCTTTTGTCAAGATCTTCCCAGACTCTCTCCTCTCTCTCTAGTATAGTAATGTATCTATTCTGCTACTAGCAATGCATGTAAATACCTGCAAGAAATATCACTTAAGCAGAAAATGGAAACAGCTTTAAGCGGCATAGTAAAATACAGGCATACACAGGACAGGTTAAAGCATTAACCCAATGGTGCACATTTAAATTGTGTGCACATTTAAACACAAATTAATATGTTTCTAGTGCATTCAATTTCACATTACATGTAACATTCAGTAAGGCTTCAAAATAATAATGCCAATATGGCTAATAACTACAATAGTAATCAAATATATGAAGTATTAATGCAGAAACTACAAAAACTTCTTTATTGTTTTAAGTAAAATCATATTCCACATATGTGAGGATGGTTGGTATCCAGTTGTCTAAACAGTAAATGTTGTTTAAGGTATCAAAGCGGTACAAAAGGGGTTGGTGATGGACGGAGCATCTGAACCAATCAAACACTCACACCCAGTCAACAGATCTGGGTTTAATCCATCAACGTTCTTTGGCCCACTCTGCCACCCCAGTTCAGACATGGACATATGCAAATCACTTTGACCCTGTGCCTCATGGGAACAGTCCAGCCCGAACTGCCAAACCATGCCTTCCCTGGACTGGAAACAAGCTTCCTAGGACCGGTTTCTGGCATTCCAGCTGTCTTCAGCCAGGCTTGCTTGAATCCAGTGACAAAGTGAGCAAGGGACTCACGTCTGAGCATACCCTGCCGAATATGGCAAACAAAGCAGTACAAAAGGGGTTGGTGATGGACGGAGCATCTGAACCAATCAAACACTCGCACCAAGTCAACAAATCTGGGTTTAATCCATCACCGTTCTTTAGCCAACTCTGCCACCCCAGTTCAGACATGGCCATATATAAATCATTCTGACCCTGGGCCTCATGGGAACAGTCCACCCCGAACTGCCAAACCATGCCTTCCCTGAACCGGAAACAAGCTTCCTAGGATCGGTTTCTGGCATTCCAGCCGTCTTCAGCCAGGCTTGCTTGAATCCAGTGGCAAAGTGAGCAAGGGACTCACGTCAGACACAGCCATATGCAATCAGTCTGACCCTGTGCCGCATGGGAACAGTCCAGCCCGAACTGCCAAGCCATGCCTTCCATCAGTCTCAAGATGCGGTTTTCAGCGGCGTTGCAAGTCTTTTGCAATGGGTGTGAGTGTTTGATTGGTTCAGATGCTCCGTTCATCGCCACCCCCTTTTGTACCGCTTTGTTCGCCATAAGTTGGCAGGGTATGCTCAGACGTGAGTCTCTTGCTCACTTGGCCACTGGATTCAAGCAAGCCTAGCTGAAGACGGCTGGAATGCCAGACACCGGTCCTAGGAGGCTTGAGTCCGGTCCAGGGAAGACATGGCTTGGCAGCTCGGGCTGGACTGTTCCCATGAGGCACAGAGTCAGACTGATTTGCATATGGCCGTGTCTGAACTGGGATGGCAGAGTGGGCTAAAGAACAGTGATGGATTAAACCCAGATCTGTTACCTGGGTGTGAGTGTTTGATTGGTTCAGATGCTCCGTCCATCGCCAGCCCCTTTTGTACCGCTTTGTTCGCCATAAGTTGACAGGGTATGCTCAGACGTGAGTCCCTTGCTCACTTTGCCCCTGGATTCAAGCAAGCCTGGCTGAAGACGGCTGGAATGCCAGAAACCGGTCCTAGGAGGCTTGAGTCCAGTCCAGGGAAGGCATGGCTTGGCAGTTCGGGCTGAACTGTTCCCCTGAGGCACAGGGTCAGACTGATTTGCATATGGCCGTGTCTGAACTGGGGTGGCAGAGTGGGCTAAAGAACGGTGATGGATTAAACCCAGATCTGTTGACTGGGTGTGAGTGTTTGATTGGTTCAGATGCTCCGTCCATCGCCACCCCCGTTTGTACCGTTTAAGGTATCAAAGCACACATTATGAAAGTCAAATTTCATTTTTATAGTGAGTACTAAATCAGGCTGGTTTACTTCATCAAGACTTCAATTACTGAACTAGACTGTTCCCATTTAGCCGGTGTTAGCAGACTTTGAGCATCCAGACACATTGGCATTCCAGAGGGAAAATGTATTGTGAATACAATTATGTTGACCTCTGCTCTGTCCCTGTTGACCCAAACCAAAGAATAGTGAACCTACAGAATATGATACACCAAAGGTTCTCCCTACACTGTCTCATCTGCGCACTGTTCCTTCTTTTCATCTTCTTAGTCCTCTGCAAGAAGAGCCTATTATTTTGTATCATCTATATGGCTCACTAAGAGGGACATTGCTTACTCTGCTCTAGCCTGGGCAACACTGCTGCTGTCTCTAATGTGCACGCATGAGCCTCTGATGGAAGAAGGCTATGTAGTGTGGTTTCTGATAGATGAAGAAGTGGCGATCTGATGAGTCCAATCACACAAGGATAAATCTTCAATGTGAAATGCTACTTGGAGCCAAACAAAAACCTGGCATCTAAACGAAGGGAAGAGCCTCCCCAGGGTCACAACAAGGACCCCAATAGAGATCGAAGTAACCCTCAGATTGCAGCAAACAAACTTGGTATCGTGGCACAGCTGACTAGACTTTTTTAGGACATAATTACTGCATGTTTGCAAAAAGATTTTGTGTATTCCAGAGTCTAGATTTATTGCTGGTTAATAAAGGGACCCCCTTTCCTCTTACCCTCCACATCTTAGAGTCTAGGCCACTATAAAGAATCTCAGGAATGCTTTGGAGGAGTCCTGTCATTGTCCGGGTTCTCTTTAGCCTCCATCTTCTTCCCTACTCATGTGCAGGAAAGCAAAATGGACTACTAGGTGGTCATATCCACACTGAGCACACATACACAGTGTATGACCTCCTGCTCACACACAGTTACACATAGGCAGGATTCATCCATGTCCCACATGGATTCAGTGAAGGACCTGATTGACCAATTAAAAAACACAGGAGAGGCCAGATGGTAATAATCCCTGGCAGTTGACAGGTACAAATACATGTCCTGCCAATATAATCTGTTTCTGCCACCACTGTTAACCGTTCGCAAGCAATGAGTTGATGAGTCACACTTCGTAACAAAAGGTGCACATCGTGTGCAGCTCAGACCACACAGCCTGGCTATGGATTACTGTAGGAAGTTGGGTTTTTGGTCGAGGGTGTGTAAACTCTTCTCAAGCAAACAACAACAATCCTTGTCTGGGTGAACCACAAACATCACCAAATTAATATGTGCTTAATCTTGTGATAGTCTGACACAAAAGCAGTCCGGCTTAGAAGCAAAGTATTTATGCAGCACATAAACAGTTATAAAGTGAGAACACAACACAAGGAAAATCCCACATCAAATTAAAAAATAGAGAAAAAAAGTTATGATTAATTTGACACAAAAAGGACTTAAATCCAGTCAGTAGACCCACAGACTTGTAATTTGAAAGTTTTAGGTAAGTATATCCTAAAAGCACAAAGCATCACTCACAATCATCTTATCGTGCTAGACTGAGGAAAAGTCACAAGTTCAGGCCGACCGCAATGGCACACGGGCTGGATACAGGGAGCAGGTTCGTCCTGCTGAAAAAATTACCTTCTCAAAGTCTGGCACAAAGAGTCCGGTTTGCGGTGGAGGCTGCAAGGAGCAGGAAGAGCGACTCAGATGGTCATCGCTGTAGCGCGAAGTGCAAGCCTTGTTGCGCATATTGTCATCACTGTAAGGCGAAGATCTAGTCTGGCGTCACAGACGGTCGTTGCTGGAGCTTGTCGTTGATGGTCACTGCGGGTAGTCGATGCTGCAGTGCGAAGTGAGGATCTCGCGATGCCGGTTGCCGCTGTAGCGCATCAGAGTTGTTCACCGGGGTTTAGCAAACATGCCCGTTGGCGGTCACAAAGAGCCTAAAACTTCAGTATGTTACCTTTCTTTGCAGAGGAGTGCACTCTGATGCTAGCCAAGGGTCCAGATGTACCTCTTGGGGATTAGAGACTTATTCTAGCCAAAGCCAACCGGGCTCAGGCAGCAGTTGCAGCAGGTGAACTGGGCAGTTGCATGGTGGCCTCTGGAGCTTGCTGTGCTCAGAACAGGAGGTCAGCTAACTGGAGTGACCCGTGGAGTCACTCCGGTCTTCTTAGGGAAAGGAGATAGTCCAGTTTTCCTTCAGCAAGACAGGCCTCAAGCAGCAGGACAGTCCTCTGGGTGCAGACATGTTTCTAGCAGCAGGGCAGTAGGCATCCATTCTGTAGTCTTCCACAGGTCTAGGAATGTACTGGAGAGTTTATCTGAGGGTCCAATATGTATACCTGGTACCAGTCTTGGAAGTGGGAGAAACATCTAGGTAATCCCCCACTTCTGGGTCTGGAAACGTCCTTCCTTCCGCATCTGGGCTCCAAGTAGTCTAGGGTGACATTAAGCTAGTGTCAAGTTCCGTTGTGAGCGTGTTGGAGGCCATCCTTTGAAATATAAGATGGGCAGGGAATAGATCCGACTCACCCATCCTGGCCAGATGGCCCATCCTCCCAACACCCTAATCCCTCTTTGTCTCACTGATTGGGAGGTATACACACAGGCCAAATACCAACTGTACACTGCCACGTGACCCAGGACACAGACTGCAGGCACCAAATGGTTAGGACAAGAAAATGCCAACTTTCTAAAAGCTAACGCAGCGTCGCTATATTTACAACGATGCCCCGGACCCAGGTAGCCATAATTAAAATCGCGCTAGGCCCCCATTAACGCTGTAATCTAATGTCTGCAAAATTCCTCACTTAGATATATTATACTATGGGAGATGGATTTTCAGGTGGAGACCACAGCGGCGTATTAGCAAAGTTTCCATGTTCGCCCATAAAATATCGCAGCATTTCCCGCACTATTCCCGCTTTTTGCTGCTATCTCTGGATTTCCTATCGCCTTTGGGATAAACGTTTATAGTAACGCGATGACTTGGCAAGGAAATCCAGCGATAGAATAATATGCGTTAAGTGCGCTCTGCGATATTTATCGCAGTTGGTTGATAATATACCCCTTAGAGGGTTCAGGGGGACTCAGGAGTGTATTAGTCAATGGTCCTGAAGATCGAGTGAAGTTCTGTTTGGAGAGCAAGTTAAGTGAGGGGTTGGGTAGTAATTTGTTTATTAAAAACTGTTTGACTTCATTTTTGAAGGAGTTGCTAGAAGGGTTCATTCTAATTTCTGGGGGCAGGGCATCCAGATTGTAGGTGCTAGGCCGGAAAAAGTTTGGTTGTATGTTTTATTTTTCCAAAATTTGTGCAGTTTCGGTAGCCAGGTGCAGGAGCTTCTTGATGCTCTGCCACCGCCTGATTTTTCCAGTTTATCTGCTAGATACTTTGGTGTCCCAAAGTGCAGGGCTTTGTGTGTTCTACAGGCCATTTTTAGCTACGATCTTGCCTCGAAAGAGAGCCAGTTCAGTGCCTTTAGATCGGGGGTGATATTGTTGTTCCTTTTGGAGCCAGTGACCAGTCGTGCAGCCGCGTTGAGTGAGGCTTTTAGTGGGGCTAGGCTGGATCTTGGCAGACCACATTATGTTGTATTTCCATAGTCTAGTTGGTTATCACTAGGGATTGCACTGCTGATTTGAGGTCGTCGATGGGAAGGAAGGGTTTTAGTTTTCTGATCATGTTCATATGGAAGTTTGCTCCTCTCGTGGCTGCACTGATGTGTTCCTGCATGTTGAGATTTTTGTTGATTGTTATTCCTAGAGATTTAGGGGAGTCCATGATGTGTGGTTTGCAGTCAAAGGCTGTTAAATGTTTCATCCAGTCTTCCATGTTAGCGTATCCTCGCAAAGGGGTAATTAGGAGGTATTTGGTTTTGAGCGCATTGAGTTTTAGGTGGTTTCTGGTTAGCCAGTTATGTGTTTTTTGCAGAGTTGTTTTGAGTGATCGGATATCATCAGGCAATGATATATTTAGGTATAGTTGGGTGTCCTCAGCATATATGTGGTAGTGTACATTGGAGAGTTTCAGAATTTCGGTTAAGGGCTCTATAAATGGTTTGAAGAGGGCAGGGAAGAGGGAGGAGCCTTGAGGTACTTCTCTGGTGACCGCCGTGGTTGTCGACATTGATTGGTTGAGCTTGATTCTTTGTGTTCGGCTGTCTAGAAGGAGGCAAACCATTTTAGGACATTCCAAGATATCCCCATTCTGTGTTCAAGTAAATCTAGGACACTATCGAGTTTGACCGTATCAAAGGCTGGGGATAGGTCTAGGAGAAATAGGAGGCAGGATTCATTTTGGTATAGTATTCTGAGCGAGTCGTCCACAATATGTGTCATGGTAGTTTCCGTGTTATGGTCCTGAAAGAAGCCAGATTGGAACTGGTCAATGAGGTGGAATTGAGCTATGTGGCTCCATAGTTGGGAGTGGACGCATTTCTCTAGTAGTTTTGCTATGGTAGGAATAGTGAAAATTCAACAGTAGTTATCCGGGATTGTGTGGTCAACACTGGGTTTTGTTAGGATGGGGGTTATTTGACCTGTTTTTAGGCAGCTCGGAAGGGTTCCTTGCAGTAGGGAGGCATTCACTATCTTTGTCCAGAGAGGGATTAGAGAGGTTTTGATCGCATTGAAGTTATTGGCTGGAAGGGGATCGCAGAAGTGGTTTAGGTGTTGAGAAGATCTTGATAATGTCATTTTTATTAAGAGATTTGAAAGTGTTCCAGGATGCTTTGTTTTTGATGGAGAGTGCGATTTGGTTAGTGGTTTGTACAGACGGGGGTGAGTGGGGGTAGGGTGAGGTATTTTTTTGAGGTGATCATTTGCTGTTCGGAGTTCGTGCTCTAGGTTTTTAGATTTTCAAGGAAGTGGGAGGCAAATATGTTGCAGTTTGGTTGGGAGTTTGGTCCTAAAGTGGAAGCATTGGTCTGTTGAACGGATTGTTTCTTGATAATTTCTAAGAGTTTCCCACCGCCACACCCATTGCCCACTAGCATTAAAGGGTGCCTTATTTACAAGGCAGTGTTAAGCCCTGTTTAAGCGGCGTAACACCGCCCTGTAAATATGGCGAAGCCCCTATCGCCCAAGATGCGTTGCAAAAAGTGGCGTTCCTGTGGCAATAGGGTCCTGTAAATATGCCCCTCGATTTCTTTCCGTGCTTAAAAGTGCAATTTTATTCAAATGCAACACACAGATTAACGAATTATGGCACACGCTGACAAAAGGGTGGCCAATGGCGCAGGTGGGCACACCCACTGCGAATGATGTCTGTCATGTGTCAGTCGCAGCTTTGCTTCATACAGCTGCAATTGACATGACTGAGAGGCTCACCTTTGTCTGTGGGTTTCAACGCGGGAGGGGCGCTCTGCTTGATGCCAAGGATAAGGCCTGGCGCTCTTCCGTAGGCTTCGGTGCCAGCTGCCAGTGAACGGCACTCTGGAAACACTGTGAGTGCTCTAAACCGAGATCAAAGATTTGCAACAATAACAGGTGATTCAGAACTCGTGAAAAGCAGAAAATTGCCCTGAGCGTTGGGTAACACGAACTAAATCGTAAATAAAACACAAACAATGAAAATCACATGGTTAAAAGTAATATACGGATATAAAAACATAAGTCACTAAGCATGTGCCTATTTTTCTAGGAAATTGCACATACTTATTGCTACTTAGACAGTTAAACAGAGAAGTTTCGCTGCCGCTTGCTTGGCCATCAGCCAAATATATAATCTCTGTTATTTAGAGAGTTCTCACGTCTCCCCGTTCCATGCCCGAGTGGTTCAGCCAGTCGAGAAGTTTTCTTTGAATTTAAGGTTTTGTAGTCCTGCTTTTAAAATCGGTCAAACAGGATTGCAAATTCCACAAGGCAAGGAAAAAAGATGTAGACTGCGTGTCTATTGACAGAAAGAACTGGATAACTTACGAACTTTGTATTTAAAGACAGCTGAGTAAATGCCAGAGAAAATTCACTATTTTCCTAGCCGCACCCTAAGTATTACATGTCAAACGTCCTTCACAGCCCCATTCATCAACCCTACGTTCTTTTCATTCTTGAAAGATCCTCGGTGAGTTGAAATAGCTGGTTAAAAGGTACCTTTGTGAAACCATGCAGCTATTTTGGCTCGAACAGATTTCCTCAAGATCTCAGGTTAACTCTTGGGACCATGAGTGTACCCCCAGACCTTTTGCAAAGGTGGGAGTGAGGGTTCCAATGCCAAGATGTTCTCATCAATGTTTTCACCTGGGTTGCACCCTGTATGTGTGGGTAGTTCATACAGAAGGATTAAAAAGACCAGCGCTATCTCTAAGCCAGCCTGAAAAACAGGTGGGGTGGTGGTGGTGGGTGGTGGGCATGCCCATGTATGTGTGAGCGGGGCTGGGCTGAACATGTAACAGTTTTACAGAAACCCCAACCATAGGGTGCCCGTTGATAGGGGTTTCTCCACAGCTTGAGGCCCCCAGATTGACCTCAGTGATAGCAAGAGGAAGGAGGTGGGTCTCCGGTTGGGGTATATCTTGGCGCTATTTTCACTTCTCAGTGCCTCGCTAACCCGCAGAAACAATAAAAGGAAAAAAAATTAAACTTACCTGCTGGCCGTCGCTTTTCTTCCATCCTCTTCTTCTTCCGTCAGAACAGGCAGCACCTAGGCTTCCAGACTCCCCATGCCCATCATGACGTTGCTGACAGCAGTGTCGCAATTGGTCTGAGGGCCGTGGTTTGGCGCACAGATGGGGACTGGGAGCCTGGGCATGTTCTCCGACCAGGCTGTGCAACACAGCCAGTTGGAGAACATGGCAAGTGTGCATGACGGTTTGGCTGGCCCACGACGGCTGGCCAAACGGTCATGCACACCTAGAGAGTGCCCACCCCTCCTCTGTGGCTAGTCCAGCCTGCTCCTCTCTACAAAGGAGTACTGAAAAATAAAATGATCATAACATTATTATTATTTTATTTTTGCTGTGGAACCATGCTTCTCAGCCTTAGTGGAGGAGCCGCCCCTGTTGAAAAGCCCATGTTACCCTGCTCCCGATTACAACATTTCTGGATGGCCGGGCTTGTTTTCCATCTATGAAGACTCACATCCTAAGTCCCCTAGCAGATGACCTCCATATTTAGTATAGCTTAAAAAAATATACTAGTGCACTCCAACAATTTGTATAAATAATGTTTGAGGTCAAAAAAACAGAAAAACAGTCCACCAGTCAAAGGTAAGGACATGGCTTATCAGAGCTCTCTCTGCCTGTGTCGCCTGTGACTGAACAGTTACACCACTTCACTGTGAACTGGAAAAATATTGAGGACAAACACATGAGAATGACTATATTTGTTGTCATGAAGACTCTAACAGTTGAATGGGCCACAGGGGCGGTTACTTATAAGAAACATGTACTCCGGCACTTATATTGTCTTACTTCATGAATTATTGATAAAGGAATACATTTTGCAGTCACATGCCTTGAAAAAGGCCCATTGGGGATGAAATACATGTCAGCTGATGATCATGTACACGATTGGAAGCTTGTAAAGACAACTAAAATATATATCATATGTCCTAGGACTTATGGACTGATTTTTCTGGTTATTTGTCCTCAAATATTGTTACTAATACAAATTGTTGGCGTGATTAATTATATTATTTTAAGCTATTTTGACTGTTACTCTTTAGAATAACACCATCATTGCCTTTACAGGTAGAGGGGGCATGCACTGTGGTAGCACCAGTTGTTGAATAAGTATTCGTTCTGTATACTTTCTACCCTGACTAGTTGAGTACTGTGCGAAATCTGTGGTTATTAGCTACCGATCTTTATTTAACATGTTTTAGTATAGATTGCTCACTGAGCAGAGTACTCCACTTTTTAGAAGTAACATGAATGAATGAATAGATGGATAAGTACTTGTAAAGCGCATGGCTACCAAAGGCCTCCCAGCGCTGACGACAAGGCCAATTACCGACAAAAGGAGCATCAAGGGAACAGCAGGGTCTTCAGAGCCTTACGGAAGGAGAGATGATTGGTCCCTAGTCGAATCTGATCAGGGAGTTGATTCCAACTCTTCGCAGATATGGTGGAGAACATCCGTCCACCGCTACGCACTCGATTAATTCTCGAGACTGCTCCAAGATGTTTCTTCTCGGAGCGTAATGATCTTTTAGGGAGATAGGGGGTGATGATAGTTTTTAAAATCGGGGGTGCCCTAGAAGACAGCACCTTGTTGGCAATGCATAGGGCCTTAAACTGAATTCTCTCGGCCACTGGCAACCAGTGCAGAGAGGCAATCAAGGGCTTGGCCGATGCCCGATAAGGAGCCTGCAGTAGCGAACGTGCAGCACAGTTTTGCACCATTTAAAGCTTTTTAATGGTGGCGCACGGGGATCCAAGGTAAAGTATATTAGCATAGTCCAGCCGTGACAAGATCAGGGCCTGAGGGAAACATCACTTACAACGAAACTTTTACAACGCACTACCATTACAACGCGGTCATTACAACGCAAACCATTACAACGCATTGCGCTGGGGGGCGCTCTAGGATAGGGAATAGGTTAATTTACTATCCAATAACCTTCCCTAGTGTCCACGGGGACTGGAGTTGGAATAGTAAATTAAACTATTCACTATCCAGCACCCAAAAGCGCTATGCGTTGTAATGGTATGCGATGTAAAAACCGCGTTGTAACAGCATGCGTGGTAAAAGCATGCGTTGTAACGTCATACATCCCAGGGCCTGAACCAGCAGTTTCCCTGCATTAAAAGGTAGCTGGGGAAGAATTTTCCTGATCATTTTAAGGATTCCAAAGCAGGTGGCTGCCACTCTGCGGGCTTGCTCCTTAAAAACAATTTGTGATCAAACCACACCCCAAGACTTTTTATATGTTCTTTAGGTGTAGGCATAATTTCTGAGCATTTAGGCCAGAGAACGCAAGGGTTGATGTTCATAGGTTTCCCTAGAAACATCAATTCAGTTTTTGTACCATTTAGCTTAAGGAAGGAGTTTTCCATCCAAGTGGATACTCTCTCCAGGCAGTTGACCAAGCAATACTGTTTATCATCAAACTGATTGAGGGACACAATCAGTTGTGTATCATCTGCGTACAAGACGATCTTAACCCCGAAGGGCTTAACCACATCTGCCAAAGGTCGCATGTAAACATTAAAAAGCATGGGGCTCAGGGATGATCCCTGAGCCACCCCACAACACACAGGCATTCTCTCTGAGATAAAGTTATCGTCAAAGACTTGAAAGGACCTATCACTAAGAAATAACTCCAACCAATTAGGTAAGGCCGCGCTGAGGTCGAGAAGAACAATGGCTGCGGACCCACCGACATCTAGAATTTTCCTTGATTCTTCAACCACTGCAAGCAAGGCCGTTTCAGTGCCCTGCTGTGGTCGGAAACCAGTTTGAGAGGGGCGGAGGCGATCATTCTCCTCCAAAAAGGTGGAGAGAATAGAATTAACATATTTTTCGTTGATCTTTGCAAACCCAGGTAGCAGCGAGATTGGCCGATAGTTTGCAAAGATTTCCGGGTCCAGGGTAGGTTTCTTCAGGACGGCTCTAACCATGGCCCATTTCCAGGGGGATGGAACAATCCCGGTGGACAGTGAAAGATTAATGAGGTCCAGAATAACTGAGCTAATAGAATCAAAAACCTGGTTAATAAAAACAGGGACAACCAAATCATTGGGGGAGCCAGATTTCAACTAGTGAACATAAGCTTTTAAAGATTTCAAGTCCATCGGCGAGATGCCTGGAGCCGGAAGTTGGGCTAGGCTATCTGGAGAGGAGATTCCTACTTGCCCTGATGGAGGCGGGAAGGTAGAATAGATATCAATTAAAAAAAAAAAATGTGCCAAATTATTACACCGCCCTAGGGGGTCAACAGAAGGAAGGGGAGGTTTGGATGGTTTGAGAAGGGATTTAGCAATTTTAAAAGTTTCCCGGGGGGGATCTGGAGGCAGAGAAAATCTTTTTTTCATAGTACTCTGCTTGTGCTAACCTGATTACAGCCTTCTAGGTTTTAATGGCTTCTCTATACTTCAATTTCTTGATCACCAAGAAGGCCTTTCTCCAGCTTCTTTCCAAACGTTTACAAATTTGTTTCCGCTCCCTAAGTCTGGAGTTGTACCATTCAGAGCCGTAACTATCTTTTTTGCTAGTCATCAGTTTTTTCGGAATTAGTAGATCTAGTGATGTTTCCAGCCATGTAGTCACTTTATTAGAAATAATATGCTGACTGGTATCCCCATGTTCAGCCCACTGCTGCTTCCAGACTGGTTGTCTGCCATGGCTCGCACACCTTGCTTCTCCTGGGTGTGAGAGGTGGCTGTGTGCAGCATGATGACTGTCTATGAAGGTGCCCCAACTTCTCAGGTGGGTTTCCATGACAGACCGCTCATGCAAAGGTAGCACTTCCCCCGTGCCCTTGCATGTCTCTGAGTTGATTACTATCTGGCCCCTCCTTGCCCAGGCCTCTGGCTACAAACACTCAATGGAAACAGTAAAGAATATTTTGTGCCTACCTCAGCAGAGCAGAACAGTTTGTACAGCTGTAACCAAGACCTGTATGAAAGCATCACCTTTAAGAGACTTGGGTCCAAAGGATCACCTTTAAAAGGATTGGGTCCAAGCGAATGGCCATTCCTTACACCCAAAGTCATCTCCAGCAGAAGAGAACTGAAGCCCTCCAACAATTCTCTGACTGGATGAAGGACTGTCTGCATTGAACCACTGACCATGATATCATGGTATATTTAACTTAAGTGTGGAAGCAGGACTCTCAGAACATTATGGGATGTTTTTTACAGAGAGACCTAACTGAACTTTGAGCAACCCGTTTGAATCAACCCAAAAATTAAATTGCCGCAACTGTACTGAGAGGCTGCTTCAGCCCTCCTTTTTGTCCATGCATTGGATTACAAGCCAGCCCTTGAGCCAGGAACATGCAATCACCTTTGACTTGCAATGGGAGGTCTACACTGAGCCATAGAAATGAGTAAATCAGAGAGAGGAAGATTGCTTCCTCCCCAGGAGCTAGGACAAGCCTCAAATGACTGATGAAATGGGTTACATTACTGGTAACTGAAGAAGAAAAGGCGGCCCATCCCTGTATGCTGAGAGCCTGCTTCACCAAATCAAGACGGCAAAGCCCAGCTCCCTGGCTGCTGCCTTGAGGATCACTGACTGAAGTACTGAGGTCTGCGGGGATCGTAACTTGTGCCAATGGCAAGCCCGATCCCAAGTATGTCGATGTAGACAGGTAAGCTCTCGTCATCAACTACCAACATGGAGGAAGAGAAGAAGCCTTATTGAGGCCTCCTGAAGTGAGAATGAAGAGTTTAAGTGCCTTCAGGACCAACTTCTGAGTCAGGAAGTCAGCTCCAAGGCACTCTTTCTTCATCCCTGATCTTCGTGTTTTCCTGTACCTGCTGACTGCAACACTGAGGATTTATTACAAATATTGGTTCCCTAGAAGCCACGCCAGCGACAACAAAAGGCTGTTACCTTTTGTGCTGCTTGTCTCTCTTCCCCAAATAGAAGTTACAAGGATTACCCACTTGCCCCAAACTAATCTTTCCCCAAGGAACTGGGCTGACGCTTCCCCTACACCTGTAGCTATGTATACCCACTCCCAGGCTTTAAATGCACAGTGTAGCTGTATGTGTAGTGAGTGTATGCACTTATTATATATATAAATATATGTTTTTGTATAGTAAGAATTGTGTTTGTTACTCTAAGCTACGGTACTTTCCTCGTCTAAAGTAATGAAACAAACTGGGAGAAAAACAAGGGGAACGCAATATAGGCAATCTATAGAGAAGTGATGTGACTCAGAACATTCTCTATTTAGCTCACTTATTCTCAAGAACGGGTGACCAGGTATCTTCATATTCTACATTTGTTTCCTTTTCCTTCTTCTCCAGACATTCCTCTCAAGACCTCTTAGGAATTTTAGTCAGGTACTATTTTCATGTTCAAAAGAACAAATGATCAGCTTTGCAAGTTCAACTCAGTGTTTGGCGAAGGTCTCCCTAGTAGTATTATGTACATAACTTTGGCAAAGTCATTCAGCTGAATCACGGAGTGCATGAAGGCTGCTGTTAGTATTCATTTGCTCATTTAAAATAGACTGTTGTGTCTCTTTTTGTGGTCGTTTCTGTTGGATGCAGATCTTTCAAGTGGTCATCCACAGCCCCTGTTCACCGCATTCCTGAGGTCAGCGTTTGGAGCATAAACCAAGCATTAAGAGACAGCTGAAATAGGAACACACCATAAACTTTTAAAAGAAACCTGCCCTCTGCAGCGCATGCAGTCCAACCTCCGGCCACAATGTAAGTGCCAGACCTTAAGATTAAAGTGAAAAGCAGGAAAGAAAGGTCTTTACTTGTAATTGCAGTTCTCCATCGTGTATATCTTCATTAAATTTACAATCATTGAAAAGCTCTGCCTATGCTGGGGATCTCAAAACACGCTTCAAATCTGAAGACATTTCCTATTTTCTTAATCTGCAAGCTGAAGTACAAGCACAAGAAATCATCTGTTGGGTTAAAAAAAGTTTTTAATTCTCAAATTAAAAATGGCATCAGTTGAGGAAAAGACGTGAGAAAGGTGGCAGCCTCAACAAATATACATTTAACATCGTCACTGTATATTATGTTATAACAACTTATAAAGTGCGCAACAGACCCATAAGTGTCTCGGCACTAACTGCTCCAGAAGGTATGGCCTAAGTGAAAAAACGTACTAATTGAAGATCCATGTTTTTATTTGTGTCCTAAATGATAATAAAGTATAACTGGCTCTAATCTGGGAGGGAAGAGAGTTCCACAGCTTAGCCATGGCAACTATGAAACCTATGTCACCCCAATTGGTTCTGTAGGTTCTTGGGACGACAAGGTTAGCACCTGCCGAACGCAGGGATCTGCTGGGAGTGTATAACTGGAGTGAATTCTTCAGAAATTCCAACTCTATATTATGAATCTCCTTATAGGTAATGCAGAGTGCGTTGAATGTTGTTCTGCTTCCTATAGGCAGCCAGTGAAGTTGTCTAACTACCTTGGAGATCGATTTAAATTTTGGAGTGCCCGACAGTATCCTAGGAGCTGCATTCTGCACTAACTGCAGCTTACTAAGAACCATTTCCTGTGCATTAATCAATAGACTGTTCCAGTAATCAACTTTGGACATAACCAAAGTGGATATTAACTTTCGCCTGGCCGAATTGTGTTTCATCCAACAGCTTGTTTTCACAAATGTATTGAGCCAATTGATCGTTCATAATTTTCTCAGCAAGTTTAGCAGGCAACGGAAGACGTGCAATTGATCGATAATTGTTGGTATCCCCTGGGTCCAAGTTTTTTTTTTTTTTGCAGTGGGAGAATAGAGGCCTTTTTCCATTGGGAGAGATAGATGCCTGAGCTAAACAGAGTTGAAAATATTAGCCAGGTTAATGCCTATGAAGTCTGGAATCAGTTTCAGAACAGAGGGGGGACAAAGATCAAACAGTGAGCCGTATTTAGCCGTGCTCACCAGATCAGTTATCTGTTCCGCGGAAACTGGCCCAAATTCCCTGAAGGCAAAGCTGTCTAATACCTCACTGTTTAAATCCAGCTGACTCGCAACTTCGCCAGAAGCATTACAATTAGAGTAGATTTGATCCACCTTAGCCTGGAAACTGAGGACTAAGTAGTCACAAAAAGCTTGGGATGCTACGTTCGCATGACTGCATGATGGCGCCGCCAGTTTAGACACCACCTGAAACAGTTGTTTAGTGGAATCTTGTGCGGTTTATATTTCCCTTGTATAGTAACTACTTTTTTCTTTTAATAGGAGGCGTTTATAGTTAGCCAATGCTAGTTTATAAAGCGATTTCTCCTGGCTGTCATACTTTAGGCGCCAGTGCCTCTCTTGTTTCCTGCACCGTTGTTTCTCCAGCCTCAGAGAACCATGGGGCCGAGAGGGTACTCCTGTTTTAGGAAGCTGTTTTATACAGGACTAATTTAGCAAAGGCATTTTGAATCCAGTCCGTATAGTTTGTAGTGGCCAGCTCTGGATCTAGAATAGCTTCTGGCTGAGTATTAGATAAATACTGTTTATGAAGAGCCTGGTCTATATCATTCCAAGATTTTAACTGTTTAGGGGGCGTCTGACCTAGTGTATGGGGAAATAGGGTGCAGAATACAGATACAGAATGGTACTGCATGGTGATCAGGCCAAGTCAAAGGAAAGATCTCCTTTATCGAGATCTTCTCATTATGTGTGAATAGGCCATCAAGCATGTGTCCGGCCAAATGAGTAGGGCCGCAGACTTTTTGATAAAGTCCTATAGAATCTAACTCAGTGGTAAGGGATATAGAGTCCTTGTCATCAGAGGCTTCCAGGTGACAATTAAAATGCCCTAAAATGGTAAAACTTGATTCATCTGCGGCGGGTTCAAGTAGGTTTCCTATCATTGATAAAAGGTCTCCCCTAGGGCCCGGCGGCCGGTAAAGGAGGATTCCCTGAAAAGATTGATGATTGGAAATCATTATGTTGAAACTGAGTGCCTCGCATACCGTTGAGGGGACAAGCTCTTTTTTTACCAATAATGTGTTTCGGTGTATGAGAGCCACACCTCCCCTCTTTTCTTAGGTCTATCACATCTGTGTACAAAGAAGCCAGCAGGGGTGGCAATTCAAAAGTCTGGACCAACTGAAGGGTCAGCCCAAATTTCAGTGATAAATAAAAGAACAAGATGATAATTATCCAGAAACTCTGCTGTTTCATATTTATGCTTTTGAAGAGAGTGTGCATGGATAAGGGCCGCATGAACCGTATCGTTTTCCTTATTCTTTGTGTATGAACATTACTAGTCACAGTTTGTACCAAGTTTGACTGTGCCCAATCTTGGACCACCAGTACAAACCCACAAGTGGAGCAGGGTACTTTAGCCCTCTCAGACAGGTTTACTGGGTTAAGGCGCACACAAGCGCGCTGAAATGTCTTAGCATGCTTATTAATGGCGTGCAGTTCCATGCTGGGATAGCGAACTAAACATTGCCCCATACATGGCAAGGGAGGAGCAGGGGTCCTGGCACTAGGCGTGATCCGGCTGCGAACGGGCACACACAGCCTTGCCTTTGGAGTGCCGGCGGCTTGCCCGCTACATGTCAGCGCCATGCTGCACTTTTAACCCTGAATGAGTTAGGTCTGCATCAAATCCCACAATGCAGTGATAATTAGAAACTGTTCATTATGGGGGGCGTGGCTTACGCGCCGTCGAGGGACGACGGATCTCCCGTGAGCTCCGGTGAGCTACGGGCGTGTTTTCATCATAAATTCCTCATTTCCGCCGATAGATGCCTGAAGTTTAGCATGCACAGGTGGCAGAATATGGACTCCATCCACTGCTGGCAGATTCGGGGACGTTTGTGCTATTTTTGAGCAGTTACAGACTTCAGAGTTTCTCCTCACCTCAGGACGCGGGCGGCCGTCATTTTGAGCCGCCGTACCCGCGTTCTTTTGTCAGTCTTCCGGCTCTCTGCAATTGTTGGCGCTGTGGTCCCCTTCAACATTACAGTATGTGGCTACTTTTGCTTTTCCTGTCATTAACAGGTATGCATTGAGAGCAGTTTCCAGTATGCTATGACAATGTATTGTCTCCTCAGCGCTTCTCTCTCTATGGCTTGGGCGGCCATTTTAGGATGTGGACTGGAATTGCATTTTTCTCTGAATAAACCACGTCCATGAATGCAATTATCTACCAGGAAACTCTCCACCTTGCTGTTCTCTCTTAATTCTTCGTCTCTTCATGACATTGTCGCTGATTTTAGAGCTCCATGTCAGTCATTAATGGGATTTAGTTTAGTGTACTGTGCTTTTTGGTCCTTTACTCAAGGAGTGGTCTGCAGTTTCCTATAGTCTATTGTACCTTCGCTTTGTGCTCTACATTCATCTGCTTTTGGGCTCATTTCCCTACGATTTTTAGCAGCCTTGTCTCCTGCATTTCAATAGTCTCAGTATTCCTCTGGATTTTGTTGTGCCCTTCTGGTGCCATAATGTCTCATGATGTGGGTACTGTTAAGTCGTCTCACACGGGCACCAAACCTAAGAGGCTCAAAAATGACCCTCCTTCCCCTATTCACACCTCTCCGAATCCCATTTTGGATTCCATCCTGGAGGAGGTACGGGGTCTACAACCTTTTATGGCTGCTACTAATGAGAAACTTCAGCAGATTGAGGAGAGATGGGTCATTATGGAAGGTAAAGTCCTTAACCTAGAACAGCGTGTTAGTGATGTTCAGGATATCTCGTCAAAAATCCCACAACTGGAAAAAGAGATCCAATTGCTCAAGCTACACACAGAAGACCTTGAAAATCGTAATAGAAGAAACAACTTACGCTTATATGGTGTTCCGGAGAATGTTGAGGGATCGGATGTGGTGTCCTTCGTTCGTAAATTCTTGTATGAACTTTTGGACCTCCAACCTACGTCTAACCCTCTTAATATCCAGCGTGCGCACCGTTTGGGTCGCCTCACCTCCAACGCTTCCAAGACTCGTGGTATCATCATTCTATTTCTTGAGTTTGCTGAGCTAATGACTGTCCTTAAAGCTGCCAGACTTAAGCGACGTCTCTTATGGTCTGGGCATAATATTTTTATTTCACAGGACCTTTCCAACACCACTAATGCCCGACGAAAGGAATTCTTGAATCTCCGCCCTCAAATGCGGCAACTCAATATCCAATATGGTATTCTGCATCCCTGTCTGTGCAAGATCACGCACAATGGCCATACTCGATCCTTTGATGATCCTCAAACTCCACGCTTATCTTCAGACTGTCTCTACACCCGCTATGGACACTAATGTTTGATATTATCTTTTGCGCACTTGCAATTGTTATGGTTCTCTGATTGCTCTGGATATGTCATGATTTTGTTTTTGTGTCACCTCTTCTTTTGAGGTTTCTCAGTTCTTTTCCTTTTGTTTGTTGCCCGCCTTTGCTCTGCTGGTGCTCAGTGGGATCCGGTCCTCGTTGGCGTCTTCCACCCCCGATGTCTCGGTTACATCTTTCTTCTCAGACCTGGCTCCTTTGCCTTGATCTGTTTTCTTATGTCTTTGCTGTTTTTCTCCTCTTTCCTCTCTTCTCTCTTCCTTTCCCTGTTTTCTCTTTATGGTTTGTGCACTCTTTTACCTCTATTTTTCTGGACAGTTTCTACTTCTCTCTCCCTATCTTTTGTGGGTTTTGTTGTTGGTCACAGTGATTTTGGACGCTTTTCTCTCTCTTATTCTGCATGTATTGGACATTTTGTTCCGATATCTTTTTGCGTTGTGTCTTTTCTTGTAGATGTTCTCCTGCAGTGTGTCCACCCCAACTTTATTGCCCCGTCCTCACCTTCCGTCGTGTGTAATTTTGTAACGTGGAATGTTTGAGGTCTTGGTCATCCTGTCAAGCGTCAAAAGGTACTGTCTCATTTATCCAAACTTCATTCTCAAGTTGTTTTTTTGCAAGAGACTCATTGTACAGATGTTGAATCTTCCAAACTAAAAAGGAATTGGGTGGGTCAAGTCGTGTTCTCTCCTGCTCTTAACAAGAAAGGGGGTGTTGCGATTTTGTTCCATAAAGGGTTGTCGGTCCAAGTTTTATCATCTCAAAATGATTGTGAAGGGCGCTGGTTAATGGCAAAGGTTGTGATCCATAATAAGACTTTGGTTCTATTAAATATTTATGGTCCGGTTCGCCCAGACCCCAAATTTTGGAATGATATCAAAATTCTTATCTCTTATCTCTACTATAGATTGTCCCAATATTGTGATAGCGGGTGATTTTAATCAATGGCTAGATCCATTTTCTGACAGACTTTCCTCACACAAATTTCAACCTGATAAGTCTCATAGGTGTTTCCAATCTGCCATTACCGCGCGTCCCCTTTATGATGTATGGAAGACATGTAATCCTGACTCCTTGGAATATACCTTTTTCTCGAATGTTCATCATACCCGCTCAAGGATAGATTATATTATGGTTAGTAAATCCCTCCTACCCTCTCTCCAAAAGTCCAATATTGGTTCTATCTTTATTTCAGACCATGCCCCTGTTCATGCGACCATTGACCTTACCCTAACTTCTTCCTGTTTCAGTCGTTGGAAATGTAATACTTTTCTGTTGTCTGATGCTGCCTTTGTTAAGGAAGTTACAGGGTTTATTAATGAGTTCTTTTCGATTAACAATCCTTCAGACACCTCCGTTTCTAATAATTGGGACGCTTTCAAAGCTGCCTTTCGAGCTTTAACTATTTCATATGTTGCTAGAAAGAAGAAAGCTAATAAAAGTAAATATGAAGTCCAACTCAAAAATATTAAACTACTTGAGCACCTGTATTTTTCCTCTAAATCCACAGATGCCCTCCAGAATCTAATAAAAGCAGAAAACTGAGTTAAATAAAATTGCTACGGTTGAAGCTTGCAATACCCTCTTAAAAATCAAATCCAAATATCACGGGGGACAGAACAAGGCTGGTAAAATGTTGGCAAACTATCTCAAGGTCAAGTCTGAACGTAAAACTATAGGCCCAATTTTTAATAATTGTACGAATGAATTGGTTTCCTCTGATGAGGACATTGCAGAAGTCTTTCATGATTATTATCATTCCCTTTATACTGATGATACTCATCCATCTGATTCAAATTTAGCTTCCTTCTTCGATGGTCTCCCCTCTCCACCGTCACTCCCCGCTGACTTTACTCAATTAGAGAAAGATATTTCCCGTCAAGAAATTCTTCTGGCCATTAACTTCCTCAAAAAATCGAAGGCCCCGGGACCTGATGGATTACCTATTGAGTTTTACTCTGCATTCCATGCCATCTTTGTGCCCAAATTACTCCACCTCTATAACTCATTTATTTCCTCAGCTAAGGCCTCAGGATCCTTCTTGGAGGCCCTCATCATTATAATTCCCAAACCTGATAAGGATCACACCCAATGTAAGAATTACCGCCCGATATCCCTGATTAATTATGATTGAAAAAATTTTGCTAAAATTCTTGCTTCCCGTTTTGATGCCCTCATCCCACTTTTGATTAAAACAGACCAGGTTGGCTTTGTAAAAGGTAGACTAGCATCTGATAACGCCCGTATGTTTTCCAATATTATTTCGCATAGCAAATCTTTTAAATCCCTCCTGGCTGCCTTGTCTTTGGATGCAGAGAAAGCATTTGATCGAATTAATTGGCAATTCATGTTCCGTACCTTACAATGGTTTGGTTTTGGTCCCTCATTTATATCCTTAGTCAAGCTCCTTTATTCCTCTCCACGTGCCAGTATTTTTGTTAACAACCAGTTTTCTAGATTTTTCTCTTTATCCAGGGGTACAAGACAAGGATGTCCTCTTTCCCCATTAATGTTTATTTTATGTCTGGAACCTTTTTTAGAAAATTTCGGCTTACGCTGATGACATCCTGGTCTATATGGCTAATCCAGTTACTTCCCTTCCACACTTTATGGATGAATTCAGTTTATATTCTCCTATTTCAGGTTACAAACTTAATTTAACTAATACACAAGTTTTACCCTTAAATGACGCCTGTTATCAATACATGTTTAAATCTACAGATTTTGCCTGGTGCCCTTCCAAAATAAAATACCTTGGCATTTGGTTTTCCTCCTCACTTGTGTACACCCTAAAGTTTACCTTTGATTCCCTTATTAAGAAACTCCAATCTCTCCTTCAACGCTGGTCTCCCTTATTCTTATCATGGTGGGGTAGGCTAGATACTATTAAAATGATGATTACCCCTCATATACTCTATACTGTGTCTATGCTTCCCTTAAAAATACCTAACTCATACTTTGCTTGATTGAATTCTCTTTGATCAAAATTTCTGTGGAATGATAAACAACCTCGCATTGCCCTGCAAAAACTGATTCGTCCCAAAAACGAAGGGGGTGTTCGCTTCCCCAACTTCAAACTCTACCACTCTGCCTTTGTGATTAAACAATCTTTTTCTTTAGCTTAGGATTCCCCTGTACCTAGTTGGGTTGTCTTTGAACGCTCCCTGTTAAAAGACTTCTCGTTTCAGCACACTATATTTATGTCCAATTGTTCATTTCTGGCCAAGCACCCGGTTTTAAAATATTCTCAATCACTGTTACATGGCACATTTTCCAAAGATTTATCCCCCCTTCAATGTTTTTTGTCCTCCAATGTGTGGTATAATAAGTTTCTCAAATATAAGGGCAAGTCTTTTTACTACAAATACTGGAAAGAGAAGGGCATTTCATTTGTGTATCAATTTTTCTCAGATAATTCTATTATCCCTTTTCATGTATTGCAAAATGTTTACCACCTGCCCATTTCGTGTCTACAGGAATATACCAACATCACTGCTGCTATACAATCTCATTTATCACTTCTATCTCCACCTGCTATTTTACCACCTTTCTCTTCCTTGTCTCCTCTTTTCCCTTTGTTCTCTCTTCATCAACCTAAGGCTAACCTTGTTTATAAAATACTGATATCGAGTGTTATTGACCGTCCCAAAACGTCTATTGAGATTGCCTGGGAAAATGATTTGAATATATCGTTACCAGTTGATGTTTGGGATCGCTTATGGTCCAAGTTATTTAAAGTTTCTGCTGCTGCACGCATTACGCAATCCCTTTTTTTCATTTATCATAGGGTTATAATTACGCCTTTAAGTATTTCCAAGTTTTCACCTACATCACCCTCTTTATGCTGGTCTTGCTCCTCCGAAACAGGTACTCTTAAGCATCAATTGTACGAGTGCCCCGATGTGTTATAATTTTGGTCATCTATTTGGGATATATGCATGCGAATATTTCAATGTTCTTCATCATTATCATTAGTAAATGTATTTTTAGGTTCTACATCAGACGATATTGATATTGTTTCATCTAGTTCTGGATTACTTGATCTTTTTATTGCTCTTGCGTTTAAAGTGATTTTATCGTGTTGGATAGATAATTCCAAAATATCTGTCACTACCTGGTGGAATTTCATATGTGACGAGCATAGGATTGCTATTGCTTCCTCTTCCTCTATTTCGTCAAAAGTCACATCTGATCTCCTATGGCTCCCCTTTGTTAGCTATCTGTCTTCTTCACATCCCATTTAACTACATGACTTGTTTTTTCCCCAGCATATATTCCCTTTCCTCCTAACTTCTTCCTCCCATCTCCCTTCTCGGCCTTTTCCCTCTTTCTCTATCCCCCTCTCTTTTCTTTCTTTCTTTTTCCTCTATCCTTCTTCTTTTTTCTTTCCCTTTCTTCTTCTCCTTGACTATTATTACTGATTCTTTATTCATTTTTATGCCATGTATTACCATTTATTATATGCATTGATTTGTTTTTGTTATGGCTTTATTTTGTACTTGTTGAAACTTAATAAAAATTTCTTAAACAAAAAAAAAAGAAACTGTTCATTATGTAGGTCAAGTAGGTAAATGGATCTGACACTATTTAAATTTATAATCTCCTAGTAATACCAGGGAAGATATGGTGTTGTTTATGAAATTAAGATAACTACAATGATGAATTAGAAATGAAGGGAATTAAGGTTTTCTTCAGGATTTCTTTTTTACTATTCATTTATAATCAAAGTCATCTTATGGATTTTGGGGACCAATTGCAAGACACATTTTGGCGTCCCTGTAAGCAAATTTTCGATTACTAATATTTCGCTAACTCAAGCCCCCATGAAGCCAAATAATGCCAAATTATGCGTTAAAATCTAATAAGGTAACACAAAGCAGTTGAAATAAGTCTGTCCTGGGACACCAAAACTGTTAATGTGGTAGAGAGATGAAGTCAGAGATAGAGACAGGCAGAGAATTAGAGAGGTTTAGATACAGCGAAGAAAACACAGATAATCAAATAGCGAGAAAGTTCACTTTCCCATGGGGCTCCTTGGAAAATAGGGGCCCTGGGCAATTGCCCACTTAGCCCATGCCCTAAAACATCTCCGTGTGCAAGTTAAGATATACAATACTCATAAATATTCATAAATAAATTCAATCATGTAAAAAAGATTTCACCAATGTGATATACATTTCTTTTGTCCTTAGAAACACATAAAACAACACGACAACACCACCTGAAAACACAAAATAATAATCCACAAAAGCAGAATTACAAATTTAAAAGGTGAATGTATTTTCAATAAACCAAAATTAAATATAAAAAATAAATTTTATTTCCTAAACAGGAAAGTACCGTACATTTTTTTGCATAGATCAGACAGCATAAAATAATTTAGGAACCCTCTGCTTCTGCATTGGAGATTGAAGGAAGATAAAATGTTTAGCAAATGAAGTCACTTGCGGCCCCCTTCTAGAGCCTTCTGGCTCAGTTTTGGGGAAGGTAAGACCGAATATCGCCATTCACTTTGCCAGTACTATACACATAATCACAAGTTTAAGAAGAATGGTGTAATAAAATAAAATGAGTGAGCAATTCCCAAAGAGCAAGTCCTCAGCCTACTCTGATATTAACATTCCCACTGAAGTATTAGAATCCTTTAAACATGAAATATTTCTTCTCTATGGTAGCCAGACCCTCCAAAACAAATACTAATCTTTAGTACAGTGCAAAGCACATTAACATTAAAGAGTAAAATGTGGATGATGGATGGAACCTTTAAATCAACTCTCCATCCATTCACCTAAATCTATATAATTCATGCAAACAGTAACAAAACAGCAATCTTCTTAGTTTACTGCCAGACAAACAATCCTCAACTTACACTGAGGGGCAGATTTACAGGAAACTGACGCATCTGTAGAGATGTGTCAGTTTTCCTGTGCCAGCCTACAATACCCTTGCGCCACCATGTATGTGCTGTATTTACAATACGTCGCACCATGCGGCAAGGATTGACAGATGCGTCAGAAATTCTGACAAATCTGTTGCCGCAAAAGTCACACATTGCTGGAGTCGGGTCCCAAGCACGGCACAACTCCAGCAATGCATGGGGAGGGCTTTTCTTATTGTACTGCATCATTCCTTCCGCCTGTAGGCGTAAGGTTTTGACGTAGTGGTGTCCTAGAAGTGGCGCTGTGAAATCTTGTAGATTTCACTGCATCACTTCTACAAGGCTGTTCTGCATGGGAACACCCACCCTGCATACATTATACCTGACGCAGATATAATGTAACGCAGGGCTTTACAATGTGACACATCTCCTTAGATGTGTCGGGTTGTAAATTGGCCACATTGTTTACGCCGCCACTGCGTTACAAAAGTGACACAATAGCAGCGCAAAAGTGGTGTAAGGGGCTTGTAAATCTGCCCCTGACTGTCTATCAGTTATAAAATCTCAAACAGTTATTAAAAGTCCTTGGAAAATCATAATTGATTTCGAATTACAAATTATTAATATAATTACTGAAATTTAGCCTAACACTCAAATTCAAGGATGATTTTTTCCACTTTTCCCAGGCATATTGGCGAAAAATTCGAAAGCATCCTTAGCTGAGGATTATATGTCAAATATTACATTTTAATATGGATACAAAAGAACTAACTGCATGAGTTTTATACCTCCTGATTGTGTGGACGACATCTATACTTCAATTGTACAAACATATTATTTTCTCAAAACAACCCCACTCTAAATTATTATGAAGACTCATGGAGTGGCCATCTAAGCAGGTCAGGTCACAGAAGGAAACCACATTTTCGTATTGAATGGTGGAACTATTACCGAAGCTGCTTAGAGGGAGGTGCAAAAACCAATAATGCTATTGAGGGTTGACATAATTCTTTTTTTTTTTTTTTGTTTAATAGCTTTTTATTGAAAAGTTTTGCAGGTAAAACAGAGTACATGCCATATAGTAGAAACATATGAACGCAAATTGGTGGATATTATCAGGCATAACATTACGTGATGAAATACAGTTAACCAAGGGATGTAAAGGAGGGGTAGGAGGAAAAGAAAAGGCAAGATAGTAAGAAGAAAGAAAGAAAGGAAAAAGAGAAAGGAAGAAAGAAGAAGAAAAGAGAAGAGATGAGGAGAGATAGATAGTGGTCAGTGGGATACAGCGTTAGAGGAAAGATAGGAAACAAAGGGTAACCAAAGAAGATCAGTTTTTATTTTTTGAGGAATAGAGGAGGAGGATACATTGGCAATTCTATGTTCATCACAAATAAAATTCCACCACATGGAGAAAGATATTTTGGAATTATCTTTCCAGGACGATAGAATAACCTTAATAGCTAGAGCAATAAAGAGATCAAACAACTTGGAATCAGATGAAGGCATATCAGCATCAGACGAAAGGGAACCCAGAAACACAAGCAGAAAAGATATATCATTTTGAAACTTAAAAATTGACATGCAAACTTTCCAAACCGAACTCCAAAGGAATAAACCTTAGGGCATTCAAATAACAGATGCATTAATGTACCTGGAGCACTTGAACAAGACCAACATAGAGAGGATGAGGTGGGAGAAAACTTACAAATGCTAACAGGAGTAACAATCGCTCTACAATATACAAAATAGAGAGATTGAGTCACACGGGCAGCTGCGGAGACTTTAAATAACTTTGCCCAAATTTTCTCCCACAAATTAACGGAAAAAGAGACAGATAAGTCATTTTCCCAAGTAAGTTCAACAGGGTATTTGGGACGAGGTTGGGTAGTAGATAACAATATGCTGTAAACCAGGGCAGCTTTGGGGATTTGGGTAGAGAACAAAGGATATAAGGGAGATGGTGGGGTAACAACGGGAGAGTCAGTTGGAAGTGTAAAAGTAGCTAAATGTACTGAAATAGCAGTAACAATAATAGTATAATCACGGAAAAGGTTATCAGGCAATTGGAATCGCAGTTGCAACTCTTGAAAGGGGACAATATTGAAGTCATGAAGGAATTGATAAACAAAGGAAATATTCTTCTCCTTCCAATATTTGAAGTAGAAGGATTTACCCTTATATTTGAGAAATCGATTGTACCAGACAATGGAAGACAAAAAACATTGCAGTTGGGGTACGTCTTTAGAAAAAGTGCTGTTAATAAGAGTTTGTGAATATTTCAAAATGGGGTATTGAGATATAAAAGAACAATTGGACATAAAAGCAACATGCTCAAAAGGAAAGTCCTTCAAAAGTGAACGTTCGAAAAGAACCCATTTGGCGACTGGTCTAGTTTGAAAATCATAAGCTAAGGAAAATGATTGTTTGAGTAAAAAAGCAGAATGGTAAGATTTAAACAGAGGGAAACGAACACCACCTTCAGATTTCGGTCTAGTGAGTTTGAGCAAACTAATACGAGGGTGTTTATTATTCCATAGGAATTTCGTACAGAGAGAGTTTATACGTGAGAAATATAAATTAGGAATTTTGAAAGGAAGCATGGAGATCGTATATAACACATGAGGAGTTACCATCATTTTAATAGTGTCAAGCCTACCCCACCATGAAAGAAAAAGCGGGGACCACAGGAGAAGCAGAGCTTGTAATTTCTGTACCAATGTATTAAAAGTATATTTAAGGGTATCTCTAAGGGAGGACGAAAACCAAACACCTAAATATTTAATTTTGGTTGGACACCATGTAAATTCAGTATCACTGAACATGTATTGTGAGCAATCAGGGTTTAAAGGCAGGACTTCAGTCTTGGATAAATTTAGTTTATAGCCAGAAACAGATGAGTAAAGACGAACTTCAGACATAAAGTGGGGCAGTGAAGCAACAGGATTAGACATGTACACTAGGATATCATCCGCATACGCAGAGAGTTTGGTATGAACAGAGGAGAACTTAAAACCTGTAATCATGTCGTTATTGCGAATACGCTCAAGGAAAGGTTCAAGACAAAGAATAAATAATAGGGGAGATAGGGGGCAACCTTGCCTCGTTCCACGGGATAAGGGAAAGTATTTAGAAAATTGGTTATTGACAAAGATGCTGGCACGGGGGCAGGAATATAACAACTTAACATAAGAAATAAAGGAAGGCCCAAAACCAAACCACTGGAGAGTCTTAAACATAAATTGCCAATTGATGCGGTCAAAGGCCTTCTCCGCGTCAAGAGAAAGAGCGGCAAGGGGGTCTTTATATTTTTTACTCAGAGCAATAATGTTAGCAAACATACGAGCATTATCTGAAGCGAGCCTACCCTTTACAAAGCCAACTTGATCTGTTTTAATCAAAAGTGGAATAATATTGTCAAGGCGGGAGGCAATGAGTTTAGCAAAGATTTTACAATCATAGTTGATCAGGGATATAGGGCGGAAATTTTTACATTGGGAATGGTCTTTATCTGGCTTGGGGATAATAATAATCAATGCGTCCATGAAAGAACCTGAGGCTTTGGCTTGAGCAATAAAAGAATAAAAAAGTTGTAATAACTTAGGGGCAAAAAGCGAGGAGAATGTAGAATAAAATTCAACAGGGAGGCCATCAGGGCCAGGGGCTTTAGAGCGCTTCAGGGCCTGGATGGCCGAGAGTACTTCCTGGAGGGTAATATCCTTTTCCAAAGAAGCAAACTCGTCTGGGAAATTGGGAGGGGAGGGAAGACCTGAAAAAAAGGAGTCAAGGTTTTGAGTGGAGGGGAAAGTATCATCTGAGTAAAGGGATCGATAGTAATTATGGAAGACCTCAGCAATATCTTCATCAGAGGACACCAGTTTATTCGTGGAGTCATTAAGAACGGGTCCAATTGTTTTACGTTCCGCTTTAATTTTCAGGTAGTTGGCCAACATCCTACCGGCTTTGTTTTGACCCCCATGATATTTGGATTTAATTTTAAGTAAAACATTACAGGCGTCAACGGTGGCCAACTTATTGAGTTCTGTCTTCGCCGCAATGAGGGCAGTAAGGGCAGCGGAATCTTTGGAGGTAAAATATGTGTGTTCCAATTGTTTGAGATCTCATAATTGAGCCTCATATTTAGCTTTAGCAACTCTCTTTTTTCGTGAAACAAAGGATACAACAAAAGCACGCAGGGCGGATTTAAAAGCATCCCACGTGGTGGGAATGGAGGTATCCGATGGATCATTGAAAGTAAAAAATTCATTAATGAAGGTAGTAACATTTTTGACAAAAAGAGGGTCAGATAAAAGGAACGTATTTAATTTCCAACGGCTAAAAGACGAGGAGGTGAGTGACAAATCAAGTGTAGCAAAAACAGGGGCATGGTCAGAAATAAAAATGGAGCCTATTTCCGATTTCTGTATAGAGGGGAGCAAGGATTTGCTGACCAAAATGTAATCTATCCTAGATCTAGTCTGATGCATGTTAGAAAAAAAAGTAAATTCAAAGGAGTCAGGGTTACAAGTTTTCCATACATCATAGAATGGACGACAGGCAATGGCTGATTGGAAAGATTTGTGAGTTTTGTCAGGCTGAAATTTACATTTGGAAAGTCTGTCAGAATAAGGGTCCAATCATTGGTTAAAATCCCCGGCAACCACCAGGTTAGGGCAATCAGTAGAGGACAGGAGAGTTTTAATATCAGACCAACATTTGGGATCAGGGCGAACAGGGCCATAAATATTCAACAAGACTAACGTCTTATTCTGGACTATAACTTTCGCCATTACCCATCGTCCATCAGCATCATGTTCAGTGGAAACAATTTGAACAGACAAAGCCTTATGAAATAATATAGCAACACCCCCTTTCTTATCCAGGGAAGGGGAAAAGACAACTTGACCCACCCAATGACGTTTGAGCTTTAACGACTCCACCTCAGAACAATGAGTTTCTTGTAAAAATGCAATCTGAGAGTCAAGTTTAGACAAATGGGACAATACCTTTTGACGTTTAACAGGATTTCCAAGACCACGGACATTCCACGACACGAAATTACACATGATGAGGGAGATGAGGAACGGGAAACAGATGAAGGGTATAAACTGCAGGCAAGGGGACACAAATGAAAGCATAACAATCAGTAACATCAAAGAAGGGAAAAACCACACATTGAAATACAGAGGATGAACGAGCAAACTGCGACAAGAGCATCAATATCGGAGGAAAAAAAAAGGGGTACAAAAAGAGCAAAATGACCAAGGAAAGAGAATAAGGAAAGAAAGAAAGAGGGGGGGCGTGGCTAACCGAGCAGCGAAATGGCCGCTCTGTGAGCGAGCTCCGCCGGCTGCACACTGAAAATCCTGCATTGATCCTTCCTACGCTGTGGAGAGACCCTGACTCGCAGATGGCTGAACATTGAATGACCTGGGGAGCACTCGGTTATAATCCTAGGACACACGGACGCCGGGCGCACGAGTTCTGGCGCTGCCGACCTGACCGGCTCTGCCTGCCGGCTGCTGTGGAACCCAGAGCGGAGACTACTGCCCACCGGACCCCGGGGATGCCGGGCCTGTCTGCCTAGAGCTGGTGCAGAGCTGTCGGGGCCCCAGCGGCGCTCGGTGTCAGCTGCTGTGGATCGTAGAGCTGCGGTTGCGGTATCTGGACCAAGCGTAGATATTTGCCGACCACCCTGCCCCCATTACTAGAACGGGCGCTGACCAGGCGAAGCGGCCGCCATTTTGGAGCAGAGTTGCGGTGCGGAACACAGTAGCCAGATCACTCGGCTGGTTTGAAGGGGAGACAGATCCTGATAGGCGACCCTCCGCGCTCCTGTAGCCTGCTGACCGCGCGAAGAGCTGCCGCACCCCCGGTGAGTGAAACCCGACTGCAAGCGCGGGGAGGACTGGGGGCACGAACACCGGACACACAGAGCTTGGCTGTTGCTCGCCGGGGGAAGGCCCGCCATTTCCCTGTCGAGAGGCCCACCGGCTGGCACTGCACCCCTCCAACACCTGCAACTAGTGGGGATCGCCGCGCTCCTGCAGCCTGCTGACCGCGCGAAGAGCAGCCGCACCCCCGGTGAGTGAAACCCGACTGCAAACGCGGGGAGGACTGGGGGCGCGTACACCGAAAACACAGAGCTTGGCTGTTGCTCGCTGGGGGAAGGCCCGCCATTTCCCTGTCGAGAGGCCCACCGGCTGACACTGCACCCCTCCAACACCTGCAACTAGTGGGGATCGCCTGCTGTGACACTCAACTGCTCCCCACTTGGGCTCTGTTGGCCCTCGCTCAGGGCTGCGGCATCCTTGGTAGCGGACTTGACGACGCACAGGTGTAGGTGGACATACGAAACCTTAGAGGTGGTGACCTCCTTATTCAGGATGGGTGGTAATAGAGATGCGAGGCAGCCCAAGCTCACCTTCGAGCAAAAACAGAAGGCCAAACAGACACAGGCTGATCAGGAGGCGGCGACACCCCCTTCCACCAGCCTCACACCGGACATTGATTTTGGCGCCTTAATTATGGAGGTCCGCTCCAGCCTAAAAAGCATCGACTCCAAGCTCGACGCCATGGCCTCACAGTTGGAAGCGGTAAAAGCTAAAGTGGACACACACGAGACGCGCCTGGACAAACTCGAAAACAGACAAACGGAATGCTGTGAGTTCCAACAACAAACTAAGCAACACATAACGAATATTGAGCGCGAACTGGACTTCATGCGAGCCAAGGCGGACGATTTGGAGGCGCGTTCCCGAAGATCCAACATTCGAATCACAGGCATTCCGGAAACTGATAATACTGGGAGGATGGAGGTTTTTGTAACGGATCTCCTCCACGAACTGTTTGACCCAGACCTTTCCCAGGTGTTCACGGTGGAGAGGGCACACAGAACCCTTGGCAAGAAGCCTCCGACGGGGGCCACTCCTAGACCCATCTTGGCGAAATTGCTAAATTACCAGGATCGAGACCGTATCCTGCGGATGGCCCGGGAGAAAGGCAAGATCACTCACAAGGGGAACCAGCTCTCATTTTATCCGGACTTTACCCCCATGGTACAGGCGGCGAGGAAGGAGTTTCTGCCAGCCAAGAAACTGTTAATGCAAGCTGGAATACCGTACTCCCTATTATACCCGGCCAAATTGAAAGTTATGCAGGAGCGTGAGGCGCACTTCTTCACGGACGCGAAATCCGCCCTGAAGTTCTCCAGACACATATGCGGAACTGGTGATCGCCGAAAATCGCCCAGACTGGAAGAAAACGCTGACCGGATGAGCGACAATGATTGAACACGTCGGTACTGCTTGACCGACAGCCCCCTACTCTGGAACCTGGACGGGCGGCCCTAGAATCGTCGCGAACATTGGACACTGGGATTGCTTACTGCCAACAGCCTGTCCCATTTGCCATGCCCGGGGATCGACCTGAAACCGAGTGCAGCCCTGGGTCTGCGACACTACTGTCTCCCATTTTGGTACATTACTAGAGCCTTCGTGGGACAGGTTGTCTCTAAGGAGCTGCGACTCTCCTGTGATGTGCAGCCACCCCGAGGACTCGGGGGTGTATGCCGGAAGCACCTCGCCCCATGGGGTATTTCCCACTGTTCTTGTTTCTACTTAACTGGAGTGCTGATTTAAGCACGACAAGGGGTTTAACGCAACCTGATTGGGGGGTTGGCGTGGGTGGGGGGAGGAGAGGGGGGTTGGGTGTTTGGTTCTTTGTTTTGAACTGGTGCATAATGGTTTTAGACTTTCCTGGCGTGGTGCGAGAGGGGCTGTTAGTTGTGGGGTGCGCGAGCACTCGGAAGATGTTGGGGTTCACGGTGGGGAGCATTCAGACACTTCAACAACATTGCTGGGATGGGGGGGGTTAAGCTATGGACCTGGAACATTAGAGGACTTGGGGACTACAAAAAGGCTAAGCTGATGCATGGTGTACTGTCTAGGCACAATGTTGACGTGTGCTTCCTGCAAGAAACTCATCTAAATGCGACTCCGTCGCCCAGGCTGAAACATGCTAGATGGTCACGGGTGTACTCCGCCATTTATTCCAACTATGCTAGAGGGGTGGCTGTCCTTATGCGTAGAGGGTTGGATTGGAAGGAACATAAATGTGTGCTTGATACTGAAGGCCGCTTTGTCATTCTGCATGGTTCACTGCAGGGCAGGCCCCTGGTCCTGGCTGCTCTATATGGTCCAAATGTGGATGACCCGGACTTTTTCCGCGAGGTCTGGGCGCAAATTACTCTGCTGAACTGTAGCTCGATTGTGATTGGAGGGGATTTTAATGTTGTGTTAAATGATGAGCTAGACAGACAGGGTGTTGCCAGACCCACGCAGGTCAAGGCGAGACAGGCTATACTAGATGTGATGGAGGAAGGACTGCTGACCGATGTATGGAGAGTTAGGCACCCTGGAGTGAGAATGGGCACCTGCATCACATGCCATCATGCTGCTTGGTCCAGGTTGGATTTTTGGTTGGTGACGCCTGAGGTGGCGACGTGGGTGGTGAGTACCGATGTTCAAGCTAGGTCGCTGTCTGATCATGCCCCCTGTGCGCTGGAGCTGAGTATTCCTGGTAATAATACTAGGGCGTTCACTTGGCGCTTGCCCCCGCATGCCCTCACAGACCCAGTGTTCACTGAAGACATACGCACCGACATTGTGAACTACTTCAAGGATAATGAGGGGTCGGCCTCCACGGAGGTCATTGTATGGGACGCCTTTAAGGCGGTAATAAGGGGTCAGTGTATAGCCAGGCAAGCAGGGGTGCTACATGACATCCGGCGTTCTCTGTCTCAGTTGGAACAGGAACTGAAAGAGTTAGACCTGGCCTTCTGCCGGGACCCGACTCTAGAGCTGGCCAGCAGTATCAAAGCCAAACTGCTCGTATTTAATGAGGAGGCGCAGCGAGAAGTAAAATTTCTGGGTAAGCAAGCTGAGGCGCGTAGGTACGGGGAAGGAGACAGGCCGAGCCGAACCCTAGCCAGGTTAATCGCCCCTAGGTCACAAACTCATCACATACACACTATTCACGACAGCGCGGGCACCCTGGTGGTGGGTCAAGAGGCAGTCTTACAGGCATTCACTGATTTTTACTCATCTCTACATACAAGGCTAGACAGACGGAAATCCCTGCTTCCCTAGATAGCTTCCTTGATTCTATTGCCCTAGTTTGGTTCAACGACAATCACAGGAAATACATGGACCTCCCCGTGACTGCACAAGATATAGCACAGGTCATTAAAAGCATGCCGTCGAACAAGGCGCCTGGCCCGGATGGGCTTACGACTTCTTTCTATAAGGCTTATGTGGAAGAACTGGCCCCGACACTACACTCGATGTTTGCTGAAGCCCTCGAGCTGAATGCACTTCCTGACTCGATGCGCGAAGCCCTAATAATTACCCTCCTGAAACCCGATAAAGACAGCATGGAACTTGACTCTTACCGTCCCCTCTCCCTCATTAACGTAGACGCTAAGATCTTTGCTAAGGTCATCGCAGACAAGCTACAACCGTTATTACCCATTATAGCTCTCCCTGACCAATCCGGGTTTATCCCGGGCCGCGCGACTTCCCATAACCTCAGAACACTTTTCTCCATCTTGCACTATCTACACCCATCTACCCAGGCCGCGGTGGTGTTCCTAGACGCCACCAAAGCGTTTGACTCCTTGGAATGGCCCTACTTGTTCAAAATCTTAGGGAGGATGGGGTTTAGCCTAAACTTCATCACACTGATACAACTGCTGTATGATGCACCCAGAGCGCGGGTGAGTGTGAATGGATTGGTATCCGAGCCCTTTCACATCTCCAGAGGGACCAGACAGGGGTGCCCCCTATCTCCTCTCCTTTTCGCTATTGCCATGGAGCCGCTTGCGGCCCGGGTTCGTCAGCATCACACGACGAGGGGGATAGGATTCAGCTCCCGGAGTCTGCTGATCTCCTTATATGCGGATGATGTCACCCTATACATTAAAGATCCCACTGAAAATATGAACCCACTGCTCCGAGAATTAGTGAGATTCGAGGGTCTGGCCGGCATATCGATCAACTGGTCGAAATCTGTAGCATTCCCCCTAACAGCCGCAACTGCACAGCCTCCCTCAGAATATCCCCTGCGGTGGGAAACCGAGGCGGTGAAATACCTGGGCATATGGGTGAGTCGAGACATGCAGGAAATATGGTCCCTGAATTTCGGGAGAGCGGTGGACTGGCTCGAAAGCAAAGTAGAGATATGGAGCAGGCTTCCCCTCTCCCTGGTTGCACGGATAGCATTGGTGAAAATGGTGGTCCTCCCAAAATTTCTATATTTATTTGTAAATGTTCCCGTGCCAATGACAGCACATTTCCATGCACGCGTGAGGTCGCTACTTCTGAAATTGGTGTGGGCCGGGGGCCAAGCTCGATCTTCCTGGGCCCTGCTGACCCTCCCACTCAGGCAGGGTGGCCTTGGAGCGCCGGATTTCAAACTATATTCGCTGTGCGCGCAGGCGCAGTTCCTGCATTTCTGGGTCTTCCCCACCCCATACCAGCCACACGTGGCGGTGGAACTGGCCGCTGCCGCCCCGTCGCCTCTCCAGGTGGCGTTGTACGGCAGGGCAACGCGCCCATCGAAAGACATTGACACGGTGGAAATGATCCGCTGGTCCTGGCGAGAGCTGCGGATCCGGGCGAAACTCCCGCTACTCTACGCGCCATCGATCCCATTACGTGGTAACCCGATGCTGCCGTGCCTTTGCACCAGGGGTGTCTCTGGAAAAAGGGGTTCGTGGAGAGCACTCCGTTAGTTTAGAAAGATATATCTGATTGTCAATTGGTGCTGCGGTCGTAAAGGGTCGTCAGCCCTTGAGTCAATGATAGGTTATGATGAGTGTTAACACCCACCCGATCGCGCACTGTTCACGTGGTGCTCCGCACCTTGTTTATTTCAGTTTATTAATCAATCACCTTTTTAAATAACTGCATTTAACGTTGTTAACACATATTTTTATTCATAGTGTATAACCATATTTTATCATGTTGTTATTCTTGATCTGCATAACGACATTTCATTGATACATTTTGTTTGACAGATGTTTTTTAGAACATAAAATACATTTCAACACTTATACATTTTAATCATTGCTCTTGTGGAGCCCAATGCATTTCGGCAACCGTGGTTGCCTTCATCAGGGGCAATTCTGCAGAAAAATAGAAATAAAACGAATTGTGAGTGCTTATTGTGTGATGTGCATGGGGGTCTTTTCAATTGCTAAATTGCTTGAATGCCTACCTTTGTGCCTCAGCTTTATAGCGGTATGATTTTCCAGATATCAAAGCGTCCAATGTATACTCTACATAAATGAAAAATGAAGACGAAAAATCCACTGAAACTGTTTATAAGATTTGAGCTGTAAGGAATTGCAAAGTTTCAGACGTGTTACGTACCTCACTATCTTGTGTGAGTGTTTTCTGAAACAACAAACGAGCATGTGCTTTAATGTACACAGTCTGGTGCTGTAGAAACTATAACTGGATTCAGCTTTCAGGTTAAAAAAACATACCTTGACTTGACGTGTGTTCTTACTCTACAAGAAAATCGTTTGAGCCACAAGGTTAATGCCCAGCATTTAAACGAGGATAATGTTCAGTTCGAAAATTAAATCTTATGACCACTATATTTTGTAGTTCACGGTTTCATGCCATAACGATATGTAAAGCCTTTAAACTACTGGATTTTATGATTCACGACGAAGTGCTTCAAAAATATATTTAGCACTTCTAATACACTGTTTTTTGTTATATACGGCAAATGGCCTCATATCAATTCGATCTAAACAATATTTATGTCCGTAACGTACCTTAACTTCTCTTGTTTTCTTGTTCTACAAGAAAATGAATGCCACCAGGTTAATGTCGAATGTTTAAATTTTGACGTTAACCATTAGGAAATGGGGTCACTAACATACCTGAAAATGATCGACGCTCTCCTTCGACCAAGAATCCGCTGCCCTGTGCTAAATGCCGTGTTGCATGTGTAACCTCCGTGAATAGTACATAAACTCCGTTTGCTCGTGGTGATTGCGGTGATTTGCACCAGGGGTGACACTATCCTACTTCGAGGGAAACGCATACTGACGTTTGCTGATCTCTACCCCGACGGGAAATTTGCTGAGGTGCCAGCGCGAGAGGATGCCCACCTGACTCATTCTCAGATGCACTGCTGCACCACTCCCTCCGAGAGTCCTGTAAAAAATTGTGGCCTCAATTCCCTGAGGAGCCGCCACGCCTAGACGCACTTCATAATTTGCTGTCGAGACCGTCCCCTGCGAAGCTGGTCTCTAGACTATACAACTGTATGCAGGAGCAGGCCCCGATCACTATACCAGCGGCCAAACAGGCTTGGTCTGCCGACCTGGCTGACCCCCTCACTGACGACACATGGGACTACTGCTGCGCACAACTCTTGGCACTGTCACCAAACTATAGGTTGAGGCTGGTCCACTTTAAGTTCCTACACAGGTACTACCGCACCCCGACACTGTTACACCGCATGGGCGTCAAAGAAGACGCTTCCTGCTGGAAATGTGGTGGGGCGGATGCATCATTCCTACATGTGGCGTGGACCTGCCCTAAATTACACGATTATTGGTCGGCCATCTTCACTGCCATTAACCAAATGCTGCGCCGCTCGGACGAGCCCACCCCGCTTGTGGGCCTGTTGGGGTATGTGAGAGACACTGAGTCTTGTGACCGAAAATTGCACGCGATCCTACTCCTGTATGCGAAACGACAGGTGGCAATAAACTGGGGCCGCAGGGCCCTACCTGCGTTCAAGGCATGGATTAACGATGTGACTTATGGTCAAACACAACTTACGCATTACTGGGAGTCGATGCCTACTGCTACAAGGCCCAATGACATTTGGGAACCTTTCCTCCAATGGGCCAGGGAGAGAGCGAGCTCTGCTACCTCCGAGGGTTCCCCTGACGTGGGAGTCTCTGATGACATGGGTTGAGGTCCCTGGACTGCATGAACTCTATTTGCGTTGGGTTGAGGATTGCTAGAGGGGTTGCTCCCATGACCTGCGTAACACCTTCCCCGTCCCCTGAATGTGCTTCCCTTAGCGCCTGCCAGACCTATCGTCACGCCCCACTAACTGATCGAACGGAATGCTAGCTGTTCTGTCCCCCCCCCACCTCATGAGAGATACCTGGACTGTCCCTGTCACTGAACCTGCCAACTGCTTACATCATTCACCTGCTGTCTGCACCCCGCACGCACGGCCCCGAGATTACCACATTAGATATGTAGACCCTACTTTCCTCAGCACCACGTAGTTCTTTGTTACCCTCACGCTGTTGTGAGGGGTTGAGAGGATGAGTGCCGCTGCTTTACTTATGCTGACCTGATGGTTAGATACACCATGACCACCGTACTCGTTACTATGATGAGGCGTTGTCTGGCACATGTTTGATCTTGACTGTTTGCGGCACCATCCACGGACAAAAAGAAAAAACTGTAAGATTATGTGATTTGCTTCTGTTGCACTGCATGTTTAATTTCCTTTTACAATATTTACAGGAAATGCCGGACACGATGTCACCAAATATGCTAGGGATTCCCAGCCTGGAGCCCTGTTATTGTTTGTTACTTGTACTTATCGTGGCCTACCTCCGGGTAGTTGGCATGACGCAGTGTAACGATTGTTTACAACAAATAAATATCTTACACCGAAAAAAAAAGGAAAGAAAGAAAGAGAGAGGAAGATGAAAAGAGAACGAAGAAGAAAGAAGAGGATAGAGGAAGAGACAGATCAGGGCAATAAAACCCGATCTGAAAAAGAACAAAAAGACACTGAAGATGGAGCATGGTGACAGACGGCAAGGCATACCCCGGGCATTAGAAAAGAAAATAAGGCAACATTACAGAGATACAAAACAAGAAATAGCAATTCAAAGAAGAATAAGCCGGAAGGACAGGTTAGAAAAGAGAAGAGATAGCGAGCAACATAATTTACAAGAAAAAGTACAAGGAACAAAGAGACGCATAACCCTCAAACGCTTGTATCCATTCCTGTAGAAGGAAAACCTTGTAGGAACAACTTTAGTTTGACAGGATCATCAAAAGTGCGTGAACGACCATCATGAGTAACCTTGCATAAACAAGGATGTAGGATGCCATATTGAAGATGAAGGTGTCGCATTTGAGGACGAAGCTCCAGGAATTCCTTTCGTCGAGCATTTGTTGCATTGGAAACATCCTGGGATATGAAGATGTTATGTCCTGACCAAATAAGGCGACGTTTAAGCTTCGCAGCTTTCAAGACAGTCATGAGTTCGGTAAACTCCAGGAAGAGCATAATGATGCCTCTAGGTCTAGCAGAATTAGTAGCAGATCTACCCAAACGATGAGCTCTTTGAATGTTCAGAGGGGCAGAAGAGGGCGATAGACCTAGAAGTTCTGGCAAAATTTTTTGTAGGAAAACAACCATATTAGCCCCCTCAATATTTTCCGGCAGACCGTAAAGGCGTAGGTTATTCCTCCGATTTCTATTTTCAAGGTCCTCTGTGTGCAGTTTCAGTCTGTGAATTTCCTGTTCGAGTAACGGGATTTTAGTTGAGACATCCTGGATAGAGCTGACACGTTGTTCCAAGTCCAGAACCTTACTCTCCATAGTAATCCATCTTTCCTCCATCTGTTGCAGTTTCTCATTGGTGGAAGACAAAGGGCTGGAGGCCACGCACTTCATCTAGAATGGAATCTAAGACTGGATTAGGAGAAGCATGAATCGGTGAAGGAGGGTCATTTTTCAGTCTTTTTGGTTTGGTGCCGGTAACAGAAGCACGAGCAGATGAGAGTCATTGAAGAAAGAAAAATAATACACCATCAAGAAAAAAATACGGTGCAGCACACAAGAAATCCCACAGTGGGGCAATATGCAATGACGGTCTGGTAGTGGAAGGAAGGAAACTATGCACTCAGCGGCTAACAAGAGGAGCGGCCACACATAGTTCCAAGCGTAGGTGAGTCGTCAGCATAAGAAGTGAAAAAGAAGATATTCCGTTGTAGATTATCAAGTGTCAACAGGACAGTCTGCACAATATAAGGATAGAGCTGTGAGCAGGTCGCAGAAAGGTACATGAGGCATAACCTTTGTTGATATGGCAAGCCAGAGAGACTGTAAGTACAGCACGATGATGAGGCACTAAAAGGGCGCGAAATGGCATATGCTGCGATATGAACAGCAAGGGAAGCGCACCTCACATGAGGAGAACGAGGAGAAAACAAAACTTAAGCCTCAAGAAAAAATTACTGATAGAGGGGCACTGGGCTGCATGCGCAGGAACACTGCATGGCAGAAGAACTCAGGAGCAGGCATTGAGCTTCAGGCTTACCGCTATGGGTAAGAGCGGAAGATGGCGGCCGTTCGCGCTCGTTCTGAGGAGAACGCGTTTCAGGCACGAACTTGCGCTGTAGCGGGAGGAAAACGAGGAAACAGCTATCCCTCGACTCACCGCATGTTCCGTTTCAGATGCTGCCGGTTGCAGGCGAAACTGCGGCAGGAGAACGGCAAAAAATGCAAATAAAGCCCCGCCGATATGCGGAGCTCACGCCGGGTCCGCCATCTTGCCGCGGCGTCCAAGCCACGCCCCCGACATAATTCTTTTAACAACTCAAAAAGAAAAAGACACCCCAGCCTTTATCATTTCCTGGAAATTTAAAACAATGACAAAGTTTCAAAGAAATGAGAATGGTGCAGTCATTGTCAGGTAATCTGAATATTTGCATACCTAAAAAAAAACATTAAAGAGATGTTGGAAAGAATATTGGAAAAACGTCATCAATTTCCATTGATGGGAGTGTCTAACTGGGAAATGCTTTTTTTACCATTATGAACAGTATTTTAATGTTCCGGTGGGTCAAAAAATAAGGATAATCACCTAAAGCTGGTATTTTTTCCAACTTATCACTACATATTTTAATAGTAGAATGAGTACTATCTGTGCTACTTCATATGTGGAACACAATCAGGGCCATATTCTCAAGGAGCTATTGCCGAGTTATCTGCACCTTAACACAGCCAAATTTGTGATACACTTACCACCCCATTCACAAGCTGGTGCAAACAGCCCATATCACCAGTTTTCCTGCAATAGCAGCAGCAAAAAACATTGCCAAAGATGACACCAGCAAATATCGTTAACGAGATGCAGAGTAGGCGTTCCCGAGCAAAAATCTGTGACAACACCACACCCCAACATGCTCAACGACCAGACAGATCGGCGATAAGATCACAAAACATGTGATAAGGCGTGTTAGCACCAGGAAACTAACACCTGCTCCAACCTGGTGCAAACTCGGACTACAACCTGCACCACAAAAGAGAGCCATGCCCAGAGCCACACCTGAGGAACAACAGATGCCATGGAGCCACAGAACATGCATCCCGGAGCCCTAAGAGGGCACCTACACCCACCGCCATCACCCCCAGGACTCCACCTCCAGCCCCCAGGGCCCCACTCCGGGCACCCCCACCTACCCCCGGACAAAGACACTGCACGAAAACATGAACAAAAGAACCCGCCTAATGTCGCACAATTGCAACAATAAACATACATGTGAGCACTGAAATCCTGATTCATACATTCACCATTGAAAGACCAAACAAAATGTCACATCCTAATTTGCCAACAAACAACCATTTTGAAGAGTCATGGCGGGGCTTCCCTGGACAACCTCTGACTCACAACCTGCAAGACAATATCCAAGATAAGAAGTTGTGTCAGGCACTCAGCAAAGGACAGGGAGAAAGAGAAAGAAAAAGAGAGAAAGAGAGAGACTGAACAAGGAGCGCAAGGCCAATCGGGCCCATGGCACATGCAAACATGCCAACAGCTGCGTGTGTCTCGAAATCTGTGCACCCCAAATCACGGCCTGGAATCAAAGTCAGCGCGAAGTCCACATCACATCCAAGAAACGCAAGCAGCAGTCAGACTGATATCAGGAATGAAATCCCCTTTGTTTCCACACACAAGACTGAAGGCCAACCCAACCCCGACCTTGGTCCTGAATGCGGCTGGCTCATCCTGCATGAGATGCCATACTAGCCTCCGACGACTTCCACCCCATGAACTGCACCAAGGAAACACCAATATGCCCACACACACACTTGTTCCTGCACGACCCACACCTGCAAGGGATGGCCTTGACACATAAGTTAAAGGATATACATACTCCCAAACGTCACACACACATACGACTCATTGCCCAGATCTGTGGCATATCGTCCACAGAACTGCCGCCGGTCGGAGGTGTGCCAGTGCCACGAGCCCAACAAACGCAATGGCAGGCATTCCCGGGCACATGCACAACCGCTGTCACGTCAAACTGTACCGTGCACGAATGCTGCATCTGTTGGGATCCCTGCCAATGGCAGTGTTGCAAATCAGTTTCCGTCTTGCCTAAGTCACCTGGGTCCAGCCCTGGTTCCACTGTCAATCATGCACATTCGAGTGGCCCATGGAAGTCTGCCTATCGAACAGGAGTGTCACCGGGATACCCGTGCATGGGATGCACTGATCTTTGGCATATGTCCTGGCAGTTGTGCATGGGGGATTGCACAACTCCTTGTGTGCAGTGACCACATCGAGGCGCTACCCTATTGGGCTGTGTTGCGGATTGGGGAAACGGTGTGGACTGAGCACATCTGCCCGGACCAGTTAATGGATTGGCTCACCTTGGTGTTCCTTGAACCGGACAACAATGTACTATTGGAACACATTGCACATGAGGCAGCGCCGGTATTCATGGACGGGTAACTATGTTCCTGCAGCCACATCGGATTGTCACCTTCAGCACAGGTCCCAACACCTTGTTGCATCATGGGGAATGCTCACATATCCCATCACAACAGAGGACATGTCTGCCTTCGGCTGGACTCTGAATGCATGTGGTGAAACTACGCGTGTGTACACACACCTGTGCAAGGTGATGCAGTTCCCTGGTCGTAGCAGCACAGTGTCGTTTGGCAATGTTACAAATTCGGACACACTGCTGCGGGGGGAGCACACACATGGCAATGTAGCACGACATGTGACCTTGTCGGACCCTTTCACCTGATCACTGTCAGCAGAGCAGACAGTCTGCGCAGTCAGGTGCCAGGACAATATGCAGACCCCATGGTCTGCAAGTCGTGCCCCCTCACACGGGGCAATGGGCAGACGTCAAACAACATCTGACTCGTCCAGCAAGGCAAGGTGGGCGGAGACCGTTGCCATCCGTAATGATTGGTGTTCAGCTCTGCCTCCCCATTTCATGCACCTCAAAAGCTTCCCATGCTGTGCGCAAGTGCCTTGAGCATGTCCCTGCCTACTGTGGCAGTTGCCTTGTCCGTACTGACAGGCACATGCCAATAAAGTCTATGCAACTTCACTGGTGTCTAACTGTGATGAGTGGTGATTAGGTGGACCACTCGTGTGCCACAATGAGCATAATCACTACATAGGGACTGACTGACCCATGTACAATGGGGGTGGGTCCCTTTTGACAGCTCCAACTCTGTAAGCCAGACATTGTTTAGGGATAGTAGTGCACTTACATGTCTTCAGCAATGTGAGTATGGTGTCCAACTTCTGATCATGTCGCGTACCTGCTCACACACATCTGTGTGGACACATTCTGTTGTGTTCAATGACATTATTGAACACAACAGAATGTGTCCACACAGATGTGTGTGAGCAGGTACGCGACATGATGTTCTGTTTTCACATGTGATTTAGGACACCACTCCTGGCCTGCTACCGATGTGGTCATTCCTACACACAGCCCTACTCAATACATGGACGTGTGCCTACGTTGGGTGGTTGTGGGATAGGTGTTGACGTGCAATGGGGACACACCTTGTACCCATCTTCACAGTCATCCAATTGACCATGTGTCTCAGGGATAAACATGCACATTGATGTCATTCACTAGGGGGTACCCTCTTTTGCAATCATTGTCCCTACATCCAGCCATACTTTCATACATGAGCGAACATATTCATGACACATCTGTGTTACTTCAAATGTTTTATTCACATTCTGGTGAATGACGGAGCAGAAGCTGTACATGGTCCTCCCAGCCCACATAACATGGGAGCCCATTGGTGGGCCAACCGGAGTCCTTTGGAGATTGAAAAGGGAATGGGAAGAGGGAGAGTGCAGTCAGCCGCAGGATTGCTGTGTAATTATCAAGTAGTGTAGATGTGGCAGTCCATGTCAGGGTCCGGTTGGATGTCGCAGAGTATTCCGGGGACAGTGGGAGGTGTTGTCCCAGGGCATGATGCATAGGGCTGAACCAGGCAGGAACAGGCCATCTGGAGATGATGGATGCTATTACCTCCTTCCTCATACAGTAATTCCCATCTCCATCTTACTCCTCTGATACTTCTTCGGTGTCCGGTGTGTGTGGCGGGGTAACGGCTGCATCACTGGGTGCGACGGACACATCAGGGTGCGAAGGTGATGGGGCTGCATCACTGGATGCCACTGACTCATCAGGGGTAGGAGATGTGTGTGTCGAAGTTCCCGCTGCAGTTGTCTGGGACTGGCTCAGTGGCAGCAATGGCAAGATGATGAACTACAGGGCATGGAAGATCCCAACTGCATCTCGCTGGTGTTCAGCCGGGGCAGCCATACTTCCAGCCTGCACCTGCTCCATGGTCTCCATTGTCATCCGCATCTGTGCCAACTCTGTGCTATCATCACTGGTGACTGTCTGACTGTACAGTTCCTGTATCCGAGTAATGGCCCCAGCGAGGTCAGCCAAGGATTGCCGGTGAGCATGGTGCGGACAGGGGGTGTTCGTAAGGGACTGTATGTGGTCCCTTAATGGACTCAGACACCCGCGTATGGCATCCAGTTTGGCTGCCACGAGCTCGGAAACCACCCGCAGCTCAACCGCCAACTCCACCTGGCAATACAACACACAGCGTTGGAATTCCATGTATTGTTCGTGGGAATCCTGGGAGACATCCGTGGCTGTGTGTGTTTCATGCTGTGTGGTCCATGCGGGGAGGGAGGGTCACCTTGAGGCAGCTGGCCTGCCCTGCTCCTGAGGGAGGGGTGCGGAGGTTGTCCATTATACGTTGGAGGGTGTCTTGACATATGTGCAGGTTGTCCACTTCATCATCACTGATGGGATTTGTGATCAGCAGTGTTGATTGTCCCTCTGCAATGTTAAGGGGAGATGCAGGTTAACAGAGTTTCCCCTGTATGTTGACGCTTTGCAGATGTTTACATACAGACTGCATGACAATGCACATTGTGACTGTTTTGGTGGAGCTGGCTATTTGAAGGCAGACAGTGGGATGTTCGACTACATGATGGATGTGTGGTAGTACCCGTACATTATCATCACAAAGTGTCAGTCAATGCCAGATATGAGTGGCCAGTAGCTACGCACAAGCGGAATATGTTGTGTCATCTGTCCTGTGGTGTAGGTGTTGCACTTTGAACCACATTGCCGTCATTGCTGATGTTCTGTGATAGCTATGTGTGTGTGCTACATTGTGGGGGAGTTGCCCCTGCAGCTCTGATTTTGTGTACCCTTCTCCCTTTGAGGCGGTGTGCCTTTGAATTGTGTGCTTTTCGGGGGGTGAAATGTTTGCGACTTGGGTCATATGTGCTCTTGAACAGATTCTGTGGCCCTGTGCATTGTTCCCCGGCTGCGTGTATTGGACGGCATGGGTTGTGGGTGCACATGGATATGTTAGAGTGTGACCTGCTCCTTTACGGATGTGTTACACACTCAGCCACCTCAATGGTGTCTCGTGCACCATGTCATGTATTTTGACTGCAGCCAGTGTCACTTGCATAGTCAGTGTGGCTCACACAGCCACAGCTTTTCTGTATCCATCACATGTGCATGGCTTGGTTGTGTCATTGGTGATTTGGAGGGGGCCCATATGTGCACATAGTGGACGGGGGCCTACTTGGTGTTCCAATGTGTGCTCAGGGACATGTTCCACACTCATTGTGGGTGTGCAGTGCGCGACACATGATTGCCATTGCCATAGTGCCCATCTCTCCCAGTCCCTGGTGGTTACTCACCCTGTTGCTGTTGGGTCAGGTCATTTCGAGCTGTGTCCATGCCCCCAACTCCTGCCACCATCTCCACACTGATGATTGAGGCTATCATTTGCTCCAGCTCCTCCAGTGGCGCAGGACTCCCACCTCCAGTCGCCGTTGTTGCCTTCCTGTTGGCTGCAAGCTTCTCCTTGGTTTGGCTGTGCACTTCATGCCAGCGCCTCTTGACCTCCTCCACTAACCTCCTCACCACTCCAACTGCATTGACGTTGGTAACGATGGACTGCCATATTTCTGTTTGGATTGCCAGTGCCGCAGTGGAGGTGACGAACAGTTGTTGATGGTGTTCTATCACCTCCGTGACAACGATCTGGACTTCCTGTGCACTGAACCCCGTCTTCCTCTTCTCCTTGCCATCCTCGGACACGGGGTTCCTGGCTGGTCCTCCGTGGGGCTTGTGGAGTTCGGCTTGTCCTCTGCACTCGGTCCTGGTGCATTCATGGTGCTAAGCTATTTGAATGGATTTTGGTGTATTTTTCTTTTTGCTTTTGTAGTGCATTTTGCCACCAGACGCATTTTATTTCAGGCCTGAAGCTGTTTTTTGCCAATTTCAGTATCGCACTTGGCCTCATCGCAGCTTTTTTTGCGTTCGCGCTACGCATTTTTGTGGCGTGGCGTTGATTTTAACGCGATTGGACGCATTATCTGGTGACTATCGCATGGTACTGCCATGTTGTAAATACTTGGTTAACACAGCGTAAGTTTCCCGTGATAGACTGCGATGTTGAGGGTTGCGTTATGTAACTTTTGCGATGGTTATCACACGTTCTTGAGAATATACCACTCAATGCGCCTTTCAAAAGCTCACTAACCACTGCACTTCATCTGTATTGGGTGGGTGTAGAAGTAAGGGTCTTCCATCATTTGACCCGGACTACACCTCCATCAGGAACCCCCACCCCATCCCTTTGGAATTACAGAAGCTCAAAACCTGCAACTGTGCAATCCACATTACAAAACGAGACGCATGTGTATGTTTAGCCGTTCTGTAATCCCAGAGCGCTCTGTAGATGCATGCATTGAGCCCAAGGGCACTTTCTGCAATTCCAACCAAAGGGTGTTTCAAATCCTCTATAATATAGCAGGGATATCCAGGTAGCTTGGAAAAGAACCACATGTAAATAGAAAATGCAAATGTTCTGATTGCTTACAAGTAAACTTAATTGATTCTCCTCACTCTTTGAATGTTTAAAAGGTTCAGCTAATATACGTAAATCATTTTGGGTTTCGGAATGCTTTTTTTGCTAATTTTGGACCAGGTGAGGAGCTTGAAGGTTATCCTCTTGTTGACCGGGAGCCAGTGCAGGTCTCTCAGGTGGGGTGTGATGTGGCTGCGGTGAGGGATGTCGAGGATCAGGCGTGCAGAGGCGTTCTGGATGCGTTGGAGCCGTCTCTGGAGTTTGGCAGAGGCTCCTGCGTAGAGTGCGTTTCCGTAGTCCAACCTGCTGCTGACGAGGGCCTGGGTGACCATTCTTCAGGTTTCAGTGGGGATCCACTTGTAGATCCTGTGGAGCATGCGAAGGGTGTTAAAGCAGGAGGAGGAGACAGCGTTGACCTGTTTAGTCATGGAGAGGGTGGAGTTGAGGATGACCCATAGGTTGCGTGTGTGGTCGGTGAGTGTTGGAGCGGTTCCCAGTGTGGTCGGCCACCAGGAGTCATCCCAGGCTGAAGGGGTGGATCCAAGGAGGAAGGCCTCCGTCTTGTCCAAGTTCAGCTTCAGTCGGCTGCTCCTCATCCATTCAGCGACGGCCTTCATTCCTTCATGAAGGTTTGTTTTGACTGCGTGGGGGTCCTTGGTGAGGGTGAGGATCAGCTGGGTGTCATCGGCGAAGGAGATGATATTGAGGTCGTGCCGACGGGCGACATGGCGAGCGGTGCCATGTAGATGTTAAACAGAGTTGGGCTGAGGGATGACCCCTGAGATACGCCGCAGGTGATCTCGGTGGCTTTGGAGCGGAAGGGGGAAGGCGGACGCTCTGTGTTCTGTCGGAGAGGAAGGAGGTAGTCCAGTTCAGTGCCTTCTCTTGGATCCCGGCGTTGTGGAGGCGTGTTCGTAGTGTGTGGTGGCAGACCGTGTCGAAGGCGGCCGACAGGTCCAGGAAGATGAGGGCTGCCGTTTCTCCGTTGTCCAGCAGGGACTTGATGTCATCGGTGGCGGCGATGAGGGCAGTCTTAGTGCTGTGGTTGCTGCGGAACCCGGACTGGGAAGGGTCCAGGATGTTGTTCTCCTCGTGGTAGTGGGTCAGTTGTTCATTGACGGTCTTCTCGATGACCTGTGCCTGGAACGGGAGCAGGGAGATGGGCCGGAAGTTGGGAGGTCCTTGGGATCCGCCTTGGGTTTCTTGAGTAAGGCGTTGCTCTCGGCGTGCTTCCAGCTCTCCGGGAAGGTTGCTGTCTCGAAGGAGGTGTTGATGACTTTCCGGAGATGGGGTGCGATGGATGTGCTGGCTTTGTTGAAGATGTGGTGTGGGCATGGCTCTGACGGAGATCCGGAGTGGATGGTGTTCATGATCTTGATGGTGTCGTCGTCGTTGATGTTGGTCCAGCAGGGCAGGCGGATGGTGGTCCTCACCCACGCACACAAGGCACTCCACAACACCGGACCAATGTACCTCAACATACGACTCGGCTTCTACACCCCCACCTGCCAGCGCCGCTGATCTCGCCACAGTCCCCCGCTTCCGAAGAGTGACGTCCGGTGGCAGATCGTTCTCCCACCTCGCCGCCAAGACCTGGAGCACCCTTCCCATTCACCTACGGTAGACCCAAGACCTGCTGACCTTCAGAAAACTCCTCAAGACCTGGCTTTTCGAGCAGTAGCAGCATTCCCCACCCCAGCGCCTTGAGACCCTCACAGGTGAGTAGTGCGCTTTACAAATGATATGATTGATTAACAGCACTTTCTTAAATTGATCTGGTTTAAGTGGGTTGACAGGAGATCCTGACTTGATCTTATAGCAGAGAGCAGAAAGTTGATCAGCCGTGAAAAAATAGTTATATTGCATGCAAGCTTATGATTCGTATTTTAGTGTACAGTTCTATTGCTTTGTAAATACTCATGTATGTCTTCCTTGTTCAGTCCTCCTTCACACCTGTTCGGGACACTGCACTGAGATATTGCCTATGAAGGATTTGGTATGTGGTGACTGCAAGCTGTTAGGTGACCGCTTATAAGGAAGTGGAGAGGGTCTTAGGTAAAGCATAAGTAGGTTTTACGATCTGCCTTTTTTGCATGGGTCACCTCAGATTTGTTGCCCTTTTCTGGCCCTATTTTTGCTGACTTGGGACTCTGCGTACTTAAGTTGGTGCCTGTCCTTCCACTCTAAAACATGTTCTGTAGAATGGAACTCAATATTTGTCCTCTTTAACTTCTTTATAAAACTTTTGTAAATGCTTCCTAAAGTACACATATGGCTTGGAAAGATAAATGCCATATGCGAGCTGCAGTGTATATTTATATGAACCATATATGTGACAACAATATATTTCTTCTAGGAGAGCCACTGTTTCCTGGCTGGTCTTCAGTTTAAATGTAGTACAGTGGCACCTGTCTAAAACTCTGCCATGTAGGAAAACCTTACTTTTAGTTATTCATAAGTACCTCTAAAGTGTGAATTGTAAACCCATAGGGCAGGGTGTTGATATGTAGAAAATAAAGTACACTACATATTGGGGTTATTATGTACTTACAGTGAAAAAAATCTAAAAAGCTATTTCACTGGTAGGCCTGGCAAGATGTTTACTTAATAGGCCCAGGTGGGATTAAACTCTTTATTTTCCACCTCCTCTTAAGAAAGGGCCAGAAAAATGGTTTAAGGTCATTTCATCCATTTTAGTTTTTATAACCAGGCTTAATAGTAAAATTAGGGTTTTGATCATTTAAGTAGGAAGGTTAATTTGTAAAACTATTCTTTAGGGTGTCTGAGCCAAATCTGGCTTAAGACCAATTTTGCCAGTTATCACAGCTCCAGATTTGGAATACACATGCTTGATTGGGAGAGTTAACAGCCCTAGCTCAAAGCACAGGAAAGGCCAATGGGTGTGCAGACAACTTAGCAGGCATTAGCTATCTGGAAGTGGACCCGAACAGTCTGCACAGCAAAGGGCAGTTTCTACTTGGAGATGCCTCCTGTTTATTTGTGTATTGTTTTGTGGTTCAAATTATAAAAAATGCTTAAACTGTGGGTCCCCGACTCCCAAAAATTACTAAGTGGGGGGCCTCAGATTTCAGTAATAATTCAAATGGGAACCGCAGGAGTCAAAAGGTTAAGAACCGGTGGACAAGTGTATTGTTTGGTGATGAATTCGATTGCCCAGCGGCAGGCTGTTCCAGTTACGGATCTTTGTAGAACGTCGCATGCCTTGGGGTGTGTCCCCCGAAGGACATTGTTGTTTGCTTCATTATGACGGAGGGTATGGTTGACCATGTCTCGTCTTTGGATAGCTGCTATGTCAAGAGGTATAACTACTGTCATGTGGTTGTGATGCAGAGTATGTGCAAATGAAAATTGTAAATTTACATTCATTTTTCCTGGACGGTTGTTAGGCATATTTGTGAGAGAATATATATGTGCTGTTGAGATAGCAAATGGGCCTCAGCTAGGATCATTCTTTATTCCTATACTGCTGATAACTAGCTGGACTGAAATTATTAGTGATGAGATATTATATACGAGGTGAAAATGACACACACCGTGCGGGAACAAGTGCAAGGTCCATCAATTTCCACATGTATTCCTCATTTCTCATGGGCAGTCTTGTAATTTTGGTACGATATTCCCACATCAGTCATAATCTGGCCCTGTATTGTTTGCATGCTAGAAGGGGGCCTGGTGCCACATGGGCTACCTGGTTTCACATGTGGACAGCTTTAGGTATAAATACTACTTCCTAATCTATTTACATTCAATTATTACAGTTCATCAGTTGTTTTTGCAATGCTTAGATTTCATTTAATCATCACCTTATGTTTTTAAACATCGTTTCCCCTGATCATACAATCATATTAAGTCACTAAATAATATTTATATATATATTACAACGATACAAAAATGCAAAACATAATTAACAAAAACCAGTTGTGCCTAAGCCCAATGCATTTCGGAACAACCTGTCCCTTCTTCAGGGGGCCAATGATCTGTAAAAAAACATGTACATAATAATGGCATTATTCTTGCATTCAGTGGTACCTATATACAATCATAATTAACAAAGATGGTTCATGAATTCTATATTTTCATTGGCTTATTCTTCAATTTTAAATATATGCCTTTACATAGGATTATTATTTACATAGTTATTAAATGTGCTATGTATATATCACTCCCTGATGACCTTATTCGCTATATTAGCTCCTTATTTACATCTAGGTAAAACGACGCTTCTCAGAACTTGATGCATTATACTAACCTATGCCGGTCTACAAGTCAACTTACTTGTGAAAAAAGAAGAAGAGATGTGCCAAGATTCAAATGTGATGATAGGCGATTCCTAGAAAACAAGACCACCTTGACGATAAGTTATCTTCATCAATCACAAATAACATTCTTGATGCAGGGATCAACATAACTGTCCGTACCGTGTCTCAAATAGGACTTCACGTATTGATGACTTCTGAAAACCCGACGCTACCTGCCCGCTCCAAACTGAATATAGAACGGAGAAAAATTACTTTAACCATCGCGGCTACTATGTGACCCCGCTGCACAAATACCTTCAAGTTTTCCTTACTGGTAGAAATTAGCTCCTCTGTATCATCAGCCTTTAGTTTCACTATTTCCAAGCTGTGTTATTCTGCATGGAACATAAAGAATATCCGTGAACGATTATATCTCAACGCTGCCTTCTACTTCCGCTTGCGACTTCGTAATGCTGGGCACACAGGGGTATGGTATTGGCGTTTAATATGTTCCTACCCATAAAGAGGCTTAAAAAGCAAGAAGAGTTCCATCTAACATGCTGTCGATACTGTTGATGTAGTAAGTAAAGGTATAACCATGTTTATGTGCCGCTCTTTATGCCAAACACCTGGTTGACTATATGACTGGGAACTGTAATGAGTGCCTTGATGGTACCAGGGATTGTGTCTAATGTGTGGCTAATGTAAGAAGAGCCTTGAATACATTTTGATGTATGTGTGCATTTGGGGTGACCAACGCTTACCGTACTACATGGCTTGGAGCCACGTTGCATGCCAGGAGACAGCTGTCTTTAAAGTTCACAGTTCACACTGAGAGTGCTGGGAGCAAATGTAAAGTGAATGCCTAGTTTGCATGATATGTGCATGTAGGAATCCAGGATGTTTCCTAATAAGCACGAGTAAGGTTTCATTCATAGTTTAACTTTATTTGGAAGAATTTAGTCATCTGAGTTGGTACTAGCAAACGGGGCTCAAAGGAGGGCTGATACCCAAAGTTTGCTCTGAAGCAGCCATATGGGGGTTCTCACATTGCTTACTGGTGTGCTTGTACCCGGTCCAAAACCTGGGAGCTTAAGCTCAATGTTCATGTAATTCTTCCCTTTGTGCACACTCATAAACATAGACCAGTTGAGGAGAAAAAAAGCATGATGGCATTTGATACTCATGAATCAATAATGCCTCAATGCCAATAGAACAGAGATTTTGCAAACTTATCTCGGGTGCTGGCTCCTGACCTTGGAATCCTCCAGAGCCAACCTAGGTAGTCAGCACATTGGGTTTTGTATTCGATTAAGCTGTATGCTTGTCCAAGGAACTGCAGTCGCCAAAGCAACTCATTCTCATTCATATAACAAATGTATCTTCATTATTGCAGACTTGATGCTTCTTGCTATTTATGTATGTGGTAATCATTTCCAGATATTTTACTGTTAAATTATCTTTATTAAAATATCACAAAAAATGACTGATCACATGGCAATCAACCCTCAGTGGTTTACCAGAGAAAACACAGTGGGATCAACCCCTATACCAAAACAAATGGCCAGCCCACATGAACAGCAAGCTCCCAGTCCTATTGGTTGCTTTGGAGTAAGGGCAGGGATAGTAAAGAGACAACAAAAACAAAAAACAGCAACATTGGCCAATCATCAAACCACTGCAACGCCACGTTTCACCTCTTTCCCCAGAGTACATCTTCCAGCCTTACTTCCCCCCATCCTCACTTCCCGAACCACTCCATCTCCCAGGGCTGCCCCCACTGAACACATCAAACCTTATCAAAGCAACCCAGCATCTAGATGTCACCCTTCAAGAAAGGACCTTGCTAACTCCACCAGCGCCGCCCCAAACAAAAAAATTGCTGATTATTCAGCCACATATGAATTAGAAAACAAGTCTATCCTCTGCCATTCCCTTTGGCTGAAAAGAGGACCTTACTGGAGATGACACACACTGTGATGCTAACCATCGCAGCTCTCTTCTGTATCACCATATGCTGCACCAGGTAGCTCCAGTCTTGAGACTAAAACCACCATTACAGTTCAACTTATTTTTGGCATTGTAGTGTAGTTCCTATAGTCCCAATAGGCTCTGCGCATTGGAATAATATATTCAGCAGTGTAGACATAGGACTGAGGTTAACTAGGTCTCTACTGACTATATTAGACTTAAGTTTTTGCCAGCTAGCTCAGAGGTCACTAGAAACTTTCTCGAATAAGCGAGGAGGAGTTTAACCTCCCTGGATAGACAAGAAGGGATTAGCTTCTGACAACCATAAAACATGACAACTTTGCTCTCCCTGATTAAGAGTATATCTCTAGAGTCGTGTGAAAACAAAAGACAGCTATTTCACTCAGTCAAAGGTGCGTACTTAGTTTCACCAGATTGCAGAGAAAAGAGAGAAGGGCGTTTTCAATAAAAGCTATTATTTATTGAGCAGTCTTCTTCCTCATGCAAGAGAAATGAATTGCTACAATTGCAATACTTATAGTAAAGTAAAGTGCGTACAGTAAAAGCAGGATTATAAAATAATACTGTAAAAGCATTGATATGGTTTCTTAGCCATATGATACTTTAAAATAGATAAAATAGATACATACATATATACATTGACTAATCGCACTCAACTGGTGCTTCTAACTACGCCTACCCCGGTGTACCTGACCTAAGCCTAATACGTGGGAAGGAGTAAGTAAGTAGCAGTTTAAGTTAAGTTTGTTTTGCTAAGAATCTGACTCAAGAATTCTCTGTAAGGGTTTAGTCAGCTCAGTACCTGGGTAATAGAAAGCAGGAGGTCTGGTATCTCTCTCTCTCAGGACTCGATATCCCAGTCACCCGCAAGGGTAGGCTGGAAACGCCGGAGCTGGATTTTCTCGGCAGGAGAAAAGACAGCGTCTTTCTCAGCGCGTCAAAAGGGAGGGGCAGCGTCCGTGGGCTCTCGCATCAGCTGGGCTCTTCGGAAGTAGATAGCTGGTCTGCTCCAGGATTACCACCGTGTGTTTGCTTAAGGCATCGTTGGTATATTTATACCTGAAAGGTGCCTGGGTTTGACGTAAGGTTGGACATAAGACGTCAATAAAGATGTCACTAAGAACTGCCCGTTCTTACAGTGCTTTACAGGAGTTCTCGGACGAAATCAAAACAAAGGCAATGGGGATTTCCCAGGTTGCTGGAGGTTTGTTTTGTTTAGAGAACTCGGTGTGCTTTCTAGGGGGCTGGAGGAGTAGGCTTGCTTAATGTGACAGCATGTGCTACGACAGAATTATGGGTATGATTATTATGCCGTTGTATGGATATTATTGATTATAGCCGGACAAGGGCATAAAATAGGAATATCGATTCAGGTTCCTAGATAAACACACTTCACCCACTCCACGAATTAATGTCCATCATTACTAAAAACGAAGCAATAGTAAACATAAAGGGTGCACGTGTATACCAACCCACCCCAAAATACATTTTTGCATTTGAAATGGTGTATGCGAAATACATGAAAATGATTATAGGTACTGTACGCGTTTCAAGCAGTGTAATCATTCAACAAAAAGGATGCATATATATATCGGCATGAATGATTTGCGAAATTTACACATGAAATGGCTCTTAATACAGAAAAAAGGTGCGAGACCATTCCATCACATATAAATACAGTCATTTGTAAATATGCTAGAGGCTGAGGTAATATATTGTCTCTAGAGTTCCTAAAATAGAAGCTCTGTTCTCTAAGAATAGTTCTACTTCAAGCAGAGTATTTGTGCCCAAAAAAGGTAAATATTTTGGAATCGGGAAAAAAATAATTTCGCTTTCAGGGGAGAGAGAAAAAATATAGTTCCAAATATGTTCAGTAGCTTTTGTTTATCAAAGCCGAAGGCCGAATTCAGAGAACGCTGTGTACTAGTTTTCTTAAAAGTTATTCTTTTTGTTCGGGGGAAAACATCATTTCAGACAGACTTTCAAAAAAGCAGTTTACCGCCTCAGGTGAAAGTTCGACCAAGTTGGAAAATGGCGCAACTGTGCAGTCGTGGGAATGATTGCTATCATCGATGTATTGATCAGCATTGCTCACAGAAGGTCGTACCTGGTTGATGCTGCTCTCATCTTGCACTTCACTACCCTTTAATCGCAGTGGTGAAGTCTCAACGAATGCCGTCATCAGGATGGGTAACCGCTGGGGACAACACGATGCATGAGCCGTTACAGAACTTAGCAAAGTATCTGTATCCAATGGTACTTCTGATTGTAGTGTAAGACAGACGTCCAACACGCATTCTTCTCCGCACAGCATACATCTTAACACAGGTAAGATACAATTCTGCCAGATGGGTCTGAATGAAAGAAACCAGGTCATATTCAGATCTCTTAGCCGGGCTAATCCAAGGACTTTAGTTATACGGTCCCGATAGCGTATAGCTAGGATCGTTTCTTCCATTGTTGCCGGAGTCTTGTCTGCGTTTTGGCTTGCCATAACGAAGCAGGAGAATCAAAAATAAAATGCCTGCTACGAGTCCCAACAGGAGTGGAAGGCCAGCAAAAACCGAATGGACAAAATTAGGAAAGATGCCCAGGACTGCTTTGAAGGGTGTTAACAGTCCCGAAAAAATTGTCTTAAATACATGTGGGATACCATTCGTATCGGACATGTTTAAGATTTGGCTTAACATTTCCGCGAAATGTAAGGGGCAATTTGTTGATAAAAGGCTATGTATCTCTGCCGTTGTCCTTGTGACTTGCAGATCATACGTTTCTTTTGATAACGTCAAGGGCACAGTTGTCTGCAAAAGGACAGACTTCATTCTGCTTAAAGTATCAATTCGAATAGAAGAGATATTCAAACTGGGCCAAATTTTTTCCTCCCTGTCTGGAGTGTTGTTCGGAAACAATACTTGCATACCACAAGTGACCATGGAAGAAACGCTTACTAGATAAGCTTTTCCTGGCACCGAGCCACAACATCTGTGGTCCACTATTAGAATATAGCTCCCGTTAGAAAGCCGTCTAAAGAATGGCTCTATTCTAGTTGCAGGTGTGCCATGCTGGTGGCATGAAAGGTTATTTGAAGTCCCCTCACAGGCCCCATGCAGATTAATACCTTGACACAGAAGTATACCACTTAGTGGCCGTTTACAATTATTACCACTAAGAAATATATTCTGTCCTTTTTCACTATAACATGTATGTGTGTAAGGTAATTCCCATGATGACTTAATGTACCCTTTACCCAACCTTTCATACTGGCCTGCTGGTATATATTCTTGACAGAAGTTAAATTTGAAAGTTGTTATCGGAATAGTTATTATTCCGTGTATTATCCATTCAATGACAGGTCGTTCTGACATTGTCAATGGTAATCTCTCAAGTTTTTCAATGCTCAGAATTGTATATTCCGCTCCTTTTTGTGCCAAGCTGATTTGTGTATCAGTAAGGTTAAAGATAGAGAATAATGACGTTGTGTTGATTAAACGCCAAGGCACATAGCCTGAACGCAGATTTTGTAACGTCCAGCCAAGCTGTACAATAGAACGTAATTGAGACTGACCGTTAGTAAGTCCTGTTCTATTATATCAATTGCAGATGATACAATACTGTCCAGTGAATATATTCTGGAAGACAGAGTCATTAACCCATTGTCCACAACAGAAAGTGATTTTTCCAAATTAATACGGTTAATTTCCCGTATTTTCTCTGCTGTTTCAATTTGCATTATTTTCCAAGCTTCGTTGTAAGCTGCATATATACCGGCCGCTATGAAACGTTTTTGATGCTGTTTGCGTGGTCCCATTATGAAATCACGCAAGTCAGCACCATCTTTAAGTAAAGTCAAGTGTTGCTTAATTTCTGCCAGTGTGGATGTCTGTAGCCATTCGAGGCAGAGTTTTCCTACACTGTATGTTGTAACTATCCCTGGATGTGGTCTCTGGGAGTATCTAGGGTCTGGCCTGGTCAATTTGAACCCCTGTATTTTGTTCAGGAATCTATCTTGACAGTTATTTGTGTCTGTGGGCCAGATCAACCATTTCTTCCAATCAGGATGTGTTCTGTTTTGGTTAAAAATATAGGATACGTCTATCTCAACATCTGTAGTGCTATTACTGTCAGGTGTTGGCTTTGGAATAGACGGTTTATTTAGGTCTTTAATTTTGGCTAGGCCAAGACAGGTTGCAATACATCTGTTTATAATTTGATGAACCCTGTAAATAATCATGTTCTGTGAATTTTGCTGACATAACTAAATCTGACATCATATCATTAATACTTTCAAAGTCCCAATCATCAGAGAATGTGCTCGGTTTTACAAAGTCACTTAATGAAACCTTGAATTGATGTGGATACTTCAAGAGCTCGACCGGCCCATAAATTTCGTAATCTGTTTTGTCCCAAGCTACCACACCGGGTATTGGATTTGCTGTGAAATTTACTGATGATAGTTCTCTTTTCTCGATGTGGGATGACTTGTGTGGCTTTAGGACCAAGTTGATGTTCTGACTTGCTGTGTCCATTGTACTATATTTTCCCTCAATGAAATGTCCCAAGCACAGTACCATGATGAGCCAAAGCAGGAGGAAAAGTACACCTAGCACAAACCAAAATTCAATCCATGGAGAAATCACATAGGTTTCTTTGAGTTGATGAAAGAGTTCTTTTGCTTTGTCTTTAAAAGTCTTAGTTTCTGTTGGCTGTTCCTCAGGTTCGCTTGGATCCTCAGAAAAGTCATCGAAATTGATGAAGTAGCCTGAAGCAGTTCTGTCAATTGTTGGAATCGCTTCTGGATTTTCATTTGCTTTTGGAATTTTCTTTGTTTCATTAACATAGTCTGTGGCTACATCGTTGTAGACAGGTGTTCCTTGACGAACTGTTGCAATTTGGGTTTTAAGAGGCAAAAGTTCCATGGCTTTGTTGCATAGTCCTTGTTGATTCACTGTAGGTTTATCAAATGTGATTAGTCTCTCAGTTTGAACCTTTTGTATTGTAGCAAACTTTGGTGTTCTGCTATTTCTTGGGAGTCCACTGGGCCTACTACTTATTATTGGCCACATGATTGTGGTTTAACCAGGTCGATGGATACAACTCGGTTCTCCTTTTTACCAGCAAGGGGCGATAGTACAACTGATCTTGTTCCATTGATAGCCAAGACAGGTACTGCTTTTCTGTAAGAAGGCCCAAATTCCTTCTTCACCGCGATTTTTTCTCTGACCAGATCCCCAATCTTTGGAATCCAGACAGGCCTTGCTGGGACAGGTGGTTTCTCTTCAGTGGCTGTTGGCTGCTGTTTCAACTTTATGTTGCTCAGGTCTTTTCTTGTTTCATTTAAGTCCTGTAAAATAGCCAAACGATCTTTGATATCAAAGCATTTTCCTTCTACCACTGAAGTCTGACTATCAAGGTCCTGGATATGCATTCTAGTCCCGAACAATAGTTCGTACGGACTGAAACCTTTTAGAGAATTTCTTGGCAGATTGTTAAGACTACGTTGGACACTTGTTAAATGATTGACCCACCCATCACCCGTACCTAATACCCTCGCCGTTATAGATTACTATATGTCTCAGTTTTTTCTTTCCACCATCCCGTTTCCCTCAGGAAGGAAGTGACAAAATTACCGCAATGCACTCTGGTCATGGCCCCCCTGTAAGCTCGAGAGCTAAAAAGCAGGATCCTGGTTAGAATGTAGCATGCCAATTGCGTATGTGCTGATATAGACTCGTGAATCTTTTTATAACAGTTCTGGCGTCAGCCGAGAGCTGGGGTCTACATTTTAAGTGAATCTAGTCTTAAATAATATTAATTGGGACGCATTGTTTCTGGGTATTTTGTATTGATATTCTTGTGATATCTAAAAGAAGGGCAATGGTAATACTCCGGGCAGGTCGCCACTGCGATCTCTGTTGCAGTTTTGACAGAAAAATGCAAATTTGTAGTTTTGCAGGCCCATTCCCGGCCACCAGTATTCTGATTGTAATTCTCTCAGAGATTTCAAGATCCCTCGATGCCCTAGACCTTCCCCCATGTGTGCGTCTGCTATTAATACGTTTCTCCTGTTCGTGTTTGGAATCACTCTATCCCCCACTCCAGGGATTCGAGCAAAAGGAACGGAGTTTGCATCGATTATGTATGTATAATGTTAGGAATTAACATTGACTTGTGTGCTTCATTCTGGTTCTGGCACTTTAATGCGACCCCTTAGCGTCAAAACCCGTACTTTCCTGACGCTCCCTAAGCGGAATAAGGAGGAGCAGAGCCCTCCCATCTTTGCTTGGCTTACTTTCCGGTGACCACGCCCCCTTCCCACTTCCTGGTTCCTGTTCGAGTTGTTTGCTGGCGTCTGAGGGCTCTGCTGGAGCTCTGTCTTCTTGACGCACTGCTACCTGATTCCTGACCCTCTGCCACTTGTATTCTACTCTGTGAGTGTGCGTGTGGAGTCTGAATGTAAAGCGGTATTCTTCGCCGCTTCTTTTTTCAGTGAACGCGACGCCCTGCTATTCCTCACGCATTTTGCGGGCGTATTGCGGTTCAATCTCTGTTATAACCTGGTTTTACAGCCACTGGTACCTCCTTTGGTTTTTCCTTTCTTTATTGGGCTTCCTCTTGAGAGTGAGCGCTCCTCCCTATCCTCCTAGGGGCCGGGTGTCTCACCTCCTGAGTGGGTGCTGCTCCGCTGTACTCGCCCCCTGTGCAGCCGGTCGGTGCCCCTCACTCCTGTTCTGTTTGTTGTTAGTTTTTGTTTGGTGTTTGGTGTAACTGCTCCGCTGGTCTGGGCCCCCCTTTAGTTAGCCGGCCGGTTCACCTCACCTACCCTTGCCCCTTGGAGTGCGTCCGAAGGGTATTGAGTCCTTCGTGAGTCCTTCCTTGGACCCCTCCCTGGCTCCTGGACTCATCGTTGACGCTTGCCCGATCTACAATTGGGGTAAGATCCATGATTGATCACACTTGTCAATGTTTTTATGGTGTCTACAGTAAGCATAGGAATTGTGTCTATTCATAACCTGCTCTTTGTTTCCTAGCCTGGACCATCCCCGGAGACGCCTTTTCTACTATTCTGTTACCCCTCGTATGAGGAGAGTGGTGGACACTCCTTGGGTAAATTCCCTCATACTTTTAGGAGACAGTAGATAGGAGTGTCGTATAACTTGTTAGCGCATTCCTGCTGCTGTGTCTTGGAGGTGTGGGGATTCTTCTTCGCTCCCGTGGAAGTTGGCCCTTCTCCTAACAGAAAGCCAAGCCTACGAATTATCCTTCCCCTGAGCGAGGATGAATTCCGACACATCTATGGAGGCGTCGGGCCCTGTACCCCAGACCCTTACCATGGAGGATTTAATGGCAGCCTTTGTGGCCCTACAGACAGAAGTAGGAAGATTAGGTACCGAAAATCAGAGACTAGTTGCAGAAGTCCATCAATTGAGAACAGGCACCATCCCTAAAGTCCGCAAAAGTTATATCCAGCCTGCCAAATTTACACTATCCCCAACAGAACAAGAACCGCGAGCAAGCACTGATCCTACGGCCTCCCCTGTGCAAGTCACGGTAAACACCCCTAACCCTGTGCCCTTAGCCATGCCCGAGAGATTCACAGGGGATAGCTCAAAATTCGAAGTGTTCATGAACCAATGCCAACTCCAGTTCTTGTGCAAAGCTGCGTCCTTTCCGGACGATTCTGCTAAGGTAGCGTTCATCATATCCTATCTAGTCGGGAATGCAGCAGAATGGGCGGTGCCGCTTGTACAGAATAACGATCCCTTGTTATATGACCTTGATCAGTTTAAAGAAAAAATGAGGAGTCTTTTTGCCAAGCATGCCTACATGCAAGCCAGTGACACTGAGTTACTAAATCTTCGACAAGGTTCGAAGGATTTGCTGTCTTATATAACGCAATTCAACCGCTTGGTAGCCGAAACCCACTGGCCCGAAGACAAGAGAACCTCTTTGTTTTACAGGGGGCTGTGTGATGAAATAAAAGATCTACTCTCCCAGATAGTAGATCCACCAGAGGACTGTGCTTCCTTTATCGACCTGGTTGTAAAATTAGACCATAGATTGCATGAAAGAAAAGGAGAAAGGCATCGCACTGTTGCGCCCAAAATGGTTTTCCATAGAACTGAGAAACCTATATCCAAAGACGCCCCTGAACCCATGCAAATAGGGGGAATACGCGGGCCTCTATCCTCGGAGGAAAAAGAGAAAAGAAGGAAACTAAATCTTTGTCTATACTGTGGCAAAGGAGGGCATTTCGCCCGGGAATGTCCAGTGCGTCCTAAAACCCCAAGGCAATCAGTAAGCAGTCTTACTAGTTCGGAAAACTCGAAAGCTTGAGGAACAGAGAGATCGATTCCTTAAGCTCAAAACATCCACAGATCTCCTCCAAACCCGTCCTAGTGGTTAAGCATTTTATCGTACCCATTACTCTCACGTATTTAGCTAAAAGGCAATACACCATGTCAGTTCTCTTAGATTCCGGTGCTACGGGTAATTTTTTTGACATCCAATTAGCCAAACAATTGGGGCTTGCCTTTGTAGCTAAACCTCAGCCTGAAGCCATTTGGGCAGTGGACGGTTCGGAGTTATCCTCCGGAATGATTAGTTACCAAACTCCTCCACTGACTATTGTGTTCAATAACGGACATTCCGAGTCCCTTGTGTTTGACCTAATTGATGCTCCCAATTTTGGTGTCATCTTGGGTGTCCCTTGGTTGCAGATCCACAACCCTGCGATAGATTGGGAAAAAAGAACGGTTACGTTGGGTTCTTCTTTCTGTAGGCAACACTGTTACCAAGAAGCCCGAGAACCAGACTTGCCACTATTTTGTGCAGTACAAGCAGGGGTGGACTCATGTTTGCCTGACCAGTATGCCGAATACTCAAATGTATTTAGTGAGCAGGAAGCCACCAAATTGCCTCCACACAGGAGCTATGATTGTAGGATCGACCTGATACCCGGTGCTGACTTACCCTGCAGTCGCATTTATGCCTTGACTCCCTCAGAAAACGAATATCTAAAAAATTATCTGGAGGAAATGCTTGCAAAAGGATTCATCCGACCTTCCTCGTCACCTGTTTCTTCCCCTTTGTTTTTTATCGATAAGAAGGAAGGCGGGCTCAGGGCGTGCCTGGACTATAGAGCCCTGAACAAGATCACCATAAAAAACAAGTATCCCCTTCCTCTTATTCCTGTCCTTCTAGACCAGATAAAAGGGGCGAAAATATTCACTAAAATCGATCTCAGGGGTGCCTACCATTTGATTAGGATAAAACAGGGCGACGAATGGAAAACTGCCTTTCGCACAAAATATGGTCTCTATGAATATTGTGTAATGCCGTTCGGGTTATGCAATGCCCCGGCGGCATTCCAATATTTTATTAACGACATTCTGAGAGAGTACATCGATGTTTTCGTTATAGTTTATATCGATGATATTCTTATATTCTCCCAAAACGAAGCAGAACATGTAGAGCATGTCCAAAAAATCTTACATAAGTTACAGGAGAATCAGTTATATGCCAAACTGGACAAAAGCACCTTTCATACCTCAGAAGTAGATTTCTTGGGTTTTACCATTAAACCTGGTGGCCTTCAAATGGACCCCAAAAAAGTAGAGGCATTGACACAATGGAAAAGTCCCACTTCAGTCCGGGAAATACAATCCTTTCTAGGATTCGCCAATTTTTATCGGCGCTTTATTGATCGGTTTTCTGACACGGTTTCCCCCATCACAAGACTATTGAAAAAAGGGGTACCGTTTGTTTGGACATTGGAGGCAGAACAAGCATTTTGTGCCTTAAAAGAGAAGTTCACTTCAGCTCCTATTCTCCGGCACGCAGACAACTCTCAACCTTTTTATGTGGAGGCTGACGCCTCACAATATGCTGTAGGAGGTATTCTATCCCAGCGAGACACAGATACCGGTCAAATGCATCCCATAGCCTATTTTTCCAAGACCTTGCTGCCTGCAGAAAGAAACTACACAATAGGGGAGCGTGAACTGTTGGCCATCAAATTGTCCTTTCAAGAATGGTGACATCATTTGTTAGGGTCTCCTCATGTGGTCACCATTTATTCCGATCATAAAAATCTGCAATTCTTCAAATCAGCCAGAGCGCTCACACCCAGACAGATGAGGTGGTTATTGTTTTTTAGTGAATATGATTTTGTGATCACTTACAGGCCCGGCACACAACAGGGGAAAGCAGACGCATTATCCCGGCTAGGACTAGATGACCATCCCAACCGAGAACAACTGCTTCCCATCATCCCAGAAAATAAGATCCTTGGGGTGGGAGAGAAAGATCATACACTTCTGGAAGACCTCAAAAGCCTACTACTCACCATCCCATCGGATGAATGGTTACAAAACCCTCTTCACACCATCAAGGAAGGGATTTATTACCATGATAATAGGATGTTTGTGCCTGCTTCACCCTTGAGACAAAAGATCATTGTATGGTGTCATAGTAGCCCTTTGGCCGGCCATACTGGTGGGCGGAAAACTCTTGAATTATGCCGCCGATGGTTTTGGTGGGATTCATTGTCTCAAGATGTCTTGGAATATGTACACGCTTGCGCCATATGTGCCCGCCAAAAGGCTTCTCATTGTGCTCCCACAGGGCTGTTAAAGCATATAGCCATACCCCCTGCACCCTGGCATACTATCAGTATGGACTTTATGACTGATTTACCACCATGTCAGGGCTATACCACCATTTACGTAGTGGTAGATCTATTGTCTAAGATGAGTCATTTCGTCCCTCTCAAGAAAGTACCTTCCTCTAAAGAACTAGTGACTGTTTTTTTGGGCTCAGTGGTGAAACTACATGGGCTGCCCACAGTTATCATTTCAGACCGCGGTCCCCAATTTGTCTCTAAGTTCTGGAGAGGAATGTGTGAGGTGTTGGGAATTGATCACAGGCTTTCTACCGCATATCACCCCCAAACAGATGGGCAAACCGAAAGAACTAACCAAACGTTAGAGCAGTTTCTGAGGTGTTTGTTAACCACTATTCCATCTACATGGGTTCAAGCCCTCCCTTTAGCTGAATTTGCTTATAACAATTCCTGTCATGCAGCCACCAAGGTCTCTCCCTTTTACTTCGTTCAAGCCCAACACCCTAGAATGCTCCCCATTGTCCTCCCCCCTGATGACACAATACCCGCTTTAGAGGAACAACATGCCCGCATACAGAGCACATGGGAAGCAGCCAAGACAGAGCTAGAAAAAGCTAAAGAAGCTATGAAAAGACAAGCAGATAAACATCGTAGAACAGAACCAGCATACGTGATAGGAGAGAAGGTGTGGCTGTCCACAAAAAACCTCAGAATGGAAGGGTCGAAAAAGTTCCAACCACGCTTCATAGGGCCCTACACCATAGAGAAAATACTTTCCCCTGTCACACTAAAACTCCAGCTCCCCCCATGTATGAAGATCCATCCTGTGTTCCACAGTTCCTTGATCAAAAAATACATACCTTCCCTTGTCCCTGAAATCCCTCCCCCTCCAGTACAGATAGACGGAGAGACAGAATATGAAGTAAGCAAAATCTTGAACTCCAGACGAATCCGAGGCAAACTACAGTACTTCATTGATTGGGTGGGATATCCCCCGGAAGAAAGGTCTTGGGAACCTGCAGAAAACATACATGCAGTGCGGTTGATCCGACAGTTCCACAGATTGCATCCTGCGAAGCCAGGTCCTGTGAATAGATCTTTAAGGAGGGGTACTGTTAGGAATTAACATTGACTTGTGTGCTTCATTCTGGTTCTGGCACTTTAATGCGACCCCTTAGCGTCAAAACCCGTACTTTCCTGACGCTCCCTAAGCGGAATAAGGAGGAGCAGAGCCCTCCCATCTTTGCTTGGCTTACTTTCCGGTGACCACGCCCCCTTCCCACTTCCTGGTTCCTGTTCGAGTTGTTTGCTGGCGTCTGAGGGCTCTGCTGGAGCTCTGTCTTCTTGACGCTCTGCTACCTGATTCCTGACCCTCTGCCACTTGTATTCTACTCTGTGGGTGTGCGTGTGGAGTCTGAATGTAAAGCGGTATTCTTCGCCGCTTCTTTTTTCAGTGAACGCGACGCCCAGCTATTCCTCACGCATTTTGCGGGCGTATTGCGGTTCAATCTCTGTTATAACCTGGTTTTACAGCCACTGGTACCTCCTTTGGTTTTTCCTTTCTTTATTGGGCTTCCTCTTGAGAGTGAGCGCTCCGCCCTATCCTCCTAGGGGCCGGGTGTCTCACCTCCTGAGTGGGTGCTGCTCCGCTGTACTCGCCCCCTGTGCAGCCGGTCGGTGCCCCTCACTCCTGTTCTGTTTGTTGTTAGTTTTTGTTTGGTGTTTGGTGTAACTGCTCCGCTGGTCTGGGCCCCCCTTTAGTTAGCCGGCCGGTTCACCTCACCTACCCTTGCCCCTTGGAGTGCGTCCGAAGGGTATTGAGTCCTTCGTGAGTCCTTCCTTGGACCCCTCCCTGGCTCCTGGACTCATCGTTGACGCTTGCCCGATCTACAATTGGGGTAAGATCCATGATTGATCACACTTGTCAATGTTTTTATGGTGTCTACAGTAAGCATAGGAATTGTGTCTATTCATAACCTGCTCTTTGTTTCCTAGCCTGGACCATCCCCGGAGACGCCTTTTCTACTATTCTGTTACCCCTCGTATGAGGAGAGTGGTGGACACTCCTTGGGTAAATTCCCTCATACTTTTAGGAGACAGTAGATAGGAGTGTCGTATAACTTGTTAGCGCATTCCTGCTGCTGTGTCTTGGAGGTGTGGGGATTCTTCTTCGCTCCCGTGGAAGTTGGCCCTTCTCCTAACATATAATTGAGTGGAAAAGTCACGGGTAGTGCTGCACAGTCGCCTTTTGAAGATGTTTTTACCGCCAGCATCGTTTCCCCGTCTATGTATTTATCTGAACGCTTTTTTGTAGCTACGGAAGCCGGTTTAGTTGCTTCCGCTGTGGCTGTCTCAGCCAATGAATTCCCTGTAACGTGAACGCCATCACGTTCATGACTCAGTGAATGTATCACGTGAGTCTTTTGTAGTTCTTTCTGTAAAAGAACTACTTGTTCCCAAAGCGATTTTTGCTTGATTGTGGCACCTGTGTCATCTTTGTAACCGTTTTGAACCCATTTCTGCAAGTCATTATTGTATGATTTGACGCAGTAATGCGAATCGCACACTATTAGTGTTGGGAATTCGCGATCGGCAATATCTAGCGCCATTTTCAAAGCTATTAGTTCAGTTTGTTGACCTGAATTGTCTTTTACAGATTGTGATATTGTTACCAGAGGTCTCAATTTACCTCCGCGCCACCGGTTTTTAACAACCTCGCACGTAGCGTTGTAGGCTTGTTTTCCCCAAACTGAGGGTTCTGCATAACTGTTTGTGTATATTACGCAGGCGTAAAGCTGTATGGGCAGAATGTCGTTAGGCAGAGGATATTCTTTTTCATATGTTAGATATTTCAATTTTTTTATTTCCGGGTCAAAATAGTATTTCACTTTGTCTGTAGCAAGAGAATTTTCCCATTGTATCCATTTTGGATCTAATGCCATGGTAGTTAAATTACATGGGCTTGTTAAAGCCTCGAAGGCTGATTCTGCTGTTAAAACAGTAATCCGTCTGCCTTGGGCCTGGGCTCTTTCTTTTGCTACAGCTGTTTGAACCGCATTTACAACATTTTTCGCAAGACTGAATGATTTTTCAGCTTGTGAGTAGAAGTGTGATTTGTAAGCTATTGGTACCTTTTCTCCCTCATTAGAGGTTAGGTACATGAATCCGCTTCTTCCTGGGATGACTCTGATTACAAGGTTGCGTGTATTGTCGCGAGTTTGCAATTTTGTTTTTGTTAACATGTCTGTTTGTAATGATCTCAAAATTTCTGTGTGTTTTTGAGTCCAATTGATTGGTTTAAAATCAGGTTTTATTAATTCATAGAGAGGTTTAACCCTCTCTGCATGATTTAGAATGTAAGTTCTTCCGAAATTCAGAAAACCTAGAATTGATTGTACGTTTTTCAGCGTTTTTGCTGCTTGGATTACAGCGCATTTTTCTAAGAAATTGTCTGCCAGGCTTTTGCCTTCACTTGATAATTCATATCCTAAAAACAGGACAGTTAGATGGGCAATTCGTGATTTTTTAAAGTTGTATTTGTAACCCTCTGCAGCAAACCCAAGTATTATGGTGTTTACTCTTTTCAAGTGAGTATCCAAGTCATCATCTGTCAGATAGATGTCATCGACATAAGATAATGCCTCATCATCATATATTTGTAGTAACTCTGTTACTCTTGCTGAGAATAATCCTGGGCTATTCTTGAATCCCTGTGGGAGTCGACAGAATTTTTTCTGCGAGCCCATTATTGAGAAAGCGGTCAAATACCTGCTTTCAGGTGCAATGTTTTGACAAAAAAATCCATTAGAGATGTCTAATGTTGTTTTGTATTTTTTGCGCACAATGTTATTCATTAGTGCTGCACTGTGTGAGTTTTGTACTGCAAATGTTTTGCAACATGAGTTAAGGTGTCTGTAGTTCAAAACTAGTCGATATGAATCGTCTGGTTTGGAGACAGGAAACAAAGGACTGTTCATTTGTGAGGTGCAAGTTTCAATCACCCCCTGGTATTCAAGTTGATCTAAGATCTCCCTGACCTGTTTTTTAGCTTCTTGCTTAATTGGGTACTGCCTATGTGCAGTTGGTTGACATTTTAACTGGATTTTGTGAGGAGGAGAGTCCTCATCCCATCCTACATGTTTTTTATATAATGCAGGAGCTTGGGCTACTGCCCACTTTCTTGCAAGTGTATATTTTCTATGAATTGAAATGTGATTTGAGAAGGCAGGCATAATCATTTCTTCGCCATGAGGGCACTCCCTGACAAACTCTGGTGGCCAGTCTTTTTCAGCTAAAAGGATGTCATAGCCTTTGGAAAGTTTATCCCAAAATAGACCCCTTATTTTCCTAGTCTTATCTCCCTCTATACGTAATGTTATTTCGTATATTTTATGAGGTTTGCTAACTCTGGTATCTGCAGTTTCCACCTGAATGTATTCATTCGTGTCCACTGTCTCCAGATGATTCATCAGGATCTTGCGAGCTATGCTCACTTCTGCTGCGCTGTCTAGCATTGTCTGAGCCCACTCTCCGTTTTTCAGCTGTGTCCTCAGGATCCTCGGCATGTTTGATTACTTTAATGCTGGCTACCTTCTTTTTTGGAAATTGTAATTTTTTACTATGATGAACAGGTTCCTTGTCTTTGGACTTGACCTGCTCTTCCCCGTGTTCTGACCGTCCTCTTCTTTCCGATTTCTGCGAGGAAGTCTGAAATGATCGAGAGGGACGTGTATCAATATCTTGATATCTATCAGGTTTCTTCAAATTATCCCTATTTCTAAGGTTGTATCTTTTCTCAGAGGGCTCCCTCTGGGAGACTTGTGTCCTTGGTCCGGAGATCTTTCTCTCCGCCGAGGAGACCTTCCTCTGGACTGGAATCTTTTTTCTTTGGGAGTGGATTGTTTATTTCCATCCCAGCTCTTTTTTGGAGTATTTAGATTATTTTTAATAAATATTTTTTTCAGGATTTTCAGTTAGTTGGGGTTTTACGGGTTTCCCACCCAAACTATCTCTTCCTAGTTCTTCATAGGATTTTTCTATGATTCTGGCAAGTTCAAATGGTTGTTCTGCTATATCTGTTTCTTTCAATTTCTGGCGGATCGCCACAGATGCTGCTTCCCCTTTTATGTTGGCTAATAATAAAGCTGAGACCTGCTTGAAGTCTTTCAGTAATTTCATACCCAGAGTTAAAGCAGGTTCTGGACCGTATTCGTTTTGAATCTGTCTTAACACATCTGGTATTACCGCCATGGACGGAACACCATGTGTTTTTGTGTAAATGGAAGCAAAGACTGTGCCCCAAGTGTCACAGTCCTCCACATGTGGTGCGATCCCCATTGGAAGGCAGATAGTCAGAATTCTGTGTTTCTCAGTAGGGGTAGTATCCGGAAATACTGCCTCTATTTGAGTGATTTTTTGTGCTAACCAGAATGGAATTTGTTCCCGTTTTATGGGTACTTTACCCAGACATGATTGTATGTTCTGTGGTGTTATTTTATTTGTATTCCCCTGATGAGGGGTCAGCTGTGGAATGTTAATAGCTGGTTGGACTGTCGAAGTCCGCATTACATATTGGACTAATTGTCTATGAATTTTAATCAGTTGTTTTAGCTGTGCTAAAAGTTCTGGTATTGACATTTTTTCAATGTCTGGATGTGGTGTGTAGCTCGCTAGAACCGGCCACGTTGCTCCTGGTCTACCTAGTGGACCGAGCCTGGTGATGTGATTATTATGTTTTAGGGCGCCTTTAAACCAGAGCAGGTGCTCTTGGTATTTTAATGGGATTTCCACCTCCTCGAAAGGAATGTACTCATCCGGAGGTTCCTCTATTTTGTAATAGTGGAATTCGTGTGTGACAGCGTTTGCTGCTGGAAAGTTTATCCATGAATAGAATACCTCTGTCTGCCGATATTCATGTGCCTCAATTACGAATATGACTGTACCACCTCTCGATGTCAGTCCATTTTCTATAAGTTTAAGAGTTATAGTTTTTCTTATGTTGACCGGAATGAGTATTGCATCCGGGTCGGTCTGCAGGAGACTTGTATCATCCGCTTGGAGTTGAGCTGCTATTCTAGCTGTCTCCCTCTCTTCTTCACTTTCCCCCATTTTACTGGCAGAAAGGTTTTTCTTTGCAGATCAAGTTTCAAGGAAACAAAGATTAGGTGCACAATATTTTGGAACACTGTATCCTTCAACGTTGAATAAACCAAAAACTATACATAGAAATCTCTTCCTACTAAGTTCCGGCGGATTTTTAACCTTTTACCCACGCCAGACGTCTTTTGGAGTATTTACGGGAAAAAGGGTCTGTGTGAAAAAGCACGACTGAGTTACTCTAACGTCTTGCGTTAGATTTATCGCCTTACCAAACGTTGGGCGCCATGTAGTGTAGTTCCTATAGTCCCAATAGGCTCTGCGCATTGGAATAATATATTCAGCAGTGTAGACATAGGTTAACTTGGTCTCTACTGACTATATTAGACTTAAGTTTTTGCCAGCTAGCTCAGAGGTCACTAGAAACTTTCTCGAATAAGTGAGGAGGAGTTTAACCTCCCTGGATAGACAAGAAGGGATTAGCTTCTGACAACCATAAAACATGACAACTTTGCTCTCCCTGATTATGAGTATATCTCTAGAGTCGTGTGAAAACAAAAGACAGCTATTTCACTCAGTCAAAGGTGCGTACTTAGTTTCACCAGATTGCAGAGAAAAGAGAGAAGGGCGTTTTCAATAAAAGATGTTATTTATTGAGCAGTCTTCTTCCTTATGCAAGAGAAATGAATTGCTACAATTGCAATACTTATAGTAAAGTAAAGTGCGTACAGTAAAAGCAGGATTATAAAATAATACTGTAAAAGCATTGATATGGTTTCTTAGCCATATGATACTTTAAAATAGATAAAATAGATACATACATATATACATTGACTTATCGTACTCAACTGGTGCTTCTAACTACGCCTACCCCGGTGTACCTGACCTAAGCCTAATACGTGGGAAGGAGTAAGTAAGTAGCAGTTTAAGTTAAGTTTGTTTTGCCAAGAATCTGACTCAAGAATTCTCTGTAAGGGTTTAGTCAGCTCAGTACCTGGGTAATAGAAAGCAGGAGGTCTGGTATCTCTCTCTCTCAGGACTCGATATCCCAGTCACCCGCAAGTATAGGCTGGAAATGCCGGAGCTGGATTTTCTCGACAGGAGAAAAGACGGCGTCTTTCTCAGCGCGTCAAAAGGGAGGGGCAGCGTCCGTGGGCTCTCGCATCAGCTGGGCTCTTCGGAAGTAGATAGCTGCTCTGCTCCAGGATTACCACCGTGTGTTTGCTTAAGGCAGCGTTGGTATATTTATACCTGAAAGGTGCCTGGGTTTGACGTAAGGTTGGACATAAGACGTCAATAAAGATGTCACTAAGAACTGCCCGTTCTTACAGTGCTTTATAGGAGTTCTCGGACGAAATCAAAACAAAGGCAATGGGGATTTCCCAGGTTGCTGGAGGTTTGGTTTGTTTAGAGAACTCGGTGTGCTTTCTAGGGGGCTGGAGGAGTAGGCTTGCTTAATGTGACAGCATGTGCTACGACTGAATTATGGGTATGATTATTATGCCGTTGTATGGATATTATTGAATATAGCCGGACAAGGGCATAAAATGGGAATATCGATTCAGGTTCCTAGATAAACACACTACAGCATCTCTTCACTGCTTGTCACAGGTAATCTGTACATCTTTCAAACCACCAAAGAATTGGTTCAATCCTGCATCGCCAGAAGGTCCCAAAAGCCCCCCATAAACCATTTATGGTGGGCTTCATCTGCAATCTCAGGTGGCCCGCCCATGTTCTTTTACTCTATCTAGCATCTTTTAACATTTCCATCTTCTCATCCAGTTTTACCATGGCGTGAATAGCATTATACTTACAAACATCACATTGTGTACCTGAGAATATTGTGGATGCTGTCATGGTTTCAAAGACCTTTACCTTGCTGTCTACCTTTTCAGTCCTCTGCTTCGCACTCAACAGTCGACTTCTGAGGCCATCCAGCTATGTTTAAACTTTATGCATGACTACCTTTCTGATGGTGTGCTTGATAGCACCAGGTTCCCCTTGAGTCCTTGAGGGCTTGGCTCCCTAGGGTGAATAATTCCTCCTTTTCCTTCTTTCACACTCCTATCCGTCCATGTGCCAAGTGTTCCAGGTACTTCTTGTTAGAAATCATACTACCATATGCACTGTTAGATGGAGGGCCTTCGATGCCTCCACACTGCCAGGACAGAGCCCACCTTCACTGGAAGCGTTTCCGAGGGACTCTTAACAATCCCAGAGTGGCCACTTTAAACCCGCAATAGCTGGGTTTCCCACCGCCACAGAGAGGATTGTTACTCTCTGGTTCAACCTGCCCTCAAGGAGGGTGCGTGTTCACCACAGTCATCTCAGCCAACTGAGTTGCTCTACTGGGCTTTCTGCATTCACCCATTCTCTATATCGTGCTATAGCAACTATCTTTTCTTCTTGGTTAGAGATGATGGTTTAAGGCAGAGGCAGTTTGAGTAGGCGCTCACAAGACAGAGGCCATCTTGGGACCAGATTGCCTCCCTAACCCTCCTCTCTTACCCTTGCTCTGTATCTGAATATAATGGAATGTAATCTGAACAAGTTACAGCAGTCCAAAATCAAGCAATCAAAATGATGTGTGGCTTCAAAAAATGTAAAAAACCTTATGAGTGTTGTGCTAATTCTCATCAAATTGCTCTTTCTTTTGCAATTTTTAGGTGTCACTTACCAGGTAGGTAAGCAACTCTTGTGGACCATACCAAAGAATTTACTGTGTGCTTCGAGCCTATACCATATCTACGCCCATTACCCTCGTTTGATGACCCGCTGTAAATACACTGAAGAGGGTTATTCATGTAACAGCCCCCCTAACTTTAATTTACCTATTAAGAAAAGTGAAGCTTCTCAGTCTGAAACCTCCAGTATTATCTCTAATAGGAGAAAATATTTAGGTGGAACCATGTTACAAGGTTGCAGAGAGGAAACTCTTTGTGTGATAAAAAACTTTGAATGTAAGAAACCATGGGTACAGTGCATTGTTCACCTTCCAGTATTTATTACACATTTAAGGTAAATGTTCTCTGTAAACTCTGTAGGGTTATACTGAATTCAAAAGGCAGTAAGATAAACTCAGTCGAATACTTTCCATTTTCCTACTCCGAAAAGAATACTCTAAAAAAACATGAATTCAGAAATGTTTATTAGAGAAACTGAAATCCAATTGTTGCTTGCTAGCACTTTGTTATATCTGGCTTCCACAGCACAAATGTTAATGATATACACATGATGAAAAAAAGAAATATTACAACACATATATGAATAGTACGTTTTCCTTTCACAGGGTATTTATAAAAAGACAACAACAAAATCATTTGGCTCTTTATATTACTTATGGCATTGCACTAAACAGTAAAAAAGACAACTCAGTAAAGCAAATATTGGGTGTTTTGGAGGATTGATAGGAGTTTCTCTCTCAAGTAACGTCTGTTACTCTTTTTAATAGTAAGAAGGGCAATAAAGGGGGTAACCCAACATTGATTACATTCAGTGCATTATATAGCATATGTAAAAAAAAGTCTAAAATAGAAAAAAACAAAATAATACCCCACCAAAGATTAGGGAGACATGTTGTACCCCAACACCACAAGAACATTGCAACAACTGTACTTGCAAATACTCTGCAGTTAGTACCCATGTATTTCACGTTCTTTGGCCTATAAGTGGCACGAGTTGCACATACACAAAGATTATTTAGTTACGTCTTTTTGCTTCTTTAATTAACATTAGATTAAAATGAAGATAATACAATCTCGTTTAAAATCATAAATGTAATTACAAAAAACTCTGAAGTAATTGTCTATTACATCACAAAATACTTTTGAGAAACAGTTCTTGACTGGAAAAATAAACACATTCTGCGATTTAAACAGTAACAGTTTCACCTTTAACTCTCATCTTTTCATAAAATTCATACCACTTGCTTATGTGTCCTGACATAAAACTGTCAAGAAAAAGTGAAAGTTTTACTCCTTTAAGATTACGCCTCCACAGGGCATAATCTTATGACATAAGGAATTAGAAATACCTCAGATACTCATGAGAATCTACAACCCTTGACGATTCTCAGAATTACTCATGTAAATATTCCACAGCCTGAAATATGACTCGAGTGATTTTTTTTTTCTTCACGAGGGAAAACTTTATTCCCAATGGAAACAGCCCATTCAATATGGGGTGCAGCTCCTCATTTCTATCCAAGAATCCACCTTGGCAATAGTACTTTATATATATATATATATATATATATATATATTCAGGGTAGGTAACAACCTGTCAAATTCTGAAAATAACTACTAGCCTGGAGATTTGTGCTGCTAACTCTATTTTGCATGGTCACTTCCTGGAACACCCACATTCCTTACACCTCAGCAAAGCAATGCAGCAACCACAGTGTTATTTCTGCACCAGAACGTAGCGCTTAGAAAAGCTAAATCCTGCTCTCCTGATCACGTGAAAGGGTTGAAATTCATACTTCTAAATACCTTGTCTTCCACACCTATACTGAACTCAGGTATTCACACATCTGAGAACTGTGCCCCACAGTAGAACTATCCATTTCAGCTCGTTTACAAAATTAAGCTTGCACCCACCTCATTCCTGACTGCTGGAGCAGAACATTTCTCATGCTGTAGTAGGTTCCTGATACCAGGACACTGCTCACAGTGGCCTATGTTGTGTACAGACTGACTGTGTGAGGAAAAGGGCACCCTTAAAAAACACAGATTAAGGCCTATTATCATGCAAAATGTCATTTGTTTAGGGAAAGTTTGCATATGACCAAAATTAAATTTACTCCCACAATTCTAAAATGAGTGTAAAAACGAATATGCAAAAAGAAGCAGAATAGATTTACCTGTGACCATGATTACATGTGGAGCTGTTTTTTTTAATATATGGAAATAAAGCCATTTCTTTTGAGGATTTTATGTATTAATCAACCTTCAGTATATTCTTTCTCTGGGCGTATGTCTAATTGTAGATGACAGGCTCTTTGTTAATTATGCATTTAAGCTTGTTGTAAAAGAGTGTTACATGATGTCATGTGATGACAGGCTCTGCCTTCTAGGTTATGCAGTCGTAACAATAATGTTTTAGAAACTTAAGACAACATTTAAACAGCGGTAGGAAAGTGCAAAGAAACGGGTCTGTCCGGCTGAATATTGTGCTGTAGCAACTATCTTTCCATCTTGATCAACATCAAGGAAAGGGTAGTATTATTTTAATTACTATGCAAGTATTTATATTGGGCCGTGGAGAATGAAGAACACAAGCAGTTTGTTGTGCTAGAAAGATCAGACCATTCTGCACAGCGCCATAATGTAGTTCAACTCCTCAACTACCAGGCGTGATTTTAATCTTGACACCTACACCACCCTTTACTAGCTAATCCCAAGTGTAGGTAGTCAATTTTAGTGAGCACCACCTTTAGAGCACTGCACCCATCTAGTACCATTCTTTGAGCAACACTGTGGCTAATATGTCGTCATCCTCGTTCGCACCGTCACATGATGGTCAGGGCGACGAATGGAGCGACCACTTATCCCCATATGATGTAATTCCGCCACGAGGGTGGTCTGATGGGAATTTCATGGCCCAGTGTGACTCAATACACCCTTTCACACACGTACCTGCATGATACCGGTTACCGCCTTGGCAGCATACCACCATGGACCTGGTCTTCTCTATTCCGTTGTTTATGTCTTAAGATTAGGGGCGCGAGTAGACAGGTCGGTAAATTATTCCCCTTGACCCTCCGTTAATGTGTTTTTTTAGTGCTAGAAAGATTGACATGACCGGTCCTAGAAGGTTTGCAACACAGCGCTTTGTTATCCGTGATTTCACATACGAACCTTCATGGTATTTGTACAGTGAAACCTGCAGTACATTCACATGTCTTACACTCTCACAGCCGCTGCTTGGATACGGCACCAGTCCTCTTTAAAGTTGCCCCATTACGTCACCATTGTAGACCTGAGAACTTGATGATGCTCAAACTTAAATGTAGGAAAGTGGAAAACATTAACAATCTGGTACCACTAAAAAAAAAAAACTATTAAAAAATATATGATGTCTTGTGTCCTTTAAAAAAAAAAAACAGAACTGGAGCACCTTCAACTAGATTCCAAAATCTAGAGTCCACCTCAAAGCCTTCCCGCTGGTTGCTTGTGGTCTAAGAACACAAGTTTTCCAACATGTGGTTTGACTCTATAAGAGTACTTCGAATATCACCTCCTAGGCAAGTGCCCGTCACGAGTCGATCCTTCCATATGAAGAAAACACTGCGGCAGAATGAGAAACAAAACGTTAATCAACCACCACCACCACCCTTTCCGCAAGTAACAATGAAAAAAGCCAAGATCATTTGCAACATGGAATACAAGATTGTCGTTTTTTTTTTAGTACTGAATTTATTTATTTTATATATATTTCGTGACAGGCCAGGGAAAGTAAAAAGGTTACTCACCACAGTAACTACATTCTGTATTCTTACTTATTCAGACTCTTCAGTTCAATAAATTAGCTCTCCTGTGTATGGGCTGCTCCACAACATGTTCCTAGATTCCTAAATGCCAGATAGATATTTTAGGGGAGGTAGCTTCACCTGTTCGGTCCATTCATCCCTTCTGTATCAAGTCTTTTCTTTACTCACAAAAACATTTGAAAGGTAGATTTACTAGACAAGAGAGGGGCGGGGCGTGGACGCTACATTTCGGTGAGGTTATCACCAATACATTTTCACATTTTGGGTGTTCATGAACTCGTCTCTGATCCTGTTCCAATCAGGAAAAGGTCATAGATTTACTCTCTCCAAGTGCAGGAGTAATTATGTTTCTATAGTAGGAAAGTGAGAGAAACAACCCCCGAAAATAGTTAGGAGAGATGGTAAGAGATGTCTCCATGGGGAGAGTGTTTTCCTCATAGCAGGTGGGTAAGTAAGGAGTGATTAATGGCAAGAATGTGGTGACCAGGCAAATGGTGTATAAAAATAAGGTGAATACCTAACCTTACAGAAATGTGCAAACGAGACACTGACTCCAGGGTAGAGGGAGGCACATGTCACTCTATAGCACAACAAGCTACGAACCAATGCTTACAGGGTAAGTAACATTCTGTTCGCACCGTGTGTGGCAGCTGATACATATGCTCTGCATACACTGTAAAATAGGATTCCCCTTTCACGGTGGCTATTCAATGGATGATGCAGATGTCTGACACAGGGTTCTTAGTACTGGTTGGCCAACTCGAGCCTGTTGACAAGTGAGAATACCCACACAGTAATGCTTGGTAAAAGTATGTGGAGTTGACCAAGTAGCTGCTTTGCAAATGTTAGCTATGGGAATATTCCCTAGAAATGCCATGGTTGCTCACTTCTTTGTACTACAGTGTGGTTCAGGGGGATTGGGCAGGACCTTCTCGGCTTTATGATATGTTTGGATACATTTTATGATCAATGTACCTATGCCAGCTTTTGATACACTGAGCCCTTTATGAGGTTTATCAAAAATGACAAAAAGCTGTTGAGTTTTATGAAAAGGCTTGGTTGTATCGAGGTACTACATTAAGGCTCGTTTGACGTATAGAGTATGAAGAGCACTTCCAGCTAGAAACTCTGAGTAAGATGAAAAAAAACTGGCAGTTCAATTACTTGATTGAGGTGGAAAGGAGGGATCACTTTGGAAAGAAATTTAGGACCAGTTCTGAGGACAAACCTACTTGAATACCCATGTATGAAAGTTTGTTTTAAAGTGAGGGCTTGAAGCTCACTTGTGTACTAGCGAGATAATGGCTATAAGGAAAGCTATTTTCCAGGAAAGAAATTGTGGAGGACTGGAATGCTATGGCCCGATGGCCAGAATAATGAATTTATTAATCTTGTGAGTACTACAGCAAGGTTTTATTTATTTATTTATAGAGTTTTGTATACCTCGAACTTGACTCATAGGTATCAAAGCACTTTACAGAGTTAGTACAGTAGGAATTACACAAGGTGCAAGTGGCTACATAGACGAGTACAAAATACGTAGTGACAACATTAACAGCAGAATACAATGGATAGTAGGATATGTGGGCAATATAGTCCGGAGGTAGTATGGTGGCCTAGCATCCATTACATGGAGTGCAAAGGGTTAAATAAAAGATGATACAAATTACATGGTGATAATATACATATAGGAATACAAAATACGTAGTGACAATTTATAAATAGAGAATACAGGAGACATAATGGGTATGTAGATGGTATAGTCTGTGCCGGTGATTGGTCAGGAGAAATTCACAACAGGCACATTTTCAAATTTAGGAGAAGCCTCCCCAGCGAAGAAGGCCTGAACTCCAACGAGGAGCACTACAACGTAGATTGGTAAAATGCTGCTTTCCTGCTTTGGGTTCAGGAATGCCAACCAGATATGATTAGATGGCTGAAGACAACCAACAGAAGTACCCACCAATTCTTCCTCTCACAAGCATCAAAGAAAACAATACCCCAAAATAAGTGTATCAGAAACAATAGCCAAAGTCATGAAGGAGTAGCAAGTTCTGTATCGGGGGCTCCCGGGGTGGTGAGGAGCTGTTGCAGGGCAAACACAATGGGCTTCAGCTGCAATTATAACTGATGCAGTCAAGTCGTGGCAGTGAGGATGGGTTCCCCAGGTGGGTGACGGGGGTGTGGTGCACGGGGAACCGTTTGGCATGGTGCGAGGCACTAGCAGCTGCAGTATGGACAGGCGTGTAGCCCAGTCAGGAGCAAGGAACGACATATAGCTGCAACGTGGGGTGTGTTGTGCCCAGGACTCACTTTCGGCTTCTCTAGTGAATAGGCCCCTCTTAACATACACCGCAAAGCAGCCTCAGATCTCGGGCGGGCGTTGAAGTGGGCGTTAGCAGCAGCTGCAGCATCCCCTCCTGGATGGGGTCAGTTTGGGCGCAGAAATCAAGCAAGACCTGCCTGCAGGACAGACTTTTAGCTTCCCATACACCGCTGATCAGGGTCAGATCTCGGGCAGGCAGTGGGGGATGCAGTGCACAGCAGCAGATGATGGTGGTTATTTTCTCTTTGCTTTCTCACTGGGGGCGACTTTTTTTCCCCTCAGGATTTTCACCAATGGCGATCCCTAGCACAGGGAGCTCCTTAGCAGTCGGCGATCTTGAGTTTCCATACAACGGCATGTGTCACCCTAGGCCAAATTTCTCTTTTAAAGCTGTCCATAAAGACTTTGAAGATGAAAACTATGAAGAGAGTAGAATGCACTCCATTTTGCACTTATGTGGCAACGGCTGCTAGATGTACGCAGATAGAAATATATGCTTACTCTGCCTTCTGCAGGTGGAGCAAATAACAAACAATGTTTTGTAACACAGTTTAAGAGGGTCTATATTATTGGAGCTACAATAGTAGACAAATCTCTTCTACTTTGCTGCGTAACAAGCCCTAGAAGTAGGTCTACGAGCTTCCCTTAGAATATCCATACAATCTTGCGAAATACATAGATAATCAAATTCTAAGACCTCATGTGACAAATTGGTAGATTAAGTTGTTTGGGGTCAGTATGTCTGATTTTGCTGTGCTCCTGGGTAAGAAGGTCCAGCCTACTGGGGAGCCTTTTGTGTGGGTAGCAGACATCTCAAGTAAGGCTCACAACAATGGTTGTCTGGCCCATGTGGGTGCTACCAGGGTCAGGGTGAGGGATGTTTCCAGTAGCTTTCTCACCAAATATTGAGTACGTGGGAGGGCAGGAAAAAGGTAGGCAAATATTCCTGAACAGCTCATCTATAAGGTATTGCCCATGTATTATCAGTGGAAAATCTGGAGGTGAAGGCATTTTGCGTTTTCATGAGTGGCCAATAGATCTATTTGCAGAAACCACCATTGTTGAAAGTAGTGCAGTAGGTTTTGTGGGTGGAGTTCCCACTCCCAGAAGGTACTCTGCAAGGAGTGTATCTGCAGCAAGTAAGTGCCCCCCTGTTTCTGCAGGTAGTACATGGTGGCCATGTTGTCCGTTTTGATGAGTATCACCTTGCCCGGCAGACATCAGACGCACCCCTCCCTAAACACCTTCAGGAAAAGCCTCAAGACCTGGCTCATTGGCTAAACAGATCTGCGGAGCCCGTCCCCCCTCAGCGCCTCGAGACCCTCACAGGTGAGTAGCGAGCTTACAATTCCCTGATTGATTGATTGATTGCCCGGAGTGTTCTGAAGCAGGCTTTGAGGGCTAGGTGGATGGTCAGAAGCTCAAGGTAGTTGTTGTGAAACCTATGCTGTTGGAGCGACCAGGGACCCTAAACTGTCATGGTGTGGATAAGGCACCTTGGCAAAAGGGAGGCTTCTGTGGTAATGATCAATTCCGGATTGGAGTATGCAAAGGGCCTGCCTTGCAGCAAATTGTTGCTGTCCCACCACTGCATAGAGTAATGAATACTGGCCCTTATCAACACAAGCTCTTGTAGATGCTTGTGACCATTGTGTCAGAGGACAAGGGTGTAACAGGCACATGTGCAATCTGGCACTCTGGCTATGCAAAAAGCCATAATTCTTAAGAGACAGATCAAACGTTTTGACTGGATGAAGGCAATTTGGTGGTAAAATAGGCAGTAGCTGCTGAAAAGCTTGCAGTCTTTATGGGTTGGGGTATGCCTTGCCAGTGATTGTGTTTGTAGATTACCCTAGGAAGGGAGGAACTTGTAGAGCAGTGCTATTCAAACTTTTTAATGCCACGCCCCTTCCCCCAGTGGAAACAATATATTCTGCCCCCCTCTGACGTTTTCCCAATTATTCCATTAAATTGGCAATGTTTACATAAGTCTAGACATATTTAAACATTGAAGTTAAGTTATGTTACTGTTTTAAAAATGCAATCATACTATTCTGGTCTGGCAGGCCTTACTAACATGTGAAAGTATTTACAGTAAGATTATTTGAAATAAGGGTGGGGGTTTTGAAGAATATGGAGTCCCTTCCCTTTTGAAACATACTCCCAGCTAGGATATACATGACAAAAGATGTTAGTGATCACACATTACAGAGCGGCTTACTGCAGCTCATTGTTTTCCGCTGAAAACAAAGGCACTTTAATCAGCATAACGATTCTTTTGGCCAGAGCCTGGTGGGCCCCCCTGGGATCACCCAAGGCCCCACCTAAGGAGGCCCACCCCCCAGTTGGAAGACCCCTGTTGTAGAGGGACTTGGTAACATGTGTTGTTAATCCTAGCTTGTGAAGTCGAGAAATATCAGCTCCAATGTGTGCAACACGTTGCTGTCTACCAGCACTCTTGACCAGCCAATCATCTAGGTGTGGAAACACATGCATGCCTCCCCTTCTGAGGTGGGCGGCTTCAACTGCTAGGTATTTCGTGAACATTCTTGGCGCCATGGCGACTCCAAAAATTAGTAGCTTTAACTGGTAGGGTTGTCCACTTACCAGGAAGTGAAGGTGGCATTTGTGAGCTGGATGGATGGGCAGCAGTCAATAAGTCAACTTGCTGTAACAGTGGGATAAGATTTGTTATATGTAGAAATGTTCTGATAGGATGTATCTGTTCAGGGGCCTGCAGTCAAGAATTGGTCTTAGGGAGCAGTCCTTCTTGCAGACTAGAAATTACAGGTAGTACACCCCTTTGCCCTGCTCTATGGCCCCTTTGAGGAGGAAGGTGCACGTCTTTTGTAGGAGTAGGAGGTGCTCTGCGCTTGCAGTTCTAGGTAGTACTCTTCTTCTACTATGTTTCGCAGTTTGCCGTGAAATCGGCACTTTTGTAAAAATGGCGGGATTTTTACAAAAGTGCCCGCGAAATCTAGACATCCAGACCCCTTTCAAGAGGGCGGGGTGGATCTGTGGAGGGGTGGGGGCCAGGGGGGGGGGAAAACCATCTGGTCGATCTCAGGCCTGTGGAGGCAGTGACAGCCCCCACTCTGTGGGAAGCCTGGGAGGGGCAGCTCTGTGAGACCCCCCCAGGGGTGCTCTCTGCTGATCCCTCGATCAAGGGTAGAGAGACACGCATTGTAACTTGGAGGGCTCGGGGGGCGGCGCTATCACTCAGGATATATGGCTCTTTCAGAGAAAGCAGTGTCTGTAATTTACAGAAACATTTAATGCAGCTGCAGACCACGGGATCCGATCCTGCCGGCAGCCTGACTCTGCCCCAGCCCTTCTGGGGGCTTCCTTCACTCTCCTGGCTCCCAGATGGGCCCTTGTCTGGAGACGTGCACTGCCCGGGCCCCTGAGGGCCCTAGGGGGGACTTCAGTGTCCGCAGACAGCAGCAGCTCAGATAGTTCAAGGACAAGAGGAAAACATCAGTGCCCCGCGGCACAGGCGTCAAAGCACTACAGACCAACACACAGGGACCAACACACACAGACCACAAACACCAGAGACCAACACACACAGACCACAGACACACCAGGGACCAACACACACAGACCACAAACACACTTTAAATGCTCAATCCTCACTTCTGCCATCTCTTGGCAGGTAATGGCATATAAAGCATTAGTAAACAGACTCCAGCATGGTCCAATATCTCAGCCACACTAGTCTGCCTTTCCAGAAACGCAGCTTTGCTACTTGTATATTTTGTTTCTCCTTTAGAAATGTGACATCATATGGAATTTCAAGGCCTCCTTCGTTCACAATCAATTTTTTGTGCTACACTCGAGATTTATAATGCATTTTTGTTTTTTTTTGCATTCCTATTAAGAGCTAAAAGATAATTCTAACAAGCTTGTTTGTAATTGTCTCCAAAATGCAGCCTATTATAACATGCCTTTTGGACATGATCTGTTTTAAGCGGTCACCCCCTAGAATGTATGGCTGGTTTTAAGTGCCAGCTCTCAGGCGAATTGTTACAAATTACTCGGGTAATCCAAGAAGTCCATAGGAACTGGGTGGCATAAGGTAAGTAGAACAATGTGGTTCTACTGGCAAGTAATCCAAGAGAAATACAATATTTAATTTTCAACGTAGGCGAGCGAAAAACAGGATTATGAATAAATCAAACTTAACACTGCGTTGAATAATCAAATCAGATTTTATATATCAAAATCATTCACAGTATATACAAAACTCATAGAGTTTATTCTATAGTGGTTGCTCAAAATAGAGTGAAAAGAAAGGTGTTTATAGAATTGCTCATGTGCACAGTGATAAGAAAAGAAAGTAAAAGGGAATTAATAACTGTTCACAAAGTTATCATAGTTCAATATCTATGGCCATGAAAACTAAAGTTAGCCAAGGCCGAGAAGCCTGTCAGAGAGATTTATACACTATTATTTTAACTCTTGTTCAAAAGTAGGTGGTGACTTGATCAAAACCACACCCCTCAATGGTGTGTGTATATATATATATATATATATATATATATATATATATATATATATATATATATATATATATATATTCATTCATTCAATCCAGGCTTGGATGGTCATAATTGTCGACATTTCAACCCGACTGTTGCATGAGGTAAATTAGGTCCTTGCATGCAGGTCTTCATCAGGACAGTAGAGAGTAGGATGATTTATATAGGGCAGCCTAAAAAAGACACACTTAATTAGTTCTAAAGAGGGTCAGAAATCCCAAAATTGCTATACTGTACTTGCTACCCAAGCTGCATAAAAATCCAACTAGACCACCTGGGAGACCGATAGTCTCCTCCATGAACTCGCTATTAGAGAACAGTTCCAAGTATATTGACTACTTTCTGCGTCAGTATGTTGAATCATTGCCATCATATCTGAAAGACAGCCGCGATTTTCTAAAAAAGATTGAATGTGTAGTTTGGAAGGAAGGTTTTCTCCTCATAACTCTAGACGTGTGTAGTCTGTACACTTCAATAAGGCATGAGGATGGTGTCAGAGCATGTGAACACTACCTAAAATCCAGATCCATCTCTTTTCAACAACACACTGAGATGATTGTTAAAATGATTCATTTTTGTCTAGAAAATAATTTTTTTGTTTTTGATGGGGATTTCTACAGACAAAAACAGGGCACTGCCATGGGCACTTGCTTTGCTCCCAGTTTTGCCAACCTATTCATGGGCAGATGGGAGCAGGCAGTGCCCATGAGACACCACTTGTATCACAGCCACGTAATTTTGTGGCTGAGATACATCGAAGATTTATTCCTAGTGTGGAATGGCAGTGTTGAACAGGCAGAATCATTTGTAAAGATTTTAAACAATAATGACTGGAACCTAAAATTTGAAAGTACAATAAGCAGCACTAATGCCAAATTCCTAGATCTGGAGATTATGGTGTCTGATGACAAGTTAGTGTCCACCTTGTGTGGTAAATAAAATATTACCCTGGCAGAATTTCTAGGCATTAACAAAGTATCATGCATCAAATGAGAGACAGGATCCGTGGTGTCCAAGTTAAAATGGGCTTTATTCCAATAACTCGAGTCAAAGGGAGAATATGTTCCATCACCACTGAGGTTCAGGAAGAGTAATCTAACATTTAATAACAATGAACAGAATATATACATTTTACTCCTTGTACATAGGGAGGAGCGCTCCAGGCAGAGCAAGAAAAGAAAGAGATAAGAGCATGTGGGCGTGAATGAGGGTGCATGAGGGTGTACACTTGATGAGTCATAGGTAGATGATTGGTAGGTGTCATAGGTGGGTGGGTACTTAGGGGAGGAGTTTGCATGACCAGCTGGAACTCTGCCCTAATTGTGCAACTTGAGCATGGCGTACAATTGACGTGTAACTGGGAGGAGAGCTGACTTTCGGCCTAGCAGAGACATCTCTTGTGTCAGGGCGAAAAGCACATCTTGTACAATCTGATATGATAGGGGATGTATTGTCTGAAGCAAAAGGTTGTTCATCACTAGAAATAAAGAAAAAGCATATATTCCTCCGTTCATTGCAGGGGGCTGAGACAGAGTTAGGCCTTATCTGTCGCGGACGGGTTCTGTTTGCTTTTCCTCACCGGGCAGGGATGCCACTCTGTACTGAAAACAGATAACTGTTATTCATAACACTGTCTTGGCAGGCTTCTTGCTGACGTGACTGCAGTTTTCAATGTGCCAGGAGTCATGCAAACAATATTTCAGAAAGTGGTTTCAGGCTCCAACCACAAAAAAAGTACGATATTTATTTAAAAGTGCACAATGCAAAATGCAAAATACATGGGCCTTCATTTTAGCTTAACGTTTGGGAGACTTTGATGACTTGACTTGCAGGACATGTTTGCAGAGGCCTAGTGATTCAGGCCACTACGAGAAATATGCATGGGTGACATGCACATGAATGTAACATAGGGTGTATGTAGTGGACATTTTTGGTCAGGCAAAATATCATTTTCCTCATTCCCTCCTTGTCACCTACATAACCCTTTAGGATACATATATATTCATGAGACCGTATAGCTGATCATACAGAATCATTTCTTCATCTTTATCCTTTGTACATGTGGATGGGGAACACAGGCAGTGGCACAAAGGCTGCAAATCGCCAGGCCACACTGCAGACAGAGATAGTATCATGGCAAACTGCTCCTGGATCAAGTCGTGTTAATTTGCGTATCAGTTTACTATTTTGGACGGGGCCAACAAAGAAAAAGAAACCTTTGTTGAAATCTGTATATTTCTCCCACGCTGTTTCTGTCTGCTATATAACAAGTTCCACCCCAGTCTAAGGGCAGATGTACATAAGCTGTCTGACCGCAAATGAAATAGGTATGGCGTGATGTTTTGAAAGAAGAAAGTCCTTCTGAGAGTGAAGTTCCTTGTAAATAGCTCCTTGTAAATATGGTTTATGAAGAGCATGTCATTATTATAACTTGCTGAGTTTCTTGTAAATATGGCTTGTGAATAGCGCCATGTGGTCATGGTTTGTGCAGAGTATGTTGACATTACGTTAGGCAGGAGAGAGCTAAATTTGTTTGCGGGGGGCGTGTCTTTGAGCGGAAATTCGTACCCGTTCCAGTGGAGGGATTTGGTTGCTTTTTGGTGAGGATGTAGGGCATCGCTTGGACTACTGTGATGCCAAATTTGAAAAGGATCTGAGCTGTGGAAGTGGTGGAAAAAAGCATGTCTTGTGCGGAGGTGCGATTTGCCATGTTATCCAATGGGCGTTTTTTCCTAAAAATGTTTTTTTAGAATCTATTTCGGCAGAACTCCCTTTGTTTTCTGATAAGGGGGTGGTTGGTCACATACCCAGTTCAGTTGCAATCAGTTGCATTGCTGGTCTGGCTGGTCACGTATGCATACTGGATGAATGTATATGTGAGGAAATGAAAAAGAAAACATGTAGCAATAAACTAACACCAATTATAACAATGCACAGAATAAAAATAATGATCAAGGTAACAATACATCTACTGCGTAATGTCTTGCAGTATTTTTCCTTTTTATCTCTCATCTTGCTATTCTCATATGTGATCTTATACATGTCAGAAACTGGTCTAACCGATTCACCACCGGGTGGGCTTAAACAATTAAACTACGTCTGACTTACTAGATCTCAATTTGGACCTATACTCTTGCTGAGGGGTCTTTTCAAGCAAAGGCGGCACAAAGTCTGTATTGTCATTAAAGTCAATGTTCCTTGCAAATGTTCCACATTGTCCGAAATACCGCTTAACGTGATGGGCATGGATCCAGCCCTTGCGTCCCTCCACTTTCAGCGCGGTCCTCGTGGTAAGAAGCACCAATTTCGGGGTCTTCCAGCGCGGCTCGAGGGGGCTGGAACGATCAAAATTCCGGATGCACACAAAGTCCCCTGGGACTATGGCGTGTTCCTTGACCTGGGTGTTGTCAGGGAAGGCGGCAGCAACCTGTGAACGACAAGAGAGTAGTGCAGACATCAAGGAAGCCAGGTAATCTGTCAGCATGTTACTGTCAACATCAGTTATCTTTCTGGGCATAGGCGTACCCCACATATTTGGCGGTCTACCGAAAACCACTTCATACGGAGATAGGCCTGTTCTGGAATGTGCTACCATACGCATGAAAAAAAGGGCAACCGGCAAGGCTACCATCCAATCCACGCCTTTCTCTGCACAGACCTTTGCTAATTTTGTCTTGAGGGTCTGATTATGTCTTTCTACAAGGCCTGCTGCTTCTGGGTGTCTGACACAATGGAACTTCCATGTATAACCTAACAGAAGGGACACTTGTTTCATTAATTCAGAGGAGAATGGCTGGCCGTTATCTGAATAGATCACCCGAGGTAATCCATACCTGGGGAAGTACTCGCGCACTAACTGTCTGGCTGTTGTTACAGCAGTATAATCTGGAACTGGATAGTGCACACACTACCACCAAGACGTACTTGTAACCTCTACATCTGTCCATTTGGATATAATCCATCTGGAGAACCTCAAAAGGGTGGTCAGGAGGATGAAATCCGCCTTGTTCCACCGGGATGCCTTTACCTGGATTGAACTGACAACAGATCATACATGTTCGTACTTTCTGCTTCGCTGCTGCACGCATGTGCTTGTTAAACCAGATGTTCTGTAAGCTGTCTAACATTGCTTTTTCTCCTAAGTGTGCTGGACTATGGGCTGTGTTAATGATTACTTGTACCATGGAATCTGGGAGAAACCATGTGCCTTTTCCCTTAGTCATCCAACCTTGGTCAGTCTGGACCCCTCCTTGTTCAGTCCATTTCTTTATCTCATCTGCAGTGGCATGTGTCTGTATGTCGAGTACGTCTTGAGTGGGATCCCTGACTGTCATACATGTTGTCAGTAATGGTACCTCTGTCCTTGTCGTGTCTGTTGGTGTCTGGGCTGTCTGGGCTGTAAGTTTGGCTGTTCGATCTGCCAGGTCATTACCCTGGGAAATGGTGTCTGTAACTTTGGTGTGAGCTTTGCACTTCAGGATAGAAATGGCTGTAGGTAAATGTATGGCTTCTAACAGGGCTTGAATAAGCTGGCCATGCTGAATCTTGGTCCCATGGGAGGTCAGGAAACCTCTCTCCCTCCATAGTACCCCGAAATCATGAACAACGCCAAAGGCATATTGTGAATCAGTATAAATGTTTACTTTCAAGTGCTTAGCTCTTATGCAGGCTTGTGTCAGAGCGATGAGCTCTGCTGCTTGTGCTGACAATGTGTCTATTTTCTGTGTCTCTATGACCTCTGTAGCAGTGGTCACAGCATAGGCCGCTACTAACTCTCCTGCACTCGTTCTCATGCATGATCCATCTACATAGAGCGTTAAGTCTGGGTCTGAAAGTGCAATATCTGTCAGATCTTGTCTTGGTTTCGTCACTATATTCATAACTTCCACACAGTCATGTGGTGGTGCATTTACTGTACTTGAGGGCAACAGTGTTGCAGGATTCAGAATGTTACAACGTCTGATCTCTATGTGTGGCTGGAATAATGTCAGTTCATATCCTGTCAGTCTTGCTACAGTCAAGTGTTGTGTCTGAGTTCTGTTTAAGAGAACCTCCACTGCATGTGGAACCTGTACTGTCAGAGGGTGGCCCAATACTATTGAATCACTTTGTCTTATGGCTAGGGCTGTTGCTGCATTTCAGGCATGCAGGCAGAGCCTGGGCCACTGGGTCTAGCGTGCTAGAAAAATAAGCACAAGGCTTGTGTTTTCCTGCTTGATCTTGTGTGAGGACAGATAACGCTGTTCCTTCTCTTTCAGTTACAAAAAGCATAAAAGGTTTGCTGTAACATGGAGTCGCTAATACTGGCACTTGACATAAAGCTCTTTTTAATTCCTCAAATGCCAAGGTGTGTTCTTGTGTCCAAGGGAGGACAGTCCCCCCTGCCTCCTGTGTAGTTAACTGTATGAGTGGTTTGGCTAGAAAGGCATACTGGGGAATCCATTGCCTACAGTATGAAGTGAGGCCAATAAAGGCACGTACTTCCTTTTGTGTCTTGAGCTGTGAAAGGTTAGCAATGAGCTGTATACGTGCTTGTGTTAGAACGCAGTGTTGGTAGGCATGTGAATGCTGTCTAGCTGTCTTTTCAGAGCCTGACTGTAAATACTAGGGCTTTCTGTAAAGCCTTGAGGAGCTCTTGTAAATACAAAGCTACGACCTTTTAATGAAAATCCAAACAGGTACTGGCTGTCTGGGTGAATGGGAACACTAAAGAAAGCGTTCTTCAAGTCGATAACAGTAAAGTAAGTAGCCTCTGAATCAATAGCAGTCAACAATGAAGAAATGTCTGGCACCACTGGATATTGCGGTACTACACATTTGTTCAATTCTCGCAGGTCAATAATCAATCGGTACACTGGCAGTACACTAGGATCAGATCTTTTAAGGATAGGAATGACAGGCGAGTTACATACATTTGAGACTGTCTCTACCACTACCCCCCCGTGCAATAAATTCGTCAACTATTTTCAGTAATGCTGTTTCGGCGTCAGGTGGTAACTTGTATTGTCTAATACGTGGAAGTACTACTCCTGCTTTGAGTGTGACATGGTGAGGGGTAATGTCCATGTAACCTACGTCAGTCGGTCCTTGTGCCCACAGGATCTGTGGCACGTTCTTGAGTCTGTGGTCAAAATCAGTCAGTACATAATGTCCCTTAAAATCACGTAAGAACAGGCGTACTCCTTCTGGAGAACAGCAGATAACTGCTCCTAGATCTTTTAATGTCTTCATACCAAGTAAGTTTTCTGGACATGACTTAGTAAGTAGCAAGTCAGTGGTACGTGACAGTGGACCAACCCCTAGGGAGACTGGTTTTGATACTTCATTAACAATAGGCTTTCCTGAAAATCCCAGGGAAACATTCTGTGAGCCTGAGAGAGGTGCCCCTGGAACCTCGTCATGACTGATGGTAGTTCTGCTCGCCCCTGTGTCAATCAGAAACTTTCGATCCTGACCTAGAACACGACTATGTACATACGGACCCTCTTGATCTACAGGAACCTCAATAAGGGGCAAGCCTACTTCCCTCTCGAGGCTGTTTCATGAGAACTGTTGATACTCTGGATAGTCAGACTGTGTGTACTGATACATTTGTGGTGTGGCATTAACAGGCGGTGGTGGAGGATAATTCGCTACTGTCTGTTGCGTGTTCTGTTGCGTGTTATTCTGTCTAGGAGTGTACTGTCTCTCCTTTGTCTTGCCTGTAGCTATATTGTGTTTCAGAACAGTGCAGTCCTTTACAAAGTGACCTGGTTGTTTGCAATAATTACAGTTCCCTTTGACAGGTGTCGTGTTATGTTTGTTTGAAGTCGCCGGTACCGTCTGGGCAACCAGCACCTTCATTTTTGTCTCTTTCATGCGTCTCTTTTCATGATCCTGCTCTTCTCTAATCCTATTCTGATGATACTGTAGCATCTGTAACATTTGTGAAGGGCTGTTTGCTTGCCAAGTACTCTCAACCTTCAGTACTCTATTCTTGATCTGGGGTAAGGAATTCTCTACTAATTTGCTCACAAAAAGATGTGGAAATGACTCGCTACCAGGCTTAAGGCCACTATTAATAGTAAAACATTTCTCAAATCTAGAATAGAAATCACTAGTGTCCTCGTCTTGCTTTTGTTTACATGCTGAAATAGCATCCCAATCTTCCTTTTTAGTAATCAATAATCTTGGCAAAACTTGTATCAGAAATTCAGGTAGTTCTCTAGCTCTTTCTCCAAGACCAACTCCTGGGGGCCTGCCCTTCTCTTCTGTTTCCAATGCATCCCAACTTAACTTTTTCTCACCCACTTCCCAGTCTTTTTCCTTAAGCTTTTCATAAATCCCTGCAGGTAACAGTACTTTTAATAGCTTCAGAATGTCAGCGTATGTATAATCTCCTATGCGGAGGATGTCTTTTAATTCGCGGTGAAATCCCCCTGGGTCTTTATCATGACAAGGCAACATCTTTTTCATTTCTAAAATCTCTAGTTTCGTTAAGGGGGTGTAAACATACACTCGTCGTAACTCATTGGCCGCATTCTTAACGGGATGAACCTCTCGTAGGGGGTTCTGTCTGTCTATGTGTACGTTATGTCTGTCATGGTGTAAGACTGGAGGCATGTATGTAGTCAGAGAATCTATGTACTTATGTCGTTGATCCAGGATTACATTAATTAATTCAGTACCTAAACCTGTCCATCTATCTAGTAAAATGTCGTCAAGTATTTTATGCAAGTGACCAGGATCAGAATGCTGACTTTTATACAACGTTATCAAGTGTTGAACCATGTAAATACCAGCCAAACGCTGTTCGTTCGGTGGAAGGCTTAAGAAAGTCTGAGCCACTATATCACTGCTATATATATTGGCATTGGACATCAACTGGGTGGCTGACCGGGCCAACTCTATTTCGTGTTGTGTGGGAGGTCTCTCACTCCCTATCCATTGTTTCAGTGCTTTTTCAGTAGCCTGGAATAATGCTTCAAGGGAATACCTTTCTTTTATAGCTGGCCCCTGTTTACGGTAATCAAGGCACTTGGGTCTGTCAAACTGTCGCGCTTTTCCTACATAATTAATCTTGCCTTTCGGATCCTGACGATCCTCTACCTCTTCGGATGATGACTCGCCCTTCTCGTCAGACTCTTTTCTGTGTCTTTCAATTATTTCTTTTCGTATTTTCTTGTACATGGCATCTATCTGTCCCTGTTTCTCATGTCGACCGGCATCTATGTGATCACTCCATTCTATCAAACCTGGCTTTACATCTCCGTCTCCTTCGTCTTGTTCCCTGATCAGGCAGTTAATAATAAAACGTAAGACATGGTTCTTAACCCCTACTTTTCTCTGTGCCATGGCTTGTGCTATACTATCTGGTCCCTCCCCCGTTCTAATAAAACGATACATGCTATCTAGGTGATCTTTCATGTCTGGTAATGTCTCTAGATATGCAACAGCTTGTCTTAGTCTACGTGAAATCACGACCATTGAACCCTTTCCTGGTTCTGTATCATATACACAAAATGGAATGGCTGCATCTACAGTAGGCACCCCTCCCACCGCCCCGGGACCTACGTCATCTTTTGCTAGCTGCTGCTGAAGTTGCTGGAGCTGATCTGCTTGTGGGGGTGGAGGAAAACCTGCATTAACGTAGTCTGGAAGGGACTCGTCTAGATACGAGGAAATGAATGCTTCAGATGCTGTCGGCTTTATTCTATGTACTCTATATGGTACAGGTGGTGGCGTTCGCGACCTACTGGATCTTTCTGAGGTGGTCACTTTAGCTAGTTCTTCTGACAGAACGGGATAAATACCATTAACAACTGCGTTTCTTTCCCTATCAGTCTGTTCTGTTTTGACACGTTCCCCCTCCTCCCGCAGTTCCTTTTCTCTGGCTTTCTCCCCAGCTTGTCTAGTTCTATCTGCTTTATTCAATACTTTCTCTGTTCTCCTAAGTGACTCTTTGCGCCACAATTCGATGGCATCTTTCTGAGAGGGTCTTGACTTCCTTTTCCATAGTGCTTCCTCCACCCTCATAATACATTCAGGATCCCATGTTCTCGAGATTGGCCATCTATATTTTTCCTCCAGGTCCTTTGTATAGTTTACCCATAAATCTAAAAACAAAATGGCGTCTAATCCATGCTTATTATACATATAATGACCAGGTGTGTCTCAAGGCGGGATGTTAACTGATTCTTCTAGTATACCTTTTCTGGTCCCTATCTGACGTGACTTTGAAAACAGTGGCATGTTTGAAACCAATATTCACAAATATAGACTGAAACAATCAACAATCATTCACACACAAACAAATATTAAAGACTAAAACAGTTACAACCTAAACTGACACAGAGAGCTAAACATGTACTTGAAAAACTTTATGCACTGAAATACAGTACAACCATACCGGTCTCAAAAATGAGACACGTCTTGACCGTTCCCACGTTTAACCGTGGGCCCGTCTTTACCGGTCTCACGTGAATGAGACACGTCTTGACCGCGCCCACGTTTACCATGGGCACGTCTTGAATCTTGATGTATTCCCCATAGTGGTACTCACCGGGAAGCAGAATCTTGAAACTTGAAGGCCTCGGACTTCTACGCATGCGCCTTGGAACAGGTGGACCTCTGGAGACCTCGGACCTTGCTCTCTCACGGGCTGGGCTCTGGGTTGAGACGATCCGCGTTCCTCACCGCCTCACATGGATGCCTGGTCGCAGTCCGTCCTCCTCCTGGGCCTGAGGGAGTAGCGGGAAATCCCAATGGCGTGTACACTTTAAAGTCCGTCACGGCTGTGGAAGGGGGCAAAGACTAGACCTACAAACTCCGGCGAGTGGGGAAAGGGACATGTTCCTGTTCGGGCGCTAATTAATGTGGTAAATAAAATATTACCCTGGCAGAATTTCTAGGCATTAACAAAGTATCATGCATCAAATGAGAGACAGGATCCGTGGTGTCCAAGTTAAAATGGGCTTTATTCCAATAACTCGAGTCAAAGGGAGAATATGTTCCATCACCACTGAGGTTCAGGAAGAGTAATCTAACATTTAATAACAATGAACAGAATATATACATTTTACTCCTTGTACATAGGGAGGAGCGCTCCAGGCAGAGCAAGAAAAGAAAGAGATAAGAGCATGTGGGCGTGAATGAGGGTGCATGAGGGTGTACACTTGATGAGTCATAGGTAGATGATTGGTAGGTGTCATAGGTGGGTGGGTACGTAGGGGAGGAGTTTGCATGACCAGCTGGAACTCTGCCCTAATTGTGCAACTTGAGCATGGCGTGCAATTGACGTGTAACTGGGAGGAGAGCTGACTTTCGGCCTAGCAGAGACATCTCTTGTGTCAGGGCGAAAAGCACATCTTGTACAATCTGATATGATAGGGGATGTATTGTCTGAAGCAAAAGGTTGTTCATCACTAGAAATAAAGAAAAAGCATATATTCCTCCGTTCATTGCAGGGGGCTGAGACAGAGTTAGGCCTTATCTGTCGCGGACGGGTTCTGTTTGCTTTTCCTCACCGGGCAGGGATGCCACTCTGTACTGAAAACAGATAACTGTTATTCATAACACTGTCTTGGCAGGCTTCTTGCTGACGTGACTGCAGTTTTCAATGTGCCAGGAGTCATGCAAACAATATTTCAGAAAGTGGTTTCAGGCTCCAACCACAAAAAAAAGGCTCAGTACGATATTTATTTAAAAGTGCACAATGCAAAATGCAAAATACATGGGCCTTCATTTTAGCTTAACGTTTGGGAGACTTTGATGACTTGACTTGCAGGACATGTTTGCAGAGGCCTAGTGATTCAGGCCACTACGAGAAATATGCATGGGTGACATGCACATGAATGTAACATAGGGTGTATGTAGTGGACATTTTTGGTCAGGCAAAATATCATTTTCCTCATTTGTACAGAAAAGAAACTGCAGGTAACACACTGCTGCATGCAGAAAGTAGCCACCCCCCACTGCTCATCCGCAGCATCCCCTATGGGGAGTTCCTTCGGGCTCGAAGGAACTGTGGAACACAGGCAGACTTTGAAAAAGAATGTGACCTGATGACCAATAGATTTATTGAGCGAGGGTATAACAAAGAGGTGGTGAGATCCTCCAGACTGAAGGCCAGCCAGTTTTCCCAGAGTGAATTACTGTCTACTGTCAATACTAAACAAGATGCAATCAAGGTCAGATATATCTCTACTTTTAACTCTGGGTCCATTAGGGTCAGACAGTGCTTAGCTAAGCACTGGAAAGTGTTAAAAACAGAAACAACTCTTGAAGATGTGGTACCTGATTTTCCTAGTATCACGTTTAGAAAGGGACCATCCCTTAAAGACAAGGTGTGCAGTAATGATGTAGTAAAGAAACGAGAGACCTCTTTGGACATTAAGGGATTCTATACATGCATGGCCTGTAAGGCCTGCAAGTTTAGCTGTAATATCAAGAAAGTTTTCTACCCGGTGGAAAATGTGGAAAAACTAATTGATAAAAGTTTGACCTGTGTCTCAGACCACTGTATCTATGTTCTAACATGTCCGTGTTTGAAGAAATATGTAGGCAGCACCATGTTTGCTGCCGAAAAACGGGTGTTAGAACATATGAGAGCGATCCAAAATAAAGACAAACTGTCTCCCCTTGCTCGCCACTTTGAGGAATTTCACCACAGTAATCGGGACCGGTTGCGTTTCTTTGTTGTAGACAGAATACCACCAAGCAATAGAGGAGGCGATAGAATTCGAAAACTTAGACAATTGGAGTCTCAATATATACTCAACTTAGACTCCAAAATTCCTAAAGGGCTGAATTCGGAGGAAGAAATGGCTTGGTTCTTGGGAGAATAACCATGTAGTATCTAGTATTTCAATTCCCATGATTAATCTGACCTCACTGTATAATAACTTCTATTACCCCTGAACTATGCCTAACTGTTCTTTTCTGTTTTGAGATGAATAGATATGATACTGAGTCCTATTGTCCCCATATGTTTTTATGCTCACTCACATGCACTTGTTTTTAATTAATGTAAATAGGAGTCACATCAGGTTATAGGGTTGAAGGGAAAATCATTGTCCGAGCAATAATGAGCCTTGGGTATTTCCTTTTCAGATTGGGATGCGATACACCCTGTGAACTTGAAACATTGGGAAAAGGAGCCTTCTCTAAGCAATTTAAGGAAATTGAAAGTATGAATTATTTGGACTATATATGGAATTCCTCCAGTTGGAAAACAAGATAAATTACAATGGAGAACAATTATGATACCCACTTGGGCATTAGCGACATTAAGCTTATAGGTGTTTTGTAACACATTCATGATTGATTCATTGGATTCTTCTACACTGTCGAAGTGGCATTGAGTAATTTCAGTAAGAATGTATCTGTTAAAATATTAAGTTTGTGTCATTAATTTTATGAAATCCTTAGCCATAGCACAAAGACTCGGCCATTGCATATCTATGAATAGGTTTACATTCGGTCTAGTCCTGATTATTAATAATTGGCATGTAACCTTAGGACTCAGTTCCAACCTTGGATTTATTCATTTGGAATTCACATAACTAATTAATTTGATTCATATATTGCTTTACTTTGAGCCATTTGGCAGAAATGTATAATTTTTGGGCTCCATATTTTTACCATCCCACTTGGGAATTCCTGATCGATGATTTATGACTATGAGGCTCATGATTTGTGTCTGAACCACATATGCAATGTAAATACGCACGTAAGGGCGATTAACCATACATCCCATCTAGTAAACATACGTTATACGTATGCCCGTAACCTGTAAGGTAAATATAACTCACTTATGGAAATAAGAGGTACTTACCCAACTACACAAAAGTGTGACGCAATGAAAATAAGATTTTTCTTTATCATGTACAAGGTATCGGGTTCAATGTGTATTTACAGACACTTGGTCTGTTTTGTTTTTTACTTAATGTTAGGAATTAATTGCAGACTGACATTAATTTGATTATTGTTAATGCAATATCGCCCTTAGCTTAATTTGAATTACTAACTTGAATTACGAATTTGTTGTGACGTTTAATTGCAATGTTAAATAATTGACATGGTATGTTCATGAACTATGAGTTACTTCGACCCGTTCAAAGATGGCCAACCCCAAATAATTTTGTTAGTTCATCCTTAATGTTGTCTGTCTGTGTGTAATCACGTGCACGAAATATAAACAATGGCCATGTAGTAGGGCTTTACCCGTGAGCAAGGCGGCTATCCGCCGAAACGCGTAGGGTTTGTTTTTTGGCTTATGGTTATCAATAAAATCTAATATGACCATACGGACGGAGTACTAAGTATAATTTCCTGTGTGGAGTGCGTGGTACTAAGTATAGTACGTGATTTTGCATATATATATATATATTCATTCATTCAATCCAGGCTTGGATGGTCATAATTGTCGACATTTCAACCCGACTGTTGCATGAGGTAAATTAGGTCCTTGCATGCAGGTCTTCATTAGGACAGTAGAGAGTAGGATGATTTATATAGGGCAGCCTAAAAAAGACACACTTAATTAGTTCTAAAGAGGGTCCTATTAAAAACCTTCACATCGCCAATAGTACAGAGAAGTACTAACGTACAGCTCATGTTGACAATTTGTATGTTCCTGGAATAGCACTTGCCATAATCCTAGTTTACCCCTAACAAGTTAATCTAAAGTTACTTGCTTTTACCTGGTAAAGAACGTAAACATGTTTTATTGCACAACCTTGAGGACTTGTACCCGATTGATACCTTTTTCTCAATAACGGCTGTAAAGGTGGTGTGCAATCACACTCCATTAAACATGGTTAGGCTTTGTGAAACAGGTGGAGCATCTAAGCTTGCCTTTCTTTCTCTTCCCTACATCTTTAGGAACTTGGCAATGCTAAAGGATTCCCAGTCTCTAAGAAATCTAGATTCATTTTTACATACCATGATGCAACAGGAGGCCCCCAAATGCACCCATACATCCTGAGAGAAGTGGCTCGCAACTATCGACTGCCCGTTAGCTGACCATGCAAATTTGGTTGTTCCCAGACTGAGGCCCTCTCACATAATTATCGGCTACCATTGATACATATAAAATGTTTACATACAATATATTAAGCTCTAGCAACAATGCAGTGACTGGGCCTCAGAGACAATTCAATTTGAGCTGAATGCAGAGACCCGAATGCTAGGTTCCTTTATCTGTTATGGCTGTGTCCAACAATCGCTAGCTTCAGGGAAGAGGTGAAGGAAGCAATGACTGGAATGATTGGCTTACTATGGCCCCTTATATTCCTCCTCTGGCTCTTTCTCACTGTTAAGGACATTCCTTCTGTTGTCAGGAAATATTCTACCTCTGCACTAATGTTGGCAAAAGGCAGAGCGGTGATACAATCAAGTTGTGGCTCTACCCACAAACTCAAAGACTGTTTGAGAGACATAACATCCTGCAGTGAGCAACTAGATGTCTACTGGCAACTGATGCCCATCCAATCTAGACCCATACCTTCTGTCACATTGAATGGTGGACTCTGTGAATGCCACTGACACTAAGATCCCCTAGGTAAAATAAAGTACATGGTAGACCTGAAACTCCCCTTGGCCCCCTTTCAGCTGATGCCATTCTGCAAGGAGTAGATATGTAATATTCTTTATGAATAATATGATTTGGGGGTGGATGTTGGTTATACCGTTCGTTGTTGGGTATACTGTTATTTATGTATTTTGCCGGTGTCTTTGATCTTATTTTTATGGCTCTTAGTGTGAAATGGGGGTTGTCTTTTCTGTTAATTTTGAAACCTTCAAGTATTACATTATTATTATTATTAATTCACATTTGGTAAAGCGCATGGCTACCCTTAGGCATCCCAGCGCTAGCAACAGCAAGTGACGGAGAACAGTCTCAAGGCAAGTTCTGAAAAAGCCATGTTTTTAGTGCTTTGGAAATGAAAGATGATGGGTCAATGAACGGAGATAGGTCGGGAGCTTATTCCATAGTCTTGTCGTATGTTGTAGGCGAACATACGGCCTCTGGATCGTGCTCTCTTGATTTTAGCTACTGTTGCCAGGAACAGATTAGCTGAACGCGTGCATCTTGAGGGACGGTGAAAGGCCATAAGGGCGAGATTGATTTTTAGGCCAATCCCCATAGGGTTTTGTGCGCTATGCACAAAGATTTAAAAATTATACGTTCCTTTATTGGTTGCCAGTGTATTGATTTCAGCGCCGGCTTAGCTGATTGTGAAGTTGTGCAGTAGCCTGGCTGCGCAATTCTGTACAACCTGCAGTTTTCTTGTGGTGCTATTCTTTTAAAGACCTTGAACTGAAAAAAATGGTTTGAAAAATCCTGACATGTTATTATTGCTAAGTTACTGTTATGTTTCTAAAATAGCTCTTAACGATATTATATTTTGTGTCCAGCTAAAGAAAGCAGAAATTTAAAATATCCATCAGCCAATGGCCTGCAAGATTTGAAAAACCTATCACAATTACCTATTATACGTTTCAACACAGAGAATCCTTTTTTAATGTCTAATGAAAAAGACCTCAATTACAGATATTTTCTACTGAACTATGTCCTGTGGAGGTAAACTGAACAGCCTTTGGGTATAACAGTAATAATGACTTGTTTTTTATGTAGCTCTTAATACAACACTTCTGACTTTTCTCGATCAGTTGCCTAGATAGGCCATATGATCATGATTTCATTAGGGACCGAGGTCCAACTCCTTTACCAACCCTTTTAACAGAGTCCTGCCCTCAAGCTGAAGGAGCGAGCATATAAATAACTCAGCCCACCTTCAACCCAGGAAGAAGATAGGCTGTGAACATATGTGAAAAAGCTGAAATAGCTAGGTATACCACTGTGGGTGTTATTGGCGAAGAAGGGAACCATGGTAATGGTAAGTAGGGTGCTAGGAACTAAGGGGGTTGTTATAGTGAGGTTAGCAGGCCACTATGTTGCTAGGTCATCAGAGGCCTCTGTGACCCCATTTTAACCTGAACGCCAAGGACTGAAATGTGCCTGCTGCCGTTTATTGCTCCTGCTCTATGCCTTTAATCTGCTTGCCAGGACTTCAGGTTTCCTCTTCACAGCCTTTGCCCCGCGTGTGATCCTTGTTTTATGATCGCGTCCTCTTGACACACAGGGTCTTTGCTTGCGGTCTGTGGGCGGGAACTTTGCCAGAGGACAGGCCACAAGAAAATTAATTTATATGAAATTGTCTCCTCATGAACCTATTTTAAGATGGTTTTGAAACATTATCAATAGAAGTCTTCCAGAGAGGTAGAAGTTTTCTGGAGAATGCTCATGTCCAAAGTGATTGAAATGAGGTGGATATGCTACAGTATTAAATATAATGTCTTTAATGTAGCTCATCCGTGTGCTAAGGACTCCCAGTGGGAAAGGGGAATAAGTCAAAGGACAGACACATATGGGTCCTGGAGTAGCGTGCTACTCCCTGAAAAAGCGCTTTGAGGCCTCGTGAGGGGTAGTAAGCGCTATATAAATGCAATTACAATACAATGAAATAGCCAATACTTATGACCTCTGAGTTCTCCTGGCAGAGGGGACATACCTACTGTTCTTATCAGTTGAGATCGCAGACCAGGAAAAATGCCACAAAATGACATGTTGATGTGTTACAAAATTATTAGAAAAAACAAAGTACTCACTCCTCTCTCGCAAGCCCTGGCCAAAGCTTCGGTAGACATGATATAAGGACCAGAAAAGCACAGACTTAATGGTGACCGAGATGCAAGAGCCAGTAACAGCAGCTGCTTCCAGTATGTGGGTTTTATCATGACCCCAGCTGCTTATCACCTAAGGGGGAAAAACATAAACCTGTTCAGTCTGAATCAAATCTAAATGTGTGGTTATGTTAACATACAAGTGGTAGCACGGTGGCCAAGGAATTGTTGAGCTATTTAATTAAACCTGCCTTTCCCCAGTGTAAGACCTCTCTCGCTTTAAAAATGTGAGAATTCGGGTATGGTACCCCCACATAGATGAAGATTTGTTTTAAAAAGGCTATCTTTTACCTCTTAATGTTCTATAGATTACTTTGGTCTAGTCATAATACAGCCATTATAGAAATGCACTATCTCTTTTAGCAGCAATGAACCCCAACACTCCTGCCTTTAGTAATGAAGGTGAAAATAGAAATGCTCATGGGAAGACTGTATACCTGTAATGTGAAAGAAGCACTCTGTTTTAGAATTAGCCCTATAGAGTACCAGAGCTCAAAGGCTCATCGGAAAATGTCTGTTTCCCATATATCCATTTCACAATTAACCGCAGTGTACAGATGATATTTTTACTGTTTTACGTCCCAGGTGATACATGAGAGTGTCAGACAGAGCTCCAACGAATCCCCAATGTTTCTGTATTTTTCTAATGCACACGCCAGAGTACAAGCATAGCTGTACCCACCCACAGGGTCCACGAGTGCTAATGCCTCTCAAGGCTCATGCCTAAACCTCCATGCTATGGTGTCAGGTACCTGCTGCAGAGACGTTTTAAGGCATGGGCAAAGAGGGCTCTGGCCCAGGGCCCCTGCCTTTGAGGGGGGCCCTTGATAGAGACAGGCTGTTCTGCAGAGTCTTGTACGGAGTACCGTAAAAAATTCTTAAATGTGTTTTAAATATCGTTTTCCTTTAATTTATTGTTAATGTGAGTAGTGTGTGAGAATATATTACAGACAATTTGCAGAATAATGTGTTTATGTTTCATGCAACAGCCATAAAACCGTTTCTTTTAGATCAAAAAAGGACCTCACATATAAGAAATGGGAAGGTGTCACAGATCATTTGCAGCAATATTAGAGGGCTGCTGCTATGTTACAATATTGAAAACACACATTAGTATCCCTGAACATTAGATGTAAACACACTAAGAACTTGGACAAGTGTGTCAGTGACCTGGTCAAAGACAGCATGAAAGAGCTGAAATTGGATCATAATTTTAAAGCCGTTCTGAAGAGGGGCCCCCAAAATATGTTTGGCCCAGGGCCCCCAAAATCCTTAAGATGTCCCTGACCTGCTGGAAGAAACAGTCTTATTGTGGTTTTCCCAGATACAGGCAAGCAACTAATGCACTCACAGTGTATAGAAGATACACAAGATAGGCAACTTCAGGCAAATTCTGCAGCACAAATATCCAAACCAGGGGCTTCATCTCTTTCAGGATCTGTAAGAAGAAAGTACAGGCATTTGCATGGAGTCCTTGAACTCAGATAATCAAACCTCTTACAAACATTTCAAATAAAATAGGGAAATTAATATAAAGTAGATTGATTCCTGGGTACAAGCTAAATCCTTATGAACATTCTCTAAAGTGTTACTTCACCTTTAAAAGCCAATTATCAGTTTTTCTACTGCAGAACTCAAATATTGACTCGTGGGATGGCTGCAAAACCCAAAGTGTTGCTCAGTAAATCCATATTTTTTTTAACAGTTTTTGTTGTCATTTCATAAAAGAAGCAACGGTGAGGTGATGGCCACTAAGTAACAAGGGAAGGGGTGAAGGGGAGAAAGGGGGGGGGGGGTAATTTGTAAAGTCAGTAGATTTGGAAAGACATAATCACTCCATCATATCACGTTTGAACCAGGACCACATGGAAATAAGCCCATCATATGAAAAAACTATGCAGCGGTGTTCCCTCCAGCGGCGGCTAATGGAGAAAGAAAACATAGTACGCAGGTTGCACTCACACCCCGAGGTTTTAGATTATCAGGGGGCCGGAGGTGGGGCCATCCAGGTCACCTGGCGCACTGTCCAATCTGGTTGGAGGGTCTGCGTTGGGCACGTCCCTCCCTGTCACAGGTGGGCGGGAGGAGGGATGTCTCTTTGTTTAAAGTAAGCTAATAGGGGCTCCCAGATGTCTTTCAGGCGGGATCTCTGTGGCATCAGGTCAAAGTAAGTAGATAATTGTTCTTGGCAATAGACCGCATCACGCAACCACCTCAGCTTTCGGTGCGCGCCGCCTGCGCCAGTAAATAGCAACATGTCAGTAAATTCATATTTTAACTCCTTTCTTTTCATGTTTGCATAATTCACGTGACTTCCCATATGAAGTTTGGCTTTTTCTTATTCCAATATCTGTTTGGCAAACTTGTTCACTCCATCACAAACTTCCTTCTAGGTATAAGGCTGCTTCTTGTTTGCCAAGAACATACAAATTACAATGCCTTCCCCGTTCTTCTACCATGTACTACCTTTCTTGAAATGCACAACTAAAAGCAATGTATAATGCATTTAAAAATTAGAGACCTTTAATGCTTATGTTTTATTTAATATTATAGCTCTTTTACCCTCAAGTCCAGAAACATATTTTTTTTTATTTCACACCTTGACCAGCCCTCTGCTACTCTGGTGACAATATGTGAAATCAGCGTACTGTCGACTTGAGAAATTCTTCTACTGTATGGATCAAGGAGCTGGAGGGGGAGAACATCCCCTATCAGAGTCTGTATTCTCAAATTTCTAATTACATCTACGCTACATTGGCCTAAAACAACGGGGAGATCTGCTTCTAGAAAGGGACCTCCCTTAAAGTCTATTTTGAGGCTGAAAGGTTTTCATTCTTGAAAAGGAGGTAATGCCAATGGTTTCATTCCATCAAGGCTGAAGAAGACCCACACAAGGCTGCTGTTGTTGAACCTATGACAAAGACATGTTTTCATTCTTTTTGAAATGTACAGGTGTTGTATCTGGCTCCTCTTACTGAGATCTGTCAAGCCTTGATGATGGGAGAGTATATGGAGGAATAATTTGTCCAGATTATTTTTCCAGCTACAAGCTGAGAGAGATATTGATGGCAAACAAAGTCTCAATATCAAACGTTCGCGAGTGAGACTCTTGATGTCAAATATCCCAACACTAAACTCTTTAACACTGAAAGCCTCAACATTGTATATCTTAATATCTGAAAGTGGTAGGAGGCAGAGGAAACACATTGTGCTCTCTTCCTTTGGTAATATCCCCAGGTAAAATGTTCCTTTTTTCCTTAAAGTGTAAGCCTCAGATGAGCTCCCTTCCTATAATTAAATCTCCTACATTATACCGCCTGACAGAGATCACAATTTATGGGTCATTCTAAAAGACAAACCACACAAATGATTTGTTAATGCCCTGGTTGCTTACCGGTAATCTTCATTACTACGAGTATAGTCTTCCTCGCCACATGAGTTACGTAGTGAGCTTTAGCTCCACACCAGAACCCTCCAAAGCAAATTAGCATCCCATGCCTCCCATCCCTCCTCAACATGGCCGACCCCTGTCACCCATGACCCAGTATATGGGGAAGGCCGACCCACCCCACTTCCTGTAGAACTACCAAGCCCCAAGAACCACATGAAGCCGATAGCCAAACAGGGAGGGAGGGATGGGATCTCATGTGGCGAGAAAGACTATACTCTGAGTAATGAAGATTACCAGTAAGTAGTACAAAAGGGGGTGGTGATGGACGGAGCATCTGAATCAATCAAACACTCACACCCAGTCAAAAGATCTGGGTTTAATCCATCCCCGTTCTTTAGCCTACTCTGCCACCCCACTTAAGACATGGCTATATGCAAATCAGTCTGACCCTGTGCCTCATGGGAACAGTTCAGCCCGAACTGCCAAGCCTTCCCTGGACCAGTAAGTAACCAGGGGATCACCTTCTAGTAAATCTTCCTCGCCACCGGAGTTACGTAGTGAGCACATACCCAAATTAAGCCGCTTCACGGGAACTCACAAGAAACCAATGAGAAGAAGGAGATGCCAAAGATCCAAGACAAATCCAGACAGGCAAACCACAAGCTGGAAGAACCAGCCCCGAGAACTGCCACAGCACCTCCCCCCCTCCCCCCATCCAAAACCACCTGGTAATGATCCATGAACATGTGCAAAGCCAAAAGCAACAAACAAACTGGCAAAACAACAAAAAGAAGCAGTCCGGTCCAAGGACACCAAGACCGCCTGACGGACAGTATAGGGCGAGAGGGAAGAAACAGCCCCAGCCTATAGAATCGAAGGAAAAGAGGGCAACACCACCAAAGTAACAAACAAGATGTCACAGCAGCAAAAAGGTGCAGTCCAACGCAAACACAGCAACAATGCACGTCGGACCACCAACAGCTAGAGAGCAGAATCCACCCCATATCCAACGACCGGAGGGAAAGAAGGAAACAAAACCCTCCGGGCCCAGGGGACAACCGAGGGGACCGAGGGCAGACACAACACAAAACGGTCCGGCAGGAACCGCAAGAACAGAGGAGAGCGCGCGTTCGCACGGGGATGAGACCTGGCTTCTCCCGTTTATACACTGCACTGGCGATTTGGAGATTCAGACAATTCCGCATATCTCTTCAACCTATACTATGTACCCGTCAAACTAAACATGACCTAACATCGTACGACATAGTCGAAGGTATATAAACAGGCCCTGGTGAGAAACCATACCATTGTTGTTGGGGAACCTATCAAATCCTCTTGCAAATCATACTAGTTTGGAGGGAGATCGTTGCAGTGTAATATCATTGATATCAGTGCAAAATAAAGACCTCCTGGGAGAGAGGCCCAATAATACGGATGCTAACATCATATGGACTCATCTCGCAGTGGTTTAACCCCTTCCATGCTGACGAGCTCAGCTCGTCATCAGCGATACCTACCGTGTGCTGATGACGAGCTGAGCTCGTCATGTAACGCGGTAATTCGCAAATTGCCGCATACAGCGGGAAAAACGGCTGCACGCATGCGGTTAATAACAAAACCCTTTTCTTCCTAGATGATATACCCCAACCACTCGCCTAAAATTTTTAACATTGGCAGTCCTGAAGAAGGTGGTCACAATTTGGCAAATACCACTGAAACGTGTTTTGACCTGTCTGTGTAAACACCCAGCCCACAACACGGTCACGAAGACTAAAACATCTTTGTCCTTTGTATGACCATTATGGTGGGTATGATAATTTGTATGGCATGAGTGAGTAAGTAAGTGGATGCGAGAGGCTAGTATGTGTATGTGGTGGATCTATAGGGGTTATATACAAAAGATCTTTTACTTGGATGAAAATGTTCATAAAGACTGTCTCTTTATCAATGAACTGAATAACACAGATGTCAAAAAAGAAAAATGAAAAAAACTATGAACATAATGTATGGCTTTTAACTTTCTGATACAGATAATGAAATAAATGGTTTCGTAGAAAAAATAATTTTTTTTTGGATAAAATAGCAACTGGTTTGTACGTCATGTCGCTGGTGTAAGTAGCCCATTGGAGTTGGTCTAGCCCCGCCAAAAAAAATATAGGTCAAGTGGGAGGTTTTGAGAATCTTGATCAGAGATGGTGGAGTATGAAATGGTAATAGATCGATCACTATAAATTGGATGGCACTCTAAATGGGGCTAGGAAATACAGAGGTGGCGGGATAGATCTTCCATGGTGGTTTTGGAGGTAGTACAGTTAAGTGTCCGTTTCTAAATAAGGCTTCAAACGTTTTGCTATTTCCATGGACACAATGATTTCCTTGCAGATGGTAGCTATATTGCAACGTCAAGTAGCGGGGCTGTTGTTATGGACAGATGTTGAATAATGTATAGCAGAGTGGAACAATTCACTTGACGTGCTTTTATGACATTTTATAACAATTCACTTGGCCTACTAGTTCCAGCCTGATCCAGTAAAACTGCAGTTGCCTGGGTTTTCCGACCACGTTTTTACATTCTTTACCGCCAACAGAAGCCCGATCCACCCCAGGTACTACTTATGCAGGATGCAGCGCAACAGCACCAGAGGCGCTAAAGGCAAGCCACGCCACGCCCAACGCCATGACTCCATGCCCTCCCACCTCCCGCAGATACACCATCGCCGAGGTCTGCACCCGCAACCCTGGATGCCCTAACAAACACTGCCACCGCACTGACCCACGCTCCACAGTAGGACCTTTCACCTGCACCCACTGCCACTTCACCTGCCACAGATCAGACACACACCAGCCCCACCCTGAACAAACCACAGACATAACCTGAACAAAAACAGCAACTCGCATGAGCCCTTCCCAACACACGTTCACTATACAAACAGATTAGCGAGCTTTGGGACCTCATCACCAACGTCCCACTCCACGTCCTCTTCCTCACTGAGACTTGGCTCAACCACATTTACGCGCCTGACATTGCTACTGCAATACCCGAAGGATACAAGATCACTCACCACGACCCCATAAAGAAGCCTGATGGAGCGATCGCCATCATACACAAGGAATTCATCCAATACCCCAATATCAATGACACCACCCCAGCCATGTAACGCCTCAACTTCCCACTCCAAACAGACAGCAAAAACCACCACCAGGGGCACCCTTGACTACAGTTCTCCGGAACCACATCCAGCGTTCTGCAACTTCATTGCTTCCCTTACGACCACAATGGTATCAACACTACCAACCTTCTCAACAGCATGAACAACATTAGACTCACCAAACTCATCCATGACCCCACGCACACCGCAGGTCACACGCTAGACCCCAACTTCACCACCAGCGACCGCATCAGGTACAGCTACACCATGGAACTCATATGGATCGTCCACTTAAACATCATCAGCTCATGGACCTCTGCCCCAGTCTGCCCAATGACCCCCACTGCAGCTGGAGCATAGTCTCGAAGGACACATGAATCAATGCTCTCAACACCACCCACCCTATCTTCTCCAACAACCTACACCAGAACATCAAACTTCAACAACTGGATCACCAACTGCGCTGACCGCTTCGCTCCCATTGGCAACAACATCCACAGAAGGTCCACCAAACAACCTAGCTGGTACACTGAAGACCTCAGAACCACTAAACGACACTGTAAACAACTGGAAATGTGATGGCGCACCAGCAAGGACATGACCAACAAGACCGCCTTCAAAATTAGCCTTCATCCTCTACCACACAGTCGAGAGAATCAAAGAAAAAGGCCTTAGCCTCACGCATTGAATTAAGCTTCAATAACAGCAAAGAACTCTTCAGCATCATCAAAGAATTCTCCAACCCCTCAGCTCCAACAAACAACATTACCCCCTCATAGGAACTCTGCAACAACTTTGAAGACTTCTTCCATGCCAAGATCACTGAAACCTCAAACTCCAGCCCAAAGCCAATGCCTTCTTCAAGCAACACAACAACATCTCTGCCCCCACAGACATCCAACTAACCGAATGAAGCCAGCTCCCCCCACAGTACACCACCTCCATCATGGACTAGGTCCACTCAGGGGCCCCAAACAACACATGCACTCACCACATCTTCGACCTAGGTGAAGTCAGAATCAGCCATTTACTCACCACCTTGTTCAACACCCCAATTGCCCCGGCCACTTTCCCTGAGGACTGGAAACACAAAGAAGTCAAACGAACGGCAGACCTCAGTGAACTCAACAACTACTAAACGATCTCCCTGCTTCTGGCCAAAGTATTAGAAAAAGTCATCAATTAACAACTTTCATCACATCTGGAATGAGACCTCCTACTCGACTCCCAATCGGCAGGCTTTGACACGTTCTTCCACCACACACTCATCACAAGGATGCACAACATAGGCATCAAAGGAGCCGCTCTCAGATGGATCGCCTCTTTCCTCACCGGGAGAACACCAAATGTCCACCTTCCCCCCTTCATCTCTGAATCCAAGGAAATCCTCTGTGGAGAACCCCAAGGATCCTCGCTCAGCCCCACCCTCTTCAACACTTATATGACATTTCTGGCCAGTATCGCTGAAACCCACAAACTCAACATCAGATCTCATGTCGACGACACACAATTCATCCTCTTTCTCTCCGAAGGCACCATCAACACCAAGACTAACTTCCACAACTGAATGACAGATGTCACCAACTGGATTACGGACAATTGCCTGAAGCTCAACTCAGACAAAACAGAGGTACTGATTTCCTGAAACAAAAGCTCCCCATGGAACTTATCCTGGTGGCCCTCAGAACTTGGACCTATTCCTTCACCTTCTGACCACGCTAGGCACCTAGGCATTACTCTGGACAACAAGCTTCAATTCAAAATTCTGATCCTTGCCTTTCGGGCCATTCACGGAATTGGCCCGGCTTACCTGAGCAAAAGACTCAAATTATCCATGTCAGTAAGACAACTGAGATCCAACAGCCTCCGTTTACTGATTGTTCCCAGATTTAGGCTTACCCGGAGTGGCGGCAGAACGTTCGGCGTGACGGCGGCCAAGTACTGGAATAGCCTTCCTCTGGACCTGAGGTTCACTGAGTCAGAGCAAGTTTTCCGTCGCAAATTAAAAACCTGGCTGTTCACCAAACTCTGATCAGGCGAGCCTCTATAGCTTCAGGTTGGTTGGTTTTGAACCTGGTATTCCCCCCCTGTGATTAACTTGTATTCTTAGCGCCGGGACACCCCCGACGGGGGTAGCCGCGCCCTTTATAAGCTTCCTAAATAAATAAATAAAATAAGCTAACCATGATGACACAAGTCAACTCTGTTTCCTCCATCTGCTTCTTCATACTCTGCCCGCGTTGTAAAATATTCAAGTGGCTACCCAAAGCTCAAGATGCACAATCACCCTGGCCCTCATCTCCAGCTGACTGGACTACTGCAGCGCTCTCTTTGCAGAGATCACAGCTCACCTCCGCCGATGACTACAGACCATGCAGGAGGCTGCAGCCAGACTCGTCCTGGATCGCCCTAGTAGAACCCACATCACCCCCTACCTCAGGGAACTCCACTGGCTCCCTGTACAGAAAAGAGGCCGGTTCAAGCTGCTGACCCATGCATACAAGGCCCTACACAACTGTGGGCCTGCCTACTTGAACTTCCATCAGCCCATCAGACACCTCCGCTCCGTGCCTCTTTCTCTAACCCTCACCCCCCACATCCGACGTAGCAGATGTGGCAGTCACGCCTTCTCCTACCTAACAGCAGAGACATGGAACGAGCTACCCTTTCATCTACAGAACTCCTGATCTCTTTCAGAGTTTTGAAAGTCCCTGCAGACCTGGCTATTTGGCTAATTAACGGGACCCTGCCAGCGCCTGAATACCCTCACGGGTGATAAGAAGCTCTCTACAAATCTACTGATTGATTTATTGATATTAAAAAATGAATAATGTAAACCAGCTGGTTATCCTTGCATATGTACTATATAACAAATATAGGAACCTCCTTCACAAATGTTGACATAATAGACAATGGAACAGTAAAACAGTGATACTGACCGTTTACACAAGAATGACAGGTATTGCTATTACCCAACTGAAGACTGGTCAATAAATCACCCTTCGAAAGATGAAAGGACCAAGGCAGACTTATGGGACTGAAATATGTTATGTAGCCCACAGGTTACAGAAAAAACTGCCGATGTGGAGTTTGAGTTTGAGTTTAAAAATATTTCTAGAGCGCACGTCCACCAAGCGGTTCCATGGCGCTATGCAGTACTACAAAACCCGAAGGACAGAAAAGACTAGGAAGCCAGGGGGGGCATTTAAGAAGGAAAGGCCTGAGTAAAAAGAAAAGTTTTAAGTGCCTTGCGGAAGAGGGAATACTGGGGGCTTGATCTCAAGTGGATCGGGAGAGAGTTCCAGAAGGCAGGGGCAAGAGTAGAAAATTTGGAGCCTCCCCATTTTTTTCGTTTGAAGCGGGGGACTACGAGGAATTGTTGGGTGGATGAGCGCAACTCCCTAGACGGGGTGTAAGAGTGAATTGCAGAAGTGATGAAGGCAGGGGCAGAGCCAGCCCGGACATTGAAAATGATGCAGCCCAGCTTGAACTGGGCACGTTGCTGTATGGGAAGCCAGTGTAGGGATTTAAGGAGGGGGGTGACGTGATGCGATTTAGATAAGTTAAAAACCAGGCGGGCCGCCTGGTTCTGGACCAGCTGGAGACGCCTCACGAGGTACGCCGGCATGCCACAATAAAGGGCATTGCCATAGTCCAAGCGGGATGTCACCATCGCCAGGAGTATAAGTTTGAGAGCAGAAGGGGAAAAGAACCTAGAGACTTTGTGAATTGTCCGGAGGGAAAGAAAAGCTGAAGACACAACCGCACTGACTTGCGAGTGAAGGGAGAGTCGGTCATTGAGTTTGAAACCGAGAGTTTTAACAGAGGAGGAGGGAGTAGGTGGGGGACCTAAGGAAGGGGGCCAAAAGAGAGAGGACCATGGACTGGAGCAACCACCCGTCAACACCAACTCCGTTTTATCGGGGTTGAGTTTCAGGTGGTTGTGATTCATCCAGTCCTGAATGAAGGTCATAACAGAGTGAAAATTGGATATTGATGCAGGGGAGGAGGATAAAGAAAAAATGAGCTGGAGGTCATCCGCATAATTATAAACGGAGACCACCAGCTGTTGAAGAGCAAAAATAAGAGGAGCAATGTATAGATTAAATAGCAAAGGGGAAAGGGAGGATCCTTGGGGAACCCCGCACTGTACTGGCCGGAAGTCCACCGAATAGTCACCCAAGCGGACTGCTTGAGTGCGGCCACTCAGGAAGGAGGACAGCCAGACCAAGGCCGAGCCCTTGATTCCCGCCGCTCCGACACGGGAAAGTAACATGGCATGGTCCACCGTGTCGAAAGCGGCGGAGAGATCGAGGAGGACCAAAGCCTGGGGATGACTAGTGTCCATACCCTCCCTGAGGTTGTCCAGGACCGATATAACCACGGTCTCCGTGGAGTGTGCGGGCGGAAACCAGCCTGCCTGGGGGCCAAGGCGCTGTTCCTTTCCACAAAGGTGCTCAAAGTTCTTGCTACATGGCGTTCCAGTACCTTGGCCAGGAAAGGCAGGAGTGAGATGGGGCGGTAGTTGGATGAAACCGAAGGGTCAGCGCCGGGTTTTTTTTAAGATGGGTAGGATTACGGCCGATTTGAGTGAAGGAGTGACAATGCCCTGAGAAAGTGAACTGTTGAGAAAAGTGAGGGGTGGTGAGACGCAGGCAGAATAGATCTGTTTCAGAATGTGGGCTGGACAGGGATCCAGAGGGGAGCCAGACTTAACCAGGGGGAGAAGAGAAAGGAAGGAGTCTGCTGTGAGAAGAGGGATAGAATCCAGACGCGCAGCGACTGGAGGACAGTGAGGGCTAATGAAGGAGGGGGACGGGAAGGGAATATTGGCTTTAATCGCACTGATTTTATCAAGGAAGAAAGAGTTAAGGGAATCGCAGAGAAGCTGTGAAGGAGAGGGTTTAAGTGTGGCCCTATCAGAATATGCTAGATCTTGAACAATGGCAAAGATTTCTCTGGGACGATTTTCGGCGGTCTGAATTTTGGACGAGAAATAGGCCTTCTTTGTTGCCAAAATGGATTTCTTGTATAGGGCCGAAAGGGTGATATAGTGATTTCTTAGGGTGGGGCAGTAGTCCCGCCGCCAGAGGCGCTCCGCTCGGCGAAGATTAAGTTTTTGAATCTTCAGTTCGTCATTGAACCAACGGTTTGCATCTTTAGGGCGCTTAGATGATATGCGCTTTAGCGGGGCGACTAAATCACAGCCGGCCCGCAGCCATCCATTGATGGATTCCGCTTGTCCGAGAGATGACAGCCCGAAAAGATCCGGGCTGGACGCGGAGAGTGTGGCTGACAGGGAGGCTACGTCCACGCGGTTCCATGAGCGCGCCCAGATGTTTTTGACTAGGGGAGGTTTAAGAACTGAGCAGAGGGATAAGGAAAAGGAAATAAGAAAATGATCAGACCAGGTGCAGGGGGAGATGGACAGTGAAGTGACCGGGCAATCTCGGAACCAAATTTGGTCGAGGGTGTGACCCAGACTGTGGGTAGGGGCGTGAACAGCGGAGGTAAAATTAAGAGAACGGAGCGACTCCGAAAACTCCTTGGATGCTGTACACTCGGCGGGGTCGGAGGGCCAAAAGTTAAAGTCCCCAAGAACAACAATGGACGAATGGTTAACTACTAGGGTAGCCACCAAGTCTTGGAAGCTTGAAAGAAATAGTTGAGGGGAGGAGGGGGGTCGGTAAATAAGGACACAGGTAAGTGGGGAAGTGAGGGAAAGTGAGCGGGCCACTAAACAATCTGATGAACCCAAAGGGGAAAAAACTAGAGGTTGGAAAATAATTTCTTTGTGGGCAATCAGTGCGACTCCGCCTCCTGGCTTGCCGGGAGAACGATCGGCTCGAAGAGCATAATAGGATGGAGGGAGCATTGCCAGTAGGGAGGGGAGGGAGCTATCACAAAACCAGGTCTCGGTAAGAAATAGGAGATCAGGTTTGTGTAAGTCCAATAACGTGAAGAGGTCGTGCTGATGCTTGAGTAGGAAATAAAAGAAGTATCCATGTAGATGACATGGTCACAGGCGAAGGCCTACCACCAAAATGTAATATGCGAAATAAGAAAAAACAGAATTATCCCTGAAAAAGAAAAGGTCACAGAGGAAGGCCTACCTCTAGACACTTTAATGTGGAATAGGAAATAACAGAAGTAGCCCTATAAAAGGCAAGGGTCCACATGAGACTTGCCTCCAAATATTTTAATTTGCAGAATAAGAAATAACACAAGTACCCATGCAAAACAATGGCCCCAGATGAAAGCCTACCTTGAAATATTTTAATATGCAAAACAGGAAATAACAGAAGCGTCCCGTAAAAGACAAGGCTCCAGATAAAGGCCTACCTTCAAATATTCTAACATGGGATTTGTTCATAGACAGGTGTGCACACGTATCATTCTACCCAAGCACCCACTTCCTGGTATTATGTAGCAGAAGCAGTGTACCAAGTCAGTAGCATTTCTTTGTACTACTCTGGCATTCAAGGAGCGGTTTTCCTAGAATTTATTCTTGGCTGGGTGCACAAGAACACACCCACGATTCAATGTATCATAGATTTCATCAACAAACGACCAGAAAAGCCACATCAGGTTTACTTAAAGAGATTGGTGAGATACAAACGAGGAAGTAAGAAACAGCTGAGACAATGCAAACGCAATAAACGTGTTTCTGTACTTCCATACGTACGTGTGCACCTGGCCTTCAACTACTGGACATGATTGTTTACCAAGGAAAAATCCACACAGTGCACACAATACTGATGGTCTCTGCGAAGATGCAACATATCTAGAGACCGGTCTTTCAATCTGTGATCATGAAATGTAACCAACGGAGTTGTAACAATTTGTCTCTGGATATATTAAACTAGACCATAACCATGATGCCAATGGCGGTGGGCCACTGCCGTTTAAAACCAGCACCCTTTGGGTTCTAGTGGTCTACAGCAGATAGGTGCATCAGGTAATTGTCGGTTCCAGTGTATAGCAGGAGAGGTGGTATGCTACAGCATAAAAGCAATACACTAAACACAATGGTTCTCCGGTAATCACCTCCCAGCTGTTTATAATATTACGGGTGTTGGGTACGCTTCTCCCTATGCCAGTGTTTTCAAAGGTTAGTATTATACTTTCCAGCGAACACCAATATGAAATTAATCAAATGGCACAGAAAAGATAACATAAATATGAAATTAATCAAAAGGCACAGAAAAGGCAACCTAAAAGCAATGGGCCCACATGAGATACAGAGGCTGTTATGCGGGTAGCAGTGGAGGGAGGTGGGTGGAAAAGGGGGGGAAGTGCCCTGGAAGGAGGGAGCCTTGAATTCTCTCCCGAACCCCCATGCCACAGAAAGAGGTTTGGCCAGGGACAGGGGAAGAGGCCTGACAGCTGTTAGGGTTCAATGTTCCCGCACCCGGGAAAACCGTATGTGGGATCAACGGGCCTATCATGAATAGAGCACGGTCTGAAGGCTCAATGCAAAGTGAGAACACACACATAGAAAGCATAAGATGATGTGACACTATACACCATAAGAGGAGGCATGTGGAGGAAGATAGTCCTATACCAGTCTGAACCAAAAAACGAGATCAAGAAATTACTCGAGCCCTGTTTTGAGCACTTTTCAACCAGAAAAAGGCTTCCTTGTAAAAGGAAGTCTGATGATACCTCCCTTTTCCCCGCCCATACACCATGACCTCTCTTGTCCCTTTGATGAAGCAATGAAAGGAGCAGTCTCCGAATTTTATGATGCGCTGAAAGGTAAAATAAGTTATGTTACATGTTTTTTACATTATTACTTGCCTCTTTATCTTAATCAATTATCCTATAATTTGAATGTGTCTGCAGTTTCGTTTTGCCCACAGAGTGTCAGTAGTGGGGGTGTCCGTGAACACGCCGTGGTCAATGTAGTGAGATGAACATAGAACTTGCTGTAACCAAGCAGTCAATGAGTAAGCAGCCATGTTGAAAGAGTGGACATCCTGCTCTAACATGACATTAGGAATGGACAGAAGTAGCCTACTTGAATCTAACGTGATATATAGGTGACTGGTTCTATGCAAGCCAGTACTGTCACATCAGCATTAAACATAAGGGATGCTTGAGAAAGGAGGGAAAAAATGTAGCGACATAACATTTTTGGTTAGAATCAAGATGTATAAAATAAGTTCTTTAAAGGTTGTGTTTGTGGTAGGATTCAGGCCCTTAAATAAATGTAAACAGAGGCGGTAGCATTAAAAAATATGTATTTATATTTTCAGGTGTGGGTTTGCAAATTAAACCACCACATGAAAATCATTAACTAACTGAACAGCTCATCTGTTTCACAGACTACTAGAATTCTTAATTGCCAAGGTCATTAGCTCGGAAAGGAAAAAAACTCGCAGGTCTGTCCCTTTTAAAAAGAAAAGTACTGGCCTGTGAGCAAGTGGTTTTGAAAGTGTTGTCATCTGAGCCACAAATTGCAGTCTGCAATCAGGTTTAGTCATTGTGGTTGGACAGCTCATGCAGAGGTGGTAGAAGGCAGCCAAAGCATGGCTTCAAGAGATCATCTTCAAGTCCAGACCTCAACTTCTACCCTGCTGCTGCTGTTGAAATGATGAGTCACTTCACAGCACTTGAATTGAAGATTCTGAGACCACATGTGTCAGAGAGGAGATTTTGGCTCTGCGGGCAGGTGGTAGCAACCCACACTCATTTTTGGAAACCAGAACTTATTTTCTGTTGTCAGATTGCGACACAAAGCAAGAGAGAAGGACAGGATAGGAAGGGGGTGGAAAAATATAGGAAAACAGAGACAAAAAAGGGACAGAAAAAGAAGGGATACGATTGACCTGTAATAGTGAGATAAATAGACAGGAAGTGTAGGATGATGGAAGATGGGAGCATGAGTTCCAATCAGAATTAGGCAGCCTTGTTATTTGGTATTCCCTCCAGTAGCACCAGCGGCGGGCTCCTCAGAAAAACTTTGAGCAACTGCATTCATTCTTTTTTTTTAGTTTTTATTTAAATTAATAAGCATTAGCTATAGTGCTATCTTTTAAGGTATACACCAATAATGCTCATCTCTATTTGAAACTCCAGCAACATTACAATTTCTGAAATATATATATATATATATATATATATATATGAGATATCGCCAGATGCAGCAAGCGCTCGCTTTCCTCCTCGCGCCACCTGCCGCAAAGTTGGACACGGACACGGATTTGGTGCTTAAAGACGATTTATTGAGCTGGCAACGTCAAGACGCGTATCGCAGCCTCAGCCGCTTGTTCACTCGACAAATTGCACAGATTCGTGAGTCAAATTTAAAGTGACAAACACCATAGTGAAACATCTCACGTGCCTGTCAATGTAATGAAAGTGGAAGAAATACTGTCGGAGTAACAACAACTTTTTGGCAATTCATAAATGTAGAATACATTTTCCAACATACTAAATAACAATTCGTTTTTTATGTTTGCTTGCTCCTCAAGACTGCAATAAAGGTCTAATACCTCTAAAATTAATAATTTACTAAATGCATGTCTAGTAGCTTGTTGTTGTGGGAAGGAGATATTATTTAAAAGGTATATCCACCTTCTACCAATCCACTTCATAACCATAAATGTTGGTTTTATGTTAAAATCACGTGACAAGAGACCAACTCTCTCGAAATTACATTAAACCTCTAAAGTGACGATGTGCAACCATATGTGTGCAAATTAGACTAGTGCAAAAATTCGCATTATGTTACAATTCTATACACAGTACTGAACCTCCCATGAGATATCTTATAAAGTGCATTTACGAAATGTTATCTACATTACTCACTTGTAATTGCCATAATCTCAGGAGTTACTTTGAATACCTATGTCTGTATATATATATATATATATATATATATATATATATATATATATATATATATATATATATATATATATATATATATTCTAGCAACCTCATCTTCACATCTAATATAAGTGGTGAGAGAATAGACTTTTTGGATGTACAAGTTACAGTCACTAACCACAAATTAGAAACGTCACTATTCAGAAAAGCCACAGCAGGGAACAGCATATTGCATGCCAGTAGCGGACACCTGAAACACCTCACAGATAGCATACCCTATGGCGAATTACTAAGACTCAAACGCATCTGCAGTACACCACAAGAGTTTAACAGATGCTCAAAAGAAATGCTAGTGAGACTTAAAGAGAGAGGATACAGTGAAATAGTTCTCAGTAAGGCACAAGAGAGGCCTAGAGAGTCTCTATTACTCCCAAAGAATGAAAATGGAGGCAACACAAATGAGGAGGACAGTCCTCGCCTCATTACGACTTTTAGCAAGCAAGAGAGGAAAATGAAGTCGATCATTAGAAAAAATTGGCCCATAGTTCTAACTGATGGAGTGCTAGCCAGTAGACCTCCTGAGTTACCAGTCATCACATACAGGAAACCAAGAAACCAAGATCAATGCGAAGCCAACTAGTGAAAATGAGCCCAGAATTGAACTCATCTAATACATGGCTCAAACAGAGACTAGGCTTCCATAAATGCTCTTCATGCCGAGCTTGCAAGTTCGGCATTAACACCACTTATTAAAATACTCCAATTTCAGATATTAGTATGGTCATTAAAGGTAGCTATTGCTGCAGAACTGAGTATGCTGTATATGTTCTGGCATGCACCTGTGGCTTGCGCTATGTGGGAAGCACAAAGCTGCAGGTGCACGTCAGAATTCTGCAGCATCTCAGGGCGATTGTAAACAATGACAATGCATATCCGGTCGCTAGACATTTCAAAGCTGTACACAACAATGATCTGAAATGTCTTTCATATTACGTGATCAATGCAGTTGCCCCACTTAGAAGGGGCGGGAACAGAGAAATACTATTAAGAAAATTTGAGACACGTATAATTCTTGAATTAGACAGCAAGGCTCCAAATGGGTTAAACACTACTGAAGATATGTACAACTATCTATGAGCATTACGAATCAGGTTGTTTTTATACTCAAGGGAGCAGTTTTTCTATCAGGTTCTGATACTTTAAGATTCACAATATCATGCAGGATGGAAGATCATGGCATTAGTTGCACGTATATAAAAGAGAGTGTAAATTTTAATTTTGGGATGCATTAGGGGATATTTACATTTAGTCTTTTTTAGACGTAATTTTGAAGACGGTTTATAGCGAAACTCCCGGTTTTTAACCAATATTACGTTGATAATATGGTCTTTCAATAGATGTGTAGGTTAGGTGTTTTTTTATTCAACTTTTTTTTAAATTTTCAACACAATTTTCTAAGGTAATTTTGGAGCACTTTAGCGCTTTATTATCAATACTTGTTTACATATGAGAATCTACTCAGACAGTTTATCCAAATACCAATATGACGATTCATTTTTTGGTGACAAATTAGTGGGCAATGTACTCAATGCATTTATGCAGACAAAAATATTTTTTTCATGATTCCATTTAAACTGATGTATATGCATGTTCTTACTTGGATCTGTAAAGCATTATACTTAGATATAGAAGCTGCTATACTGGAGACCCATATTTTAGCAGAATTTGCACAAATTGCGATGTTTTGCACAATGATGGTTTACATATTTATTAATTTATTGATCTAATGAATTTTATTTATGTAATTGGGTCAGTCATACGTTCCATAATGGCACTAGAACATCTTTTATATTGAATGCTTTTATATATTTATTTTTGGCATTGTCACTTTATATTTAAGCATTTACGCTGTTTACGAAGTTCAAACTGCCTTGCTATTCTAGCATTTCTTCACATGGTTTATGCAACTGCTATGCCTATGTGTGAAGTATTTTTTTATGTTGTTGTGAGTGGTCATGTGACTCACGAGTGGGTTGGACACCTAGCAAACATAAAAACAATGGCGGACGCTACATTTTCAGTGTGATCAAGGGCACAGCGTGCTCGAAACGAGTCACAGAGGGAAAGAGCAATAAATATTTTCCTGCCTGAGCAGTTTGGGTCCGTCTCTCTTTTTCGCCACAAGGAAGTTATGAGAGTATGCTTTGAATTGATCATTTGGAATATGCCAGAGTTTGCCAATAGGGATTTTCCCTAAGCACGTCGTACCGAGGAATGTTGTATGGCAAGGAACAACGAACAACGGTGGTTGCAGAATTCACCAATGTCGCCCTGACCATCGTAATGCAGCCGAAAATGGTACTAAACCTGTGAAGGCTTTTGGAGAGTGTTGGGGTAACATTTGGGAAGTTTGCCAAGAGCTGCATTGGAGTAAAATTGGAAGTTGGTTTACCGACAAGAGGCATTGTGGGACTTGCAGTCCGGTGATGAAATGAAACTGCGGAACGGCTGAAAGTTAAGGTGAACAATATGACATTATTGAAACCTGTGTACTTAACGTGTCAAAAGAATTATAAAAGTACTTTAAAACCTTAACTGAACGAATTTATTTGCCGAAACATACAGAATAATGGACTGCCTCTTTAAAAGTAACGGACGTTAGTCCTTCTTCAATGCCCAAGCCACGTTTGAAATAAGCTAACGAACCCACCATTGACTTGAAGCATATGATTAAGAGGGTCTGTACCTCGAAACGCGTCATGCTGCTTTTGCCAAGAATAAAGCCTTTGAAGAGTGCGATGGTGTGGCTGGTCTCACGTTGCTGGTAGCTGCGCGTGTATCCTGGTTGATATATATATGAGCACTACTTGGGTATACGTCACTTTGGATATTGCACATATATTTTTGCAACATGCAGGGAATTGATACTGTAGATATTAATGTATGTTTTAATTGATTTTAACATATATTTATATCCCCTCAATAAGCCATTCTTTTAATCGTCGTTGCTTAAAAGTATATAATTAATTATTTTTTTTCCACGATGATATACTATGTATTTTACTAGTCTTTTTTCCATGGCCATCCCATGTGATGTAATTAGACAGTGGCACTAGCACTTTAAAAGAAAACTTGCACTATTCTCACGTTGTCATGTGATCAAGGCTCGTTTTGAGCAGAAACGTTATGGCGACAGCACTCGAATAAAACCTGCATCTACTACTTTGTGGTCCGTGTATGTTCTTACCCCACGTCTGGGGAAGCGGCAGCGTGTGGGGAACGGAGTTCTTTCATATATTCAGCCGATTGGTTTCGCTCGGCTGTACACGGGACCCTCTCGAGTAAAGAAGTTTTACAACAAGGTCAGCGCTAATTGGTGACACCACCTCCAGGCACGCTTGGATTCTAGTGCTTCCGGAAGGAAGAGCGGCGTTTGACCCCCTTGACCTGGCAGTGTTTTGAAAAAGCAAAGGCGAATCTACTCCGTGACGGCTGTACCGGAGCATAAAACGCCGAGAAGCAGGGGACGAATTTCGGGACCCCGTAACACACCAGGTATTTCAAGGGAAGGGAGTGTAACTGATGCGCACAAGTATCCCTGCCAATATAATTGGTGATAACTTAAATCGGGACTCTGTGCAACAATAATTGACTAAGTGCATAATTGACATGTCTGCGACAACGTGAAAGAAAGGGAGGCGCGGGCGAGCACAATGTTTTCCGATAGCCTCCCAGTACCCAACAATATCCGTGACAGATTGGACACTGCTGGTTCCAAAAATAGTACATTGCAAGAAAAGTTCAAGATATTAAAAAAGAAATCACGAGCGGAACAAAGCAAATGGTGGGAGTCGACGTCACTCCAAAAGTATATTGACGTCAATAGAATTCCACGTGGTCTAAGGATTCTTACAGCGCCGAGTTACGAGAACCCCAACCCTGATTTGATGAGGGAATGGGCGGAGATTAACCTAGAGGCCTCTAGGAGACAAGTTTTAGTCCTTATAAAATATGCGGATATAGACCGGGCTCAGTTGTTAATTGATATTGCAACCATGAATGAGGAAATTGAAACCATGGGCTCCGCTGAAGAAAGGCTCAAACTTACCAATGAAATGAAGGCAAGACTGAAAAAAGAGGAAGAGAAAATCATTGATCGCAAAACGTGCAAGTTTCAGCGTGATAGGCAGGATTATGAACTCAGACAGATTTTTACATTTTCAAAGAAATATGATACCTGGCGGGGAGCTGCTGGGGGCAAGCAATCTAATGCAACAAGTGGATGGAGAAATAAAAAGAAAAATGTCAATCAGACGGACTCGACAATCTCTGATGCAAGCTCCGGACCCGGGAGTGAATCTGAATCTGAAATGCGTGGCATAGCAGCAACTAGTGTTCAAAGAATTCCGTCCCCGGGGGAAGAAATCAGTTTTATGTGCCAGGACCGCAGGTCATCTTTAAGATCGCGTGTGCAGCGGAATTACAAAGAAAACACAGGAACTACACGGGGAGGAAGAGGTACAGGGCAAGGCAAAGGAGGACAGAATGTGAAAAGGGGCAGAGGTCAATGGACCAAGAAATAAATGCTGGCAGCAACACCCAACTCACCATTGTTAACCTAACCAACGTACCTCTGACACAAGATGAAGAAAACATTTTGAAACTTGGCCTTTCATATGCACCAAAAACAAATATGAACTATGCTGCAACTAGGACTGATATTTACAAAGCTGTACGAAAATTAAAACTAAAAAAAGTTCCATCTACTAAAAGCTACTAATGATATACCCCCGGCAAGCAATTTTGTTTTGAGAGTTGAATCCCTGACACAAGAAATTGAGGGTTTGTGGAACAATGAAGGAATTGACAATGGGACATTGATTAGCAGTGGTGAAATCAGAACTGCAAATTTAACAAGTCCAATTACTCCCTTTAAACCATCGTCCATATTTATCCCTATCATGCCACGGGATAATCTAGATATTTTTCATGAAAATGTAACGAATGAAATCAAGACTCTACAGAGTAAAACTTGTATGAAAAAATTTAAATACGACAAAAAAATAATGGACTATGAAGCGCTGATTAACAAATTAAGCAGTGACAAAAATATTATCGTGCGCCCTAGTGACAAGGAAGGTAACATTGTATTACAAACTAAATTGGCATATGACAAAGAAGCTTATGCTCAACTAAACAACCGGGAGCATTATGAGCGAATCAATGCAACCTCCACTAAAGCCATGCAAATTGAATACCATCAGAGACTATGGGGATGGCGAAATAAAAAACTGTTATCTGAGGCGGAATTTAAATTTCTATGGAATGATTTCCCAGTGATTCCGAAATTTTACCATATCCCTAAGATACACAAAGAATGTGATAACCCCTGGCAGACCCATCATTTCAGCCGGGGGTGGTCTGATGGAAAATACCTCAGTTTATATTGACTATTTTTTGCAAGGCTTTGTAAAAACATTGGATTCATATATCCAAGATACTGGGGATTTTTTATCAAAATTGCGCGATGTAGTATGGCAGGAAGGTGATTGGTTAATGGCGCTAGACGTCTCATCGCTATACACTAGCATTAAACATCAGGATGGTGTGGCAGCAATTAAATACTATTTATCACGCAGGGAAAAAATGTTTGAAAAGCACAATGAAATGTTGATAACTATGCTGGAATACAGTTTACACCATAACGTATTCATGTATAATAATTTACTATACAAACAACTCCAGGGAGTAGCCATGGGGGCCAGTTTCTCACCAAGCTACGCATGTTTACACATGGGAGCTTGGGAGGAACTGGTCCTCCTGGTTGAGCATAAAGATATCATGGCTAGTAATGTGACAACATGGTACAGATACATTGATGATCTGTTTGTGATCTGGAGGGGCAATAAGGTAGACGCACTAGAGTTTGTGACAAAAATCAATGTAAATTCGTGTAATCTTAATTTTACAGCAACTTTGAGTCAGCAGAAAATAGCCTTTTTGGATACAGAAGTATTTGTGAATGGAAATAGCCTTGAAACACGTCAATACAAAAAAAGCACTGCAGGCAATACCACGCTACATGCAGGCAGTGCACATCCGGCCCATTTAATTACAAGCATACCCTATGGGGAAATGATCCGGTTAAGACGACTATGTAGCAATGATCAGGAGCTACATTGGGCACAAGAATCTAGCATGGCCAGATTCTTAGAAAGAGGCTATTCCAAGAAAATTATCAGAAAGGCTATACAAAAATCTATGCTGATTACTCGCCCTCAGTTGCTTAGTAAATACTGTACCGCAGAGGATGTAAATATCCCAGAATCGGAAACTACAACCACCACTACTGTACCAATAGAGCCATTTCGAATTATATTAGGCTTTTGTAATCAACATAGAGAATTGCGAAAAATCATAAATAGAAATTGGCCAACAGTACTGAAGGATGTCATAATTGGAAATTTACTTCCCAGTAAGGCATCTATCACTTACAGTCGTGCACCTTCAATGAAAGATAAATTGGTTGATACAAGTCCTGAAGTGTTTAATAAAACCTCTTGGTGGCAGACTAACAAAGGTTTCTTTAAGTGCAAAACTTGCAAGGCCTGTGCACATGGCATCAATAAAAAGACCTTCAGAGATGGTTTTGCCAATAAGGACCGCACAATCAGTAAGGTCCTTACCTGTAAAACTGAATTTGCCATCTACATCCTGGAATGTCCATGCGCCCTACGGTATGTCGGGAGTACTAAACTCCCGGTCCATAAACGTATATTACAGCACCTTAGGGCCATTACAAATCAGGACAACACATATCCTGTAGCCAGGCACTTCAAGGAATTCCACCAAAGTAATAGTAATCAGCTACAGTACTATGTTATTGATTCCATATGTGCAAGTAGAAGGGGTGGCAATAGAGAGGCTCAGCTAAGAACACTTGAGACCAAATACATTCTTCAGCTAGACAGTAAACAACCTAATGGTTTAAATCTTACAGAAGATATGTATACATGTTTACACTGAGGCCTCCAGAATTAGAACTATTGCTACTTAGTCATGTTGGAGTATTATATTGTTGTACTATATGAATTTTAAACGGTTTTTAACTTTTGATAGTTATTTATTGTTTTATGTTTTATATTTCATCAATATTTATGATCTCAAAACAACAATTTGCACATAATATCACTGTACTGTATATGCTGCCATTTAATTAGAACGTAGGTATACGTTTAACTTTACTAAATTCCTCCAATTCCTATTCGAAAACTCTTGCCTTCATGAATTTGTTTAGCAATTGCTATTGATGTAATAACCAGCAGTGAGGTCAGTCCCTCTGTGATCAAGTCTGGGCTCAGTCTGATCCAGAGGAACCAGTCCAGAATGAATTTTAGACTCATGTTTTTTCAATAACACTATGCACTATGCACTTTATCTTATGAGCACTACTTGGGTATACGTCACTTTGGATGGTAGTTACACATAGGGATTTATCCCGTTATTGAGTTTACTCTAGACTAGTATTTAAATATTGGTATTTGAAAACCTTGACAATTACATGTTTCCATATGGTTTTTATGTTTACATTTGGCTTCATATTGCACATATATTTTTGCAACATGCAGGGAATTGATACTGTAGATATTAATGTATGTTTTAATTGATTTTAACATATATTTATATCCCCTCAATAAGCCATTCTTTTAATCGTCGTTGCTTAAAAGTATATAATTAATTTTTTTTTCCACAATGATATACTATGTATTTTACTAGTCTTTTTTCCATGTCCATCCCATGTGATGTAATTAGACAGTGGCACTAGCACTTTAAAAGAAAACTTGCACTATTCTCACGTTGTCATGTGATCAAGGCTCGTTTTGAGCAGAAACGTTATGGCGACAGCACTCGAATAAAACCTGCATCTACTACTTTGTGGTCCGTGTCTGTTCTTGCCCCACGTCTGGGGAAGCGGCAGCGTGTGGGGAACGGAGGTGTTTCATATATAAAAATATATACACACACACACATATATATATATATATATATATATATATATATATATATATATAGTTTGCATATCATGTGCACTTCAGTGTCCTTCGCTCAATTCTGTATCTAACCTAGATATAGTATACATCTATTCTGGGAGAATTCCAATAGCTCCACCACTACCCTAAATATGTAGCAATTTCAGTTGTTACGGACACAGGACTGACTAGTGAATTACAATTGAATTAAAATTGCATCTGGTTGGAGCTACTGTGTGAACGTGTCCTCCAAACCCTCTGCCAAAAGAAAGATTCACAGGTGGCTTAAATACAGCAGCCTGATAAAGACTACTTCTGTTCTTCCAATAATCACCACAAGACTATTACCAAGGCAGGAGATCCTTTTCTATTCATGTCCTCAGTTGCAGGTATGGCACAAGACAAGGGAGGCCAGGGGGATATGTAGGTAGACTGAGATTCCCTACTGCTGTCCTATCAGGAAACTGACTTCCGAGGGATTCCCTTGTGAGGTCTTCCCAAGCTAAGGACCATCACAAGAAATTTGACCTTATTTATGGTTGTAGATACAATTATAAGCCCTAAGCATAGATCAGCACTTCCATTGCGCTTCTCACCAAGACTCAAAGTGGAGCAAAACAACTGTAGCCTCAAGGTAAAGGTAGGTAAAGGTAAGTATAATTGTAAAGCGCACTGTTACCCCATCTCGGGGTGTCCTGGCGCTGTATACCGCTGGGGAACCCGTCCTGGCTTTCCCTGTGAGATGGTCCCTCCCAAGGTGCAGCCAGGCATCCCCGACGTTAATGGGGCCGTTGTGGAGATTAAGCAAGCTGTTGCCCAGAGTTGCAGAGTGGGACCCACGGTTAGCGTAGGCACCTCGGCGAGAATTATCGAGTCCGCGGACATGGACCCAAGACCCTGCCGCGTCGGGGATTGAACCCTGGTCCCGGGCCGACCTCTGCTTCAGGGTCTGCCGCTTCTAACCAGTGAGCCACACTTCTCCACTCAAGAATAAGATACCCATTATATATTATAGTCTTTGGGGCCCATTAGAGCTATACTGACACAATATCCCGAGGTGATGCAATTCGATAGTAGCAGGATGCTCCACGAAGTTGCCCTCCCATCTCTGCTTCTGAGTTAGACTTACAACTGAATGATGCAGTTTCACAATACAATACTGCATAAAGCGTATACACCGTCTGTACAGTTTTCTTTCTCAAGTTCAAGCAGCCATACTTAAGTGTCCAACCGAAGCTTGTCATTCCCTCTAGACTAGGGAGTGGGTCTTAATATGTGTTCAGAAGAAGAAAACCTCTCTGCAATCTCACTGGCAAGGCACCAACTAAATCTTGCTCATCAACAACACAGCCATCAATCAAAGTGTTGTGGTCAGGCAATGTCGATCCGCACATCCCAGTGCAAGCTTACTCCACCTCCCCATGACATCTGTCCACCTCTGCCTGATTCCCGACCTGCATCAAGCCGCAGGCTGAAGCCCCCTGCTGAAACTGGTCTTGTTGCTCCCTTGCCACTTGCCAGTGTCTCGGACCTCCAGTGCCCACCTTTTTTGCCTGCTCCTACATACCCGAGCAGTGCTGCAGGCATCACCCTTCTTTGTTACCACCTCTGCCAACATTAAGTATCAGTCTCCAGGATACAGGATCTCTTTGTGAGTCTGGCTTGCTATCTGAGCTGCTGCTCTCAGACTCTTGCTATTAGTGGTATACACCAGTGCTGTGGAATTGGAAGGTATAAAAAAAAACTAACAGCACTGAGCTCGTCCTGGAGTGGGGCCAGTGTTACAGACCCGACATCACTCACCTTGCCATGTCAGAACAAGCATTGGTTTGTGATCAACGCAAACAAGGGAACCAGAGAGTACTTGCAGGCCAGAGAGAGTTTGACATTGTTGAGAGACTATATGATGTGAATCACCCCCTTACGAGAATTGACTCCCCACTGGTGTAGTGTTTCACAAGCCTCAACATCATGAAGGCTGTGGATCAAAAGCCTCTCCCTGGCTGCCTGAAGAGTTGGATAGTTGGATGGGATCGGTTACTCTGGATACGGTGTCCCTGCTATCAGACAATCTGCTGTTTACCCTCTCTGAAATAAAAAGATTTTCTCCATTCTATTTCTCTATTCTAGTTCCCAACTTTGGAAAAGGAAAGGCCATCCAGGAGACTAGAAACAATATGAAACAATGGTAGTAGTAGCAAATGCCACAGCCATTTCCCTACATTTAACAGAGCAGCAGGATGCCCAGAAGACTATACTACTCCTGAATAGAATGGCTTTAGATTACCTAATGGCAGCCAAAGGGGTGTCTGTGCAATAGTAGGCTCTTAACGCTGTACTCCCCTCCCTAACACCTCACTCCGAATATATGAACAGACAGACCACATTAAGGATACTGTGAAGAAATTACAAAAGATTCAAAATGGCTTTGATTTCAACCTGAGAGGAAACTAGTTCTGACTGTCAAGCATATTCGGGAATTGGGCAATGAAGATCTTTGAAACTGTGATTGCTATTATTGTGATCATAGTAACTCTATATGTGTTGATTTAATTAATAATCTACATTATCCAATGTGCTTCCAGTAATAAAAGCATAGCTATTGCTGATCTGCTTAGTGCATTTGAGGATAATGAAGAACCCAGTTTTATTCATTGATGGGAAATTTTACTAGCGGGTATTCTATCCTGGAAACTGCTTATGCACTCTGCCCCCTTTACCCCCTCCATAAACAAACAATGTTGTTGAATTGCTACGCCTGGGGCAAGGGTTGGAGCTGTGATTTCACTGGTGTGGTTAGTCAAGTCAAACCACTTTATTTGATTAATTAAAATCATAAAAGTATGCTATACATATACAAAACATTAAAAATATTTTTAAAAATATGTTATACAATTTAAAACACAGTACAAAGGACATTAAAAAATCGTTAACAAATATTTCCATTTATAAAGCCAATAATCAGTATACCTTGACTTATATTAAGAGGATTAACTTTCCTGTGTAGCATCCTGTCTAACCCTCCTGCTTCTAACAGACACAGCAAGGAAGCTGGCAACACTAAACATGGTTTCGGGGATTCCAACAGTTGTAAAAACAGTAAAGCAGGTTTACACTGAATAAAATTCATCTTTTTCAATAATGGAAAAATAAACCTTTTCCTAGCCTGGTGTGGTTAAAGGTGCATGATGTTCAACTCCTCCTCATAAATACTCTTACGCTGCCTAAGACGCGATCTTACAAAATGCTTTAACTTTCAAGATGACGCCTTCACCATGCATATGTTTGTTCATTTCGTTTTGCGTTTTGACTACACCATCTGGAAGTTACTTGTGTTAAATTACAGTAGTGTTGCTCGGCAGATTAAATTTGTCTTTGTTGCTTTAAATAATTCATTCAATTAAGTACTTTGTAATTTTAAAAAAAGCGTGCATGATGTCCCTTTGACACTTGCCTCGTGGCATTTTGGTGAAGCGAGATACTGGGGTGGTCTCTTAAGTTTGCCTAACTGTCAAAGGCCATAAGGAGCAGCCCTAAAGCCATAGGTGGCACGTGATTAACCGCCATATGTATTTATTCATTTATGCATTTTTATATAGCGCGGACTTTACCCAAAGGTGTCAGAGCGCTTCACAATAGAACCAGTTACCTTACATGAGGAGAATGTCACAAAAGTACATGTTACAGAAGCAAACGAGATACAAGACGAGGTATAATACAGCAATAGATGGCAGTCACTCACAAACACGCTAGGATGACACATGTACAGGCATAGAATACAAATTTACAATAGTGAAAGAACTCCCTTGGGTGACTTGAAGGGTGTGTATTAGTTCTGTAAGTGTCTCTGGAAAAGAGATTTGAGGTCAGTTTTGACAATGGCGGCATACCGGAGGACTGGAAACCATTGACGACTGTCCTTGCACAAGTTCAATCTACATTTAAACTGAGAGGAACGGGAGTTAAAGAGGCCGACGCTTGCACGTCACGTCATCGATTGATTTCACTGAAATACTAGGGGTCAAGGAAGTGTCAACATGAAGCCAGCCCTTTGCGCAGGGTCAATTAGCAACTAACTGCCTTTGAAGTTATGGGGCGTGTGGTGATTGTGTGCGCTTGCGCGGTACAGCTTTTTTAGGTTTTGCCTGCAAGTGCGCACGTAGTGCGCATGCGCTAAAAAACCTTATGAGTTCTATGTGGGATCGATGACCCGCCTCTGTCTCCCATTGGCTAGCTCCATAAATGGAGGCTAGCCATTGGGAGATAGAGGCTGTCAATCACGCTTTCTCGACAAAAACGCGATTTGGGGGCGTTTCTCGGTCTTTTTTTAAGTCCTGCCCCTTTGTCCTGGGCCGCGCTGTCATTGGCTGCCGGCCCGGGACACCCCCGTGACGTCATTCCCCGGGCCGCGCTGTGATTGGCTGGCCGGCCCGGGACCTGACTTGTTTTCAGTGTCGCATGTGGTCACATTGTACTAGTAATTATTATCGTTTTACTATTTCTCATACCGCGTTAACTTGTTTTCATGTTTTTCAGTACTATGGAATCGGTATTTGCAGAAAGCGAGGCTGCCACTGAAATGTAGTGACGGGCACCCTCATACATCGAGAATGAAGGGCCCCCCGGCGTTTAGCTGCCCGTGAGTGACACCGACCACGAGCTAGCTGTGGGTATGCCTTATACTGTTCCACAAAACGGTGCCACCACCTATGTTCATCTGGAGGCGAAACCACGGCGCCAAAACTCATAAAGTCTTTCACGGGCTTCGAGTAATAAAGTTGCCGCTCTTGGGCTCCGGCAGACAGACAGCAGCGCATCCAGCAGGTACCGCGCGCCGCCAGCAGCAGCCTCCGTTGCGTGTCGCGTGCAGGCGGAGCGGCTCTGCCTTAGCACTGCGGCAGCTCTTACTTGCTGCACATCTCAGCGTCGCGTCTCGCGGCGACGGCGCGCGCTGGGGATCGGGAGGTGAGCTGTGGAGCACCCGGCAGGCGTGGACCAGGGACCGCGTGCAGGCGCTGCCGCCACGCGCTGCTAGTCGTGGATGTAGCTGCTGCTTTCCCCGGGCTCAGGGAGACGCTTCCAGGAGCCTCCTTCTCTTTCTTAGCCCTGCCGGGCTGTGCCGAGCGGACCCCGGGCAGCGAGAGGGCGCTGCCTCCTTCCTCCGCTCCTGCTTCGGAGCAGCGGCAGAAGGCGCCGGACCCGGCTCCTGCAGCAGGTAGGTCTGTGTGATTCTGCGACATCTAGTGTGAGGAAAATCCCAGGACGTCTAATGTACACTGTAAACAATCGGGATGGATCAACAATCAAGCAGGAAAAATCAAACATGTAAATCTATCTATATAAAATATATATCTTTAATAAATTTTGATTTAAAAACAACAACATATAGTGTATGACAACAAGGTCAGCCCATATGTTTGGAGTAGAAAATAATTCAAATGTAAACCGACCCTGGGTGCAGCGGTGACGGCTGTGCCCCGCATCCTCTTTCGCAGCATCTCTGTGAGGGATCCCACCGAAGCAGCCCGCCGCGGCTTGCAGAAGCCCCCTCTGTCCATTCCACCCCGAGCACGGCCTGCCCCGTACGCAGGCAGCAGGAAAGTTTCGTCCAGTGTGTCATTGAGGCAGGCTCTCATTTTGACAGCCGACCCCCCTGTTGGCACACACGTGCGTGGCGGGCTCCTGCGGTCCCAGTGCCAAGGCAAGGGGGCAGGGACTGCTGCTCACAGAAAACAAAAGCTCAGCGTGGGACACATGGCTTCCCATTTGGCGACTTGTGGGTCTTTCTGTCAGGGCTTGTGGAAGAAAGGCGCTTGTTTTAACTGACCACCTTTGGGAAGGTGTGCCATCCTTGAGGCACTGAAATACGCGACCCACTGACTCCCCTCCCCCAACCACGTTGGTAAATATATGAGATGTAAAAGGAACACAACTATTAAAAATCAGGGGAATTGACTGACCGTTTATTCTAACGTTGTGGGAAAGGGGCGAAGAGGGTGTGAATTGCGACCCGGTAAGCACAGGAGTCTGTTTTGTACTATAATAACAATTCACAACACAAACCGAGTAATCTCCCGGTTAGTTCAGTTAATCACAATGTTTTGCAATATAATTGCCGTGAGAATTGCTTGAGAAGTTTGGTTGTACGGTAATGTGCCCGGTGAATGCCCCCCCTCCCACTCACCCCCACTCACCCCAGACAAGCTCTTTGTTCTGAAGAAGAAAGAGAACCCAAACATGTCATCGCTCTCTGTCATCCCTCAAGGGGTACAGTGGTATTCCAGTAACCTTGAGACAGGCTGTATGTATAAAAACCTTGGTGTATTTAATCAAACTTAGGATGACAGGCTGAGACAAGAGCGGTCTCCTTAATGAATGAGTGCAACTTTGTTTTCTCCTCTACAAAGTAATGTTGCATGAAACCCGTGCATGGGGGACACTTCTACAGCTTGTGATTGCAGCTAGTGTCTACTGCACGCCTGTCGTTCATCTCTCTCCCGGAGACAATCTCTGTGATTATGAGTTATTTGGAGCGGGTGACTTTCACTATCAGGGCCAGTGATCTTTATAGTGTAAACCGGAACCATACACTTCACTCCAATGCCTCATGCTGCCTGTTTGACCCCCCACTGCGCCGCCTTCTGCTCTGTAGTAAGTCTGGGCTCCGCTTCCACCGTTCTACCTCCTCCAAGCATCTTGCACAAATCTATTCCTCACTTAACAGTGGCCACGGTTCAAGGGTGTTTATAGCCCATCTCTGACTCTTAGCAACGCTGTCAGTAACCAGACAGGAACCTGAACCAACTCCTTTTGGGAAGTCACACTGCCTTCCGTGCACCAGTGTTCCTGCTTTCAACAGAAAGTGGATGCAGACAGATGCTACAATGTAAAACACACTTGCTTTCCAAATTGTATGGAAATGTATATAAATATATACCTTGGCCATGGTCCTGATGGCTCTTCTCCTATTGGAAATCGAGATGTACTTGTTAGTTTGTCCTAAAACAGAGATTGCTACCTGTCAGGTTTCTGGGGTTGGTAAGTCACTGAAGTGGTCTATGTGGGCATTGGAAGGTGATCAACAGCAATCTTGGTGGGCAAGGACGTAAGTACGTTGGTTAATTGACAAATTGGAGCAACCTCTACTTTCTACATTCTGGTTCACCCCTAAAGACATTACTACCGTAAACCAGCTTTGGGGCAGGTGAAAGGAGGCAAAACTAGAAAAGTACTGTTTTTTTTAATCAGATATAGTGGATGACCAGTCACTGTGCAGACAGATAACAAAAAGGCTAGCACTCTGTACTCTGAAAAGCGCAAACTTTTTTTTTTTACCAAGAAACTATCTTGGTTTTAATGTGATCGATCAGCTATTTTTGTATGCACCATTCTTTTCTTCCTATGTTTTTTTCTGTTTTTGTTTTGGGTTTTCAATTAAATTAATTAATGGGACTAATGTAATGGGATGTATGTCATTACAACGCATGCTTTCACTCCGCATGCTATTACGACGCAACTTTTACAACGCAAGTCGTTACAACGACTTGCGTTTGGGGTGCTGGATAGTGAATAGTTTAATTTACTATTCCAACTCCAGTCCCCGTAGATAGTAGGGAAGGTGTTAGATAGTAATTAAACTATTCCCTATCCTAGAGCGCCCTCCAGCGCAAGTCGTTGTAATGACTTGCATTGTAATAGTTGCGTCGTATTGGTAGTGCGGAGTAAAAGTTGCGTTGTAAAGGATGTTTCCCAATGTAATGTGGACAGCCACATATCCTATTTTCCTCTCCCCACTGATGGTGCTTTGGGTGACATATATGATTCCTCTCACTGCAAAGAAATACTTGCTGCCCTTAATTTACTCTATCATTTTAATTGCTGGGCTTGCCAATGGTATTTTAACACACATTTCCACCTAACTGTAACTTCACTTTAATCGTAGTTTTTTTCCGGCTAATTTATACAGTTTTGTTTAATGTAAAGTAAGGTATTACTATATATAAATATAAAATCACTTTTGTTTTTTTCAGTGAATTTTCTAGGGTTTTATTAACATAAAGTAAGATTTTATTATAATATTTATCTATCACATATCCCCTGTTGTGCACAGCCTTTGGCTGGGCACAGTGGGGAGTTGGGTCAGACCCCGCTGGTGCCAAACCCACACCACACACGGGCTTCGCCCTTTGACTGTGTGCAGTGTGGTGGCAATGCCAATAGCTCTAACTTTTACAAAGGCGAAACCGTTGCATTGTAAATGCTTGTTTTACATAATTGTACGGACTAAACACTTTTTTCGACCCGAGTTTCTCCGAGTAAACACTACTGGTAAACATTGGGTAGGAGTTGGCTCTCTGTTTTCAAGTTGTGCTGTGAGCAACTAGTTTGTCTGTGAGTCGGGTGAGCGTGTTTTAGAGAGAGCAATCGCCGAAGCACAACTGTGTCCGATGCTACCCATTGACGGACAGCCAAGCTATTCTAATTTCCACACAAAGCTACCTCCCTTTGTCCTATACTGCCCTCTGGTGGTATTTCTATGCTAGCAAATCCGAGGGCCTAAACAGATGTATTGTATTATGTTCGGCTACAGTAAAATACAGGTTTCATCAAAAACTGACAGAGAATGTACATTGCTGCCACGTTTTCAGAAAGCAAGTGTGATGTTTTTATGTTTTCAGCGTACGCAAGAGTTACATTCTATATAAATCATAGCAATGATCAGTGCTGAGGCGCTTCTCTGGTAGTAAAACAACCCATTTCTTGACCCGTACGGCCATCTATCTAGCACTCACATGAGCTAAATTTTTTAAATATGTATTTTACTCCTGTTTTAACCTAACGCTGACACCTTTTATTTTGTATAATATAATATAAATATGCAACTTGTTAGCGTTGTAACTGCATATATGTAACTTATTAGCGTGCTCAGACTATCTTGTGTACGTTTGTCACTGTATATAAGCAACTTGTTAGCGTGTTTAGTCTATCTTGTGTACCTTTTGTAACTTACCTGGTTCTTTTGTAAAGCTATCTGACACCCTTGGGTAAAGTTCGCGCTATATAGAACTGCATTAAATAAATAAATAAATAAATAAATAAATAGATACACCACAACAATCGGCCTTAAAAAAGGCAGTAGTTGTTAGCAGCGTCCGACGAATGAGTAATATCCGTGATTCTGTTGTGAATAATTAGATTTGAAGATATGAAATTATAAATCAGACATTAACAAGGTCAGTGGAAGGATACTGAGCAGGTTATTGAATTCGTTGAAGCAAAAAAAAAAGCATTTCTACACCTACTCGCCAAAACGATCGACTTTGGCTATTGCGGACTTTGAATAGGCAACAAAATATGAAATAAAGTGTTCGATAAGGAGCTCTCTCTCGGCAGCCGAGTTGTTTTAAATAGGTTCATTTTGACTTCGCCCTCTACTCCCCCTGCTAACCATCAAAGGACTGGCGCGTTTCATTCACAATAGGCTGTCAACAAGTCACCCCAGGGCATCAGTCGCACAAATCGCTCGCAGCCAGCCGGCTGATGTTGCCCTTTTCTGTAAACACAATATTCATACTAGGCAGTCTCAACACGAAGCTACTCCTGATATCTGTTGGCATTAGATTTGTGTTTTAATGACGTGTCTACAAAAGCTTGTCTCCTTGTGACAGATGCTAGGTAATGCTACATCTTAATGACAAATGTGAAATGCCGCTTGGTCACGTCAACAATTTGTTTCGTCACTTGCTATTTTACTTTTCGAATGAATGTTTACAAATGTTGTTGTCCGCCCTCCCTCCTAGCTGCCAGGAAATCTGTGTGATAGTAACAAAAAACAGAAAAAAACACTGAAATGAAAAGTATTCTTGTCCGAGATTTCGAATCTTTTTGTTCACATTCTTAACTTCTTCTTTTCCAATCCCAGGAAGAACACTTGATCAGATTGCACACTTTTGGGTAAGTGGCTCATATAATGTGTTTCAGTCAAAGGTGCAAGGTCTGCCAGTAGAAAGAAATAGTCTTTCCCCCACAAACTTATGTGAGTCATGTTAAAAATTAGCACCGAACTTGAGAGCGGTGACAAAGTTAAATACTGAAAATGTACGTTTCTGACAGGCTGAAAATGGGAATTCCTTTCCCCAGAGCTGAATAGACTTTTCGGCTTTCAGACACGACAACAGGTTTTCAGATCAGCGTGCCTCCGAGTAAGAAGACAACAAATTGCTGCTGGGTATTAAGTGTGTAACAACAAGCCGTCCCAGAATGCGACCACACGCCAGGTGATTTCAGCAGCATGTGAGCATTCACCAGAAACACACACACAAAGGGTTCAAACAAAGGCTGATTTGCATATGGCTGGGTCCAAACTGAGATGGCATGGTGGATGAAAAACAATGGATTGGGATGCGGCCCGAGCGATTGCTAGTAGCTGATAATAACGCCTTAGCTGCGGCCGTTATTTCGGCGCAGTGCTGGGCGTTCCAAAGAGTGGGCGGGGCAGCGTCGGCCGTTGAACGTTCACAGCACCAGCCAGGTAGTGCTCCGAATGTTCAGCGGCCGACGGCAGCAGCTACGAGGTTAATTCCAGCATTCCATCCATCACCTTGTTGTTGCAGTATTTGAGGGTCCATCGTGGGACTGTGCGGCTGCCTAAATCTTGCTGTGAAAGTTGCAATGAACTTTAACGCCCCGCCACTTTCAAAAGCCACTGGGTAGTAGTCTCAGGGTGCCTCAGTCCCTCCAGTGTTCCCCTTCACAACACTTTGCTCTGCAATTCCTCACTCTATCAGCCACTTGCCCCCTTGCTCCCCACATCTTTTTGAAATTGTCATATGCCATCTCACTCCCTTTCATCAGTTTTTAGGTTGAGGCTACCGTCGCACTGCAAAGCAGTGGGCGGAGCCGAAATTTCATGAGTTCAACAGTGGTGCTTTAACACACCCCTCTCTTCCATTGGCTAGCTCCATAAATGGAGGCTAGCCATTGGAAGAGATGGGTGTCCGTTACTCTTTTCCCCGCCCCAACGCGATTCGGGGGCGTTTGTCTCTTTTTTTAAGTCCCGCCCCCTTTTTTTTCGTCATTCGGAGGTGGGTCATTGCGGGCGTTTACTTTTTTTTTTTTTTACACAGGGATGTTTTTCGTCATTGCTAACATCTCTGTTGCCGGGATGGACGTAGTGTTGCCGCTCCCGTTCCACTCAGAAGACCCCAGCGTCCCGCGCTGTCCTGTCTTTGAGGAGCTGCTTGGCTCCAAATTGTGTTTTCCAAGAGAAATCTGTTTACTTTTCCAATACTACTATCATTGTTATACCTCTAATACGTTTCATTTAGTGTTGAAGCGAATAAAAATCGAGAAAGAAAGTGAGACAGCTACCACCAAATACCAACTCACCAATTGAAGCTCAATATTTTCTTCCGTTGCCAATTAGCGCAAAGCTGGGCGAGTCCTAGACTGACGAGCCGAGGAACATGGTAGGCAGTCGACCGTTTCAGCTGCGTCTGTTACTTTTACACAGTGTGGAGTCTGGCGATCTGCAACTGGCGAGGTAAGATGGCGGCTGTGGGATGAGGCCCAAGGGCGGAGAAGGCCACGAGAGAACTAGCACCCATAGGGGAAAAGGATAGGGCGGAGAAATCACCACGAGTAATGTTAGACAGTCTACGGCAGTGGCGGCTGGTGTTAAGGAGCGGAGGGGATTAACACCATTGAGCAGCTTTGAAAGAAGTGCTCGCCGTTTGGTGCTCCCCCGAGAAACGATGTATGTAAAATATGTTTTGGTGCGCAAAGTCTTCCTGCAGGCTGCACATGTGCTAGCTAGGCGGCGCTGGGCCGGGCGCCTAGAGGCACCAGCGAGGAGGCGGGAACATCTACTTTGTGGGAGTGTCTGCATACAGCTGCAGTGTATGGATTTACAATGGGGCGATTATGAAATGGCCCAGGGCGCGGTCAGTAAATCTTCATTCACAATAATGGGAATGGGCAGTGTTGGCGTACAGTGCGGGGGTGGCAATTGCTGGCCCTCCTTTCGAAGTTTCGCCTCCGTAAATTATAAGCTTCCTAATTGGTTAAGGCAAGCTTGGGAGCGTGACGTATGAATGAGCTTGGCAGCACGTTTTTCCGGGACACTACACGAATCAAGTTGTTGTAAAAAGAAAGGCGCCTGCAGCCGTGAAATCAGAAGGGCGTACACCAGGTTTGTTTTTCTAGTAACAGACCTGAATAGGGGCTGGGGCTGGGGCTGGGGCGGGGCGGGTAGGGGGAGGCTGCCATTAATTGTGTCATTATTTGTTCCAAACGTGCTGAGTCTTTCCTGCGGGCCGTAGTGATATAAACCTTCCGTTCGTCTTTAGATAAAATAGTGTAAAAACGTGTCTTTTAAAAATAGGATTGTTGTGTTATGCAAATTATGCAGGTTACCCCCTTTGGCTGTCTTAGTTGCAAATCCCACGTACAGATGCCAGCTCGTCCTTTCGCCAGCTGAAGCCGAGCCGTTGTCCCGGTTGGTTCTGTCCTTTCCAGTCTCCCCCAGGAAGCGTAGGGGGACAGTTAATACGAGCCCTTGCACGATCTTAGCGCCATGAGAATAGCATTTGTAGATGCAGGTCAACAAACAGAACAGTTATCACCCCCTCGCCCAACACACACAAACACAAGGGAAACAATAGTGCGTTTCCAAAAGCCACCAAATGATAACTCAAACTCAAACTCAGCATTGTTTATTGATACTCACGTATTCGAAAACGGTGCTTTGTCCTGCTCTGTGTCTGCAAGTTATGACACAAGCAACTCGCACTCTTAATAACCAAAGTGTTTCTTATTCAGTCTAGTCCTAAACAACACTCTTTCCACATGAAAGTGCCGCCAGTACTGGGAATGCCACCAGCCATAAATCAAAGCGCCAGCACCGGCAGGACTGGCTTCACTCGCAGCCCTAACTATTCATAATTAAAACATGTGCCTTTTTAATGACGGTGCGTGCATACCCCAGCCCAGTTGCTTAACTCGCAGCGCAATATTAACGGCCCTCACTTCATTAAGCTTTAATTGTATCTGGGGCGAGATTACGACGTGAGTCCGGCAAGGGCTGTGACGAATAGTCTTCCGAGAAAGCATGCCGGTTTCTCAACAATGCGCCGGAGCAGTCACTAACTGGCCAAGAGAGGACTGCAGCCTAAAATCGCGGAGCAGGCCTCTGGGATTATACATGTGTGTTTTCGTGCTTCTAAACGTGGGTCGTGTTTTCAGGGTATTTGTGTCTAGATTTTTGTAGATGTCAGTAAATGCATGCAGATAAATATTATAGTTGTGTGTGCGTGTAGATATATATATGATTATTTATATATCATTTATAGCATGGATGGAACAATGTTAAATATATATGCAGCTTATGTGTAACTTATATTCATGTATACATCTTGTTTATATATAGAGACAGGAGGGGGCCTGCATCTTACTTTTAAGACGGGTCTCAAGGGGGTTAGCGCAGTGTTGATTCAACTAGTTTCTCTTTCCGCTTGGACAGGCTTTGCTTCAGTCTTGGCTAAGGGAATTTGAGAGGATTAATCTAAAAAACTTGATACAGGAAGGACAGAAATGTTTAAAAAAAAAAATAAGTAAGGGCATTTGAGCAATAGTAACATCTGTAAAAAAAAAAAGTTTCCAGTCTTCTGTGTGTCATGCAACTTAATCTCCCCATGTCTAATATAATGAATGTGTCCGTCTGTAACGCAACTGGTGCTCATGTAAAGCGCTCTGATACCGCCGGGTCGAGTTGGCGCTATATAAAACTGCAACAAAACTAATACAAATACGTAAGAGATAGATGTATCGTCCATACTTATGAACAACTCATGCAGTCCCCCACGCCAGTTACAAGTGCCTCCTTGCTGCTCTGAATTCCAATTTTCTGCAGACTCCTGAAGCTACCGCCCTCTGCTAGAGCTCATCAGACAAGAACACGACATTGCTTGTTTTCATGAACTAGCAGGGTTCTCCGAGTCAGCCTAAACACAGTCTTTAACAATGGCACTAATTATTGTCTTCCTACAGCGAAAACATGTTGCACTATTCAGCAGAGTACAGAACAGGTGCCACGTATGGATGAGGAGTGCACGCGCCTCCCCTCCACGGGACAGGTGCAGCAAAGCGCCACGGGACAGGTGCAGCATAGCACCACGGGACAGGTGCAGCATAGCGCCACTGGACAGGTGCAGCATAGCACCACTGGACAGGGGCAGCATAGCACCATGGGACAGGGGCAGCATAGCACCACGGGACAGGTGCAGCATAGCACCACGGGACAGGTGCAGCATAGCACCACGGGACAGGTGCAGCATAGCGCCACGGGACAGGTGCTGCATAACGCCACTGGACAGGTGCAAGATAGCGCCACTGGACAGGTGCAGCATAGCGCCACTGGACAGGTGCAGCATAGCGCCACTGGACAGGTGCAGCATAGCGCCACTGGACAGGTGCAGCATAGCACCACTGGACAGGGGCAGCATAGCACCACTGGACAGGGGCAGCATAGCGCCACTGGACAGGGGCAGCATAGCACCACGGGACAGGTGCTGCATAACGCCACGGGATAGGTGCAAGATAGCGGCATGGGACAGGTCCAGCATAGCGCCACTGAACAGGGGGAGCATAGCGACTGGTGCAGCATAGCACCACGCGACTGGTGCAGCATAGCTCCATTAGCAGTGAAGATGTGCAGCTCTGGACCAGCAGCGCGAGCATCCCTCCCTCCCGAATACCTATAGCACGGCCTCGGGGGTTGGAAAGTTCCAGCACAAGTCCATGGCAGGTGGTGGCAGCCAGAGTGCACGGTACCCTCACACGTGCCGAGTGCAGCACAGGATGTAGCAGTGCGACTTCCACACCCACTCTCTGCCCTGGGGAGAGTAGACAGCCAACTCAGCTTTTTTCTCTCTCTCTCTGCCCGTCTGTCTATATATTCTACGTTCTCTCACCTTCCCTCCCGTAGTGTGAGAGACCTTTTTATTATGTTTTGGTTTTGGCATTGTTATTTGCAATGTCAATACCTCAAACTCGCGTAAATACGCGCCCTAAATGCAATAGGTCTCGCATTTGCGAGAGATTGAGCTATTGGCATTGTAAATAACAATGCCATTTATTTATCTGTTTTCAAAACCAACATATATTAAAAAGTTTGTCATTTACAATGCCAATAGCTCTAACTTTTGCAAAGCCGAGACCGTTGCATTGTAAATGCTTGTTTTTTTAGTCTGTCCTTCTGCATGTACTTCCTTGTCAGCTACCCTTCCTTGTGTCAGCTACCCCCTCTCTCTCTCCCTCTCTCCTAGCATTTTTCCCCCTTTGGAGCGGTCAGTACTTCAACAGCTGTACATAAATCCTACACACACTTTAACATTGCGACAACTGCTCTGTGTGCTCTGCAGAAAGGCCAAGGTTTGGATGGCCATGTAGACTGAACAGCATTAGGAAAAGTAACCGACATGTTGCATCAATCTAAAAACTTTTAAAATTCACACATTAAATTACTTTTTGGTTACTGTGAAGGATTTAACCATTGCTTGATGCAGCCTCACAAGGAAGCATGGCGCTGGCCTGAAATAAATAGTAATTTTCTTTTATTTACCAATCTAGCCCACTCACTGCATGCGTTCTGGCTTCTGCTGTCCAATTTCACCACTCTCCTATGAAAAAAAATACTAAAAAGTTTCAATTCTGAGGACGCCCAAACTTGTTACGTGTTTACGGTCAAGGAGAGTGATATGTAGTGTAGCAGATAAGGAGATCTGTTGAGCTGGATGTGGACGTAGGTACAAGACTGATATTTAGCTATTGAAGATCGCAAATATTTAGTTCCCTCATATAGTTTGGAGAGCTTACTTTTTCAATGAGCAATGAGCATGCCTTCTAACTCAGAGTTTCTCTGGCCATCGTGGGCAAATAATATTAACAAAATAAGATACTAATGTTTTCAATTAGGATTTGCAGAAATGGGCCTAGTAAGAGAGACCAAAGAGCCTGTAAATGATCATAGAGCGTTATAACACCAAAAACCGTGTGCTGGGATCCATTTTGAGGGCATCGGAATATATAAAGAGGCCACTTTCAAAGCGTTTTGCCTGGCAGTATGCTGGTCATGGAACGGCACTTTGCCGGTCACTATTCTGAAATTTAAGAGGAGGAGCAGTCTTATAGGGAGAAGATATTAGAATGATTTTTAACCTTTATGCTGTCTTATTAAGACCTCTAAAGGGAACCTTTTGATTTTGGTAGGTGTCTACTATATTTTGCTAAAACGGTCTTTTAGTTAGAGACATTACAAATCATAGATAAGAGGGAAACTTTTAGAAAATATGAGTGGAGGTACATTTATTATGATGAATTGATCGCCTAGTATAGGACTGTATCTGAGGTTCTTAGAAGTGATATTTATCATGAAACACGTGTTGGTCGATTGATAGCGGGACAAGAAATTAGACATAAACGTGGTGGCAGAGGGAGCAGCACTAACCAGTCTATGGAGTGAATCTTCCCCAGTTTAGACGTTTACTGGCAACTGTGCCACTCACGCATAACCCTCGTAGACTGCAGGCCAGGAGTCTACTTTCAGGACTGGTAGGTCTCTTATGATCCATATATGTAAAATCACCCATGGCCCCATTGAAAGCTACTCAGCAATTCAGGTGCTCTAATTAATTACAGCAGAGTTGACTACAGCTGTTGTGGACTGTGACTTCTTCCAGTCAGCCCCATAAGGCAGACTCGAGGCAGAAGTTGCGTGCCAATGGTACCTGCTCAGCTTCATATTGCTGCAGAGTCTGGTAGATGAGCCAAGAGACACGAGCCTAGCTATCTCCGATACGTATGGAGTAGTGATGCTCTTCCAATTCAGGAGAGATGGGAGCTGCAAGCAAGCTACACAGAGTAAGCTATCCGAGCTGGAGTGTAAAAACCTGGGGATCACAGGCAGCAGCTGGGCATCAACACAGATTTCCTATTTATGTCTGTCTCTTTTTGGGTCTCACTCTTAATTCACTTTAGGTGCAATCTATCCAGTGCCAAATGAATTGGTGCCCGACAGCATGTTGGGTGGGCTCTAGTTTGTTCTTCACACCCACTACAGTTTGAGAAGCTTGGCAACTCAACTCACAGGCAGTCTGGGTGGCCACAGGAAAAGCATTGGTGGTTTGGAGATCAAACACCACGTGACAGTATCATGAGAAGACATGCAGCTGGGAGGTCCTCAGCAACAGTTGGTGCCAAGAGTTGCTCCAGTAACACATTACTTTCAAAACAACATTGAGCATGCTGTCGGCTGAGAAACCGGATATGGATTCTGACCAGATACATATGGTGATGCTGAACTTCTCTCCCACTGTGTTAGATGAATACGTGATGCATTGCACTTGGCAGAGCTGCACGTCTGTAAAATTAAAAATATCACTTTTTGTACCCATGCGAGAGCTCTGGCTCAAGAGCATTTGATTCAAGCCTGTTACCGTGCTGCCAAACACCTCGATACTGAAGATAGGCAGGGGTTAAGGCGGTGGTTCCCAAAGTGTGCGCCGCGGCGCCCCGGTGCCCCGTGATAAGAAGCCAGGGGCGCCGCGCCGCCACCAAGGAAGTGATTCATTGAAATTGCAGCCGCAATTCCTCCCCTCCTTTGTGCTGAGCGTGACCCCAACCCTCGCCCTCTGCCTTTAAATGGCTCAATTAATAGCTCAGTGAGGTTTCTGACAAAAGTAATGGGTACTCGTGAGGAATGCAAAAGTGCTAACCAAGCTACAAGACTGCTTCATTTTGCATTACTAAAAAAAGTGGAACAAATAATCCATCACTGCATTTCGACAACATTAAGTATCCTCTCGCATCCGACTTTGGTGGAAGCACAGAGCTGCCTTCAAGATTGAGCGCGCGGGGCAAGAAACTCCAGGCACGAGACTCGAGACTCCAGCCAGGCACGAGGCGACGGCTGAACACAGAGACTACGTACAACGTCGACGAGGGCCGCACCGAGGACATAAAAGGGCATACACTGAAAGTGGGCATCCGAGAGAATGTCGGCTATGATGGACTACATTACACTGTCAGTGCTACTTGCCTTCCTAGTACCTGCGCATGGCTCGAAGGACATATACATTAAGGTACGCTCTAATGACACTCAATGTCAGCGGTGGTAGGAGTGCGGCTGGTACTCTCTTCAGAAAGCCCAGTTTGCAGTGCTTAAAAAATATGTGGTCAGTCATGACTGATCATGAATTCAAATTGATGCCCCCACTGCAGAAGAGACCCCGACATTCTACTGGCTTACTCATGTTTATAGGCCTCGGGCAGAATGGAAGTACTCAGAAAAGTGGTGGTGTGTGGGTGGGAGCGGGGCTTGCAACACAGGGGCTGCAGGAGCCTGCATCCCGCCTCTAGTTCCCATTACAGGTCAGAATGTGGAGAGTATCTCGTTGGTTGACGTTTTCATGTTCAATGAAGTGACAGTTTGTGATTTTTGTGCCATATAGTTTTGCTTACGAGCTTTCTTCCACATTCTGAAACACCTTAGGATCAATTGTAAGTTTTGTAGGTTTACCCGAAGGTGTCACAGCGCTTTCTTTTACATAAGAACCAGTTGCGATACATAAGGATTTAGGATTACAGGCGTTACGTAAAGGATACAAGCAGAAAATATTTGCAAATGTATAAGTTATAAAGTCACACAGGGAAGAGATATAAACAGAAATAAATTGCAAATGTACAAGTAGTAAAGTCACACAGGGAAGAGAAAAACAGAAACATTTGCAAATGTACAGGTTGTAAAGTCACTCAAGGAAGAGATACAAATGGATAAACTCTAAGAGTCACATAGGAAATGGTAGAGAGTACAAAGGTCTACTGCGGTGGCTCCCAAAGTGTGCGCCACGGCACCCGGGTGCGCCGGTAAAAAAATGGTGGGGAGCCACGGCCAACTGCCAATTAGGTCAAGGGAGCCACGGGTCAAAAAAGTTTGGGAACCACTGGGTTAAGGGTAAGAGGATGACCTGGGGGGGGGGGGCGTAATCTGGCCAAGCAAGAAGATGGCCGCTTAGAACCGGAGCTCTGGCTGTGGGGTGCCCCGGACCGGCAGGTGCAGCTCTTCGATGGGACAGAGATGATTTATAAACTGCTTCCGTGACAGCGGAGAGAAAGAGGATGAGACAGTGTTATTTTTGTTTCAAATGAGGGCACCTGCTGATTGTCGCAGCCCTTGTAAATAATTTCTCCAATACGGATAGGAAAATTACCTCATGGACTGCAGAGCAGCTAACGTGCGGAAAGACCGGAAGGTGAGGCAGTGGCTTCTCTTTTATTAGGAAGAGCACTTTCAGCTGAACTTTAATTCTATAATTCACAGGCTGTGTGTGGGGCTGCCTTGTGAAGCCCGGGAACTGTGCTAATGAGGTGATTTACACAGCTCAAGTGTTCATGTCAGCTGAGGAAAATTGGGAGAGCTTCTGCTTAAATTGCAACATTGTATGCCAGTGACTTGTATTTGACCCTTTTGTGCAGTGAAGAGTTTTGTGGAGACTTTCTGAGTAAAAAGATAGTTTCTTTCATTCTACATAACGGTGGAAATCTACAGTTTAGAAATAAATAGACCTGTGTATTGAAGATTTAACACCTCATAAAACACTGAGGCTATGTTAATGAGGAAATTTATGTGAACCACTTATAACAATATTTGACTTCCTGCTCTACAACATTGGCCCTTTAATCATTTGCAACAGCAATATTGTAAAGAAAGGTTATTGAGCGCTGACTTCCTCAGACAGAAATTCACTCTTTAAAAACACTTTCCTGCTACCCTGAACACCTGGTATGTCACATCTCTGAGATTAAACGTGACACTTTCACACTTGTTGGGAACAATTGAGCTTGCACCTCTTCTAAATGTACTGGGTAACATTGTCTTCCCTGGTAGGGAAAATGGCAAAGATGTTTTTTTGTTTCTTCAACTAGAACACTTCGGTTCTTGACAGAAGGCAGCTGTCTGGATTTGTGCCTCTTGGAATACAGGTACAGTATTGCACTACAAAGTTATAATTATTCTGCCTAAGCCCAGCTTCATTTGAATGATTGGCAGAACGTGGTCCTGTCTGGTATCTTTATGGACAGGCAACTTGTTATGGTATTCTGGCAGTTAAGGGAAGCACACTATAATTGGAGTGCCTTGGAAATGCATGGAATAAAATAGAACAGTTTAATAAAGTGTGCCTTGTGAAATGTGGTGAATGACCCTTTGTTTCCTCAGACAGAAATCTGCTACTTAATATATACCTGTCTGCCCTGAACACCTGGTGTGTCACAACCCCACTATTAAAGGTAGTGCTTTTAAGTTATTAATAGCAGTTGCATTTGCTCCACTTTTGACTGAATTAAGTGTCTCCTACATTTGAGCTGGCAAAGGGGACAAAGCTGTTTTCATTGTTCTTTGTCAATTCAAATTTTGACAAGAGGCAACTGTTTGGACTCGTACCTTTTAACCAACGTGACCAACAACACCATGGTAAGCGGCATTCTACGTCTGTAAACACCCTTTGACAGACCTCGGGCCTCTGAAAATGTGGTGAGTGACTCCTTAATCTTAGAAACATCCACAGAAACTTTGTAATTACTGTTACCAGCTCTATCAGACAAGGATTCATTGCTTTGGCTATATTTGTCTGCTTCTCTATGTACTCTATGTGATAAGACTCTACTATTAACCACGATACTTTGACGCTTTTAAGAATGGAGGATAGCTGACTGAGTTTACATCTTCTTGGATTATAATTTGTGATTCCTACATTCCTAAACCTGTCTGAAGAGACTTCATTGCTGATATATTATTGACATGGTGAAACAGTGTTGATTAGAGTCAGACTGCCTTTAGCTTCTGCGCGTGTGCTGAAAATACTTGCACTACACCTTTTAAACAGAACTATACGGTAATGCCTTCCGGTAAAACCTCTGGTAAATCCACAAAGCAACCTTCATACTCCTAAACCAAGGTCGTTCCACTTCAGATACTTGGGATTCTAACCTCCCAGCCCAAAAATCATCTACTTCCCTGATGTCTACCGCGCCAGACCCCACCATGGAAAAAATACTTCCAAGAAATCACTGCAGTCAGACGCCGATTAGAAGGAATGGAGTCCTCCATATCTACCCTTACTAACGAAACAAAATTGATGTGTGTAGCATCGCCGAATTCCAGGGGCATCTAGATGGACTTACTGGCCGTATAGCCACAGTTGAAAACCGCATTAACAACTACCCGGATTGTGACCAAGAGCTTCTCTTCCTCAGAAGTAAGATTATAGATTTGGAAGATAGAAGTCGTCGTGACAATGTGCGCTTCTTTGAATTTCCAGAAGGATTGGAAGGATCTGATGCCAAGTCCTTTCTTATAGCAACCCTCCCAAAAATGACAGGACTCACTTTTGATCCACCGTTAGAGATGCAAAGAGCACATCGCATTGGTCCTTTTAAGAGTGGGAAAAATCTGCATCCACGTGAACTTATTGTTTTCTTTCTAAGACATGAACAGGCACGTCAACTAATTAATGCAGCTCAAATGCATGGTCCATATGGCCTCTTTGAACCAGTGCGTCTAAGGATCACAAAAGATGGCATCTCCAAAGACTTCTTTAACCCAGAGGATCTTCGTATTTTTCTTGACACTCTCCCTCCTCAAAGTACGGAATGCAACACACCTATACCTGAACTTCCATCTACAATTCCTTCCGTGCAACCCAAGAAAACATCTGATGAATCCTATCACTTTCCAAATAGATCTCAAAGCAGAGGGAGAGATTCCGATTGACATATTCACTCTTTTGGAGATCGAGCTCAAGCCCTACCAGCAGTAACTACTATTACACAGGAACGAGACAGAGATAAGTCACGTTCCCCCTTAAAATCTCTTCCATTGTCTGAAGATGTTACCTGAACTATAGCCCATCATTTGTTTTGATACCACTGTAAAGCATTAACCACTTCCATGCTAATGACAAGGTCAGCTCGTCATGGAGTGCCCATTCATTTCAATGGAAATTACAGTAAAATGATGGAAAAGGCCATAGCATCCAAGCATACTTCACTATTTGCTGACATTGCGATCTGACGTAACAGCCCCTCACTTTGTTATATATTGAAACTTCGCTCTGATGAACATTTTGATATTTATTCATTATGTTATACATTGTTTATAGGGTTACATTCATTATATTCTATAATATATTGTATTCGACTATATACTATATTATGCTATCTTATATTATATTTCTTCTCCTAAATCTTTTCTCCCTCCCTCTCTTTACTTTTTACTAATATATAAATATAATACAAATCCAACTATTTCATAGTGTTATAATAAAATGTATGTTAGGAATATTTTTAAAAATTGGTAAGTATCAATATTTAATTTTAAAGACACATTTTTTCTCCTCTCCCTCTCTTTACTCTGAAAAATCCTACTGACATATATATCCTACACATTTAAGGATTACAGTTCTTTTATCCCTAAATCTCTACCTTTTCTTCCTTACCATACAGTATGAATGTTATGAATTAATATACAATGTTTAATATTGATGTTCTCTCCTCTTTACATTTATTTTCTTTTATTCTCTTACTCAACTCCATTATCACATTATTTAAACTTTATTATATTTAATATTGAATATTAATATCAAACTATGTAATTTTCGTATATCTAACTTTTATACTTATCACTTTTTTCCCCTTTCCTCTCTATCATTATTTATATTACACTATTTTCTATTCCTTCTATTAAATCTTCTCTTCCCTCTTTTACCTTCTTTATCTCCTTCCATTTCCACATAACAGGATTAAAATTATTTTGCAATTTTGCAATGTTATAATTTCAATGTTATGAATTTTATATATAATATGGAATAATATTTAAAATATATAAGTCAAAATGTAATATTACTCACCCTTTATTACTTTCTGGAATTTCATGGATATGTATAGTACAGACGTCTGACCCAACTCTCTCTCCTTACTACTTTTCTTTCTTTTCTTCTTCCTCTATCTATCAATTTTTCATTGCACCACTTATTATGTTACTTTGATGTTTTAACATTTACTTAACTAATTAAGATAACACCTTATCATATTACAATGCCTTTGCTGTATTATATTATTCACTGTAAATGTCCTATTACTTAAATATGTTTTTATCCAATACTCATTCCCATACCATTTAAGATTTTATATTTATTATTCTATAAGTTTATCGCTTTACTTTCCTTCTTCCTCTCTTCCTTTCTTTCTCTTTTATCTTATTGTAATTTCTTTTATGTCTATCTTTATTTATACAATGCTTTGTAAATATCGCTAGTCTAATATTTATCTTACTCATTTATATCTAATTAATTATGGTAATGCTTAAACTATATTACTATACAGCTGTTATATTATGTAGTTGTTATATTATCTTAACATGATTGTTTCTGATTTGTATTACTATCATTATATTATATAAGATCTCACATATATTATATTATTTTATATATTGTTCGTTACTATTCACATGATGACTTTATCATACCCTTTTCACCTACTTTATTGCCAGATCACGCTCCCCCGGCGCGTGTAGCCCGAAAGTTTAGATCCACAGGAAACAGTTTTATCCCCTTAACTTTTACGTAGTATATTTACCCTTTTTCTATTTATTTTTTTACTTCCTATTTTCTTTTGCTCTTTATTTTTTCCTTTATTCTTTCTTTCTTAGTTCTAGTATACCAATCTCCTTTTAATCAATTATCCTATTATCTATTGTCAGTCATCTGATACTTCTTTCTCCTTGTCCAACGCTTTCTCTTTCATCCTTATTCCTCGTCCAGTCTCTTATCCTTCTCAGAGGTTAATATCCTTTCTTCTCAACGTACAAATGGCATTTAGTGTCCCTTTCTCTTCTCATCCACTGCGTATCGTTTCATGGAATGTTCATGGCCTCACACATTTTATTAAACAGAAAAAAGTATTATCATACCTACAAACTAAAAAGACGGATATTGCACTTTTACAAGAAACTCATCTGAATGCTTTAGAATCCTCTAAGCTACGAAGAGACTGGGTACGAAAAGTTATACATTGTGGTCTGACAACACAGCTTTTTTCGAATGATGCTCAACCAAGGAAATGTGGCGTGGCCATTCTACTTCATAAATCCTTACCTGTTACTGTTATCAAAACCTGGATTGAGCCAGAGGGCAGATACATTTTTGCAAAGCTAAATATAGGTGACAAGATCCTTTGTGTAGGCTCTGTGTACGCCCCAACAGGAGCCAAACGTCCCTTTTTTCTTAGCCTGAATCGACTGTTGATTGAAATAGGCGCATCCAAATATATAATTGGTGGTGACTGGAATTTAGCCCATGACCCTGTATTAGATCGAACAGGCCCTTCAGACAAATGTAATGAAGAGGATAGAGCTTTTTTAAGCGACATAACTTCAGATCATGGACTGATAGATCACTGGCGCCTTTGCCATCCATTGGACCAGAAGTTTACCTTCCTCTCTTCTACCCATGGCACCCAATCCAGAATAGATTATGTTCTTATCTCACATACGATGACTACTAACACCACTGATTCCCAAATCTTAGAAACTGCAATCGCTGATCATGCGCCTGTTCTTCTTGCCTTAGAATAAGTTTAATCTCTCCAGGCCTCAAACCATGGTGTAAAAATATCCAAAGGCATCGCCCACCTAAAGGTAAAACCCTACTGCGTTCTCACCTCTCTGATTATTTGAACATTAACAAATTATCAGTTTGTTCTAATAGAACAGTTTGGGCAGCTGCTAAAGCAACCATTCGTGGTCAATTAATGAGCGATGCAGCAGAAGCCAATAAGTCGGCGCCACTTCGTCGTATTGAGTTGGAGACTCAAATTATTTTCCTAACGTAACAATATTCATCCCACCCTACAATACCCAACCGTCGTAAATAAGAACTTGCTAAAATGGAACTTAACTCACATACTTCCAAAGCGGAATATGCCCTACCACGCCTTAAGGGTAGACACTATGAACAAGGGGCGAAAGCAGGTAATTTGCTTGCAGCACAACTGAAACAACGTGAAGCAGCTATGGCCATTCCTGCAATACGTAGTGAAATGGGTGAGACCCTTACAAAACCACAAGACATTGTTGACACCTTTGCATCCTTTTATAAACATCTTTATTCTCCCAATCCGTCAAAAACCAAAGATCAATTATCCGCCTGTCTTGCTGACATCAATCTTCCTTCCCTTACAGATGAAGGTAGAGCCCTCCTTGACGGAAACATTACTAAAGAAGGAATAGCTGCAACCATTACCAAATTACCTTACCACAAACCTCCTGGGGAAGACGGTTTTCCTGCGGAATTTTATAAATGGACTGGATCAGAAACAGTTGACACCTTGTTTTCTGCTTTTCAGGAAGCTGTCCAAGTAAATTCACGTGGTCCCATTTCTAATAACGCATTAATTGCAATTATTCCTAAATCTGGTAAAGATCTATTACTCTGTAGTAGTTATCGACCTATATCATTAATAAATACTGATATTAAGATCTTTGCAAGTATTTTAGCAACACGCATCCGCAAAGTTATCCCTTCTCTTATACACAGATCACAAGTGGGTTTTGTTCCAGGTCGTTCCTCTAGAAATCACCTTGGAACCTTGGCCCACACCTTATGGACTGCAAAGGAGTTGACAGAAGATGCTGTTGCTCTATCATTAGATGCAGAAAAAGCATTCGATCGAATTGACTGGCGATACTTGTTTGCAACCATGAAACACTTTGGCCTGGGTGATTCATTTTTTTCCAAAGTTAGTCTTCTATATGATGACCCAATAGCTCAGGTTAACTGTGGTGGTTTTCTCTCAGACCCTTTTCCAATTCGTAGAGGCACCCGGCAAGGTTGCCCCCTTTCTCCCCTTTTATTTCTATTAGCAATAAAACCTCTTGCCTCTTTAATTCGCCACTCGCCACAAATACAAGGCATACCTATGCCACATGGTGATTCTAAATAATATCTGTATGCTGACGATATCCTTCTTATGCTTTTTTTTTAATCTTTATTTGTCATTTTGCATAAAGAACAAAGAGACAAAAGAAAAAGTAAAATAAAACACAAAACAATCATGTAATCATCAGGTGTATACTGAAACTGTCCCCTGTCAAAGGAATACAATGCACCAGCAATAAAATTGAGAAACACAAGGGGATATGTTGCATTGATATGACTGCACGATTCAAACTTGCGATCAAATATATGAGCAGAGTGATGCCACACGTAAGTTACAACCAAAAGACCATGATACATAAAATGTGTGGAATACGTAGGACAATACACCAGTAGCAACTCTTAAAACCCACACCCGCAGCCTAGGACAGTTCTGCCAAGTATCACGCATCGTGTGTGACACTAACGCATTTCAGTGCGGTGCTCCGCATCACCGCACTGAAATTTATTGTCACGCATTTAGGCATAGCACCACAGCTGTCACTCGAGCCGTTAGCGCTGCCTAAAACTGTTAAAATGGAGTGGCAGCTGGCAGCGCGCACTGCTCTCATTATATCATGCTTAGGGCTCGCTCGCGGCTGGCTGAATTATTAGTGGCTGAAAGTGAAACATTTACTTGTGTGCATTGAGGACGGGAGGTTATGCCCTGCTGATTGAGAGTTAACTTGAGGGAGGGGGCTGGGCTACTTTGCGTCTAAACGTCATGGCGCAGCAGCACTGTCTGTGGGCACCGTCGGCCGCTGCGAGGCTCAGCTTCTCAGTCAGAAAGCTGCAGTAAATATTTGAGCCTCAGCCGCGCCGCCCGTGGTGATATAAAATTGCAAAGTGAGCCATACAGGAGTGACCGTTGCAGCATCAGTGATCAGGACTGTCACTGGAGGACCTGAATGGCCTGGCTCGGAGGACTGAGTAAGCAGGGCGGCAAACGGCAATTGCATGGTGGCTCGAGGCCTGCCGCCTGAGCCTACCGTGCAAAGCAGAGTCGCTGCAAGAATTACTGGCAGAGAAGTACGTGAGAAAGTGGTGAAATGCAGCTAAAACACGGTATGTGCGATTGAACAATTGTTCAGGCAGCGCGCGATCAGCAGCTGCCTGCAGTCAGTGGCTCAGAAGATCTGTAATGTCCTGGCGTGGCTGCATGATCTAATGTCGATCGACACCCTTTATTATATAAATAATATAATTTTACTCTGCTCCACGGCTAAAATGTCACACGTGCATTCATACCGGCCCAGCTGGATTGTCCCCTGAAGACTTTCCCTAATTACTAAAACTGTCATGCCCAGGGGGAGGCTCACTGAGCTGACCTGTACCTGCTCGCTGTCTTCCTCCCTGGAGACTTTCCCTAATTACTAACCTTCATTCCCATGCCTCTGAGGTGACCTGTACCTTCTGACCCATCCCCGTGATCCCCTCCAGTTTTGCTCCGTAGGCATTGAGCCGATCACGCTGCACTCTGGTCCAGGGGCTGCCTCTCAAAGGCCTCTCACACTCACAGGCCTAGAACAGAAGGAAGCTCTCAGCCGGCCCCTCCGCCTCTCGCTCAAAAATATAATAATCGGAGAAACAGACTCGAGGTGCAGTCTGAGGGTGAGTGTCTGCCAAGGGCGGCGTGCCCACTGGTGCCTGCACATCGCTACCTGTCACCAAGCTACTACCCCTTCACCCTGACTGACCCCCACAGAGCTGCGAAGGAATTTTGTTTAATGCATGCAGCCTGCTTTCCGAAAAAATCGACATTCTGTCTGTGGTCTGGTAACCCTGTTCAGTCAGAAGCTGGGAATGAGCTCAGTGCTAGAGCAATTTCCACCGGCTCGGAGGAGAGGAGTCAAAAACTCACTGCCAACTGTCTCTCATATAAAGGATTACTTGTTGCACTTGAACCATTTCTGCTCACCACTCCCTGGCAACCTCAATACTCAATGATCATTTACTTTAGGATGCACAGCGGAACCTGTAGAGCCCATAAAGACAGGGTCCCTTCAGCCAGGGGCGTAGGAGACACTAAAATTCTGGGGGGGACAGGGACAACCTTGTGGAATTTTCATTGACCCTATACAAATCACCGCCCGTTAAACAAATACAGTCGCATAGTTTTGAAGTGAAATATTGAGAAAAGCAGGCATGTAGTCACAGTTTGCATGTATGCTTTATTGTTATTTACATTCACATAGTAATCAGACCTTATGTTAAAAAAACATGTATATGAATCTTGCATCTTCATGCACCAAGCAAAAAAGGTCGCTGACTTTGGGTGAGGGCGTCATGTTTGTAAGTGCATTATGGTTTGAAAAGTACCTGCTGCTGCATTCCTGGTCTCCAGCAATTTTCAGGCAACAATAAAAATGTGAAGATAACTTCGGTGATTAATGATCTTTATTGAGAGAGATCAGAGGTCTGACTACTGGAAGTTTTGTCACATGGTAACGTAACCACGTGTTAATATGCCTGCTGCAAAGAACATGCACCACGCAGATCAAAAAATGCATATAATGTAAATAGGTCAGTGAGTTACTGCTTTTGTCTGAGAGATTCTATTGCTATTTGCAGTTTATAAGTTAAAATCCTAACATTGAACAGTGAGCTATTGACCGTCATCAAAGAGCTGCATGAAAACTGCAAGGTATAGATTAGAACGTTATGATTTTTACCCATTATCCTATGGTTGGAAAATGGGTTCATTAGGATGGAAATCAATTCTGATTATTAAAGAGAACCCCCAACCATGGTGTTATGTTTTAAATTCTGGGTTTGTGCTTCTCTAGTGTTGCAAAGCGATCTGTGCCCTGGGCAATCCCCAACTTTTTGCTGACTGGTACTGGTGGTACCTGACTCTGGCTGATCCTGGCCTCTGACTAACCAGGCCCAGGGCCAGTGCTATGTTGAAAGAGACACTTAGAAATACAGTAAAAACACCTACATACACTAGGGTGCACTACGGGTTAGAGTACCCCTATGATTGACATGTCCTCTCCTACAAAAGCCCTAGTACATAATAGGGCATGCGGATTTAAACTACCTTTAGGTCCCTAGTATATATTAGGGCATAGTGGTTTAGAGGCCAGCAGCCCTTCCTGCACTTGCATGTGTGCACTGCTGTAGCCTGAGGTCAGTTTAAAAGCAAGCCCATGTTGGAGGACTGCTTTTAAAATGCAAATTGTGCCCAATCTTGACTTTTGGGTTTGGGGCACTTACAAATTGATAAACTACAATGTTGGGGCATATTAGGTATCCCCAGGGGTTCCCCTAGGTGTCCCAGAGGTTAGAGGTAAGGTATCTACAAGGAGGACCCTTATAAAATGAGTGTTATATGCCCTGGGTTTAGTGAAATTGCACATTTCACTGCCTACATTGTAGTATAGTGCTTCCCAAAATCAGCTTTTGTGCTAGGAGCACTGTGAAGTGAGGATCTGCAATATTTTGATATAATCAGAACCCCTAAAGTCTTTCCTATGTATTCTAGGGGTGGGGGTCCTGTAGGTATAAGGAGGATCCTCATATAGGCCCTGGTATTGGATCAATTGGCCAGGTAATTTTTCCATTGCAGATCCCCAGCCCATAGGTTAACGTTACAAGAGGTTATTAATTAATAACTGGAGAAAGGAAAGCCATACAACTAGGATTAAAAGACTCAGAAGAATGTTAATGATAAATGCAACAATGTGCTATTGTTGAATTTATTCTAAAATGTACAGACAAGAAGTTATAAGACTTTCTTGTCTGCAAGCCACAATTCAGCCCTCTAGTTCCCTGCCTTGATTTGTCAGAGGTAATTGGATTGGACTGGCTGTTTTAAGAGGTGATAAATGACCCCTGGAGTTAGGAGGCATGTCTGGGAGTAGAGGTTGCTGGTCATGGGAATGCCAGAGCCAGGGGGAGGGGTAGTACATAATGCTCTTCAAGTGATAGAGGAGACAAGCTGGGGAAATCACTTTCATTTACATCTCTCTCCCCACAGTCGGATGAGGGGATTAAGGAGGAATTCCCAGGTATAAGGGGAGTGGACCTAGGTAGATGAAGCCATCCTGTAGGCTGATTTAGTTATTAGTTCTGCTCCCTTTGCTGGAAAATCAGCCATGATGAATTTTGGAGAAATGGTGCTCTCTTTGGGAAAATAAGGCCACACTTTAGAGGATGTGGTCATACCCTGGAGCATTCCCCTGCACCTCATTGGACAGCAGTGTCCTCCTTCTTGACCCAGAGAACATGGAATAAGTATCTGAAAGGGACAAAGCCTCTCAGATGATGCTGCTTCAAACTTGGGAGAAGAAGGGTCCATGCTGAGGAGTTTGATTTGCACCAACCAAGCCCTGGACTCTGAAGATTGTGCCTGTTGCACAATCTGGAATTACAGTCCTATGGACTACCTTGCTTCAAAAAGACTAAAGAGTGGACTCCTTGCAATCTGAAGGTTAACAGAGCACACCTGGACCACCAAGAACCCCCAGCCTGGAGAACTACCAGTTAATTTGAAAGGGGTTTGTCCAAGTGGATTGTGGTAACTGAAGTCCATTTCAAGGACCATCTTGGAGATTCTGGACCCTTGGAGTAAGTTTTGGACACTTTGAGACCCTTTGGAAAACTTCAGGAAGAAGTTCAAGAGGTTTGGAGAAGTTTGGAGCAACTTTGGTAAAAAGCTCCATAAGTGGACCGACTCACTAAGGCCAGCCAAGCCGACAACCATCAACCATGAGTTGGCCTGCCGCCCAGGTTCCTCTGGCTGAAAAGCTCCAGGCGGGCGTAGGCGGAAACCCAAGCTGGTGAAACCTCACCGAATCTGGCCTAGTGAAAAGCATTGAGGGACCATGCAAGAAAAAGCTCTGCAAACATTTCTAATTCCAAACTTGGAAAAGGTGACCGGGGCCAACCATGAGAGCCAAGCCACCCACCATCAACTGTCTGCCAGCCTGCATCCCTAGCTCGTACAGCTGGAAAGCTTCGGAGGTTGGACCTCCATAAGTTTGACCGGGACTTCGTTGCAAGGCAAGCCGGCGAACCCTCAGCGAATCAGGGCTGGCTGAGAGCTTCGACGGACCCCGTGAAGAAAAGCTCCAGAAAAGTTTCTAAGTCAGAAGGTAAAAACGTTGACCGAGACCTACCGCAAGGAGTAGTCCCGCAGGGCTTTATCATGGTCGGTCTGAAACTTTGACTTTGAGCAGGTCCAGCGTGACCAGATGTACCAAAAGGGGATATACGTTTCTATGTGCTACATCATGCTAAATTTTTTTAAAAGTCATATTCCCGGTTCCCTACATTGGATTTTTTTCATTTTAAAGAAAAAAATATTTTGTATTTTTATAAATTGGTGTTGGATTTTTATTGTGTGTTGTGTCTTAATTACTTACTGAATTGGTGTTTTTAAATGCTTTACATACCTGCTCACAGCCAAGTTACCAAGGGTTGAGCATGAGAATACTTTTCGAAGACTGGTACGGAGCTATATATTGAGGTAGTGTCCTTATTGCCGGGGACAGATATACATTTGCCCCTACTATTAACCCACTTTCCAACATCCAGACCTAGCACTCTTAAACAATACTGTCTACAAGTATGGATGACATGTGACTCCTACACCCTGTAGTTTTATTTAACATTTCCTATACACAGATTTACACACCTATGATTAAATGCCTCTGTGTAGTGTGAATGATGTAAAGTGTTGACACCCTGCACTGGTATGAGCGGCGCTATATAACTAATTAAATGCATCTGAGAGAGTGGTTATGGAGACTTGGGCAGCACTATTAAAGGGAGGTGGTAGTGAGGGAATCTGTGGCGGAGCTGGGTTGTTTAATACCAAGGCTGTCTATCTGATTTCATCTCCTGCCTCCTTAATCCACCAACATACCCTCCCTCCACATTATCTCACTCTTCCAGGTACTTTCTCATCTTTGCTTTCTCCTTTTTCTCTGTTTTCCATATTTCCCTTCCTCCTTCTGCCAACAACTCTTGATGCCTTTCTCTTGTTCGGTTTTAGTCTGATGGTTTAAATAATGTACCGGTCTCTAACAAAGAATACAGTTACGCCTCACCTGCAGACACCAACCTAAATTAAGCATAATTAGCTTGCAGCCCACAAAGGTAATGCCAGAGTGGCTATTCTGGCCCTTTCTGCATTGTATATCCTTCCTGAAGAGCAGATACACACTTGTCTCTCCTTTCTGCAAGACACAAGGATCCCAGCCTTCTCCCTTCCCTATGGAAGGGAGAAGTGTGCGTGGCGATTGGTCTCTCCGACTGCCAGCAACCGCCCGATATTGTAATATGGCGGGCAGTAATGCAGTCATCAATGGCGGTGGGACTTCTCAACGACGCGGTGATGTGACAGTCCCACCACCATTATAATCACCCCCTAAGTTTAATGTGCATGCAAATCCAACATTACCAACTCCTGGTAAGTTGTACTACTAGAGCTGAAAAAGTCCAATGGAGGTACCAATGGACGAGGTGGACTGGCCTCAAGGGTCTTGTGACCTCAGTGACAGAGTCACTGTCGCTCTAGTGTGTGCTTCTTCGTATGCCTGCTCACAAGACTGGAGGTGAACTGCATGGATTGTGGTGGACAGGCCTTCAAGGTTAACCCATACTTGCCACCGTTAGGGTCCACCTGCTGGTGCTCAGACACCAGGGCTTCTAAGGTCTATTGGGCCTTCTAAGGTGTAGCATCGGAATGAGCTCTGTCAGGATGGACTGGTCATGAAGGCTAAAAATGGTTCTCCAGTTCCAAATTTGGCAGCTCTGGCCAGTATAAGAATTGGCTTGGTAGTTTGGTTTGCCCTGTTCCCATCATGCACTGGGACAGGAACAGACTAATTTGCATATAGCCAAGTTCTGAGCTGGGATGGTGCAGTGAGCTAAAAAACGGTGATGGATCAAGCCCTGATCTTTGGACTGGGTAAGAGTGGTCTGCTTAATTCAGGCACTCTGTTCATCACCACCCCCTTTTCTGAATCATTTTGTCCACCATAAGCGTGGAAGGGTATACTCAGATGTGAGTCCCTTGCTCATTGCACCATCAGGATTCAAGCAAGCCGGGCCGACGAGGCTGAAATGCCAGAAACCGGTCCCCGGTAGCTTGTTTCCTTCCCAGTATAAGAATTGGCTTGGTAGTTTGGTTTGCCCTGTTCCCATCATGCACTGGGACAGGAACAGACTAATTTGCATATAGCCAAGTTCTGAGCTGGGATGGTGCAGTGAGCTAAAAAACGGTGATGGATCAAGCCCTGATCTTTGGACTGGGTAAGAGTGGTCTGCTTAATTCAGGCACTCTGTTCATCACACCCCCTTTTCTGAATCAGCTCTGGCCAGAGTGCCACATCCTCTCCCCCTCTGAACACCATACTGCCCCACTGGGAGAAACTGGCACTGCCTTCAGCTACAACCCAATTGTGCTGAGATTCAATTCAAATTATGCATTGGACAAGATTAAAATGCTGTCTGAAAAAAACGTAACAACACCCTGTAAAAAGCAAACACTGAATGCAAGGATGAGCAAAGCATGTGAAATGTAAGCAGCATGTAACAATGTGGTTACCTTAACGGCTTTAAACTCATTATTCAGAAATTAGTAAGTGATTTTGCCTGAAAAGTTCAGGATATGACTACGGGACCAGGAAGAGACCCGTTTCAATGTCCATTGCTTATATCCTTTCAAAATGTAAGCAGTTTGGTTTAAAAAAGACCAAATCCTTCAACACAGAGCTGCTGTACACATTTTATAGGCTAAAATAATTATAACAGTTGAAAGCGCTCATATTAAACGTTTTCCAGTCCACCCCTCAACCAGGTATTGCAGTACCTTTATGAATGGTGCACTTCCCCACTCTGGGAAAACAATGTTGTTCAAAGAAAGAAGATAAAAAGAAAGTAGCGCTTCACTGCAAAACTCTGTAAAGCAGCGCTAAGGTGCATGGGTGTAAATAACAATCTAGCCTGACTGCTGATCACTCTGTATTGCTTTATTTGGTTATTTAATTATTTTTCTTATTTTTATACTTTTTTCTCTCCGCCCAAATTTGTACTTTGGAATAGAACCGTGTCAGAAAAGGAGGACATTTCCAGCCAAAGTGTTCTGCTCGTTTTTGGATCCATTTCACGGGGAACAAATAAAGAAAAGGAGAGGCAAAAGAGTGTATGCAACAGCTGTCTTTTGAAATCAGCACTTCAGGATAAGCGAGAAAGATACAGAAAGAGAGGGAGGAATAAAGAGAGAGAGAGAGGGGGGAGGAGGGAAGCTACCAGAGGCAGAGCAGGAGAAGCGGACACTGTCCTTGCCTTCTCTGGGCATGAAGGAAAAGAGACAGAGTTGTTTTCTTTCTCTGCCCTTCCCAGACTGGCCAAGCCTTACATAGCTGCCAAGGTTTCAGATTGATATGTGTGACATTTTCATAATTTCAGTGTAATTATGAGTGACATTTCAACAACTATGAGTGACACATTCTCATGAGCAAAATCAAGACGAGGGAAACATATAAATATCTGCAATTACACCCATTTGGACAACGAGAAACTCTAATAAGATCTTAAAACTGTAGAAAGGTACCAGGAGAGGAAGGGCCCTAGTATGGTGCCCTTGTAACCTGATTGTACTGTTAAAAACAAATGTGTACCATGATATTAATCAAGTCTTTCAGAGGCAGTTCTTTATTAAAGTTCTGTGCACATATGCAGACACAGGCAGTTAAATACAAGATATAATACATACTGGATACAACAGATTGTGATTTGCATTATAAAATAGACTCTATACTTTTAAAGTCCATATGTTTGGGGGAGAGGGTTGGGGACTGATGGTAGCCACACATGCCTAAAAATCTCCCCAGGCGCTTAATATGTCCCCAGGTGCTTCTCTGCAACTTTGAGAAATTACTAAACAGCTCACTGGCCTTTGTTTCCTCCTTTACGTTTGCGGTTTATTTCTCAAAACCGCCAGGGGGTAATTTAAAGCAAGTTTCTGACAATAATAAGGTGTCGGCTCTGTTGTATTGGAGATTACTGCGCCAACCTCAGCCTGTGACTGGACAATGCAAAATGGTGCTCGTCAGCCTGTCTGCGTGTTAATCAGCTGAGAGTGTGGCACTTACCCAGCTGAGATGCCTCTGCGTGTAACTTGTTCATGTTGGGGCCTCACACATCCTTCCTGTTGGGCCAGGTTCCACGTCAACGGAGAACATTTCTGGTGCTTTGCAGGAGTTTTAAGATGTTCCTGGAGTTTTTTGTTGCTCAAATAGGTGTAATTTCTGATATTTATATGTGTGCCTCATCTTCATTGCTTGATTTCGCTCGTGAAAAAGTGTCACTCATAATCATTGAAATGTCACTCATAATTACACTGAAAATATCAAAATGTCACACATAGGAATTTGCAACCTTGGCAGCTATGCTAGGGGCCAGGTGGACGAATGACGAACCTCACTATGCAATACAATGCGTGAAGAAACCTGTAGCTAACCCACTCCGGTGAGAGTGATGCTGGAATGCAGTGGTGATTCACAGGCGGACTTGCATCCAGATATGTACTCTCTGTACGGCCCCCAAATGTCGACTGGTCTGGACGCGGTGGGGAGTAAAATGCTAAATTCTTCGCAATTCACATTGCAAAACGCCATGCTGTTTAACCAGGAGGGGAGCGTAGGAGCCCGTTTACTACCCCACACCAATGCGATCTCCCGTTTAGCCAGGAGGAAGCCTAACGCCGCCAGCCGGCGAACCTTCTTCGGGAAATTAAGCACATAACCCAAAAGGGCAATCTCCGGTATAAGGGAAAGGGCCATGGATAGTATGTCTCCCAAAGTGGATTGGACGTCCAGCCAATATTGGTGTATTTTAGGGCATGTCCAGGTCAAGTGTGCAAAATCAGCGAATGGGGCAAGACACTTAAGGCAGCGATATGGCCTGGAGTTGTCAATGCGATGTGTGCGGGCCGGTGTGATATACAGACGGCGAAGGAACTTGAAATGAAGCAGCTTGTGATGACTATTCAAGGAAATGTCAGTCGTGACGCTACAGCAGAAAGTCCACTGATCGTCGGAAATGGGTCCACCCAGGTCCCCTTCCCAGGCAGCTCGTAATCTGGAGTCATCTATGGGTTTCAGTGTGCTACATTGTTTATACAGCTTGGAAATTAAGTGGGCGTTGTTGGTACGCTTTATCACCAGGGAGAGGGGAGCAAATTCCGTTGGTTCCAATGGAAAAGAGGAGAACTCGGCGCGCAAGGCCGAGCGTATTCGGGCCAGGTTGAAGGCATCCATGAAAGAACAATCGCTGAACCGGACCTCATCTGTTGATGAAAAAACGTGCCCATCTGGAAACAAATCGCCTATGGTGTTTAAATTGAATTTCACCAGGGTGCGCTGTATCAACGTTTCCCCGGTGATGGGGAAGAGTGCAGAATTGGGCATGGGCAAAGCTGGAGAGTATAAAATATCCACCCCCAACAGTTTACGTAATTTAACCCAGGCCTAGCAGGTGGTAGAAACCGTTTGGATGTCCCGGGGATCACGCGGAAAGCCGGAAGGAAGGATCGTGAGAAGCTGTCTCGGGAGGACCAGGTCTGCTTCTGGTCTTAAATATGGGATGCGTGCATCCGGGTGGAACCAGGCGTATGCGTAACAACACTGGGCGATTAAATAATATAAATACAGATCCGGTACGCCCAGCCCACCCCTCTCGGGTGGCAGTGTCAGGACCTTCCAGCACACTCGAGGGGTTTTATTACCCCAGACCAAGCGAATCAGCGCTGAGCGAAGGCGGGTGAAAAGAGCTGTAGTTAAAGGGATGGGGATGTTATTAAAAAAAAAAAAAAAATCGGGGTAAAACAACCATTTTGATAATTGCGATTCTGCCCGCCATGGATAGGGGCAAGCGCAACCAACGGGTAACCTGTGTCTCAAGGGCATCAATTGCAGTGCCATAATTAAGACGAATGACCAGGGCAGGGTCAAGGTGAATATGTACCCCCAAGTATTTAACAGAGTCCGTGCACCATTCCAAAAGGAACTCAAAGGACCATTGCATGGTGCAGGCAGTGAGAGGAAATATTACTGACTTGTGCCAGTTAATATGCAGCCCCGAAAACCTAACAAACCTTATAATTTCACGAATCAGTGGAGATAAATTGTCCCGGGGAAGGCGAACATACAATACCATGTCGTCCGCGTACATGGAGAGCAATAGCGGCCCAGTGGGAAACTGAAGGCCTCGTTGGAGATGGTTTTCCTGAAACTGGCGTGCTAAAGGGTCCATAGCCAAAATGAAAAGGAGAGGAGATAGCGGACACCCCTGTCTTGTGCCTCGCGACAGGGGAAATGGGTTAGATAGGGTACCATTAAGGCGCAACCGGGCCATGGGTTTATTGTATAAAAGTTAACCGTGGCTATGAAGCATTCAGGCATGCCCATCTGGCGCATCACTGAGAGAAAAAAAAGGCCACTCAAGGGAGTGAAAGTTCTTCTCGGCATCCAATAAAATGGCGGCCGCTGGCGTGGAGGGGTCAACGCGATGCAGGACAGTGAACAACGTGCGGAGATTAAGTGAGGTGGACCTATGCGGAACAAAGCCCATATCCTTCTTATGCTTAAAGATCTTCCATGTTCCTTCCCAGCTATACTTGAAATTATTGACAATTTTGCAGCTCATTCTGGTTACAAAGTAAACTGGGATAAAAGCGAGGCTCTTCCACTTTCTCCTGGTACCACAAAAGCTTCAATAGATGGCCATCCTGTTTGTTGGAAATCATCACAATTGAAATATCTCGGAGTTCTAGTTAATAGAGGCCTATCCAATATGATTTCAGATAATCTCAATCCTCTTATAACACAAATGGAAATTGATTTTGCTAAATGGTCTCTTTTAGGCTTTTCTATGTGGGGAAGGGTGTTAGGATGGTCACCTTGCCTCTCTTCACTTACATAATATGAATGCTCCCGATAGTTATTCCCTTATCTACATTGCGTCGAATAGACAATTGTATTAGGTCTTTTGTTTGGGATTCTATCCGTCCCCGCTTAGCTGCCACCAAACTAATGGCTCGACGTCCTTATGGTGGTTTGGGATTACCATCTTTGGAACATTATTCTTTAGCCCTACACCTTTCACAACTAGTTTATTTACTCCCAAACTACACTGACCATCCACAGTGGGTTCAAATAGAACACACTCTTCTTAATCGAAACGATGGCCTTAACTTTCTTTATGGTATTAGATATCCACGTTCTTCCCCTCCACATCCGGGGATGCAAGCTACTTATCAAACATGGCATCGAGCACATCGATTAACACAAACTTCATACTGATTGCATTATAAAGCTCCACTTTGGAACAATGAAAGTATTCGAATAAATAGTAAAGAACTTCAATGGTCTATTTGGATGTCATGTGGCATCAATACAATTGATCAAGTCTTATCAAATGGGGAGCTAAAATCATTTGATCTGCTTCATAAAGAATGTGATCTTCCATTACATCAAATATCATAATACTCACAATTACAACACTGTCTAAGAAGATGTTTAGGTTCTTCACCCTGGAAATTATACCCCTGACCAATATTGGATTATCTTTCTGTTTGGGGACGACACAAAGGAGTGATGTCAGGCTTATATAATACTTTAACTTGTCACTTATTTTCACAACCACTTGCTAAAACTCTTCAGATGAAATGGCAGTAACGCCTGCACATTACTATTGAAGATAACGTATTGTTGGATATCTTGGAAGATCTTGATAAAGGCATCTGAGAAGCTCGCTTGAAATTCTGTCTTTTTAAAATCTTGCATGACTGGTATTGGACTCCTTTGAAATTACAAAAAGCAGGACTATTGTCGCACTATAAATGCTGGAGATGCTAGGAACTTAATTGTGATCTTCCCCATTTACTTCATGATTGCCCCTCCATATTGAATTATTGGACTTTTATAGGGACCACACTACTAAAAACTATTCTATCCCTTCGTCTTCCACTTACCGCTTCTATCACTTTATTACATGATTTTCAAACTCTTCCTTCAATTACACGTCCGCAACGTAGCCTTTTACACACTGTTCTCTCCACTGCAAAAATATGAATCTTAAGATATTGGCAATCATCTAATCCTCCCTCGAATGAAGAATGGCTTGTAACGATGGTTCAGACAGCGTCTCATGAACGTATTATATACCGACTTCAAGATCAAGAGGAAAACTTTCAACAAGTATGGAATTCCTTTCTTAAAGACCCCTAAACGCTCTTTTTCTCCTTTCATATATTCTCTTTACTTTCTACCTCTTTATGCTCAGACAAGGAGTCGGTCTATATCTATCTCTATATCTTAATCTATTTCTATTTCTACAATTACGCTTGTATAAACTTATTTCTTTATAAAGTTGTATCTAAATTGTACTTCCTTGCATACTTGTACTTGCATTAATATTCACTCATGTATTCCTCTACTTACTTATGCTTACTTATTATTTTTTCCTGTTTATTTTACATTTTAACTTCTTTTTTTCCCCTTCTATTTACATTTCACTCCCTATCAATTTCCCTTATATCTTTCAATTCTAAACCCACTTTACCCTTTTTTCTATATATCTATAAATATCTCAATGATACTTGCATATTGAAATAAGTTTACTTATTAACTTACTCTTTATATCATATAAGATGCCTTATGTACATTTCAAATTTTCTACGTTTTATGTGATAATTATATTCTATATGCTTAAAATGTTAATTGGAATTACATATCTGTATATATATATGTATTTATTACAAGTGTTTTCAATAAAAAATTTCGACACAAAAAAAAGAGGATGACCCAGGCCCCTGCAGCCTGCAGTGAAGGGTCCTTACCTTACATCTGGTTAAGGTGACCCACCTTTGTAAACTTTCAAGGGCCCAAATTTAGAGTTTCTTGCTAAATCTGCAGTAATGCCATAAATCTGCAACTGCGCTATCCCACTGTTACACATTGTATTACAGAAAATGTATCTTTAAATAGGAATTTACACGTAGAAATAGAGTTTTTATAGGTTTTCCTGCATTTATTTGGTGTTGTTAGTGCCACATTTTTGCTGGTGGTAACACAAGGTTTTCGGACACTGCGTGATGCTACATATTTTTGGCACAGTAGTACTGCATCAAAGGCAAAACTAAAAAAAGGAAAATGCAATATTCTTTTTTCAAATATTTCAGGAACCTTTCATTTTCCTATATTGCTTTGCTGACTTATGCGAGGCCTGCACCCAGAGGAACAAGCAGTATTTAAGCCAATAGATCTGGTTTAAATGTTCTATCTTTTTGTTTTGTATACTTGAGCGCAAAGGTGCAATGACTATGCCCTACGTGGGTCCCAAGCTCACTGTGCCACTGGAACCAAGCTACACCCGACTGACTAGCCCCAAACAGGGTGAAACTGGTCTTGGGTTACTTCTGTCCTGGTTCAGGGAGGACCTGGCCTGGTAGTTAGATCTATACGGTTCCTATTGGTGCAAGACCAGGGTTAATTTGCATATGGTTAGGTCCAAACTGAGGTGGCATGATGTGCAAAATAATGATGGGCTGGGATGTGGACTGAGTAATTACCAGTGGCTGAGATAAATGTAAGCATTTTATCCATCAATGTTTGTATACTTTAGTGTGATGCCCTATTTGCCATGTCCAACTGATTTGCCGCCTGGTCAAGTTTCTGAATATAGCAGAAATAAAGATAAAAGACAAAATAAAATACCATAAAGCAACAAAGTGGAAGGACTGACCAATCTCCAGGAAGAATATACGGGATGGGGGCTACCCATGCAAACACTAACGCAGTTACGACTCCCATGGAATGCACAACCCAAAAGTAAGAAAAATAAGCCAATCCAGTTACAACCCAAACGAAATCCCTGTAGTCCCCAAGGCTGTCTTTCAATTACACAAGCTGCAACTGCAAGCCCAACTATTGCCATATTTCACAAATATATTATGCCGCCATTTTTATTTCTATTGACTAGGATCAGGGGCCACAATACCTTGGCTACTCCACAAATCCTTATTTTGTACCATTAATTTTAATATTTCTTCTATGTAAATTATTGCTACTGTAACCTTACAAGAACTTGGTTACTCCACAAATCTTAACCTTGTATCAGAAATGATAATATTTTTCCTCTATTTTATGTAAATTATCGCGACAGTTTTTATTAATCATGCAAATAAACAACTACTTACTTATTTACTATTGGCCATAGGCATGCCCAGACATGGATCCCCTGCAGTTTGCGACATCATGAAAATATTTTATAATTTACCATAACATGTACCAGGCCTGGGACTAAGTAGCATATTGAGCCGTACCTATACAACTGTTACCTGTACCAGCAAGGGTATACGTCATCTATTCTTGGCAGTAACTGGACTGTGTGGGCTATGCTGTCATATGTAGCTAAAGAAGAATGGATGGAAAAACATGCCCAACAAGCACTGGCAAAACCAATAGCTCTTACCTGTGTGAGAGCTACTGACTTTGCCCATGTCCTTTAGCCATGTTGAATAGCAGCGTGGTTGCTGTGCAGCATGAGTAAGAGTAAAAAAAGAAGAAAAAAAGCACTATGAAGTGGCTAGCACTGACCATGACATATTGCTTTTTTTTTCTACTGGCGAGTGGTCAACTTGGACACCGTGAGGCAGAGCAACATGAACAAAGGTAGGGAGGGTGGTAGGAGATGGGCAATGGGTCGGGAAAAAAAGGGATATATTGAGGCCATCGCTGGCCACGTCATTACACTTTTTTTCTTAAGGCGCTTGGGTGGGGCACACAGACAACAGAAGGATGACATTTGGTAGGGAGTAAGCAACACAGGCAATCAGAGGGTGGGGTTGGGAGGGAAAGAAGCAACATCCACAAAAATAAGAAAAAAGTTGTATGGCGCAGCCAGCACTTGCCGCATCATAGAGCTTTTAAAAACATTAAGCTATGCTGCAAAGCAGCCAGGCTGCTCTTCAACATTGCTATATGACATCGGCAAAGCCAATAGCTCTTGCATAGGTGAGACCTATTGCCTTTGCCAATGCTTGTTAAATTACTGTGTTGCAAGACAAAAAAAGTTTGAAGAGGTTCAGTTTTGTTTCACTCTATTACATGTTATTACTTAAAAACGCCCTTTTAGCCCCATTTACTGCACTACTGAACAAGTGGGTCGGTTTTACTGGTATATATAATGATATGGTCACCATCTGTAAGTAGAACTGAGTAGGTGGCTCTGTGTTGTGGTTGCGTGTATGATTACAATGGACTGTAATGGAGCCTTAGCAATTTTTATGACCTTTGATAATGAAACATTTTGGCCACACAAAATACAGGTGTTTACATTCGTCAAATGTTTAAGCCACTTTCCCATAGGGTTACAATCATGGGACTTTACTTTGTAATAAGTATGTGTGTTCTGCATGACTCAGAGGCGGGTGTCCTTCTGCCTTTAAAGTGCTCTGGGGAGCTTTGCGGATCTGTGAGTGAAGTTGCTTGGGCAGTATGCCAGGATCCGCGTCACCTCACTATTTAACTGTACTTTGGGTTGGGAGATTGTGAATTTGTTTCTGGTCTGTCCGTGTTGTGAAGTAAAGTAAAGGAACGACCACCGAGATTGAAGTTTGACCGGTTTGCACTCCACTGCCTACCTCCTTTATCGGACACTGATCACGTGACAACATGTCTAGAGTGAAAGGGGACACTCAGTCTGAACCTGCCTGTTGAATGAAGGAGATTAGATATTTAATTTGGTGCATTTTACAATTAATCCGGTGTTCCCTTTTGTGTAACATCGCAATTACCTTGAAATAGATTGTTTGTGCATGCAGCTTAGCTTTAGTCGGAGTTTGCTGCAAGGGACCATATGCCGGTTACAGCAGAATGTGCAGTCCAGCGAGGGGCAATACTTACTGTCAGTGTAACAGGGTGCGTTCATCGAATGTACTAGACCAGTGGTTCCCAAACTTTTGACTCCTGAGGACCCCCATTGAGTCACCACTGGAAGCCGGGGACCCCCAAGCAATTTGTATGAGTTAAATTTCCAACATTAAAACAGTAATTCGAAAAAAAACACACGTGTGCACACAAAACAAATACTCAAAGTACTAAGGGTTTTGGGGCCAGATGTACGACCATTTCATTTAGTGCCTCGCAATTGGCGACACATTGCGAGTGGCAAATTGCGAGTCGGTAAATGAAATGTACAACAGTGTATTTAACACTGTTTTGGATTTCCAATGGAGTCGCAAATTGCGAAGTTCATTAATATTAATGAGCCTCTCGCAATTTACGAGCCCATTGGGAATGCCAGCCCTCCCAGCGATGGTGGCCTGCTGGGCTCTGCAGTCCACCATGTCTCGGACGGCTTTTAAATAAAGCAGTTTTTTTGAAAAAAATGCAGCTTGTTTACCATGCATTTAAAAAAAAAAAAAAGAAAATGAAACATTTTCGTTTCATTTTCTAAGGGCAGGACAGAGGTCCCTGGGACCACTGACTGCCCTTAAAAAATAATTTTGCATGCATTTGCAAAGGGGAAGGGGTCCCCTGGGGACCCCTTCCCCTTTGCAAATGCATTACCATCTACTTGAAGTAGGTGGTAATTGTGACTGTTTTGCGACCGCAAAACATTTGTACATGGTTTTGAGACTCGCAATTTGGAAGGGAATGCCCCTTCCAAATAGCAAGTTGCAAAACCTATTTAGAGAGTCGCAAACAAATTGCGACTCGCGAAATAGGCTATGTACATGGCCCAATAGGTTTTTGCATGCACAAACGGGTTCGCGAACCCGTTCGCGCATATAAAAACAGATCGTACATCTGGCCCTTAGTATTTTATATTGAAGTAATAGCCCCTCTGTCACATGTATTTCATTTGTTTTATAGCATCTCGCATACCATTGTAGGATGTCAGAGCACTTTACATCACACACATATAGAGACATTGAATCATACATGTAAATCAGTGTGTATATAAAATGTTTAAAGAGTGCTTGGTCTGGAAAAGCACAAATTCAGGATTCAGAACATAATACAGTGGCTAGCATTGACTTTAACAATAAAAATGTATTTCCACCCGAATATATAATTTTAGCAGCATCAGGTTAATGAATAACTGGGACAAAATATAAGTTACTAACTGGTACCATGCAGTTTGCAAGCAGCTCTTTGATGACAGTTTATAGGTCCCTCTGCTAGATTACGATTGCCACTTATGAAGTGCACAGTAACAAAAGAAACTCTGTGACAAAAGCAGTAACCACGAACCTAGGCACATAAAATACTGCTTTTTAAGATGCATGTTACGTTACGTTCTTTGCAACAGGCATATTAACCCTATGTGCTACATTAGTTAAATCAAAGCTGCCACTGAACAAAACTCTCCGGCTCTCCAGCAGTTACATTAATCACGGGCATTTTCTTGACACTTTTATTGTTGCTGGAAAGCTGCTAATTATACAAGAAACGTTTCTGTGCTTTTAAAACTGTTGCCTACGGACCCCCTAGGATTGTGTCACGGACCCCTGGGGGTCCGCGGACCACAGTTTGGGAAACACTGTACTAGACTGTGCAGTGTGTCACATAATCTAGAATCGCAGCGCTGTGTGCTGATTAATCTGGCGTTCCCTTTTGTGTAACATCGCAATTACCTTGAAATAGATTGTTTGTGCATGCAGCTTAGCTTTAGTCGGAGTTTGCTGCAAGGGACCATATGCCTGTTACAGCAGAATGTGCAGTCTAGCGAGGGGCAATACTTACTGTCAGTGTAAAAGGGTGCGTTCATCGAATGTACTAGACTATGCAGTGTGTCACATAATCTAGAATCGCAGCGCTATGTGCTGAACCCCTGCACCATCAGTTTTTAGGTTGCGCTGTCTTGAAGAGACATGTAGTATCTAGATATGGGCTTCCAAAAGATGCCCACTTTTTCAATGGCACCAGCTACTGTCCTTTGAAAATGGTAGCTTTTGATTGGTGACTATGCTTAGTAGTTCCTCCTTAGTACCGCCTTTCCTCCTGCTGTAACCTCTCATGAGGACTGGCCCTCTTACGTGTGTTGTTACTCGGGATGTTTTGATTACAGTCTGTGAGCACTATGTCCTTAAATGACTTTCTGCTGCCTGCTGTTGCAGGCAGGACACGCTCTCCCGCAACCCCTCAAAACCTTTTAATGTGTTTGTGAGCTCAGGGAGATGGTCTATCTGATTCTTTCGGATGTGTCTGCGTGGGTTTCCTTTGTTTCATAGGAAATCACTCACTTTCGCCATGCTTTTGTTCCCGAAGCGACTTGGAGTCTAATCACACAAAAACTATTTACAGGCGACTTTCACTTCTGCAAATGATAGCTTTTGCTTCTGCCTTCTTTTTAGTTTGCAAGAGGAGCCTTGCTTCCCTGCAGCCTGGATTCTTCCGAATAGCATCGCTTTCCATCCAGCAACCCTCGCAGCTTGTTTATGTGTTTGTTTGTGAGTTGTGGGAGATGGTCTATCTGCCGCTTATCTTTTCACATTCTTTCGGATGTGTCTGCACGTTTTCCTTCTTTCAGGGGAAAGAGGGAAAGAACGGGGAGAGGGCTGGTCCTAATGGAAATAATGCAGGGCTTGGGACTGAAGAAAGTTTCCCTCTGAGCTAGTTAATTTGCTATAATGGAAGTGTCTACAAACTTTTTTATGCAGTGCCCTTCCTTGAGTGAAATTATTTAATTGTACCTCCTCGATAAGAGAAACATTTACTCACAATTACTCAACAAAATAATAAATAGTGGACTCAAGATAAAGATTTTTAGTGGGGCTTTTGTTCCCAAGGCGACTTGCAGCCGGATTACAAGAAAGTATTTACACACGATTTTCACTTCTGTCATATCAGCAGAATTCAAAAGAGCTGTTGAGTCCAAACCCTTTCATTCAGTTGCAGTGGGTGGGGCATGTGGGAATGCTTTCTTTCTGTTCTATCAGATAATTTTGTGTTTTGCAGCACAAGGGACTGAAGCGATTCTCGATTGAACTGAGGTAATGCACAACCAGGGAAGCCACGGACATGACCTCGAAAGAGGGCATGGATTGCTGTAATTCAGATTGGCATTTTTACGTATATTCCGAGTTGTAATTGCTCTCTCACCCACAACAGCTGATTTACCGGAGTGCGTGCAATTACCAGTTTTCATGCTTGGGGATGTTGCTAGGGCTGGTGCAGGGGGTTGCTTTTATTAGTGCATGTTTGAAGACTTTATATGTCTTTGTGTTGTATAACGCAGCATTCGCCAAATCAGTGAGCTTTATAAAAAAAAATGAAATCCACACTATCCCATTTAATGAAGAGTGGATTCACCCCTTCTCAAACCCCTTCCTTAGTTTGTGATTTCTTCATGCCACTGGTAATTTAGGTGTAATACGTTTCTTCAGACCAAATTACCAACAAATATTGGTAAAGCCAATAAGTCTCACATTTGAATTACGTTACCAAACCTTCAGGCAGAAATATCAAAATACCATAGCATTTAGAAAACTACTGCACCCTAATACGAATAGGTAATAGTCGCAAAGCCATCCCTTTTGTCTGTGATTTCTGCATGCTGCTGATCATATAATGACAATCCAACAAATTAAACTCCACAAATTTACACTCTGTTACATGCCATATAATTTCACTTCACATAAAACCACTCCATGCAACATAATTCCATTCAACACAACACAATTCAACTCCGCATAATTCCAGTCCACAACACAGAATTCCACTACACATCACATATATCCAAACCACACCACATAATTCCACATCATGCCACAATAATTCAACATCATGCCACATAATTCCACTCAATACTTGACACTCCACGACACAATACCACTACACATAATTCTACTACACTTCCCTGCACACCATGCCACATAATTCCACTACACAGTTACGCTCAATGCCACACAGTTCCACAATCTACATGATTTCACGTGACATAATTGCAATCCCCACAGTATAATTCAACATCATGCCACATAATTCAACTTCACTACATTTCACTCTATGTACATCCATGCCATGCAACATAATTATACTCCACATAATTCCACTATGCACCATGCTACATATTAACACTACACATATTTTTCCTTCTAGCCTCCTTGCAGCCTTGATCAGACACAGCTTAAAAGCGCTCTTGAAAGCACAGTGCTGAAAGCGAACAGGAGAAGCCATTCAATCACAGCCCATGCATATTGCTGTTTAGCGAGGGGCATCTTAACCCGCTCAGCCTCCTCTTTATTTTTGTATCTTCTTTAGTCCACAGTTTTTTTGTCTTTATTGTGCAATTATTCATAACAATTCATCCATGTGCTAAGTCACATGTGTTGTTACTCTGTATGTTTTATTTACAGTCTGTCAGCAATATTTTTTTTTAATGACTTTCTCCTATTGCACACATAACATGCTCTCCTGCAATCGCTTGTGTTTTTTTAAGCAGTGCGGCACGCCATGTTTTATCTCTTGTTTTTGCTTCAGCAATGGCTGCTGGGCCATTAACGCTGCAAACGCCCGAATATATATTTTTAAAAGGAGCGTGGCATGCCGTGCTTTATCTTATATTCTATTTAAGCCACGCTTTGTTATGTATTTTTACACCCCCCTCCACGTCCCTCTACACTACCTTAAGTATCCACAGGCGCTGTGCTTCATGTCTTAGCACGGCACCCGCTTTTATTATTATTATTTTTTTTTTATTAGCTTGGCGCCCACTTTACGGGCCACCATGTGCATAACTTTACGGGTGCCGTGCTTTAGGTTTCTGGCATAACGGCGAATAGGCACTTTTGATTGAGCAAAGTTAACAGTCATTTGTCAACTGTAACTGATTGTTGAGTACAAAGTGATTTTTCTGTTGCCTCTTCCTGTTGTTTTGACCCTGGTTGGGCTTTCTAACAAGTTGTATTTTTCACAAAGATTGATTATTTGTGCGAACAGAATTGTTGTTTTTCTTATTGTAAAAGAAGCTTGTTTATAACTGTGGATTCATTTGTACATAGTTATTGTTTTGTGTTTAGAATTGTTTGTATGATAGTTGTAAATAGTGTAAATGTTTGTAAGTAGTGTTTTTCTCAACCGTAAAAATGCCTTTCAAAATGATTTAATAAAAAATTTCTAAAAGGGTTTGAATAAAATAACCCATACAAACAATAGGTTTTTTTCCCTTGTTTGTAGTCTCAAAGTTGTGAGAGAAAATTATCCTGGGGGACAACATTGTTTTTGTTTTATTATATTACGGTCCAGTTGACCCCCTGTCCCAGGACCAAACTCCGTTTTTTTGCAAAAGTGCTTTAGGTTTCAGCATGGGGCCTGCTTTCATATTCACAACACAGGTGCCATGGTTTATGTTTTAGCACGGGACCAGCTTTGAGATTTATAAATACAATAGCTGAAAGTCTCGCAAATGCATTATCGATGAATGCCCAAGTGGACAAACTAGCAAGATAAAGCTTTGTCACTCTAGAAAAGCTGCAACAGATTTTACCTCATTTGGGATTTCCACACAAGGTCCAAGCTACCATCTCCCATGTTCTGTCCAAACTCGATTACGCCAATAGCCTCTACCACGGATCACCTTTAACAACCATGAAACGACTACAACGGATTCAGAACTCGGCTGCCAGACTACTCTTGCATATCACACCGCGAGACCACATCTCACCTGCCTTGAAAGCCCTGCATTGGTTACCGGTTGCCAGAAGATCCACGTTCAAGCTACTTTGTATCACCCACAAAACAATACATGGAATGAGACCGCTCTTCATCAGGAATAAAATCACCAAAAACATTCAACAACAGAACCTCCGCTCTAAAGGGGCGTCAGCCCTCAAAATCCCAAGATACAAGAAAACAACTATGGGTGGAACTTCCTTCTCTGTTCAAGCAGCCAAACTATGGAACTCTATAACCCCCAACATAGGATCCACCGACAACCACCTTATCTTCAGAACAATACTCAAGAATTGGCTCTTCCTCACATAAGCACCATACGCAAATAGACATTTACAGCATATCCCTCTGTATACAAGCATTTATTTTCACTATAGATATATACCAATCTTTGTGTATTGTTTTTTGTATAAACATGTAAAATAATTATGTTAAAAAAAAATCAGCTTTGGTGTACATGTACTTGCTTCGATTGTGCATCCATGTATCTTCCATGTACTTGGATCTGTGTGTCTGTTACTTTTCTCCTGAAAAAGCATATCCAATGCACTACCCTATTTCTCATCCTGTAACTCTATCAATATCTTTGATCTACATATACTTACCTCCTTTATGCATCTATATACTTTCAATGTACTTATGGATCTATATATTTATCACTTTCTTCTAATTTAGCATTTCCAATGCACTACCCTATTTCTCAGCCTCTACTTCTCTCAATGTATTTTCTAGCCCAACTTTCTGACCCATCTCAAACTTCTTTCTACTACTCTTTCCAATGCACTCCTCGATCTCTAACCCTATACATCTTTAAATATATCCTCTACATCCACCCTCTCATTTATCTCAAACCCCATACCACTACTATGATCCCCAAAATAACCCTTTCTAGACTCTCTCCTACCCTTCCCCTCCTTGCATCATCTGACACCTATTTTACTATACCGATCCCCCAAAACAAACCTTTCTAAACTCTTCCCCTCCAAAACCCTCTTTTACTCATCCAAAAGCCTCCTCCTAATGCTATGACCTCAAATAAAAAAACTAAATCCAAATCCTTCACTCTTCTATCCCTCCACTATCCTTTTTAATCAAAATAACAGACTAACATGTTCACTTCTCAAATTCCATATTCCCCTATACTGATTCACCACTAATCCTTTATGGGTTTCAGAGTTGCGTGCTACTCGCCAATAAAGCGTTTCAACACCCCATCAGGGTTACAAGTTCTCAATCCAAATAATTGACTAACATATCCACCAGTCAAATTACCTTCATGTTTCACCATACTAATTTAACACTAATCCTTATGGGTTCCAGAGTAGCATGCTACTCGCCAAAAAGGAGCTTCAAACCCCCATTAGGGTAGCAAGCGCTATATAAATACAAACCTCTTTCCCTCTTCTATCCCACCACCTACCCTTCTCTATCCAAATAACTGAATACCATATCCACCACTCAAATTACTTTATATTTCACTAAACTTATTTTCAACACTAATCCTTTATGGGTTCAGGAGTAGCATGCTACTCGCCAGAAAAACGCTTCAAAACCCATCAGGGGTAACAGGTGCTATATGAAGGCAAACCTTTCTTCCCCTATTATCCCTTCGCTATCCTTCTCACACCAAATAACTGACTAATATCCGCCACTCAAATTACTTTCATATTTCACCATACTAATTCACCACTAATCATTTATGGGTTACCGGAGTAGCGAGGTTCAAACCCCATCAGGGGTAACAAGCGCTATATAAATGCAAACCTTTTTTTCCTCTTCTATCGTTCTGCTATCCTTCCGAATCTAAATAACTGACTAACCTATCCATCACTTAAAATGTACTTGCATGTTTCACTATACTAATTCAACACTAATCTTCTATGGGTCCCGGAGTAGCGTACTACTCGCCGAAAAAGCACTTTGACGCCTCATCAGGGGCTGTAAGTGCTACATAAATGTAATTACAATACAATACAATTATTTGCATCACCAATAGCTCAAACTTTCAGTAATGCGAGACCTATTGAATTTCAAATGATTGTTTCTTATGGTGGAGGGAGTAGAGAATAGGGACAATGGAAGAGATTGTGGCCAACATAAACAACAGGAGGGATAGTGGGAGGAAACAGACACTAGGGCAATAAAAAAGCGCTATGATGCAGCCAGTGCTGGCCGCTTCATTGCGCTTGTTTTTCTTATGGCAGGTAGAGAGGGGCCCGAACCAGACAAAGGGTTGTTGGGAGGAAGCAACGTGGACAACAGGAAGATGGAGGGGAAGAAGCAACACAGACAATGGGAGGTGCAGAAAAATCACGAACAAGAGGAGTAGGCGATGGAAGAAGTAACAGAGACAATGGAGGTGGGAGAAGAAATAATTAAAATAGTACAGTGCAGAAGGACCCTAATCAAAATGAAGCAATCAGTACTTTGTTCATACTCCACACGAAAGAAGAGGAAGTGAAGCTGGCATATGCTTGCTAATTAGAAGCCAGCAAATAAGAGTGACAATGAAGCCAACAAATTGTAAGCAATTGGCGGACTCCAAATCCCTTTTTCTATACAATATGTCTTGCAAGCAAATGCGCTAGGGCGGTTGGTTGACAGCAGCTGTATAGTTAATGCCAAGGTACCATAGTTGTTAGAAAAAAAAAAAAACGTGACTTCATGTGCATCCTGAAATGTTAAGTTAGTAAAATGTTGGTTAAGCTTAATCCTCATGAGAATAGTACAGACCTAACTCCAACCTGATTTCTTAAACAGCAATATGAACCTCATGGATGTAGATTCACTAAAATGACAGGGGTAGCGGAAGTGACATCACCCCCCTCTTTGACCTTAAGGACATGAAAGGAAGTGACATCATATGATCTTCGACCATAAATGTCTTCAGAAATTGGTATCACATGACCGTAACCCTGAATACATCTCAATTATTGACCTAGCTTTATTAGTTTTATAGGTGTAAAACATATGAAGCACATCTGTAGAACCAATGTACATTTACCCGTCTACACAGGTGGCAATAAAGCAACATGTCAGTCCATCAAGAGCGCTGTGCCAGTTCATGCTGAGATTTCGTGGACAGGATATAAGCGCCCAGGTGCGCTTTCCCTCTGAAAAACAGAGGTTGACCCGTTTCACTTCCCTACAGGAGTAGGGGCAGGCATGTGCGGGTAGGAAGAGCAGAAGGTTCGAAAAATAGTAAAGGAGGCGGGGGAGCATCACCATTTTAGCGAGGGCCACTTTGCCTGTGGGCGAGAGTGGGAGTGTAGACCTGAAACTGATCTGGGCCCTGAGCGCTGTCACCGCTCTGCCCAGGTTCCCGTCTAGTAAATCCTCTTGCCGACGGTATATCTGGATCCCCAGATATTTGAAGGTGTCCACCTTCCAAACTACTCTCGTGCCCTGGAGGCTGTACTCGGGGTCCGCCACCTCATTTCCAAACGCATATAGACACGACTTACCGGCATTGACTCGGAGCCCCGAGAGGTCAGCGAAGCGGCTCAGCAAGGGCACTAGTTGCTCCGGCATGCGGCTTACGTCGCGGATGAAGACCAGCAGGTCATCCGCATACAATGACACCTGGTGAACTCCGTCTCCCAGTATGATGCATCTGCCAAATGCTGCCTCAGGGCCACAGCTAAGGGCTCCATGGCCAGCGCAAAGAGCAACGGTGACAGAGGGCAGCCCTGCCGGGTGCCTCTGCCAACCACCACGGCCTCCGAGACATACTGCCCTAGTCGGACGCGGACCACGGGGCCACCATACAGGCGTCCCACCATCTGCAAGAAACCGCCATCTATCCAATACGCCTCCAGCACTGCCCGCAGGTACCCCCACTCCAGGCAGTCAAAGGCCTTTTCGAGGTCGAGCACCAGGCATCCCGCCCTGGGCCAGACCGCCGTTGCCTCCGCTGCTACCCGGAAGAACCTCCCGAGGTTCAGAGATGTGGATCTCGCTGGCACAAACCCGTTCTGGTCCGGGTGCACTAGATGCGGGGCCACTGGCGCCAGCCGCTTGTAATAACTGCATGATGAGCATAACACATCACAGAAAAAAGGACTATTTTAGAAATCACATATTATGGTGCAAACTGTATGAAAGCAGTAAAGTATTGGGGTGTAATACTTAACCTGAATTGTAGTGAGTGGACAAATTCTTGGTCGGTTTCGAGGGGGGGTCTACCTTTGACAAAATATTTCAAAAACTGGCGGGCAAATAGTGCATTAAAAAGTACAATTTTAAAATACATTTGCAAAAAAGTAATAGGCCCTGAAAGAGCACTCATTCATATTCAACTTCTCTCAAGGTGTGCTAGTTCACCCCATTGTTCTCAGAATGTGCTATGAATCCCCTTATGTCACCAGGGTCAGCAGTTTGTCTGGGGGGGGAGGGCTAATATGCCCAAAATTACCTACAATATTCCAGTGTCAGAATCTTGCAATTAATGCCATAATATACCTTGGATTACTCACATGTCAAATTATCTCTAGTATGTCAGGGCCCATATTTTGTCATGGTTGCTCCCCTCCCAGATGTAATGGTTTTCCTCACTTTTGCCAGGAAGTATTAACTATGAGCTAGCACTAGAATTTTGCCATGAGTGCCCCTATGCCAACAATGTGCTTAAGTGTGTTAGTGCCAGTATTTTTCCATGGGTGCCCATTAAGGCAAGAATTACCTTCAGTATGTCAGTGCCAGTATTTTTCACAGGTGCCTGTCATGCTAACAATTGCCGCAAGGAGCATTATTTGTCTATGTGTGTCTCTATAAACCAACAATTACCTTCAGTATACCAGGGTAAATGGCAGACTAGCAAGCATAACACCACATTCTCACTCACACTCCACCATTTACTCTAACTTGCACACATTTATTCTCACTCACTGTCTTGCTCATTCTCACTCATTCTTACTTAGACTCAGTCACATTTACTCATGCTCACTTGCAGTCACTCCATCATTCTCATACACTCTCACTCATTCTCTCTCCTTCATCCACACTCATTCACTCAAACTTACTCATGTGCACTCATTCTTATGTCACTCATTCTGACCCATTAATACTCACTGACACTCAATCTCGCTTACTATCACTCACTACTTGTCAGTGACTCTCGCTCACGTCTACTCACACAGACACACACTCACACACATGCTCACGTGCGTGCAAACACACTCTCACCCGTAAGCACGCACACTACATATATTCAAGAACATCTGCCATTGGAGGTCTCGTACTAGCTCCTAATGATACATTTTATGTTTAATTACACTAATATTGAAGATATAGAAGTATTCACTATTAGTGAATTAGTGTAGTATAAAATGGGCAGAAAACAAAACTGGAGCACGACGCGCATGACTTCTTGGTACTGATTTTGCTTCCTATGAGGCCAGGGGTTGCAAAAGTAGTGCCAGGGGTCACAGTGGGCAAGCCAGGGGTTGACCCCTAAATGACGTCCATGCAATGACCCCTCACAAAGAGCGAGTAACACTGGGCATTAAAGGTTTGCAAATGCATGGATAACATGACAACCCTTGACAAATATTTGAATCTTCAAACACTTTACCAATGGGGTTCAATGTTGCAAATAAATGAAAAGTTGTAAAATATGGATGATATTGATAAGATGATTCAGCAATGGTAGAGTGGAGTGGACTGATTGGAGAGTACCACTAAGCAGGTGTCACATTTAGAGACCACTTTAAGAAAGGTGGTATACACTCCTGACTGGATAATTCAAAACAGTTGTTGATGACTTTCTCTAGAGCTCCATAAACTATTGCAACATGCAACCCTTTTTAACAAAAGGATCCTGATGGTCAACACTTACTGCCATAGTGCCAATGACTACTTTGAGGAAGGCCCAGGCGACTCCGATTCCCAAGATGATGCTGTGAAGCTCAGAGATGTGCTGCAAACCCGATGTCAAAAGAAGTACACAGAGGCAGAGCTGAAGAGGAGGAATAGTGAAAGAGAAACATTACTCAATGTTCTCAGACACACATTAACTACAGATAAAATGTTAGCTGATTACAAGTAGTGTACCACTCTCTACTACAATCAACATGATCAAATAATAAATATGGAAATATACAAAAAATATACAACTATATAAAAATAAAAAAAAATAAAAATATTCAAATGCAAATCGAACTTTTTGTGCTCCACCCAAGGAACTGGCTGATGATAATCTCACTTCTCCATTGGAAAATAATAAGCTTTAAGAGATCACTTGGGTACATTTGTGTAGGGCACAGAGTAAGCGGAGTTATTTGTCAGCTTCGAGGGAAGGTGTTGCCATGAATCAACTCAAAGGCACCTTGATAGTTCTTGGAAGGACTGAAGGTTGAGTTGATCCCACTGACTCAAACCAGTGACGGACAGGTTACTCACAATGTCAATAACAAACCCACATCTACTGAGCTGTTATATGCATTTTTCGCGAGCAGTTAAGGTTGCTGGAACTCATGGCCCTTGGTCATGCACACTTAATGACAATCTTCGAAGGAAATTATTAATTAATTTACTAGTATATCTATGACTTGAACAACAGCACTTGGACACTGCATATCAGTTGGTGTATAGACCTGGATCAAGGTATGACCAAGTCTAGATCAAATAAAGTTAATCAGGAAACCTCAGAGTATATCTTTGAATCAAGTTTAAACCTGCAGTAATCAGTTGATATTACTCGACCCAAAAATAGTAGGTTTAGGCCACCTCGTTATTATTTGGGTAACTTAGAAGTTAAAAAACTTTCATCCTCATCTTGGTGAAAGCAGTAATTCCTGCATAGAATTTCTGCGCAAAAGTCTAAACATAAGCATGTAGGTGGTGTGCTTCACCGATTACATTTAAAAGTAGCTATAGGCTCCAAGGATGTCAGGGTGCCTTCTTGCAGGGCAATTCTTCTCCGACAATTTGTGAAATAAGTGCAGCCTTGATCGATGAGTGGTCCATGGGCTTGGTGTAGATCTCTTCTTTAAGGCCAACAAATACAAAGACCATGTGAGAAATGAAACAACTTCAGTCATTGTAGAAACTAACGTTTTTAGAACAGACCCAGTATCCTGACACTAAAAAGTACTATGTATTGTATTTAGAAAAGGACATATTACCTGTGCCTGAAGGTCGAAGGTCAGCATGGAGAAACAGAGATTCAGCATGAAGTACTGCGACTGGAGGCTCTCCAATGCACCCCCTACTCTGAAGGCCATCATGTTTGGGCTCTGAATGAGGATCACGGCGCAGATGACATGGAAAAGCCCAACAAGGAGGAGCATGACGAACCCTGGCTGACAACAGAAGGCAAAAAAGTCACAAAGCATGAAGAGGAATCAAACCTCAACAAAATGTATCATAAAAGACTCCTGTTTGTTCACTTTTTTTGCAGACTGTACAATTAACTATCTGCAGCTCTTCTTGAGGGAATACGGGCAAGTTTGCATTATTCTTACAGTTGTTCACAAATATACAGAACAATTACCAAAACAGGAATTCCATAAATATGTTTTGACGTGTCAGTTGAGAAATCACACATTTGTGAGCATCCATCGTACAAAATAAACGGTTTTACTTTAAACGCAGTTGTACAGAATCAAAATACTGCACAGCTGTGATAATGCATGTGCAACTTGCCTCTCTCTTGCTCTGGCACTAACTCTGCACACCTCCTCTTTGTCTTGTTTTCCATCAACTAGTTAGCATTGTACCTGCTTCAGGGTCACAGACATCTCCTGACCGCTCAAACTCAGGTTTCTTCAATTTTTCAGTTGTTGCATTGCTAGGATTTTGTTTGCCTTGGAAATCAGGAATAGTCCCCTCAGGAATTACCTGGGGGAGAGTGGTCATTCCATGTACTAGATCTTAACTCCTTCATTACCATATAACTTATGTACCTCAGACTTGGTTTCTGCAAGGCAGCGCTCTTGTACAGACAAATAAGAGTCTGGCCCTAGTCACCATGGTCTTTACCAGGCTTTCGACACACTTGAATTTAATTGTTAGCAGCTCCTTATCTTCGGGCTACACAGACAAAAAGATGTTTGATTTATTATAGGTCGTCAGTTACTCCAAGAGGTTCATTCCAACACCTTCGCTAGCACTGGGGGATTCTAACTGGTGTGGTAATGCCACACATTTTCCCCTCAGGACAAATTTGGCCATTCTGACTTTTTCACCTTGGTACAAGGAAAAACCTTCAGTATAGATTTCCCTTTATCTCCAATGCTGAGGCATGGAACTCAATTGTAATTGCATTTATATAGCGCTTACTACCCCTGAGGAGGCGTCAACGATCTCCCCGGGAGTAGCACACTACTCCCGAGACCATAAAGGATTAGTGGTTAATTAGTATAGGGAAATATTAAATTAATTTGAGTGGTGGACATGGGAGTCTGTTGGTTGGATTGAAAAGGATAGTCAAGGGATAGAAGAGGAAAGGGCCTAGAAATTGTTTATTTGTAGATCATAGCAGTAGGAGGAGCTTTGTGATGAGTAAAGGATAGATGGAGGGGGAAAGAGTCTTAGAAGCAGATTAGGGAGAATGAGGATGAAACACATTAGTCTAGGAGGGATACATGAGTAAAGGGTTTAGAAAGGCTTGTTTGGGAGCTCTGAAGAGGTTTGAGATAATGCAAGAAGGGTAGAGGAGGGAAGAGTCTAGAAAGGGTTATTTTGGGGGTCATAGTGGTAGTATGGTGTTTGGGATGAGTCAGTGTGGAGGCAGAGGATATATTGAGAGAGGAATAGCATCATACATAGGGTAGTGCATTGGAGAGAGTAGTAGAATGAGGCTTGGGATGAGTCAGAGAGTAGAGGATTTATTGAGAGAGGCATAGGGTGAGATTTGGGGAAGTACATTGGAGATGCTAAATTAGGAGTAAAGTAATGAATATAGAGATGCATAAGTACATGGATGCTATATATGTAAAAGAAAGGTAATACAGCTAGATTTAAGTTGTTTTTAATAAACTCAGACTTACAAGTAGTAGAACTAGACATCACAGGGGCACATCTGCTCATGCAGGTACGTCCTCACATATAATATAATGCACCCTGTCTTAGGGCTCAAAGGCCTGCTGTAGGGGTGACTTACATATATTAGGTGCAGTGACTTTGGCATGACACACAGGAGTGTGTCATGTCGGGTTTTCACTCATGATTTGCAGTGTGGGATTTGTATGTGGGTCCCTCACGGTGGCATAAGATATGCTGCAGCTCTTAGGGACCCTCTTTAGTACCCCTGCCCTAGGTACCTGGAGTACCATTTACTAGGGTCTTACTGGAGTGCTGAAGTCCTTAGCCAATTGTGAAACAATCAGACATTACCTTGTTTTAAGGAAGGAGCACTGGCACTGTGGACTGGTTAGCAGGCTTCAGTGCACTGTCAGAGTTGAAAATCAACAGCCAGTAGCAAAAAAGGGGGCAAGAAGTGGGGGGACATGGGGCGTGGCTTGGCGCCCGGCGAGGACGGCAGCGCGGATGTAAGCGCTCCCGGTTGCTCGGGGATTCCGCCGCTTTCCTCACACCACTTCTGCCTGCAAACCCGATTTCACGGAAGCGGAGACTGCAGCCTACAAAGCGGTTCCGAGTTCAGGCTTCGCTGAGCGCCGGAATGGTGGTTTTCGGCGATATCTCGGCGGACGCGGCTGAGTGATAGTCGCGCCCGCCATTTTGTTTCTTGTCAGAGCGGACTTCGGCGCTCCTGTTGCTCGACCATGCGAGCTTGCTCACGAGACCTGGGACTTGCTAACTTTCTCTGGTGAGGTTTCTTTCTACATTTTTGTCTCACCGCTGCCCTAATTTCATATAAGCTGCTCTTCAATGAAGTTAAACGAGTTTCTTCAGAATTCTGCGTGTCCTGGGCGGCCATTTTACGCAAATGGACTTTCCTTGTTTCAAATATCCTGCTGATGCCATCACTTTAAGTCACCCCTTTGCTGGGGGCGCTGTTTTCTCTAACGCTCCTACATTTAACGCTATCTGCATTTCGAAGCAGCTTTGAGCATGGCTCCTGTTTGCTCTCCTTACCTGCTGTCTATATCTTTTTGACGTCCTCCACCTGAGGGACCTTCTCTGTTCTACAAAGCGAATTGGTTGCGGCTCTACCCATCTTTTTGACTCTTTGGCATTCTTATATTCAGTGCAGTTTTCTAGTCAAGAATTAGGGCTTATTGTTGGACTATCTCTTTATTTTCGCCTCACCAACGACTTCCTTCAACTTCATTTTTATGGAAAGGAAGACGTTCCCTCGGACCCCCAAAAATCCACGTCGTGTCTTCATCAAAAACTCCAGAGTCTTCTCTGCATTGGCACACCTTGAGGCCTCTCAAACTCTCGCTACTCAAATGTCGCAGTCATCAGCGGAGCGACCTATCCAGTCTTCAGGAACAGTCACGACGAAACGTCTTAAAAAACACCCTCCATCGCCAACGGGGTCCACATCGGCTGTCTCTATGGAGCTGTTATTGGAAGAGATCCGTGCTCTCAAGCCCTTCATGGAAGAAACCAATTCTAAGTTGCAGGTCCTTACCGACAACTGGTCCCAAATGGATGCCAGAGTGACTACAGTGGAACACTCTATAACTTCTCTCCAAGAGTCTTCCTCCAAGGTATCGCACATGCAGTCTCAAATTTCCTCTCTCCAAAAGCAAGTTGAGGAATTGGAAAATCGAAATAGGCGCAACAATCTTCGTCTCTACGGCCTGGCGGAGAATTGTGAGGGGGATGACCCTATTGCCTTCTTCAAATCATTTCTGCCCAAACTTCTTCATTTGCCTGAAGACACTAAGCTCAACATCCAACGTGCACATAGATTGGGTCGGCTCCCTTCTACTTCCTCTCCCTCTTCACGACCAAGAGGTGTCATCATGTACTTTTTAGAATATACTGACCTCCTCAAGGTTATTTCAGCAGCTCGTGCCTCACCTCGCTTACAATGGTCAGGCTCCAATCTTTTCTTTGCGCAGGATTATGCAAGAGCCACAGCTAGTCGTCGCAAGGCCTTCTTGGACATGCGACCAGAACTTCGTGCAATTGGAGCTAGATATGGCCTTTTCCACCCTTGCCTATTCAGAGTGACCCACAACAACAAGACCACGACATATGAGGATCCTGTCCGACTTCGCAGCTTCTTGAATGCAACCCAAGCATCTGACATGGACTTTTCCAGCTCTTCGTCATCTTTCCCGCCATGATTCCAGCGTGATGCAGCACCGGAATATCAATTAATTTGCACGCTTATTGTGCATTGTTGAATGTGTTACTGTTGGTTTGTGCCACGTTTCTTGATGGCTCCGGTTTTCTTGTTATCTCCCCCACCTTTCGTCATTTTTTCTTGTATTCCAGTTCGTTAATTAATATTGTTCGCCGCTATTTCTTCACGCACCCTTGTGTTATTTCCTGTTGTTTTGTTCCCATTTTCTCTTAATTGTCTCGCTCACTACTGGTTTTCTTCCCTTTTCCTTGCAGGTTTTTACATTTTATATGGTGTCTCCCCCTCGACCTGTCGGTCCGCTTGCATTGGACGCTTGCTTCCTCTGCCTGGTGCTCCCCCCTCATTCATCTCCTCGTGTATCCTTCCCCTGATGATCGATCCTCCCCATCTCTACCCTTCGTAAGTATGTTTTCCTTTTCCTCCTGGATGTTCATTTCCCTTCTTGTTTCTTTTTCACTTTTAAGTTCACCAATTTCCTTCTGTTCACAGGTGTCTCTCCTTTTTGTTTCTCAAATTTTCTTCGTTCATCATCTTCTTCCTATTATTCTACTTCCCTCCTGGACTACCTTCACATTTTCTCCACAGCGACTGCTTTTATTCTCCTTTTCTTCACCTTATTTTCTCTTTCCTCGTTCTTTTACTCATTATCACACTGTTTTGTCTTTCATCGACTTTCTTATTTTCCATGATTTTCTCATTCTTCTGGATCTTCTTTCCACCTTTTTCCTTTTCTCTGCTTTCTTCCTCTTCTCTGAAATGATATGTCTCTCAAGGTAATCACATGGAATGTTAAGGGCGTCAACTCCCCTATCAAACGTCAAAGAATTTTATCTCACCTCTCGCGTTTGAATGTGGACATTGCTTTTTTGCAAGAGACCCATTTATCTGATGCAGAATCTGTTAAATTGAAGAGAAGTTGGGTGGGTGATGTTTATTATTCTCCTGGGGATGGTAAACGTAATGGCGTTGCTATTTTATGTCACAAAGCTCTCTCTCACTCCCTGCTTGCTCAGGAATCGGATGCTGAGGGTCGATGGATATATGCCAAACTTTCTATCAAGAATGTTCCAATTTCTCTCCTGAACGTTTATGCCCCTACCACTGGTGATCCCACCTTCTGGCACTCATTTTCCCAGCACATCACCAGATTTATAGATGATAATTTTATATTGGCAGGAGACTGCAATCAACCCTTAGATCCCTTTCTAGATAGAAACTCCAAAGCACACTTCATTCCTAACAAAGCACATAAATCCTTCTCCCAAGCCATCTCTCAACACAAACTCACTGATGCTTGGCGCCTATGCAACCCAGAACTTCAGGAATTTACTTTTTATTCTCCATGTCACCATTCCCAATCTCGTATTGATTACATTTTTGTCACTCACAACATCGCCCAAACTCTTACTCATGCGGAAATTGGCCCAATTTTACTTTCTGACCATGCCCCCACATTAGTCCAATTGGACGTTTTACCCAGATCAACAGGCCCTAAACGCTGGCGTTTCAACAACTCTCTCCTCCTGGACCCTAAATTTACTACTTCCTTCACTTCCTTCTCCCATGAATTTTTCTCCCTAAATGATACCTCTCCTGTCCCCAAACACACCATTTGGGACGCTTTTAAAGCGGCAGCCAGAGACTTCATCATTGGCTTTGTTGCTAAAAAACGTAGAGCTGCTCGGGATTTTACTAAGGCTATTCTCCTGGATATTAAGAAATTGGAGCATTCTTACTTCACTTCTCGTTCACAGCATACTCTAAATGCCTTGGTGAGCGCTAAGATGAAATTCAACAAAAAATCTACGGATGACGCATCTCTGTATTTATTAAAATCTAGTGCCAAGTTTTATGGAGGCAAAAATAAGGCTGGCAAGATTTTAGCTAATTATCTCAAGGTGAAACACAATAAATTAAACATTGACTCAATTTACGACACCAACTCAAATCTCAAACACACAGATGCAGATATCCTCACTGAATTCTCTACTTTCTACAAGACTCTATACTCTTCTGAAACTCAGCCTTCTTCTCATTCCCTCCACACATTTTTCTCCTCCATTCAAAAACCATCTCACTTCCCACTTGATCTCTCCCATCTGGAACTTGATATATCCCAGCAAGAACTCCTTAAAGCGCTCAACACTCTTCAAAAGGACAAGGCCCCCGGGCCGGACGGCTTCACAGTAGAATTCTTTCTCCACTTTTCAAAACTCCTCATCCCCAGACTCCATTCCCTTATTGGCTCCTTCCTTTCCTTGGGTTCCTCATCGGGTTCTTTCTCCGACGCCCATATTTGCCTTATACCCAAGGAGGGAAAGGACCCTCAACACTGCAAAAACTATAGACCAATTTCTCTGGTCAATATTGATTATAAAATGTTTGCAAAGTCTCTTGCGGCACGACTCGACCTTCTTCTTCCAGACCTGCTGGGTGCGGAACAGTCGGGTTTTGTCAAAGGCCGTTTTATCACCGATAACACCAGGCTCCTCTTTAACGTTCTTTCTAAATCCCGCCTTTTACCCCACTCCCTTGCGGCCATTGCCTTAGACGCCGAAAAGGCATTTGATAGGGTTGAATGGACTTACCTATTTCACACCCTCCGGTGGTTTGGTTTTGGTCCTGTTTTTATATCCTTGATTTCACTACTTTATTCTAATCCCCGCGCTGCTGTTTGTGCCAATGGTCAAATATCTTCCTTTTTTGATTTAAAAAGAGGTGTTCATCAAGGTTGTCCCTTATCTCCCTTTCTCTTTAATTTGGCCTTAGAACCCTTCCTCTCCAAACTCCGTCAAAACCCCTCCATCCATGGTTTCCAGACGTCGGACTTCCACATTAAGCTAGCCGCTTATGCAGATGATATTTTGCTCTTTGTCTCTAACCCCTCCGTTTCCATTCCTGCCTTTCTCACTGAAGTCCACACTTATTCCCAAATATCGGGCTATAAACTTAATAACGATAAGTGTGAGATCCTCCCCTTAACTAAATTCACATTCAAACCTGATTTTGATGCCTCTGGCTTTACATGGAAACCTTCCAATATTAAATACCTCGGAATGCATGTTACCCCTACCATCTCAGACACTGTTTCCCTGTGCCTCTCCAAATGTACTCAAAAATTAACAGATCTCACATCCAAGTGGCATCCCCTTTACTTATCCTGGTGGGGCCGCCTTGACACTATTAAAATGATGTGTTCCCCCATTGTTCTCTATACCCTCTCTAATATTCCGGTCCCTATCCCTTCCAAATTTTTCAAAAAGATCAACTCTATTCTCATTGTCTTTTCTTTGGAATAAAAAGAAACCACGAATGTCTCTAGCACGTCTGATTCGTCCTAAATCAGAGGGTGGGGCTAACTTTCCTGATTTCCCAGCTTACCACAAGGCATTCCAGTTGAGGCAAGCCTCTTTTTGGCTACAAGACCCTGACACCCCATCTCCTCTATGGACCAAATTTGAACGCCTCCTTCTATCTCCCTTTTCCTTTGCTGAATACCTCTCCTTCTCCCGCAAACCCGTTTCAATCTCCACTCCAATTCATAAGTTTACCACTAAATTACTCTTCTCTCTCACTCACGTGCCTCCTACCACCACTGCTGATTTCCTCTCCTCCCCCATATGGCACAACACATCCTTACTCATACGTGATAGACCCTTTTTTTGGAGCACCTGGCATGCTCGAGGTTTGCAATGGATCTCCCAACTTTTCTCTCGTTCCTCTTTCTTACCTTTTGACACCCTTCGCTCCCTCTATGACCTACCCACTTCCTTTGCGCGCAAATACCAACTGCTTAAAAACACAGTTCTAACGAAATACATTGACCTCTCTCAGCCCTGCCCTTCTTCTCCTGCTCCCTCCACTCCCACCTCCGCACTTCATTCCTTTTTACGTACTACACCAAAAGCCTCTGCCATTTACAAGTACCTTCACGCTGGTGAGACTCCGAGACCCAAATCTAAAGTGGAAGAGTCTTGGGAGCTTGACTTGTCTGTCTCTTGGTCGGTCTCTTTCTGGGACAAAATCTGGACCAAACTACGCAAGTCTTCCAGAGCAGCGACCCTCACTCAGACTTTGTTTTTCATTTACAACAGACTTCTTTTCACACCCTCTATCCTTCACAAACGCTTTCCTAACACCCCCCACACATGCTGGTCCTGTTCATCACCACAAGCTGATTTGTTTCATATGTTATTTCTATGCACTCATGTTCGTAATTTTTGGCTGCAGGTGTGGGCTCAACTTAATTTAATCTTCCACACTACTATCCCACTTTCTTACACACACATTTTTATGGGCAGTCTCTCCCCTTGCTGGGATGCTGTTGATCTCAAACCTCAAATTGTCGACCTATTACTTGCCGCCGCCTTCCAACAGATAACGGTCAACTGGAAGGATTTCTCCAAGATTTCATTCAAAGCGTGGTGGTTTAATGTATGCCATAACCATAGACTTGACACCGCTCATGTCTTCCCGGCGAGTATGGCTACTAAACGCATGGACCTATGGACTCCCGTCACACTTTATCTGGACTCATGTAGTAAACGCTTGTTTCACCCTCCGCCTCTGCAACAGGAAGTCTCTAAACCTCCTTAAACGCCCGATACATTCTATTTATTCTCCATTGTACCATTATTCTTTTAATTCTTTCTGATGTTTTCATGGTTTTCATATTTCATGCTTAATACATTTTCCCTTTACCTCTTTCCTTTCTCTTATCTTGTATCCAGATTTCTTTCATTATAAGGATTGCATTTGTATGATTGCATTGTTCTGCTCAGAGTTTTTTCCTTGATATCATATTGTATTTTGCTTTGACACCTGGCTTTATTTTTTATTAATTTCAATAAAAATTTCTTGAACTTAAAAAAGAAGTGGGGGGGACAACTACAACAAAAGCCCAGTTTCATACATAGACACTTGTGGCAAATGCCAGGTCTGCTACAGAGTTGGTGGCGGGGGGGGGGGGGGGGGGTCTCAAAGAAATTCCTTATAGATCAAACTTGGAAGGATCCCAAGGGATGTTATGCAACAGTGCTGGAGATGAAAGAGAGAAGGTACCACTACCCCAGCAGATGAGCACTTTGGAGAAACTAGGATGATTTTTGCTACGGGTCTCGGGTGCTGTGCTCGTGATAGGAGGAGATTTTAACCTAGTCATGAATCTCAGAACTCGTGGTGGCACAAGGCTGGGCAAGGGAACCACCAGCCTGGAAAATATGTACCAGCGTTGTGATTTGTGGATATATGGAGGGAATTGAACAGTTTGGCAGTTCTTGATCTATTCAGGGGCCCTAAAACACATTCAAGCCTAGATTATATATTTGCACCGGGACATTCCTAAGTGAAGGGGGTGTCAGATCATTTACCTTTCAAGATCTTGGTTTCCTGCAAAAGTAGTAAAAGTGGAGAGTTGGCTACTGAAACCTATGTATTTAAAAGATAGGAAGCTAAATACCTCAATTACACAGACCACCCAACACTACTTTGAAGAAAATGTGGGATCAGAGGCAACTATATGTGAAGCATACAAGATCGTAGTGAGGAGACCGATATTATCGCAGAGAGAAGAACAGAAAAAAAGCTTGAGGGAAGCATAAAGACAGGGAAAGACATCCTGAACCTCGAGAAACAGGTAATGCAAGACCCATCAACGAAGGAAGTTTAGACTTAAGGTTAAAAGAGGAATGAAGGGCAACCTTAGAAAATAAGGCAAAAAATATATATCTACCACAGCAAAAAAGACTATGATGAAGGGAAAAAACAGGGAAACTACTAGCATGGCTTAATAAATGCATAGAGGACAATGGGTGGATCTGCGAGGTGTTGGATGAGAGGAGGGTTCTGGGTAATGACATGAGCACCCCTGCTTTAGCACTAGGCAGCCATGGCCCATTGTTAAGGGAGAGACCCTCCACCTTTTTACGACACAAGAAGAGAGTCTGCCAGACTGAGCAAAAGTCAGCCCGGCAAACACTCTTCATGGCCTGGTCAGACAGCCAGGCACTGTATATGGGCTAGTCTCTGGCTGCCTAGCTGATATTTATTGGGCTGGCAATTTCACGATCTTGTGGGTGTGACCCATGACGAGGGGGAGCGTGACCTACAGGCTCAGATGTAGGCACTTCAATTTTAAGCCCTGAACTGCTCAGTGACGCTCGTCACAGAGTGGGGTCAGCAACTCCCAATGACTTAATCCCACTCTGTGATGAGGTAAGGAAGGTCCTCCTCTGACTGGCTGCCCTTTGACAAAGTCAGCCAGTGAGAGGAGGCAGCAGAATTTTCCTTTCAAAGCCTCCAGAGATCACTATCGCTGCCCAGTAAATATTCTTTAATGTTGAGAGGGTGCGTGCCTGCATGTATGTATATGAATTTTTGTGTTTTTGTGTGTGCATTCTGTGAATAGGTGTGTGTATGTATGTGCTGGGTGTGAGTATGTGTGTCCTCCCCACCTCTGCTGTACATTATGGGCTGTCACAGGTACCGAAGCCTACATTGATGTGCATCAGTCTCAGGTGGGGGCTGGAACCATCCCAGAGTTGCCTAGACCACAGTAAGTTATTACCCATATTCAGGCAGACTCTGCGGAGGCACAGGCTGTGGCATCAAATTCCAAAATTGTCTTCGGAGTGGCACAGTGTTCAGCAAGTCCCACAGCCAGCCACCACCAACTCAGACTACTAAAGCGAGAGTACTGATGTTGCCATTTGAGGGGAAAGGGATTAAGAAAGGAACAACAGATAAGGAGATCTACAAAACATACATTGAGTACAATATTTTCTGACTTACCCCACCTCTCCAGTCAAGGCGGACTTAACTAAAGCCTTACCATAGGAGATTGTCCAACATCTTGCCACATTGGGATAGGAATAAGTTAAATCTGGGTTTTGCAAATAGTAGGTGATAAAAGTTAAAATAGCGAACAGGATTAACAATCAGATGTTAAGTGATCTAAGAAAATGTTTACATTGTTTTCTGCACTGCAGGTAATAGGACAATCCTCAGGAGACTGTATCCTGACCAAAGTCTTATAAAATGATGTCTCCTAGGGCAAGATTTAGAGTTTGGGGACAGGGTACTCTGTAAAGAATGTGACAGAGTACCCTGTCTGCCAAACCCTCTGTCGATTTAAAGTCGGGTGAACCGGCAGCCTACATGGCATTGGGCATGTCAGAAGAAGCTCATTACACCATCAACCCTAAAACTCCACTTTAGGAGTTTGTTTTTGAAAAACAAAAGCTTTGGTAAAATTAGGTGAATAGCTGCCAAAACCGACATGGCTGCCCATCAAACTTTTTCTATTTTGACATAATCCACAATTACAGCCAGTCTCCCAGAGGTGAGGGGACCACCTACAATCTTGACTTCTTGCAGGAGGAGCTGTCTACTTATCCTGAAGTGCCTAGAAACCTTCTTGTTTGTTTAGAGAGTGAAGGAGTCTGCCATTCCTATAGTAGTCGTGTCTGTCCAACAGAAGTGAGGTGCTGTGCATCCTTGGTATCTGTGCCGTGCCAGGAAAGGGGGCTGAGGAGAATGAGTTGCTGGACCCCAGCTTCTGCAGGCCCACAAACTCTCCGTGCCGGTTCCTGGCAGGAATATAATTCTGGGGCTTAAACTGACGAGGTCTGAAGTCACACCCCAAGGCACTTACCTGGCATGTGAGAAATTTTGAGCATCCAAGGTGCCTACTCCCAACTCCCCTCTTCAATAACCCCCAGCCTGTGACAGTGCACACAGAATCTGTAGGTTTTCTAAAAGGAGGAATGTAGAGTGGATGAGAGGGAGATCTTCTGCGTCCGTTTTGAGATGTTTCTTCAGAAGGATCGCCATATTCTCCTCTAATTCATTCACTACTTGGTTTGATAAGCCCAAGAGCTTAACTTCAACTTCCAGGATGAAAGCTGTATCTCTCCAGCTGCTTATTTCATAGGGTATATTGTTCTGGATTAAGTTATGCTGTGTGTAAAGCTATATTTTCTCCCTTATTCAAAACCATGTAGTTTGCCATCTACAAACTTAACATGATTATTTCTAAAGTGCAAGACTTTCTCATAAGCTTGTTCAATGTCTCTTAGGAACGTGTCCTGCTTCACTTATCAGTCACTAATATATTTCTTAAAGTACATTTTATTTATGCAATAAACCCCATAATGTTCGCTATGGTGGAAGTATATGCCTAGCATTACTGGTGTTTTTAGGTCTGTGCTCGAGTCAGCTTTAGCTGTCTCACCAGATCTTTTTTAATGAATACATTAAAAAATACATAATAACAATAATATATAAATAATATATAGGGGGTAATGGTTCAGCTCCCTACAGCCATTGCTTGCCTCTAGTGCCATTCATATTTGGACTCTATCCATAGGCAGCATACACAGAGTGAGGAGGTGGTTCAGCCCACTTGAGCCGTTGCTTTGTTCTAAATGTCACTCAAGTGTTGGATCAGCCCACTGGGCAGCTGTTTGGTGCGTAAAGTGTCAGGCATCTTGAATGATGGAGTGAGAGCAGATTGCTTACATTTCAGTGTCTAGAGTGCACAAATGAATCTTTTAAGCTAAGACAACTTAGGCCTTGCCTTCCATCTTTACCGTGACTCTGCAGTCTAACACCTGATCTGTTTGTTCTGTGCTATAATAAAGACTCGTGGGCTTCACTAGTCAAGAAAATCATTTTCAGTAGCTTACTAAGCAGAGTGTACTTTCCCAAGGACTCGAAACTGTCCCAGACTGAATAACGTAACATTCAGTGTGCGGAGTTCAGATGTTGTGAACACCAGAACTCCATATATTAGAATAGTCAGAAAATCTTTGAAAATATTCTGTTGCAACTGTTGCTTCTATTGGTTATGAGCATGTGAACTATCAGTGGCATAACAATACTTGAGGGGGGCCCTCCCTGTAAGGTACATGATTTAATCTGGAGCCTGCAAGTATCCAGATTTAATCAGGAGCTCTCGTACTGTGCTGAGGGCGCCGCCCCTGCAGCTTGGGCCGCCCGCAATGTAGGGACCTGTGTTACGCCACTGTGACCCATGTAGTAATGTATGACATTTTTGTCTAAAGCCCTGTGATTGCTCCATGTAAGGAGGAGATCCTTTCCCCACCCTTTGAAGACAAATTTATGCTGGACGTTTACTAGAATTGTAATGAGATTTCTGCTGAATTCTGTATTGAACTGAATGCTTATTAACTTTAACATGATGGCTCAGCTTATGTATTTCTATACTTTAATTAATTGAATCAGTCCTAAAAAGAAGATCCTTAACTGTTGTTGTTGGAAAGTGGATTAGTAGTGGTAAATCTGCATACACCACTGGCAATAAGGCCACAAACACAGTCTAGAGCTCAGAATTGGTCTCAGAAAATTATTCCCATGCTCAATCCATGGTAGCTTGGCTGCGAGCAGGCAGGCTTAACTTCAGAGACAGGTAAGTAAACCATTTCATAACATCAATTTAGTAAATAATTAAGACCCAACATACAATAACAATCCAGCACCAATTTATATAAATAGGAAATATTGGTATCTTTAAAATTACACCAAAACAATAAAAAAATCAAATGTAGGGAACCAGAGAGATGAATTTTTAAAGATTTAGCACTATATAGCACATAGAAACCTATAGCGCCTTTTGGGACATCTGGTAACACTAGATCGGGACAAAGTCAAAGTTTCAGGCCGACTGGAATGGAGCCCTGCGCAGCTACCCACCGCTGTAGGCCTCGGTCACAGTTTTTACCTTCTGACTTACAAATTTTTCTGGAGCTTTTTTAGCTGGGGTCCCTCGAAGCTCTCCACCAGTCCGATTGAAGGTTCGCCGGCTTGCCTTTCAAGCGGGATGACCCAAGGTTCCAGGTTCCAAGGTTCCAGGCTGGTGCGTGGTTGAAGGTCGGCTGCTTGACTCTTGCGGATGAGCCGGTCAACACTTTTACCTTAGAAACTTTTACGCAGCTTTTTCTTCAGGAGCCCTCTCTGCTCTTCACCAGGCTGGGATCGATGAGGGTTCGCCGGCTTTGCCTTGGACGCAGGCCGGATCGCGGTTGAGGGTCGCCGGCTTGGCTAACTAGGTCAAGTCGGTCCACTTATGGAGTTTTTTTCTAAAGTTGTTCCAAACTTCTGGAACTTTGTCTTGAAGTTCCTCTGAGGGTTCCAAAGTGTCCAAAACCTACCCCAAGGCTCTGGAAGCTCCAAGATAGTCCAATAAAGCTTGGGACTTTAATTTCCACAATCCACTTGGACAAAACCCTTACAAATTCACTGGATCCACTCCAGGCTGTGGAATCATGGTGGTGATGGTCCAGGTGAGCTCTGTTAACATGTAGCTTGCAGGGAGTCCACTGTTTAGTCCTTTGGAAGCAAGTTAGGTCCACAGGGCTGTAGTTCTAGATTGTGCAGCAGGCCCAGTCAGTCAGAGCGCAGGGCCTGGTTGGTGCAATCAAACTTTCAGCATGGACACTTCTTCTTCTTGTTTGAAGCAGCAGATCTAAGAGTCTGTGCCCCTCTCAGATACTTATTCTGTATTCTCTGGGGTCACCCAGAAAGTCACTCCTGTCCAATGAGGTGAAGGGCAACACCTCAGAGCAAGAACATTCCCTCCACACTGTGGCACATTGGTCTACCAGAAAGCAGTATTCATCCAAAATTCAATATGGCTGAAGTCTCAGCCGAAAGGCAAGAGCTAGCTAAACCAACTTCCAGGGTGGCTCTTTTCCATAGTCTCCCCCCCCCTGGCATCTGCAAATTCCTTCCTTAAGACTGCCATCTGGCTGGGTTTAGAGGAGGACATAAATGGACCTGGATCTCTCTGCCTGTCCCCATCTACTTTTGAAGCTCTGGGTTTGCGACCACACCCTCTTGCTCTGACATTCCTGTGCAGCAGAACTCTCTCCTCCCAGACGGCTCCTTCCCCCCAGGTGCCACTTATCACTCCATCAAAGCAGGATGGCTAGGCCACTTAACTCTGACCAATCAGGGCAGACCACTAGAAGGCTGAATTTTGGCTTACAAAGTCGAATAACTTATTTTCAACAACCGCATATTGTTGGATTTATCAATACCCTTCTTCTAAATCATTGAATGATATTTTCTGTTGTCTCTTGCCGTAGTTAATAATTAATATCTTATTACAATGCTAACCTATGTGGCTGGGGATCTACAATGGGAAAAAAGAAATATCCAATTTCTCCAGCACCAGGGCCGATAAAAATGGATGCAGTAACACTTCACCAAGTAAATCAAAGCCCCAGTGGTATTGGTAATTCTACATGTGCTATCAATGATGTGTTTACTGCTGGATTCCTAAAGAACCCACCAGACTCCACCCCTCAAGCTTTTTTTTTAGGACTGTTGTCGAATACCTACTGTAGGCAAACACAATGGTTGCAGTAGGCTTTGGGTCAGCCATTTTTTGGCTTTCTTGTCAATCTTATTTGCTTGCTTCTTATTCAATGGCTTTCCTTTTTCCTTTGATTATCCATCCGATGTGAATAATTGTCTTTACCATCCATTTCTATTGTCTATTATACTTTTGCTGCCTACATTCAGTAAGTACTCTCTTCCTTTTACTTCAGCATTCCATGCGAATGCTTTTCTTATCTTGCTCTCTCCATGGTCTGCTGCATTTTCCTAAAAATCCTCAAACAGATCACTGCGCTTTCCATGTTGCTCCCTCACTCCAGCTCATATTTTTTAATTTTCCAAATTGTTAAGTCTATACTTTAAATCTCCCCACTTCTCCACTGCTCCTCAAACAAGACTCCTGTGCTGACTGCTCCCAACGCCTCCCCATACATTTAAATTAAAGTTCCAATGTGGACATTTGCCACCTTGAAATGGTAAATTAAAAAAAATCCACATCATCAATATTACTTTATTTTATGCTGATGCTATTCAGCATTCGCAAATACCAATAAAAATTTTTTTTGTTTTATCATTGCTGAACAGTAACTGGACAAAGCCAATCGGTCTACATCATCAAGAAAAAGAGGTGAGACCTATTGGCTTTGCCAATGTTTATTATTTTTTTTGATTCAGCAAATCCATGCTTATCGAATGATAGGTGAATTTATTTATATATTTCATATAGCGCTTCTCAACCATGTCGGGGTGTCATGGTATCCATCACTCGGAGGCTAGTAGAAAGCAAGCATATAAGAAAACAGAGACAGGAGAAATATGTACCATTCAGTAAATCATATACATAAAAGATTTAAACACAGAAGATAATGTAGGTGAAACAAGCACAGTGTGTTCATGACACTTCTGCATGATTTGATCCGTGCATGATCTGAAAGTATTGAAAGAGATAGCTGTGCATATTTTGATTGGAATAGAGTTCCATATTTTGTGTCCACTGCTGGAGAAGGCTTATCCTTTGCGCATGGTCTTGAATCTGTAGATCTGCATATGGGTGAAATGGTTTGCCTTAGATTTCTTGGACCACTAAATTGAGACAATTTCGTAGCCAGTTATACAGATGTGGCTGCGTTTAAAGTGTTATAAGCAAAGCATGCAGTCTTGAAAATGACACCATCTTCAAAAGGGTAGTCAATTGAAAGTTTTCAGAATTGGTTTGATATTATTATTTTGTGTTTCCCAGCAATGAGACAAGCAGCCGAGTGAATTACACAGGCAACAGGATTTAGGATGGCCTGTAAGTAAGGAGTTGTTGTATTCAATTCTTGAGATGACCAATGCTTGGTCTAATTTTTTTTAAGCCTGGCTGGAAAGGAAGTGTAATACTTTCCTTAGGATGCAGAGATAATTATTAGCCGTAAGTGAGTCGAAGCTGGGCAGGTGAGTTTTGGAAAATGGAATATTATGTGGTATGGCTGGGTAGCCTTAACATGTAATATTACCATGTAATATTATCACAATACCCCAAAGATGGTCCTTGGATTCACACTAATAAATCCTTAGCTCAGTCACAAGGCAGTCAGGCTTTACTAGAGGAACATGTGTTAAGCAGTTCAGAGTCATCATAACATAGCTCTCTTCCTCTCTTTTTCTAGTCCACAACCCAGAATGCAACCATGCACTAGGTCACTAATATTAACGCACCATTGGAATTTAGAGAAAAACAGTTGCAGGAGCTGTTGTATTAATATTTTACAACTGGATATTCATTTCAAAAGACAGAAAGAATGAAAATCAACAAAAAATATGAATTTGTGGACGCACAACATAGCACATATGGAATTCAATAATTTTTGGATAAAGGTACAATGTTTATGATTATTGTCAAGTTCAATAAAAAGATAATTAAAAAAAGAATTGGGATAATCTTTCGAATGCAATTTACAATAATCTCCAGTGCCAATCATATCGCTCAGCAACGGTCACCCTTTTCACTAACCAGTAGTTGGATCTTGTCCTTATCAGTTATCACAGTGAAATTCACAATGGACCGGACCATCAGCAGAAGCACGGATAGAACAAACACGATCAGCTCCTGGCGGTTCTCCTGCAGGATTCCTCTGGTCACGTAGTAAATGCAGAAAACTAAGGAGTAAAAGAAACTCTGTTTACCAAAACACAATATAGCAAAAGCTTGCAATTTTCTCCTACAGCTCTCAGTTAAGACGTTCAATGGCTGCCTATACAGGTGACCCCAGAGTCGGGGAAAGAAAGTTTGCAGGATGAGGGAATCCTGTCGTTACTGTGAAGTAAATGTTCCTTTCAAAAATTGTATCATTGATGCATTATTCAAGAGAAAATGCCACGCCCCAATGGCATTCAATTCAATAAATCATATTTTCTTTATTCACAGACACACACAGAATTATAAGCATCCCTACTATTTAATATCATTGTACTTTGTATTTGGCTATTACAGAACATTGCCAAATTCCAAACTCATGCTAGAAGAAGTGGTGCAAAGAGTACCATACATTTTTAATGAAACTTTAAGACGGTGCATATGAAGAGTACAAGGAAGGTATGATGATTTAATTAACAGTGGAACAAACAGAGTAGAGCCAGGTTAGTGAAGATAACCACACTGAGCAGTTATGAAGTTTTAGAACAATAAAGGAGGTTAACTTGCCTATTAGAGAATCGATAAACTCTCCGGTGCAATTGTTAGTGACCATCCAAAAGTTCTGCTTCACAGAAAAAGTGAAGGAAGCATGACATCTACCAACTGCAAAGCACTGTGTTATAACACGCATTCACAGAGCCAATGTTTTGTCTTTGTCATATTGAAAACCTATTTTGAGTTACCCCACAATGGCAGCAGCAGTGGAAGATTTAATTTACACATTAAGGAGGTACATAATTAACGGCGCAATGCAACTTACACAACGCAAACAACACAGTAAGTACCATCCAGCATGTGCAGTAGCAATGCAAACCTCATACATAAAAAAGGCTAAATGAGACAACTTATTAGCCAAATACTGCAGGAACTAGATGACTTCTGTTCCAACATGGCTGAAGCACCAACGGGTGCTGGTGTAATAACGCACAGAGCTCAGCGACAAACAGGCGAAGGAAGATACCAGCTGGGAGTCATCTGGGATGAAATCAAGACTGGAATCCACATCAGCCCAGGCAAAATTAGCAAGCATGGGTGATAGAATCTATTCACTGGGATTTAATAATCAAATGAACTCGCAAATGTGATTCCTTAAATGAGCAGACTAACGGCACAAAGGGACCAAAGTCTTCAGAGACAGCACACGATCTTAGAAGGGCAGGTCTACCGTGTTCTGTTGTGGAAAAGTAAATTTTGCCATGTTGTATGTGCCTACGTGTTCCCCATATTATGCTATATGTGCATGATCGATATGCATGTATCCCCCTGTGATCGATTAAAGACACAATTATAGTTGTGTCCATCTCTAGTATGCCAGTTTCCAGTTCTCGTGAAAGCAACGAGTATTAGGCCTATGTAAACCTATGTTGCCACATTTTACAGTATATACGTTAATTCATTGAATTGTCCCCGTTTCTAGGCCTCAAAAGGGCCCGGACATCAGATTCAGCTCCAGTCTCCAGAACCCTCTCAGAGGAGCGATGCAGCCCCCACCTGCATCCCTGACCCTTCACTTACTTCCTGCCTCACAGTGCCCGGCCCGGCCTGGCTCTGCCTGCCAGTCTGCCAAGAGTATGTTATGCTTCTAGTTATCAGTCCAGCCCTCCTTCTCTGCATTCCTAAGCTACTGAATCGCATCAATAGTTTCAGCCATGGTCTAGCCTTCCTGTCTCCATGTAAGAGAAATACTGTATTAATATTCATCGAATATTCCTAGCACACGCAATACATGAAGAGTTATGCACGAACCAGTTTTAGTGTCTAGTAGCCTTTGCCCTGATAACTTTTGGATTCTATCAATATGTACTCCAAACACCAGATACCAGATATGCCTTAGGTACATGTCGCTCTGACACTCCAGACTTTAGTCTCCTCTTCTAGCGCAGAAGTCATAGCCCCAGTTCTCCTGGTAACACGTCATTGCCCGTTTGCGCGCACCACTAGGTTAGAGGTCCCAGCTGCTCAGGTAGCCCCCTCCATGTTTCCGCCCCATTTATGACACTTCTGTTACGTTTACATCACATGTCTATGTATACGCCCTGTACACGCCTTCTTGTTACACCCATTTTGTCCTTATCTTTCGCGACTGCTACGAGTCACGCCTACTGCTACGCCTACTGTATTGAATGTAATGCAATTGTTTTAATATATATATATTGTGCACTGTTACAAAAAGTAGCCCTTGCCTTTTGTCCCTTCTCCCATTCCCGTGCAGCTGCCGTCCCGTGCTTTCTATTGCAGGCTGTCCTGTTCCTGTCCCTTATGCCTGATTAAAGCCTGTAGACTCAAGATACCTCGAATCCTGTCTCTTATTTATTGAGCTATCTGTTTTATTCACTGTATTCAAAAATAGTACCGGTAATTAATTATTTATTTACCACATAATGGCGCCCGAATAGGGACTTGCCCTTTCCCCACGCGCCGGCGAAGCCACGCAGGCCCCCTGATCCTCTGCAGCCGTGACGGAACCATACCGTGCACGTGCAGATATTTCTGCTTCAAGTATCCCTCAGGCCCACGGAGGAGACGGAGGTTGCGGTCCAGCATCCAGACGAGGCGGTGAGGAACGCGGCGAGTCCCGACCAGAGCCCAAGCCGAGAGTCCAAGGTCCGAGGTATCCGGAGGCCCACCTGTAAATGAAGTCCGAAGTTTCGTAGTCCGTCGTCGTAGCAGTCCAGTCCAGTCCAGTCCAGTCCGAGGCCTTCCGTTCTTGCTGCCCGGTGAGTACCGTTGCTGGGGTAGTATCTAGACAGGGTCAATTAATTTGTCTCTTGTCCGTGGGTTTGGGTACACAGATCCAATACGAAGTGTTTACCTAGGTGGATGCGGGTCCTGACGTGTCTCTTTATGGGACCGGTAAGTTTCGTACTGTTTTAGCAGTGCATCTAGTCATTCTAGTAAGTTTCGTTCTCGAGAAATTCATGTGTTCTGTTCTGTTCTCAGTATACCAGGTAATATTCTGTCCGAACTGTTATTTTAAATGTCGTTTAATGTGTTTTCAATGTCGTGGTATGAGTGATTTGTTTTTCCAGTCATTATTGTGTTTATCGTGTATTGTATTGTGTGCGGATTCCAGCCTAGAGAATGCCTCTATTCTCCAAGTTACGTCAGTTAAAAACCAGAAAAGGGTTATTAGAGGAAGCAGTTCCTGTCCCGCCTAGGGACAGTCCAGGTCATTTTATGTATCATAAGCATGGCCTAAGTGCCATATTATATCTAGACTTATGGGTGGATTATACCAAGGAGTTAGAGGAAAAATATAGATGGCCCGTATCAGGTACGTGGGATGCCGAGTGCATCATGCGAGTAGAAGAAGCATTATGGAAAAAGAAATCCAGACAGTCCCAGAAAGATGCCATCGAGTTATGGCGCAAAGAATCTCACAAAAGAACAGAAAAAGAAATCAGAAAAACAGAATTAAGTAGGGAATCCTCAGAAAGAGCCCAAGAAAGGGAATTAATCGAAGTAGGTGAACGAGTTAAAGCAGAACAGTCAGACAGACAGAGAAATACCCTTATTAAGGGTATGTATCCTCTTCTTGCCGAGGGCTTGCCAAAAGCAACCCCGGAAGCACCATGTAATTTTCCGCCGCCATTAGTTCCGATTAAGCTACGTCACAAACCGACCGCAGCTGATATTTTTCTCTCGTCCTATTTGGACGACACAGTCCCAGCATATGCAAATCCTGTTCCGCCTGCTCCTGTAAACAATGTAATTCCTGTTCCTCCAGCCACCGGGGCACCCGTTGCAGCATCTGTTACGGTACCCCCGGTCCAGCCCACCGTACATGTACCAGCTACATCAGTCACTCTACCAGCACGTACAGTACACACCGACGATTCTAGTTTAGGAGCCACGGGGGGAAGTCCTCCTGGAACCCCGCCTCAACACAGACGTATGACGATACTTGAGCTACATGAACGAGCGTTACAGCGTTCGCCAAAAATTCTAACATTTGCAGATATCAAGCGAGCACTTACCGAATGTCGTTATGATCCAGTTTCAGGCGATGGTAATATGGTCATATATTCATTGCGTGTAAGACGGGTGACCGAATATTTGGACACCCTGCCCAATATGAAAGATTATCTAGACAGAATATATCGTTTTATCCGTACAGGAGTGGATCCAGAAAGTGTTCGCGACGCCATGATTCAAAGAAAAGTCGAGATTCAGCTCATGCTTTTGAAGTTTTTAATTAATTGTTTAATAAGAGAACAAGATTATCCGGACAAAGATCCAGAGGAAATGAAAGTCCTGACCAGGTGGAGTGACCATATGGCCGAGGGAAGACACAAGACACAGAACTGTATAGAGAGTATGTACAAGAAAATCCGTAGGGAAATAATAAAGTTACACGAGAAACGAGAAGCAGCACAAGTAACCGAGAAAGAAGACGACTCTCCTACTGAAGAGGTAGACGACGAGAATCCCTCCAGAATAGCGTATGTAGGTAGAACTAGACTTCCCGACCGACATTCACGCCTAGATCACAGGAAAGTTTTCCCTCCACCAGCACCAGAACAGGGTTCTCTTGAACAAGTATTTCAAGCTACCGATCACATTCTGAAATCACGAATCGGTTATAGTGAGCTTAGTACAATGCATGAACAAGAACTAGCCCGATCAGCAGTCCGATGGACTACTGATTCTACCACTTTTCCAGACGAAATAGTGGCACAAATGTTTCTTAAACTGCCCCCAGCCGAACAGCGACTGGTGGGTATGTATATGATCCAGCACCTCATTACACTGTATGAGGGACAACATTCTGATCCAGGTCCCCTACATGATGTTTTGAACAAGTTACTCCAGTATAGATGGAGAGGTCTAGGTACTGATTTAATTAGTGTCATCCTAGAACAACGCCACAAATATCGAACGTTTCTGAATCCGCATTTTGTTCACGTCTCACCTCCAGAAAGTAAATCATTTTACATAGATAGACAGCATCCGTTACGAGAAGTACACCCAGTTAGAGGAACGGGTGGTGAGCTAGAACGAGTATTTGTTTACACCCCTATCACAAAGATGGAACTCTTAGAGATGAAAAAGTTAATTCCCTGTCACGATAAAGATCCAGCAGGGTTCCATCGAGAATTAAAAGACATGCTCCGTATGGGAGAATACACGTATCCTGATATCATTAAAATGTTAAAGGTTCTGTTGCCCGCAGGGGTATATGAAAAACTCAAGGAAAAAGAATGGGAGGTGGGAGAGAAAAAGATTGATTGGACAGCTCTAGAAGCTGAAGATGGTTTACGAGTACCAGGTACCGGTCTTGGGGAGAAATGTAAAGATTTGCCCGAGTTATTGATACAAGTTTTGCCAAGATTACTAGCCACGAACAAGCATTTGCAATGCAATAGGTCTCGCATTAGGATAAGTTTGAGCTTTTAGTATTGTAAATGGCATTGGCTATTTTTTTTTGCAGTAGTTACGTTTTGTTTTTATAACGCTGGATGTGGTTTCCTGCTGTTAATGTCTATTGTGATAGCAACTGGGTAAAATAATTAGCAATATTTGCCTGCTATTAACAGGGGAGGCATCTTTCTAGAAAACAAAATAGAGATCAGGGATGTCCTAGCCACAGTGGCGATGTGGGACTTCACCTGTGGGCTGCTACAGTGCGATCTTCAGAGTTGCTGCGGGTCCGCCGTTTTACTGTAAACTGCACCTGAGTGTGAGCATCACTCGCGTTACTATAACCCCAGCTACCCAGCGCACTTTTAAAACAGGTACACAGCGTGCACTATAAATAGAACAGTGATCATTTTTTGAAGAAAAGCTCTTTTTTTCTGAGGACAAACATGAAATACACTTCAGATCCAACAACAGCTATTGAAATGCAGCAGATAGCATGAACTTTTCTTGCAGCTTTGAACAAAAGCCTCCTAAGGTTTGCGGCCAATGTGGAAATTCAGTGCAGTGCTCTGTCTCGTCAAACTTTAAAATGCGTCAGCGCGTCTTTGAGGTATTGTACGGCTGCAAAATGTGATCCGGCAGGACCGTCTGTGAACTGCTCCCTGTACCTTTGAAGAGCAGCAGCAGCATTATTATACAGACATGCATTAGTGTTTGAAAGAGAGGCTTCAAACAGATGCTGTAGTAGCTCATAGTGATGTTGTGGTGCCCCTGAGTGATGTTGTGGTGCCCCTGAGTGATGTTGTGGTGGTGCTGAGTGATGCTGTGGTGATGCGATAGATAGAGTTAGTGTAATAGATAGATAGAGTGAGTGCAATAGATAGATAGAGTGAGTGCAATAGATAGATAGAGTGAGTGCAATAGATGGATAGAGGGAGGGCGATAGATAATGGGAGGGCGATAGATAGAGGGAGGGCGATAGATGGAGGGAGGGCGATAGATAGAGGGAGGGCGATAGATAGAGGGAGGGCGATAGATCGATAGAAAGAGTGAGGGCGATAGATCGATAGAAAGAGTGAGGGCGATAGATAGATAGTGTAATTATATGGCTTGTAATTATGTGGCACTGAGTGGTATTTGGAGTGTATGTTGCGTTGAGTGCAGTGTAAATATGTAGCATATAATTATGTGGCACTGAGTGGTATTTGGAGTGTATGTTGCGTTGAGTGCAGTGTAAATATGTAGCATATAATTATGTGGCACTGAGTGGTATTTGGAGTGTATGTTGCATTGAGTGCAGTGTAATTATGTGGCGTGTAATTGTGTGCACTGAGTGGTATTTGGAGTGTATGTTGCATTGAGTGGCGTGTAATTATGTGGTACTGAGTGGTATTTGGAGTGTATGTTGCATTGAGTGCAGTGTAATTATGTGGCGTATAATTATGTGGCACTGAGTGGTATTTGGAGTGTATGTTGCATTGAGTGCAGTGTAATTATGTGGCGTGTAATTATGTGGCACTGAGTGGTATTTGGAGTGTATGTTGCATTGAGTGCAGTGTAATTATGTGGCGTGTAATTATGTGGCACTGAGTGGTATTTGGAGTGTATGTTGCATTGAGTGCAGTGTAATTATGTGGCGTGTAATTATGCGGCACTGAGTGGTATTTGGAGCGTATGTTGCGTTGATCGCAGTGTAATTATGTAGCATATAATTATGTGGCACTGAGTGGTATTGTCTGGAGTGTATGTTGTATTCAGTAGAGTGTAATTATGTGGTGTGTAATTATGTGGCACTGAGTGGTATTTGGAGCGTATGTTGCGTTGAGCGCTATGTAATTAGGTAGCATATAATTATGTGGCACTTAGTGGTATTATGAGGAGTGTATGTTGTATTCAGTAGAGTGTAATTGTGTGGAGTGTAATTATGTGGCACTGAGTGGTATTGTTTGAAGTGTATGTTGCATTGTAATTATGTCGCATATAATTATGTGGCACTGAGTTGTATTGTGTGGAGTGTGTGTTGCATTTAGTAGAGTGTAATTATGTGGTGTGTAATTATGTGGCACTGAGTGGTGTTTGGAGTGTATGTTGCGTTGAGCGCAGTGGGAATTATGTAGCATATAATTATGTGGCACTGAGTGGTATCGTTTGGAGTGTATGTTGCATTGAGTGCAGTGTAATTATGTAGCATATAATTATGTGGCAATGAGTTTGTGAGGGTGCAGAGTGTGTGAGGGTGCAGTGTGTGTGAGGGTGCAGTGTGTGTGAGGGTGCAGAGTGAGTGAGGGTGCAGAGTGTGTGAGGGTGCAGAGTGTGTGAGGGTGCAGAGTGTGTGAGGGTGCAGAGTGTGTGAGGGTGCAGAGTGTGTGAGGGTGCAGAGTGTGTGGAGTAAAGTAGTGTGAGGGCGCAGTGTATGTGGCCTAAAGTAGTATGTGGGCTCAGTGTGTCTGGCCTAAAGAAGTGTGAGTGCGCAGTGTGTAAGTGCGCATTGTGTGAGTGTGCAGTGTGTGTGGCCTAAAGTAGTGTGAGGGTACAGTGTGTATGTCCTAAAGAAGTGTGAGGGCGCAGTGTGCGAGTGCGCAGTGTGTGAGTGCGCAGTGTGTGAGTGTGAAGTGTGTGTAGCCTAAAGTAGGGTGAGGGCACAGTGTGTGAGTGTGCAGCGTGTGTGGCTTAAAGTAGTGTGAGGGCACAGTGTGTGAGTGCGCAGTTTGTGAGTGCGCAGTGTGTGAGTGCGCAGTGTGTGTGGCCTAAAGTAGTGTGAGGGCACAGTGTGTGAGTGTGCAGTGTATGTGACCTAAAGTAGTGTGAGGGCACAGTGTGTGAGTGCGCAGTGTGTGTGGCCTAAAGCAGTGTGCAGTGTGTGAGTGCGCAGTGTGTGTGGCCTAAAGTTCCAATATTTGTCCCCCTCTCGAGAGTGAACCAGTTGATGTTTGTTGCCTGCACAAAGTTGGACTTTCCCAGGATTCCGTTTTTTATTAACTATATCTGAGATTTGTTCGGCTGTGAGCTACCCCTGTTGTTGACATTGCACGTGTAGTTTGTAAACTCACGCACGCTCGATGGGAGATGGTGGCGTGTAAAATTTTATATGTATTAATAAAACAACGAACATGTAGTGAGGCAGCTGCCGACCAGCGAACATGTACTAAAGACCAGGAAATGCAGACTTGAGGTTTGAATACAGGATGAGTAAAAGATCGCTGTTGTGAACTGTGACTGTAGCGCTGAAAACAGTAATTTCCCGTCAAGGCACATTTGAATCAAAGGGGGGCATTTACAAAACCCTGCCTGTTCCCCATGTTGTTGTTTTGTGATATCTTTGTAGTTTAATAAATAGTGTTTTTATTAAATGTACCTCGCCTCACCTTCACAGGTATTTTAACATTCCACTAAGATCGGTTAAGAGTTATTTATGGTTAAACATGATCGTTACTGTTTTACGGCAAAAACGTGTTTTGTGCCGCGGTGAACGTCGAGGCGCTACAAAGTAAACAAGGACAAAATACACTGCTAGAGACCCGAATATATTTGTCGGTAAAGAAAAAGGGTTTATTCAGGAATAGTCGTATTTTTCATTATTAAGTTACAGTTGGTGCAGACGACGGGTAGATATAAGAAAGGTGACATTAAACGGTACACGCAGGCTGAGAAATGAGTTAATCTGAAACACATGCAGGAAAACATGGCAATGAAATCACGTGTTTAAAAAGGCGATTCACAACAAAAACCAGACACATGTTAAATGGTCACCTTCACAGGTATTTTAACATTCCACTAGAGACCCGAATATATTTGTCGGTAAAGAAAAAGGGTTTATTCAGGAATAGTCGTATTTTTCATTATTAAGTTACAGTTGGTGCAGACGACGGGTAGATATAAGAAAGGTGACATTAAACGGTACACGCAGGCTGAGAAATTAGTTAATCTGAAACACATGCAGGAAAACATGGCAATGAAATCACGTGTTTAAAAAGGCGATTCACAACAAAAACCAGACACATGTTAAATGGGTGTAGCGGTTTCATATCTAGCATTGCCTCATGATGAATCACTGGTATACACGCATGTAAATGCACATGAATACATATTTTAAACTATAACGCATATATATCTGTGAATATGTATCTATATAAACACACACAGGCGTATATATGGGGAAAAAAAAACAGCCATCAACTCGCAAACACCGTACCAAACTGCAGACGCAACAGCGATCATTTATAATAAAGCAGTTTATAAGTGTAAAATGACATGTTACATAATTAAACACGTCACCAATTTAAAACTAGCTTCACCAAATACTGACCACTTGACGGTACTAGGACCGGAAGATGAGACACAGCGAGACAGACGGCGAGAAAAACAAGGTGTACAATCCCGGGCGGAAGTCAGGCAGGCCGGGGGCGGGACGTCAAGACACACCGGAAGCCCGGGCGGGCTCCCGGTGAGAGAGCCTCGCACGCACAGAAGGAAGAGAACCGCCGCCGCCTGCAACGAGCCCTCGCCTGGAGACGAGTACCGGTGAGTGGGGGCCTTTGCTGAGCTGCGAGGGCGGGGGGCATGTGTGTGTGCGTGGGGCGGCGGGGGGCTCTGTATGTGTGTGAGCGCGCGTGCGTTTGTGTATGTGTCTTGGAGTCTGTGTGTATGCGTGCGTGTGTGTATGCGTGTGTGATGACTGCGGGGGGGGGAGAGAGTGTGTGCGAGCGAGTGTCTGTGTGTGTGTATGCGCATGCATGTGTGTATGTGTGGGGATGTGCACGGCGCGGGAATTGCTGTGAATGTGGACGGAGCCGACGTGCGCGTGCAAGCAGCTGAATCCAGCCGGGGAGAAGCGCGTGCACCTTCTCGTCCGTCCTTCCCTCGAGAAAGGTGACTATACGTCTCCGTCCCTGGAATGCATCCTTTGGATGCTTATTCCAGGGCGAGACCTAAAAAGGAAGATTGGGATGCAATCTCAGCTTGTAAGCAGAAACAAGATGAAGACACTAGTGATTTTTATTCTAGATTTGAAAAATGTTTTATTATTAACAGTGGTCTGAAAACAAGTAGTGAATCGTTCCCTCATCTTTTTGTTACCAAACTAGTCGAGAATTCTTTACCACAAGTTAAAAATCGAGTATTGAAAGTCGAAAGTACCTGGCAAGCTAATACTCCGTCACAAATGTTACAAATGCTCCAGTATCACCAGAACAGAATCAGGGAAGAGCAGGAACACGAAAGGAGACGTATGAAAGACACGAAAATGAAAGTATTAGTTGCACAATCCGTTCCACAGGACAGTCAGAAGAGGGGTCCGAATCAAGCCAGTCATCATACAGCTCCCGTTAAAGGGACCTGCAATTACTGTAAACAGCCAGGTCATTTTATAAACGAGTGTGCAGTTCTGAAACACAACATAGCTACAGGTAAAACTAAAGAAAGACCACGTCCGTCTAGACAAGAACAAGTTTCACAGACTTCTCAACCACAGAATGCACAACAGACAGTTACAGCACCGCAGCCTATTGCTGCGACACAGCATGTTACACAGCAGATGTACCAGTATGCCCAGACAGAGTATCCAGATTATCAGCCGTATTCATGAAACAGCCTAGAGAGGGAGGTAGGCTTGCCTCTCATCGAGATACCTGTAGATCAAGAGGGTCCCTATGTACACAGTCAAGTATTAGGGAAAGACAGAAAGTTTCTGATTGATACAGGGGCAAGTAGGACTACCATCAGTCATGACGAGGTTCCAGGGGCTCCACTCTCAGGCTCTAAAAATGTTTCCCTTGGATTTTCAGGAAAGCCGATTGTTAATGAAATTTCGAAACCAGTTACTCTAGGAGTTGGTCCATTGTCCCGAACTACTGATTTGTTACTTACGAAATCTTGTCCAGAAAATTTGTTAGGCATTAAGACATTAAAAGAATTAGGAGCAGTTATTTGCTGTTCCCCAGAGGGGGTCCGCTTGTTTCTGAGAGACTTTAAAGGTCATTATGTATTACGTGATTTTGATCCAAGATTATTGAATGTACCACAGCATTTATGGGCGCAAGGTCCAACTGATGTAGGTTGTATGCATATCACACCCCATCGTGTGACTCTAAAGAAAGGTGTAGTCTTGCCACGAATCAGACAGTACAAATTGCCACCTGAGGCTGCAGCAGCCTTATCCAAAATTATTGACGAACTTATTGCTCAAGGAGTGGTTGTAGAAACTGACTCCAATGTATGTAATTCTCCTATCATTCCAGTCTTGAAACATACTGATCCAAATGCACCTCCAGTATATCGATTAGTGATTGACCTTCGAGAGCTTAATAAATGTATCATACCTCAGTACCCAGTAGTCCCAGATATATCATCACTTTTGACAGCCATTGATTCTGAAGCTACGTTCTTCACAGTTATCGATCTCAAGAACGCATTTTTCAGTGTCCCCATTCATCCAGACAGCCAGTTCCTTTTTGGTTTTTGTTTAAATGGGAGAAGCTATAAATTCACACGAGCTCCTCAAGGTTTTACAGAAAGTCCTAGCATTTACAGTCAAGCACTTAAGAGACAACTAGACAATATTCACATGCCAACTGACACTGCCCTGCTCCAGTATGTCGATGATCTACTGATCACAGCCCGTTCTGAACATGACTGCGAGCGTGCGTCACTTACAGTCCTGTATTTTCTGGCCGAGCAGGGGCACAAGGTGTCCCCTTCCAAATTACAATTCTGTGTCCAGCAAGTGGTATACTTAGGACACTTGCTGTCCAAGTGGGGTAGGCAGTTGACACCTGACCGTATCCAGCTAATAGCGAGTCTTCCACAGCCCAAGACACAGAAGGAGGTACGAGCTTTTATCGGCCTCACTTCTTACTGCAGACAATGGATTCCTCAGTATGCATTTCTAGCCAAGCCACTGATACAGCTAACGACACAGGAGGCAGCCGTATCGACTGTCCTCCCTTGGACCCAGGAACATACACTTGTTTTTAATGAGTTAAAGAAAGCCTTATGCCAAGCACCTGTTCTAGCAACACCGAACTACAGTAAGCCTTTTACACTTTTTGTCACAGAACGTGATGGTACTGCATTATCTGTTCTTACACAAGATCAAGCAGGACAATACAAGCCCTGTGCTTATTTCTCGAGCACATTAGATCCAGTGGCCCAGGCTCTGCCTGCGTGCCTCAAGTCAGTTGCAGCCACAGCTCTAGCTATCAGACAAAGTGATTCCATAGTGTTAGGACATTCCCTGACAGTACAAGTTCCACACTCCGTGGAAGTTCTTTTAAACCGAACCCAGACTCAGCACTTGACAATTGCACGTCTAACAGGTTATGAACTGACACTGTTCCAGCCATACATAGAGATCAGACGCTGCAACATTCTAAATCCTGCTACACTGTTACCGTCAGTCACTTCAAATCCTGCCACACATGACTGTGTGGAAGTTGTTAACACTATGACAAAGCCAAGACAAGATCTGACAGACATTGCATTACCTAATCCCGACCTGCCACTTTATGTGGATGGTTCATGTATGAGAACAAGTACAGGAGAACTAGTAGCCGCGTATGCAGTGACTACTGAAACCGAAGTTATAGAAACACACCGTATTGACACCCTGTCTGCTCAAGCAGCAGAGCTAGTCGCTCTGACCCAAGCCTGCATACGTGCCAAGAATCGGAAAGTAAACATATACACAGATTCACGTTATGCATTCGGAGTCGTACACGACTTTGGAGTGCTCTGGCAGGAGAGAGGTTTCATGACTTCTCATGGAACCAAGATTCAGCATGGTCTCCTCATTCAAGCTCTGTTAGAGGCAATACATTTACCGACAGCTATTGCTATCATGAAGTGCAAGGCACATACGAAAGTCACTGACATCATTTCCCAAGGTAACGATCTGGCAGATCGAACAGCCAAGCTCACAGCTCAGACTCCAGACATTCCAGTCAAGACGACACAGACACTCACTCCGGATCAGACTACTTGTATGACAGTTAAGGACCCTACACAAGATGTCATAGACATACAGTTACATGCTACTCCTGAAGAAATCAAGAAATGGTCCGAACAAGGAGGGGTCCAGACAGATCAAGGATGGTTGACGAAGGGAAAAGCCACATGGTTTCTCCCCGACTCTATGGTTCAAGTCATTATTAATACCGCACATAGTCCAGCACATCTAGGAGAGAAAGCTATGTTAGACAGTATTCAGAACTTTTGGTTCAACAAGCATTTACGAGCTGCAGCCAAACAGAAAGTCCGTACCTGTATGATATGTTGTCAGTTCAATCCAGGTAAAAGTGTCCCGGTGGAACAAGGTGGATTCCAACCTCCTGACCACCCTTTTGAGGTCCTCCAGATGGATTATATTCAGATGGAGCGATGTCGAGGTTTCAAGTATGTCCTCGTAGTTGTATGCGCTTTGTCCAGGTGGACAGAAGCATATCCAGTTCCAGATTACACAGCTGCGACCACTGCCAGGCAGTTGGTTCGTGAGTTCTTTCCCCGCTATGGACTTCCTAGGGTCGTGTATTCAGATAACGGCCGGCCGTTCTCATCCGAGCTCATGAAACATGTTTCCCTTCTGTTAGGGTACCAGTGGAAGTTCCATTGTGTACGCCACCCTGAAGCAGCCGGTCTCGTAGAGAGACATAATCAGACTTTGAAAATCCGCATTGCTAAAGTATGTAGAGAAAAAGGTGTAGACTGGTTAGTTGCTCTGCCAGTTGCCCTATTCTATATGAGAATGGTTGCACATTCCAGATCAGGTCTGTCCCCGTATGAGGTCGTATTCGGCCGCCCTCCAAACATGTGGGGTACACCTAGACCCCGTAGTATTACAGATGTTTCCAGTAATATGCTGACAGATTACCTAGCTTCCTTGATGTCTGCCCTACACTCTTGTCGTTCACAGGTTGCCGCTGCATTTCCAGACAACACTGAGGTGAAACCGCATGAAGTCGTTCCTGGAGACCATGTCTTGGTCCGCAATTTTGATCGTTCAAGTCCGCTGGAGCCCCGTTGGAAGGAGCCCCAAATGGTGTTGTTAACTACAAGGACCGCAGTCAAGCTAGAAGGACGCCGAGGATGGGTCCACCTCAGTCATATCAAGAAATTCCATGGATTGCGACAAAAGACATTTGTTAAGGACTGCCTTATTCCTAAAGACTGCCTAAGAACAGACTCTGAGTTCAAACATCCCCTGTTAGAGAAAACTCCGCAGCAGGAGTATAAAGAAAAATTTAGGTCTAGTAAAATAAGTCAGCCAGTTTAATTGTCTAAGTCCCTCTCGGGTGAAACGGTTAGACAGGTTCCTGACATGTATGAGATAGACCCACATAGTGAGAGAGTTAGTCAAAACTCTAAAAGATGTATTATTGTTCTATTCTTCTTGTTATTTTTGAGTCTTATGGTTACATGCACAAGTTATTCTTTACATTTATGTTTTCCAATTTCACATGTACATATGTTTTCTAATGCTACAGTAGAGCACACATTTAGTGATCTGCCTCCTCACGAGCTATCTTATCGTCTTGCTATGCGTAACAATACATTCATCCGAATGTTACACCATTCACACCAGACCAGCAATGCCACTAATTGTTGGGTGTGTGGTCGACTCCCCCCTTTCCAGACACCGAAGGGAGTTCTGCCACTCTTTCCTTATCCGTTCTCACATAATGGTTCGTGCGGAGCATGGTCCACGTTAACGTCATCCTCAAATGATATGTCCCTTCTGAATCGAACATGTTTCCCAGACAAGCAAGGTCTTTCCCATAGAACAGGGTTAGATCTAGAAAATGAAGTATATGATTTAGGTAATTATTCCTCGAATTTCATGGTCCTGAATGTTCAGTCCGATACTACTCCAGATTTGCCTGCTATTTCAGTACTACCAGTCAAAGGTGAATTATGTATCAGAAAGAATGGTTCCGCACATGGAGGACATAGTGATTGTACTACTGTGGTCGAGTATAGTGACAGTGGGAAATCTATTTTCAAAGCCTCACGTCATTCTTATTTTGTTTGTGGTCAGACCGCATATGTTCGTCTGCCCCTCGATTGGGATGGAACATGTTACATTGCCTTCCCACTGCCACCAGTTTTTCTAGCCCCATCTGATTATCACAGAGACACACATCTAGTACACGTCAGACATAGAAGGGAGACTGAGTCCCCAATTGTCGATCAAACTGAAACTGCTCTAGAACAATATCAAGACTTCAATAAAGGTTTCTTTTTCTTCATAGGTCCTGTCCAGAATAGTAAGTTAATACGTAGGTTAACCAGAACCCTTGAAGCAGTAGTGAATGAGACTATTTCCGCTCTAGGTAATTTAACTGAAGAGCAATCTGCTATGAGATTTGTCGTGCTCCAAAATCGTCTCGTCCTTGACGTCATACTGGCCGATAGAGGAGGAGCTTGTAGAGTCATCGGATCTAGTTGCTGCATTTTCATTCCTAATAACGCACCGTCTGTATATTCAGCTATAACCAGACTTCATAAAATTGCCCATCAGTTACACCAAGATCCAGGCACCTGGACATGGTCCGGTTGGCTCTGGAGTATCATATCTGCCTGGGGATGGAAAGTATTGTCATTTATAGGTATAGCAGTAATGATCATATTCAGTTGCTGCCTCTGTTTACAATGTGGCCCTGCGATTTGCGGCTTGTGTGCTACCTCTTGTATTCCTAGTCCTAAGTCCCGTTCCAAGACAATTCGAGACGAGCAAATGATGCTATATGAACAGATAGATGGTATCATGAATATTGATGTTTCCTGATGGAAACGTAGGGCACAAGGAGGGAATGTGGAAAAGTAAATTTTGCCATGTTGTATGTGCCTACGTGTTCCCCATATTATGCTATATGTGCATGATCGATATGCATGTATCCCCCTGTGATCGATTAAAGACACAATTATAGTTGTGTCCATCTCTAGTATGCCAGTTTCCAGTTCTCGTGAAAGCAACGAGTATTAGGCCTATGTAAACCTATGTTGCCACATTTTACAGTATATACGTTAATTCATTGAATTGTCCCCGTTTCTAGGCCTCAAAAGGGCCCGGACATCAGATTCAGCTCCAGTCTCCGGAACCCTCTCAGAGGAGCGATGCAGCCCCCACCTGCATCCCTGACCCTTCACTTACTTCCTGCCTCACAGTGCCCGGCCCGGCCTGGCTCTGCCTGCCAGTCTGCCAAGAGTATGTTATGCTTCTAGTTATCAGTCCAGCCCTCCTTCTCTGCATTCCTAAGCTACTGAATCGCATCAATAGTTTCAGCCATGGTCTAGCCTTCCTGTCTCCATGTAAGAGAAATACTGTATTAATATTCATCGAATATTCCTAGCACACGCAATACATGAAGAGTTATGCACGAACCAGTTTTAGTGTCTAGTAGCCTTTGCCCTGATAACTTTTGGATTCTATCAATATGTACTCCAAACACCAGATACCAGATATGCCTTAGGTACATGTCGCTCTGACACTCCAGACTTTAGTCTCCTCTTCTAGCGCAGAAGTCATAGCCCCAGTTCTCCTGGTAACACGTCATTGCCCGTTTGCACGCACCACTAGGTTAGAGGTCCCAGCTGCTCAGGTAGCCCCCTCCATGTTTCCGCCCCATTTATGACACTTCTGTTACGTTTACATCACATGTCTATGTATACGCCCTGTACACGCCTTCTTGTTACACCCATTTTGTCCTTATCTTTCGCGACTGCTACGAGTCACGCCTACTGCTACGCCTACTGTATTGAATGTAATGCAATTGTTTTAATATATATATATTGTGCACTGTTACAAAAAGTAGCCCTTGCCTTTTGTCCCTTCTCCCATTCCCGTGCAGCTGCCGTCCCGTGCTTTCTATTGCAGGCTGTCCTGTTCCTGTCCCTTATGCCTGATAAAAGCCTGTAGACTCAAGATAGCTCAATAAATAAGAGACAGGATTCGAGGTATCTGTTTTATTCACTGTATTCAAAAATAGTACCGGTAATTAATTATTTATTTACCACACTGTCCTTCGGGCTGTTAAGGGAAAGGCCAGAGTGGCGTACCCTCACTCCGTCAGGACTTATATACCTTTATCAGCAATAATGTCGTATGGAGAAATGAGGGATTACTCATGTTCAGTTTATACTTGCTACACAAATGTGCCAAACAGTGCTCCTTTGCAGATGTATATGAAAGCTATCAAATATACCTTTACGTTTTCTTATTCGTTCCACAACAGATTTCTGCAAGGCTGCCATACCCTGCAACCACTGTAATAACATGTGCACCAGAGAACTGGTAAGGTCTCTTATTTGTCCTGTTAGTTTAAACATTAGCAGAAAACATGTAATTCTAGACAGAAATCGTGGTTATCAAGAACACACGTCAGCATTACCTGTCACAAAATGAGTCTACTTTTCTTGCTAACACCAATGCAATATGTTCCCTCAGTGCTGCATATTTCTAGTTTAATTTCTAGCTCATCACTTTCCTTGTAATAATAATAATACATTTATTGTGTGGTTACTTAAAACCATTGCAATTAAGAATAAGATGTTCAATGTTATATATTCCAAGCCAAAAGGCGCTCTAAGCATTTTTACATTTAACAAACCAGCATTACAAGCTGTAGTCACGTGAGCTGCCTTAAGAGGATAGACCAGAATTTCTTTGGGACTTTTAGCAGTTGTCAGAACACCAGGTCCCGACAACTGCTCCGGTGCCAACAAAAACAAAGTGCAATGTACAATAAAAGATAAACAACATTTGTAAGCAGGATGTAGGCACGAGGCCTAATGTTTGCACCTGATCTCATGACTCATCAATACTCTGTGGCAGTGTCCTAAAGCACCACTAAGAAGCAAATATGCAACAATGCCTGCTCGCTCTAAAACAACAAGCATTGAAAATGAAATAGGTCTCGCCTTTGATTAAGTTAAAGCCTTTTGCTTTGCTAATGGTATTGTACAGCAAAGAAAATGGCTTTAAGTTAATGAAAGGCAAGACCTATTGCATTTTTAATGCTGATTTAGTGATCTCTTCCCAGATATGATGGTTGATGGATCTTTCCTCTGTGTTTTTGAGCTTATGGCAGAAGATGACAACAGCTGTGCGCCTGGCGTGGGTTTGCTTTCTTAGTCCAAACTCCAGCCTGATCTGGGTTGGTGAGGTGTGTCGGGGTAGCAGTAAGATGTGCCTATATATTCAGCCTACTGTAGTGTCCAGGACCAGTGTGTCTCTGCCTGTGGAGAAGTGTGGCTCAATGGTTAGAGCGGCAGACCCTGGTGCAGAGGTCTGGCCCGGGACCAGGGTTCAATTCCTGCCTCGGCGGGTCTTGGGCTCAAATTCCTCTGACCTGATAATTTTCGCCTCTGTGCCTATTCTAATCATGGGTCCCACTCTGCAACTCTGGGTAATAGCTTGCTTAATCTCCACAACGGCCCCAACAGCGCTGGGATGCCTGGCTTCACCTTGGGGGTGCCCAGGAGTGAGCATTTCACAGGGAAAAGCCAGGAAGGGTTCCACAGCGGTATGCGTACAGCGCCAAGAAACCCCGCTTTACAAGTACAAATTAATTTCATTGAAGGGCCACGCTGCCATAGTCCAGGTTTTGGGCAACTTTTGCTCTGTCAATTTCTAGTATTGGGATGAACTAGTGCCCCCATTCAAATTCTTAAATATGGGAAAGAGTCCTGCTGCAAGAGCAATTTGTTAGTCACTCTCAGACGGACCCACCAATTTGCGAAAACATTTTCTGAGCAGGATGGAAGCGTTCTGGTATTTTTTTTATGTGCGTTTAGTGGAATTTGATTCCTTCGGGTAGTATTAATTGCAAGCATCACTTGCCAAGCTTCGAAAGAGGCGGAAGGGGCTGCCCGAGGACCAGCTCGCAGCTTGAAGGCCAAGGCAATGGACGCACACCTGCGCTATTTACCACAGCCCTGAGGACAACGGCGTTTCCTCTCTCGACTTACCCGACAGTGCCTACCTGCCGGTTTATGTACAGGCGCCAAATATTCGTTTCAACTTTTGATAAATACGAATCACAGGACTGAGTGCCAGTACCCAATTTTGAACGGAAATATTTGTTTGTAGGGATGTACCCACCACAGCCTATTAATTAGTATTCAGCAGTACACCAGGTATTATTCTTAGTATTATAATAATAATAATTATTATTAGCAAAATAGTAATGCTAATAACCACAATAATTAATACGTGCATCTACTATTACAAACGTAACAACATAAGAAGAGGAGCGACAATAATATAACAATAGCAGCGCTATACTAACAGCACTTCTTATTGCTATAGTAGTATCCTTCTCAGCATTTATATCAGCACTGCCATTCTCGCCATTACTTGAATATTATACCTCTGAACTGCCTTGCGATTTCCCTAGCACTACAAGAGGGTCACTGGTGCCTGCGTGTTTTTCTATAGCAAATAAACACCACTTGTTTCGCCGTTTGTGAAAAACCAGGATCGCATAAACTGAGGAACAGCTGAAAACTTCACTCGGCGCTAAAACCAGGTTTTCTGATGTCTACGTGCCGGTGTGTGCGCTGGAGCAGTTTATGTCAGTGTTAGGAGCGGAGGCTGAGCCTGTCCGGCGGAATGTCACAGAGACACAGACGGTGTCTCTGACTCTGCCCCCGACCTAGTGGCGCCAACAGAAGCTGCGGTCCTGGCACCTGTTTGTCATAAGCCCCACGTATGGAGGCAGGAAGGGGAGGGGCGACTGCGGGGCATGGACGGCAAGATAGATAGATAGGTGTGTGTGGGTGAGTGAGTGAAGAAATAAGGAGAGAAGGAAAGAAAAATGGAAACCATAGAGGCATATGTGCTAGTGATGGAAAGAAAAAAGGAAGAAAGAGAAATTATGTAAACAGAAAAACGGGGAAACGAAAGAGAAAGAAAGAAAAACAAAGAGAAGGAAGAAAGAGGGATGGAGCACCCAAAGTTCGCAGGGAGTGAGGCTTACAGATGATGAACAAACCTGTGTTCCCTGGAACAGGGAAAGGGAGTGCGGGCAGGAAGTAAGGGCAAAGGGACACCCAACAAAATAATACCATTAGCCATCTAGGAGGACTGGCATACACCAGAGTGCAAGTGTTGCTCACGATGCTTGCGCATTGTGCTGTGGGAAACACGACAACAGCGTTGTTGCAGGAGAACCAACTTACAGCCGCACAGTAAGGAGACCTTAAAATGCCTAGAAGAGACAAAGAGGGGTAATAAGAGTGTGCGAGAGAGGCGAGATGTTCCTTCTCAGTGGAGTCAACATTGTTATAGCAGGCAGAGTAATGGACTGACTAGGTGAGCCTGATGAGGTGTTAATTTCTACTTATAATTGCATATTTCATAATTTGATAGTCAAATGTTAGTAAAAGTGCAGTTGTCGGTTTTTCTTACATGTTTGAATGGCAGATTTATCTGATTACAGTTTATCTAGCCCCTGTATACGCTCACTGGCCTGTTTTATGCCTACCTTATGCAAGTTCTTTCTCAGGCCTTGCAATTAAGTCAGCTGTAATCCCTGATGGCTCACTGCTCAACAATGAGACGGATCTCAACTGTGAGAGCAATGAGGGCTGTTTCGATACTATGACTGACAAAGAATGAGAGGGGTCCCTTTACCGCCAGAGCAGTTGGGCCCCAAATAGACCTCAGTCAAAAAGTAATTCACTTTAGGCAACCCAATTTACCAAAACATAAACATTCATACACATACTCCTATCACCAGAACATAACACCACCACCATCAAAGGCCAAGTGCTGAAAAAATTCAAGTATTTTATTAGGTTCAATACAACATTTAAAAAAGTTAAAATAACACTATAAAGCAAGTGTTAAAAGCAAGATTTAAAAACCAAACACGATGATTCAATAATGGGACAACCTGCAAGAAAAAAAAAATTCTAATCATCTAGACAGGCAAATACATCAGACCCAATTCATTCTTGTGACATTTGATTTTTGTACAATAAATTTGACAATAATAACAGCAATAATAACAAATGTCTTCACAGTCTACGGTATGCCTGTTAACAGTGGACGTTGACGCGTTTTGGTGGGTATTATTGCTTAAGGCCTTCAGTACTCCAGAACATTATAGAGTGTCAGTCAAGAAAAGTCAGTCAACATAAACTTTATTCGGCCCGAGGCCACAAAAGCACACAAAACAAGACCACACATTAAAAAATTTAGATAAAAAAATATGCAAAACACATATTACTGATCCAAATAAAATCAAAAAATGTTCAGTTCAATTCATAGCATTTCATGAGATTTAAAAACATTGTCAGTTGCAGAACTCAGACTTAACGATAGGGAACAGCTTTTAAAATTCATGAAACCTCCTGATGGGAAGCTAATTTAATAAAATTAAGTACTGCAAAGCAGGTTTCAAGTGAGCCTATTGACTGCATAAACACTAGCCCTTCCTTGTGCTGTCTCACATTAGCCTTGCACAGAAGAGGCACCAGGAAATTACGTCTTGGATCCTCATACAGATGGAAAAAAAAGTGGGTAATGCTTTGGATTGAGCTAATATCACACCTGCAAAAGGGTAGACCTTGAGGACAGACACCAATTTGGGCAAATTTAAAGTGCAAGGTGCTTAGTCTAAAACGAGTAAGACAATAACAATAAGTGGGGAATATGAACCATCCCAGATAGGGCTACCACAAGTTGTTGAAACTCGAGAACAGTTTACAATACTTCGCATCGTCTGCCCCATGTCTAAATGATTATTTATTCAGTGCTCCAGGTACACTTTTTTGACACACGTCTTAAAATTCAGACCAATTGAAAGGGGGGAATTATATAAATCAAACAAATACAGACGCTCAAAAGAATCCTACACATACTGAAGCCAAGGAATTTGTTCTACCCCATTTAATATCAGGCAGTCGGAGAAACAGGACCTTGGTAAACCGGCCTCTTGTGGTGACCACATTTTTATCCACAATAATAGAGGTGCTAGCTCGATCACATCTTTCAACAAGCATTTGCAATGCAATAGGTCTCGTATTTACGAGAGTTTAAGCTATTGGCATTGTAAATGACAATGCCTTTTATCTATGTTTTAAAAACCAAAATCAAAGGCATTGTCATTTACAGTGTCAATAGCTCAAACTCCCATATATGCGAGCCCTATTGCATTGCAAATGCTTGTTATAGGGCTGTCAACAACTGGCCTTGACACTTGATATGGGTTACCTCTTACCAGGATGTGCCTAAGTGCCTCTTCTCCTTCAGTGGATTACTCGCTGCACCATGAGTCGCGTTGCCTTCCTAGGCTGTTGCCGGGTGCTTGTGTAAGAGGATACGCTGAGCGAGGGGTGCGGGAGGGCAAGGTTCTTATGTCTCCTTGCTGTTGCTTTTGGCACTTGTTCAGATGACAGATGTTTAAATGCTGTCCACAAACACTTTATTATTTAATTTCAGGCCAGGTTATCCTACTGGGTAAAACCCCCCAGATTTGGTTCTCTTATGTCTGCCCGCTGCTGCCTTTTGCCACTGTTTCAGAGTTCCAGTTAAATATAGTCTTCAGGCACATAGTATGACTTCAGGCCAGGAGCCCCGGCTGGATAGTAACCACCCCAGTGACACAGCTCGCACACAACCAGATAGAGTCTCTTTAAGTGGGAGCAGTGCAAAACGAAACACCTGCCTTTGAGCACAGCAGCATTGGGCCTACAGCGACTTTTGCCCAGTGGACGCTCCCACTTTAACTTTAATTAGTTTCTGCTGTTCAAAGTTACTGCCTTGCTCGGGGCACGTGGCTTGGAAGTGAAAGATGGTGGACCATGAGCCTGCAGCTCCGCGCTGGCCTGTCGTACATCCTCCAGTATCTGGATTGTGGGTGCCCCTTTTTGAATACGGGGCCTAGCCTGGAACTCGACACCCCGGAAGGGAGACAGTTTGGGAGCCAGAACGCAGACGTGAACCCAGACACCAGCGAATGGCGAGACTCTCCGAAGGCGAGCTTCTGGATTAAGATGGCACCCGCAGCGTAGTAACGTGCCCTGGAGCCAACACTAGTCCACTGGCTCCGACGCCCCTAAAGGCGACCAGAGGCATCCTAATGCAGTTGTAGTACACGGTTGCATATAGTGGAGAGCGCAGCGGTACCATATGGCCCGCAACACCAGCCTTTGAAAAAGGGTGGCCGAGGCCCCCAGAGACAACGACTAGAGAAGCCTGCGGTGAGAGTGCAGAGCAGATGGTGAGCGAGAGGACGAAACCTACTACAGTGTCAGAGAGAAACGAGGTGAGCTGTGGAGTGGCTGTGTCCGACTCACCAGTGCGAGAGACAAGCGAATGGTGTCCATCCAACATGGGGGTGGCTGGCCAGGAACTGTTAGGAAGATCGAAGCGACGGAGCGCCTAGGCGGTCCCAGGGTCGTTCAGGTACTGAGGATTGGCAGCAGCGTAAGACCCGGTGTGCTGTACTTGGAATGGGGGGAGCGGTTGGAGACTGCGACTCCTTCAGTAGCGTGGAAGGCTCCGGGTCCCGAGGAAGGTTTTCGTGCTCTGTGCTGGGATGGGGTAGACCTGCAGGCCAGCAGATCGCTGAAGTTTGGGCCCAGTGTTAAACAAGCGCTCACCATTGTGGAAAGGCAGCCGCTTGTTTATATTTGCATCGCGCTTTCACTTTAAGTGAAAGCGCGATGCAAAAATAAACATGCGTCCGCCCTTGCCAAAGGCGACTGGAAAATCATAGTGCCGACATGAGTAATGAAGGAGACCGTGTCACGCTGCAAGTAAAACATCCAGTCGAGATGGGCCGTCCAAAAAGGAGACAGGGCAGTAACAAAGTAGCCTCATTTCCAATCAGAGGCCAGCGTTTTGCATAAACGATGACGCCGGCCAATCAAAAAGATGGGCATGGCTTCAAGTCCCCTTCTGAAATTTTATCAATTACTACACGCCTCGAAGAGCAAGGAGTGCATGCGCCCTCCAACGCTAGGCGAGACCTAGAAACGGCATACCAAGCTCTTCATGGAAAATTCCGGAGGGAGTGCTTCCCGTGACTGATAATAATCTATGAATAAATTGGTTCTCTATACGTTGTAGAATTTCCACATTTTTTGTGTCCCCAAAGGCTAGCACCACATACGCAAGCCGACGTGCACTTGCTCTTATATAGATTCAACATTGCTTCAATTGGTTTATTTTGAAGCTTACTAGCAAATCTGAAAATACCTTCAAAACTTCTCTTAAAAATCTGGACTCTGAATGTTATCAGCAGGGACCAACTTAAAGACGGATTAAACAAGATCCCCACATTTAACCCTTCATAAAGCGGACTCTCCCATCTTAAAAGACTTTGACTTGGTGCTAGAGCCAATGCAAGTCATAATGTAGGACTTTGAAAATGTAACTTTATGTTCGAGGTCCTTCATATACGTCAAAAACAAATCTAGAAGAAGCTGGAGGCTATTTGCAGTTTGGGCTATTAAAACTGCAATCGCTCGAATATAATAAAATGGGGATAGCTGTATGACTCATACGGGGAACATCTTTAAATTTCTAGGTCAAACATTTGCTGATTCCATTTAAATACAACAAAAAGAGGAAAGGGGCTCAAATACACCCCTGCTTGACACTCCAAATTGACCTAATACTCTGGGAACATTCGCCTGAGGGGCCATAACAGATGTAAACTGTGAGGTCCTGATGGAGCTGCATTATAAGAGAAAGTAGATCCTGTTGAATTCACATTTTACCCATAATTTCCCACAGCTTAGAGCAATTGACATGATCAAAGGCCCTTGATAAATCAATGAAAGCAAGATGCAGGGAAACTCTCTTGGCCTTCACATACTAATTAAATACAAATGTAGGTATTGCTCAATTGTCCCAATACCATGTCTGAAGCGAAATTGAACCTCTGACAGAATGTTATTTGTGATGACCCATTCTTCGAGGCGGGACAGTAAAATACAGGCTAAGATCTTGGCGCTTGAATCTATCAGGGAATTTGGCCGATAACAATATGTCTGCAACCAATCCCCTTTTTAAAATATCGGGACCACAATAGTAGACTTCCATGATTCTGTAATAGGCCCAGGCACCAAAGATCTGAACACATTTGTAAGTAGGAGGGGCCACAAAAGAGATTTGATTTTTAAAAGGTCTGCTGGGACCCTGTCTGGGCCTGGAGCTTTATCTGTGATGCACTTATTTAAGGTGCTAATGACCTCCTGGACTTTAAAAGGATATTGGAGATCATATACTAAATCAGGGGGAAGATTACTATCATAGCTAGAGGAAATATCCGCAGGGGAAAAAGAATTTCTGTAGTGCGTGTCCCAAGCCTCCACTGAAATGACTGCATCAATACTGGGTTCGTCATGCTCACTGTTCTGTTGACCACCTCCCAGAACTTAGCACTGCCTCTCATTTTGCCAACCTCCTGGAGGTCCTCCCAGGCTTTGCTTCGAATTTCAGACTTCATTTCGTCTAAGGTTTGTTTATACAAGCCCCAGGATAACTTCAGAGGCTACCCTAGGACATTTTTAGGTCGAGCAGCGAGACCCTCTTGTATACTTTATTAGGTCGAGCAGCGAGACCCTCTTGTATACTTTAGTATACCTCTTGTGCTTACTTGAATGTGGACACGAGTCGGACGCGCGCTTTTTCAGTGTCAGATTTGGCCTTATGAGCGCGCTTTTTCTGCTGGCTGTTTGCTGTGAATCTGTGCGAGCGCTTTCGCTTTCTGTTATGTCCTTTCCCTCACCCGTAGCTGTTAAAACACTCTCCCCCTGGCCCACATCAACCACATTGTTTTAGTAATCGCTGATGTTGCTCCAGACGTACTTCAAAGACCCTCTTCTGTATTTGGGCATTCTTCCCCGTGGTTACCGACTCTTGTTTCTTCTAGCCAACACTGTTAGTCGCTCGTTTTATTAGCTCTTCCCTCCAACACAAATATAGATTATAGTTCCACCTTTGCAGGTACAAACATGTTTTTGCAGTGGAATGCGTAATTTTCCAAAGTGGCATTCATTTATCTTGTACATGTTTACACATTATGAGCGCTACACTTTACTTAGCGCTTTAAATGGGCCGGGTCCAAGCAAGTGCTGCGACGGGTGCCGATAATGTTCTTTGTTTTTTCCGTCATCTTAAGTGGGAAAAGTCGATTTTACCTTTGCAGCAGTTCTGGGTTTTAATTTGTATTTATTTTGTGGGCAATTGTATATAGCACTAACTTTGCCCTCACGTATTGCACCGTTTTACATAGCCACAAGTTAGATTACAGAAACCCGACGTTTATGTTTCTTTGTGAACTTGCGCTATGATTCGAACTTCTTTCCTGTAAACTCCAAAGTCGGCAACTTTTGCCTTATGCTACAATGTTGCCCATAAGAAGTAAACCATGTTTACTGTTTGTATAGCAAAGCCTTCGTTTTTTCTAAATATTTGTGCTGTGGCAACCATTGATAAAGCCAATAGTCATAGTTGCTCGTAGGTGTTATTTTACCTGTGTTACATATGCATTGCTGCTTGTAGGTGTTATTTCATTATTTTTTTTAAGTTGTTCACCGCTGCACAAATATATCGAAGCACTTTGCTGCTGGTTAAGCGCGCAACGCCATTAGGCTAAAAGGGATTCAGGCAACCCACATCCGTCCTGTATGGCAGGTCCTGCTCCGGCTGCTTCCCGGGCACACACACACAGCCCTAGTACTTGAAAGGTGTTATTGGCACACTATGCTAAAACATACATTTTAGCTTATCTGTGCTTTGGGAGTGTTTTTATTAGTTGCGAATGCCTTCCATATGTTTAATTATTATTCGCACTACACTTTACCTAGGGCTTTAAGGGTGCCTGGTCCAAGTAGGTGCTGCAACATGTGCCGATCGTGCTCTCTGTTTTTACCGTCACCCTAGAGAGAAAAATCATAGTTTACCTTTGCAGTATTTTAGGTTTTAAATTTTATTTGGTTTTTGGGCTATTGTATATTGTGCTATCTCGAACCTAAAGTATTGCACAGTTTTACATAGCCACTAGTTACACAAATATAAAGTAACATGTGTTTTACCATGCTGTAGTTGTCAACACTTTTTCCCCCTTCCTACGTGCCAGCACAAGTTTAGCATACTGCTGTGGTTAATTTGCATCCCACAGATGCAGCCTCCAAATAGATTACAATCTGTGTCGCTTGTCTACGTAGCTTTTAATTAACGTCTCCTACTTTCCTTTCTCAAGTGCTGGATTTGTCACCGAAACATCTCACTATAGCAGACTTTCTGTCTGCATTTTGTTAATCACACCTCGCTGTATTTATTGCATTGTATTTACAGACTTACATGTTTACCATGAAAGTAAAGTTTTAATAATAGGGTAAAGATGAGATTTTAACTTTGTAGCATTTCAGGGTTTGCAATGCCATTTGATTTTTAGACAATTGTATATAGCACAAACTCAGTCCTAATGTATTGGACCGTTTTACATAGTCCATAGCTACATTCTACAAATGCAATGTTTATGTATTTTTGGTGAGCCTGCGCTATAACTCGACCCTACTTGGTTAATTACATACAAACAACATTTATGTTAATTTCTGTAGCCACAGTGATCACAAGGTTGTCCATAATTACAGAATGGTGAGCCAGGGCTGTGACACAATTCTGCTCCCTGAAAGCCGCAATCGTTATGCTACAAATTAGCACATACGAACAAAAGCGTATTTTTTTTATATAGCAAAGCTTTATTTTTTGTTAAATCTTTATTTTTTTTGAAAATTTCTTTATTCGCAAGTTAGGTCACAGCACACGTTATATTCATACATATAGCACATCTCCGTATCGTGACTTATATTTCAGTATAAATTCCAATCTTAACATTTTCCGTTTTCTGCGAGTTATAACATCCCAACTCCCTTAGTCCCTCCCTGTTCCCCCCCCCCCTGCACCTACTCTTCCACATATCAGTATTATATTGGTTCGTGTCAATATTTACATTACAATCGGTATCCATTGGGGGTATCGTCCCCCGATTACCTCGTTCATGTGCATCAGATAGTTCCTAGTGTGTCTGCAACTCGGTACCCTTGTACAGTGGATCACAGGCATAGTATCCTCCCGTGTTAGGTGGTATATTCATACTAGTCTTCCTGGTCTTGTACGCCCTGCTCGAACGCTATAAGTAGTGCGTTCCACTCCATGGAGATGGGGTGTTTCCTGAGGCCTCTGCGTTCTTCCCTACCTAATTCCTGTCCCTCAGCCTTGCCCCATCTGATCACCTCCCCGCTCCAGGTCTCTATGTCTGGCGGCCTCGCTGATTTCCACCTCATTGCCACTGACCTCTTTGCTAATAGTAATGCCAGATCCACAAATCTGGATTCCACACTTCTCTTCTTCTCTTTATGTCCTACCCCCAGCATGCAATATAGGGCGGATGTGTAAGGTCTATCCGGCGCTACGTTATTCAACATGTGGTGTACTGTACTCCAGTAATGTCCCAGCTCAGGGCATTCCCAGAACATGTGTAACATGCCTGCACCGTCTTGCCGGCATTTGGGGCAAGTATCAGACGCAGCCGGGAACATTATGTGTATCCTGTGGGGAGTCAAGTATGCCCTGTGTATGACCATCAATTGTATGTATTTGAACCTAGGGTTCCGTGACACTTTCTTCGGCAGTCTCATCACTAGGTCCCAATCCTTGGCGCTCAGCGCCACCCCTATATCCTCCTCCCATCTCAATTTCAGGGGTTGTAGGGGGTCAGCCCTGCCTTCCCGCATCCCAGCAGTCAACCATTTTGTCAAGCGTCCTCCCGTCTCCATGAGGTACTGCATAGTGACCAACGTGTTTGTGGTAGGCTCCGCTCCGTCCCTCGCCCAATGGGTGCCTATGTAGTGAGACAGTTGTGCATGCTGCAGAAAGAGCGCCCTTGGCGCCTGGTGGATCCTGGCGAATTCCTCATATGGCAGCAACCTGTTAGCCGAGAAGAAATCCCCGATTTGTGTTATCCCGCCTCCTGCCACACCCGTAGCCTTCTCTCCGTCATCGGGCCTGTCCCCAACGGGATGCCCAACAGTGGTATCGAGGGCGCATAATTCGATCGCCCATTGGTGTACCTGACCGCCCTCTTCCAGTACGTGAGAGCCAGTTTGAGTAGGGGTGGAGTCGCCGTCGGCGCCTTGGCTCCTGGCAGTAACAGCCGATGTATATCCCCCCAGCGTCTAGCGTCCTCTGTCATGTTTAGTTCGTGCAAGTTGCGGCCGGCCAACCAGTAAGCTAGCCATTGCAATTGGCACGCGCAGCTATAGGCGAACAAATCAGGCACTCCCAAGCCGCCCTTGTCTGTGGGTAGTTGCAGCCTGGTCATGCTTACGCGTCTCCTGCCCTTCCCCCAGATTAGGTCGTGTAATATAGTGTTCAGCTTCTTAAAAAAGGGCATAGGGATATAGACTGGTAAATTCGTAAAGAAGTACAGTAAACGCGGCAGTACCACCATTTTTGATATAGCTACCCTCCCTACCACTGATAGCGGCAAAGTAGTCCAGAATTGCACCCGTGCAGCTAGGTTAGTCAGTGCGCGCCCTAGATTCCCATCCAGTAGGTCCTGTGGATCTCGGTATATTTGGATGCCCAGGTACTTAAAAGTGACAGGCGATACCTGGAAACAGTGCGGCGGAAACTGAACTTGTGGTTCCGCCACCGGGCCCCGAAAGCCAAACCCGTATGACTTTGTCTCGTTGATGGCGAGACCTGATAACTCTCGGAATACCTCAAAGATCCGCGGCAATGGTGTCGTTGGGTTATTTATGTCTCTTAGGAACAATAGTATGTCGTCGGCATACGCCGATATGACATGGTGGGTGTTGAGCCTAGTGATCCCCACCGCAGTCGCTGTAGATCGGACTTTCAGCATCAGGGGCTCCAAGGCGATTATAAACAGCAATGGCGAAAGAGGGCACCCCTGCCTCGTGCCTCGCGCCACCTCAACCCGATCAGAGATACAGCCGTTGGTCCGAACCCGTGCCGTAGGCTTCCGGTATAACAAGGACACCCAGGCTATAAAGCCGGCTGGTAGCCCAAATTTGGTCAGGACCGCGAACATGTAGTCCCATCTAAGTGTATCGAAAGCCTGTCGTAGGTCCAGTGAGATACAACCCTCGGCGTCTCTCCCCCTTGCGGTTGGAGACATGAGTTGGCTGAGCCTCCGCAAATTTAGCGCCGTGCTCCCTTTGTTAAATCTTTATGTAGGAACAACTATTGACAAAGCTAATAGGCATGGCTGCTTTTTGGTGTGTTACCACTTGTGGTACATATATGAATACGCTGGCAGGAGTAGAAACATGCTAGTTTGGCGGCACACTATGCTAAAACCTATTTTTTAGGTTATTTGTGTTTTGTTGGACGCTTTTGTATTCGTTATGTATGCTTTCTGCATCTCCACAACAACGCGCATTGTGCGCACCTTCCATTTGCCACCAGACACTTCGTGCGCGCACGCGCCGCACTCCACCTCTGCTGCCACACGCATTCAGCTCACCAGGCTGCACACCCCCTCTCGCCCCATATGCTCGCTTGCCAATGACCGTCCCACCCTTCCTTTGATCTCCGCCGCGAGTTCTCACACGCTCGTCTCCGTCCCCTTCCTTTAATGGCCCTCCCCCAGCACAGAGTGTGCATCGCTTGTTTTTAATGGCCGCACGTTTTCTCTCTCACGCGCCATCCTAATAAGCATCTACCTTGCTGCTCACGCTAACTTGATTAGTGAGATCCACACATATCTCTGCCAGAACACATCCCCCCCCCTCCCCGCAGCATACCCTGCTCTCACAGGGCACACGGTTTCTACTCCACGCACCGTCTCTCTCCACTCTGCTCTCCCGTATCTCACACTCCTCCACCGCCTCGCCTGTCTTTGAAGGAACCTCCCTTTCGAGCTCAGCTGCCTTTTCTACTTCATCTCACCACTTACTTTTCTCTCCTCTCACTGCCCTCGCTCCCTCTCATCTGTCACTCACACACTGTGCACTCACACTACTTTAGACCACACATAATGCACACGCGCACACACACACCCCACACCCTCACACCATGCACCCTCACACACCCCGCAACCTCACACACCCCGCACCCTCACACTACTTTAGACCCCACACAATGCACACACACACTGCTCTCTCACACACCCCGCACCCTCACACACCCCACAGCCTCACACCCCACAGCCTCACACACTCCCTACCCTCATAAAACACTCTGCACCCTCACACACTCTGCACCCTCACACACACTCTGCACCCTCAGACACTGCACCCTCACACACTGCACCCCTGTTTGTTTACCGCACTCCAAGGGCCTGTTGGTGTGTGAGGGGTATTTAAACAACACTGGTTGCTCCCCACCACTGTAGGGATCACCGATACCTTTCGAGTGGATTCTTTTTGTTTATACACATAATTATATGCTACATAATTACACTGCGGTCAACGCAACATACACTCCAAATACCACTCAGTGCCACATAATTACACGCCACATAATTACACTATCCATCGCCCTCACTCTATCCATCGCCCTCACTCTATCCATCGCCCTCACTCTATCCATCGTCCTCACTCTAACTATCGGTCCTCACTCTATCAATCTATCTATCTATCACCCTCACTCTATCTATCGCCCTCACTCTATCTACCTATCGCCCTCACTCTATCAATCTATCTATCGCCCTCTACTGAATACAACATACAGTCCTGATAATACCACTCAGTGCCACATAATTATATGCTACATAATTACACTGCGCTCAACGCAACATACACTCCAAATACCACTCAGTGCCACATAATTACACTATCTATTGCCCTCACTCTATCTATCTATCTATCTATTGCCCTCACTCTATCTATCTATCGCCCTCACTCTATCTGTCTATCTATCATCGTCACTGTCTATCTATCGCCATAACTCTATCTATCTATCTGTCGCCCTCCCTCTATCTATCTATCACCCTCCCTCTATCGCCCTCCCTCTATCCATCGCCCTCCCTCTATCCATCGCCCTCCCTCTATCCATCGCCCTCCCTCTATCCATCGCCCTCCCTCTATCCATCGCCCTCCCTCTATCCATCGCCCTCACTCTATCCATCGCCCTCACTCTATCCATCGCCCTCACTCTATCCATCGCCCTCACTCTATCCATCGCCCTCACTCTATCCATCGCCCTCACTCTATCCATCGCCCTCACTCTATCCATCGCCCTCACTCTATCCATCGCCCTCACTCTATCCATCGCCCTCACTCTATCCATCGCCCTCACTCTATCCATCGCCCTCACTCTATCCATCGCCCTCACTCTATCTATCGCCCTCACTCTATCTACCTATCGCCCTCACTCTATCAATCTATCTATCGCCCTCTACTGAATACAGCATACAGTCCTAATAATACCACTCAGTGCCACATAATTATATGCTACATAATTACACTGCGCTCAACGCAACATACACTCCAAATACCACTCAGTGCCACATAATTACACTATCTATTGCACTCACTATCTATTGCCCTCACTCTATCTATCTATCTATCTATTGCCCTCACTCTATCCATCGCCCTCACTCTATCTGTCTATCTATCTATCACCGTCACTCTGTCTATCTATCGCACTCACTCTATCTATCGCCATAACTCTATCTATCACCCTCACTCTGTCTATCTATCGCCCTCCCTCTATCTATCTATCACCCTCACTCTATCTATCTCTCACCCTCACTCTATCTATCTATCACCCTCACTCTATCTATCTATCACCCTCACTCTATCTATCGCCCTCACTCTATCTATCTATCGCCCTCACTCTATCTATCTATCGCCCTCACTCTGTCTATCTATCGCACTCACTCTATCTATCGCCATAACTCTATCTATCACCCTCACTCTGTCTATCTATCGCCCTCCCTCTATCTATCTATCACCCTCACTCTATCTATCTATCGCCCTCACTCTATCTATCTATCGCCCTCACTCTATCTATCTATCGCCCTCACTCTATCTATCTGTCGCCCTCACTCTATCTATCTGTCGCCCTCACTCTATCTATCTGTCGCCCTCACTCTATCTATCTGTCGCCCTCCCTCTATCTATCTGTCGCCCTCCCTCTATCTATCTATCGCCCTCCCTCTATCTATCTATCGCCCTCCCTCTATCCATCGCCCTCCCTCTATCCATCGCCCTCCCTCTATCCATCGCCCTCCCTCTATCCATCGCCCTCCCTCTATCCATCGCCCTCCCTCTATCCATCGCCCTCCCTCTATCCATCGCCCTCCCTCTATCCATCGCCCTCCCTCTATCCATCGCCCTCCCTCTATCCATCGCCCTCCCTCTATCCATCGCCCTCACTCTATCCATCGCCCTCACTCTATCTATCGCCCTCACTCTATCTATCTGTCGCCCTCACTCTATCTATCTGTCGCCCTCACTCTATCTATCTGTCGCCCTCACTCTATCTATCTGTCGCCCTCACTCTATCTATCTGTCGCCCTCACTCTATCTATCCGTCGCCCTCACTCTATCTATCCGTCGCCCTCACTCTATCTGTCGCCCTCACTCTATCTGTCGCCCTCACTCTATCTGTCGCCCTCACTCTATCTGTCGCCCTCACTCTATCTGTCGCCCTCACTCTATCTGTCGCCCTCACTCTATCTGTCGCCCTCACTCTATCTGTCGCCCTCACTCTATCTGTCGCCCTCACTCTATCTGTCGCCCTCACTCTATCTGTCGCCCTCACTCTATCTGTCGCCCTCACTCTATCTGTCGCCCTCACTCTATCTGTCGCCCTCACTCTATCTGTCGCCCTCACTCTATCTATCGCCCTCACTCTATCTATCGCCCTCACTCTATCCATCGCCCTCACTCTATCCATCGCCCTCACTCTATCCATCGCCCTCACTCTATCCATCGCCCTCACTCTATCCATCGCCCTCACTCTATCCATTGCCCTCACTCTATCCATCGCCCTCACTCTATCCATCGCCCTCACTCTATCCATCGCCCTCACTCTATCGCCCTCACTCTATCGCCCTCACTCTATCGCCCTCACTCTATCGCCCTCACTCTATCGCCCTCACTCTATCGCCCTCACTCTATCGCCCTCACTCTATCTATCTGTCTATCTATCACCGTCACTCTATCTGTTTATCTATCGCACTCACTCTATCTATCGCCATAACTCTATCTATCGATCGCCCTCACTCTATGTCTATCATTCGCCCTCCCTCTATTTATCTATCTATCGCCTTCCCTCTATCTATCTATCGCCCTCACTCTATCTATCTTTCGCACTCACTATATCTATCTATCGCATCACCAAAGCATCACTCAGCACCACCACAGCATCACTCATGCGCTACCACAGCATCACTGAACGCCACAGCATCACTCGTCACCACCACATCACTCAGCGCCACCACAGCATCAATCTGTGCAACCATTTAACAACAACTGGTTTAAATATGTTCTCTCAATGTTTCAAGCTTTATTACAAATGTCACAAAAAGATGTTAATATTTCACTTCTGTTCTTGGATTTTTGTCACAATAAAATACACTGAACATAATCTTCATAAAAAATATTTACAAAAGTTTAAGCTATTGCCATTATAAATTACAATAACTTTTATTAAAGTATTAATTATTTAAAAAAATAAAAGCCATAGTTATTTGTAATATCAATACATCTAAGTCACGTAAATACAACACATATTGCATTACAAATGCTATGGGTGTCACAATTGCGAAAGTTAAAACTATTGGCATTGTAAATGACAAAGCTATTAATTTTGCTATTTTCAAAACCAACACATAAATAAAAGATTTGTCATTTAAAATACCAATAGCTCAAACTTTCCTAATGCGAGACCTATTGCATTGCAAATGCTTGTTTCAGTTTGGCCATCAAAGTTCTATGTGCAGTAGATCATGGCGAGTTAAATCGGCGAGGTGATGATCTAGACCAAGGATGTGAGATTAACAGAAATAATATTACTAACATTTGAAAACTCAGACTGAATCAAAGCTTCACCCACCTCTACAGATAAACAGATCATAATAGAAGCCCTTGCCTTTTCTACAATGTGATGGTTGAAGGCTACTGGGTCGCTCTTCTCCCATTTCAATTTGAGGCCTTTATTAGGTCTCGCCTCTCAATGGGCATGCGCATTGAGCAGAGTGAGACTATAGCGACTTAAACAGACTTTAACCAACTAGTATCCCAACTGGCGATTTGGTGCTGTGCCCGTGCGCTTTTAGGTCAATGCGCAAGCGCATTGACCTAAAATGCGCGTGCACATCATCAAATCGCCATCTGTTCCCCAGCAGCACTCCTCCCACACCTTTGAAGTGAAGCTTAGCTTCACTTTAAAGGCCCCTGCTGCTTCACACCCTCATCGCCGCTCTCCCCGCTCCGCCCCCTCCCCTGCCCGCCGTGTCACATTTCTCCTCCTCCTCCCCTTCTCTGCCTTCCCTCCGTCTTGTTATTTATAATAATTTGGCACGCTGTATCTTATTGTGAGTCCCTCAGCTCTCCCACTGTGAGTGCACTGTTTATTCAATTTGGCACGTTTTTAGGTTTCGCTGGAGGGCGGAGCTCTTAGCTCCGCCCTCCAGAGAAATCTCTTGATTTCCAGTAAGGAGAATGGAATACGCCCCCCTGTCCCATTGGCTAGCTCCATAAATGGAGGCTAGCCATTGGAACAGAGATCTGTCCGTCAAGGCCGGACCAGATTCGGGGGCGTTCCCGAGATTTTTTCCCAGGGCGGAGTTACGTTTTTTCCGTTCCCTCCCCTTTTTGGCGACGTCACGCGACGTTCTGCTTTCACCTTCCTGCTCCGGCCGTCTTCTGCGTCTCTCCTCCCCCTTTCCCGCCCCCTCCCGCAGTCAGTCCGAAGCGCTGTGCTTCCCCCTGAGCGCTTTTTGTGCACAGCCGTTTTGCCCGTGAAAATCACCGCCGCAGCCCCGGGGCCGTGGAGAAGCCGAGGGAACCACCGCTGACGTCACCCGGGAGCCGCGCTGCCATTGGTTCAGGCTGCGGGAGGCTCGCCGGGTGACCTGCGCGGTGATTGGCTGCTGGAGTGAGGAGAAACCAGGAAGCGGACGGGAGGCCACCCCGCGCTCCTGCCGGGAAGAAGAAGGAACCGTCCTCCGGCGAGGCTCTCCCGAGGAGAGAGCCCTGCCACCGTCACCCAGAAGAGCCCAGCGGAGAGGTGCCGCCGCCGCCTCAGACAACCGGTGAGTGCGGGCGGGCTGGCTCCTGGTCGACGGCTCTATCTGTCTTATGCTTGCCCGGGGCCGTGGAGAAGCCGAGGGAACCACCGCTGACGTCACCCGGGAGCCGCGCTGCCATTGGTTCAGGCTGCGGGAGGCTCGCCGGGTGACCTGCGCGGTGATTGGCTGCTGGAGTGAGGAGAAACCAGGAAGCGGACGGGAGGCCACCCCGCACTCCTGCCGGGAAGAAGAAGGAACCGTCCTCCGGCGAGGCTCTCCCGAGGAGAGAGCCCTGCCACCGTCACCCAGAAGAGCCCAGCGGAGAGGAGCCGCCGCCGCCTCAGACAACCGGTGAGTGCGGGCGGGCTGGCTCCTGGTCGACGGCTCTATCTGTCTTATGCTTGCTCCGATTCAAGGGCGTTTTTGCGTTTTCTTCTCCTTCACAAATCCTGTCTTTTTCAAGTTTGCTGATATTGAGAACTAGGCTTTGTACATTTGCCACCACTTGCTGTTAATCCGAAACTGAAAGCACGTTCCTGCTCTGGGCTTCCTGCTGTCTACGGAGCCCATCCCGTCTTCGTGCTCGAGCCTGTCTAAAAGAGCCAGATGTAACCTTTCAAAGTACACCATCTTTGAAAGAGCCCCTTTTCTGGTTACTGAAAAGCTGACAAGCTACACATTGGAGAAAACCCCTAACTTTTAGTGTAATTACACAGGATAGTGTTTGTGGATATCTGAGGGAGGCCGGAATATTCCTCCTTTTTTGTGCTCTACCTAGACTCCCGAAGTAGCTGAGGTTGCGCTGTTCAAAGCCTGGTTTCAGAGCAGGGCATAATCTGGGTAGGGTTGACTTGGCAAACAGATATACACCCGTTTGTTGCGATATACAGAGATGCTGAGGAAATAGCAGGCCTGCAGTATGTATGACAGGAGGAATACAATACCTACATGCTAAAAAGGCGTTCAGATGTCATAGTGAGTGGAATGACAGTGTGTACAATAAGGTTAATGATGGTGCCAGCCGAAGAAATGCTGAGATGGGTAGGCATGTAAGGCAAGCAGGGAGCTGAGAAAAGGGGTAACGCTACACTGTCAGATACTCAGTAGGGGATAAACATTGAAACTGTACCGACATGGTGATGGATATTTTGGGTTGACGTAAATGTGTATGGGTTAAAAGAAAACTGGACGGAAGATTCACCTAAGAAGAGAGGAGGAAGAGTCTGCACGCACAGGCTCGGGCACAGGTAGTGGGTGCCTGCGTTTGCAAAGAAGCAGTTTTTTTTTCTTTTCAAGGGTGGTTTTAAAAAGTGAAAAGGAGGGTAATTCGCCATATATAAAGACACCTTTCACATTTTAGGACTATTGGTAGGGAAGCATCTGAAAAATATGGTAGAAATATTGAGCAGTCTCTTGGTGGAAAATACCTCGAAGCAATTATCTGTTATGGGCATATAAAGAATTGTAATTTATTTAGGGCACACTTCTTCCTCCATGTTAGTTCTTCCATACTAGTTTCCTTGGGTCGCAACTGACATCCTCGAGTTAACAAGAATCTTTTATCAAACTGGAAGTAAATGAGAAACAAGCATTTACAATGCAACGGTTTCGCCTTTGGAAAAGTTAGAGCTATTAGCAATGTAAAAGACAATGCCATTTATTTATCTGTTTTCAAAACCAACACATAAATACAAATTTTGTCATTTACAATGCCAATAGCTCAAACTTTTCCAAAGGCGAAACCTTTGCATTGTAAATGCTTGTTTCTTTATGTCGTTGGTAACACATTCAGTTTTTAAGTGAGAGAAAATAGGCAGTGTTGGTACACTGTTATACGGGCGCTATTACTCGTTTCCAGGTACTCGGTATCGGACTTTTTTCCAAATGCAGGCAAAACAGACGCATACAACAAGCGGTTCGTTCCTCTCTTACCCGGTGCCTCGCAGTCGTTTCTTTCTTCCTGTTCAACAGGCGCTCCTCCCCCCTCCCCTTCTCTGCCTTCCCTCCATCTTGTTATTTATTATAATTTGGCACGCTGTATCTTATTGTGAGTCCCTCAGCTCTCCCACTGCAAGTGCACTTTTCTTTGAAGCGAGGGATGCATTACGTCGACTTTTGGGAATTCCAAAGCAAACAAATTGATCCATTTTGATAAAATTTATTGGCATTCCAAACCACAGCCTTAACTTTTTTATCGCATGCCTTGCATCAAAGGGCACCGCCTGCCTCCAGTTTTACACGCATGACTCAGTGCAGGTATGTTTAGGGTGCCCGGAGAGCAACACGCCAAGGGGCCAACGTTGTCGCAGCCCTGGCCTTTCCTTTTTAGGTGGCATCATTACAAGGTTCGTTAAATCGTATGGTTTCCTTTCAACCAAGGAAAGACTACATCTCCCAGAATGCGCTGATATGTTAGATGGCATTTGCATACAGGAAGCATGCTGTCAAGGTGACATAGAGGCACCCTATGGATTGTTCTTGATAAGTCTTTTTTAGGTCTCGCCTGTCGATGCGCATGCGCATCGAGCTTGCGAGCCTATTGCGGCTCAAACAACCTTTAACTACGAAGCAAGGAATCGTGGCGATTCCTTGCAGTGCCCGTGACTTTTAAGCTCAATGCGCATGTGCATTGAGCTTAAAAGCGCGTGCACAGCCGCCCGCATTCCTCCGACACCTTTGAAGTGAAGCTTAGCTTCACTTCAAAGGCCCGGCTTCTTCACACCCACATGCCGCTCTCGCTCTCCCCGCTCCGCCCCCTCCCCTGCCCGGCCCGGCTTCTTCACACCCACATGCCGCTCTCGCTCTCCCCGCTCCGCCCCCTCCCCTGCCCGGCCCGGCTTCTTCACACCCACATGCCTATGAGCTTTGGACAGGCGCTTCTATTTGACAAAATGTATCTTTGCAGTTAAGAGACGGTCGCAGGCGACATTGCAAGGCTTATTCAATCAGACCCACGAAGCTTGATAGGCCTGCAGAAACACGAACGGAACTTTCCTTCAACAAATGTGGCATTTTATAAAGTAGAGGATCACAGCCTAGTTTAATGCAGCAATTACCATAGAAAAGATACTTCGGTTGTGTTTTTTAATTTTTTTACATTTCTGATTGTCATTTGTGACATACTTATGCATCTTGCAAGAAAGCTCAAGATTCATATTTCAAACTCCTGTTTTTTTCCATTCTACCAGATTAGTTCGACTTAATTGTGAATTTTGAAACTATTCGACGAAGCAACACACACGATTGCCGCTCTCGCTCTCCCCGCTCCGCCCCCTCCCCTGCCCGGCCCGGCTTCTTCACACCCACATGCCGCTCTCGCTCTCCCCGCTCCGCCCCCTCCCCTGCCCGGCCCGGCTTCTTCACACCCACATGCCTATGAGCTTTGGACAGGCGCTTCTATTTGACAAAATGTATCTTTGCAGTTAAGAGACGGTCGCAGGCGACATTGCAAGGCTTATTCAATCAGACCCACGAAGCTTGATAGGCCTGCAGAAACACGAACGGAACTTTCCTTCAACAAATGTGGCATTTTATAAAGTAGAGGATCACAGCCTAGTTTAATGCAGCAATTACCATAGAAAAGATACTTCGGTTGTGTTTTTTAATTTTTTTACATTTCTGATTGTCATTTGTGACATACTTATGCATCTTGCAAGAAAGCTCAAGATTCATATTTCAAACTCCTGTTTTTTTCCATTCTACCAGATTAGTTCGACTTAATTGTGAATTTTGAAACTATTCGACGAAGCAACACACACGATTGCCGCTCTCGCTCTCCAAGCTCCGCCCCCTCCCCTGCCCGGCCCGGCTTCTTCACACCAACATGCCGCTCTCGCTCTCCCCGCTCCGCCCCCTCCCCTGCCCGGCTTCTTCACACCCACATGCCTATGAGCTTTGGACAGGCGCTTCTATTTGACAAAATGTATCTTTGCAGTTAAGAGACGGTCGCAGGCGACATTGCAAGGCTTATTCAATCAGACCCACGAAGCTTGATAGGCCTGCAGAAACACGAACGGAACTTTCCTTCAACAAATGTGGCATTTTATAAAGTAGAGGATCACAGCCTAGTTTAATGCAGCAATTACCATAGAAAAGATACTTCGGTTGTGTTTTTTAATTTTTTTACATTTCTGATTGTCATTTGTGACATACTTATGCATCTTGCAAGAAAGCTCAAGATTCATATTTCAAACTCCTGTTTTTTTCCATTCTACCAGATTAGTTCGACTTAATTGTGAATTTTGAAACTATTCGACGAAGCAACACACACGATTGCCGCTCTCGCTCTCCCCGCTCCGCCCCCTCCCCTGCCCGGCCCGGCTTCTTCACACCCACATGCCGCTCTCGCTCTCCCCGCTCCGCCCCCTCCCCTGCCCGGCCCGGCTTCTTCACACCCACATGCCTATGAGCTTTGGACAGGCGCTTCTATTTGACAAAATGTATCTTTGCAGTTAAGAGACGGTCGCAGGCGACATTGCAAGGCTTATTCAATCAGACCCACGAAGCTTGATAGGCCTGCAGAAACACGAACGGAACTTTCCTTCAACAAATGTGGCATTTTATAAAGTAGAGGATCACAGCCTAGTTTAATGCAGCAATTACCATAGAAAAGATACTTCGGTTGTGTTTTTTAATTTTTTTACATTTCTGATTGTCATTTGTGACATACTTATGCATCTTGCAAGAAAGCTCAAGATTCATATTTCAAACTCCTGTTTTTTTCCATTCTACCAGATTAGTTCGACTTAATTGTGAATTTTGAAACTATTCGACGAAGCAACACACACGATTGCCGCTCTCGCTCTCCCCGCTCCGCCCCCTCCCCTGCCCGGCCCGGCTTCTTCACACCAACATGCCGCTCTCGCTCTCCCCGCTCCGCCCCCTCCCCTGCCCGGCCCGGCTTCTTCACACCCACATGCCTATGAGCTTTGGACAGGCGCTTCTATTTGACAAAATGTATCTTTGCAGTTAAGAGACGGTCGCAGGCGACATTGCAAGGCTTATTCAATCAGACCCACGAAGCTTGATAGGCCTGCAGAAACACGAACGGAACTTTCCTTCAACAAATGTGGCATTTTATAAAGTAGAGGATCACAGCCTAGTTTAATGCAGCAATTACCATAGAAAAGATACTTCGGTTGTGTTTTTTAATTTTTTTACATTTCTGATTGTCATTTGTGACATACTTATGCATCTTGCAAGAAAGCTCAAGATTCATATTTCAAACTCCTGTTTTTTTCCATTCTACCAGATTAGTTCGACTTAATTGTGAATTTTGAAACTATTCGACGAAGCAACACACACGATTCGTATAGTTATTTTTCAGCGGTTTAAAGCCGGTGTGCGGTTGCTGTTTCAAGGCACGTGCCACGGCTCAGCGTGTGACTATTTATTAATAATATCTTTAATTGTGTGTAATCCTTTAAACGGGATGAGCTAGAGCTCCGGAGTGATTAAGCTCTGTTGTTTGCTGCACTGGTTAGAGCTGCAATTCCAGGCCTTAATCCATCCCATTGCTTGTTAGGGGCCGGGAACAAGTAATCTGATTTTCCCATTCGCCCCGAAGAGGACAGCAGTTGGATATTTCACAACCTTTCGCTTCAAATTGTCAGGACAGGGGAGAGATTAAATCTACATTGTACAGTAATCTGCCGGGCAACCACCGCCATCCGTAAAACGTCTGCCCTGTCAGCATGGTTAATGCTAGCAGCACAGACCCGGCAATCACTGCCAGAAAACAGCGACAAGCAATTTCACGCGGGTACCGGCGAGGTAGAACTGTAACCTTTTCATCCGTGTTTTTTGGACAGATTTCTCAGAAACGGGATTTGTGAGGGGGGCCCGCATGACTTCATCGCTCCCCAAGATCAAGGCGCTTTTTTTTTTAATCAAGCTTGCCCACGAATTGATCGGCTCCATATCTTGTGCACCACAACGGCCCATTCAAGGGGTGACAGGTGTCTGACACCGAGTGAAACCGAAGGCGCTCCCGGCTAATGAGTGCCTTCACTGGAGCCGGCTGTCGAAGATACCATACTTCAATGCTTGGTTAAGTAGAAACCGACACACCCACTGAACAACAGCACAAACATGTTATTTGTATTCTTTATTTAGCTCCGTGGTTCGCTTGATATTAAGACGTTTTAAAAGTATTGTTACCAAGTGGAATATTGCTATAATAAATGTGTGCAGTAAACACGCGTTTAACTCCGGGACTACAAAGGCTGCAGAAAGCCGCAAAAACGGCAATAGATGTAGTCAAAATTACTTAATGGATTTGAAGGGCTGAACACTGACAAATTCATAATCTCCTTTAAAAACGCAGTTTGCTTCTGAGCGAACAGCCGCGACGCCTCTGCCTTGATCGTGCGCTGTTCAGATTTTTGTTTTCAGTTCTCGTCCCAGTGTGTTGCAGTGGGGTCTGCTCGCTGGGCCTCGCAGTGCCAGCAAATCAACAAGTATCAGAGAGGGGTTTCATCAGTCAGCCTCACTCACCCCCTCTCACCCTCACTCACCCTCACTCACCCTCACTCACCCTCACTCACCCTCACCCTCACTCACCCTCACCCTCACTCACTCACCCTCACTCACCCTCACTCACCCTCACTCACTCACCCTCACTCACTCACCCTCACTCACCCTCACTCACCCTCACTCACCCTCACTCACCCTCACTCACCCTCACTCACCCTCACTCACCCTCACTCACCCTCACTCACCCTCACTCACCCTCAACCCCTCACTCACCCTCACTCACCATCACTCACCCTCAAACCCTCACCCTCACTCACCCTCACTCACCCTCACTCACCCTCCCTCACTCACCCTCACTCACCCTCAACCCCTCACTCACCCTCACTCACCATCACTCACCCTCAAACCCTCACCCACCCTCACTCACCCTCACTCACCCTCACTCACCCTCACTCACCCTCACTCACCCTCACTCACCCTCAACCCCTCACTCACCCTCACTCACCATCACTCACCCTCAAACCCTCACCCTCACTCACCCTCACTCACCCTCACTCACCCTCACTCACCCTCACTCACCCTCATTCACCCTCAAACCCTCACCCACACTCACCCTCACCCTCACTCACCCTCACTCACCCTCAACCCCTCACCCTCACTCACCCTCAACCCCTCACCCTCACTCACCCTCACTCACCCTCACCCACCCTCACCCTCACTCACCCTCACCCTCACTCACCCTCAACCCCTCACCCTCACTCACCCTCAACCCCTCACCCTCACTCACCCTCAACCCCTCACCCTCACTCACAACACATATTGTGTTACAATAGGTGTCACATTTGCGAAAGATAAAACTATCTAGAGATGTAGCATAACGACCAGAGCTGCCATATAAGTCACATAAATACAAAACATGTTGCATTCCAAATGCTATAGGTGTCACATTCGCAAAAGTTATAACTATTGGCATTGTAAATGACAAAGCCATCAATTTAGCAATTTTAACAACGAAAACATAAATAAATTGTCATTTACAAGACCAATAACTACAACTTTTCTAATGCGAAACCTATTGCATTCCAACCCCACTCACCCACGCAACGTCACTCACACACGCAACGCCACTCTCACACGCAACGCCACTCTCACACGCAACGCCACTCTCACACGCAACGCCACTCTCACAAGCCACTCATCCACGCAACGCCACTCATCCACGCAACGCCACTCATCCACGCAACGCCACTCATCCATTTGCAAAACGAAAAAAGTTAAACTCTTCTATTGCGAGACCTATTGCATTTTCAATGCTTGTTCTCCTTTTCCGTGCCCCCATTTATTTTTGGGCTCGGTGTTTCCCATACCTTCCACATCGTGTTCCGTTTTTATTTTACTTTCTCTTTCACTAGTGTCCGCACTGTCTTCACTCTCTTGTGTACCTCTCTTTACTGCTCTCCTTTGCACCTGTCCCTACATCCTTATTCTCACTCTCCAGTTCTCTTTTTGCCTATCTCTCACTATTCCTCTTTCTCTCTCTTCCCTTTCTCCCAGTCTCCTTTCTTTTGTTGTTCTCACTTTCTTGCATTGCTTTCTTCCCCACTGTTATAGGTGTCACATTTGCGAAAGTTAAAACTATTGGCATTGTAAATGACAAAGCTATTAATTTAGATATTTTAAAAAAGAACACATAAATAAAAAAAAAGTCATTTATAAGACCAATAACTCAAACTTTCCTAATGCGAGACCTATTGCATTTCCAATGCTTGTTCTTAGAGAGCTTCAAATTGTCAGAACGACTTGTTTTAATAGGGTTAACAAGAGAAACCAACTTAATGGAAAGTGGGTTGTGATCACTCACACAGCTACCAACTGTTGTCAGATTAGAGAGATAAGGGCACAATTAATTTGACAAAAGAAAGAAATCTGTGGTGCTCCCTGATGAGTTTCCTATGAAAGTGGGGACACTAGCATTCTCTGAACCGCAGACATCACGCATGGAAACCAAATTATGGGGTCGATTACGATGGCGGTGAATCCGCATCCTCCGGGCCGGTGGAAGCCACCGCCGGCCCGGAGGATGCGGATTCACCGCCGCGGCATAGAAAACACCCACCGCCAGATTATGATGGCGGTGGGATCAGCGGCGGACAGCAGGTCCGTCCGCCGCTGATCCGCGGGATGTGGACCGCAATATGGTGGCGGTGGCTGCAAAACACCGCCAGCCACATTACCATGAGTGCGGAAACATGCTTTTCCGCGGCGGTTTTTCCGCCGTGGAAAAGCATGTAGACCTTTGCTTCTGGGGGCCCCTTGCGGGCCCCCAGGGTGTTGGGGGGGTGGGGTGCACATGGGGGGTACCTATGGTACCCCCCTGCAGTTGCATGCACAATGTGGCAGGCACCGCGCGGTGCCTGCCGCTTTGTGCATACAAATGCACAGCATGCATTTTTAACTTTGCGGCGGGTGCTGCTTAAAGCAGCACCCGCCGCAATGTTAAATATACGGGATGTGACCGCCAGGGTGGCAGTCACATCCTAATTCCTACTTAGAGAACGCCGCTGCCCCTGCGGACGGTCCCTCCACCTCGGGGGTGTCAGATGGACGCAGGTCCGTCCGCCATCATAATCGACCCTTATATTTCAGGACTCAGTCATTTAACACATCAACATAAGCGAGTGGGAGGAGAGTGTAATGTTATGTGAATGGCCGTCATTTAAGCCACAGACCCGGGAATCTGAAAACCGGCAAAGTGTAACATTAAAATAACCAGCCCAACTAAGATAAACAATGTGTTTAGCATTTTGAAAGATTTTGAATGATTCCTCCAGACGACTGTTTAAAAACATTACAATAAACATTAATTAACACAATATTGTAGTTGTCAGGGAATAATAAGAAAGAGACCAATAAATGTGGGGAGGGACAACATTTTGTAATGCTAATGTCCGTGATCTTAACTGATAAAAAAGTGGCCAAGCCCTTACTCGCTCTGCCTGTCTTAGATTGCGAGGCAGGTCGAAAAAGCCCCTGAAACCCATTGATAGTAAAGTCAGACAGAGACCAAGTTTCTTGGCAACAAATGGTGTCATGGATGTTCATGAAGTTTATAAAATCCGGATTCTAAATTTTGGTGCGAACCCCCGCGATATTCCAAGATGCTATACTTAAGAGCTTCTTATTGTGGTTTCTCATAATGATTCGCGTGGAGGAGGCACCGATCGAGTCTGTATCCTGTCGCTCATGAACTAGGGCAGGGGTATGATCCTCGATGTTATATTTGCAACCACAGTTCTGAGGAGGGTCAGGGGCCCCTAATGTTTGGACGTTATGAGGCTCTGGCAATGGAGAAGGGGGAGCAGCAATACAGAGGGGGGAAAAACCTTCAACCGTCAGACTAAATCCTCCAGTGCTGACAGGGGCTCAAATGAGTTCCTAGTAGGAATATTGAAGCCACAACAACTTGATATTAATGTTGGGAAATCATCAACAGTTACTGGGTTGAGGTTAGACAAGATGGATGGCTTGTAGAAATGACCAAGCGGTAACACCTGGATATGTGTAAAGGAATGAGGTTGATTACCCAACATTGTTAAAAGGGACTTAACCTCCAATTGAGATCTAAAATTTACGATCACGCAATCACCAAGCGACTCCCTTCTGCCTGGCCCTACTCAGTGGGTTCTACGGGCCATTAGAATTTCAGAAGGTAAGTCCACTATCCATCCCCTTATCTTTAAACCAATGAGTAAATTTGGGTTGGCCTAACGGCTAAGGCGCTCGACCTCGGACCTGGGGATCTAGGTTCGAGTCTCGGTAACGACGCCAAAAACCCCCTGTGATTCTGGGCAAATCACTTAATCTCCCCGTGCCTAAAATGAAAGTGTGTCCTCATGTAACGTAACTGGTGCTATGTAAAGCGCTCTGATAACTGATTCGGTTCGGTTCTAGTTCGCGCTATATAAAACTCTGCAAAAAAAAAAATGTTGTTCTTCAATCCCCAAAAATCCTCATGGGATTGACCAGAAAGAATTGGGCCGTTTTTCAACACTAAAACATAAGGGGTGCAGTGCAGGGGAAGTTGTGGGTTAGGATGACTGTTTCCAAGAATGTTTATGGGTTTGCCAAGTGGGACATTCCTCGCAAAAGCAGGTTGTGCTGGGTTGAATGCAGGTCCTTTTTCCAGGTGGTCAATGCCTATGGAATAATCACAAAGGGAGACGGCTCCGATTCCGCCCCCTGACATGGACGCAGTGCCGGAACGGATTGTGGGTGGGTGAGAGTGAGGAATCAGCTCCTTTAGCTTGACTTCCTAACGTGTAAATAGTAAGGTGAAGCTATTTGAGGTATGATTTAAAATAGATGATTCTAAGTCCCCAACAAAAGCCTCAAAGGAACTAAAATTGCCATCCAGATTCCCAGCACTATTTCCAGAAGCAGGGGGAGGAGTTACAATGCGTGCCCGTTTCCGCTTGGAGCCCACATCAGTTCTTTTCCAGCCAGACCACCAGTTTCCCATCTCTGGGATAGCACTGGCTGCTTCAATAAAAACGGTGATGTCCCCAACTGATTCAGCGCTTAAAGCCTCTGCAGAGGTAGGAGACTGAGTGGGCACAGTGCCGTTTTTAACTGCCAGACTAGGCGGAAACCAGTCTAAGAATGCCTCCCGGGGGTGAAGAAAGGGGGCAACAACGCTCCATTAGCTCAATTTCCTTTGAGATCTCTACAACTGCGCATTGCAGATAGCTGTTCAGAGTGGTCCCATTATTTTCAACTGGGGCTGCTAAGGCCTTTTGTCTCCCATTGGCAGGATCTGAGAACAGAGTCACGGACAAAGAAGGAATTATCAAACCAAGCTCAACCTTACCATAGAAGCCCACAACACTTTAGACTGGGGCCAAGTGGGGTGGCCCTGCCCTGCCTCGCCTCTTCCTGGTGCTGACAGGCCTGGTCTTCGCCCGGGCATTTCCCATGCTGCAGGACACCTCAGCTGATTAAATGGCACTCCAGCACCTGCAGGGATTGCTGCGGCCCGCCTCCGGGCCAAGGCAGCTGGGAGAACACGTCTGTCTCCCCTGCGCAGCTCTGGGTTCTTGAACAAGGCTCCCATGCTGCAGGACACTTCAGCTGATTAAATGGTACTCCGGAACCTACAGGGATTGTTGCGGCCTCCTCCGGGCCAAGGCAGCTGGGGTAACGAGTCTCTCTCTCCCACGAGGCTCTGGGTACTATAATGTGGGGCTCCGCCTCACCAAAAGTAAGGCGGTTAACTAAAAGGTAGTTAGCACATTTCTATGCGGACTAGAGACTTGGATCGCCTCCCTTCCTTCTGGATTGAAGGCGGAAACACAGGAATCTGCATAGTTCAGAAGTCAGTCAATTCCATAGGGAATACCAGAGCAGTGACCTGAAAATAAGACTAAGGTAATTAGACCGGAATTATTGCGATACATTTTGGATCCCCCTAATACATTTCAGATAAAATCTCAGCAGAGTCGTATTTTATTGGGTGCAATATAAATTGCACCAATTATCAGCCAACTCATGACGAGAGACAAAGAATAAAGGTGACGCAAGGTCAAGGAACCTCAGAGAAACATGTGGTATACACTGCTGACTGTGTATTAAAGAGACTTATTGTTTGCATTCTGTGCTTTCATACTGGAACATACAGCGAGAGTTCGGAGGAAGAAACAAACTTAAAGTGTTCTAAAGCTTTCAGTGTGTTAATTTTGGAGATAATGATCTTAGAAAATGTGTCACTCCTTACCCACGCCAATCAGCTGTATAAGGGAAACGGTGAATCCTTCCTTTTTCTGGAGGACGATGCTGTATATGGTTAGCGCCAGCACGCAGAGAAGGGATACGATTGCCAAACAGAAGTACACTTTGATGAACTTCGGTAGTTCTGACCAAGGCTTAATCTAGAACAAAAGAGGCATTTTTCAAATACCAGCAAAGAAAACAGTTCTGATTAGCACCTGATAAATAAACAGACATATGCTTGGAGATTGCCAGGCTTCCCTCACATTACAGAGCTACTCTTCACAAAACATGTTAATGTCAACGACAGACCACTAACAAGCAGTGATTCGCACACAGTTTTCAGTCTCCCTGCAATAACAAGCATTGTAAGGGTAAATTAAGGTTCATGTGTCCTACAGTGTGTGAGAGAAGTCTACACTGCTGCCTCTACTTAACCTGTTCTTTCTGGAAGTGAGGCTTGCATTGTTGCCGCCTGTTCTGGATGTTTGCACGGGAACATTGGCCTCTGCTGCCTGTGCTATCCCTGTCCCTGATGTTTGTATGTCTGAGAAGCCCGAATTGCTTCTGCTCCACCTATTGTTAATGAACACAGGAAACATTCGGAGTTACTGGTCGTGCTGTGCTGGTCCTGTGTACAGGAGAGACCTACACTGATGATGTGTGTCTCGTTCTTGTGGTAAGAGACTATTGTATTGCTTCAGCTGTATTTATCCTGTGTGTGTTAGGGACCCATATACCACAGCTGCTGTGTTCTACCTTTGTGCATACGTGTGTGTGAGAGAGCAAGAGAAAGGAGGGAGCTTGCACTACTTCAGTCTGCACTATACCTCTAATGTGTGAGAAGACTGCTCTTCTATTTTGAGTGATTGTGCATGCTTGTGTGAATGCATCTGACCATTGTCTGTAATTAAAGATGCACTGTTGCGTTCCATGGTGGGGTCAATGTTTTAACTAATAAATGAAATGGGTTGATGTGCAGGATCAATGCTACGTGAACCCCGAAGGACGGGTGCACATGCACAAATGAAGAAAACCTTTGCAGGGCATATTCAAGTTTTAAGAATTTTATAGAAGCAAAAAGTTGGTAGTCATATTCAAAATACTATCAATAATGCATCGAAAATGTAAACTGCGAGAGGTCGAAACACAATATTGTCGTACTCAATTCGTATGTCAAGGAATGTCTAAATATAAATCAGTAAGAGAACATACATGAAGTCTGCCTCTGAGGTAAGCGCCAAAAAGTCTAATCAAAAATCAGCACACAGTCTAATGGCATCGATAGTGAGAGCAAAAAGTTTAAGTATAGCACCAGCTAACAGTCTGACATAGAGACTGATCAGTTTGTAAAGCAAGGGAAATTCTGGCACACATCCCAGAAAGGTTTCAGACAGTGTAAAACAACACACTTGACATAGTAAGATGAATGTAATACATTACAATGAATCTATCTATCTAAAGAGAAGATTCACTTTTGTGCAACCATCTTGACGGTTGCACAAAAGGGAATCTTCACTTTAGATATATATCTACACTTTCTTTTTTGGCGGTTTAGAGTGCCTCTCCATATTTTTTGAGGGATACATCACAATGAAAACACCTGCATTATCAATAATTATTAAGCAAACTTTATCCGGCAAGCAAGGGAAATTACATAGCACTATTGAAGCAAACAAAGCAATAAGCTTTTAAAGTAATGAATAAAGCACAGCTGTGGAATGGGCAGCAGGTCTTGAAAAAGGTTTCTTGCGTGGGACATCTCCTGGTCTTTGGCTTCCTTCTCCAGGAACAAATGAACACATTAAATAAATGTGCATCATCTACTGCACCATGATAATGAAATCTATTTTGTTTATTCTCTGAAAAGGAAAAACACAAGCTAGAAGTGTGAACATGAAAGCTCATTCTTGAAAAATAAATAAACATTTTTTTTTATAAATAAATAAAATAGATAAATAAACATTTCAGATTAATAACAACACTTTCTCACTGATCATACACTAGAGAAAGTGAACAGTGACAGACAGCGAGAGAACACATTGCTTGCATTTCTATCACCAGTGTTGTATCTATTCGGCAGTAGTTAGGGACACTTTCACTGCACTTTCTTTGCTATCTGTTCGTGTATGAGGGAAGCCTGTACAGCTACAGCATCTGTTAGGTCTGTTCTGAGTGGTTTGGAAATTTGCAGTGAGGCGATCTGTATAGTGATTTTTAGCTCTTCGCTGCACAGTTTGTGTAGCTGTGACGTCCCCCCACAGGAAGATGGCTAGATTGAGGGAAAGGCAATGAATAAGAGTTGTTTGCAATAAGTTCAGGGTTTTCCATACAAACAAGAGTGAAGTTGATATATATTCGGATAGTTTTTGAGGATTGTGTATTACAGTGAGGATGAAGGTCTTTTAACGCCGACTTTAAACTAAGGGAGCTGTGGAAATCTGTCCTGTCACTGTGTGTAAGGAGGGAAGCTGGCAATTACATTTAGGTGCTGCAACAGAAGTGATTGCGAAAAAAGAATGCACTGCTACCGTCCGTGCTGGTCCTGTTGCTTGTGAACACCTAACCCTGCCAGCTGCTGGTATAATACATTAATTGTGCGTGGGAGAAGCTTTTATTGGCAGACTACGTCTACAGTGAGCTTGTACTGCTCCTTGCGATGTTATGTTCTGTGAGAGAGTGCTTGGCACTGCGGCTTTCTCTTCTGTACATGTTCTGAGCTAGCTCCGCTGCTACATGTTGTGTGTGCGAATGAATATCGCACTGTAACGGCCTGCAATATTATTCATGTTCTGTGTGTGAGTGATGTCTTAGCTGCTGGTAGGAGCGAAGCAATTAACCATGGCTTTTGTTGCAGGTACTGCAAAAAGCACCGTACCTCCATCATCCACACTTACTGACCACCTGTGTTCTTTCTCTCTTGCTATTTTTCTCTCACTCTATTTTCACTTTTTATCTTATTTAGTACTTTCTTGCACCTTTATTTTATCATTTGGTTTTTCCATTTCTCTCGCGTAATTTTTTTTGTGTAACCTGCTTCCTCCTGATATCCATCCATTTCATTATATTCATTTTCCATATTTTCATCAGGTACTATTACTCATATCTTTAGGTTTCAGATTAACCTTTAGAAATGTGTTATATTCATGAGTTAGGCCCATGTAGCGAAGCAGTTTATTTCTTACATTGTCCTCACAAATAACATTTCCAGCTGTGACCTTTTGCACACATTTGCACGCACAACAATGTTGGATTAGTTTCTCTGAAACTAAACTTGTTTTTACATCTAACTTCACAGAACATCATCACAACGCCCTGAAGGTCATGTACAAGGTCTCGTTTTGCACTACGTACAAATGTCATCACTATCTTCATCCATGGGGCGACTGGGCTATCTATATATCCATAGTATCACTAACCTATCGCAAGGCTGTTTTCTATTATAAAAGATAAGCATCCAAATAGATTAGAAGAAAAGGTACTTCCACTGACACCAAGGGTCCTTGCATGCTGAGAAATCACCACGCAGAGGTCTGACATCTCATGAGGGGTGTCCCATTTGTGACCAAGAAGGGGTACTTCACTTAATCCCTTCAGGTAATGGGGTTGGATCATCCCTTGGGGGGTTGGGAGGGTGGTTCTTTGATCTCTACACCTACACACACTCTAGGTTCACTTAGAGTGGGGTTCGCATAGTAGGAGTACGCTAGAATTACTGCCTTGTTTATATGCCTGCAAATATACATTGTTTAGCACCATGGTAGAACTATGTGTACTATTCACGCTTTTGGGGATTATAATCATGTTTATCTGTTTCTGTCTACTAATCATTGCATTACACATATTTTATGCAAGAATAATGTTGGTTCAATAAATTTTATTGAAAACTTCCCACTGTGTATCCTCTGTATTGTTCTCTGAGAATAAGTATGCACGAGTGACTGAGCGAAAGGTTCTGTACTGTTTCCAGAACCCCGGTCATGTTCAGTGGCTACCGGAAAACCATTCACTCTTTGGTTGGTTAAAGGGGCTTACGGTGGCACTGTGAGCTAGCTGGTCTATAGGCCAAATTATCCTGCGGGGGTGTCCAGAATCAGTCTTGACACCAGTCCCTTAATTCATGTTATTCAAACAATGCCCAGGTCCTACGGATTGGTAGGAACTACACGACCATTGGAAATATAAATAACACTGCACTGAAGCCCTCACAGCAGAGTTTTGTAACACAATGCTCCCCTTGTTTTGCTGCGCTCAATCTTACCAGCTGCTCATTGTCCATTTAACTGCTCATGTGACCAAAGTCCTAGAGACGGATTACTGTGATTTGCTCTACTAAAATGTGGCACCCACATTATCGTCAATGAAATAAAAACAGCATCAGGCAGGATAAAGAGGCAATTTAAAAGAAGCATTTACAAAGCCAATAGGTCTGGTTTAATTTAGGTGTATATGTCCTTCATCATAATGAAATATGATGTTGTGTTATATGTTTCACGCAAGCACACACACACTGCCAGACAACAGACACTGAAACATGCAGGCACAAGTGGATGTCGGATGAATACATTGATGCCTGTGTGGGTGTACACAAGGATAATGGTTGTGTGAGTGGGTAACTGGATAGATGGGGATGCATAGCTGCATGAGTCGATGCTTGGGTATAGATGGATGAATATAAGCATGGCGGAGGGTGAAGATAGCTGTGAGGGTGGTGTACAGGAGTGTATGAGTGAGTAGGTGGTGGCTTAAAGGATAAGCAGATTAGTACATAGGTGGAAACATTTAAATAGAAGGGTGAACAGACATTCAGAGTGGGTGGAGAGATTATGTGCATAGGTGTGGGTAGATGGTTGCATGCATGAATGAATGCATGCATTTCCAGATGGATGAATGCACAAGGATGGGAGTGTGGATAAACACATTTTAAACTGAATGCCTAGATAGTTAAAACTACATTCACTCCAATACCACAATCTTTCACCCTCACTTGTGCATGCTTCATTCATCCTTATCTATCATATACCCATCCACCCACACAGTTTTCAATAGTGCATCAGGGGTGGAAAGTGCCACAGTGCCCAAGTTACGACTGCTATTTTAATTTCTTGTATTATCGGTCACTGCACTCTTGCCACTCCACGGTCTTCAAACACATTGAAAACACTCCCAAAAGGAGTGCTTCTGATTTCTTAACAATTTCCTGACCAAAAATGTAGAAGGGCTGGAATAAAGCACTAAAAGAAGAGGGGATTGGGATTTGCCCCATGGGAATATCAAAGCATACAGGAAAAAACGAAAATAAATTGACTCTGTACTAAAGTTAATAGAGGAACTGATGCCAGAGTTTGGTCTTATGAATGATTTTACTGGTGTGAACAACAAGATAGAATGGTTCTATAAATTTGTGAATATAAGATACACAACCTGTATAAGGAAAAAGCAGCATTGATGTTCAGAAAAGTTCAAAACATGCTATGTCTTCCCGCAATTTCGGTAGCATTCATAGATTAAGGTATTGCTGCATTCAGATCAGGTTTTAACAAGCAAAATCAAAATCTCCAAATGGACCGTGGTATTGCCATATTTTAGACATAGTTTTATTCTCAATTTTTGTGTTTGACTTGCTGGAGGTGTTTGAATCACCTCAAATTATTAATTACCCCAAGTCTGGGTAGCATGAAATGAGACATAATTTTATATGTGTGCAATTTGGTACTCAACAGAATATTCTATTAATTCCATGAAAGCAGAGGTAATGTTCTCAAGAACTACTTCAGACAGTGATATCTGCATGGCACAGCTACAGAGCACACCCCTAAATGTTGCCACTTAAGAGTACTGCTGAACTAACCTTGAGGGGTTCCTCTCATATAGCTTACTGTGACGGGGTGGGTACGCCAGACCCCGTGGCAGGGGATCCGACTACACTTTGGTGGGCAGCCGCCCCTGATTCACGTACCTCCCTTGCCTCCATGCAGCCCCCGGACTGCCCGGACCGTGATGAATGGAAGGAGGGAGATCCGGATTATTGGTGGCCGACGAGACAGGAACCGGAACACTACACCTTTAAGGGATGGGAGACCTTCTTGGTAGCCACGCCCCCCTCCGTCAACGTGACGACGTCAAAAGAGCTGAGGGAACAGGAAGAGACGGACAACGTGGACCCCGAGTCGAGTGGATGAGAGGAGAAACCAAGATGTTGCCCCGGATGAGAAGTGCTACTGACGAGCCCAGCTGTCGTGACCCTGAAGAGCCCAAAAGACGAGACCTCGAGGAGCCCAGGAGACGAGACCCGGAGGCCAGGAGAGCCGAGGAGAAGCGATCCGCCCCGCCACACGCCCACGGGAGGTGTGTGGCTCCAACAGGTACGGGGGCGTATGGCGGGTTGGTTGGGACAACGTACCCTACCCCCCTGAGAAGACTTGTACAGCCCCCTGTACAGTAGTCCTGCATACCCCACCCTCACGAGCACCTACCCGGCACGTAAATCCTTTCTTGTAAAGTCACGAGTGCACTGGTCTCCCTCACCCCCCGGTCCCTGAGAACGTGAGGATTATATGACCCTAACATCCGGTTTCTATTCTCCCCCACGGTACGGACGGAGCTGTCTTCGGGAGAAGAACGGACCATTGTTCCAGGCACCCTGGATCCTCCCCGGAGTACACCCTACGACCCTGCAGCCTTTGCGCGGGAGCGCCTCACGAGCCGACACCGTAAAACCTATACTGTTCCTATAAAAATAAAGCCCTCCTTGAAAAGACTACCATCGCATACTGCCTCTCCTTCAGTAGACACTGCCTTAGAGTCCTCACCTGTGATAGAAGCACTCATCTATAACCAGGGGCCCTTCCCCAACCCCGTACACTTACCAAGATGGATGAGGTCGTATCATGGGATATAGCCGACCTAACTATTTTTAGGTCGAAGCCTGCGATGGCTGCGCATGCGCAGTCTCGCTGGTGAGATCTAATGAGATTGAGGGAGATTCACTAGCAGGCTTTAAGCCCTGCCCCTCTTTCCCATTGGCCGGCATCACCTTTCATGCTAAACGGTGGCAGGCCATTGGGAAAGAGCATCCTCTGACGTACAGTTTTCTCTCTTTGAGCCGTCCCACTTGGACTGGCTCACTTGACTTACTGCCGTCATGGCAAACTTTTTTTCTTTTTTCTTTATTTTGGGAATAAGCGCGGCACCCGCGCTTTACTTTTAACATTTAAAGTAAAGCGCGGGTGCCGCGATTAAACCAAAAGTAAAGGAATAGATGTTTTTTTCTATTTCTTTACTTTTGGTATAATCGCGTCACCCGCACTTTACCTTTAACATTAAAAATAAAGCGCGGGTGCCACGATTATACCAAAAGTAAAGAAATAGAAAAAACATCTATTTCTTGACTTTGCATATAAGCGGCACCCACACTTTACTTTTAATGTTATAAGTAAAGCGCCGGTGCCGCGGCTGCCTGGTGAGGGCTTGCTTTTTCTTGGTTTAAATTTGCTTAGCATGTGAATTTGACATGCTCCATGGCCCGTTCACAAAGACGTGCAGTCAAAAGGGTAGGAAGTGTGTCCTTGCGGCACTTTCCCGGGTGCAAATATGTGGCACAGAAAGGGCTAGTGCAAGCAGACTCAACTCCACACTTTCATTGCAAATGGTGTTTGCTGTAAACGAAGTTTGCACCAATGAAACAGAAAGACACGGACACACACCAACACGGAAGGCCCGAGGCGCCATAATAATAAATGTACAGATCGTGTTTTTCATTTGAGGGTTGTTTTGAGTCAGCTGCAGCGTGGCATAGCACGGCCACCCAAACGCCCGAATGTGTCTCTGTAGGGGCAGTGGGTGTTCGTGTGAAGGAAGAAACGCTTTGCGGAGAAGCCGCCCCACCCCCCGCCCCCACCATGAGGTTTATGTTATTTAAAGAATGTTCTAGTTTGGCGGTGGAAATGCAGCTCGAAAATGGCCAGTGCAAGCCCTTGGAAGACATTTCTGAGCTTGTGTTTGTTCCTTATTTAGGACAGAGGCATGGCAATTTATAAGGCGATGTTTACGTGTTGAGAAGCGTTATGACAAGCTGTTTCGGATTCCAGGGAAGAGCGCCTCTGTGCACGCAGAGTGGGAGGACAGGCATGGATCTGACGTTCTGCGCTTTGCAGCTTTCTCTGTCGTCGTGTTTCACGGCATCATGTAAATCTCGCCATTGTGGCCACCTTCACTCTCTGGGGTTCCTGCATTTTGATAGTGTGAAGCAAACAAAAGGCTCGAGACCTTCCATCGACCCACGAGAGAAAACGGGGTCCTAAAAGTACGATCCATTTTGACAGGACATTTAGCAACATTCAGTATGCAATTGTGCTTTTTACGCTTCTGTGCTGCCTTCGTAGGCTAAAGGCCAATGACGCAACCACTCAGTGGCTGTAGGACTAGAGGGCAGTTACAGAGCGCACGATGGCCTTAGGGCTTCTTAATATTGCTTTACCTTACACTGGTACTAAGATCCCAATGTCCCCTTTAAAGGCACTCCTTTGCTTGTTGGGACATTTAAATCCATACTTTATTGGTGAAAGGGACGTTACTAGTGCCAGAAAAATAACAACATTGGTTACAAAGATGGAAATGACGCCACATATCTCTACGCCTTTTGGATACACTTTAGAAAATTTTCAGTCCAATACATTTCCTCCAGATACATTTTAAAGCAAAAATGTATGAATCCTCGTGATTCCCTCACACACATTCTCCAGACATGTGCAAATGATACCCTGCCCCTCTTTTCCTCATAGGGACATTCCATGCTTGTGTGCAGGGTGAGGCTGCTCCACTTCACCGGAGACGAAGCACTGGTATCGGGATGATGCCAGTCTTAATCTGACTGGTGCAAACAAGGACCTCCGACCTCCAATTTCCTTCTAGGGTTGTAGTACGCCCTCCCCAGATTTCAGCTGGGGGGGCAGAGAGTGGGGCTCATGGTCGAAAAATAATGTGAGACTGCCCCTTTAATGAAGGCTTCATAGCGGAACTTCGCTTAGCAAACTAGCAGGGCGGCTTGTTTTAAAAGCTGTGCCCTTGGTGAGCAATGCAGGTGGGCCAGAGGATGGAGTTTCAAAAAAGCTGCTGCCTGAGCGCTAGTTAATGTACAGATGACACGTTTAGTCAAGTGATAGGCACATATTTTCTCTAAAGCGGTTTGTGCCTCCTTTTTAGGTCTCGCATGGCGTACTGCGCACATGCGCAGTCGAGGTCACGAGATTTTATGTTTTAGAGTGTACATCACTAGGGTTAAGCCCCGCCCATCTTCTCCATTGGCTGGCATCACCGTTCATGCAAAACGGTGGCCAGCCATTGGAGGAGAGGTCCTAGTGACGTTCTTCTTTCTTTGTAAGTCCCATCCTTTTCAGACATGGTTCCTTGACTTACTGCTGGCGTAAAAGGTTCCTTATCTTCTTTATGGGTCCAGAAGGGCCCATAAAGAAGATGAGGAACCTTTTATGCCAGCAGTAAGTCAGGCACAGAAGCCCCAGCTGCTGTCGTGTGTGCCTGTGTCCGATCCCCTTCCATGGTTGAGACTCCGCTCCATGTGCGATGGAGACCGGAGGTGGGGGACAATAGGAGTAATACTGACACGTGGGTTGAATGGGGAACAGTCAGAAAGGAAGTGTAGTGAATTCGTTTAGCAGCCCCATTCTGTACATTTCTCATCTCGTCTTGCTGCAGGTTTATGTACAGGCTATAATTAGCTTCGTCCACGCTGTGTAAACGATTAAACAACTCCTGGATATTTACTATGATGTAACACAATGTAATGTCCGTACATTTTTCATTCTGCCTGTTGCCCTCGCGTGCCGTATTCATTCATTTTCATTTTTAACTGTTGTGGGGAATGGAGGCGGAAGTGCTCGTACTTTCTGCACTTCCACCTAGCACCTGCCTTAATCTGGTTTTATTTGCCAATACTTCACTGCAGTCTCCTCAGACGTCATTTCCTCTGCCCTCGTTTCCCAGTGCATATTTCCCCTCTCTAATAAATCTGAGCTCCTCTTCCTGCTCTGGCATTCCGTTATTTCCTAAATATTGTTGCATGTATGATGTGCACTTGTACACCGGTGAGCACAATCCCGGGGTCGGGGCCAGGAACATATCGCAACATGTAGAGTATTTTTAAGCTGTAATTATGTGTTTAAAAATAAATTTTAAAAAGAATGGAAAGATCACAGTGCACAATGCTGATTCTGAGGCGTCCGTGGTAACCCTAATCTCTACCCCCCCAACATCCGAATCCACGCAAACAGCTGCCCACTGCAAAATACCTCATGAAGTGGCATTCCTATCTTTATTTAAATATTTTTGGGAAAATCCACATCTTTTATTGGATCCTTAATATACAGTTGCGCCAAGGACATGCATTGTCAATTGTGTGTGTGTGTTTTTTTATCTGCAGTGGCCAGTGTGCCCGGAGAGAGCCAGCATGCCCGGAGAGAGCCAGTGTGCCCAGAAGCCAGCGTGCCCAAAGAGAGCCAGTGTGCCTACGGAGAGAGTCAAGGTGTCCAGAGAGAGACGGCGTGCCCAGAGAAAGCCAGTGTGCCTACAGAGAGATTCAGGGTGCTCAGAGAGAGACGGCGTGCCCAGAGTGAGCCAGTGTGCCTACGGAGAGAGTCAGGGTGCCTGGAGAGACCAAGTGAGCCACGTGCCCAGAGAGAGGCAGAAGGCGGAAGGGCAGCGTTTCAAGGACAAAGGCAGCTTGTCGATTGACCCAGAGAGGCAACGTGCCTTGGAGCATCGGGCACTAAGGAAGAAGCCTAGAAGGGGACCGAAGGGTCATGCCCGGAGACACAAGAGGAAACGCGCTCAGCCTCCGAAGTACCGCGACCTGTCTGGTAAGTCCGACCAGAACCTCGACTCCCGGAACATGCTCGGATTTAAAGGAAGTTGACAAGTTGCCCCCTGAGTCCCGGCGTGCCTTCTTTGTGGTGGTGCGTGTAAAGAACTGTTGTGCGTTAGGTTAAAACACGCAGGTCCTCCCCCGTCCACGCACACAGATATCCCCAATGCGCCCAGTCCTCCGAGATCGTAGCACCTTGAGGCAATTCATTTCGGAGCTACTGAGCGTGTGCATTCTCTTCCTCAGAGCACGCGGCGCTATGGTAATATGTGGAGCTGAGCCGGTGTGCGGCGCAATTCCAGGGGTGCTGTGGTCATCACCCCACACTAGTGATGTTCAGAGGGGGTACTCACGACTCAAATAGTAATCATAGTGTATTATACCCCACAAACCCCCCGCTTCCCCGTTTATTTATTTATTTTTAAAGTTTCATATAGCGCTAGCTAGACCCGTAGGTATCAGAGCGCTTCACATACACACTGTGAAAAACAGAAGGGCCTTACGTTATATAGAAGGCTCACCGTAAGTAAGCAAACCACAGATAAAGAATACAGCATGAACAATAAATAGCTGTGCAACGGAGGGGGAGAGAAAAAAGAAAACAAACAAGGTGATTAGCATAGTCCGTTCACCAACAATCCTTGAATGGGAGTCAACTCGGAATATTGAGGTCTAGGTTAGTTGACGTTGTTCAGGAAAGTATTTGTTAAGGAGATGGAGTTTGAGGTCACTTTTGAAACAGGAGAACAAGGGGTTGCATCTGAGGACTCCAAGGAGAGCGTTCCATATCCTGGGAGCGTTGCCAGAAAACGATCGGTATTGGGAGGTTTTCTTTTTAATTTTTGGCGGAATGAGAAGGAGTGAGTTGGAGCTTCTCAGTGTTCTGGCTTGACCTGCTCTTACCAGTTTTTTGTTCAGGTAGTTGGGGGCCGGAGAGTGGATGGTTTTGTGTGTAATGCAGGCCAGCTTGTAAATACATCTCCCTTCCATGGGAATTCATTTGAGGGAGTTGAGAGCTGGAGTGATGTGTTCAAATCTTTTTACTCCAGATACAAGTCGAGTGGCCATGTTCAGCACTGCCCTTAGAGGGGCTAGGTGACCTTTTGGAGTCCCTGTAAGGATGGCGTTTCCGTAGTCGATTTTAGAGAGAACCAGGGATTGAACTACTGTCTTGAGGTCATCATGGGGAAGAAAAGGTTTCAATTTCTTGAGGTGTTTTACAGAGAAAAGAGCATTTATTGCTGAGCTTTTGATGTGGGTCTCCATTGATAGGTTCTTGTCAAGGGTGATGCCTAGAGATTTAACTGAGTCGGATAGATCTAGGGGGCAGTTTAGGTCAACCAGATTCTTGATCCACTCTTGGATAGGACGATGGTTGCTTTTTGGAGAGAATAGGATCAGCTCCGTTTTATCTGGGTTGAGCTTTGAGTGTTTAACGTTGAACCAAGTTTGGATCTCCATTAGAGTGGCATTGAGGTGTTGGATGTCATCAGGAGACTTGATTTTGAAATAGATTTGGGTGTCATCCGCGTAAAGGTGGTAACTCACTCCAGCTTTTTTCAAGATGATTGTGAGGGGCTCCATGAAGAGATTGAAGAGGGACGGGGAGAGGATCGAGCCTTGTGGTACCCCAAGTGTGACTTTTGTTGGCTTCGAGAGACAAGAGTTGATTTTAATTTGTTGCGAGCGATGTTGGAGGAAAGAGGAAAACCATTTTAGTACAGTACCATTCATGCCGGAGCGCTTCGACAAGGTCTCCAGGAGAGCTGGATGATTTACTGTGTCGAATGCCGCAGAGAGGTCAATAAGGATGAGTTGGCAGGCATCACCATCATCTAAGGCCTTGCGAATGTCGTCAGAGACGTTAAGTATGGCTGTTTCCGTGCTACAGCCTTTCCTGAATCCCGATTGAAAGGCGTCGAGGAGGTTGAACTCATCAATGTGTTTATTGAGTTGGTGGAGAAAACATGACTCCAATGTTTTTGCAAGGAATGGGAGGTTGGAGACACCGTTCATCGTTCAGCTCCACGTTAAACCAGGGTTTCGATTTGTTTCGCCTTTGTTGTTTGAGTTTGAGTGGAGCTACTTGGTCTAAAACCTCTGTCATTTTTTTGTTAAAGTATGTAGTGAGGTCATCAGCCGTCCATGAGGGATGGAGTTGAAGATGGGGATCGATCAAGGATTCAAGTTCGGATAAAGGGACTTTTTTGATGTTTCTGGTCAAGAGTTTAGGTTTGACGTCACAAATAGGTTGGTGGCTGACAGGTGTGTCAATCCTGAACAGAATGAGGTGGTGGTCGGACCAGTCAATGGGAAAAATCGCTCTCAGAGAGACCAGTTCGTTGTTGGTAATGATCGCATCCAGTGTTGCACCTGTGCTGTGAGTTGGCTTATTGCAGAGTTGTTTGAGGTTATGTATTTCCAGAAGGTTGGATAGGTTCGGGACAGTGGAGTCTTTTGGGTCATTCCAGTGGATATTGAGGTCACCCAGGAACACGTCTTTGGTATCTGTCAAGGAGAACCGTTTTATTAGGTCAGTTAGTTCTTCGGAAAAAAGAGTATGTTCTCCAGGCGGGTGGTAGATGATGTGAAATTTGATGGATGAGGTGCCCTTGGTGGTGAGTTTGACACCCACGTATTCAAACGATAGGTATTCTGCAGGTTTGAGTTTGGTAATCTGTATTCCAGCTTTGTGGATGATGTCTAGTCCCCCCCTGTTTTGATCGGCCTGTCTTGTCTGATTATATTGTACCCTGGGGGTGAGAATGTCAAGAATGGGGGTAGAGTGGGCATTGAGCCAGGATTCAGTGAGGAAAGCAATGTCAATTTCTTCAGCGAGAAGAGCTTCAGCAATGTCAGTAGCGTGTTGTCCTGCTGATCTGCATTTGAGGAGCAAACAAGAGAGAGGACGGGGAGCCTCGGTGATGGGGGGAGTTAGGTGGATAGAGGTGTATTGAGCAGGGGGTCTAGGCGAGTGGATAGTATTAGGGAATTCTGTTAGTGCCAATATTAACAGGGATGTGGAAAGGGGCAGACTTCTGTTTGGAAGCGAGGTAAGAGTCATTGATCTCATCTGGTTTCGGTAGCGAAAAGGGCTGGATATCCCAGTTGGGTCTAAGTACCTGACTCTCTGCAGGGCTTGGGGGTCGAGGGTTGCTCTGGGGGGCCAAGGGAGGTGTATTGAGTGGGGCCTTGGGAGGTGTATTGAGTGGGGTAGGGGCAGAAATACCCAGGGGGAGGGAGCACGGCGGCTTGGCTCTGAGGAGGAGGTTTTGCTGTAAGTGAAGGAAATCAGCAGTAAGGGAGTTAATTTTCATCTCCATTCTGTTCAGTTGCTGTGTTATAGAGCTGAAAAAGTTTAAGGTTTTAGGCAGGGGTCGAGACTGGCTTGGGTCTATGGAGGGAGATTTAACAGGGGTCAGGGACAGGATGGAGTCCCTGGGATTAGGAGAGGGGGGAGTTTGTACACAGGGAGCCGTATTTGTCATGTTCCAATTCGACGAGTTCAGAGGAAGAGAAGTGGGACTAGTGTCCAGGTGAGGAGGGAGAGAAATTCTAGGCAGGGCGTCAGAATTCTGGGTCATGTCAGAGAGATTAGCGGTGAAGGAGGTTGTGTATGTGGGAGTGCAGTAGCGGAAGGGGAGTGTGCAGAGGAAGGAGGGGGGGAGAGAGACCACAGGATTGGCAATGGCGTTAGACCCGGGGAGAGTCAGGGTCAGGGGAACAGGGACTGTGTAGGGGGTCGAGGAAGATTGTGAGGGAGGGTTCAGATTATATGGGGTAGGGAGGGGAGTGTCTGAGGGGATTACAGTCGCAGGAGGGCTAAGGTTAGAGACCAAACTGTCAAGATCGGCTTTGTGGGGATTGTTAGTTGTGAGTTTGTCGCTCCTGGTGTGCTCAGTTGATGTGATAGTGGTGGGTGGTGGGTGTTTGGCGACGGAGAGTAATGATAGAGGTAGCGTGATTGTAGTGAGTGAGTGATGGTGGATGTCCATGAGTTGAAGAGAGGGTCTTCAGGGCAGGGAGATTGTTAGTGAGGGTGGGTGAGGGTGCTTAGTAGCATTGTGGTCTGTAAGTTTGTGAGACTGGGGGCTTAGCATTGTGGTGTATGTTTGTGAGACTGGGGGGGAGCATTGTAGTCTGTGGCCCAGGATATTTTAGTGTTTTCTTACACACACTCTCGTTTGTCCTGCTTGTCCTCCCGCGTGAGTGCCTTGCGGTTTGCCTGTTCTTTTCAGCAGGTTCCTGTTTTTCTGGCCATGCTTGTCCAAGGGGCGGGCCAGCCCGGAGGGAGGGGGAGGGTTATAGATGTAAACAGAGATCGCTGTACCCTCACCCCGGCCCGACTTCAGGGAATGTACAAATGTAAATGTAAATGTACAGGAATTTATATAGCGCAAATCACCAAGCGGTTTCTAAGCGCTTGCTTAGGGAACCCGTCCTGGTATTCCCCTGTGAGATAACCCTGGCAGGGTATCCGAAAGGTGAAAGCCAGGCATCCCGCCGCGAGGGGCCGTTGTGGAGATTAAGCAAGCTATTGCCCAGAGTCGCAGAGTGTGAACCCGTGAATCGAGTAGGCACCGGAGCGAGAATTGTCGAGTCCATGGACATTTTAGGACTCAAGACCCCGCCGAGCCGGGAATTGAACCCTGGTCCCGGGCTGACGTCTGCTTCCAGGTCTGCCTCCTCTAACCAGTGAGCCACACTTCTCCACGGGAACTGAACTCCAAGGGAACTGAACCAGAACAAGCCCGGGAGGGGCCAGTCTGGTAACTGGCCCTCCTTCCAGGCGTCGAGGGACCGCCCTTGACGGCCACAGCCCGAGTGAAGTTAGGGCACTTCCAGGCGCTGAACCTAATGCTGAGGGGGAGGGGAGGAGAGGATACACACAGCATGGACGCCCATGTAGCCAAGGCTAATGGCTGCATACAGCACTCTCGACGGCGAGGTCCCTCTCGTAATACTCACAGCCACGAGGGTCTCACTCTGTTCACCACACTCACAGTCAGGTGGGTCTGCCTGACCAACGAGATTTCCTCCCCAAGTGCCCCCCGCTGCTGATAGGGGACAAAGTCTGAGGGCCCGCTATCTGTGCAGGAGGTAGAGCTGAGCTGATGCTGGAGATGGGGGCCAGAGTCTCTAGTGTGCCTTGCGAAACACGGCGTGACCCGCAACGCTCCTCAGTCTACGATTACACCAGGCCCCTCATTCGACTGCCAGCACAAGCTGATCTAGACCTCCCCACGGACGCACGTGTGTGTGTGCGCCTGTGGGTGTATGAAAGACTATGTTCACCTTGAATTTGAATTTGAATTTAAAATATTTATTGAGCGCAGCATTCACCAGCGGTTTCTTGGCGCTATGGAGGGTAGGGTATCAGTGGGGGAGAGTGACCACCACACCTAAAAACTGATAGGCCTAAGGAGAAATGAGAGCATATCACAAGGGAAAGGCCTGTTTAAAAAGAAAGGTTTTAAGGTCCTTCCGAAAGGGAAGGTAGTGTGTTGCCAGTCTTAGGTGATCCGGTAGAGAGTTCCAAAAAGTGGGTGCCAGAGTAGAAAAGTTCGACCCACCCCACTTCTTGCGCTTAAAGCGGGGGACCACCAACAAGGACTGGGAAGAAGAGCGAAGCTCTCGAGTGGGGATATACTCCCTGATCATGGAAGAAATAAAGGCGGGAGCAGAGCCCCGCCGTGAATGAAAAACCATGCAACCCAACTTAAACAAGGCCCTCTCTTTAACCGGCAACCAATGAAGTGCCTTCAGAAGAGGAGTGCAATGATGCGAGCGAGAAAGGCCATGAATAAGTCGGGCTGCCTGGTTTTGTCCGTAGGCTGTACGCTGGAATGCCATTGTACAGGGCATTTGCGTAGTCCAGCCGGGAGACAACAAGAGCGGACATAATCAGCTTGAGTGCCAGAGGAGAAAAAAAGCGAGAAACAGTGCGAATAGTGAGAAAACAAGAGGAAACAACATGACTAACTTGTGAATGAAGAGTGAGTTGATTATTGAGTTTGACACCTAATGTCTTGACTGAGGCAGAAGGAGAAGGAGGGGGCCCAAAAGAAGAAGGCCAAAATAAAGAATTCCAGGGACTGGAGCAACCACCCGTAAGAACCAGCTCGGTCTTATCCGGGTTCAACTTTAGGTGGTTGTGATTCATCCAGTCCCTGATGAAAACCATAACTGACTGAAAATTAGAAATAGAATGAGGAGAGGAAGAGAGATTAAAGATAAGCTGGAGGTCATCCGCATAGTTAAAAACGGTGACCTCCAGCTGCTGGAGAGCAAAAATCAAAGGACAGATGTAGAGATTAAACAGAAGAGGAGAAAGAGAAGAACCCTGAGGAACACCACAAGTGACAGGTAATGAGGCAGCCGAAAAGTCTCCCAGCCGGACCGCCTGGGTGCGCTTGTCCATGTCTGTGCATGTGATGGTGCCCATCTCTCCGAAAAACTTCATACGTAGTTCAAAAGTGGCTTGTGAATGTGGCTGTGTGTATGAGCCCTTATGGTAGGGTTTGGTTTGTAAACCTGTTCCAGCATGCTAATTATGCACTTGTCCCACTTTGTGTAAGGGTGGACTCTTAATAGCGGTTAGTGATTTGGGGGTTACATTTTAAAGCCTTGGGCTGTTTCCCGGGTGTGGTCACTTTTTACTTTGACATCTGTTAATCATGAATGTACCCTCTCGTAGAAAGATTGGAGTAATATCTGTCCTTGAATTTCATTTCTATCCTTGTGGCTGTTTGTGTGTGTGGCTCTGTGTGTGTGGCTCTTTGTGTGTGTTTGTGGGGGGGGGGGCTCTGTGTGTGTGTGGGTCGGTCTGTGTGTGTGTGTGTGTGTGTGTGGGTCTGTGTGTTTCTGTGTGGGTCTCTGTGTTTCTGTGTGGCATTTGCGAGAGATTAAGCTATTGGCATCGTAAATGACAATGCCATTTATTTATCTGTTTTCAAAACCAACACATAAATAACAATTTTGTCATTTACAATGCCAATAGCTATAACTTTTGCAAAGGCGAGACCCGTTGCATTGAGAATGCTTGTTTTTTTATGTTTACAGTCACACTGCTAATGACTTCATTCATGAACCAAACTATAAGAATCTGTTTGTTTGCTGGCACCACCTGTGGCGCGGAATTGCCTGGGATCTCGCCCTGGGTCTTGTCAAGCTGGTTACTTCCCGTTTGGAGGTTCTTCTGTGCAATGCTTTTTCCCAACAAATGTTTGCTGACAATATACTCATTGTTAACAACTATGAGCCTGTTATTGTCAGCGCTATAATAAATGCATGGTAAGGATGCCAACTGCTGTATGTGCTGGTTTTAGCAGTTTGTGAGTGAATATGCATGCCAAAAGGCTCATATCTTACTACCCCGAAAGTTTTCTCTCTTTCTGCCGTCCCACTTGGACGGACAGGCTTGCCTTCCTTCTGCCGTAAAAGCGTTGTTATCTTTATGGGATCAAACAGATGGCCTCATAAAGATAACAAACCAAAGGAAAGCAGGCCGAGCCCGTCCACGTGGGACGGCAAAGGCGATTCACTGGGATTTGGGAGCACACCACAGGATTTCTTGTGAAAATGTTTGCGTAAGGGCGGTCCTCGCGTGATAATTATCATGTCGACCTCGGAGCGATGAAAACCTGGGTCAGCCCCGATGGCAGCTGATATTACAATCCGCGACTGGTCATATAATTCACAGAGTTGTTTTACTGGTTAAGAGTTTGTAATTCAATCTCCTGGGAGAGCAGGCGCCTCTATACGTGTGCGAGTGAGTACATTATAAAGCGCCTCCTTGACACTTCGGGGAATCGGGGGTGGGATGGTAAAGACAAAACAAGCATTTACAATGCAATAGGTCTCGCATTAATTAAGTTTGAGCTATTAGCATTGCTAAATATTGCAACACCAATTGCAACACTAATTGCAACAAAAGTCTATAAATTGTAGGCCAAACATTTTTTTATTTATTTTTGTAGCAATGGTGGCATGCTGCGCTTTAAATGAATATGTTTAAAAGTAAAGTGCGCCATACTGCTATTGTTACAATAGTTAATTGTGGATGCGTTAACAACTGATGTGTGCACGGATGGCTGGTGGTGTGCGTGCATGGTGGAAGTGTGCACTGCCGGCTGGTGGTGTGTGTGCCTGGTGGAAGTGTGCACTGACGGCTGATGGTGTGTGTGTCTGGTGAAAGCGTGCACGGACGGCTGGTGCTGTGTGTCTGATGAATGCGTGCACCGACGGCTGGTGGTGTGTGTGTGTGTGCATGGTGAAAGCATGCACTGACGGCTGGTGGTGTGTGTGTGCCTGGTGAAATCGTGCACTGACGGCTGGTGGTGTGTGTGTGCCTGGTGAAAGCATGCACTGACGGCTGGTGGTATGTGTGTGCCTGGTGAAAACGCGCACTGACGGCTGGTGGTATGTGCCTGGTGGGAGCGTGCACTAACGGCTGGTGGTGTTTGTGTCTGGTGAAAGCATGCACTGACGGCTGGTGGTGTTTGTGCCAGGTGAAAGCGTGCACTGATGACTGATGGTGTCTGCGTTTGGTGACGGTTGGTTCTGTGTGTGGTTGTGTGTGTGTGGTTGTATGTGTGGTTGTATGTGTGGTTGTGTGTGTGGTTGTGTGTGTGGTTGTGTGTGTGGTTGTGTGTGTGGTTGTGTGTGTGGTTGTGTGTGTGGTTGTGGTTGTGTGTGTGTTATTGTATGTGGTTGTGGTGTTGGTTGTGCGTGTGTTGTGTTTGTGATTGTGTGTGTTGTGTTTGTGGTTATGTGTATGGTGGTATGTGTATGGTGGTGTGTGTGTGGTTGTGTGTGTGTGGTTGTGTGTGTGGTTGTGTGTGTGGCTGTGTGTGTGTGTGGCTGTGTGTGTGTGGCTGTGTGTGTGTGGCTGTGTGTGTGGGGGGCACAGATAAGTATAATGTTGTTAGCTCTGAGAAGCACACAGTTTATGCTCATATTCTGAAGCATGTATTTCTAGACTCCCTGCTCCCCCTTGACGGTCGGTCCGAGTTATACCTTGCACTGCTGTTAAGCCTCAATAAGTCCCAGGCACACTTCCGCTTTGCATCTATCGCCACTGGCAAGAAGCAGTGTACCAGTACATTGATTAATCGGCCGGCTGATGGAGACACTCCTGTGAAATCTAAAGCATTTAATAAAATAACCCTCATGTTAGCTCTCAAAGTGACCCTCACATTATATCCTCAAATGACGTTCATGTGAGATAATAAAGTGACCCTCCGGTGAGACCCGAGAGTAAGCCTCTTGAGATCTAAGGGTGATTATACCTGAGACGCCAAAAGAAGCTGCTGTGACATGTCCAGGAGCCACCTAAAATTACCCAACTGTATTTACAAAAACAAGCGAAATGTGAGAAAATAGATGTAAAATAGGTCACATGCGAGACCCCGACATGCCGCCCCTACGCTAGACGATTACAAAAGTATGCACATGTCTATTTCTGAGCTTTTAAACTCTCCTGACATAGAAATAGTGGTCAAACTAGAACATTATATCTAGGACGACTGGGATTATGTGGCAGTGATGGACCAAAGTATGCCGCTAAATTATATGGCAAGAAAAGGCAAATTACGCAGCATAATGCAACACATTTTGTTTACTTAACTATTTGGTCTTTTTCACTCACGGTAACACCATCTGGGCAAAGATTTCACCTTATTAGCAGTACCTGTTTAACATCCAAATGCACCAATAAACAAATGAAAGATAACTAGTCAACTATTGTAAAAGGTCTTCCACTGCGCTTAAACTCATCGTCAAGCTTTAGTGAGGCTTTAGTTTGCTGGAAGCATGCAGCGCTAGGAGAAAGCAGCTGTGTGCAGCGCGAGGCGCTACGGGAGATAGATGTACAGAGAAGGAGAAGAGACGCCTTCTGCGCAGAGCCATCAGGAAGGAAGCGAGGACTTGTGGCATCACCTTACAGTACACTTCGTTTAATGCCGTCCACATCAGCAGACCAGAGGCCTGTAGAGAGGTCCTGGCACGCTCGGCTCAGCTCCCTGAATCCTGGGAGGGGGGGGAGGGGTAAGTGGGGGGGAGGGGTAAGTGGGGGGGAGGAGGGGTAAGATGCCTGACTGTGGCTCAGCCAAAGGTCCTGTTGGCACCTTGAGCCCATGACGAGCTGAGCCTCCATGTGGCATTGCCTGCCCCTCTCCCCTGACCCTAGGATGTGGTGTAATGGCCAGACCTGCTGACTTTAGAACTGGGAATCGGGTTCGAGTCACGGAGTCGGTCGAAATCCTATAGTTCTGGACGAATAAGCTAATATTCCCGGGACAATAAAAATGAATGTGACCTTGTGTAAGGTAACTGGAATGAATGACGCCCCTTAACAGGAGACACGCCCATCCAATACCTGGCCTCTCTGAAGAGAGCATGCAGCGATGATCAGCTATGTGAAGGGGTGCACAGCGCTGAAGGAGGTTACAATGAGTTGAGAGGGGGTGAAGGGTGAAATAACTTGCAATACCACCTACCATCTTCCCGCCCTAACAGCCCCACATAACGCCTTAATTTGCTAAAATGTGAGGGACAGTACAGCAGCAAAAAGTGGATTGAAAGGATAACCCCAGCAGCATGGTTAATGGAATAAAGGGAGTGGCTTAAATAACGTGCAAAAAAAAAAAAGTTTGTGCTTAGCTCAGTGTGCTGCCCCACTTGTATTTTGGCTGTTTCTGTCATTGCATCCAGATATATGATACAACGAGTAGAAGCATACTGACAATAAGTCGGGTCTATTGGCTTTGTCAATGGTTGTTAGTTGCACAAGATAAATAAGCAGCAACGATGGCTTGGGCTGTAGTATGCGGCAGGGTTGGGTATAAAAAAATAAAATTAAAATAAAAAGAGGCCAAATTATGCGGTAGAATGCAGCACATTTGGGTACATGGGGGGACTAAACAGGGCAAGCTGCGGAAAGATAGTTTGAACACATGCCACTTAGGGGACATTGCCTGGCCTGTAGTCACATCACACGGCTGGTGTACGCCCATCGAATACCTGGCTTCTCTGAAGAAAGCACGCAGCGATGGTCAGCTATGTGCGAGTGTGTGAAGGGGTGCACAGGGCTGAAGGAGGTTACAATGGGTTGAGAGGGGGTTAAGGGTGAAATAACTTGCAATACCACCTACCATCGTCCTGCCCTAACAGCCCCACATAATGCCTTAATTTGTTAAAATATGAGGGACAGTACAGCTGCAAAAAGTGGATTGAAAGGATAACGCCAGCAGCGTGGGTAATGTGATAAAGGAAGTGGCTTAAATAACGTGCAAAGAAAAAATAAATCGTGCTTAGCTTAGTGTGCTGCCCCACTTGTATTTTGGCTGTTTCTGTCATTGCATCCAGATATATGATACAACGAGTAGCAGCATACTGACAATAAGTCGGGTCTACTGGCTTTGTCAATGGTTGTTAGTTGCATAAGATAAATAAGCAGCAATGATGGCTTGGGCTATAGTATGGAGAGTGGGCAGGGACACGTGTAAGAGAAAAGGGGGGAACATTACCTACAGGATAGTGAGGTGCAAACAACATGCTGCAGGCGGAGAAACAGGAGGCATTCTTCAGTAAAGAGGTACGCACCACACCCCCCCCCCAAAATGAGTGCAGTTCACAAGAACGGGAAAAAGATGCTGGTGACACAAACAACAAGCGATGCGCACTCTGGGCTGGGGGAGGGGGAGGGCCATTAAAGGAAGGAGGCAGAGAGGAGCCTGTGAGAACTCCTGCCTAAAGTTAAAAGAAAAGCGGAGATCAAAAGAAAGGTGGGAGGGACATTGCTTTAACAATGAGTAAAAAAAAAAGTTACAAAGTCAATTCTGTTGTAAAGAGCTGTGAAGTACATGGGTGCGGCTGTGTGTGTGTCTGAGAGGCACAGCATAAGGGGGATGGGGTGAGGGGGTGTGCTGATGCATGGTAATCTAATGTGTGTCCATATGGCAGCAGAGGCGGAGCGCACGCGTGAAGTGGCTGGGAACATCAAAGCGGCCGCAAAAGTTCTCCGAAAAACTGCAGGCGGACAAATGGTGCGCGCGCCGGGCGCACATGCACTGTGCCTGATCCGCCTGCAGACTTTGGTAGCATTTTTGCGAGCCCTTACTATACTCTCGCAAAGCATTGCTAACGCAATGGCTAAAGCGAGACCTAAAAATAGTTACGATTGCTTTTTCTTATGCTGTGAAGGAGGTGCTCTATGTTTTTTGAGTATTGACAAAGCGCTACATGTGCTGCTGACGAAGCTGCTTCCAGGCACTCTTGGTATGAGACTCAGAGAAGTTGAGAAAAAGAGAAAGGTCAGAGGGGAACAGAGAAGGGCTGAAAGGGACTCGTATGTAGTGGGAGGGGCAATCCTGCTAACATATGGAGCCTGCCCTGAGCTGGCAGAGGTTTGACCTTTCACCTCTGCAAAGGCAGGATCCTATGCATTATTAATCTGTGAAATGAGTTTGGGGTCTGGTCCCGGCTCCGTTTGTGTGCATTCTTAGCGCCAAGCGCCGCACTGGGGAGCGAACGCTTCTATGCGCTTCTTTTACGAAATGAACCGCTTCTAATCGCTTCTTGCTCGAGGAAGTGCAGAGGCGGGCAAAGCCACTGAGCGTGTGCGTGAGCGAGGAGCTTGAATAGCCTCTTTTAAGAATTGAGCTCCTTCAAAGCGCTTCTTGTTCGAGGAAGTGCAGGGGCAGGCAGAGCCCATGGGCGATTGCATGAGCGAGAAGCTTGAATAGCCTCCTTTACGAACTGAGCCGCTTCTGAGCGCCTCTTGCTCGAGGAAGTGCATGGGCGGGCAAAGCCCCTGGGTGAGTGCGTGAGCGAGGAGCTGGAGTAGAAATTACCTGCTTGTAACCGCTTCCTTCTCGAAGAAGTGCTGGGACAGGTAAAGCCCCTGGGTGAGTGGTGAATGAGGAACTTGAGTAGCTTCTTTTAAAAAATTAACTGCTTCTAAGCGCTTCCTTCTCGAAGAAGGGCAGGAACGGGAAAAGCCGCTGGCGGCACTGGGTGAGTGCGTGAGTGAGCGATGAACTTGTGTACAATTGACTTACTTCTAAGCACTTCCTACTCTTAGAAGTGCTGGCACAGGTAAGGCCCTTTGAGGGAGTGCGTGAGTGAAGAACTTTCCGTAGCACCCCTAAGAACCGACTCGCTTTTAAGCGCTTCCTGCTCGAAGAAGTGCTGGAACTTGGTAAGAGGTGGAAAATACATACACACTGATGGGTGGAAACCATTTATCTGGCTGTGTGTGTGTGTGTGTGTGTGTGTGTGTGTCACTGTGTGTGTGCGTGTCTCTGTGTGTGTGTGTGGCTCTGTGTGTGTGTGTGTGTGGCTCAGCTTGCGTGGGCAATTATTTTCTTTTTCTTAGCCGTAGTATGCAAATGTGAATCAGGTGCAAAATCTCAGTTTTTGCATGATCCGCTTTCTGCCTGCAGTGGACTAGAAAATGAATGAATTGTACACTGCATTTTTGCAGTGATCCATTGACTGCCACAAAATTACTGCCCAGGCATGCCAACTTGCAGATACATTTCACAATGGGGGGAGGGGGATCTTATAGGGGATGTGTCTATGAAGGGACAAAATCATAAGACAATTGTGTTTACGAGGCATGAGGGCACAAGGTCATGAAGAGGGGTTGTGGCTTTGGGCTGAGATCTGATCCCCAACATCCCTCCCCCCAAAACAAAAGCTTCTGAAGCTCCCACTAATGCCCTGGGGAGTATGTCAAACAAAGAAATACCCATGAAACGCAGCAGCGCCCACCCTCCAGACATGAGCTGGAAACCCACATCCCACACCTGCAGTGTGAGAGACAGCATTGTGTGTAAGAAAGACAGCAGTGTGTGAGAAACGGCAGTGTGAGAGGCAGCAGTGTGTGTGTTCTAGCTAGAGCATGGTGTGTGAGAGAGACAGCAGTGTGAGAGAGACAGCAGTGTGTGTAAGAGAGACAGCAGTGTGAGAGACAGCAGTGTGAGAGACCTTTTATTTAGGTTTTGATTTTTGAAACAAATAAAACGCATTGTTATTTGCAATGTCAAGAGCTCAAACTCACGTAAATACGAGACCTATTGCATTGCAAATGCAATAGGTCTCGCATTTGCGGGAGATTAAGCTATTGGCATTGTAAATGACAATGCCATTTATTTATCTGTTTTCAAAACCAACACATAAATAAAAAGTTTGTCATTTACATTCCAATAGCTCTAACTTTTGCGAAGGCGAGACCTATTGTATTGTAAATGCTTGTTAATCCAGGCAGAAGTGAAGATAACCCTTTGAATACTGTCTATGAGGCCTTCTTTATGAATATATAGGACAGAGAGCTATCAGATGTGAAACAATACAATTTGATCACAAGAATATTATGGAAAAGATTTTTGTCAGCATGTCAAGGATGTTTTAGAACACACACAAAGCTTGTAAAAGTAACTAACAAAGAAGCACATAACTTTCAAAGGTGTTTGTCTAACAACTTCTCAAAAGTCACAGTCCTTTCTAATGTAATAGTGACTTTAAAAATCAGGCCAAACTTAGCACCCAAAAGTCTGAGACTAGGAGTCAGTAAAATAAATTATTAACTTCTCAATTATGTGTCTTGGGTACATTTGAATATGATGTTATATCCGTTCCATATTAAATATATATGTACTTTGGTAGTATCTTAAATATGCTAAACTTGAAGAAATCTTACAATGTATAGAATTATTTCTCTGGGTATAACTTGAGTAAATTAACAAGCTTTGTTTGATTTGCCAAAGCTTGTTAATTATTGGCTCTTGTTACAGTCTTTCCTTTTCTTTGCTCATTTTACATCGATTACCTAGTGTTACTGCTAGGCCACACTGGTGATTGTTTTTTATTTTGCATAATTTTGCAGTGCTTGCGCATGCATAGTTCTTCAACAACTTTAAGAAAGAATGGAAGTAGTCACATATCCAGCTAATAGTGGGACAGTGCTATGTGGTTTGCAAGACAAAGACAGGACATTAAACGCAAATGTTATGTACATTACAGATCATAAAGTTTGTGAGTTGAGTACAAGAAGATTGTGTGTGAAGAGGAAAAAGGTGATTACATTGAATACAAGGCATATAAGAGTCTCTGAAAAAAGGGGAGTTGTGAGATCGGACGGTAATTACAGCCAGAGGATTCAGCATTTGTTTATTTTAATAATTTTTGAATGATGTGAAGTTTTTTCTGTGGGAGCCAGATACAAGGAAGTGAATAAACAATGTGGTTAGCAAGGACAAAACAATGGAAGGAAAGTACTTTACGTTTACATGGTTTAATGGGCAAAATAGAAACAGAAGGAGTTTGCCCACTGTTGTAAAGGCATGGATCCAGAGCAGTAGACAAATTGAGTTGTATGTGCTTTTATGAATACACCTCTATCCGAATAAAGATTTTTTTAATTGAATTGAATAGAAGTGTTAATGAGTATAGGGCGGAGCAGAAGTGATGTGGGCAGGAGGGTTCCAATATTATCCTTTTTATAGTATAAAAAAACAATACAAAGCCAGATAATACTGGAATGGGTTGGGTCAGCCTTTGGGTGGAAGGAGAGAAGGCTAGTCATTTCAGGTCAGTTTACAAAGACCTGGTGAGGCTTTCAAAACAGAATAATATTGTAGCAGTCAGCCCTGTGTTGAGGATGTGGACTTCTATATATAAGAAAATTGAAGAGGACGGTCTGCTTTCATAGATTTCATTTGTATGAGATGAATCGAAGCACTTGCCAATTAAACAGTATGTAAGCAGCAGGATTCATGACTGTATTCAGGAATCGACAACTTCTTTGTCGGAATGAATGTTGGCTTAGTTACGTTTTTTGTAAACTTCATTTTCTGATCATAAAAAGGAGGATGGATGCCATGAAGGCAACCTGGCTTTGCGTTCTACCACTAAAACAGGTCAAACCAAATACAACCAGATAGTCCCAGAACTACCAACTTTAAAATAAGTATTGGCAAAGTGAATAGGTTTTGCCTGTGCAAGAGCTATTGGCTTTGCAATGTCTTTTAGCCACGTATGTTATGTTATGTTAATTAAAATTTGTTAAGCGCGCATACGCCCGAAGGCTTCTTGGCGCTGGAAAGAGATAAAAGACATAACAAGGGTAGAACAACAAAAGTCTCTATTTCAAATATGCCTGTGTGAATAGGTGCGTTTTAAATGCCTTTCTAAAGGCAAGAAACTCCTTGCACTGCCTGAGAGCTGGCGGCAAAGAATTCCACAGGGTTGCTGCTAAAAAATGAAAGCTACTGCCTCCCTGTCGTTTCTTCTTGAAGCGAGGTACCTCAAGTAGGTCTTTGTGGGCTGACCTCAAGCTACGTGAAGGAACGTATCTGCCAATCAGCTGTTTGATAAAGGAAGGGCCCTTCCCTTGCAAAGCCTTAAAAATGATACAGCCAGCTTTAAATTCAGCTCTTTGAGCCACAGGAAGCCAATGCAAGGTCTCCAAGCCAGATCTGATCGAGACCCATTTGGGAACGTTACATATCAGTCTCGCGGCTTGATTCTGCAGATACTGCAGTCTTCTAAGTTGGCCTATAGGTAGGCCTAAGTAGAGACTGTTGGAAAAATCAATATGGGAAAGGATTAAAGCCATGACCACCTGGATTAGGGCAGAGTGGGTGAGGAGGTGTGCAATTTTCCTGATTTTTCTCAATTGAAAAAAACCAGAAGACACCACCGTACCGATCTGAGATTGTAAAGAAAGATCCTCGCTAAGAGTAACCCCCAGGCTCTTTACTGTTTGTGATTTCTTTGGGGGAAGGCCCATGTCCGTGGGCCAGAAATTGGGGCTCCAGCCAATTTCACTCTTACCGGGCAAAATCAGCTCGGTTTTCCCCGGATTTAATTTTAGATGGTTTAAATAACACCAGCATGGCTGCTGTTCAGCATGACTGAAGGTTTTGCAGCATAGAGGAGAGTGGCATGGAGTGGAATAGAGTGGAGTGGCATAGAGTGGAGTGTTGCAGTGTTGTAGAATGCAGTGGTGTAGATTCAAGTGGTGCAGGGCAGACTAGAGTGGCCCAGAGTGCACTTGTGTAGAGTGACATATAGTGTAGTGGTCTAGTGTGCAGTGCTACAGAGTAGAGTGAAGTGGCGTAGAGTGCCATTGCGCAGAGTAGTGAAGAGTAGAGTGCAGTGATGTAGAGTGGACTGCTGTAGAAAGCAGTGGCATAGAGTGATGCAGAGTAGAGTGGCTCACAGTGTAGTGGCATGGAGTGCACTGGCTTAGATTGGCGTAGACTAGAGTGCAGTGGCATAGAGTGCAGTGGTGCAGAGTAGAGTGGCGTTGGGCTCAGTGGCAGAGAGTGAAGTGTTGCAGATAGAGAGTCGTAGTGTGCAGTCAAGGAGAGTAGAGTTGTGTACAGTGCTGTGGCATAGTGTAGAGTATTGCAAAGTAGAGTGACATACAATACAGTGGTGCAGGTTAGAATAGAGTGGCCTAGAGTGCAGTGACAGAATGCATTGGTGTAGTGTAGAATGGTGTAATGTGCAGTGGCGCAGGGTGGAGTGTTGCAGAGTAGAGCAAAGTGGCATAGAGTTCAGTGGTGCAGAGTAAATTGGCGAAGAGTGCAGTGGCACAGAGCTCGTTGGTTTTGAGTAGAGTGATATAGAGTGCATTGGCATAGAGTGTAGTGGTTTACCATAAAGTGGCGTAAAGTGAAGTGGCATAGAGTGGAATGGCACAGAGTGGAGTAAAGTCGCACAGAGTGCAGTGGCATAGAGTGGATTGTTTCAGAGCAGAGGGAAATGGTGCATAGAGGGGGTAAGATGGAGTGGCACAGGGTAATGTGCTGTGGCGTAGAGTGGAATGGTGTAGAGTAGATTAGAGTCTCATAGAGTGGACTGGTTTAATGCAGGGGCGTATAGTGGAGTGGTACAGAGTAGAGTGCATTGGCGTAATTAAGCAACAGTCCAGAGCCATAACATAGAACAGTAGATGGTTTTCTGACATGTTAGCACCACAACATTGAAACTCTTTAGTAAATCACTAAATCCAATAGCACATAATCCCAAACACTACCAGAGGTGTGAATACTGAAAGTACATGAAGAGTAACTAGTACATATTGGTTCTAGATATCAAGAAGGAAAGAGGAGATACCTGAAGGTCTTTTTGCAGTAAACTATAAATTCTGCTACAACAACGAACAGTATTATTTTTGTTACCAAACCACATGAGTCTTCCATGCTTCTATCCAACCCCCCCCCCCCCTCCCCAAAAACGAACTTTTAATTTTGACTCGTTTTTTAACCTTAGCAGTACTTACGGGCCCCAAAGGTGTGGGAATAAGTTCACGATGCCTAGGCGTTAGATTCGGCATGGGGAGTTCTCCAGTTTCGTTTTGCTGTGGGTCGATAAGCACCCTGTGCAAAATAAAAAAATTAAAATTACAACATTGGAAAAATATGAATGACTAAATCATATTTACCTTGATATCTCAAAAGAACTTTATAATTTCATTAAAGGCAGGGAAATTAGAATTATTTGTATTGGTTTTCAGCTGAATCAAGCATGTGCAGAGTCCATACAGATCACTGTTGTTACAGACATAGCGTATGTTGCAGAATATATTACATGATAGTGCACCTATTATACTAAATTGAGTAATATGTATTGTTCCTCATCTATATAGCTTAGCAACTACGAGTAAACCAGAAAAACTGTGAAGAGTAAAGCAGAGAAAAATGTGGATTCCAAAACAGAACTAAGGAAGTGAGAGCATTTCCATTTACAAAAACAACAGGTGATGGACAGAATGCAGAATAATGTCATACATTCACCCCAGTACAGAGATCTGGGCCTAAATCCATCGTTTTTTTGCTCACCATGCCTTTCCAGTTTGAACCCAGCCATATGCAAATCAGTCTTGACCCTGTGCCCCATGGGAACATTCCAGTCCAAACTGCCAAGCCAGGTCCTCCCTGGACTGGAAACGCGCATCCAAGGACCGGTTTCGGGCTTTCAGCCCTCTTCAGCCAGGATTGGGAGGCAAAATAACGATGGATTAAACGCAGATCTGTGACTGGGGGTGAATATTTTGCCATTGTGCAACATTCCGTCCATCATCTTGTGTGTTTTGCTGTTCACCCTATGTGGGAAGGATATGCCCAGACGTGGGTCCCGTGCTCACTAAGTCACTGGAGTCAAGCTATACTGGCTGAAGACGGCTGATAGCCAGAAACCGGTCCTAGGATGCTTGATTCCGGTCAAGGGAAGACATGGTTTGGCAGTTCGGGTTGGACTGTTCCCATAAGGGAAAATGGTCAAGGCTGATTTGCATGTGGCCATGTCTGAACTGGGGTGGCTTGGTGAACAAAATAACGATGGATTAAACCCAGCTCTGTGACTGGGGGTAAATTTTTTGCCATTGTGCAACATTCAGTCCATAATCTTGTGAGTTTAGCATTTCCATTTACAGCACCAGCACACCCGGGTATTTGTGCGCATTTGAATAATCATAAAGAAATAAGTAAATAAGATGTTGGATAAAACACCGACATGTTAGCCTTTGCTCTTTTTTGTGTTGACTCTGTGTAAACCAATAATGTTTTTACTCGATTGAAAGTATAAAATCTTAATCCACAACGTGTTCCTTTCTTGCATCTTCTCACAAATGCCTGGACTTTCAACAGCTGAGTGTCCTGTTCTGAGCCAGGGCTTCGAATATTTTTTTCAGTACGCCGCATTGAAGGGGTTCTGGGAAACTTGCTTGAATGGAAGCTGAAAACATCCCTCCTAATGAAGCAAACATTCTATTTGTGAAGTAACATCCAAACGTCTAGAAACTAATTTGAAACACAGAAGCCACTGACAGCCAGAGCGAATCCATTACAAAATGCAACTTTGTTTTTACAAGAGAAGTCCACATTATCTTTCTGTGTTGGTCCGGAACCACACAAGCCCGAAACTTTGTAAAAACTGATATTGCTCATATGGAATGAAGAATAATAATGTTGAACAGTAATTATCTCTACCTCGCGTGCATTGGGAGAATTCTACTACTGGCTTCGAAACGGTTGTAGAGAGGTGACTGTGGTGGGGGTGGGAGGAGAATATGCCATGTTATTAATTTCCAATTACACATTTGCTGTTCCATGGGCAAATTGACTATATAGGATAAACAGCCTTTAAATGTAATAATTAGGTAGAAACAAGGCATTAAGATGTAAACCCTAAAATTGAGATGTCTCTACAGAACCCAAAGGTTTAAATGATGTAAGGTTAACCGTTAGCCATAACTATAAAATCTTCTTTTCCGCAAGAAAAATATATGTGAGATTTCCGCTACCTTTAAAGGAAGTGGTTATACTGTGCCTTCCTTTAATAATACTTAAACCTGCATATCTAAAACCTATGCTCTTTACGGGAAAAAAACATTTATGTGCCAGATACTCGTGGAACTGAAAGAAAATAGAACTTCAAATATCTGTCCTCTCCCCCATTTAACTGCCACCAGTGCCCTGAACACAAACTATGGGACCACCAATCTCCCTATTAAACTGGACATGAAGGCTTAAGCAATCAATCCAACTAACTTTTTTCAACTTGAGTAGGATACCCATGTCCAATCTGGATAGTTTGTATTAATCACTTTTTGGACTACTTTCTCAGAGTATTGGAAACCTGGGCTGAAAACCTCTTTGTTGCCTCTACTAGCATCCAAAGCTGCAGAGAAAATACCTTAGAAGGCTTGATGCATTGTTTTAGTTTGCTTGGCAGTCTAATCCCATTAACTAAGATTTGTGTCACTTATATAGTAAAGTACTGGAGACCTGGGGGCTCCTCAGACTATCCAATGTTACCTAAATCCATTACCAAAGGACAATGCCTGAACACAGGACAATATGCTATTTTTTTTAAACGTCTCCTACATTGCGACTATGACTGTTTTTAGGTTATATCTTACCACTAGAAAATGCTATTACCTTTTGTTTTTGTGGCAATAACTTTAACATGCTCTACTTTCCAAAGTGCAAAAAAAATACCTATTATTTTTAATAGATATACCTCTACTGCACATTTTTTTTGCAGAGTTTTATATAGCGCAAACTAGACCCGAACCGAATCAGGTATCAGGGCGCACCAGTTACGTTACACGAGGACACACATTCCTTTTAGGTGCATTCAATGTGTATACTTACTTCTTTCTGTCATACACTACTCTCAACTCCTAGAATACGACTTAACTGCACACCTTTGCTGCGCTTGGAAAGTGAAATGAACCAAAAGGACTTGTATTGTCAACCAATTGTAGTGGAATAGAAGCAGTGACCATGAGACACTGTTGGCAGTCCCCAGTCCCCCCCCCCCCCCCCCTGTAACATCTGATTGCCCCAGAATTCACCGAAAACTCCTCACGCTTTGGAAATGGTCATGACTTTTAAACCTATAGAGGCCAACACTCAAGTGAGGCTGCACAGAGTGGAGACTCACGACTTTTTAAAGCGGAAATTTGTGCTATTTTACTTTTCTTTCCCTTGAAACTTCTGTCAACACCAGCGACAGTTAAGGGGTGAACTCATTTCTCCTGCTTACTTTCGTAAATCTCCGTTATGCATTATCAAAAGCTTGTAAGTACGTAGAACTATATATTTAAAAATTGGTCTCTCAGCACTAGAATTTCACAAGTACTGTTTTGCTTACTTGGCATATATACTTGCAGTGTTAACAGACTCGTCAATTCGGGGTGTCCCCCTCTTTTAACTATATTCAACCTCTAAGCAACATGCCTCCATTGACTTTAATACGGTCATTTTTATAGCAAACCTGCTTGACCTTCTTCTAACACTTCAATGGGGCCACCGTCTTAAATCTACGACTTCACCCCAATTTGCAAGCCAACAGGTTATGTTATAGCTCTCACCTAAAACTAAAGGAAGCGAAACTGCAAGCCCCATAATGCAATTCAAAATGATGTCGGTGGAAAAACCTGGGCACGTGTCACGCGACATGAGAGTTCGGGCGGACGTATACAGAAGCAGTAGGGTGATTGGATAGATAATGGGGTAGAGAGGCAGCATAATGCTTAAGTGGACACGAAAGTTAGAAAGCAAAGGGATGCTGTGGAGAAGACGGGGATGGGGGGAGGTTGGTCGGGGAAGCAGAACAGGGTGCGGAGGTGCACACATGGAGGCAGCAGGTGGACCGCGGCAGAGAGCCTGCTCTAACCGGACCCCAGAGGAGGCTGAGCAGAGCCCGCGCAGCGTCTTCAGGCTTCAGAGTGTGGCGCAGCACAGGGATTGACGAGAATAATGCAGGAGGGGAAGTAAGGACGAGCGAGAACCAGTAAAGGGAAACAAATGCCAGCTTTCGGGACAGTTGGGGGCTGGAAGCACCTCAAAAACCGACGGGGCGGAGCCAGAGACGGCTCAGAGCCGAGGAGCAGTGAGGGGGCCTCGGGCAGGGATTGTTGGACGCTGCTAAGGGGGCCGGACATTCGGAGAGAGGTTTCAAAGAAGGCTCCTCTGAGGTAAACAAACCTGCTGCCGCTGTCCGCCATGTCTGGTTGGGCTCTGGGGTCTCCGAGCTACGTCCAGTCGCACAGGCCGCGGGAACGGAACAGCGCCAACGCGGCCACGCACGGGAAAACGGCCGAAAATGTTAGAAGCCGCCGGGAGGCCCACTCTCCGGGCGTGGTCTGGCTTCCTCATAACCCCGTAGTCACGAAAAATCTCCACGGATGAATACAGGAAGGAGACTGCGCGTTTTCTCCTGTGCAAAGCGATTGCAGAATGTCCCACTGTCGGCAGTTTTCGGGACAGTATCTATCCTTTATATATATATATTTTCCATTAAAAACGAAATACATTTTAACGAAAGAGTCTGCGCTCTTCCAGAATTGTCAAACCGTGTCAGAAATACAGCTTTGATACGTACATTGCGTATTTGTACGTGTGAGGGGCGCAGTAGGGTCTTTAACATTTATTTTTCACCTTTCCATGTCCACTCAGTGAGTCCTATGTCAACAATTTTTCTTTTTGTAGGATCTGGCTTCTGAATATTTATCACACTTTTCCATTTTAATTTTCAAATTGTCTTAGCTGCTTTCAGAGAATGGTTACTTGTACTCTTTATTAGTAATTGTATGTTACACCTAGTGCCCTTTGTGTATGGGACATGCGTGTAATTCATATCTAATTTGCAGAGCTCTACACTTGAACATGCATGGGTAGCGCAGTAAGTACTTTTATTTTGTGGATTTTTTTATTTCTTAGTGGTATGCCGCTGGCCTCTAATATATATATGGTACGTGACAATGTTATGCTATCAAATTCTGTATAATGACGACCTTGCCTATTACCAGAAAGAAGCAAGGATTTTTCCGTATTCATATCTACTGATTTGCATAGTAATATCACTGGAAGTGACTTTTGGCTCGATAATGAAATCATAGAGCTATACATGATTTATTTATTTGAAAGTTTTATAGAGTGCGAACAAGATCCTTGCCGATATCAGAGCGCTTTACATTACATCAGGGTAATTATACAAAACGGATAGATGCATGTAAGTAACATATACAAAAAAACTTGTGCAAAGGGAGGCAGTAGGGTAGCTTGGCACGAGCAGAAGGGCTTTACTTCAGAGGCGTTGTAAGTTAAGCAGTTGTGACCACATACAGTAACCCAGTGACAACACTACAAATGGACACAGGTTTTATATAGAAAATAAGTAGATTTTATATAGAGTTACCACAAGACCATAAACGACAAAAATACACACTATGATTACTTTAAGATGGTAGATTTAAGCTTAGTTCAGTTCAGTTCAGTTCTTAGATGCAACACTCTGCGCCAATGTACCTAAAGTTGCGTTGCGCTTCCACAACAAGCAATGTCGCAGCGATGGGAAATGCGGCAAAGTTCAGATACAAAGAAATAAAGAGGTGAAGATCTTCCAGATGCGGCACGCTTCTCGTGGATGCGAGAAGTCCTCGGTTCGATGCGTGGGCTACAACGGCGACACCCTTACGATGCGACGACAACAGCTCCAGCAGCGACGCTCTTCTCCCGCGATGCGTGAAGCTTCCGCTCGATGCGACAACTACAGCGGCGACATCCAAGATGCGACGGCAGCAGCTCCGACGGCGGCGCGCTTCTCGGGGATGCGAGGTGCTCTAGGTCTATCTTTTTGCATTCTGAAACAAATCTTTTGGCTTTAACAATGCAAAGAAAACAGGACCAGGTGATGTACTTGCAGTTAAGTAGTAAAATAAGATCTCTTTCATGTAGAAAACAATGGAAGAAAATGATGCATAGCTTCATTACGTGAGGTAATTAGGTAAGGTTTAAACATCATAATAGAGACATTAAGTGGGTGGTGTTAGGAAATAGTGCGGGGAGACACACATTGACCACAAAAGAAGCCTGTTGGATTTATCAGGAACGGGCGGATCGACATGGCTTAAATGATATTATCGAGTGGAATAAGGTTATATTACACACGTAGATATAAGAACTGAGTGACAAGTAATACTGTAATGATTATTAAAGACTACTACGATGGTGGAGTGAACCTTGTGACAATATGTGTCATGTAAGGAGAAATTGAGTGTGGCAGCAATAAGTAACCATCATACAGTAGTCGGTTCTAAAAAGGTTTTTATTCTAAGTGGTTACAGCTATTTAAAAAAAGGAGGGCACACGTAAAAAAAAGCATCAAGTGTAGGAAAGAATACTAGGTCCTTTGGGATGCACAAATGTGTTTAAAATGTGCAAACAACGAACTAGGTGACCTAGACAAAAAAAACCTTTTAATACCATTTTTTTTTTTAAAGAATGATTTAGCTCCCCCTGTGTTTCGTTTTTAAACACTTTGAATCATTTATGGTTTGAATCTTTCGAGTTCCGCAGTTGAAGTCGCCTTCACAATATCGGGGCTGCTATATATGTATCAGAGTGCAAAGTAAGAGAGCACACCACTCCAAGATGGCGCTTAAGGTGAATGCCACGTGATTAGAATTCACTGGAAGTTGCGGGGTGTGTTTACACGCCCGCGTTTAAATACGCCGGGAATATTCACGGAGAACGAGCGGTGAGCAAGTGAGCCAAACGTTGTGGACTTCTCCGGTAAGCAGGAGTATAAATAACTGAAATGTGGCAATATGAGAGACCACGAGTGGCTGGGAGTTGCTTTAAAACATTGACTAATACCCTTTCTATGAATGGGGGTTGATATATACGGACCGCTTGGGAGAGAGGCTTCCCGGTTAGCGGCGGCGATCAGAATGGGTGATCGAAGGGATTGCGCTAGTAAGAGTTAAGCCGTGCTGCCCTGATTAAAAGCATACACATCCAGTTTTTAAAATCTTTTGCATGTTCTTAGCGGCTTGAAAAGGAATGAATGGTTTTAAATGGGTACATACATAATTTATGTATTCTATTTGTAGGTTGAGGGAGAGCAACTGTGATAAAGATATTGGGGTTGTGTGGACGCGTACACTATACCCTTAGAAGGTGGCTGCAGGTATGCCATAAGGGGGCAACCACCTGGTAAATATCCTTGTTCCGGTTCAATGAGCAGTAACACAAAGAAAATACCCTGCTTTGTGTAGAGCGACTTTTATGTGTGTAACTCAGTGTTTTGTTTGGTGTTGTCTGTGTCTACTTTCCACAGGTATCTAACTGTGATTTACAGTGCGGCGAGGACTGACCCCTAGCCCTGAAGAAATTACCGATAAGTATCAATAGGCAATGAAAATTGTTGGCTTCTTTTATTAAAATGTTGAAGCACGACATTAGGTCTTGTTTTTAATGTGAGCAAACACACAGCAGCAATTCAAATTGGAAATCGTGCCAGTTATTGTTTAGCTCGTTTTTTATAGTGTAAGAGCTAGTAAAAATCCTTTTAGTTGCAATTCAATTCAAAGACCTTTATTTCGGTCAATAAGACCATAAAAGTAAACATACATTACCATCAAAGACATAACATTATGAAGTTAAAATACCAGACACAAATGTAACAATTAAAATATAACATCTATGAGATCAAGGGCAAATTGACTGCACGGGCCAGCATGGCGTTTGGTTAAATGAAAGTGCAAATGCAATAGTGGCAGAAGAAGGAAAAACGAAAATGCACAATAAAATGCAAGTAGGCAAATCAATTCATTAAGAGGATCAACCAGTGTACATCAAAATTGCTGGAATCAATACAATAAATAAAACTGGAGAGGATTAAACATAATGCACCTTGATTAAAAAAACATAATTTCATGATAAAAAGTATAAGAACCATTAATAGGAATACAAACAGTTATTTTCCTCTCTCCATTAATACAACAATAAAATAATTACCCGCTAGTCGCTTGGGTTATTGTTGTTATAACTTTACATTTTTCTTTTTCCAAGAAGGCCAATCGCCTGTGCCACATTGCATTTAAAAACCGAGATACAGAAAAGACAATGGGCTTAGAGGTGTCGTGCTTCAAAACTCTAAATGCCACCTGGCATTGCACGAACCCAAAGTTCCGACACAACTGAATAGGCTAACACTGCCTGACCACTCTATACCCAGGGCAAAAGAACAGTACATGCAACTCTGACTCCTCCTGATGATTGCAAGCTGGGCACCCACGTTGAGCCAGTCCGGGCCATTTGGAGGTAAAGGCCCGGAGGGGAAGGGTACTAAATCTGAACTGGAGGTATACTTTTCTTCTTGAAAACGGTAGGATATCATCCAAAAAGGGTTTTAATTTATACTCCTCTTTTACAGTGAGAAATTCTACTGTCGGAACACCTAAGTTCGGATTTCCATAAATGGCTTCCAATTTGTGGATTCGGTAAGTTCTCACCAGTTCAGCTCGTGAGACTGTGGACCAAGTTTCTTCGGCAATACTCCAGAGGGTTGGTTTACCTATCCTTGCACATTCGTCCCTTATATGTGCAAACCAAGCAATATTTTTTTCTACCCCTGGGAGACCTAGAAGCTCTTTGGTTTCTACCTGGTACTCTACCAGTTCCGGGGTCACCCACATCCTACGCCAGAAGTTTCAGGGTCGTAAAGCAACCTCATCTTCAATCAGCCTTATACCTAGATCTAGGCGCAAAGGGGTACTGCGCGGAAGGCTCACAATTTGTCTTAGAAAACTGTTCTCAACTTTACTTAGAGGGGTAGAAGAACAGTGACCCAGAGTTCCGCCCCATACAACATGGCGCCGCTTGCTTGTGCCCCATACATTTCAATAACAGGGCTAATAGGTTTGAGGGTTGATTCCCTAGACAATTTAGCTATCCCCCCTGGAAGTCTGTGCAAGTTTGAGCTTGGCTTTGGCTATTTGAGGCCCCCAGTCCATGTTTTCAGTGAGGGTGACCCCCAAATAGACAAATACAGAAACCCTTTCCAGTGCTATGCCATTTAAGTGGGGATTTGCGCTTGCTTTCTTGGGTGGATTGACTACCACAAACTTAGTTTTCATGGTGTTAATCTCCTAGCCCCTGTTATTACAGAGGATGACAAAACTATCCAGGATCCTCTGGAGTCCCATCGGCGAATTGGATATCAAAAGGGTGTCATCTGCAAACATCAATGCTGAAACCTTTGAGTTTGCTAGCTTCGGGGCATCATTGTCCTTGACCGCTGTAAGTTAAGCAATAAGTGCGTTGACATAGAGGCAATACAGGGTTGGTGCAAGCACACAGCCCTGCCTTACTCCTCTGCCAACAGGGAGTCTGGTGGTTAGTTCTCCCCCCCCCCCTTTCCACATCTTACTCAGGCATAGTTGGCGTCATGCAGCTTAATAAGCATGCCTAACAAGTATGAGGGAATCCCCAGTTCTCTTAGTACCCCCCCATAATTTGGCTCTGGGCACCAAATCAAAGGCCGTTTTCAGGTCCACGAAAATCAAATAGAGGCTGCCACCCTCCATTGACATCGTTTTCCAGACTATAAGTTGGAGTCTATATATTTGGTCCTTTGTGGAAGTGTTCTTCCTGAATTCGGCTTGATAGGGGCTTATAACGTCATTCTCTTGCATCCACCCCTGGATTCGGTCTAAGAGTACTTGTGCAAATAGTTTTTGAGTGACATCGATCAGACTAATCGGTCTATAGTTTGCAGGGAGTAAAGGAGAGCCCTTTTCAGTTGCTCTTACAGTAAGGGGGTCAGGTTTTTTCACACATTTTTGTTTCAATTAAGCTCTGCACAATTTTTCACATTTATTATTTTTCATGGTGTGGAGGCTGCCGATGAAGATGATGATGATGATGAGTGGAGCACACTGATGAGAACCTATCAGTAGCTCCCTGGATTGTGTTTCCGTGAGGTGCCTCCTCACTCGTCACACTTTTTTGGTGGTTGGACGGGAGAAATTGTGGGAAGGGAGAAACACCCACAGTTTAGTTCCTGTAGGAGATGGACACATAAAGATTTTAAAGAGGGATAGGAACACCCTGAGAGTACAGCATTGTGTAGCCAGTACTCGAAGTATTTTCACCAATAAGAGGTGTGTGGGATGTTCAGGAAGTTTTATCCCGAGATATAGAGCAGGTTTTTGTGATGAAAAAGGTTTATTCCATGGCTTCTACATCTGGCATACATGTAATTGAAAGTATTCTAGCAATGAGAACATTTTTCGCCGCGGTGCGGGCATTCTAAAGGGTGGGTGGGGCTGCGTCGGCCGTTGGCAGCACTGGGGAGGGAGTGCTCCCATCGACCAACGGCTGACGGGAGCACGGAAGGGGTTAAAGGCACATTGGTGAGTATTAGGTATCTTTTCTGCAGTTTATTTTTATACCAGCAGATAGTGACAGTAACACCTATAAGAGAAAAATACAATACCAAAGTATGCCCTTGTGCTGGACTACACAACTATACCACATATGAGCATCATTATAAATATATACACATGCCTTCATTATGAATATACCCACCACTTCTTTCTTAGTGCTGCAGCATTAGTTCAGTTTATGCAGAAGTGGTAAGAAAATGCAGACGAAGAACAGAAGAAAAACCACAATTCACTCTCTCATATTCTCTGTATTGTTGTGTTGACCAAGGAACTGTTCATCATGAAACTAGGAAAGAAAAACAAATATTGTCAAAAGGAAGTAAAATAGAGGGATCTATTATTACACTAAATATTTAATATTGAGGTGAGAAAATACTCGCCTCTGTGTCTTTATTAACTTAGGACTTTAGAGAAAAAGCGCTTAAAAAATGCACATTTTATGACTGGACTGGAAGCAACTATTAGTTTTTTTTATTAAGAAAAGTAAACACTGAATGAGGAACATGGTGATATGGTTTGCAATAGAATTACAATGGCTGGGGTGCTCGGGCTCTGTCACAGCCCTTTGAAACAATCATTGGTAATTCATTGGTTTCGCTCATGTAAAGAATAAAGCGCGGTTTTCATCAATCATCGTCCGGGAGAAGGAGTGAGCTCCCTTACAGATAACATGGGAGTGGAGAGGATATGGCGCAGTGGCCAGAGCTACTGACTCAAGAGTTAGGGATCCTGGTTTGAGTCTCGGTGGCGCCGCACAACATCTTGTGATTCTATGCAAATCACTTAATCTCTCTGGGTGATAAATTGTTATATAAATATGATGCAAGAGTAAAAAGCAAACCTTTATGAAAATATAGTTCTACCAAAGCAAATGTTAACAGTTTTCCGGCTGTGGGAAACTGATAAGAGAAGCAGATGAGGAAAAAGCATTGCTAAATATGCTACAGCCAATAGAAATGGAGGAAAGGTAAGTGAAACACACAGGAACCAATGAGACGCCAGGAAAGAGAGGAGGCAAGATGTAAGTCTCTTAACTTTATTTAAAAAAAAATAGATTTCTCAAGCACAGTGCAAGAGCTGTGCAGGTGAAATCTAAAAAATGGGCATCAAATCTGGAAATGCAATACCTGCTTGAGATGCAACCCATTTGGCAGATCTTGTTAGTGAAGTAGATGCCATTGGAGAGTAGGGAGCTTTATGAAGGAAATCAATAAGTGAGCAGACCATATTTTGTGAGGAACTGTAGGAGATTTTAATTTTTCCAAACATCTTACCACAATAAGATTTGGATAATCTGAGAAAGCATATTCCACTTCTGGAAAAAAATTGTTTTTGTTCTTCGAATATTAAAGAGAACACCTGATGCTGTAAATTTCCCACTCATTAAGTCTAAAGCATTAACATCAGAAATTCTCGTAACAGACGTTAGGTGAAGGAGGTATACTTATACTAAAACCTTGAAATAAGTTGCAGATCAATGAATGTTCTCCAATAGCTTTACCTTTAATGTATTGATAATGTAATGAAATAGTGAACCTGAGAATATTGACTGTGTTGTAGGAATTAACCGAAGAAGCAGACTGGCCTAAATAATTTGTAATGGAAACAACATTTGTGGAATGGGATTTGTATTTGATTCCAGACACCGGCAAGACCATGAAGACCAGGCTGATTCTTAATCAGTTTTTGTTTTAAGAATGTTTTATTATTTTGCTCATAGTTAAGCAGTCCAATACAAACAGTGTACCAGCAATGAGTACAAAAATGTAAGCAGCCATGTCATATGTATCATACTATTCAAACAGGCATTAAATCCACCAAAAAGGAGCCATTATGCAGGTAACATCACAGTAGGAGTAATCAGTTGTCAATCCTTCTCTCACAGGTTATTGCAACCTTCCCGCCAAATGCCCTTAGAGGTCACTCCTATGTTTCTCTTCAGTCCTCCACTAAGCCTGCATCTTGCTCCCTAAATACAGCAAGGGGCCCAAACCAGGTTTTTAGGTCCTCCTGTACATGGTCATCTCTCCTACATTGGCTGACCTGCACCTCTTTAGCTATTGCCCACTCTGTTACATCTTTGACCCAGCCTTTTTCCGCTGGTCCCACTGGGGTTATACAAGATATGGCCACCTGCCTATTTGCCAAGAGCAAGCCCAGTTGCAGAAAGTTTAATTCCATTTTCCTGCCCTTTTGTTTCTTGACTGCCCCCAAGAGAAGCAAGTGGTCAGGATCAACGCCACTTCTACATCTTCAATGTGTCCTAATCGCTTGATTACAAACTCCCATTAAGCACGGACTAGAGGACAGTGCCAGGCTAAGTGAATGAAGGTTGCAGGCCTACTCTGACAGAGATGGCACCCATCAGTTTTGGTGGGATCTATTCTATGTAGGAACACTAGTGTGATTTACGTGCAATGTATATAGTTAAAATGTACTAATTTAAACCATGCATTACTCACCCCATACTACAAGTGCGCAATAGCTCTTCCATTGTGTATCCTCTAATGGGGAACCCAGTTCTTCCTCCCACAGTGACCAGGCTCGAAATATGGACCTCTGTAGGTCCGGCATCATATCTCTATACAGGTGTGAAACTAGATGACTTCCAATAACGTTTGAAACAGTTTAGAACAAGGGGGGATGTCCGGTTGGGTATGCTCGCATAGGTTAAAAACTGACTTTGGCTCACCCCAAAGGTTTCGTGTGCAGCTTTAAAAGTAATAAATGTGTCATTAGCATACAAATCATCCAGTGTCATGTATCCTCCATTGATCCAGGCACTAAGGTCAACTGCCCTGGACAGCAAGCGGAAAGGCGGGAGATACCAGTCTCGTGCAAAAGCGGGCATGCCTGAGGAGCAGTGTGACCACACATTCCCACAATGAAGGGCTGTGCGTGTAATTAAATATGGCTGTTTGAGATCTCCTCTCCCGCAATGATAAAGTAACTATGACAACATATCCTCTCTTTGGTCATCAAAAAGTTAAGTATTTTCCCAATATCCCCAGTAAGCTAATCAGTGTGCCACATGTTGAGGCTCGGATGCTAAATTTACAGTTCCATATTAGGCAGTGCCAGTCCCCCATCCTCCAATGGCAGGTGCAAAACCTCATGGGTGACTCTATTCCGACTTCCCTCCACACTAACGTTAATGAGTGTAATTGCTGAAAGACTGTCCTAGACAAGGTGTCAAGAAAGTGCTGCAGAATATAGAGCCAACGTTTTTTAAAAATGTATGTTTAGAGTTTTATAGAGTGCGAACCAGACCTCTGAGGGTATCAGAGCGCTTTACAGGATTGACAGGTGGTAAAAACAGTCTTATGATAGGTGTATACAATTGGGATAGGAACAGGTAGATGTATTATACAAGGAAATAATAGGCAGTACCATATCCTGGATACAGTGGGGATAAAAACAGGTCGATACATTATATGAGAGAACAGCTGTCTCAAATCCCGGGTGGGATGCCCAGAAGTGCCGGGTAGGTATCATCCGGAAGAACCATGGGCAATGCCGTAATAGAAGGAGAAACAAAATCGCTGGGGTGATTGAAATGCAAGCGTTAAGCAAGGAATTTTCCCGAAAGGAAAGTTTTGGCCTCCTTTTTAAAAAGTGCCAAAGTTGGAAGTCTTCTGATGGTGGGCGTTAATGTGTTCCATATTCTTGGGGCGACCCCAGAGAAGCCCCGATTGTACGTTTTTTTCCGCAAGCGTGCTGGTTGGAGCTAAAGGTCTCTGGTGGATCGTGAGTTTCTGGCTCCTCCGAATATCATGAGTTTCTGGGCGAGAAAGGCTGGGGACTTGGAGTATAGAGCCTTGTGAGTGATTAAGTTGGATTCTGGCCTCGAGAGGAAGCCAGTTTAGAGCTTTGAGGTGGAGAGAGATATGGTCGTATTTCTTTGAACCTGTTAGGAGTCTGGCTGCGGCGTTGAGGCAGGCTTTCAGTGGGGCCGAGGAGTTCTTGGGTAGACCTGCGAGTATAAAGCACCCATATTCTAGTCTGGAGATGACTAGTGCCTGGGTTGCCATTTTTAGGGTGTCGAGGAAAGGTTTCAGGTGTCTTAGGTGAAATCTGGCAGCTTTGGCTATCGAATTTATATGGCCACGCATATTCAAGTTGCAGTCTAGGGTATTCCCAGGGATTTAGCAGAGTCCACAAATGGTAGGAGGGCAGTTTAACACTGTGATAGCCTTGGTTCATTCCTGAATGTCTGAATTGGTTTTTGGTGGGGAGATAAGGAGACATTCCGTTTTCTGTGCGTTAAATTTGAGCTGTTTAGAGGTGAGCCAATGCACCGTCAGCTTCAAGGCCTCATTCAGGGAGTGAATGTCCTCAGGGAAAGAGACTTTAATGTAGATCTGTGTGTCATCGGCATACATGTGATAAGCGATGTTGGCGGAGCGTAGCACCTCTGTGAGCGGTTCAAGGTAAAGATTAAAGAGGGTAGGGGACAAGGTTGATTCTTGGGGGACCAACTTGAGTAAACGGACCGTGAATAACGTTCCTTGCACGGGCGCACAGCGATTGTTTACGTTGATTAATAATTTTCAAAGTTCAACACATTAATCCATGTACTCTTGAAGGGTTTGATCATTTCATTTATTTATTTCCGTTGATAAATCACACGTGAGATAAAATGTTTGAACTGCTTCTCATACCCAGATATGCTATTCCAAGCCTTTTTCTAGGCACACTCACAAACATAAAACATTCTCGAGAGTGAATCGTTTAATACCCAATGCATTTCAAGCTTTTACTGAGCTCTTCTTCAGGGGTTTCGCTGTAAGTAAGAAAACATATGTCAAAGAATTGCCACTTCCAAGCATAGGAACATACACTGACATACAAAGAAAAAATTCAACATTTCCGACCCATTACCTAGCGACTAGCCCTTAAGCAACACGTTCCCTCTGCAACCGTAACCTTCAGTTACCAAAACAATGTCCCAAGGATCCATTCATCACCATCCCTCACATGACCTACTCTAAACTTCCCGCCAATAATCCCAATCCGTGATAATTACGACCAACCCAATATTCATGTACCTCAGTACCCCACTTCAATAAGCACCCGCCTGCACACATACCTTCGTGTTCCTTCGTATTCATCCTCCATACCAAACTGTTGCTAAATTACGGCACCTGCCTTTCTGCATTTTTTTGCTTTTCAACCCTGTGCCCTAACCCCTCCTCTTTCTATCAACCAATAATACGTCCTCAACCTCTTGGCAATCGTCCTCATAACTACCCGTCCCACAATGCAATGTGTTCCAACCTCTAGCTGTCTCAAAAAACCTTCCCGCACGTAACCCGACTACGAAACAACCAATCACTGCCCCATGACATTTGTAAACATTGCCCCGTCCACCCTTAGATGTTAAACCGTGCTGCTTAAACAAAAGATGTAATTTATAAGTTCGGACTACAATATGAAATGAATTTGAACTGTCAATAAAATGATAATACAGTTGTTATAAGTGCATGTTTTGAAAGTCCATGATTAGAAGAATGACACCTGATGTTTAACAACATAGTTCCTTTAGAGATATGTATCTCACGTGAAAGTTTGCATGAACTCTTTTTCTTTTTTTGTGTTCTTCCGATATACCGATGGGTGCAACAAGTAGTTAGGGCAGAGTCCAACATAGTTTCAAGTACAAAGTTAATAACTCAGGTTGTTTAACCAAGCGTGAACCAGGGCGGATCACGCTACCGGGCTTCACGCAGAACAGGTCTAGATATGAACAGCAACATGAAAGGAACCATCAAGGTGTGCACAGTAACTTTGTACTCGATTCTTGGGGGACTCCAACCGTGATCAGAGAAGAAGTGGATAAGTTACCGTTGATAAGGATCATCTGTGAGCGATTCTGGAGGAAGGACCTAAACCATTACAAGAACGGTGCCATCCCAGCAGCCAAGTCACACCATAGTTATTAATCCATGGCTGCTTAAGATACCGGATATCAGGGAGGAACTTGGTGTGCAGACTGGTTATTTTCTGGAAGAAAATGTGGGATCTGTTGCTTCAGCACAGACTATCTGAGAGGCGTATAAGGTAGTCATGAAGGGATATGCCTTCTCGTTGAAAACAAAATACATAGCAAAACGACGAGAAATATTGACACAGCTAGAGGATGCACTAAAACGACTTGAGGCAGAATATGTGATCCAGCCCTCAGATGAGACACTGCATGGCCTAATACTAAAAAGGGAGGAATATAAACTGAAGGCCCGCGAACACATGTAAGCTAAGCAAACGGCTACCCACCATAGACTGTATGAGTTGGGGGATAGGGCCGGGAAGATGTTGGCCTGGTTGGAGAGGAAGGAGCAGTGCTCTAGATGGGTGCCCAGATTACGGACACTTGCCGGAGGGATTGTATCCTGCCCGGATGCAATAGCAGAGACGTTTGCAGATTACGTTAAAGGGGTGTACTCGCCATCTGCTGTATACAATGCGGAGGAGTCACAGCAGCTTTTGGTGGAAAGCGATGTGCCGGCTCTATCGGATGAGGACAGGGATCTATTAGAGGCAGACCTCACGGATGACGAGGTCCGGAAGGCTATAGGCCAAATAAAATCAGGAAAAGCAATGGGGCCGAATGGCACTCCGATAGAATTCCTTAAGGCTACAGCCTCCCAAGTGGTCCCACACTTGAGGGGCATGTACCAAGAAGGTTGGGAAAAAGGTATTTTACCCCAGGATCAGCGACTGGCTCGCATTGTCGTTATACACAAGGATGGTAAACCGGTAGAGGATTGCCGCTCCTATAGACCAATCTCTTTAATTAATGTAGAAGCGAAAATACTAGCAAAGGTACTGGCTACGAGACTGGGTATGGTGATATTCTCTATAGGGCACCCAGATCAATCGGGCTTCATGCCAGGACGGAATACGGCTCTTAATATTCGACATCTTAAGTATGTGCTGGCTCGGAAGTGCTACCTCGAAGAGGATGCAGTCATACTTTCCCTTGACGCGTCTATGACGTTTGACTCCATTGAATGGTCTTACATGTTTGAGGTCCTGGAAAGAATGGGATTTGGCCCTAAATTTAGATGCTGGGTGCAACTTCTGTATACTGATATATCGGGACAAATTAGAGGAAATAACTACACATCTAGACGATTTTCTCTCCCCAGAGGCACCAGACAGGGATGCCCTCTGTCGCCAATGCTGTTTGCTATGATGTTGGAGCCTCTGGCGGCATGGGTACAGAGAGACGTCATGACTAGGGGTCTGCGGTGGTCACATGACTACGAAGATAGAATATCACTATACGCAGACGATATAGTACTCTATCTGACAAAACCCTATAGATCTATCCTCGTAGTTCTTGATATTTTTACCAATTTCGGAAAATACTCCGGTTATACTATCAATTGGAGCAAATCAGTATTGTATGTCCTGCATGGCAATGTCCCACGTCTTCCGAAAGATTGTGCCTTACGAGTTGTTGAGGATGGCTTTCGATATTTGGGCATCTTTGTAACGCCTGATCCGACCCTTTTTTATGATCACAACCTAGCGCCTGTGTTGACGAGACTGCGAGCAGATGTCCAACATTGGAACCCCCTCATTATCACTGATTGGCCGTGCAGCCCTTTTTAAAATGCTTGCTTTGCCACGGTTTTTATATATTTTACAAAACTGCCCACATAGAGTTCCAGATGCCTACTTTACAGCGGTAGAGGGTGAGGTGCGCACTTTGTTATGGGATGGAAAGGCCCCGAGGATAGCGCTACCAAAATTAATGAAGGGGTGGTACGATGGAGGTATCGCATTGCCTGACATACGACTATATTACCGGGCCTTGCAAGTAGCTATAGTAAACAGATGGAGGTATGCCCCGCCGGATGACCTGGCGTGTGCTCTTGATAGGTATCAGATGGGCAGGGCTGGCTACCTTGGGGCGCTATATACTGGCTCACGAAGAACGCAGATCATAGGGCCCGCAAAACACACACTGCAGATATGGAGATTAGCTAACTCCAGACTGGGTTGGACGGGTAGACTTACCAGAATGACGCTGCTGTGGTACTCAGAGAGGCTAGGTATGCTCTGTCAACATCTGGGATTCAACAAGTGGGACATGATTGGTATTTTGACCGTAGGAGACCTGATTAAGAAGGGTAAGATACTTCGGTTTGAAGAGTTGCAGAAGACTTACTGCCTAGCGTCAACCGAAATATTCTGCTATTTGCAAATAAGACATGCTTTGATGGTGGCTTTCCCTAGCTGTGACGACATACCGGAGTCCTCTCCGCTAGAGGATCGTCTGTTAGACGGACAATTACACACTAAAGTGATCTCCCTCACGTACAGGAAGCTTAGTAATAACTTACCAGACTCGCTTAGACAACTGAAGGAGAAATGGGAGGGTGATTTGGGGGTCATTGAGGATGAGGACTGGAGGCAGGCGCTGATGTCTTCCAGGGAGGCTTCCATCACACTTAGGTACCGCCTTATTCAACTTCGTGTTTTTCATTGATCATATATGACTGGAATCACTCTGGCAAGGAGAGGTGCCAGAACTGATGATCACTGCTTTAAGGGCTGTGGGTAACCTGCCACCTTCTACCAAATGGTATGGGACTGCCCAGAGATACAAAGGGGTCGAATCACAACACATATGCACTCTGGCCTGGGGAAGGGGATTACCTTGACTCTGAGGCTGGCCCTGCTCAACATCTGGGAGGCAACAGATCTAACTGAAGTAGAACAGCAATTAGTGACGTTGGGCTTTACACTATTCAAACGGGAGATCGCCAAGGGATGGGGTGGAGTCAGAACACCGGAAGTGGCAGTGTGGAATAAGGAAATGGATAAATGTATGATAGCTGAGAAGGAAGTATTTATCGCTAGGGGGTGCCCGAAGAAATGGGATAGGAAGTGGTCAAAATGGAATCTGTACAAGGGAGAGATTTGTGTGTCACCAATGGTAGAGTTAGAACTGACGAGGACGGGGAATGGAGCAAAACATGTAAAGTATACCTTTGCTAAACTTGATTCATATATATCAACAATATGATGTGATGTAATGGGATTATCAGCACATGAGTGAAATGTCTGTTATTTTTGTTAAATCAATAAAAAAAATTTTTTTTAAAAAGAGCGGTGCCATCCAATCCCATCCGGAGTTTGAGGAGATCCAGGAGCATTTTGTGGTTGACCGTATTGAATGCCGAGGATAGGTCTAGGAGGATTAGGAGACAGGTTTTGCCTTGGTCAAGGGCTTGGAGGGCATCATCCACAATGTGGAGGAGGGTGGTTTCCGTGCTGTGTCCAGGTCTGAACCCGGATTGGAAGTCATCAAGTAGGTGGAAGTCGGTAATGTTTTGGCTCAACTGCTGTTGCACACATTTCTCAAGCACTTTCGCTAGGAGTGGGATGTTCGATATCGGTCTATAGTTGTCAGGGGAAGCGGGATCCAGGGTAGGTTTCTTTAAGATGGGGACAACGTGGCAGAAACACCATCTTTTCCACAGCAACATATCCCATTCAAGAGAGGTGGAGCAAGTTCCAAAACTGCCCAGATTTGGTTAAGCCATCAGCCACACGCACAATATATATATATCCGTCTAAGAGTTGTATTTGCAACCATTATACCCAAATAACGGAAATGGTCAGTTTCCCAACACAGCGTTAGAAGCGGCAATGTGGTGGGGTCCTTTGACACGAGCCAGCCCAGGGGAAAGATCAAGGACTAAGCCACATTAATATGTAATCCAAAGATATCCCCAAAGATGTCAAACTGTTATAATAGCAGGGGCAGTCATTGCCTCGATGTTGATAAATTAAAAAGTGTGTCATCTGCATATACCAGATTAAATTGTTGGTCCCACCCAAATTTGCTATATCTCTCCTTAATCTAAGGGCCAGGGGCTCCAATCAATCAATCATTCAATCAGAGTACTTGTAGAGCGCGCTACTTACCCATGAGGGTCCCAAGGCGCTGTGGCATTGCGAACAGCAAGGGCGACAAAGGGCACCCATGCCGAGTGCCTCTCTTAATCCTCAGGGGAGTGGAGCACAGACTGCCCAGTCTGACTCTTGCCATGGGCTCCATGTATAACAGTCTCACCCATTTGGTAAATTGAGGGCCAAACCCCATAGCATCTACGATTGCCAGCAGGTATTTCCAATTTATGGTGTCAAAGGCCTTAGCAATGTCAGTAGAGACTAAGGCTAAATTCTCCTCCCTGTTCTCCACCTCATGCAGGACATGCATCAAGCGCCGAATATTCATGATAGTGGTATGACCTGGTATGAATCCACACTAATCTCTGGGGCCAAACTGGAGGCTAGAACCTTGCATAGTACTTTTATGTTGATATTTATCCTTTTGATGGGACGGTGTGAAGACCTGTCAGCAGCCTCAGTACCAGGTTTCAAAATTATGGCTATAGTACTGATAGAGCGCGCGGGTCACCCGACCAATAATTTCGCCACTTCTGGCTTCGGGCCCATATATTTAAATCACCATATACATTGATCTGATGACCTCACGCTCTGCTATCAGATATTTGTGAGTTCCCTTCGTTATTCCTCAGCGTACCCGACTTATCATCCACCGACACGGGTATCTATGACCACCATGGATCAGGGAGCTAGCTGTAAAAGGAAAGGCAGCAAAATACAAACCCAACAAAATAATATTCAATACCTTTTGTAAAATGACCACGGACAACTGGAAGTTTTAAAGTCTTTATCTAATTTAGTAAAATTCAGAAATCATCAAATTCACAGTAATTAAGCAATCGATAATCAGAATAACAGAAAGTACATAGCTGAATAGCAAATAAGTCAGAGCAACCATTTATAGACTAACGGAATCAGGACATACTTAAATGAAGGATCAGGAATTAGAACGTTTAAGATGAATCACTAAAGATGGGATAGGCTTTGATTAGGACTAGTATTCTAGAATTATTTCAAGGGAATAAGACAGGAGTTCGGGACATTCATGTAGCTATCGGAGAATCTATGAAGAGAGACACGCTATGCTTTAAGGCAAAAGTTCTTTGGACAGTTTAAGTAAGGAGGTTCTAGACCATATCAGGAAATGACAAACTGCAATGCAAAATATAATTTCTAACAGATAGGATAACATAGGAACACGTTATGGAACAAATGCAAATGAACTTTTGATTAAAATGGTTGCAGAAAAAGCATGGAAAATTAACATATGCAAAGGTATGTCTTTATTAAAGCAAAAGACAGAAAATATAGGAAGGTGCAGTTTCAGGAGATTCTGAGTAATATTTACCTAGACTGGTGTGAAAACCAAACCCTGGCCACGGGTCAGTTAAGGACAGGAAACCCTCAAGGAAGGATACCCCTCAAAGGACAGCAGGTGCAGAATGGACACCCAGGACAGGACAGGAAACCCTCAGATTAGGAATCAGGACAGGACCTCTCGGACAGGACCCTCAGGACAGCACCAGCACCAGCACCCGCAGTTCGGAAGCAACGCCTGCGCTCCACCCTCTCTGCAGCTATCGATCAAGACCCCGATTGGGTCAGCGAACTCCCAGCAAAGTGCTCCGCCAGCACTTTAAGGTTTAGTAAAACCTTAGTCTATGGTCAATTTTTCGGCCAGAGTGCTCCGCAGTACTCTGTATCTTCAGTCACCTATTGAGTGCGTTGGGTCAGTGACAGGTCAGCTAAACCAGACAAGTCGGACAATTTCCCTAGGTAAACCCAGGGTAGATATACTGTTTTGGGACAGTGTACCACCCCCCCAATGTTGCAAAGTGTCAGAATCCCTCAATTTGGATTGGTCCTAAGGTAGGATTTGGGTAACACACCAATCAGAATAGACTATTTGGAGGCCTAATTTACATCTCTGGGTACCGCCTAGCAAGTTTGGGGTTCCCATGAGAAAGCCGCACAGAATACAATGAAGAGAATACATTTTGGTTACAATTGAGCATAATCATGATGCTTCTGCTCGGTGAGGTGTCCCTTTCCCAGGGTGGCTCTGGCATCAACCTTCTTTGGCTTGAATTCAATGCCATAGCAACTTCTGGCGAGTTTGCGCAGAAATACCCTCCAAGATGGACTCCCCAGCCCAGCACCCCTCCGAGTCGAGGATACATGAAAAGTAAGCGAAAACAAATTAATACATAGAAATAAATGTATGTAAACACATCATTGGGTTTGTACTTTAAACTTATCATTATAAAAAATATACTATGCAACTAAAATGTTAACAACATATACACGCTCACAAGAGCATTACCACGTTATTCACGAAAGCTGTGTATTACGCATGCGCACCCTTTCCCACCAAAACTTATAACTACGTCAGGTCACGTGAGTGTGACTGACGCATGCGCAGAAGCACTTTTCAAGCGGCGGCCATGTTTTAGAGACATGGATTAGTGGTATTAGAAAACACATACGCAAGCTTCCTCTACCTCGTTTGAATATAAAAATAAAAGATAAGTAAGACGGACAATTTATTAATTGATTACACACGGGTGAGGTTCTTGACTCGAGCAAGTCGCGATGCGAAGCTTGCTCTATCAATCCCCTCTTTGATGATATTTACTATCATCACAAAAATTCAATGGAACCAGATGCCAACTTCTCACACCTTATACATCTCTATCTCTTCCAACAACCGATTTAGCTTCTCTTTTTCATTTTTGGTAGGGTGAGAATTTTTCACCTTTTTGTATATCTGATTATTCATTTCCTCTAATTCAAGCTCATCCACACTTCGTTTCACTCCTCTTGCATTCACTTGATGCTTTCCGGTGTGCTTACGACATTTGCAACAGACAAATATGAAAAACAGGATAAGACCTATAATTCCAATTGGCATCAGTACCTTAAACAATAAGCTTTTACCTAAGCTAGCAAACCAATGACCTACATTTGAGAGACCATCTACCAGTCTCTTCCAGGCACTGTCAACCTCGAGTGGTTTGAGTTCCCTTTCCAAATTAGTAATGTTTTTCACATATCTTTTGAGCTGCACACTTTTGTCCGGAATATAAGTGCAACAATGTTGCGCCTTCAACATCCGGCAGACTCCGCCCTCTTTTGCTAATAAGGTGTCAAGAGCAAGTCTGTTCTGCAAAACCATTGATCTGATCGCAACCATTTCGGTATTGACCAGCAGAAATCCATGAGCTGTGTCAGTAGACAACACATCCACTATAGTGGACAATTTGCAAATTCTGTGAGTGTTCAGAACCACTCCCACTCCAGGTATCAGTGCACTGAAAATACTACCCATTATTTCACCTACGCTTTCTCTTTTACTACGCACTAAGCCATTAGTATTTTCACTGCTTCCAGCAACTTTGTTCACATGGTATATTTTCGGGAAGACAATGCCAAAGTAGCAGCTTCCATACCAGTGATCCGGCAATTTAAAATAAGCCTTGTCCCCACATATATAATAAATTCCAGGAAACACAGGCTCTGACCCATTTTTGAAACCCCATCCTCCAATTACCTTGTAATTATGTTCACATTCACTGGAACCAATGAAAATGTTATTATAGTAGCTAGTCTTCTCGCGGTGAAGACATAGCTTTCCTTTCTTTTCAAAATCCAGCAACAGAGCAGGACCCGCCCCACCATTTGAGGTGCCTTCCGTGTTCTCAGCCCATTTTGGCGTTTTCTGTTTCTCGTCATCTGCCTTTCTTTTTATTTTTATTCTCCTCTTCTCTGCCATGTTCAGGAACATCTTTTCCTGCTCACGCAAAGAACAGGTCAAGTTATCTCTGTGTGCGTCACCTATGTCTATATTACCTATAGTCAGGAAGTATTCGCCCATATAGCGAGTAACGTCACTTTTAGTATGTACAGGATTCAAGTTCCCACGTATAGGGAGTTCAGAAAAGATCACGTCATTGTTAGAGTAATAGTACTGTAACGGTCCTCTTTTGTAAAATAAGCTTGCTAAAATGCTACAGGATATTCCGTATGTCAGGGGCAAGTGATGGTATGTCACGCCTTCAGCTACAGAGGTAGGTAGCTTCATGCAGACATAGCAATCTTCAATTTCCATAGTCTCTACATAGTGTATTAACAAGTTTGCGAAAACATTTAAATGCGTTCTATTCTTTACTCCATGATAGTGTAGTCCTCCCTCATCTGATGCTTCTAGGTCTTGTTTTGTTTGTCTGAGTGCTCTCTCATGTTTTGCTACACTTTGTGTTGTTAGTTCTTCAGTCTCAGTATTTACAATCTCAGTAGGGTCAATATTAGTATTTTTGCTCACCGCAAAAGGAATGAAAACTGTTAGTCCTATCCAAAGTAATATCACTATAACTATACTACATACACATACCTTGCAGCATGTTTTGCAACGACTGCAACTAGGTATACCATTCACGTTTGAATCAGACATTTTGGCTCAGAAGAAGTTTCTCGACCCCTCTTTGTGTCTTTACACCAGTAGCTTACTTTGTGCAAATTCACGGTGGCTCGTCTTCTTCTTCGGCAGAGTACTCAGCGACTGGTTCTCCGTCGCTCTCGTCAGTTATATCAAGGTCTTCAAATTCCTCCAAAACGAGCGTCCATTCAGGAGACTTGTACTTTTTGTTTTGTCTTTTTATTCGATCACTCCTTCTTTTGGAAGTGTCTTCTGGTTGTTCTGCTATGCGAGCACTTCTCCTTTCTTCTGCACGTTTTTCTTCTACCGTTTTTATTCTCAGTCTCAATTTCTTTATGTATCCAGGCTCAATGTGCTTTCTTTTCTTAAGTCTTTTAGTTGGCACTGAGACTTCGTTCTCTTCTCTTGCCCTTTTATTTTCATTAGTTTGTGGCAATTCTGCTTCTCCTTCCCTTCCTATCTCACTAGTTCCAGGACTTGCATCTATTTCTTCTGCCTGGTTACTAATCTGGCCTTGTTCAGGAGAATTTTGTTTTTGCTTTTCAAATGTCTCTGTTTCTGTTTCCTGAACCCTTTCTCCTAATCCTGTCTGATCCTGTTCGAGCACTTCGTTCTCTTGATTTTCTTCCGCTCGAATCTCTTTACTAGGTCTAACCTGTCCCTTCTCGATATCAGGAGTCAGTGGAGGAGTATCGATCACTTGTTCTGTCCCTGTCTGACCTTCTCCTTCCTCAGTTTTGATGTGAATCTCAATACCCTGAGGCTCTTCGCCTGTGCCTTGCTTTTCCTCTCTATTCCACTCTCTACCTTTCAAAATTCGTTCGCTTGTTCTGATGGGGTCTTCGGTAAGGTCAATCAATGGTATCCACTCATCTGGCCATATGCTTGTCAGCTCGTCATCAGCTACTTCTGGACCAACTTTCGGGAACTCTTCAGCAAGCTGGACTCTTGGTAGCTCGTCATCAACTACTCCTGGACCAACGTCTGCGGACCCCTCAGCTTGACTGGTACTGGGCTGTACGTCGTCAGTTACTTCTGGTCTTGCTTCTGCAGGCCCCTCTGCTGGATCGTCTTCTTCTCCAGGCTCTTTGTCGGGTTGTACCTTCTGGGTGTGGCTGGCGTGGATCCAATGGGGAACTCCTGCACACTTCACTGCTGTGGTCGTTACCAGGATCACTTGGCGCTTCTCTCCCCACCTCGGTTCCAGGCAGTTCGACCGAGTATGCTTCTTTATTTTGACCCAGTCTCCGGGAACCAGTTTGTGGAGAGGAGTCGTTGGATTGGCGACGGCGTCTACTCCGATCTGGCGAGAGATATAACGCACTTGGTCACCTAATCTCTTGCAGTATTCAAGCACCAAATCATCAGTAATACTCAACAATTTGCTTCCTGGTACCCATGCTTGTCTCATCACTCTTCCCATCAAGATTTCATGAGGGCTCAGGCCTGTCTTTCGGTCTGGAATACTTCGGAGTCCCATCAGAACCAGAGGCAGGGCCTTCACCCAGGTCATGCCAGATGCATCACACAATTTCGCTAGTCTTGTTTTGATAGTCCCGTTTATTTGTTCCACTACTCCAGATGCCTCTGGTCGATATGCACAGTGGAGTTTTTGCGAGATCCCAAATGCCTCACAGAGTTGGTCGATCACCTCATTCTGAAAATGTCGGCCTTTATCTGATTCAATAGTGACTGGAACCCCGAATCTAGGTATCAGTTCTTTCAGTAAACACTTGGCTACTGTCAATGCGTCACTTTGGGGAGTAGGGTAAGCTTCCACCCACTTTGAAAATAGGCAGACAATGACAAGGACATAACGCTTCCCTTCACAACGTGGCATGGTGATGAAATCAACTTGTATTCTCACAAAGGGACCCGCTGACCTCCCTATTTTCCCTAGTTCCACCATTGTTCTCTTGCCTGGGTTCATCTTTTGACATGACAGGCACCTCTGGCAGAGGGATTCTGCTACCTTCCTGAACTTTTTACTATACCAAGTCTGTTGGAATACCAGAATCATGGCGTCCCTACCAATGTGTGATCCCTCATGTATCAATCTCGCCATTGTGCCAAGCAAGTGTCTGGGTAACACAGGCATACCATTTGGGCCCAAGATGACACCATCCTCACGTCTTGGTCTACACCCGTCTTCCTTCCATTTCTCTCTCTCTTGCCAGGGTGCCGCCTGCTGCCATTCTCTCACTTCATCCCATGTAGGCACTTCTTCAAACACTCGAAGTTGGCAGCTGGTTCCAGGCCCCCCCCGTTTTGGATTTATGATATATCGATCCCTGGCGCATAATTTTGCCACTCGATCCGCGAAATCATTTCCCAATGTTACAGGGTCAAAGTCCTTTTTATGGGCAACACACTTGACCACTGCCAGTTCCTTTGGTAACTGGATTGCCTCTAAAAGGTCTTGAACAACTTTTCCATTTCGAATAGGGGTACCTGATGAAGTCAGGAACTCCCTTTGTAGCCATAATTGGCCAAAGTCATGCACAACCCCAAAACAGTACTGACTGTCAGTATACACTGTTAGGCGTACGTTTTTCCCCAATTTGCAAGCTTTTATCATAGCGATCAATTCGGCTACTTGTGCAGACTTTACTTCAAATAAATAACCTGGATGGATGGATGGATGGGTTTTTATATAGCGCAATATCACCGCCAGGTCTCAAAGCGCTTTGCATTGGGAACCCGTCCTGGTTTTTCCCTGTGAGATAGCCCCTACTGGGTATCCCCAAGGTGAAAGCCAGGCATCCCGCCGCGGGGGGCCGTAGTGGAGATTAAGCAAGCTATTGCCCAGAGTTGCAGAGTGTGAACCTGTGATTCGAGTAGGCACCGAAGCGAGAATTACCGAGTCCGTGGACATTTTGGGCTCAAGACCCTGCCGCGTCGGGAATTGAACCCTGGTCCCGGGTCCGATCTCAGCGTCCGGGTCTGCCTCCTCTAACCAGTGAGCCACACTTCTCCGCTTCTACAATTTTCGCTAAGGAGACTACCGCATAGGCAGCACTCAGGCCTCCTTGTTCATGCCTTAGGCATGAACCATCCACAAACAATTCCATGTCATGTTTAGGCAAAGGTGTTTCTTTAATGTCTGGGCGTGGCTTTGTGCAAAACTCTGTTAAATCAATGCAGTTGTGCTCCTCTTCCTCCCCATTTTCCATATTCATTGAGTCGGAAAGCAGAGTAGCGGGGTTCAGAATGTTGCACCTGACAATTGTTATATTTGCAGCACCCACGAGAATCCTCTCGTATTTAGTCAGCCGACTAGGGGTGAGATACTGAGTTTTCGTTCTTGTTAGCAAAATTACCACTCCATGTGGAACATACACAGTTACAGGATGTCCCATGACAATGGATTCACTCTGCTCTAAACTTGTGCAAGTAGCAGCTACTGCTTTCAGACATCCTGGTAATCCAGCAGCCACTGGATCCAGGGTGGCAGAGAAATATGCCACAGGCCTTCTGGTTGTGCCATGGTCTTGTGTTAGAACTGCCAACGCGCAATTATCGCGAGTGTCACAGAACAGGGCAAAATCCTTGGAATAGTCTGGCATTCCCAACGCAGGGGCTGTACACAGACAATCTCGCAACTTTGTGAAGGCTGTTAAACTTTCATCATCCCATTCTACGATATCTGGTGTTCCTCTCTTGGTCATTTTTATCAAAGGCCTAGCTAGGACTGCAAATCCCACAATCCATTGCCTGCAGTATCCTATCACTCCAAGGAACATTCTGATTTCTTTCTGAGTACGGGGTAACTGCATCTTTTGAATTATTCTTACTCTTTCTGACGTTACTTTCCTGATGCCTTTCTCTATCTGGTGCCCCAGATATTTCACTGATTTTGCACAGAACTGTAATTTTTCAGGGGCCACTTTATGTCCCTTCTCACTCAGGTGATTTAGTAGGGCAATGGTGTCAATCACACAGTCCCTATGACTTTTGGACGCCACCAAGAGGTCGTCAATGTATTGCACCAAGACAGAATTTCCAGGTAAGACCAAAGTTTCCAAGCATTTTTTCAAGATCTGATTAAAGATAGAGGGGCTCTCTGTGTACCCCTGGGGGACCCTGTTCCAGACATACACGTGACTGTTGAAGGCAAATGAGAAAAGAAATTTGCTGTCTGGATGCAAGGGAATGGAAAAGAAAGCATGACATAGGTCTATCACAGTGAACCACTCAGCATCCCAAGGAATCTGGTACAGAATCACTGCCGGGTTCGGGATAATAGGGCAGCAAGGAATCACTATCTTGTTTACCTTTCTTAGGTCCTGCACTACTCTGTACTTGCCACTAGGCTTTTTGATGCCCATAATCGGTGAGTTGCATGGGCTACTCATTACTTCCTGTATGATGTTTCCTTCTAGCAATTTTTGTATTTCCAGGGCAACACCAGCTCTCACTTCTGCATTCATTCTGTAGGGTTTGGTATTAGGGTATACTGCATTGTCCTTGATGGCTATCTGTATGGGGTCTACGTTTTTCATTAATCCTACATCTTTTCCGGTAAAGTCCCATACTTCTGGCTTCACTGTTTCTTGGAGTTCTTTGGGCAAATCCTGCATAGTCATTCGTTTAATTTCTGAGTCCGGTCTGATTAACATTAATTTATAAATGCCATCTTCATCTGGGGTCTGAATTTCAACACCCTTTGGTGTGCAAAAGATGGTACAGTTCATTTTGCACAGCAAATCACGTCCCAGTAAGTTCACTGGACTGGTGTCACAAACGACAAATCTATGCATTTCTTTAAAATTTCCAATTGAGATCTCCATGGGCTCGGTAACAGGAGTACTAATCAATTGATTAGATACACCCACTACTTGGATGGCTTCTCCCGAGAGGGGTAGGTTTGGAACGTCCACTGTTCTCACAGTAGAACGGGTAGCGCCAGTGTCCAACAGAAAAGTGACATCATTTCCGTCAACTTTTCCTTCAATGTATGGTCCGGACTGGTCTACCGGCAAGGAGGCGCCAAGTACGCACTCCTCGTCCTCCCCTCTCAGGCCCCGTCAGTACTGGTCATCACAAAGGAAGGTATCATTTAGTAAATACTGCGAAGTTGCTGTATTTCTGTTCTCATTGCTTTCCCAAACTTCTACGTCATCACCCTGCGTGGACTTTCCCTTAAATACTTGCTTTGGTGCTCGGGGCAACTGAATCGTTTTTACCTGTTGTTGGGTCTTTCTTGGTCTTTCTTTCTGCGTCTGTGGAGTTAAATCAGGTGTTTGGGAGTTATCATCCTGCAAATAGGGACACTCGTCTCGCCAGTGTCCAATTTCTCCGCACTGATGGCAGGGAAATTTCTTCTTAGCCTCCTCCCTGCTCATTTTGGGCCGGAGCTTTCCTCCACCCCCTCCCCCAGGACCTTGGTTCTGAGTAGTTTTGGCCATTTTATTCAATTGTTTTTCCTGCTGTTCTGCGAGCTTCACTTGAGCCCACATAACCTTCTCCTTGAGAGCCTTTTTCTTTTCTGCCATCTCGTCCTCGCAGTACTTTGCGTACCGCAGGACCTCATCCATCTTTTTAGTATGCCAACAGATTTTGTTATCTTTTATCCACTGACAAATTTCGGGTCTTAAACCATTTACAAACCTGTAAATAAAATGTGTCATATCCTTCATCTCGATGTTATCTATACCGCTGTATGTTTTGAACACCTGCAACAGCCTTTCATAAAAGGAGTGCACTGTCTCGTCTCTTTCCTGTGTTGTTCTATCTATCTTGGTCCAATCAGCTTCCTTTGCTGGCACTTTTAGTTTCAAATGCTGAATTACTTGTTCATATTTTTTCATCACTTCTTTCGATGGTTCCCCCTGTGTTGCCATCTCTCGGGTATTCTTCACTAGGCCAAGCTATAGCTATTTTACACTCGGTCCACAGATCTACCGGGACCACAATGTCGAAAAACCCATCCAGGTCTTTCCACAGGCATTTTTGCACCTTTACGAACCTTTCCACCTGCCTGTACCAGTCTACTGGTTTTTCGCGCAATTTTGGGAAATCGTTAGTAAAGGACACAATATCCTGTCTGGACCATGGAACGTGCACATACTTCCCACCTGGTACTTCGCGCATAGGGCATAACTGTTCTGGTTTTTCAGCTTCTTTTAGCAAAAATTCGGGAGTTGCCTGCCTAGACCTGGCCTCGTCCTTTTTCTTGGCCCATCTGGCTTTCCACCTTTCCACATCTCCCCATTTTTGCAATACAGTCAATAGTTCCTTGACCTGTGCTTTCTTCCCTGAAACATTTAAGTTTTCCAAATCTTTGTCTGAGAAATCTGCCCTATATGGTTTCTGCAGCGGTTTTGATTTTGAAATATCTATTCCCATGCTAGCAGCCGTGTCTATCAGTTTTTCATGAAGCACTCGAGTATTTCGAGTGAGACTCTTGCAGATAAACAGCATTTCGTCTTCAGAGTAGGTATTTAATCTGTCTAATCCTACGTTTCCTGCCATTAATTCCTCTATTTCTATTCTCAGCTTGTAGAGATCTAAAGGCTTCGTTGGAGACGCTTGTTTTTCAAATTCTCGACTCCATCTTTCGATTTCTTCAGGAGTCACCATTGTGACACTCTTAGTACCTGAGGTCGATTCCATCTGGATTTCCCTCGCATTAAAGGTATTCTGTCTTTTCTGTATCCTTTTCCCTGTATTTCTAACGGGCAGATCTAGTAGCGAGACCTCCGACTCGCACTCACTAGTCTGGTCATCTACAATTAAGGGCTCTGGTCTGGGCGGTGCAATGACAGGAGTAATTACGGGAGGGTTTGGACTTCCTTGACGGTCCCCGTACAACGGAACCACCGGTCCGATCGTTACTGGGACTTCAGGACTTGCATTTAGCTGTGACATTTTCCGTATTATCTCAGCTCTCTGATTTCCTAGCGCTTCTCGCTCTTTCTCCTCTAATAACCTGTCCAAAGTGTTTCCATATATCACCTGTGGGGTTAGAATGGGAGCATAACTCGGGGCAGTGGGATGTGTCTCACTTGGTCCTCCGCCATAATTAGGTTTCTGAAACAGACTTCCTGTGCCTAGAGTTCTCGGATCTTCCTCACTCTGGGGCTGTAATAACGGGATTCCTGAACCCACGGACCTCACCTCTCCTCCATAAGGGGGACGAGGGAAAAAATCTCCTTCACGTGAATATCTTGTTTCCCCATCCACGGGTCTCCTGGGGTAAATACTTCTGGTTTCTATGGGTCCCAGATCCTCAGTATAAGGAGGAACTAGATAATCCCCTCCTACACTTGCGGACCTGACCTCCTCCCTTTGTAGGGGTCTCCGGGGAATATCTCCTGCACTCGAAGGTCAGTGTCCCTCATTATAAGGAGGCGGACTTCTCATGCACATGTCATCTAACAATTCGTCATCTGACTCTCCCAGGGGCCCCCAATGTTTAGTCTTTTCTGTTCTTTTTTCCCCCCCAGGAGGATCTTCTGCTGGCATCATGATCATGGGAAACAGTCCCTCAACAATCATGCTCTGTCTCCATTGTTTCATTTTTTTATCTCGGGATTCTTGTCTCAGCTTTGGGTAATACTTTGTCAGCCCTTTGTCCATTCGGGGCTTCTCTCTTTGGAAAGCCTCAATCTCCCATTCCTCTAATGCCTCATACTGCGTTAGTCTCGGTCTGGGATGTAATTCATTCATTCGGGTTCTTAAGTTGAACAAGATCCTACCATTAAAGGTACCTTCTAACGGAAAGGCCATTATTCCGTCGTCTTTTGTGTATTTTACCCAATTTTCCAACCACACACATGTATTGTACCCTCTGTCAAACATCATGAAAGAGGCGGGAGTATTTGGTGGTGGAATAACAATGCCCTCTCTAGTTTTAATTGGCTTGTCCTTTTTGAAGTAATTCTTTACCTTATTTACAAGGGACATTTTTCGCTTATTTCCGTACATAATATCGTATCTATTAGCCTTCCACTGATCCCTTTCAAACCCTTGGTTTCTTGGATCGGGTCTAGTCTCTGGAGAATACGAGTGCCACATACGATTTCTACGCTTAACTTTGTTTACAAATTACCTCCAATCAGAATGCGTCTTGGAATTCCACGCGACCAATGGGGTGCACGCGTTAAAATATTTTCGGCCAATGGGTGCGCGGCCTTTTCGCGAGACAGTTCTCACGCTTCGGCGCTCACCCCTCCTTCACAATTCCAGCCCCGCTACCCGCCCGCTGTATCTACCAATCCCAGCGCGGCACGGAGTGACGTCAGAGACGCTTCGCGACTGACTCCCTCCCTTCACAAGGTAACGGAAACTTTCTTTCTTTCTAAAGTGCTTAGTGCTTGGTTATTTTACAACGAATACACATTCGCCACAGTGCTCAAGTGTCTAGACAGGAGAGAGTTGTTTTACTGCAAGTAAACTACTTCCATTTACTTTTCACACACTGCGGGTAGATCTCTTCCGCCTACCCTTCACTCTAGCATCAGTGAACCTGTTACTTCCCTAGACCCATCCACTCTTTCCGGGATATATCCGAGTCTAAGGTTTCCCAGCGGACCCCTTTGCTTTCACTCAAGCTCCGATGAACCTGCTACTCTTCCGATGTGACCCTCGCTAGGTTACGCCACTATTGGAATTTTGCCAATGAACCTCGTTACTAACATTTATTCGCACATGTATTCAGAAAAACCCTAGTTAGTGCTTCTGGTTTTCTACTTAACCTGCACCTAACTCTCCTTGAGCCTGCGACCTCAAGGCAATGGATTCTATTCACCACTTGCCTATTCAATTCCCCGGGGAGTTCTGACAACACTTAACGATACGTTTTACATACGCATGGATTAATACATATAACAATATAAGAACAAGAATAACAATTTTAAAACAATTCATAAATTTCAAAGCAGCTCATTCTCAAGAGAGTGATCAGGTCCCTCGAAATGGCCGCTCTTATAGCAGCATCAATATACTAGCAGCTACCGACTTGACTTAGCTTAACTAGTCCTACCTAACCTTTAACTATTCCCTAACCATCCTCTGCTTACCAGAAAATACTGATAGAGCGCGCGGGTCACCCGACCAATAATTTCGCCACTTCTGGCTTCGGGCCCATATATTTAAATCACCATATACATTGATCTGATGACCTCACGCTCTGCTATCAGATATTTGTGAGTTCCCTTCGTTATTCCTCAGCGTACCCGACTTACCATCCACCGACACGGGTATCTATGACCACCATGGATCAGGGAGCTAGCTGTAAAAGGAAAGGCAGCAAAATACAAACCCAACAAAATAATATTCAATACCTTTTGTAAAATGACCACGGACAACTGGAAGTTTTAAAGTCTTTATCTAATTTAGTAAAATTCAGAAATCATCAAATTCACAGTAATTAAGCAATCGATAATCAGAATAACAGAAAGTACATAGCTGAATAGCAAATAAGTCAGAGCAACCATTTATAGACTAACGGAATCAGGACATACTTAAATGAAGGATCAGGAATTAGAACGTTTAAGATGAATCACTAAAGATGGGATAGGCTTTGATTAGGACTAGTATTCTAGAATTATTTCAAGGGAATAAGACAGGAGTTCGGGACATTCATGTAGCTATCGGAGAATCTATGAAGAGAGACACGCTATGCTTTAAGGCAAAAGTTCTTTGGACAGTTTAAGTAAGGAGGTTCTAGACCATATCAGGAAATGACAAACTGCAATGCAAAATATAATTTCTAACAGATAGGATAACATAGGAACACGTTATGGAACAAATGCAAATGAACTTTTGATTAAAATGGTTGCAGAAAAAGCATGGAAAATTAACATATGCAAAGGTATGTCTTTATTAAAGCAAAAGACAGAAAATATAGGAAGGTGCAGTTTCAGGAGATTCTGAGTAATATTTACCTAGACTGGTGTGAAAACCAAACCCTGGCCAGTCAGTTAAGGACAGGAAACCCTCAAGGAAGGATACCCCTCAAAGGACAGCAGGTGCAGAATGGACACCCAGGACAGGACAGGAAACCCTCAGATTAGGAATCAGGACAGGACCTCTCGGACAGGACCCTCAGGACAGGACCAGCACCCGCAGTTCGGAAGCAACGCCTGCGCTCCACCCTCTCTGCAGCTATCGATCAAGACCCCGATTGGGTCAGCGAACTCCCAGCAAAGTGCTCCGCCAGCACTTTAAGGTTTAGTAAAACCTTAGTCTATGGTCAATTTTTCGGACAGAGTGCTCCGCAGTACTCTGTATCTTCAGTCACCTATTGAGTGCGTTGGGTCAGTGACAGGTCAGCTAAACCAGACAAGTCGGACAATTTCCCTAGGTAAACCCAGGGTAGATATACTGTTTTGGGACAGTGTACCACCCCCCCAATGTTGCAAAGTGTCAGAATCCCTCAATTTGGATTGGTCCTAAGGTAGGATTTGGGTAACACACCAATCAGAAGAGACTATTTGGAGGCCTAATTTACATCTCTGGGTACCGCCTAGCAAGTTTGGGGTTCCCATGAGAAAGCCGCACAGAATACAATGAAGAGAATACATTTTGGTTACAATTGAGCATAATCATGATGCTTCTGCTCGGTGAGGTGTCCCTTTCCCAGGGTGGCTCTGGCATCAACCTTCTTTGGCTTGAATTCAATGCCATAGCAACTTCTGGCGAGTTTGCGCAGAAATACCCTCCAAGATGGACTCCCCAGCCCAGCACCCCTCCGAGTCGAGAATACATGAAAAGTAAGCGAAAACAAATTAATACATAGAAATAAATGTATGTAAACACATCATTGGGTTTGTACTTTAAACTTATCATTATAAAAAATATACTATGCAACTAAAATGTTAGCAACATATACACGCTCACAAGAGCATTACCACGTTATTCACGAAAGCTGTGTATTACGCATGTGCACCCTTTCCCACCAAAACTTATAACTACGTCAGGTCACGTGAGTGTGACTGGCGCATGCGCAGAAGCACTTTTCAAGCGGCGGCCATGTTTTAGAGACATGGATTAGTGGTATTAGAAAACACATACGCAAGCTTCCTCTACCTCGTTTGAATATAAAAATAAAAGATTAGTAAGACGTACAATTTATTAATTGATTACACACGGGCGAGGTTCTTGACTCGAGCAAGTCGCGATGCGAAGCTTGCTCTATCAGTACCATCGCGCATTGAGGAAGGAAGTATATGCGTATGTAAAGCTTCTGTGTAGACCACTAGTGATCGAGAGCCAGGTGTGAGTTACAAGTCTGGTAGAATTCAGCTGTAAAGCTGTCATTCCCTGGTATTCACCCTATTGGTAAGGACTTATTAGCTCCGCGTACCTCCTTTAAGGAGATATCAGTGTCTAATTCCTGTCGTGCCTCATCACCCAGCTGAGGAATCAGAATTCCTGTCAAATAGTCCCAGAGGCCGGCATGGACCTGGTCTCCTGAATTAGCGTATACTCTCTGTAAATGTCACCGGAAAACTTCCAATATGTCATCTTGGGTTCTCGCCTCTCCGCCGAGGGGATCATTGAGGTGGGGCACCGGGGCATGGGGCAGCTCTCGGCGTAAGATCCTGGCCAGTAAACTCTTCCGGTAGGACACAATGCACTCCACACGAAAGACCCAAATACGTTCCCGTCAGCACCGTCTTCATTGCATCACATTCCGTTGCATGATTATGGGTAGTCGTCCAATTCAAGTTAAAATAGTTGGTCTGTGACTCGTCTATTGTTTGCCTGCTCACCTGGTCCTGCAGTATTTCGAAGAGAATTTCCAGGAGATGGGGTAGCGGGGGCTTCTCCTCCACTGGAGTTAGCAAATAACTGGTGCATGACCAGATAAATAACGTGTTATATGTGTTACCCTGTGTATTCTAGTAGCTATCTTTTGTATTATCAATATTCTACCTAACCTGCAAAGGTGCCATGGTTGGCTGAGTAACTGGTATATTCCTGACATCTCAGGTGGGCGCCTCTCCGGACATCATTAAACCCCAATTGTGAGATAACCTCAACTAAGCCTATTGTCATCCTAGGTTTAGTGCCCTGACCCGGGGATTGATGATCCAGATCCTCTCCCCCGAATGTTTCAGTGCCTGAGGTAGGTGCCATTACATCCATCAACATAAGGAAAAAGGAGTTATCATTTGTACTGGGAGCATATGAGTTCATAAGAACTACGTCACGACCATCCAAGGTGCCCTGAATCAATATATATTTTCCCTCCACATCAGCCTCCATGTATGTCAGAGCAAACAGTACCCCAGGGCTATCCATACCAGATCCCCTTTGGAAAATGATGCGTAAGTAGCGTAGTATGGTGCCTCCATTTTTTGGCTATGGCTAGATTCCTATCCTCAGGCTCAGTAAGGTGGGTCTTCTTGGAGACACGCTATATTAGCCCCATGTCGTTGGAGTAATGACAGCAGTCAATAATGTTTGTTACTATTACCAAGACCTCGAACATTTCAGGAGAAAAGTTTATAGTTTGGATAGACATTCATAGTATCATTTAGGCTGTGATCCCCATCTCTGTGATGCCCACATGGTATGAGGGCTATAACTTTCTGGTGCAAACTTGAAAACCCCTCTCAAGGGAAACATGAATAACTAACTGCCCACATCCCAACCACCCTTGGGCAGCCGCAGCAATAACTGTTTTTTCCCTCTGAGTTTTATATAGCGCAAACTTGACCTGAAGGTATCAGAGCGCTTTACATGAGCCCCAGTTGCGTTACACAAGGACACATTCATTTTTGTTGGGCACAGGGAGATTACAGGAGCCCACCGACCACCGTGCCAGGATGAGCACGACTCCCCAAATGATACAACTGGGACCAACCGCCTAGGGCAAAACAGAACTACCCCTCCCCAACCAAAAACACCCCAGATCGCTACGATTTGTCTAACCCATACATATCACAGTAAATCATGCTGGCTCCGTGTTACCCTCAATCTATAATGCATTAACAACCATATTAGCCGAATAGGTAATTCACAGTGAAGAATCGATCCAGGGTTTAAGTAGTACTCTACCAATGCAAACAGTAGTATACCCCATAATAATGCTCACATTGCACCTGCTAACCCGTTTTGTTCCCACCCTCTCCAATAAGTGTGTCCGGGACAATCTCAGATGTCGGTCTCGGAGCCCTTGAAGCAACCCCCACTGGTGATCGCCTCACAGGTGTCAATTTGCCACCACCTGGTGCGTCAAGTGCATAGTTCCATCCTCCCCTATACAGATTCTTCCAGAACGCAGGGAAGGTAGGTCAGGATTTGCTGTCTTTGTACGAGATCCCCTCGCTAGGGATCACCTCCCCCAGTTCCACCACCGATTGTGGCCTCCATAAGAAGCAGCACTATTGTCCCCAATCTCAAGCCATTCCTAAACCTCCACAGACCTGTCAAAAAAAGTGTGCTTTACTTTCATGTAGCACTTTCGCAGGACACAGCAACATATATGTCAAACCTAGAGTTTTCAATTTCTGTTTAGTGGCTATGAAGAACTTATGCTGCTCCTGAACTAGTTTTGTGTAATCCGGGAATATGGCTATGGTACAGTATTCAAATTGAGGGACATCCTGTTCCCGAGCAGCCTTCAAAAAGCAGTTTCTATCCCACTAGTTGAGGACTTTAGCTATGATTACCCTAGGATGAGCGCCAGGTTCAAGCAGCGGTACCATAGCCCTATGTGCGCACTCTATGACAAACATGCCTGAAAAGTCCCTCAGCTTCATGGCCTGTCTAATCCAGTCTTCCAAGAAGCGCTTGGTAGAGGAGCCCTACACCTTCTCAGAAAACCCCAAAATCAGAATGTTACTGTGACGCGCTCAGCCCTCCACATCTTCTGCCCTCCTTCCCCATTCCAGGACGGTGTTGGTCATGGTGGTCACCTGGTGCTTTAGTGTTTTGACATCTCCCTGCAGAGTCTCGATATTAGTTTCAGCAGTAGTTACTTTGTCGGAAACCTTCCGCAAGTCAGCTCTCAAAGGTTAACATCTATGGAAAGTGTCTCAATCTGGGGTTCTAAAGCCTTTCACAAGCAGTGAATGGCCATCAGGAGAGCCGCCCTCTAGGGTTCCGAGGCGTACTCTCCCGATTCTCTGCTTTCCATAGCCCCGGCTGTCTTGTCAATCTATATGTTGGCTGTCGTAGGGTGGTGTACTGTGTAAGGGTATTCGTCACCTACGAGTGTGCCACCTTGTCCTTACCAATAGTGTTGGTTGTGGTGGAATTTGCGTATGGCACTCGTGGGAGCAGTGAACACAGCAAACCATGACATGTCCTTGGGGTCCGATACACACACTTTAACCCCTTGATTTGTAATCTTTAGCAGTTCCTATAGCCAAGGGTTTGTCAGTAAAGCCAAGAATTTCTGACAAAAGTCCTGGGACAGTCCAGGAAGTTTTAACACCTTCCAGACTATTAGTTAGAGGTTTCAGAGATTGAAATTGTGATAGAGCCCTGATGGATTATGTATGAGACTTGGGAGAAGAAGCAAAATGGGAGATTGGTTTGTCTATCAGCATTTGTAACTATTGTGGGAGCCAAAATTGGGGTGGCCAAAATGGAGTTATGAGCACTTAAGTTGATTTCCTTCTGATTTTAGATAGACAGTACGAAATCATTAGAAAAGGAAGGAATGTTTAAAGGAGACTCTGATTCCACAAGTGAAGAAATGCCTCCATTTTGATTGCTACTTAATGTGGTATCTGGGGAGAATTGATAGTGTACTCTTGAAGCAAGTACTAACAGAGGTACTGAACAACTGGAACATAGAGTTTTCAGCCACTGTAATCACTAAGATGAAAAAAGTACCAAACTGCTACTGAGTTTAAATAATGTTGCAGGTATTTTGGTGCCAGAAAAATCTGATGTTGGAGATAATATCCCCAAAACGTAATTGGCTAAAACCCTTCCTTGACTGACTTATGCCCAAATGATTGATATGAGATTGTGCATCCTGAGAAGGACTGACCACCAAACATGTTTTTTTGTGAATTTGTGAATGTCTGAATAGCAGTGAAACCTGCAAGAATCTCTAAATTGTGGGTATATATGACTTTTCCAAGACCATGCGCTACCATCCAGAAGTGGCCACAACGTGCTCCCAACCCATACAAACATGTCTTAGACTTGATAGATCTGGGGTAGTATTAGAAATTGATGTTCCATTCCAAGCGAGAAGGTCCTCCAGCCACCAGTTTACCTTCTCCTTTATTTCCTGTTCTAAAGGAGTTATGTTTGAATAACTTAAGCCCCTTTGAAGATGGTGAATCTTGAGTCTTCGCCATGCTTAGTAATGAAGGGGAATGGGAATGCAGATTGAATTGATGAAGTTAAAATGCCTGGTGTCTGGGCAAGTTGATGAATAGAAATGTGAAATGTGATTAAATGAGAAAGCTCTTTCCTGATAGTAATTGGTTTTGATTTTGAATTCAGTAAAAAAACCTCACAGAAAGCCTATAGTCTGAGCTGTAGTGAGTAATACTTTCGTGTGATTTGTAACCAAACCCACATGTTACAGAAGTGATATTATAGTCTGTAAATGGGTCATAACAGCATTCTTTTTGAGAAAGAATTAGAATGTCTTACAAGTAGGCGATTAAGCGAAAACCTTTAGACCTTAGATATGCTGTAATTGATGCTAGAAGCTTGATGAAACGATAAGCACATAAAAAAGACCAAAAAGAAGTGGTATAAACTGATAATATTTCTTTCCCCTGAAATTGAAGCAACTTACAATATGGAGGATTGATTGGAATTGGTAGATATGAGTCTTTTAGGTCCTGATGCACCATCTATTTTGAAGTTTGAAGACAGTCTCCGAGGTGAAGGATTGTCTTCATTTTGAAATGTCTTTAGATGATGAATTGGTTGGTTTTCTACTTAGGAATTGACCACAGTTACTATTATTTGGCCTCAGAATTGGTACTTGCTGCCCCTTTGTCTCTGTGGGCAGAAAGTGTATCTGTTGCAGAGTACCCGAACTGGCCTCAAATGTTAACAAATTGGAACCAATCATCGAATTAACTCTGACCGACTGAGCACCCTCTTTTGTACTGGTCCATGGAAAAACGTGCTGGCCAAGTATAGAGTTTAGAATGTTAGCATATTTTGACGTTAACGTCTATGATAAAGCTATTGCCAAAAAGTTAAGCTTTGAAAGATGGACTGGATCCAACTCCAATAATAATTATCTGTAGAGCTGGCTAAATATGCATTGCCTATTAGGCAAATGACTTGTATCCAATTAGAAAGCTTTGCAGTAACAATCATAATGGTTCCGGCTTTGCCTGATCTTTGTAATCAGAGCAGTGTATCAAACAGCTTGTCTTGACAGGCCATGTTACTGTTATTCATTGTATCCTTTCATTTTCAATGAATATGATTAAATATTTGAGATTGACGTGATACTTTTAATTGGAGAGTACGAGCACTTCTCAGAAACAAGCAGGTACTCTGGTACAGGGTACCTGCACTTCTGTTTTTCCATTTCAACCACTGTGTGGGACGTCTGTTTTTTTCTAACACACAACAGCATTTAAATACTTGTAAGTGAACAACTCACACATTTCAAATTGTATTAGCAAATAGGAAGAAACATTTTAAGCACAATTTCTTTTGTAAGTCTACAGTGCAATGGAAAAAAAGATTTTAATAGGCTCAAAACCAATCAAGACCCTTGACTTGGTGATGCACAAATGATATATATTAGCTAAAACACTATTTCCACACATTATCATTTGTGTGCTATATAGTTTTATCAGTAAAACTGCACGTCTATATAAATGTAGTGACCATTTCATCGGAAAATTATCTGTCTGTAAATGACCGTGCGCTACAACACCAGTGCTCCTAAATGCACCACCAGCTACATACCACACCCTTACCACTCTGCATCTGAATGGCCGTGGCACATATGCTGCACGGTTTTTTGTGTGACACTTGCATTTTTCACAATCCCTATGACTTTAGTGATATAACATTAATGGCAGCACCCCACTCTGAAAATTGTTCCAGCACCACTGTATGCCTCTACACAGTGCTTTTTCCTGGAGCGGACAAGCCAATAGTTCAGCAAGGCAAAAGGCAAAGGTGACAGCCCGTCCATTGCTTTACATTTGTTGGCTTCATTGTCACTCGTATTTGCTGCTTTCTAATTGGACAGCAAATGCTAACTTCACTTTCTCTTCTTTCAGCTGGTAAATGGACCGAGTACTTACTGATTGCTTCATGTTGATGTCAGTCCCTCCACTGATTGCACTGTGATTGCGGTACTATTATTTTTCCTTCTTCCCTATCATCCTTGTTGAACCTCTTGCCTTTTGTAACTATGTTTTACAATAGAACACACATGTCAAAGAAGCCATTTTCTCCTTTCAAATGGATGTTTATTGTGACAAAAGATGGTATCTTCTTTTATTGTGAAAACAGATGTTTTCTGCTTCCAAAAGTATTGTCACTAAGACATGACAATGGGCGCACTTGCTTTATTTATGTGACAGGATTTTGTTGCCAAATGTCCTTTTTTTTCTTCATGTACAGGGACATTAAATAATTTGCTCAGAATCACAGGATTGTTGTGCTAATGCTTAAGAAGCATTGGCAAAGCCAATAGGTCTCACCTTTGGGACTATTGGCTTTGCCATTGCCTTTAGTCAATGCCATCCAGCAGGGCCACTGCCTACTTTGGCAATGATTTCTAGCCATGTTGTATAGCAGTTTGGCTGCTGTGCAGCATGGCTAAAAAGAATATTAATAATAAAAAAATTACTATGATGCATCCAGTGATAATGCAGTTTAAAAAAACACAGTATCCCTAACTTCATCATACTGCTTTTTTAAATGACTTTTAGCCACATTGAAAACCATCCCCTCTGCTGTGCAGTATGGCTACAAAACATTGCCAAACCCAATAGCTCTCATAGATGAGACACCTTGGCTTTGCCAATGCTTATTTATGATGCAACCAGTCGACTTGGGATAGAGTAGTTTAACAAAGGGTAATATAGAATTGTTGCTGCCCATTCTAACCAAAATCGTAAGCAGGAAAGTCCGGTCAAGAGAACCAAAAGACTTCTCAGTATCGAGAACTGTCTGCAGCTTGAACATGCTTGTGTGCATGTGCCATAACTGTGAACACATGTAGTGTTTCTGAGGTTATAGATCTACCAGGGTCAAAGCCAATTTGGTCAGGCATAACTAAATTGCTCATCAAGCCAGACAGTCTACCTGCTAATATCTTAATATCAATGTTAAGGAGAGAGAGGGAGAGAGTGGCCAATAAAACTGGCAGTGGTCTTCATCCTTACCAGGCTTCAATGGAACTGTAATTATTGTCTCACAAGTTGTGGGTTGGGGGACCCCTCACCAAAGCCTCATGGAACATGCTAGCATATACCGGGCAAGCAGGTCATTATACATTTTATAGAATTGTTAAGTCACCTATGCCAGGGACCTTGCCACTAGAAATCCCACCTATCGCCAACTTAATTTTGTCTATCGTGATCCCACTTGTAGGTTACTATGAGCTGCAACCTCCAGTGGCCACCTTTTTAAAAAGGTCAGCTGCGATGAACACCTGAGTGTGAAACCTTGAGCAGGTTGTGTGCGATAAGTGTTAATATGGTGCGTCCACTTCTAGGCTGAGCGTGAAATCTCTTGTCTTACTCTGCCTGGCATCAGCACATCGGAAGTCCATGGCAGATGGGACCCAGTCCAAATTATTATATCTGGATTGGATACAGCACCTTTATTTAGGGTAAGGTGTTTGTGCACAATTATGCTCTTCATGGGTCAGACTGTATTACATTTTTACTTTGGATTACTACATGTTACAAGAGCCAGGCAGGTGGTGGTGTATATATTTTTCTGTATCCAGACTACAAATCTACAGTTATTTTTACTACAGCTGGATTATTTAATATAGTTGTGTAATAATACATTTCTCTTAGATGGCCACTCATTAAATTTGTCCTTGTTGAACAATAGACCCATTCAAGGAGATTACACTTCTTCTGCTAGTGGGATGGGGTGGAGTTGTACATTTTAAGAGCTGTTGCTAGCAATACTCGGTTGATTTGGTGTTAGGCTTGCTCCACTCCCAGCAGGGTCTGTGGCAGGGGCAGACCATTACCAGCATAAAGCTGGCCTTCCCGGCGGAAGATCGCTTCACGTTCTAGCTGACGCGTGCGATTCTTCCGCCCTAGTTCAATTACCTTTTCTGCTTCAGGGTTCACCACGTCGTGTGCGGCGTCTCCCAGAGGCTGCAGTTCAACGGTCCTCTGTTGATCTCGCTCAGCATCTTTCTCTGCCCTGGATCTCATGTCTGGAAATACCAGCAATGCAGAAATTACAACATCCTCTAAAGAATCGAACCTACAAAGTCAGCAATGTGCTTTGCGCCTAAACTATTGTATCTATGAATCATATGTCTTTTACATATCTGATTTGTCTTCCTGACTATTGGAGATCCCTTTTGTCATAGTAGTTGCATTCTGGTGATATAAGAGAAAGACAAGATATTGTTTAGTACACAGTTTCTGCTTTTTTAAGAAACATGTACTTAAAAGGGACAAAAAGGCCCTACACCTTTTTGTGGTAGTTATGTTTTGTTGCTTGAGAGAAAATAAAAGAAGTAATTGTATGCACTATTCCAGGATTTAGAATGACAACATTTTGGGCCTTACTTTATCACTGATTTACAGAAAGCTTTTAGGTATGTTTGTACTCTCCTGATTTTCTATAACACAATAGGCAAATTGTTTTACCCCTCAAAACGTATGCTTTCTCTTTCAGTTTCATAGATTGTATACCACTCCTGTGTATGCAGTCACTTAAGTTAAGGAAGAGGGGATTGATACAGGTATTACCATGACGTTATATAGACTTATAAATTACTGTTAGTTTTGCAGTGTAATTCTTGTAGACTCAACACATACACTGGTGTCCTTATTCTCTTCTTTGTATGCAGGAGACACATAGAGACTTCCTGCACACCACACATCTCCCTGCGCTGTCTCCGTGGGACCTTGTGTTTATTTTCTCTTCCCTTCCCCATTTCACCTCTAGTAGCTTTGACTCTGTTGGGCATTCTTGGTAGAAGGAGGAAGTTGGGACCTTGCTTGGGTTTCTTCCTATCGCTCCAGCTGAAATACAGATGCGAGTTGACATTTTGGCTACGAGAAGCTCACTGTTTGAACAACAGGGAGAAGGTTAGTTGTCTCTGGTTTCCAGCAGGTGCTCCTGTGAAGTTTTAGAGGGAAGAGAGGTGGCATTTGTCACAGGACGTAGGCCCAGAAGGCAGGTGTGCTGTAACTTTAGCAAGATTCACTATTATGGATCTTTCTTAGCATGCTGTGCAGGTTTAAGTGGGTTGATTCTGTTGGTTAAAGATAACCGTCTTCTAAATATTAAATGTTTCACTGCATATACAATGAACTATGCTAAAGAAGAGAAACATTAACTTACAAAATACTGCTTAGTAAAGCATTTCATTAATATGAACAAGGAATATTGTTTTGAGTATGCAACTATTCTATTCAGGCATTATGTGAAATAGGGTGGTATTGGAAGCTAATCATTACAAACCATATGTTGCTTGGGAAAATAATACATTGATTAAAACCAGAATATTTTGCAGTTACAACAAACATTTCTAAGCATGTCACATTAAGGTCAGACTTCTAAATTACTTTTGTGCACAGTTCTGCAATATTAGGTTAACTTCTAGTTAAAGGAAGTTTGCTTCTTAGTATTTCTATGGTCTGTGCGCATATCTATGCCTGCCTATTGTAGTTTACACACTATCATTAGATGCCATTTTATCTTCGAATTTTATGTTAAACTAAATAATTAGCATTTTTATTAGTCAACCATATCGATTCCTTTGTCTGCAGATAGTGGTGGAGGCCTGACATGGCATATCTAGTTTGAGTTAGTGGCTCACTGTTAGAAATAGGGTCTCTAGTTGTCAGCAGTTTGCACTCTGACCTTGGAGGACCCTCACTCTAGCCAGGGTGAGGGAGTCACACAGCTAAGATAACCCCTGCTCCCCCCTTGGTAGCCTTGCAGGAGCAGTCAGGCTTGAATATATGACGTTACAACTCATGCAATTACAATGCATGCTTTTACAACGCAGTCTTTACATCACAACTACCATTACATTGCATGATTTTACAACGCATGCCATTACAATGCATTTTTTTAAAACTACCATTACAACAGATACCATTACAACGCATAATACTTTTAGGGCAACAGTAGGGTAAGTGGGGAGAGGAGTTGGCCTAACGGCTAGGGCGGTCGACCTCGAATCTGGGGAACCGGGTTCGAGTCTCGGCAATGACGCTGAACATCCTTTGAATCTGGGAAAATCACTTAATCTCCCTGTGCCTACCAAAATTGAATGTGTCCTCATGTAATGCAACTGGTGCTATGTAAAGCGCTCTTCTTTCTTCTTTCTTTTTTTTCCAGATTTATTGAGCGCACAGCTGCCTCAGCGAAGAGGCGTCCTGGCGCTAGCAGAACAGAAAACCGGATGAAGCAGTATCAGAAAGAACAAACACAACAAAATTAGAGATCCAAAGGAAAAAGGAAAGTTTTTACAGCTCTCCTAAAACCTAAAAGGTTGTCCATCGCTCGAATATGAACAGGAAGTGAGTTCCACAACCTGGCAGCAAGCACACGAAAGGAGCGGCCGCCAGATCTGGACCTCTTAAAGCGTGGAACAATAGCCAGATGCAGGTTAGAGGACCTCAAAGAGCGAGTGGGGATATACGGCAAGATAAGATTCTCCAGGATCCTGGGGGAAGAAAGTTTAAGAATTTTAAACAACAGACAGAAGCACTTAAATTTAATACGCTGGGCCACAGGAAGCCAGTGGAGCTTTTGAATAGTTTTTTTGGCCGAGCAAAATCTGGGTAGGCCTACCAGAGCCCTTGCAGCAGCGTTTTGAACACATTGGAGTCTTAGTATTTCAGCCTGATTAGCTCCAAGTAAGAGGGAACTGGCATAGTCCAGCCTAGACAGAATCGTGGCTTGTACAATGAGCTGTCTGGTGGGAGCATCAAAGAACCTAAAAGTAGGTCTAAGTTTACGAAGAGTGCCAAAACAGGTGGCAGCCACTTTTTTAGTGTGGGTAACAAAATTCAATTGAGAATCGAGCCAAACCCCCATATTTTTAACCTCGATGGCAGGAGTAGGGGCTGGACCAAGTTCAGATGGCCATCATTTATCATCCCAGAGATGACTCTGTTTACCAACAATGAGCACCTCGTTTTTTTTGGCGTTCAGTTGGAGGTAATTGTTTGTCATCCATCGGGCCACTGAGAGAAGACCCTCGCGAAACTTGGCAGCCTCAAGATCAGAGGCCCCACTTATTGCAACCGCCAGCTGCGTGTCGTCCGCGTAGGAAACCAGGGTGAGATTCCAACGCTTAGCGACAGCAGCCAGCGGCTGCACATAAAGGTTGAATAAGGTGGGGCTGAGGGCCGAGCCCTGCGGGACTCCCTGGTCAATGGAATACGGTCGAGATTCATATGGTGGAGTGGCGACCTTGAAGGTACGCCCAGATAGAAAAGAGCGAAACCATTCCAGTGCCACATTGTCGACACCTGCCTCAACCAAACGCTGTAATAAAACAGCATGGGAGACCGTGTCGAACGCGGCACTGAGGTCAAGAAGCACCAGTGCCGCGGTATGACCAGAGTCTATCAGAGTCTGGAGATGTTCAAACATAGAAAGCAACGCAGTCTCGGTACTATGACCGGGCCGAAACCCGTTCTGCGACGGATCTAATAAATTCGCAGAATCAAGATGATTGGATAGAATGGTATTAACATGTGCCTCGGTCAGTTTGGCAGCCCAAGGAAGGAGGGAAATAGGGCGGTAGTTCTCCAATTTCAAAGGATCATGGGCAGGTTTTTTTAAGATGGGAATAACCTGCGCCTGTTTCCAAATAGCTGGGACCATACCTGAAGATAATGATAGATTGACAAGATCTCGCAGCGGAGGGAGACAGAGGGAAGCCGATTCTCTAAAAGCAGAGGATCGGAGAGGATCCAACGGAGAGCCTGTTTTAACTTTAACTACTATTTCGATAAATTCCCCCATCGAAAGTTCTGGAAGATGAGACAGGGACATAGTGGTTTTATAAACAGGTTCCTGATTATCAGATGGTAGAGTGGTGCCAATAAAGGAACAATAGATGTCCTTCACCTTTTTGACAAAAAAGACGGCCAGGTCCTCACAATGGGAAGGGGAACAGATCTCAGTGGCTGGGGCTCTGCTAGCCGTGAGATCATTGAGCACCTTAAATATAAGTTTGGTCGGGTTGGAGCTGGTGCTGAATTCAAGAGAAAAGTAAGCAGCACGGGCCTTACATATCGCTTTGTGATAGGTCTTGATCCTAGTAAGATATAGGGTTTTCTTTTCAGGCTGATAGGACTTGCTCCAGGCTCTTTCGGCTTTTTTACAAGATATTTTTAAAAGTCGAAGTGAGTCATCATACCAAGGGCTAGATTTAGTACGCCGATGTTTGCTCTTGGAAATAGGAATAAGCATGTCTAGAGCTTTAGTAAGCCAGTTGCAGAACAGGACATAACCAGATTCCACATCTGTAAAAGAGCCCAAAGGATGGAGTTCAAGAAGCTGATGAAAATCAGCCAATTTCAACTTTTTCCATGGACTAAAGATAGCAGGAGTAGGGGCTCCAAAGGGAGAGGAGTTGATCGCAAGATGTATTTCAATTAGGTGGTGGTCAGTCCAGGCCATAGGCTTAGGAGGCAATACAGTGACCGGAGATAGATTAGTAAAAAAAGGGTCCAAAATATGGCCACCCACATGGGTGTGATATTTAACTAGTTGGAATAGCTGTAGAGCCTCCAAGTCGGCAAGAGTGGTACTAATCGCAGGAGAGGAGAGAGAATCAAAATGAAGATTTAAATCACCCACCACACTAAAATTGGCAGTTTTTAAAGCCAATGCGCCAACTACATCAGGAAGGGCAGCCCTGAAAACAGCATCCGGACCGGGCGGCCGGTAAATAAGCATGCCGGAAATAGTAAAATGGTGATTAATAGTGACAGAGAAATGAGCAGATTCGCAACCGGCTATGTCCATCGCCTTCCATGTACATGGATAGCAGGTTTTAATCGCAGCCGCAATGCCACCACCTCTCGAGTTACGATTGAGGGAGTAAACCGAATACTCAGAGGGGAGTGCTAAATTCACTGCGGCCAGGGCCTCATCATGAAGCCATGTTTCTGACATAAAAAGGATGTCAGGAGCATCCTCCACAAGCAGATTAAAAATATCCAAATGGTGCTTGACCAGAGATCTAACATTAAGGTGACATACCTTAAGGTCAGAAAGACTCTGCGATGGCATCTGGGGTGATGGCGTCGTGATAGGAGAATCTAAGAGAATCATCCGGTGAGCAGAAATAGGGGCGGGAGATGAAAGATGAAAAGCACAATCAGAGCACTGAAAAGGACCACTAAGAGGATGCAGAGAAGCATGAGAGCAGGACACGGTGTTATACCGATAAGTGAGCAAATCGGCTCTGGAATACATTCTATCAAAAGAATGACAATGAGGGGTCACAGAGATAAACTAAGGGGCCCTAGCCTAGCGCCTCCTAGCGCGGACGAGCGCAGACGAGCAAGACTCCAGCATGACTCAGGCGCAGAGAGGGCGCGGCCGCTGCGCGTCACCGCTGCGCGCTGGGGGACACGTTTAAGAGGCTACCGCACGACTAGAGCGCTTACCAGGTGGCTCCAGGACGGCACAAACCACACCCAAGATGGCGGCGCTTGTAAAAACAGTAGAAGCCCAACAGACCCGGACCCGCTAAACAGCGGTGAACAACTATTAAGGTGCAGGTGAGGGGCGAGATGACCCTTGTAAAATCAGGGATTAATGAAAGTAAGTAAACATAAATACAAAAACAGGCGTTTTTAAAATAGCGAGAAGCGCTAGCTGTAGAGAGGCTTTGCAGCGTATGAGTCCTTCAATAAGCTGCAACTCGAGAATCCAGTCCTGACTGACCCCCAGAGTAGCTGTCCTTATATAGAGTAGCTTGTCCTCTGATACCCGATACCTTTGGGTCAAGTTTCCGCCATCTAAAACTCTGTAAAAAAAGTGTTGGATAGTGTAGGGGTAAAAATGACTATTCCCACTCCAGTGAGTGCAACAATAGGGTAAGTGTTGGATAGTGTAGGGGTAAAAATTACTAAGTGTTTGGTAGTGTAGGGGTTAAAATCACTATTCCCACTCCAATCAGTGCAACAGTAGGGAAAGTGTTGGATAGTGTAGGGGTAAAAATTACTATTCCCAAAACCCATACTCACCCTAATACTAAAAAAATCTCTATTACTTACCTTATGATGCATTGTAATGGCATGCGTTGTAATGGAATGCATTGTAATGGCATGCATTGTAAGGGCAGTTGCGTTGTAAAGGTAGGTCGTTGTAATGACTGCGTTGTAATGGATGTTTACCGTCAGGCTTATCTCAAAGACAATGTGTAAAGCATTTGTACATACACACACAGTAACACAATCAAAACTCTACAAAAGGAGTCCACACCAGTTTAGAAAAATAGCCAATATTTATCTGAATAAAACAAGAACAAAAAGACAAAAATCCAACATAGACAAGTAAAGATATCTAATTTAAATGGTTAAATGCAATTGTAATTCCTTGAAATCACTGAGGCGCTTGGCTGGATCAAAGTACCTGAGATGCATCAAAAACAAAGACAATGCAAGCTGCAGGGGAGCTGATGAGTCGAAAAAGACAGTGATGCGTTGGTTCCTTACTGTGCAGGGAAGGTGATGCATCATTTTCTTACTGCTAGGCAGGGGAGGTTATGCGTTGGTTCCTTACTGGTACAGGGGATTTGATGCGTCGTTTGCGACACGAAGCATCAGTTCCTAACTGCTGTGCAGTGGTGATGAAGAAAATGGCGCCCTGGAACAATGCGTCGAAAGCCAAGTGGTGTTTCTTTGGATGCTTCATGGACATTGGTGATGCGGTGTTAGAAACTCACGCTGTGGTGTTTTTTCTGACACGCTGTGACAGAGAGCTGGGGCCTGCATTGTAAGCCATGGTCGTTGCGTCAAGGAGGGATCACACTCTGGTGCTGGCAGTGACGCTGCGTCGAATTCTTCAGTGATGCATCGATAAAAACATGCGCTGGGAGACAATGCATGGATTTTTCTTCTTGCAGCACCAAAAACCTCCTTCAAGGGCCCAGAACTGGAGTTGGCACTACTTGACAGGACAGGGCTCTCAGCAGAGGAGCCGAGGTGATGGCAGATGAAGTCTTACATGGCCCTGAGACTTCTTACCAGGTGGCAAGCATGCACAAGCCCTTGGAGAACCTTGGAAAAGCAGGATACAGAAAGCAAAAGTCCAGTTCTTTCAATGCCCAAGACAGAAGCAGCAAGCAGTAAGTCAGCACAAAACAGCAACACGCAGAGTGGCAGTTCCCCTCCTTCAGCTTCCCCTGCTCTTTTTCTTGGCAGAATCTCCTCTTAGTCAAGAAGTGTTCTGAATTTATGGTGTCACAGCTCCAGTAATGATAAATAATGTTAAAATAATTCATTTAAAATGTTTAAAATATATACATACATTTCTTTTAAATTGAAAACATAACAATTAAATTATTAATATTAGTTAATACAAAAATCCTTTAATAACCTTTTTTTAATGTAAAAACAAATGTAACCGTTTAAAGATTTGTTTAACTTAATTGTATACATACCTTTTAGTAACTTTTAATAGATAAATATACATACATATTTTACTTCAGATTGGTGTTATTTATTTTAAATTAATCTTAAAAAAGAATTTTAATTACATGTAATATACTTAAATAATTACATTTTTATTTAAAATGTATTTATTAGAGCTGTAATATTTGTATACATTATTCTACATTTACAATTCATATATAATGTTACATTACCATTTAATTTACAAATATTTTAAATTTTTTCAAAACTTTAACTTTTCAAAATGTCCCTAGCCTTTACCATAGGGAGAGATCTGGCCCCATACTACTACTAGTAGTAACTTTACGGTTGTATATGACATTTTTACTGACTCCCCTCACCATCTCAGGGGGTGGGGATATGTGAGTCTACACTTTTGAGTAACTTTGCAGTCATAAATGGTAAATAGCCCAAAGTAGTTAAGTTTACTCAAAAGTGTAAGATTAAACTTACATGTGTAGATTTACTCTTGTGTAAGTTTACCTTTCTGAATAGGCCCCTCAATAAGTGCCCTTTTACAACCTATGGCTTTTGAGCAAATGTATGCCTAAAGTTTGCTTAAAATGCACTTTTTGACCACACTTGTTTCAGAAATTTCTTGTGAGGACATCACTACTCACCACTTCAAGAAAAGAAGGTAAACACTGTCCTTATGAACACTGGTTTCTTTCTGCATCTTCCACTGGGGCATGGACATTACTTTTTAGGTTTGTAAAATAAATTCAACAGTGGAATTCCCACTCTTCTGTTTAAATAAAAAACAAAATGGGTTGCCATATTTCATTTCAATGCATGAAAAAGTATGTGTAATGGTCAAGCTTTCAGTCAGAAGTGCCTGACAACTCTCTCACTAACCAGCCTTCCAGATATGGGTAAATAGTGATTAAAGCACTTTCGATATGACTCCAGGGTCTTTGTTAATACTGTCAGACCGTGTAGAAACTGGAGGGCAGTGCCTCGAACAGAAAACGAAAGTCAGCCGCCACAGTAAACATGAGATGACTTGTCTACAAGTGAACTAAAGGGATATGGAAATAGAAATGCTGGAGACACCTAGGGATACCTGCTTGTCCCACCTTTATATGGCTAGGGGAAGTTGACACAGAGTCAACATTTTGGACTTCTCTTGTCTCAAAAACTTGTTCAGAACACTAATCTCCGAAATTGTATGTAGTCCTCTCATATGAGAAATATCAACTCATTCCTTTGCTGAGAAGGTGGAACCACCTCAATGTCACTTTTTTATAACTGGAATAAAATGTCCATCATCAAGATGTCTGTATGAGGGAGAGGGAGTCAGGTGGAAATCTCTTAAGAAAGGGCAGACTCTAACCACGTTTTACAGTTGGCAAGAATGCCTGGTATGAAGGAATCTTGTTTTATTTCTTATGAAAATGTACCAGACAAACCTAATAGCTGCATAATGAATAACATCTTGAGGATTGGTTAGCGCCTTTATTGGGACAAAAAACAGTGATGCGTCTGAGACTTCTGTTGAGGCCGAGGTCTTCCAAACTGCTGACAATGACTCTTGAATTTAATGTATTGCTGTTGTGAACCCCACTACTTGGAGCTGGGTGCACACCCAGGTATACCTCATAAGCCCCCAGAGGTATTACATGTAGCGTACCCTCTTTGGAGAAAAGGATGGACAGGTATTTCTCACTCATTACCACAACGAATTACACTCATGTAGATAAGGAGTGCTAGGTGTCAGCCAACTATGCCAGAGTACCTGTTATATGCAGGGGGAGCATTATATGTAATTATGAATCCCCGCCTGGCCATCTAGAAACAGTGGAAACGCAGTTTCTCTTTTTTTTTTTTTTTTGTGCAGTTTGATATAGCCGGTAGTCAACCCGAAGTTATTGGAGTGCTTTACATGAGCACCAGTTTATTACATAAAGATACATTCATTTTTGGTAGGCACAGGGAGATTAAGGGCATGATTAAGAGTACGGACCGCCAGACTCGTGGTGGCACTGTGGTAGTGGTCGACTGCCCCATTAAGAGTTGGGCTGTTGGACCGCCGCCAGGGAACTGCCATTTCCTGGAAGTGGATTGGCGGTCAGAGGCCACAATATGCTTCGCGGGACTTTATGTTTATCGGTTAGTGGATTTATTGGCATGCAGCCCTACCAAGTTTCCCAGGCCCATGCGTGATGTGCTGCTCCAGGCCCAGTATTATTGTTGAATACTGAGATTGTAGTCTTTTTCATTACATTATAAACAAGCATTGGTAAATGCATTAGGTTTGGCATATATGATTAATGATAAGCTGTTTGGGCAGGCGAAACCTAAAAACCAAGATATCCGACTTGATATCCGAGGTGACTATCTGCATGTACTTGGTTCAGTACCCAGTGGCTTCACCTGAAGAGAAAATGTATGCAAAAGCAATTTGTATATTCAATTAAAAAAGAAACCAGTAGATGGCAGTGTTGTCCAGTTCTTTAAATATGGTGAAAGGGATGTGAGATCTTCACTCAGCTCTTTCAGGCATGCTAATATAAATGCCCAAAACGTACTCTCTGTGTAAGGGTTTTGTACCAGTTTTGCATGAGAGAAACTTACGGTGGTACTACATAGGCTGCAAGTGTTCTGTTCAATTTCTCTCTCTTTCTGTAAAGTTTCCACAGCTGAAATATGTGATGAACCTGCTCTGTGGATTGTGACAGAAGGTTGCACTGCTGATAACAATGTGATCCTTTTTTCTGTGTGCTTTACTCAGCATTCAGGATATCCTTCACAGGGACGGCTGGCACGTATGTGCACCGGTGAGGCAGGCAGACTACTGAGTGGTGGGTGGGTGGGTAGAGTGCATGAAATCAAGGCGAGTGGCAAATAATCAAAAATAAAGTCACTTACCTTGCCTGCTGCACGGCTGCCGTCCTCTTTGGTCCCTCCTCTGTCGGCTCCACGGGCTCCAGACTCCAAGAAGTTCCACTAACCAATCCTGGCGCTACTCTCACCAGCATGAGAGCAGAGCCAGGATTGGATGGAGCATCCTGTCTGGACGCTCCTTTAAGCCCTTCAAGCCTGTGCTTTGTCTCCACCCAGCTGTCTAAGACAGCTGAGTGGAGAGCTGTCCAGTCCTCAGGATACGCCACCACATAATCCCGGCTGCAGGCTGCTGCGCTGCTAAACGTGAAAAATAAAACGGCAATGAAATCATTTCACTGCCATTTTATTTTTCACATTTAGGTCCACAGCGGGGGGGGAGGGGGTCGGGCATACCCCCTCGCCCTCACGTAGAAACCGCCTCTGCCCCTTCAATATACAAATGTGGAAATTATTGCCATTGTTGGTCAGAGGCTTTCTCTTTCTTGAGAAGATTTCCTCAGAGGAGGGTGGTTGGGAGGATAAGGGGTTCATAAGGATTCACCTCAATGTAAAACAGCCAAAGGAGAAACCTAAGAGACGTGACACAATCCGTTCACAAATGTAGTCAGCTACTGTGACAAGGGAATTATGCTCTAATACTCTAATAAAGAAAGTATATCCTGAGCCATGGACAGAAAAATTTCAGCTCCTTCAATAAAGCTTGTTCATTAGCAAATAGGATCTGGTGTGTGAACACAAGAAGGGGTCTACCAATGCAGTTGGCCAATGAGATCCATGTCAATACAATCTGATAGATACAGTGAGAGGGAGCCCGCTGCTGGCATCTCAGCAAACGCTTCCCATTCCATCCTGATAAACACAGTTTATGATCATTTCAGCAGCTCCCAAATAAGGAAGTGTTCACCATCAGTTGGCACAGCCAATGCTGCTATTTCTGTCCATTCCCGGACATATGTTTCTGGGTGATTTCCCTTCTTCCGTTAGAAGTAGCATGTAACTTTAATGGTGCTTGAGGTGCTGTTTTTTTTTTTTAATCAAGTCAGTACCACCGAATAGGCACATGACCTTCCCATGTCTATTTGAAAGGGTGCACAGTTACAAATCAGCAAAAGTGCCATGAAAGTGGTCATTAGAGCTATAAAAATGCTCATCTTATTATGATCTCCCAATTAACACTTCTGTTTTTCTTCCTTCTTCTATTGCCTCATTACTCTATTCAATCCAGCTAACAGACTCACAAGTCCTCCGCTCAAATTAACTCGTACCGCCATATACTAATACTACACTCATATTTCCCTACACCAATCAAACACTAATTCTTTTGGGTTCCTGAGTAGCGTGCCACTCACCGAAAAGTGCTTCAACACCTCGCCAGGGGTAGTAAGCGCTATATAAATACAATTATAATGCACATCCTAAGGCTCATCAGTCTAATGACTCCAGGTGGAGCTTTAACACTGCAGTGGGAGGAGGCACTCTGCTCCCTGCTCAGTAAAAGTTCCACTTGCATTCTGGTAAATGCAATTTAGAATAATTTCAGTAACTCGCAAATAGGGCAGCGTTCATCATCAGTAAGTGCAGCCAGTGCTGGTATTTCTATGCATTTTTCACATTATATGTGTGAATTTTTTCCAGCAGGATGTAGCAGGTCTCTTTAGGGATGCTTTAAATGCTGCTTGCATTTCTTGCATTTCGTCAAGTCAGTATCACTCCAAAGCACTTGGGTGCTTCACAAGGCACATCAGCCTAATCAATCCAGGAAGAGCTTTAACAATATGTGGCTTGGGACAGATTTGGTTGCTATGTTGTGAGTATTGTTGTTTACAGAGTAATACTTGATCCACTACTTATCTTATAATGAAGTTCAGACCCATTCGTAGAATGTCTTTCATGATAAGTAGCCTATCATTAGCTGCTACACCCCAGCAGCTTCATCAGCTGGAAGAAAACTCCAGCTGGTGGGACAGTATGTCAGGTTTACACCTTGGCAGAGGCACAGCGGTGATCTACATGGATCTGTGCCAACAACTATTAGATTGTAAAGGGAAGGGTCTCCCACCTGGCAAGTCAAAACAATGTCTCCATTGCATTCTGGCAAATGCACTTCGTGATAATTTCAGTACCTGTCAAGTAAGAAAGTGTTCATAGTCAGTGCCTGTATAATACATCAGAGGCAGCAAATTGAATTTTCAGCCATTCTTAACAACAGATTTTATAGAGCATCACGCCAGACCATTAATGCAAAGCCTACACTGGCTTCCTGTGGCAAACGCTGGGCTTTTAATCTGGGATGCACCATCTTGAAGGCCCTCTCCGGTAACAGTCCAGCATTTATCTCCTCTAGGATCCAGCGCTATACTCCTTCTCGGGATCTGCGGTCCTCCCATCTGAATCTGCTGGACACTCTGCCCTTTAAACGTAAAAAAAATGGGGGCTTGAGTTTCGCGGTCTTGGCCCCGCAATTTTGGAACTCTTTCCCTGCGTAATTGAGGTTTGTGACTTCTTATGCACAATATAGGAAACAGCTTAAGACCCGGCTGTTTTCCCAGGCGTATGACTAAGTCAATCCTCCCACTACGGCAGCATCTCCTTAGACCCCAGTGCCATGAAACCGTTTGGTGTACGTGCTCGCAATCAATTTCTTAACATAACATAACACAGAGTGGCCTAGAGAGAGATGTAGCCTGGGCCTCCAAGCTCAGGGTCTTCACAGCCTTTGATATGAAAGAAGAGCTGATCAAGATCTTGCGCGCTACTTGCATATCAGTATGCTGGTGTTCACGCATTGATTAACTGAAAACACATATAATGAATGAAAATCCTTTTTATAGTACACTTTATAGAAATCATCTGTAAATCGGAAGACCCCATATTTGTTACTTTAGTTTAATAAACCCATGGGTTATAGTTTGTTGAACCCCAGCTAAGTAGTGTCCAAAACATCTAGCATCATTGCACACAAGTAGCATCCATTAATTGGTGCCACTTTTTCGTTTCCATGTGCTGCTTTTTCAATTTGGTCACAAGCTTGCACACCCATCTAGAGCTGATACCTATTTGCCGAAATCAAATTATACTATTTAGATGGGTGAGTGAAGCTCTTCATGGAAAAAAATAATTAGTTATTCCTGACAATATTTCTTGGCGAAACACCTAAATGTAAGCTTTTTAAATATGCTTTATGTAAAGGAACTTGTTTTGACCATATGTAGTTTACTACTGATATTTAATTTGTATATTGTGCTTTCAAAGTATATTTATTCACACCCAGTGTATCAGCAACAATCCCTGCAACAATCACAGATATTAAGGAAATCAATACTTTATCAAAATGTTTCTATGGCAGTAGTGTAAAATATAATTTGATCAAGCAATGTTTGTATCTGTCAGTGGAGCCAAATGTATGTATAATTTGCGATTAAAAAGGCCCCTGTTTGAGTTGCAAAAAATTCCATAGCAAACCGAATAGTTTCAATAATCGGAAAATGATCATTTAAATTGTGATTATCAGATTGAGAATCACCAAGATACTAAATATTTGTAATAGTGAATTGGAACAAAAAGAAGAAATTGAACTCTCAAAATACCATGAAGTCAACAGGTGGTAATAGTGAAATTTTTTAAAATCCATGTAAAATGTAGTTAAGCATTCACAGTACATTAATACAGTGCCATGTTGTGTTACGTGATGATTTCTGTTGCTCATCATAAACAGACAATGAAAAGGGAAGGGCAATAATACATTAATATATTACTCATAACCTCAGCAGAGTTTGTGAATCCTAGGTAGAAAATGTATTGCATAAAGGATGTCAAGCACTTATTTAAAGTCTGCGCTGCGGCATGACCCATGGACTTACATGTGACTGCACATTACTGTTACATCACACATCATGGCACAAGTTAAGTAAATCATGAAGCACTCAACAAAGAATGAAATCCATTACAATACAACCCATCATCATTAAATAATTTTTAGAATGAGGTGAACTTATTTTTTCATACCCTTCCACTTTAATTAAAAACCTCGGTTTCAATGCAGCATGTGTTGACATTTTTCACAGCCAGGGTTCCAGGGTTCCCTACACCGGTCACTATTGTAAAGGCAAGAATGGAGTCAGGGTGTACAGTTTCAATAACACGACTTTTGAAGAAATAGTACGCAAACACAGTGTTTATTATTATTACATATGATATATATTGTACATTAAAGGTAACTGTTATGCTACTGAAACATCAGTGTGCCTGCGAATGTGAGTCATTGATACAAGAGCACACCGACAATTGTTCTCACTCCCATTTCAAATTATTATCACTTGTCCATGAAGTGCATTATATTTACATGTAAGCCTCAGCTATAAAACATAAATGACCCAGCATATGTAAATGACTGTTGACAATATTTGTACCTAACATAAATAATCCAAATTACTTCCAGTCATCAAAACAAAATGCACCTATAGCATCGTTCAATGTGCCCACGTACAGGAGAACACGCCTTGTGACTGTACTGCCTCAGCTGCAATGTCTACTCTATGGTTACCTTGCACAACGGTGTCCTTAGCAGACGCTGACAGATGTCAATCTGTGTTTTTTTGGACTTCCTCTCCTACCCAACATATTATATCCAATGGAACTTAGTGGAACTTGTAATACGGCGGACGAGATATACGTCACGTTTGTGATGGAGTAACCTGTCCGCCAAACTCGTAATCAGGCCCTTAGTGTACAAGTCCACACTGGTGAAAAGCATCCAGCTGTGAAAATGTACGTTTTTCCTTTATTTTCAACATGGGGAAAAAAATTCCATGAATAAACTGTTTTCCCGTTTTGCCAGTGCTTAATTAAGTGCCTGGGCTCTCGTCAGGACACCACCGCAGTTTGCACCACACATTGCCAATGTGCTTACACAACTACTAACCATCACACTGCTACAAGTGTGACAAATCAGACTGTTCAAAGCCCCCAAAGCTTTAAGAATGGCGTGTGGCAGGTATTAGTTGTTTTTAATGTATATAGAATTAACAAACAACTGTTTTTCTTCTCATCTTTAAATTACAAACAGCACCACCATGTGGCAGCTGTCATTAGTGCAGGTACCGGCAATTAAGTGTCGGTGCTGAGCAGCGTAAACCACCCTCTCAAATTAAGCCCTGATCAGGGCTTAATTTGTAAAAATTAATGTGTAACAAAAAAAAGTAAGTGCCATTGCCCTTTTGGCGAGACCACTGCAGCCTGCACCACCCACTGCCCTTGTTTGCTCTGCCACTGGCAGTATAAACGCTAACCATTGCACTCCTACAAGCGTGACAAATCAGACTATTCTAGGCCACCCAAAGCTATAATAATGGCGTGAGCGGCAGGTATTGTTTTTATTTGAATGTATATTGACGTATTAAATAAACACTGTTGTTGTGCTCTCTCAAAATTAGACAGACAGCGCCGTCATGTGATGGCCTGTGACTAGAACCGGTGTTGACAATTAAGTGCTGGTGCCGAGCACCAGAAACCACCAGATCAAATTAAGCACTGCATTAGTTTAATATCAGTGAAATCAACAGTAAAAACCAGCATAGCAGACAATAAAACAAGACCACAAACAGCCAAAAAAACTGCCCACACATTGATCTGTCAGACCAGCCCATCGGGCACTGCCTGATTGCCCTATATGCCAGTCAGAGCCTGGGCGTTACTTTTACTAACCTCAAGAAGTGGTACATGGGGAAGAGTGGGGAGAGTGCTCAAGATAAATGCAGAGAATGAAGAACATTGGACAGGAGGAATGACTTCATGTTTCAAAATGAAAAGGGCATAGATTAGAAAATGGATTATGAATGTATTATGATGTGTTAGAGGAGGGGTGTGTAACGTTGTGTATAGAGATAACGTATTTCAATTCTGACACTGTTTGATTAGCCAGGCTGTTGATCGAATAACAGCTAAGGTTATGAGGCTCTAGTAGTTTTTCTGCAGTTAAGCCGTGGAGCAAAGGGATCAGATGAAGAATCAGATGATGTCCTGGTGTATTTTTGAATAGGTGGCAATATCGTGGTTTGACATGAGAAGTGGGGAATAAGGTATTGCTTATGTCCATTAAGTCTAGCAGAGGGTTCAGGAGGGAAAGCTTTGGTGGGCAAGTAGAGCCAGGAAGATAGAAGGATTTGACGTGGGGCCCGGTGGCAAATTGTCGCTGGGACAACAAGCAATATCAGGCTGCAAAGGCCCACCCAAGCAGGGCGTGCCTGGGAAGGAGTGAACCGTGGCGATGGGGAACTTGATACGAGAAAACACCTCCCCTACTAAATCTCAACTAGGTAGTCAAACTATAAAATCCTATAGCTATCGCGTCCAATAATTTTCAATTCAATTAAGGACAAAAAGTGAGGATTATGCTTCCTCTTACCTTACTGCAAAAACACAGCAGCCAATGAAAAACAGCCATCTTACAATGAAAAACCTAATTTCCCATGAACACCAATTCTGACATCACAATATCATGTACCAATCAGGTCCTAGAGAGCCCTAAAAAATTTGCTGATCCCATAGTCCCTCCACTTTCTTTGTGAGAGTCCAACTTAACAATTTAAAACTTCCCATAACAAACTCTACCAGAACTGCGGCCATCCGCATCCGAAGACATAATTCGTGACACAGCGAAGAAACCTCTGATTGTCGTCTGTAATAAAGCCAGATCAAAACAATCTCAAACTAGAACGAGAACTTCTTCAGAGTAGTGCTCAACTCTGCTTTCCCTCACATACGGTAGACAGAGTGCACCATATAAGAAAGCACAACATATATTGTGCAAATAAATCTAAGGGCAGGCCATATTATATAGCACAACATAGACTTGCAGAACGAATTATAAAAGGTATATGAAATAACATTATGTTTTATTATATACATATAATTGGGTGGGGTAATCCTCACCTACGTGTCCTTAATAGAATTGAATTTTTTTTGACTCAATAGCTATAAAAGTTTATATTCTATGTCAGGACCCGAGGCTTCGGATTACCCTTGTTTAAAGCTGACCCACAACCATAGATGCAACATCAGTAATTGGTTTATTATAAAACACTTTAAATGTAGACTCAAAGGACCATTCAGCCGCTGCCATGATATCTTCTAAATGGGATCCAGAGGAAAAAGCTTTAGAGCCCATAGCTCCTCTAACCGAATGTGAACCTTACAGAGAAGTATCAATTCCTGCTTCTGAAAGCAACCACCTAACCCACTTAGCCAAGGTGGTTGATTTTACAGAGCTGATAGGTTTCTGAACTGCAATAAGAACTTGACCACCAGGAGACTGGCTCAACTTGCTGGTAAAATCTTCATACGTTTTTAAACATTGCACAACACAGAGCTTTTGAATATCTGGAAAAGTAGGATAACTTACACATCTAGAATGTTTTGGTATGGTAGAAATTCAGAATATAATCGCCGAAAGAGAAAATACTCTACCCATTAAATCCAGGGCTTGAACATCGAAAACATGCCTTCAAGAAATCAGTCAGTGACAAAGTGTGTTTTGCTGATAATTGCTTCCTGGTCAAATCTTCATTAGCCGACCTGACCCTCAAAAACTTGAGAACAACGTCTAGGAGGCTGAATCAAACAAATACCTTGTAAAAGTTTACAGATCTGTGGTAATCTCCGCTATGGGTTGTGATCTAGTTCCCCCCAATCTGTTTATATACTGAGCCACTGAAACATTGTCTATCCTCAGGAAAATTCAACATTGTGTCTGGTGAGGGGATAGGATTTTGATCGTAAACAATCCTGCTAACAGTTCCAGGCAATTGATGTGGAGCCGAAGTTCGCCTGGAGCCCCCCAGCCACCAGCCCCCTGTGGATATTGGACCGTATCTCGCCCCCGCCCCAATGGCTGGCATCCGATTCCATCACCACATCCAGAACGCTGCCAAATATGGCCGTGCCGTTCCATGCTTCCATATGGTCCAACCACCAAAAACATTTCCATTCTGACACCCCAGGACAGAAAAATCATCTTCAAGATGGCGACTCTTCAGTCGTTGAAGGGTGGGATAGTGAAGGGGACCTAGAAAAAAATCACCTGAATAGAGAACACTAATAGACCCGCAATCCAGGCCAGAGATCTCAAAGCTACCGTTGAAGACAATAGAGTTCATCTCAGTTCCTTCTTGATCAATGAAATCTTTTGTGAAGGAAGTTGAAGGAGAGCTTGAACAGAGTCTATCTGGAATCCCAGGAAATCCATCTGTTGAGATGTGATCAGACAGGATTTGAGAACATTGATGATGATTCCCAAATCTTGTAACAACTGAATTGTCCATTGCAACTGCCGAAGCACCACCTCACTCTCTTGGGCCATTATTATGAGATTGTCTAGATAACCAAATCAGACGAACACCTCTTAGTCTTAGGGACTCCACTACTGGTCTCATTAGTTTGGTGAAGCATCAGGGGGCTGAAGAAAGGCCGAAGCAAAGGGCAGCAAATTCGTACCATTTTTGATCCTAGCAAAATTGAAGAAAGTGTAGATGAGGATAAAAAATATTGTCAAATAAGCATCTTTCAGATCCAGTCTGACAAACCAATTGTTTTCTTGCTAGAGATTGCTTAACAAGTGAATGACCTCCTTCTTAAGATGGTGATAAACCACCAAAGAGTTGAACTGATTTAAACTAAGAACCAAGCAAGTACAGCCTCCTTTCTTCTGTGCCAGATCAATTGTGCTGACAAAACCCCTGGGATGGGGAGATGTCTGCACTATTTCCCCTTTGCGCAACAACTTCAAGATCTCCATATTAATAAAAGCTTTCTGTTGTAGGGAAAAAGATTTTATTATTTATTTATTTATTTAACGATTTGTAGAGCGCCTGGTGACCCGGAGGCATCCCCGCGCTGTAAGAACTTGAGTTGGCCAAAGGGGGAAGTGGGCTTATTTTGGAAAGAGAAGGGTTTTAAGCTGTTTGCGGAAGCGTAAGTAACAGGGTTCCAACCGCAGACAGCGGGGGAGCGAGTTCCAGCGTGAGGATGCTTTTACTGAGAAACGCCGCCCTCCAGTGCGTACCCTCCTGAATTTGGGGACATTAGCCAGATGCTCGATGTCCGAGCGCAGGGGTCTCGAGGCTTTGTACGGGGTGACCATGTCTCTAAGAATGGAAGGGCCTTGACCCTTAAGGAGTTTGTGGGCGATGCACATTGCCTTAAACTCGATCCTCTCTCGCACTGGGAGCCAGTGGAGAGCCTTAAGCGCTGGTCTGGCAGAGGCTCTGGAGGGAAGGCTCATCAGCAGTCGGGCAGCCGCATTTTGGGTACGTTGTAGCTTGGTCAGAGTATTTTCGGGGGCTCCTAAGTAGACGGCATTGCAGTAGTCCAATCGTGCAAGGATCAGTCCTTGAACCAGGAGTTTCCTAGATGGGGGAGGAAGCAGCGGAAGGATCTTACGGACTGATCGCATGAGTCCGAAGCAGGTTCCCGCTTTTTTGGTTGCCTGGGTTTTCATAGACAGGTCTGGTTCGAGCCAGACCCCCAGACTCTTAATTTCCTTCTTCGGGGCGGGCACCTCACCCATAGCAGCGGGCCAAACAGATGGTGGAATTGCTGACCATTTCTTGCCCATCAGCATGACTTCAGTTTTAGACCCGTTGAGTTTGAGTGAGGACTCGCTCATCCAGAGGTGGATTTCCTGGAGGCATTGCAGGAGGTTGTCTGGGCAGTGGTCAAGGTGTGAGAGCGAGACGACCAGTTGCGTGTCGTCCGCATAGCTCACTATCTTGATGCCGAAGGGGGCAACGATGTCCTCTAGAGGGGCCATATAGGCATTAAATAAGGTGGGACTAAGTGAGGACCCCTGGGGCACCCCACTAGTCAGAGGCAGGGAATCAGAGCGGGAATTGCCATCCCAGACCTGGAAGGAGCGGCCCGACAGAAATGACTCTATCCATGCCAACGCGGTGCCCCCGAGTCCCGCCCTGGCCAACCGGTGGAGCAAGACACGGTGGTTCACCGTGTCAAAGGCTGCACTCAGGTCCAGGAGGATCACTGCCACTGACCCCCCTGAGTCTCGAATGCGCCTTGCCTCCTCGATGACTGCGAGGAGGGCGGTGTCCGTGCCTTGGCCAGGACGGAACCCAGTTTGGGACTGACGCAACAGGTTATTGGATTCCAGGAACTGGGATAACTGGGCGTTGACCAGTTTCTCGGCCATTTTGCTGATGCCCGGGAGGAGCGAGATCGGTCTGTAGTTGGCCAGATTGGTGGGGTCTAGTTGGGGTTTTTTAAGAAGGGCTTTAACTACCGCTCCCTTCCAGCTGGGAGGGACGGAGCCTTGGGACAGCGAGGTGTTGATCAGCTCCATGATTGGGGACACGATCGCAGGGGCAACTGCTTGCAGGAACCTCATGGGGGCAGGGTCGCACGGGGAGCCGCTTTTTACCTTGGCCAGAGTATTTCCAACCTCGTCCAGCGAAACCGCCCTAAAAGCGGTCAGCTGTGGGTGGGAGGTGTCTCCTGGACGGATGGCAGGCGCAGCGTTGTCCCTGTCGGTTGGCTGGGTAGGCTGCGGGAGTGAAGCTAGGATGTGGGAGATTTTGGAGTCTAAGTAGTTTGCAAGTTCATTGCTCCTGTCTGGAAGGGTCCTGTAGGGGGGTTGTGGTATTTTTAGGAGCTCTTTGGCAATGAGATAGGATTCCCTCGCCGAGTTGGTGGCATTTTTTATCCTCTCATCGTAGTAAGAGGCTTTAGTGAGTTTCAGAGCGGATTTATATGCTCTCACCGACCCTCGGTAGGCTTCCTTACTAGAATGGAGCCAGTCCTTCCTCCACAGTCGCTCCGCTTTTTTACATTCCTTGCGGAGGGTTCTGAGCTCCGGGCTGAACCAGGGGGCTGACCCTGTCTTTCCGCTTTTATCTTCGCGGGTTTTTATAGGGAGGATGGAATCGAGAGAGTTGGAGATCCACTTCCTGAAATTGCTGTCTGCTATGATAGGATCCTCTGAGGGAGCGGGGGTAGTTGATTCCAGGGCTCTGGCCCAGTCCTCTGTTGAGAGTCTGGACCATGCCCTGTCTTGGATATACGTGACCGGCTTGTGGGGCTTCCTAAATTCTCCTGGCCATAAGAGAGGGACCAAAAAGTGGTCCGTCCAGGGGAGGGGGTAAGAAGCTTTGGCCTGGAGGGTGTGAACATTCGTAAAGACTGGGTCTAGCAGGTGGCCCTTCATGTGGGTGGCCCCAGAGTTGGCCAGTTGGAGACCATAGGCAGCCAAGTCTAGAATCATGTCGGCGGCCCCTGTGTCTAGGGCATCGTCAAAGTGGATATTAAGGTCCCCTAGCACAGTGAAGTTGGGGGTGGAATGGGCCAGTGCTGATATAGATTCAAGTAGGGCGCTAGCAAAGGGGCCAAAATGCCCGGGGGGGCGATACACCAGGAGGCCTACCAGTGAAGTTGTCGGGGCCAGCTGGATGGTAAAGTGGCAGCTCTCGGAGTCGATGATATGTGCGTCTCTGATTCTGCAGGAGAAGTGATCTCTATGCAGGATGGCTAGTCCGCCTCCTCTGCCAGAGGGACGTAATTGGGACTGGATGAGAAAACCCGGGGGCAGGGCTAAGACCACATCCGAGTCCGAGTGTGTGGTGAGCCACGTTTCCGTGAGGAACAGAATGTCAAGCTCGTGGTCCACAAGCAGGTGATTGATGAGCAGGGCGTGCATGGGGAGGGACCTGCAGTTCAGTTCTGCAAGTTTTAGTCCAGAGTATGAGGTCTGTGCCTGGGTGAGTTGTAGGTGGACTGGGTGGCAGAGTGTACAGTTTATAAAGAGTCCATCTGAGTCATGTACATAGTTACACAATGTGTTGTTTGTAGGTCTAAGACTTAGAAGGGCGCGGCGCGAGTAACTCACCCTCTTGATGACTGGATCCAGCATAGGGTCTGGCCCTGAGCCCGTTCGAGCGCGGACGGGCGCAGACGGGCTTGCCTTAGGCGCTCCCGCTGCGCTCGTCCGCTGCGCTTCCTGGCCAGGCACATTTTATGGCTGGTTGCTGGGGGGAACGACCAGGAGGCGTGGCCTAAAGGGGCGTGGCCTAAAGGGGGCGTGGCCACCGTCCTCGCGGTGCCGAGTTCGTTGGGGGCGTGGGAGAGGGTCAAGGCAGCGTGGTAGCGCTAGGGTCTGCTGCCCGTGCCGAGTGCCGCTCTACAGTGCCCAGGTAAGAATAGTGATTTTAAAACAGAGTAGTCTAAACACAAGTAATATTTTTAAAAAGCAGTAAATCAGAACACAGGCGAGCAACAGTCCCGGCTTTCCGCCTCAGGACGCAGCAAGATCTGAGCGCCAGGCACTAGTAATCAGCGTTTTAAACTGGTCGCTGAAAGGGGGTGTGGCCTAAAGGGGGCGTGGTCTAAAGGGGGCGTGGTCAACGTCCTCGCGGTGCCGAGTTCGTTGGGGGCGTGGGAGAGGGTCAAGGCAGCGTGGTAGCGTTGTAGATTGGGGAAGTGACCTGTCTTTTTGGAACGGGTCTAGTAGAACTTTATTTTTAACCCCCACACTGAATCCAGAAACCAAGGATCATTTAATATCCATTGCTGAAAGGGTAGGAAGTGGATACCTGAATAGGAGGAATTTCCTGCGCCTGATGAACCTCCATGATAGCAGGACCTGTGGAAGCATCTGCGTCCTTGCCTTTGTCTTGTAGGATAGAAGGTTTCTTGGCCATAGGCATTGTTGTAACCACCTCTGCCTCTAGGTTGATAGTCTCAAAATGAGGTCTCAGCAAATCCTCGGCCTGATGCTCAACCTCTGTAGCGCCCAGCCTTGTTAAAAAGTGGGGGTGTGGAACACTCTTGTAGGCGAAGTTTGTGCTTCATCTAGGGTGGAGAAAATGGCTACAAACTTACCTAGGTCCTTTACGAATCTGTCACCAAAGAGTTGCCATTAGCCAATGACGCTGCCTCAGAGGTTTCCAGCTCTGCCATTTTAGGGTCAATTAGCATTCCCCCATTAGACAAGTAGCTTGTTGAGCCCATTCAATCGAGACGACTGGGTTGACTGGGGAGTTAGATTCTTTAGTGTACATCGCTAGTTCCAATATCTTGATCAGAGGATTGGATATGTCCAGTAAATTACCTTGACAGCCACTCCAGGTGTGGTCAATGGACTTCTTAAGGTCCTTTAATTGTTTACGCATGAACACCACCATGCTCGGGTCGCTCTCTTGTGTTTCAGCCAATTTCACAGTCCAAGAAGGACGAGGACATTTGGTGCTCAATTTTGCCATGACTTCTTTTTCGAAGCTCTTGCGCACTCTTGATTGGACATAATTAGCTACTTCCGAAGAAAGGCACAATTTGGAGGACCTAGAGTGCATAATGTCCTCTGGGCCGAAGACCAAAAATGTATCTGGCTGAGTTTGTGGTTCCACATAGTGTGTTTAGCGATTGCGCTTTTGAGCGGCCGGAGAAGCCGCAACCTGGGAATCATCAGATTTTGAGGAGACAGATGAAAACTCATCCAGTTCCATTTCAGATGGAACTTTCGCAGTACATGTGCCAGGAGGGGTGGTCAAAGGCCCCCATAACCGTGAAACCGTGATGAATCAGTGCGTCATAGGCCATCTTGTGCAATATCTCCCTATGTGGCCACGAAGAGTCAGGAGTATTGGAAATTGATAAAAGAGTAATAGTATCTGAAGTTTCCTGGTCCATTTCATGGAGCACCTAGCGCTTTATGGGGCGCCGGAACAGATGCAGAGCCACTGCCAAAGCCATGTTAACAGAATACTGAACACAGTTATCAATTGCTTCAACGAGTTTCTCCTCCAGCTGATACTCAGAGGTGTCATCATATTCATAGAAACCCTTATGCTCATCTTGGAAAAACTTTGGCATTGTAATAAAGACTGCAAGGGCCTTGCAAGCACCAATAACCAAACACAGGTGGAGGAGGAGAGGGTCAACCCCAGGCAGGCTGAAATATGAGGCAGTAAAGAGAACTGCCTTCTGATATGTAATTGCCGGTATTAGAGTCTAGAGGAAGAAGTCTGTGTGTTATGTCGGAACGCGTGGTTTAGTGCTCCGACCGCAGTAATTGCTTGGCTGTGCATAGCGCGGTGTTGGGCCGAAGGCCGCAAAGAATGAGGCAGGACACTTTGATGCGTGCAAGCACTGATCACGTGTGCATCGGCTCTGACGCCACACGCACGGAAATGTATTTTCTTTGTTCCGCACTAGGTGGCACAAACCAAACTATCTACGTCCGCTGGGTGAACTACAGCCACTTGCGCTCCAATACAATGAGCACGCCCACCCGAGGATATCATGAGGAGTGATATAACATTCCTCCCCAAACAAAGAATTGACAAATAACAACATTCAACATTTGGCATGACCAGTGAATTGCATATATACTCTGGAACATGAGTCACCAGTATCACACACCTGGACTACTCCCAGTACAAACTCTAACAGTGAAAGTCTTTTAGCCGACTAGAGGGAGCAGGATTGCATCTCAGTCTGTATTGGGTGCGACTTTCACGACACTCACCACTGTCAGGAGCGTCCACAGGAGACTCAGAAACATCTCGTTGAACACTTACCAGAGGGACCGACTCAGTCACCCCTTCAGCTCCATGAACATCAATCGTGTCAGACCAACCGTCTCAGTGACTGCCCTCAGGATTGGGATCTACAAGGCTGGATGGAGCATTAAGAGAACCATGATATCTTTTAAATTCCGACACATTTCTGGTAAGCTCCTCCACACCTCTTTTCACTGTAACTTGCGTACCTCTCACTTGTATAATGCGCCATGGATCTTTCTCGGAAGGAAAATTAAATTTACTGGCAGGATGTCGGTCCTGAACGAGGACCAAGACCCCGGTCTGAAATTTATATGTCTCAGCTCTGCGTTTGAAGCTGACCCTATCATTAGCTTGCTTCCTTCTGAACTCCACCTCACTATCATTGAGACTTTCAGGAGCCTAATTGGGATGATGAGGGATAGAATAATGAACCACTCATCCCGTGGACAGGTGCACAGGGGCACGCCCCGTCATCGTGTGTGGGGTCTGTCAATAGTCTCTTAGGAACCCATACATGGATTGCTCCACAGAATCACCATGCACCACAGCTATTCGAATTACTTTATTCAATGTTCGCATGAAACGCTCTGCTTCACCGTTTGCCTGGGGCCACTTCGGGGTAAGTTTCCTGTGCACGATTCCGTTGGAGGCAAGATACGATGCAAATTCTTGTCCCTGAAAGGATGGACCATTATCCGTCCTAATCTCTTTGATGAGTCCATGAGAGGCCATCACCTTTTCTAGTTTGGGTATGACTTCTCCAGCACTCAGGGATGACAGCACTTCTACCTCTGGGAATTTAGAGTAATGGTCAATGACCACCATAGAGTGTCTCCCGTCCGGGAGACTCCCAAAATCCATGCTGGCACTCCGCCAGGCACCTTCAGGTCATCGCTCGGTCACGGTTGGCGCTGGAGGATTCGGTTCACCGGTTGCTTGACACCACTGACAGGTTCACACAACTTCCTCCACCTTGTCATCCATGAGAGGGAACCAGACTTTGGTTCTCAGTCTGCTTTTGGGTTTCACCATCCCCTGGTGTCATGCATGCGACAAACTGACCACTCGGTCCACAAGAGTTGACGGAATCACCAGCAGGTGACCCCTGGAATAGGCACTTGTGGGGATCCACACTTAGCTCATGTATCACTTGGTACAAACTCTCAATTATCTTCTTAGCGAGTGGAGTGAACATCGACAATTGACTCCCTAGGAGATGCCACTTGTTCGTTTTTACCGCATCCAACACCTTCTGCAGGCATCCATCTTAAACTGTGGCTTTGCACAATTCGACCAGGGATATCAGCAGTGGACGCGACCGGTTCGCGATGTATCTGACGTACTTTTCAGTTTCTTCGGCTTCGTCCATCTCGACACAGGTTGCCTCTCGGGGATGACGTGACAAGTAGTCAGCAGGATTATTAGCCCCAGGATGATATTCAATCTTACAATTGTACTCCTACAGCTGCAGCATCCACTTTTCTATGCAAGGCGGTGGCTTGGATGCTGTTTCCAGTGAACGGAGGTATTAGTGGCTTGTGATCCGTGGTCACCAGGAACAGTTTTCCATATACATACAGATGGAAATGCCGGTATCCCCAGTGGACCGCTATCGCCTCTTTCTCCATCTGTGAATATCTTTGTTCGGTTACAGTCAATGACCGACTCGCAAAAACTACGGGAGCCCACTCATCCTCATCAGTCATCCGCTGAAGTAAGACAGCTCCAAGTCCCTTTGGCCCAGCATCTACGGCAACTTGAGTCTGTTGTTTTGGATCAAAATATCTCAATGTGTTGTTGATCGACAAAGCATTTTTCGTTGCTTCGAACGCAGCTTCTTGCTCTGGGCCCCATACCCACGGCACTGACGCTTTGGTCAACTCCCTAAAAGGAGTTGTGAGGGAGACTAGGTCTTTGATTAATCGGCCACAGTAGTTGACCATTCCTAGGAAGCTGTGCACTTCCGTCACTTTCATAGGAGTCGGGGCCTCCTTGATGTCTTTGACCTTTTCAGGGTCAGGAGTAATACCCAAAGAATTGTAGCCTCTGTTTAAGGAATTCATACTTTTCTCAATGCAACCTGAGTCCCGAATCCTGTATTCGCTGGAGAACCTGCCGCAGTTGATCGCTATGTTCAGGTATTGATTTTGCGTGGACCAGAATGTCGTCACTTACGTTCAACACACCTGGGAGGTCAGTTAAGAGTTCTTTGATGGTATTTTGAAATACCTCCGCTGCGCTGAAGACACCAAAGCTCAACCTCTTGTATTGCCTCAATCCCACATGTGTGGAAAATGTGGTGATGTATCTGGACGGTTCATCAAAGACCAGTTGGTGATAACCAGCCCGCAGATCAAACTTCAAAAACAGGCCTCGCTCAGCTCTCCAATCAGGTCATCAATGGTCGGAGTCAAATGCCGCTCTCTCTTTATTGCTGCGTTGGGGGCCCTCATGTCTACACAAATTCTCACCTCCGCCGGCTGCTTGGGCTTCCTCGCAACCACGATTGGTGACACCCAGGGCGTCAGGCCTTTCACTTTTCTATGATTCCTGCTTCTTCCAACGTACACAGTTCTTTTTCTACAACGGGCCTCAGATGAAATGTGACCCATCTTTGTCGCAGGGCCACAGGCTGCACAGAGAGGTCAATATGAAGGTGTATCTGTTTGTCCTTTAGGCATCCAATCCAATTTAACACCTTTGGGAAGTCTTTGAGTATTTGACTCACGCTTTCTCGGTGTATGCCAAAAGCAAACTTGACAATGCCCAAAGCCTCTGCCGACTAACACCCAAGCAACATGCCATGTCCTTCTTCGGTGACACAGACCACCACTTCCACCTCCTGTGTGTCATAGGCCAGTTTTCCTTTGATCGCTAAAGGTTTGGACTGTCCTTAGGCGAATACTGTGATTTTCGCATGTGTCAATATGGGAGGAGGGGTCATCCCTCGGTGAGCCTTACGGTACATGATGTTTATGGTCGCCCCCGTATCTACAATTGCTGTTGAGGGGCATCCTCCTACCAAAACTTGGCACTGTGGCAAACAACTTTGGTTAGTCGAGGCTGACCCTACAGTGAACACCGAATGTACCGTGTGTTCTCCCAGACCGTCGTCATCCATATCGCATCCTTGCTTCTGTGTCTCTGGGATCACGTTCACCTGGGACCTCCTTGCTCTTCATCTATTCGATCTGCAGACTTTCATGAAGTGATTCATTTTGCCACATGCCGTGCACCTTTTCCCTTTCGCTGGGCACTCCGACGGTCTATGTGACAGTCCCCCACAGTAACCACATGTGCTGGTTCTCTGGCCTCTGGATTAGACTAGTACAGTCTCTGGAGTCGGGTTGACTACATTCACTGGTTCATTCTAAACAGGAGCCTGTAAGGCTGCCTCCATATGGGCCGCCCTTGCTTTCAAGAGCTCTTCAGTCCTCCCCATGGTAATTATCTCTGCCAAGGAATTCCCCGACTCTTCCAGGTTTCTTTCCTGCAGCTTCGCTGAAGCGCACCCCTGGATGACTTGGCCTCTGATCTTCCCTGTCTCATCCTGAAACCCACATGTGCTTGCTAACGCCTTTAACCTGGCTTGAAATGCATCTAGCGACTCTTCAGGCTGTTGCCTGGCTTGTCTGAACACAAAGGGTTCGTAGTCAGGATTTGCCATAGGCTTAATATGAGCATTGAGGGCTGCGATGAGCGTGAGGTGAGTCCGTGGCGCAGCCTCTGCCGCTGTCTTGGCTATCTTGTACACATCTTTTCCCTCAAGATGCAGTATTAGTGCTCTCTTCTGTTCATCTTCTATCTTAGTGGTTTTGAAGAACAGCAGTACGCGCTCGACCCATTCTCTCCACCGTGGTGCTTGAGCAGACAGGGCCCCATCGACCACAAATGGCTCTATGGCAGGGATGTGAGCCATGACTGGGACAATGCACGGCCAATTTGTGACCCTTCCACAGACAAACGATCCTGCTACTCCAGTGAACAGCCACACCCTTTCGGAGAGATGGTGTCCTCAGCCAGCAGGTACTCACAGTTCTCCCCCAGTGCACTCACAGCCTCCAGACAGGCGAGCACGATGAGCCACCACAGCTACCCTGCACAGACAAGCAGCGGAGTGCAGCCAGCGCTGTGTGAGACGGTCCTCTCACCAGTTCAGTCAGCATGTGGGCGTGTGGGAACAAATTTCCAGCAGCACGAGCACCGCGCAAACTATGGCAACGTGCGCAGCCGCCTCCTAGGATTACGAGGGACCACCCTCATTGCCAGAAATGTTATGTCAGAACGCATGGTCTAGCGTTCCGACCGCAGTAATTGCTTGGCTACGCATAGCGCGGTGTTGGGCTGAAGGCCGTAAAGAATGAGGCAGGACACTTTGCTGCGTGCAAGCGCTGATCGCGTGTGTGTCGGCTCTGACGCCACACACACGTGCACAGCAATTTATTTCCTTCATTCCGCACTACGCAGCACCAACCAAACTCTCTACGTCCGCGGGGTGAACTACAGCCCACCCCCGCTTGTGCTCCAATACAATGAGCATGCTCACCAGAGGATATTGTGAAGAGCGATATAACACTGTGGACCTCTCTTTTGGTCTATTAGCAGCCCCCGGAGGGCGTAGCGGATCGTATGCAGGGAAAAACGCACTGTACTTGGTGAAACTGTCGTAGTCAATTGTGGGGCGATTGGACGCCCGTAGGAGTAATAAAAAGAGGACTCGCATGAGCATAGAGCGCTGCTGTGTCCCCTTGCTTCCGCTCCAGTCAGTACAATTTATTTATTTATTTTTGCATTTGTAGAGCGCCTGGTTTCACCAACTGGTGTGTCCCCTCGCTGTTAAGACCGTTAGCATCCTTTGGGAATTTGTGTCTTCAGTTTAAGTACTATTTCTTATTCTTGTATGTACAATCATGTTTTTAGTTTTTTCCGGAAGAGTTTCTCCGATGGTTCCTCCCCCTGAGGGTCAGGGGAAGGGAGTCCCAGCTTTTTGCTGCCAAATAGCCGAAGGAGCGTGCTCCCATTCATGCCTTCCTAATCCTCAGTACTTTCACCAAATGTGTCCCTGTGGATCTCAGTTGTCTTCCTGTCTCATAAGGAGTCATAAGGTCATTAAGGTACAGTGGACACCTGCCATGCAAGATTCAATGCCCAGTGCTCAGGGCCTTAAATGTGATTCGTTTCTGAATCGGTAACCAATGTAATGAGTTAGGTGCATTCTTTGAGGATGCTTTCTTTGGCAGATTTAGAACAAGACGGGCTGCCACATTCTGGACAGATTGCAGCTTTTGGAGCCCTTTTTTGTTTGCACCTAGGTACAGCAAGTTTCCATAATCTAGCCTGGAAGTGACTAGTGCATGGGTCAAGGTCTTTCTTGCCCTCAGAGGTAGGATATCTAGGGTCTTCCTCAATATTCTCAGGATTCCAAAACATCTACCTGCAATCCTTTTGATTTGGGTCCCAAAAGACAGTCTATGGTCTATCCATATCCCCAGGTTCTTCACCTCCGTCCTTGGGGTGGGAATCTGACCTAAGCTCACTGGCCACTAAGCCGATGACCAGATAGATGGTGTGTTTCCGACTATCAGTATTTCCGTCTTGTTTCCGTTAAGCCTTAGACAATTATCTGTCATCCATCCCGCTAATTCTTTTAGGCAGTCCGCAAAGCTACTGGCCGCTAGCACAGATTTTTGTGTTTAGGTGACCACAAGCTGTGTGTCATCTGTGTATGACACTATTGTCACGCCATGTTTCTCCACTATTTCAGCCAGGGGGGCGACATATAAATTAAACAGCGCTGGGCTCAATATTGAACCCTGTGGAACTCCTTGTGCCAGCTTGATGTGTTTGGAGGTGTGTGAGGCTTGTGACACCTGAAAGCTTCGCCCATGCAGGTAGGAAGCCATCCACTTCAGGGCCGTCCTGTCCGCACACCCCCTTCTGAGTCGGTGCACTAACACCTTATGTGACACCGTACCGAATGCTGCGCTGAGGTCTAGAAGAACCAGCGCAGTTGTCAGACCTTCGTCCACTCTCTTCCGTACTGACTCTGTGGCATAGAGCAGTGCTGCCTCAGTTGAAAAGGATGATCTAAAACCTGATTGTGTTGGATGCAGTAGGTCATGTGTCTTAATGTGAGCCCCTAACTGTATATTGACCACTTTTTCAGCTATTTTTGAGAAATAGGGTAGTAGTGAGACTGGACGCAGATTTTCCATTACATTCCCATCCGCTGTCTGCTTTTTTTTTTTAGTGGGTGGACAATGGCTTGTTTCCATAAGGCTGGTACCTTCCCTTCTTTGAAGGACATTTCTAGCAGCTGCTGGATATGGGGTAGTATTGTACTTAGTCCAGTACAAACGACCTTCGGTGTGGCTGAGTCAAGTGGTGATCCCGATTTTATGCTCCGTGCTATCCTTTCCAGCTCTTCTAGGGAAGGAGGAGTAAACTGGGAGATACTATTTCCCCCCCACTCCTTCATTTGTTCCTTGTCGTTTAGATGTCTGTTACGTGCGCTCTCTGGGACTGTGTCATAGATCTTAGAGACCTTTTCTGCGAAGAATTCTGCGTTTTTATTGCAAGATTCTTCTGAACAAGGGGCAGGTGTTACTGTTCTATCTAATGAGGATAGTTCTTTGAAAATGCCAAACAATTCCTTAGAGGAGTTATCCGCTGTTTCAATCTTCTCTGTGTAATATGCTGCTCTCGTTTTCTTTATGAGTGCGTGGTACTGTCTCAGCTTTAGCTTATACACTGTTTTATCAGAGTCTAAGAAGCCCTTCCTCCTCTTCCGTTCTAGCTTTTTACATGTCTGTCTTGCCATCCTTAAATCCTGATTGTACCAAGGTGCTCTCTTCGTGTTCCTGCTCGGGGTACTGGTTGCCCATGGGGCCACCACATCCAGTGCACCTTTGATCCAGTTATTTACTTCCTGACTCGGCTGGTTAATATCAGTATGTAAGAGGGGGGGATGTGCTAACAGGGCCTGCGAAAAACTGTTTCCCTCAAAATTCCTCCATTTCCTATGTCTGCTGCTATATGCTGGCTCCTTTTTTTGAGGTGACTTTATTAGCGGGATTGTAAAGGCCACCCGATAGTGGTCTGACCATGAGACCGCTATTGGGCAGTCCACTGACAGCCCCTAGCAGTTTGAAAAAATGGGATCTAATAGATGTCCTAGTTGGGATCTAATAGATGTCCTAGTACAAGGACCCGTAACGCCCAAGGACAAAAGGTTTTGGAGCAAAACCAAAGCAAAGCTTGATAAAAACAGAAAAAATGTGAGTGTACTACATGGGAGCTGCCTGAGAAGAGTATTGAGTTGGGCGCGAGATGACTCGGAGCTCCCAGTGCGTGCTCCAGAGTATTTACGCCACCTGTCTCCAAACCTTAGAATATTATATAAGACGCGGCAATACTATGCCAGTCAGTCAAAAAAATCTTTAATAAGTTAATTAATTAAAGCCATACAATATACATACAGTATATCAAGAAACACAGTTAATGTCGAAGGTTAAAAAGTATCAGATGAAATTCAGTACAAGCTGCAAAATCATTTAAAGGTATATAAAATACAATAAAAGCCAAACAGCAAGCTAAAACATACATCATCGCGGAATTACACATGAAACGCAATATGGCAGTCAGCCCCTTCTTTTTCTAATCCTAATTGAATTTATTAAAAACCTTGTGACGTTAAAACAGACATATTCAGACGCAACAAAACTATGCAATAGTCAATGAAAACATTAATTATATCGCATATACAATAATTATGAAGGGAAATGGAGATCACTTATCTTAAGGCTGCTCAACAGCAAAGAAAGAGGAAGGACTATGGTGTCAACACATCTTATAGGGCTCTCCAGGGCCTGATTGGTACATGATATTGTGATGTCCTAATGGGTGCTCATGGACAAATAAGTTTTCCATTGGTTTCTTTGACAGCTGTATTTTTGCAATAATGAAAGAGAAAGCATAATACAAAGCCTCCGGTCCTGACATAGACTTAAATACGACACAGTGCTACAACAGAAATATGGTGAAGTGCGCCATGAAGAGGGGGTGTGGCGCTGCAGAGCCACCTCCTGATTGAAGCGTGGTGAGGAGACGCTTACGAGGACCCATTTGTCCCCTGTTATATCCTCAGTAAGTGACCGGAGGGCAGACCTCCCTGCAGTTGGTGCTACTGTATGCAGCACAAATGTCCTCCAGTGACTCAACTTCCTCAATGACATGAAAGGGCTCATGATGACTGAGATGTGGGACAGGTTTGGTACAGCTGAAAGCCGCATCGTTTGTATGCCTTGCACAATTTAGGCCAATGCACACTTACTCTAAATGCACTGCCACATGGCACTGATGATTATAGATGGTAGAGGCTGCTTGGGATATAGGCATACTGGGGACAGAAAGTGTTCAACAACAAATACTGGCTTGATGGCACAATAGACTTAGGGGCACATGCATCAAAGGAAATTGCATTCGCAAATGGTGCGAATCGCAAAATTCGGCCGTTTGCGAATGCAAATTCCATTTTTGGGATGCATTAACATTTTTTTATTTTTCGCAATTTAAGAAATCGCAAAATTGCGATTTCTTAAATTGCGATTGCATTTAAGGAATCTCAAATTGAGATTCCTTAAATGCAATGCATCAAACTCTAAAAATTTGCGAATTCGCAAATAAGGGGAGCAAATTACCATGAAGTTAACCTTCATGGTAATTTGCGAAAACTTTGAAAAATGCACTAAAGTGCATTTTTCAAAGTTCCATTTTACACACACACATGCCTTTGGGGCATGTGAGTGTGCAAAATGTACTTCTAAGCAGATTTCAGGTGTGCAACAGGGTGTCCTGTGGACACCCCTGCACCCTTGAAATTGCATTCTTGCTTTGCGAATTTCTAATGGTGAATTGCAAATTAAGAATGTCTTTCCATTCATTCCTATGGGCCTCTAGGCTCATAGGAATGTATGGGGAGGTATTCCTTAATTGCGATTCTCAATTAGAGAATCGCAATTAAGGAATTTTAAGAAATCGCTAATTTTATAGCGATTTCTTGATGCATTGCAGTTTGTAATTCCTTAATTGCGATTCCTATTTTTCGCAATTAAGGAATCGCAAAATGCAATACTGATGCATGTGCCTCTTAGCCCTCCACCACTATATGGCACAAATCACAATATACGCAGGGCCATTGGCATTATGCAACAAGGGAGGAGCAAATTATGCAGCAGGATTTACTAAAGGATGTCGCAAGAAAATGCAAATCATGCAGCAATATGAAGCACATTTTTTGATAATATCAATTCATATTTTGTCACTTTTACTTCTAAACACTGTCTGGACAAAGGTTTTGCTTTATTAGTACAACTTGAACACACAAATACAGCAATATGGAACTTAAAGGTGAAAAGTCAACCTTTGCAAAGTGCCTTCCGCTGCAGAGAAGCAAGAAGCACGCATTGCCGCATTTTTAGTAACTTTTGATCTGTTTGAACGAGAACCAAAATGTTTTGATAAAATCCGCAAACTATGCAGCAGGTGATGGATTTTGTTGCAAATGTGTCAAATACATAATTATGTAAAAAATACCTTAGCAGCATAATGCCAGTGGCACTGAACAGTATTCTCTGTAAATTGCGTGTTGGAGAACCATAGGGAGAAGCAATCTAGTGTGGAGGAGCAGTTCACCATGGAAGAGGCAGTGCAGGGGGCTGCAGAGGGTCTCAAGGTGTGTAGCAAGTGGCTCCCGCATATGCCACTTGCTGCATTCGTTTCGGTGATAAGGGCAGCCGCTACAGGGATAAACAGGCAGCAGTAGGTTCTCTAATTAATCTTTTTTTTTCCAGCCATGTATTTATTGGCATTATTCCGCGTTCAATGGCATGACTTCAAGGCCTTGTAATAATGTTTTGTTTAAAGTGCTCTGGTCATTGTTCCTGTTTACGAACTGTTCTTGGCCCAGCCTTTCCACTCGTGGATAAAGATCAGCTTGACCATTCTTAGTGCATCAGTGCCCAGGCCGGCTGATGTAATGCTTGTCATCTAAATCATGCAACAACAATCACCTAAAATAAGATAAGCCTCTTCAAAATACAAAAATGCACCTTTCTTTAAAACACACGAGTTTAGGAATTAATACGTCACACTATGGGCCAGTTGTATCGAAGGGTTTACCCCTTCTGTGTCTATGGGAAAATGTGTTCATACATATGGCCCTTCCCTGCACTGAGAGGCAATGTTTAAAAGTATATTTTTAAACATGATCTTCGAACCGTTCCTCCCCTGCTCCCGTACAATGCTGTTTGTGAACTGAGGCAAGTCATTTGTCATGAGTACTCTGTATGTGCCCACATTCTTATTGAGAAAGCAACATTCTAGTCTATTAAATCAAACGCAATATGTTTGTACACCTCTTATTCTGAACTCACCTACTTGAAGGTGCTTTCATATACAATGATGTAGAAAACGGCATATTGCGGAAGTGAACTATTTGCCCAAGGTCACACAATTTGGTGATGTGAGAAACCAGGGATTAATACCAGGTTTTCTAGTTTCACTTTGTACAAATCAGCCACTAAATGGGTGTTTGAACTGTGAAATACAGCACTAATCAGCATTCAGTGGGCACCGCTGGACCTGGCCCCCAGTGTCACTACACCTGCTGCACCAATGACGCTGTGCATCTGCACACCATTAATTGTAGCATTTTTTTTTAAAGGCACAAGTTCACTCTTTCCATGTAGTGTGCATGAGCTGCTGTTGTTACAAGGAGAGTAACTACCATTGGTGCAGAAGTTGCAGTGGCAAATTAAACCATGCATTATTCTATATTTTCCTATCCCAACATCAGTCAAATGGGCCATTTTCCTTGCTTGCTCCAGAGCCCATTGCCTTATTGCTATACTACTGGCTATTTCCTGGTCTTTCCAAAATATGCATAAACCTGAGCTACATGCCACTACTAGCAGTGAAGGTGGACTGTATTTTTTTACAGGAAAGTGGATTTGCGAAGGATCTTGCCTACATCGTCTTGGTTCATGTAGGCATCCCTTCAACCTAAAATAAAGTTTTCCTTTTGTTTCAGTTGCAAGTTCAGTTTGCTTTTATAAATGTAGAAGTAATAATAATCACTATACATACAAGAGTAAAATGCACATCACACAAATTCCTACATCAATGGTCATTCTATTACCAGCCCATTCAAAACAAAATACGCTCAGATGCAGGGATGCTTCATGTATTATTTCATTGTGCACTACCTGAGAGGATCAGGTTTTACAAATGTTGTGTATTTGCAGTTTTTGTATGCAATATATGACAGTGCATACTGTGATATGAGTCTAGTCTTTGTGTCTTATTGTGTAAAAACTGTGGGTGTATGATTATGATGGCACGAGTTTGAGAGCTTTGTAGTTAAGGAAGAATGCAGTGCCAGTTTCTCATCAGTGAGTCCTAAAGCTGTTCATACTGCATGCACCTCCAGTGTTGGCCTCTGTACAAACCACATAGAGTGATGGCCATATACATGTTAATTGTGACTGTGGAAAAATGGGTGGAAAAGTTACACAATTTGCCAACTAAAAATCACCAATGAGAAGCAAAATTCAGTGCTTGCAGCCAGTGACTGGTTGGGTGTGTGTGGGAGTAAGTGTTGAAGACGAGGAGGTGAAATTAAGTTTGTTCAGAAAAGAGTGAAATATGGTGCACAATAAGAAAAAGATGGCATGTGAGATAGGCATATTGAGGATTTTAGAAAGCTGTGGGGAGGAAAAAGATGTAAGTGTCTAACAGAGTGAGAGACTGTAAAGAAAATTGATGTGAAGGGCAGGCAGTTTCAGTTCACAATATCACAACAAAATCATGTTATTCATACCAGCAAAGCCAATAGGTCATTTGTCGTATTATTGTGCTGTGCCTGATGTAGTAACAGACAAATACCAAAGGCAGCCAAATACTGGTTAGATTTGCTGCTGTGTGAAAAACAGGATTCTCGTTCACATGTTTTCAGCCAGACTTTTTCGAAAGGATGCTTAGTTACACTTCTTTTGCCATACCCCTTTTAGAGATGCCTCGCCAATTTCAGTACACTTAAAGTACTGCTGCACATGTGCAATACTGTAAGGACACCCTCTGAATTGGCACTGCAGGGAATGGCACCATAGTACTGTCTGTAGCCTCCCCAAAGGCCCATGATCAAAGTATGTACATGTCTTCTAACTAGAGACCTTAACAGAGTACCAGGCCGAAGCGGAAATGGATTGTCTCTTTCAAAGCAAATATCATACGGCGCGCAGATATGGGGAGGGAGAGCGCCCAGGCAAAGCACTTGCCACAACTATCCCGCCACCCTGAACGGCAGTGCGGCGCATAGGTACACGGTGGACATAGCAGAGTTTTTTATAAAGCACTACCAAACGTTGTATACATCCTGTGCGGCGCGACAAGCTGAGACTCCGCAATACTTGCAGCAGATAGAATTGGCAAGGCTTCATAACCGGCAGAGAGTATTAGACAAAATCCGGGAAGCCATAATGCAAATAAATAACGGGAAAGCGCTGGGGCCTGACGGCCTTGGTATAGAATTTTATAAGAGCTACATAGATACACTGGCCCCCTTTCTGAAAGCAGTCTATGGGAGGCTGCCCAAATGGGAATACTCCCGCTTACCATGCCGGAAGCAATGCTGGTCTCACTGCTGAAGCCTGGGAAAACCCTGAATCCACAGACTTGTATAGGCCACTGTCACTGATAAACTGCGACGTCAAGATTTTGGCGAAGGTGCTAGCCAATAGGCTTACACTTTTAATGGATAGACTCATTCGAACTGACCAAGCGGGTTTCATACCTGGCCGATCAACCTCACATAATTTAAGGACTCTCTTCTCTATCCTGCATGGAATCGACCAAAAGTAACAGGCGGTGGCAGTCTTCCTCGACGCCACCAAAGTGTTCGAGTCTCTCGAATGGGGGTACCTACTTGCGGTATAGACACACATGGGATTTCCTTCGGGATTTCTCATGTGGATTAAATTGCTGTACAATCGGCCCTCCGCCTCATTACTGTTGAATGGTGAAAGATCTCCAACCTTTGACATCACCAGGGGAACGCAACAGGGATGTCCCCTTTCACCCTTATTATTTGCGATAGCCATGGAACCGCTGGCCGCCATGTTGCGCCAACATCATAAACAATGTGCACTAGACTATCCCACACGGCCCGTTCTCATCTCGCTGTAAGCGGATGACATTATGTTATACGTGCAAAATCCTGCTGATGGATTAAATGCCATGATACGTAAAAATAGTAACATTTGGAGCCTTCTCGGGAATCACTATCAACTGGGGAAAATCCCAAGTCATGCCGCTCACAACATGCACCAGCCAGTTTAACATGGACTAACTGCTGCAGTGGTGCGAGGATGAGGCCCGATATCTGAGAATCACAATCACTAATGATAAGGAAGAACTACTGCAAGCTAATTATTGGGTGACTCTCGCTAGGGTAGAGGACATGGTCAATAAGTGGATAGCTCTCCCTCTCTTTAGCAGGCCGAATAGCTTTAATGAAGATGGTCATCATGCCCAAATTTCTATACTTGTTCACAAACATCACCTTCTCCCCTGGGCGCCCCTTCTTCACTAGGCTGAAAAGTCAACTAATCCGGCTCACGTGGGGTGGGAAACAACCCCGGATCAAATGGTGCACTCTCACGTTGCTGTTCACTCAGGGCGGATTTGAAGCGGCCTTTCCGGAACTTTACTATCTCTGTGCTCAGGCACACTTTGCTGCATACTGGGTTGCTCCTCCACCCTTTATGACTCACTTGGCGGTGTAGCACGGGCTCATTGAGCCACTATCCCTTGCAGGATTCCTGGGTGTAGATGACAAGACAGCAGGGGATAAGAGATCCACTGTGCCTTGTACAAATAATGCGTGGCACGCCATCGCAAAAACCTCCCAAGTTCCCATGCTATATTCCCCACTGCACCGCCTGTTCGACCAACATAACCTACCAGTTACACAAGAAGTGATTGGTAAACGCATGTTACTCAAACTAGGCATAAAAACTTGGGGAGACATGTACCACCAGGGGCAGTTTAAAAGTGCTGCTGCATTCTTGGGCGACACTGCCCCCACCACCGATTCCTATATATACGCTTGAGACAAGCCGTTAAGGCTGCTACCCCTGCATTCCCAGCGGAACCTCCAATACTGCTCCCATTGCACCAAATGTTGCGGACAGGGACACCACACGCAGTATCCCGCATATATAAAGCGGTCGTGGAGACGGGGACACACAACACTCAAAAAACAAAACAGTGATGGGAAGCGGAACTGGGACACCCTATTATGGAGGAGGCCTGGGAATACAACTGTCAACAGACTGAGCGCATCACTGCTAGCAGCAGATTCAGAATTATCCACTTCAAATTCCTCCACAGAATGTACTTCACCCCTGTAAGGTTGCACAAACTTCAATTGAGAGAAAATGACAGATTTGACTGCTGTAAGCAGGAGAGAGCGGGTTTCCTTCACGTAGCATGGGAATGTAGATCCATAGCACAATTGTGGTCAGAAGTGGGGAAAGCCCTGGGCGCCATGATAGGAGGGCAGTTGATCTCACACCAGAAATGGGTCTCCGGGGATACCTCCCAGGCCATAAAGGTTGCGTTAAAAGATTTGTAGCAATTAGCCTACTCGTGGCCAAGCACAAAATTGCCTGCAGATGGGGAAGGGGCAGGGCATCCAAATTCAAAACTGGTTTACTGACCTTACTTACTGTCAAGAAATAAACAACATATACGCGGAGTTGCTACCCCTCCGTTCACGACCTTGTGATGTCTCTGAACCACTCACTAGATATATGCTCAGAGAAGCTGCAACCGACACGGAGGACGGAACCGCTCCATCGCAAACCAACCACCAAATCGAGAACAATGGGCCGCATGACCAAGAATTGAACACTAGTGGGGCTATAATGCCATTCTGCACACCACATACGCCTGTATTGACTGTGGTATGTTGGGCCCGATGTTTTAAATTCAAACTATGTACTGTACGGATGTATTTATGAACTGCTAATGTAATGCCCGCCACGCACTGTAATTGTGTTGTTGTACTGAAAAATGCCAATAAACAAAGTAAAACCCACCACATTTGCACATTGGGTAACGACACAAGTGCAAGCACTCCCTCTAAATAAAAAATTAGTTTCCCCAGCACACACTAATGTCAACATGTATCACATAAATAACAGATATCAACAATTCTTGTCTTTCTTTGTATTTGTTAGGTTTATTCTCATGTGTTCTTGATTTGTTTCTTTTTTTAGCCAACCCTTGTTTTGTCTCCCATGGCTGGTGGCTGAGACTTCCTCAGGGCTGTTTCGTCGGTATGGTTAGTGTTTTTTTTTAACTGGTTGTAATTATGTCCCGGTTTCCCCAAATAGTTCCATGTCTTCGTTAGTTTTTCTCTCCCAATCGTGATAGTATTATCCCTTATTAATTGTTGTCATCAGTTTTACCGCTTTCCCAGTGTTTGCTCGTTCAGCCTTCCGTCGTCCCAGCGAGTACGCTTTGACTCCCTTTAGATACTGATGGTGGGAAAGTACATTTGCGGTTCACCACATACTCTAGTTTTATGTTATGGTCTCGGGAACCTGGTGTGATACTGAAGAATGGCTTTTTGGGCTACAATCTGATGCTGCATATGCGGTGTAATGAAACAGTTAGGTGTCAGGTTTTACGATTGTGGCAGTCTGATGCCCAGTTTCTATGTTGTGAAAGTCTATCAATCTAATTTTGCCGAGCTGTCATCTATTGTACTACAAATATATTGAGGTGCAACTGTTAATGAAATAACTTAACTTTAATTTGACATTTTTTTGTCATATTTTTTGCATGCCACTTGCTTTATCATTTCATGTGGGATATTCTAAAGGATCGTATCTGACTCACCCCTCCCTTTGAATTTTCAGGCTCACATAGCTCTACCTCTCATGTAGCATGAATGTCAGGGAAACTCTGAATCACAGAAGGAGTAACACACAATGTGGGTTTATAAACCTGTTAAGCATAACAAATGCTAATAAAAAACATGTGAGTACATGCCTGTTTGTCCAAAAGTGTAACCCCAGTTAACTCATGCATGCATGCTCAGTTTCTTTGTGCACATAGGCTATTGCTGCAGTGCACGTGCACAGAGGCGTTATTGCCGCACACAGAGGAAAAAATTAGAGGGAACATTGGCCCTGAATATGCATTACTGCTTGTGCTGTATACTTCAGCCTGGGTCCTCATGTTGGTAAATAGGAAAGGATGGCATGCTGCATCCATCGCCTGGCCACCCAAGGGGTACAGTTTGAAAATGACCTAGCCCTGACGCAACCAATGGCTCCAGCACTGGACGGCACTGCAACACTGGATACAATATTAAGGGCTATCATGGACACAACAATGATTCTTGAAACTAAAATTGACTCTCCTTGCTAAGGGAAGATAGAAAGAACTGTCTGAAAGGATGATTGGGGCTGAGAACTCTGTAGCAAAACTCACCCCTAAAGTCGCTGAGTTAAAAGCCCTGTCGGCACACATGCTGGCAAGGGTATGGTTGCTCGTGTTTAGTGCAGAGGACACAGTGGGCAGATATAATCACAGCAATCTGCATTGGGTGCGCATTCCAGAGGGCAAGGAAGGCAAAGACCTAGAACCCTTTCTGGAGGAGTGGCAAAAACTGCCCTTGTCTCCGAGGGATTAATCAGCTTCTTCGTAATAGAGAGACCCCAGGTAATTCCAAACATACTCCCCAAACAAGGAGAACAACCCAGAACTCTTATCTTATAGCTAAGATGTTCCAATTCGTGGTCAGAAGCATTTGCTGATTTTTATGTTTTCTGAACTCAAGATTTGTGGTGGGCCCAGTGTGTGGCTTGTTATGGCATGTACAAAGTCAGGTACACATTTCTCTCCCCACCTTGGCAATTGTCCACAATGGCTTTACTACTGGTTTCATGTTCTGAGAAAGTGGGTCAGTCTGGCACGTGTAGCGCAGCATGTCCAGATATGTTTTGTATACAATGGTCATTGGGTAGTTCCCCATTCTGCTGTGGGAGTGGACCTTATGTTTGGAATTAGGGATATTATTTTTGCTCATCCACCCAGTAGTCCAGGTTTAACTCGGGAGATGGCACAAGTGGTTCCATGACACACAACATTTCCAACACGTGGGATGACTGACCAAATGAGGTATAATATGAATTCTCAGGGTATTTATACTAGATATTGTCTGATCATAAATCATTAGTATTCATTTTGCAGTGGGTGGATTATCCTGTAAAGACCCAAATGGAGGTTGCCCATGCCGATTCTCGAGGATGTAGCATTTAGGAACGCCATTGAAGACAAAATCACCCAGTTCTTTGCCAAGTACTGTTACCTCCCCTCAGCTATTATCTCAGCTGTTCAGGCAGTGAGTGCAATTTTTGATAGACATAAATTATGCTTTTGCAACATATTATCGTAACCTACACGCAATGCATGCAACTCAGAATAGAGTGGCAATTGACCATTATGTACAGGGGATGGGTCTAACACTGTTGACTCCAAACAAAGGGAGGGTTTGAAGGTACTGATCTCATTAGATGAGGTCAAAATAGCTTTGATACAGTTGTTTACGGACAAGACTCTGGACAGCGACTGACTCCCTCTGGAATTCTATCAGACGTTTCAGGAACAGTTGGCACAAGGCCTAATGGAACTTGATCATAAAGCTTTTGCGAGAGGGGAAACTGCCTCTGACCACTAGAGAGGCTGTAATAGTGGCACTTGAAGGCGGGCCGTGACCCACATGGATGCTGGTTCAAATCACCCCCTCACATTACTCAACTGCAAGATTCTGGGGAAGAAGCTGACTAACAGATTGCTGTACTACCATCGGTCCTGCTCCGAATGTGTGACGGCTGTTCCATTTCCTAAGCGGTGTTACATATGTCTCTATAGAGCAGCAATGGCCTCTATAGACTTTGAGAAAGCTTTTGATTCCTTGCAATGGAATTTTTTATGGTCAGTGCTCAGTCACATGGGTTCTGGGGAATCATTAAAAAAAATGTGTTTAATTCTTTTTATTTGCATTTCTTGCAAAGTGTACAACAATAACATAAAGTGCAGTGCAATACTTATTATCAAGTCTACTTTTCCGTTCGCAATATTATTTACAACTATCTGATCACGGCATCACATTTCCTGGAGCATAAAAGTACTTGTTCACAACTACATCGGGGAGTACTGTACATCGGCACACATTACAGGGGTATCACTATACATCACAATCTTGAGAACGACCCCATCATATACACACACTACAATCGTTGTTGTTTCACGGGTCATCTGCAGTCGCAGAATTTAGCCAAGTCACAAAGGCTTCCCATATATCTCTAGGGCGAAATCTGGTCGGCAAAAGTTCCCAATAGGTTGTCAACTGTGCCCTACAGTATGTCACACTTGTGACCCACTCCTTCATCATTGGAGGCAGGGCCGCCCCCTAATGTAGCACCACCTGTCTTTTGACCATTAAAAGTAACAAGGCTGGGCAGGGTTGGTCCAGCCCAGTAATAGCTTTTATGTGGCGCAGTATACTGATGCAAAAGTTTGCTATTGGTCTACACTGCCTTGCTAAATGTAAGAAGGTCACTCAGAGGGCACCGCAACACCAACAGCCGTCATCCGCTCGCAGCCCCATCTTATGTAGTTGTATGGGAGTGTGATAGAAGTGGTGGAGATACTTAAAGTGGATGAGCCGGAGGCGGTAATTGGGCGACAATCGCTCTAACTGTCTACAACTGAGATACCACTGCTTATCCGTGAGGCTTTCCCCCAGATCCTCCTCCCAGGCCCTGCGAGAGGTTGGGACAATGATCGGAAATTCTTTCTGGGTGATGTTATAAATGCGATATATGAGTTTCCACCCCGATTCCACTGCCAACAGCTTTTCCAGTGCCGGCAATGTCGACGGCGGGTCTGGAAATGTGGGGAATTTGATCTTGCAGGGGGCACGGATCTGATATTATATTAGCATATATTTAGCGCTGAGGGCGGTGTGGGTCGCACATTTTCTGTAGTGTGAGGAAAGTATCCTCAGGGTAGAGATCACCACACTTCTTTATGTTATATATGGTCGCGCGGGGCTGGGCCCTGGGTTCCCTGAGCGGGGGTATCAATGGATTGCTTGGGAGTGGCATGGACGGGCGTACAGTATGTCTAAGTGTGCTCGTTTGCGAAGACCCTCCCATGCCCACCTCATAACTTGTACTGTGTCAATTTCGTCGCTGGGGCGCTTATATGGTTGGAATAGTGCTGTGGACAATGGGAGAGGTGCTGCCCTATCTATTTCAATTGCAACGTGTGGCTGGAAAGGTCTAGGGTACAACCAGAAATGTAAGAATTGTGCCTGTGCACTGTATGTGTAGGGGACAAAGTCCAGGGCCGCCATTTCACCCTTCGCTTGTGGTGGTGTCAGGACCTCCCAGGATATCCTTGGCTGTCCCTCAGCCCACAACAGTTCAATCATGAGTGACCTGAGGCGGTTAAAGAAATGTACCGTGAGTGGCAAAGGGATATTGACTAAGAGGTATGGGAGTTTCGGCAGAATAATCATCTTGGCCACTGCTATGTAGCCGGCCAAAGAGAGGGGAGAGTCTTCCATCTTTTTACCCTTTCTTCGATCCAGGCCACCACCCTGCCATAATTGGCTGTCCGTAGTTCCTGCAGGTTACTGCTGAACCATATGCCCAGGTATCGAATTGGGCCGGACGCCCAGACTAACGGATAATCAGTTGCGAAAGCCTGGGTTCCAGGTGTAAGCGGGAGGATTACTGACTTGCTCCAATTGATGTTTACTCAGGAGAGTCCGCCATGTCCCACAACCTCACGCATTATAGGCAACAAGTTGTCTTTGGGGTTTACCGTATATAGAGTGATGTCGTCCACATACATTGACACTGTGAGTGCCCTGGTTGTGGATCCAATCCCTCTGTTTGTGTGGTGTTGCCGTAGGCGAGCCCCCAGTGGTTCTGTCACAATCGCGAACAATAACGGCAACAAGGGGCAGCCTTATCTGCTGCCCCTTGTGATAACTATGGCCTCCAAGATCAATTCATTGATCCTTAGCTGCGCAGTGAGTCACGTGTAGAGAAGTTGAATTTGCTGGATAAAAAATGGACTCAGGCCTAGTCTTCTGAGAAGCAGGTACAGGAATCCCCACTTCAGAGAGTCAAACACCTTAGTGGCGTCTAAGAGAGCTGCGATCGCGGATACATGTGGGGCGAGGTGGTGCAGCAGCCCAAATAGCGTTCTAAGATTGTGGGAGGTTGATCGACCCGGCACAAAAACAGATTGGTCCGGCCTCACTATAAATGGTAACAATGGCTGAAGCCTGGTGGCCAGAAGTTTGGCGAAGATCTTGGTATCTAGATTTATTAATGAGAGTGGACGATATGAATCACATTGTTGGGGGTCATTGTCCGGTTTCAAAAGAGTCATTATAATTCCCTCACGCATCGATCCAGGAAGGATTCCCTCCTGCAGTGCCTCCTGGTATACCGCCAGGAGGAGAGGGGCAAGTAACTCTGAATATTCTTTGTAACATTTTGCAGTGAGGCCGTCCGCACCTAGCTCCTTATCCGCCTGCATGCTGCCAATGACGCACATCCTCGACGGTGAATGGTATATCGAGGTACTCGTGATGTACTCTACTAAACCATAGAAGCTCTATAGAGTCAAAGTAGTCCTCCAGGACCGAATCTGGTGGGGTTGTTTGAGAAGTATTAAGTTGTGAATAGACATCCCGCATAGCTGCGAGAATATCTGGTGGAGAGTGCACCACACCCTTATTAGGGGTGTTAAGCGCTGTGATGAAGGTGGAGCCTCTAGGTGGGAGCAGGAGATTAGCAAGTGTCTTACCTGGCCTGTCTCCCTCACCATATCTGCACGCGGTTACGTGTTTGTGTAAGAATTTAATCTCCCTATCTGCCTCGTCCTGATACTCACTGAGAATATGTCCCAGTGTTGTGGCTGACGGTGTTGTGAAATACTGCGCCTCCAGCGTGTGCAACTCCGAGTCAAGCCTGCTCAGCCTGCCGTGGATATCACGGAGTACCCTGGTCTGTCCTGCTATGCAGGGCCCACGGATGATCACTTTGAATGCCTCCCAAAGTGTGCCAGGAGTATCCACGGAACCTACATTATGTTCAAAGTAATCTGAAATCTGCGTGTGGAGCTCCTCCCGAAAAGCTGCATCGAGCAGAGTGTTAGGTGGTAGGCACCACGTGAATGGTTCTATGTAGGGGTTGGGTACCTGAAGAGTCAGCATGACTGGTGAGTGGTACGATAAGGGCAGGCATAATGGGTCGCCTCCGTCACCCAGGAATGCTTGTCTTGAAATGTGAGCCAGAAATCCAATCGTGACCAAGCTTGATGTTGCTGTGTAATACATGTGCCCTCCTGAGTTCTAGGATGAAACACCCGCCAGGAATTGACTGAACTATAGTCAGCAATCAGTCCCTTCAAAACTGCGGCTGCCTGTGGTTGATGTGTACATGAGGTGCTGACCCTGTCCTCCTCAAGCGACAGTACTGTGTTGAAGTCACCGCCAAGATTAATGCGGTGTCTACCATGGATTGTATGTGGTGCCATACCTGCTGAAAAAGGTGGGATCATCCACATTGGGGGTACCAAAGGGGGTGGTGATGGACGGAGCATCTGAACCAATCAAACACTCACACCCAGTCAAAAGATCTGGGTTTGATCCATCACCGTTCTTTAGTCCACTCTGCCACCCCAGTTCAGACATGGCTATATGCAAATCAGTCTGACCCTGTGCCTCATGGGAACAGTCCAGCCCGAACTGCCAAGCCATGCCTTCCCTGGACCGGAAACAAGCTTCCGAGGACCGGTTTCTGGCATTACAGCCGTCTTCAGCCCGGCTTGCTTGAATCCAGTGGCAAAGTGAGCAAGGGACTCATGTCTGAGCATACCCTGCCACACTTATGGCGGCCAAAAGCGGTACAAAAGGGGGTGGTGATGGACGGAGCATGTGAACCAATCAGACACTCACACCCAGTCAAAAGATCTGGGTTTGATCCATCACCGTTCTTTAGCCCACTCTGCCACCCCAGTTCAGACATGGCTATAGGCAAATCAGTCTGACCTGTGCCTCATGGGAACAGTCCAGCCCGAACTGCCAAGCCATGCCTTCCCTGGACCGGAAACAAGCTTCCGAGGACCGGTTTCTGGCATTACAGCCGTCTTCAGCCCGGCTTGCTTGAATCCAGTGGCAAAGTGAGCAAGGGACTCACGTCTGAGCATACCCTGCCACACTTATGGCGGCCAAAAGCTGTACAAAAGGGGGTGGTGATGGACGGAGCATCTGAACCAATCAAACACTCACACCCAGTCAAAAGATCTGGGTTTGATCCATCACCGTTCTTTAGCCCACTCTGCCACCCCAGTTCAGACATGGCTATATGCAAATCAGTCTGACCCTGTGCCTCATGGGAACAGTCCAGCCTGAACTGCCAAGCCATGCCTTCCCTGGACCGGAAACAAGCTTCCGAGGACCGGTTTCTGGTATTACAGCCGTCTTCAGCCCGGCGTGCTTGAATCCAGTGGCAAAGTGAGCAAGGGACTCACGTCTGAGCATACCCTGCCACACTTATGGTGGCCAAAAGCGGTACAAAAGGGGGTGGTGATGGACGGAGCATCTGAACCAATCAAACACTCACACCCAGTCAAAAGATCTGGGTTTGATCCATCACCGTTCTTTATCCCACTCTGCCACCCCAGTTCAGACATGGCTATGTGCAAATCAGTCTGACCCTGTGCCTCATGGGAACAGTCCAGCCCGAACTGCCAAGCCATGCCTTCCCTGGACCGGAAACAAGCTTCCGAGGACCGGTTTCTGGCATTACAGCCGTCTTCAGCCCGGCTTGCTTGAATCCAGTGGCAAAGTGAGCAAGGGACTCACGTCTGAGCATACCCTTCCACACTTATGGCGGCCAAAAGAGGTACAAAAGGGGGTGGTGATGGACGGAGCATCTGAACCAATCAAACACTCACACCCAGTCAAAAGATCTGGGTTTGATCCATCACCGTTCTTTAGCCCACTCTGCCACCCCAGTTCAGACATGGCTATATGCAAATCAGTCTGACCCTGTGCCTCATGGGAACAGTCCAGCCTGAACTGCCAAGCCATGCCTTCCCTGGACCGGAAACAAGCTTCCGAGGACCGGTTTCTGGCATTACAGACGTCTTCAGCCCGGCGTGCTTGAATCCAGTGGCAAAGTGAGCAAGGGACTCACGTCTGAGCATACCCTGCCACACTTATGGCGGCCAAAAGCGGTACAAAAGGGGGTGGTGATGGACGGAGCATCTGAACCAATCAAACACTCACACCCAGTCAAAAGATCTGGGTTTGATCCATCACCGTTCTTTAGCCCACTCTGCCACCCCAGTTCAGACATGGCTATATGCAAATCAGTCTGACCCTGTGCCTCATGGGAACAGTCCAGCCCGAACTGCCAAGCCATGCCTTCCCTGGACCGGAAACAAGCTTCCGAGGACCGGTTTCTGGCATTACAGCCGTCTTCAGCCCGGCTTGCTTGAATCCAGTGGCAAAGTGAGCAAGGGACTCACGTCTGAGCATACCCTGCCACACTTATGGCGGCCAAAAGCGGTACAAAAGGGGGTGGTGATGGACGGAGCATCTGAACCAATCAAACACTCACACCCAGTCAAAAGATCTGGGTTTGATCCATCATCGTTTTAAAGCCCACTCTGCCACCCCAGTTCAGACATGGCTATATGCAAATCAGTCTGACCCTGTGCCTCATGGGAACAGTCCAGCCCAAACTGCCAAGCCATGCCTTCCCTGGACCGGAAACAAGCTTCCGAGGACCGGTTTCTGGCATTACAGCCGTCTTCAGCCCGGCGTGCTTGAATCCAGTGGCAAAGTGAGCAAGGGACTCATGTCTGAGCATACCCTGCCACACTCATGGTGGCCAAAAGCGGTCAAAAGGGGGTGGTGATGGACGGAGCATCTGAACCAATCAAACACTCACACCCAGTCAAAAGATCTGGGTTTTATCCATCACCGTTCTTTAGCCCACTCTGCCACCCCAGTTCAGACATGGCTATATGCAAATCAGTCTGACCCTGTGCCTCATGGGAACAGTCCAGCCCGAACTGCCAAGCCATGCCTTCCCTGGACCGGAAACAAGCTTCCGAGGACCGGTTTCTGGCATTGCAGCCGTCTTCAGCCCGGCTTGCTTGAATCCAGTGGCAAAGTGAGCAAGGGACTCACGTCTGAGCATACCCTGCCACACTTATGGCGGCCAAAAGCGGTACAAAAGGGGGTGGTGATGGACGGAGCATCTGAACCAACCAAACACTCACACCCAGTCAAAAGATCTGGGTTTGATCCATCACCGTTCTTTAGCCCACTCTGCCACCCCAGTTCAGACATGGCTATATGCAAATCAGTCTGACACTGTGCCTCATGGGAACAGTCCAGCCCGAACTGCCAAGCCATGCCTTCCCTGGACCGGAAACAAGCTTCCGAGGACCGGTTTCTGGCATTACAGCCGTCTTCAGCCCGGCTTGCTTGAATCCAGTGGCAAAGTGAGCAAGGGACTCACGTCTGAGCATACCCTGCCACACTTATGGCGGCCAAAAGCGGTACAAAAGGGGGTGGTGATGGACGGAGCATCTGAACCAATCAAACACTCACACCCAGTCAAAAGATCTGGGTTTGATCCATCACCGTTCTTTAGCCCACTCTGCCACCCCAGTTCAGACATGGCTATATGCAAATCAGTCTGACCCTGTGCCTCATGGGAACAGTCAAGCCCGAAATGCCAAGCCATGCCTTCCCGGGACCGGAAACAAGCTTCCGAGGACCGGTTTCTGGCATTAAAGCCGTCTTAAGCACGGCGTGCTTGAATCCAGTGGCAAAGTGAGCAAGGGACTCACGTCTGAGCATACCCTGCCACACTTATGGCGGCCAAAAGCGGTACAAAAGGGGGTGGTGATGGACAGAGCATCTGAACCAATCAAACACTCACACCCAGTCAAAAGATCTGGGTTTGATCCATCACCGTTCTTTAGCCCACTCTGCCACCCCAGTTCAGACATGGCTATATGCAAATCAGTCTGAACCTGTGCCTCATGGGAACAGTCCAGCCTGAACTGCCAAGCCATGCCTTCCCTGGACCGGAAACAAGCTTCCGAGGACCGGTTTCTGGCATTCCAGCCGTCTTCAGCCCGGCTTGCTTGAATCCAGTGGCAAAGTGAGCAAGGGACTCACGTCTGAGCATACCCTGCCACACTTATGGCGGCCAAAAGCGGTACAAAAGGGGGTGGTGATGGACGGAGCATCTGAACCAATCAAACACTCACACCCAGTCAAAAGATCTGGGTTTGATCCATCACCGTTCTTTAGCCCACTCTGCCACCCCAGTTCAGACATGGCTATATGCAAATCAGTCTGACCCTGTGCCTCATGGGAACAGTCCAGCCCGAACTGCCAAGCCATGCCTTCCCTGGACCGGAAACAAGCTTCCGAGGACCGGTTTCTGGCATTACAGCCGTCTTCCGCCCGGCGTGCTTGAATCCAGTGGCAAAGTGAGCAAGGGACTCATGTCTGAGCATACCCTGCCACACTCATGGTAGCCAAAAGCGGTAGAAAAGGGGGTGGTGATGGACGGAGCATCTGAACCAATCAAACACTCACACCCAGTCAAAAGATCTGGGTTTGATCCATCACCGTTCTTTAGCCCACTCTGCCACCCCAGTTCAGACATGGCTATATGCAAATCGGTCTGACCCTATGCCTCATGGGAACAGTCCAGCCCGAACTGCCAAGCCAGTCCTTCCCTGGACCGGAAACAAGCTTCCGAGGACCGGTTTCTGGCATTGCAGCCGTCTTCAGCCCGGCTTGCTTGAATCCAGTGGCAAAGTGAGCAAGGGACTCACGTCTGAGCATACCCTGCCACACTTATGGCGGCCAAAAGCGGTACAAAAGGGGGTGGTGATGGACGCAGCATCTGAACCAATCAAACACTCACACCCAGTCAAAAGATCTGGGTTTGATCCATCACCGTTCTTTAGCCCACTCTGCCACCCCAGTTCAGACATGGCTATGTGCAAATCAGTCTGACACTGTGCCTCATGGGAACAGTCCAGCCCGAACTGCCAAGCCATGCCTTCCCTGGACCGGAAACAAGCTTCCGAGGACCGGTTTCTGGCATTACAGCCGTCTTAAGCCCGGATTGCTTGAATACAGTGGCAAAGTGAGCAAGGGACTCACGTCTGAGCATACCCTGCCACACATATGGCGGCCAAAAGCGGTACAAAAGGGGGTGGTGATGGACGGAGCATCTGAACCAATCAAACACTCACACCCAGTCAAAGATCTGGGTTTGATCCATCACCGTTCTTTAGCCCACTCTGCCACCCCAGTTCAGACATGGCTATATGCAAATCAGTCTGACCCTGTGCCTCATGGGAACAGTCAAGCCCGAAATGCCAAGCCATGCCTTCCCGGGACCGGAAACAAGCTTCCGAGGACCGGTTTCTGGCATTAAAGCCGTCTTAAGCACGGCGTGCTTGAATCCAGTGGCAAAGTGAGCAAGGGACTCACGTCTGAGCATACCCTGCCACACTTATGGCGGCCAAAAGCGGTACAAAAGGGGGTGGTGATGGACGGAGCATCTGAACCAATCAAACACTCACACCCAGTCAAAAGATCTGGGTTTGATCCATCACCGTTCTTTAGCCCACTCTGCCACCCCAGTTCAGACATGGCTATATGCAAATCAGTCTGACCCTGTGCCTCATGGGAACAGTCAAGCCCGAAATGCCAAGCCATGCCTTCCCTGGACCGGAAACAAGCTTCCGAGGACCGGTTTCTGGCATTAAAGCCGTCTTCAGCACGGCGTGCTTGAATCCAGTGGCAAAGTGAGCAAGGGACTCACGTCTGAGCATACCCTGCCACACTTATGGCGGCCAAAAGCGGTACAAAAGGGGGTGGTGATGGATGGAGCATCTGAACCAATCAAACACTCACGCACAGTCAAAAGATCTGGGTTTGATCCATCACCGTTCTTTAGCCCACTCTGCCACCCCAGTTCAGACATGGCTATATGCAAATCAGTCTGACCCTGTGCCTCATGCGAACAGTCCAGCCCGAACTGCCAAGCCATGCCTTTCTTGGACCGGAAACAAGCTTCTGAGAACCGGTTTCTGGCATTACAGCCGTCTTCAGCCCGGCTTGCTTGAATCCAGTGGCAAAGTGAGCAAGGGACTCACATCTGAGCATACCCTGCCACACTTATGGCGGCCAAAAGCGGTACAAAAGGGGGTGGTGATGGACGGAGCATCTGAACCAATCAAACACTCACACCCAGTAAAAAGATCTGGGTTTGATCCATCACCGTTCTTTAGCCCACTCTGCCACCCCAGTTCAGACACGGCTATATGCAAATCAGTCTGACCCTGTGCCTCATGGGAACAGTCCAGCCCAAACTGCCAAGCCATGCCTTCCCTGGACCGGAAACAAGCTTCTGAGGACTGGTTTCTGGCATTACAGCCGTCTTCAGCCCGGCTTGCTTGAATCCAGTGGCAAAGTGAGCAAGGGACTCACGTCTGAGCATACCCTGCCACACTTATGGCAGCCAAAAGCGGTACAAAAGGGGGTGGTGATGGACGGAGCATCTGAACCAATCAAACACTCACACCCAGTCAAAAGATCTGGATTTGATCCATCACCGTTCTTTAGCCCACTCTGTCACCCCAGTTCAGACATGGCTATATGCAAATCAGTCTGACTCTGTGTCTCATGGGAACAGTCCAGCCCGAACTGCCAAGCCATGCCTTCCCTGGACCGGAAAAAAGCTTCCAAGGACCGGTTTCTGGCATTACAGCCGTCTTCAGCCCGGCTTGCTTGAATCCAGTGGCAAAGTGAGCAAGGGACTCACGTCTGAGCATACCCTGCCACACTTATGGCGGCCAAAAGCGGTACAAAAGGGGGTAGTGATGGACGGAGCATCTAAACCAATCAAACACTCACACCCAGTCAATAGATCTGGGTTTAATCCATCACCGTTCTTTAGCCCACTCTGCCACCCCAGTTCAGGCATGGCTATATGCAAATTAGTCTGACCCTGTGCCTCATGGGAACAGTCCAGCCCGAACTGCCAAGCCATGCTTCCCCTGGACCGGAAACAAGCTTCCGAGGACCGGTTTCTGGTATTACATCCATCTTCAGCCCGGCTTGCTTGAATCCAGTGGCAAAGTGAGCAAGGGACTCACGTCTGAGCATACCCTGCCACACTTATGGCGGCCAAAAGTGGTACAAAAGGGGGTGGTGATGGACGAAGCATCTGAACCAATCAACCACTCACACCCAGTCAAAAGATCTGGGTTTGATCCATCACCGTTCTTTAGCCCACTCTGCCACCCCAGTTCAGACATGGCTATATGCAAATCAGTCTGACCCTGTGCCTCATGGGAACAGTCCAGCTCGAACTGCCAAGCCATGCCTTCCCTGGACCGGAAAAAAGCTTCCGAGGACCGGTTTCTGGCATTACAGCCGTCTTCAGCCCGGCTTGCTTGAATCCAGTGGCAAAGTGAGCAAGTGACTCACATCTGAGCACACCCTGCCACACTTATGGCGGCCAAAAGCGATACAAAAGGGGGTGGTGATGGACGGAGCATCTGAACCAATCAAACACTCACACCCAGTCAAAAGATCTGGGTTTGATCCATCACCGTTCTTTAGCCCACTCTGCCACCCCAGTTCAGACATGGCTATATGCAAATCAGTCTGACACTGTGCCTCATGGGAACAGTCCAGCCCGAACTGCCAAGCCATGCCTTCCCTGGACCGGAAACAAGCTTCCGAGGACCGGTTTCTGGCATTACAGCCGTCTTCAGCCCGGCTTGCTTGAATCCAGTGGCAAAGTGAGCAAGGGACTCACGTCTGAGCATACCCTGCCACACTTATGGCGGCCAAAAGCGGTACAAAAGGGGGTGGTGATGGACGGAGCATCTGAACCAATCAAACACTCACACCCAGTCAAAAGATCTGGGTTTGATCCATCACCGTTCTTTAGCCCACTCTGCCACCCCAGTTCAGACATGGCTATATGCAAATCAGTCTGACCCTGTGCCTCATGGGAACAGTCAAGCCCGAAATGCCAAGCCATGCCTTCCCTGGACCGGAAACAAGCTTCCGAGGACCGGTTTCTGGCATTAAAGCCGTCTTCAGCACGGCGTGCTTGAATCCAGTGGCAAAGTGAGCAAGGGACTCACGTCTGAGCATACCCTGCCACACTTATGGCGGCCAAAAGCGGTACAAAAGGGGGTGGTGATGGATGGAGCATCTGAACCAATCAAACACTCACGCCCAGTCAAAAGATCTGGGTTTGATCCATCACCGTTCTTTAGCCCACTCTGCCACCCCAGTTCAGACATGGCTATATGCAAATCAGTCTGACCCTGTGCCTCATGCGAACAGTCCAGCCCGAACTGCCAAGCCATGCCTTCCCTGGACCGGAAAAAAGCTTCCGAGGACCGGTTTCTGGCATTACAGCCGTCTTCAGCCCGGCTTGCTTGAATCCAGTGGCAAAGTGAGCAAGGGACTCACGTCTGAGCACACCCTGCCACACTTATGGCGGCCAAAATCGATACAAAAGGGGGTGGTGATGGACGGAGCATCTGAACCAATCAAACACTCACACCTAGTCAAAAGATCTTGGTTTGATCCATCACCGTTCTTTAGCCCACTCTGCCACCCCAGTTCAGACATGGCTATATGCAAATTAGTCTGACCCTGTACCTCATGGGAACAGTCCAGTCCGAACTGCCAAGCCATGCCTTCCCTGGACCGGAAACAAGCTTCCAAGGACCGGTTTCTGGTATTACAGCCGTCTTCAGCCCGGCTTGCTTGAATCCAGTGGCAAAGTGAGCAGGGGACTCACGTCTCAGCATACCCTGCCACACTTATGGCGGCCAAAAGCGGTACAAAAGGGGGTGGTGATGGACGGAGCATCTGAACCAATCAAACACTCACACCTAGTCAAAAGATCTGGGTTTGATCCATCACCGTTCTTTAGCCCACTCTGCCACTCCAGTTCAGACATGGCTATATGCAAATTAGTCTGACCCTGTGCCTCATGGGAACAGTCCAGCCCGAACTGACAAGCCATGCCTTCCCTGGACCGGAAACAAGCTTCCGAGGACCGGTTTCTGGTATTACAGCCGTCTTCAGCCCGGCTTGCTTGAATCCAGTGGCAAAGTGAGCAAGGGGCTCACGTCTCAGCATACCCTGCCACACTTATGGCGGCCAAAAGCGGTACAAAAGGGGGTGGTGATGGACGGAGCATCTAAACCAATCAAACACTCACACCCAGTCAAAAGATCTGGGTTTGATTCATCACCGTTCTTTAGCCGATTCTGCCACCCCAGTTCAGACATGGCTATATGCAAATCAGTCTGACCCTGTGCCTCATGGGAACAGTCCAGCCCAAACTGCCAAGCCATGCCTTCCCTGGACCGGAAACAAGCTTCCGAGGACCGGTTTCTGGCATTACAGCAGTCATCAGCCCGGCTTGCTTGAATCCAGTGGCAAAGTGAGCAAGGGACTCACGTCTGAGCATACCCTGCCACACTTATGGTGGCCAAAAGCGGTACAAAAGGGGGTGGTGATGGACGGAGCATCTGAACCAATCAAACACTCACACCCAGTCAAAAGATCTGGGTTTGATCCATCACCGTTCTTTAGCCCACTCTGCCACCCCAGTTCAGACATGGCTATATGCAAATCAGTCTGACCCTGTGCCTCATGGGAACAGTCCAGCCCGAACTGCCAAGCCATGCCTTCCCTGGACCGGAAACAAGCTTCCGAGGACCGGTTTCTGGCATTACAGCCGTCTTCAGCCCGGCTTGCTTGAATCCAGTGGCAAAGTGTGCAAGGGACTCAAGTCTGAGCATACCCTGCCACACTTATGGCGGCCAAAAGCGGTACAAAAGGGGGTGGTGATGGACGGAGCATCTGAACCAATCAAACACTCACACCCAGTCAAAAGATCTGGGTTTGATCCATCACCGTTCTTTAGCCCACTCTGCCACCCCAGTTCAGACATGGCTATATGCAAATCAGTCTGACCCTGTGCCTCATGGGAACAGTCCAGCCCGAACTGCCAAGCCATGCCTTCCCTGGACCGGAAACAAGCTTCCGAGGACCGGTTTCTGGCATTACAGCCGTCTTCAGCCCGGCTTGCTTGAATCCAGTGGTGAAGTGAGCAAGGGACTCACGTCTGAGCATACCCTGCCACACTTATGGTGGCCAAAAGCGGTACAAAAGAGGGTGGTGATGGACGGAGCATCTGAACAAATCAAACACTCACACCCAGTCAAAAGATCTGGGTTTGATCCATCACCGTTCTTTAGCCCACTCTGCCACCCCATTTCAGACATGGCTATATGCAAATTAGTCTGACCCTGTGCCTCATGGGAACAGTCCAGCCCGAACTGCCAAGCCATGCCTTCCCTGGACCGGAAACAAGTTTCCGAGGACCGGTTTCTGGTATTACAGCCGTCTTCAGCCCGGCTTGCTTGAATCCAGTGGCAAAGTGAGCAAGGGACTCACGTCTGAGCATACCCTGCCACACTTATGGCAGCCAAAAGCGGTACAAAAGGGGGTGGTGATGGACGGAGCATCTGAACCAATCAAATACTCACACCCAGTCAAAAGATCTGGGTTTGATCCATCACCGTTCTTTAGCCCACTCTGCCCCCCCAGTTCAGACATGGCTATATGCAAATCCGTCTGACCCTGTGCCTCATGGGAACAGTCCAGCCCGAACTGCCAAGCCATGCCTTCCCTGGACCGGAAACAAGCTTCCGAGGACCGGTTTCTGGCATTAAAGCCGTCTTCAGCACGGCGTGCTTAAATCCAGTGGCAAAGTGAGCAAGGGACTCACGTCTGAGCATACCCTGCCAAACTTATGGCGGCCAAAAGCGGTACAAAAGGGGGTGGTGATGGACGGAGCATCTGAACCAATCAGACACTCACACCCAGTCAAAAGATCTGGGTTTGATCCATCACCGTTCTTTAGCCCACTCTGCCACCCCAGTTCAGACATGGCTATATGCAAATCAGTCTGACCCTGTGCCTCATGGGAACAGTCCAGCCCGAACTGCCAAGCCATGCCTTCCCTGGACCGGAAACAAGCTTCCGAGGACCGGTTTCTGGCATTACAGCCGTCTTCAGCCCGGATTGCTTGAATACAGTGGCAAAGTGAGCAAGGGACTCACGTCTGAGCATACCCTGCCACACTTATGGCGGCCAAAAGCGGTACAAAAGGGGGTGGTGATGGACGGAGCATCTGAACCAATCAGACACTCACACCCAGTCAAAAGATCTGGGTTTGATCCATCACCGTTCTTTAGCCCACTCTGCCACCCCAGTTCAGACATGGCTATATGCAAATCAGTCTGACCCTGTGCCTCATGGGAACAGTCCAGCCCGAACTGCCAAGCCATGCCTTCCCTGGACCGGAAACAAGCTTCCGAGGACCGGTTTCTGGCATTACAGCCGTCTTCAGCCCGGATTGCTTGAATACAGTGGCAAAGTGAGCAAGGGACTCACGTCTGAGCATACACTGCCACACTTATGGCGGCCAAAAGCGGTACAAAAGGGGGTGGTGATGGACGGAGCATCTGAACCAATCAAACACTCACACCCAGTCAAAGATCTGAGTTTGATCCATCACCGTTCTTTAGCCCACTCTGCCACCCCAGTTCAGACATGGCTATATGCAAATCAGTCTGACCCTGTGCCTCATGGGAACAGTCAAGCCCGAAATGCCAAGCCATGCCTTCCAGGGACCGGAAACAAGCTTCCGAGGACCGGTTTCTGGCATTAAAGCCGTCTTAAGCACGGCGTGCTTGAATCCAGTGGCAAAGTGAGCAAGGGACTCACGTCTGAGCATACCCTGCCACACTTATGGCGGCCAAAAGCGGTACAAAAGGGGGTGGTGATGGACAGAGCATCTGAACCAATCAAACATTCACACCCAGTCAAAAGATCTGGGTTTGATCCATCACCGTTCTTTAGCCCACTCTGCCACCCCAGTTCAGACATGGCTATATGCAAATCAGTCTGACCCTGTGCCTCATGGGAACAGTCCAGCCCGAACTGCCAAGCCATGCCCTCCCTGGACCGGAAACAAGCTTCCGAGGACCGATTTCTGGCATTACAGCCGTCTTCAGCCCGGCTTGCTTGAATCCAGTGGCAAAGTGAGCAAGGGACTCACGTCTGAGCATACCCTGCCACACTTATGGCGGCCAAAAGCGGTACAAAAGGGGGTGGTGATGGACGGAGCATCTGAACCAATCAAACACTCACACCCAGTCAAAAGATCTGGGTTTGATCCATCACCGTTCTTTAGCCCACTCTGCCACCCCAGTTCAGACATGGCTATATGCAAATCAGTCTGACCCTGTGCCTCATGGGAACAGTCCAGCCCGAACTGCCAAGCAATGCCTTCCCTGGACCGGAAACAAGCTTCCGAGGACCGGTTTCTGGCATTACAGCCGTCTTCAGCCCGGCTTGCTTGAATCTTGTGGCAAAGTGAGCAAGGGACTGACGTCTGAGCATACCCTGCCACACTTATGGCGGCCAAAAGCGGTACAAAAGGGGGTGGTGATGGACGGAGCATCTGAACCAATCAAACACTCACACACAGTCAAAAGATCTGGGTTTGATCCATCACCGTTCTTTAGCCCACTCTGCCACCCCAGTTCAGACATGGCTATATGCAAATCAGTCTGACACTGTGCCTCATGGGAACAGTCCAGCCCGAACTGCCAAGCCATGCCTTCCCTGGACCGGAAACAAGCTTTCGAGGACCGGTTTCTGGCATTACAGCCGTCTTCAGCCCGGCTTGCTTGAATCCAGTGGCAAAGTGAGCAAGGGACTCACGTCTGAGCATACCCTGCCACACTTATGGCGGCCAAAAGCGGTACAAAAGGGGGTGGTGATGGACGGAGCATCTGAACCAATCAAACACTCACACCCAGTCAAAAGATCTGGGTTTGATCCATCACCGTTCTTTAGCCCACTCTGCCACCCCAGTTCAGACATGGCTATATGCAAATCAGTCTGACCCTGTGCCTCATGGGAACAGTCAAGCCCGAAATGCCAAGCCATGCCTTCCCTGGACCGGAAACAAGCTTCCGAGGACCGGTTTCTGGCATTAAAGCCGTCTTCAGCACGGCGTGCTTGAATCCAGTGGCAAAGTGAGCAAGGGACTCACGTCTGAGCATACCCTGCCACACCTATGGCGGCCAAAAGCGGTACAAAAGGGGGTGGTGATGGATGGAGCATCTGAACCAATCAAACACTCACGCCCAGTCAAAATATCTGGGTTTGATCCATCACCGTTCTTTAGCCCACTCTGCCACCCCAGTTCAGACATGGCTATATGCAAATCAGTCTGACCCTGTGCCTCATGCGAACAGTCCAGCCCGAACTGCCAAGCCATGCCTTTCCTGGACCGGAAACAAGCTTCTGAGGACCGGTTTCTGGCATTACAGCCGTCTTCAGCCCGGCTTGCTTGAATCCAGTGGCAAAGTGAGCAAGGGACTCACATCTGAGCATACCCTGCCACACTTATGGCGGCCAAAAGCGGTACAAAAGGGGGTGGTGATGGACGGAGCATCTGAACCAATCAAACGCTCACACCCAGTCAAAAGATCTGGGTTTGATCCATCACCGTTCTTTAGCCCACTCTGCCACCCCAGTTCAGACATGGCTATATGCAAATCAGTCTGACCCTGTGCCTCATGGGAACAGTCAAGCCCGAAATGCCAAGCCATGCCTTCCCTGGACCGGAAACAAGCTTCCGAGGACCGGTTTCTGGCATTAAAGCCGTCTTCAGCACGGCGTGCTTGAATCCAGTGGCAAAGTGAGCAAGGGACTCACGTCTGAGCATACCCTGCCACACTTATGGCGGCCAAAAGCGGTACAAAAGGGGGTGGTGATGGATGGAGCATCTGAACCAATCAAACACTCACGCCCAGTCAAAAGATCTGGGTTTGATCCATCACCGTTCTTTAGCCCACTCTGCCACCCCAGTTCAGACATGGCTATATGCAAATCAGTCTGACCCTGTGCCTCATGCGAACAGTCCAGCCCGAACTGCCAAGCCATGCCTTCCCTGGACCGGAAAAAAGCTTCCGAGGACCGGTTTCTGGCATTACAGCCGTCTTCAGCCCGGCTTGCTTGAATCCAGTGGCAAAGTGAGCAAGGGACTCACGTCTGAGCACACCCTGCCACACTTATGGCGGCCAAAAGCGATACAAAAGGGGGTGGTGATGGACGGAGCATCTGAACCAATCAAACACTCACACCTAGTCAAAAGATCTTGGTTTGATCCATCACCGTTCTTTAGCCCACTCTGCCACCCCAGTTCAGACATGGCTATATGCAAATTAGTCTGACCCTGTGCCTCATGGGAACAGTCCAGTCCGAACTGCCAAGCCATGCCTTCCCTGGACCGGAAACAAGCTTCCAAGGACCGGTTTCTGGTATTACAGCCGTCTTCAGCCCGGCTTGCTTGAATCCAGTGGCAAAGTGAGCAGGGGACTCACGTCTCAGCATACCCTGCCACACTTATGGTGGCCAAAAGCGGTACAAAAGGGGGTGGTGATGGACGGAGCATCTGAACCAATCAAACACTCACACCTAGTCAAAAGATCTGGGTTTGATCCATCACCGTTCTTTAGCCCACTCTGCCACTCCAGTTCAGACATGGCTATATGCAAATTAGTCTGACCCTGTGCCTCATGGGAACAGTCCAGCCCGAACTGCCAAGCCATGCCTTCCCTGGACCGGAAACAAGCTTCCGAGGACCGGTTTCTGGTATTACAGCCGTCTTCAGCCCGGCTTGCTTGAATCCAGTGGCAAAGTGAGCAAGGGGCTCACGTCTCAGCATACCCTGCCACACTTATGGCGGCCAAAAGCGGTACAAAAGGGGGTGGTGATGGACGGAGCATCTAAACCAATCAAACACTCACACCCAGTCAAAAGATCTGGGTTTGATCCATCACCGTTCTTTAGCCGATTCTGCCACCCCAGTTCAGACATGGCTATATGCAAATCAGTCTGACCCTGTGCCTCATGGGAACAGTCCAGCCCAAACTGCCAAGCCATGCCTTCCCTGGACCGGAAACAAGCTTCCGAGGACCAGTTTCTGGCATTACAGCAGTCATCAGCCCGGCTTGCTTGAATCCAGTGGCAAAGTGAGCAAGGGACTCACGTCTGAGCATACCCTGCCACACTTATGGTGGCCAAAAGCGGTACAAAAGGGGGTGGTGATGGACGGAGCATCTGAACCAATCAAACACTCACACCCAGTCAAAAGATCTGGGATTGATCCATCACCGTTCTTTAGCCCACTCTGCCACCCCAGTTCAGACATGGCTATATGCAAATCAGTCTGACCCTGTGCCTCATGGGAACAGTCCAGCCCGAACTGCCAAGCCATGCCTTCCCTGGACTGGAAACAAGTTTCCGAGGACCGGTTTCTGGTATTACAGCCGTCTTCAGCCCGGCTTGCTTAAATCCAGTGGCAAAGTGAGCAAGGGACTCACGTCTGAGCATACCCTGCCACACTTATGGCGGCCAAAAGCGGTACAAAAGGGGGTGGTGATGGACGGAGCATCTGAACCAATCAAATACTCACACCCAGTCAAAAGATCTGGGTTTGATCCATCACCGTTCTTTAGCCCACTCTGCCCCCCCAGTTCACACATGGCTATATGCAAATCCGTCTGACCCTGTGCCTCATGGGAACAGTCCAGCCCGAACTGCCAAGCCATGCCTTCCCTGGACCGGAAACAAGCTTCCGAGGACCGGTTTCTGGCATTAAAGCCGTCTTCAGCACGGCGTGCTTAAATCCAGTGGCAAAGTGAGCAAGGGACTCACGTCTGAGCATACCCTGCCACACTTATGGCGGCCAAAAGCGGTACAAAAGGGGGTGTTGATGGACGGAGCATCTGAACCAATCAGACACTCACACCCAGTCAAAAGATCTGGGTTTGATCCATCACCGTTCTTTAGCCCACCCTGCCACCCCAGTTCAGACATGGCTATATGCAAATCAGTCTGACCCTGTGCCTCATGGGAACAGTCCAGCCCGAACTGCCAAGCCATGCCTTCCCTGGACCGGAAACAAGCTTCCGAGGACCGGTTTCTGGCATTACAGCCGTCTTCAGCCCGGATTGCTTGAATACAGTGGCAAAGTGAGCAAGGGACTCACGTCTGAGCATACTCTGCCACACTTATGGCGGCCATAAGCGGTACAAAAGGGGGTGGTGATGGACGGAGCATCTGAACCAATCAGACACTCACACCCAGTCAAAAGATCTGGGTTTGATCCATCACCGTTCTTTAGCCCACTCTGCCACCCCAGTTCAGACATGGCTATATGCAAATCAGTCTGACCCTGTGCCTCATGGGAACAGTCCAGCCCGAACTGCCAAGCCATGCCTTCCCTGGACCGGAAACAAGCTTCCGAGGACCGGTTTCTGGCATTACAGCCGTCTTCAGCCCGGATTGCTTGAATACAGTGGCAAAGTGAGCAAGGGACTCACGTCTGAGCATACACTGCCACACTTATGGCGGCCAAAAGCGGTACAAAAGGGGGTGGTGATGGACGGAGCATCTGAACCAATCAAACACTCACACCCAGTCAAAGATCTGAGTTTGATCCATCACCGTTCTTTAGCCCACTCTGCCACCCCAGTTCAGACATGGCTATATGCAAATCAGTCTGACCCTGTGCCTCATGGGAACAGTCAAGCCCGAAATGCCAAGCCATGCCTTCCCGGGACCGGAAACAAGCTTCCGAGGACCGGTTTCTGGCATTAAAGCCGTCTTAAGCACGGCGTGCTTGAATCCAGTGGCAAAGTGAGCAAGGGACTCACGTCTGAGCATACCCTGCCACACTTATGGCGGCCAAAAGCGGTACAAAAGGGGGTGGTGATGGACAGAGCATCTGAACCAATCGAACATTCACACCCAGTCAAAAGATCTGGGTTTGATCCATCACCGTTCTTTAGCCCACTCTGCCACCCCAGTTCAGACATGGCTATATGCAAATCAGTCTGACCCTGTGCCTCATTGGAACAGTCCAGCCCGAACTGCCAAGCCATGCCCTCCCTGGACCGGAAACAAGCTTCCGAGGACCGATTTCTGGCATTACAGCCGTCTTCAGCCCGGATTGCTTGAATACAGTGGCAAAGTGAGCAAGGGACTCACGTCTGAGCATACTCTGCCACACTTATGGCGGCCATAAGCGGTACAAAAGGGGGTGGTGATGGACGGAGCATCTGAACCAATCAGACACTCACACCCAGTCAAAAGATCTGGGTTTGATCCATCACCGTTCTTTAGCCCACTCTGCCACCCCAGTTCAGACATGGCTATATGCAAATCAGTCTGACCCTGTGCCTCATGGGAACAGTCCAGCCCGAACTGCCAAGCCATGCCTTCCCTGGACCGGAAACAAGCTTCCGAGGACCGGTTTCTGGCATTACAGCCGTCTTCAGCCCGGATTGCTTGAATACAGTGGCAAAGTGAGCAAGGGACTCACGTCTGAGCATACACTGCCACACTTATGGCGGCCAAAAGCGGTACAAAAGGGGGTGGTGATGGACGGAGCATCTGAACCAATCAAACACTCACACCCAGTCAAAGATCTGAGTTTGATCCATCACCGTTCTTTAGCCCACTCTGCCACCCCAGTTCAGGCATGGCTATATGCAAATCAGTCTGACCCTGTGCCTCATGGGAACAGTCAAGCCCGAAATGCCAAGCCATGCCTTCCCGGGACCGGAAACAAGCTTCCGAGGACCGGTTTCTGGCATTAAAGCCGTCTTAAGCACGGCGTGCTTGAATCCAGTGGCAAAGTGAGCAAGGGACTCACGTCTGAGCATACCCTGCCACACTTATGGCGGCCAAAAGCGGTACAAAAGGGGGTGGTGATGGACAGAGCATCTGAACCAATCGAACATTCACACCCAGTCAAAAGATCTGGGTTTGATCCATCACCGTTCTTTAGCCCACTCTGCCACCCCAGTTCAGACATGGCTATATGCAAATCAGTCTGACCCTGTGCCTCATTGGAACAGTCCAGCCCGAACTGCCAAGCCATGCCCTCCCTGGACCGGAAACAAGCTTCCGAGGACCTATTTCTGGCATTACAGCCGTCTTCAGCCCGGCTTGCTTGAATCCAGTGGCAAAGTGAGCAAGGGACTCACGTTTGAGCATACCCTGCCACACTTATGGCGGCCAAAAGCGGTACAAAAGGGGGTGGTGATGGACGGAGCATCTGAACCAATCAAACACTCACACCCAGTCAAAAGATCTGGGTTTGATCCATCACCGTTCTTTAGCCCACTCTGCCACCCCAGTTCAGACATGGCTATATGCAAATCAGTCTGACCCCGTGCCTCATGGGAACAGTCCAGCCCGAACTGCCAAGCAATGCCTTCCTTGGACCGGAAACAAGCTTCCGAGGACCGGTTTCTGGCATTACAGCCGTCTTCAGCCCGGCTTGCTTGAATCTTGTGGCAAAGTGAGCAAGGGACTCACGTCTGAGCATACCCTGCCACACTTATGGCGGCCAAAAGCGGTACAAAAGGGGGTGGTGATGGACGGAGCATCTGAACCAATCAAACACTCACACCCAGTCAAAAGATCTGGGTTTGATCCATCACCGTTCTTTAGCCCACTCTGCCACCCCAGTTCAGACATGGCTATATGCAAATCAGTCTGACACTGTGCCTCATGGGAACAGTCCAGCCCGAACTGCCAAGCCATGCCTTCCCTGGACCGGAAACAAGCTTTCGAGGACCGGTTTCTGGCATTACAGCCGTCTTCAGCCCGGCTTGCTTGAATCCAGTGGCAAAGTGAGCAAGGGACTCACGTCTGAGCATACCCTGCCACACTTATGGCGGCCAAAAGCGGTACAAAAGGGGGTGGTGATGGACGGAGCATCTGAACCAATCAAACACTCACACCCAGTCAAAAGATCTGGGTTTGATCCATCACCGTTCTTTAGCCCACTCTGCCACCCCAGTTCAGACATGGCTATATGCAAATCAGTCTGACCCTGTGCCTCATGGGAACAGTCAAGCCCGAAATGCCAAGCCATGCCTTCCCTGGACCGGAAACAAGCTTCCGAGGACCGGTTTCTGGCATTAAAGCCGTCTTCAGCACGGCGTGCTTGAATCCAGTGGCAAAGTGAGCAAGGGACTCACGTCTGAGCATACCCTGCCACACTTATGGCGGCCAAAAGCGGTACAAAAGGGGGTGGTGATAAATGGAGCATCTGAACCAATCAAACACTCACGCCCAGTCAAAAGATCTGGGTTTGATCCATCACCGTTCTTTAGCCCACTCTGCCACCCCAGTTCAGACATGGCTATATGCAAATCAGTCTGACCCTGTGCCTCATGCGAACAGTCCAGCCCGAACTGCCAAGCCATGCCTTTCCTGGACCGGAAACAAGCTTCTGAGGACCGGTTTCTGGCATTACAGCCGTCTTCAGCCCGGCTTGCTTGAATCCAGTGGCAAAGTGAGCAAGGGACTCACATCTGAGCATACCCTGCCACACTTATGGCGGCCAAAAGCGGTACAAAAGGGGGTGGTGATGGACGGAGCATCTGAACCATTCAAACGCTCACACCCAGTCAAAAGATCTGGGTTTGATCCATCACTGTTCTTTAGCCCACTCTGCCACCCCAGTTCAGACATGGCTATATGCAAATCAGTCTGACCCTGTGCCTCATGGGAACAGTCCAGCCCAAACTGCCAAGCCATGCCTTCCCTGGACCGGAAACAAGCTTCTGAGGACCGGTTTCTGGCATTACAGCCGTCTTCAGCCCGGCTTGCTTGAAGCCAGTGGCAAAGTGAGCAAGGGACTCACGTCTGAGCATACCCTGCCACACTTATGGCGGCCAAAAGCGGTACAAAAGGGGGTGGTGATGGACGGAGCATCTGAACCAATCAAACACTCACACCCAGTCAAAAGATCTGGGTTTGATCCATCACCGTTCTTTAGCCCACTCTGCCACCCCAGTTCAGACATGGCTATATGCAAATCAGTCTGACCCTGTGCCTCATGGGAACAGTCCAGCCCGAACTGCCAAGCAATGCCTTCCCTGGACCGGAAACAAGCTTCCGAGGACCGGTTTCTGGCATTACAGCCGTCTTCAGCCCGGCTTGCTTGAATCTTGTGGCAAAGTGAGCAAGAGACTCACGTCTGAGCATACCCTGCCACACTTATGGCGGCCAAAAGCGGTACAAAAGGGGGTGGTGATGGACGGAGCATCTGAACCAATCAAACACTCACACCCAGTCAAAAGATCTGGGTTTGATCCATCACCGTTCTTTAGCCCACTCTGCCACCCCAGTTCAGACATGGCTATATGCAAATCAGTCTGACACTGTGCCTCATGGGAACAGTCCAGCCCGAACTGCCAAGCCATGCCTTCCCTGGACCGGAAACAAGCTTTCGAGGACCGGTTTCTGGCATTACAGCCGTCTTCAGCCCGGCTTGCTTGAATCCAGTGGCAAAGTGAGCAAGGGACTCACGTCTGAGCATACCCTGCCACACTTATGGCGGCCAAAAGCGGTACAAAAGGGGGTGGTGATGGACGGAGCATCTGAACCAATCAAACACTCACACCCAGTCAAAAGATCTGGGTTTGATCCATCACCGTTCTTTAGCCCACTCTGCCACCCCAGTTCAGACATGGCTATATGCAAATCAGTCTGACCCTGTGCCTCATGGGAACAGTCAAGCCCGAAATGCCAAGCCATGCCTTCCCTGGACCGGAAACAAGCTTCCGAGGACCGGTTTCTGGCATTAAAGCCGTCTTCAGCACGGCGTGCTTGAATCCAGTGGCAAAGTGAGCAAGGGACTCACGTCTGAGCATACCCTGCCACACTTATGGCGGCCAAAAGCGGTACAAAAGGGGGTGGTGATGGATGGAGCATCTGAACCAATCAAACACTCACGCCCAGTCAAACGATCTGGGTTTGATCCATCACCGTTCTTTAGCCCACTCTGCCACCCCAGTTCAGACATGGCTATATGCAAATCAGTCTGACCCTGTGCCTCATGCGAACAGTCCAGCCCGAACTGCCAAGCCATGCCTTTCCTGGACCGGAAACAAGCTTCTGAGGACCGGTTTCTGGCATTACAGCCGTCTTCAGCCCGGCTTGCTTGAATCCAGTGGCAAAGTGAGCAAGGGACTCACATCTGAGCATACCCTGCCACACTTATGGCGGCCAAAAGCGGTACAAAAGGGGGTGGGGATGGACGGAGCATCTGAACCAATCAAACACTCACACCCAGTCAAAAGATCTGGGTTTGATCCATCACCATTCTTTAGCCCACTCTGCCACCCCAGTTCAGACATGGCTATATGCAAATCAGTCTGACCCTGTGCCTCATGGGAACAGTCCAGCCCAAACTGCCAAGCCATGCCTTCCCTGGACCGGAAACAAGCTTCTGAGGACCGGTTTCTGGCATTACAGCCGTCTTCAGCCCGGCTTGCTTGAATCCAGTGGCAAAGTGAGCAAGGGACTCACGTCTGAGCATACCCTGCCACACTTATGGCGGCCAAAAGCGGTACAAAAGGGGGTGGTGATGGACGGAGCATCTGAACCAATCAAACACTCACACCCAGTCAAAAGATCTGGGTTTGATCCATCACCGTTCTTTAGCCCACTCTGCCACCCCAGTTCAGACATGGCTATATGCAAATCAGTCTGACCCTGTGCCTCATGGGAACAGTCAAGCCCGAAATGCCAAGCCATGCCTTCCCTGGGCCGGAAACAAGCTTCCGAGGACCGGTTTCTGGCATTAAAGCCGTCTTCAGCACGGCGTGCTTGAATCCAGTGGCAAAGTGAGCAAGGGACTCACGTCTGAGCATACCCTGCCACACTTATGGCGGCCAAAAGCGGTACAAAAGGGGGTGGTGATGGATGGAGCATCTGAACCAATCAAACACTCACGCCCAGTCAAAAGATCTGGGTTTGATCCATCACCGTTCTTTATCCCACTCTGCCACCCCAGTTCAGACATGGCTATATGCAAATCAGTCTGACCCTGTGCCTCATGCGAACAGTCCAGCCCGAACTGCCAAGCCATGCCTTTCCTGGACCGGAAACAAGCTTCTGAGGACCGGTTTCTGGCATTACAGACGTCTTCAGCCCGGCTTGCTTGAATCCAGTGGCAAAGTGAGCAAGGGACTCACATCTGAGCATACCCTGCCACACTTATGGCGGCCAAAAGCGGTACAAAAGGGGGTGGTGATGGACGGAGCATCTGAACCAATCAAACGCTCACACCCAGTCAAAAGATCTGGGTTTGATCCATCACCGTTCTTTAGCCCACTCTGCCACCCCAGTTCAGACATGGCTATATGCAAATCATTCTGACCCTGTGCCTCATGGGAACAGTCCAGCCCAAACTGCCAAGCCATGCCTTCCCTGGACCGGAAACAAGCTTCTGAGGACCGGTTTCTGGCATTACAGCCGTCTTCAGCCCGGCTTGCTTGAATCCAGTGGCAAAGTGAGCAAGGGACTCACGTCTGAGCATACCCTGCCACACTTATGGCGGCCAAAAGCGGTACAAAAGGGGGTGGTGATGGACGGAGCATCTGAACCAATCAAACACTCACACCCAGTCAAAAGATCTGGGTTTGATCCATCACCGTTCTTTAGCCCACTCTGCCACCCCAGTTCAGACATGGCTATATGCAAATCAGTCTGACACTGTGCCTCATGGGAACAGTCCAGCCCGAACTGCCAAGCCATGCCTTCCCTGGACCGGAAACAAGCTTTCGAGGACCGGTTTCTGGCATTACAGCCGTCTTCAGCCCGGCTTGCTTGAATCCAGTGGCAAAGTGAGCAAGGGACTCACGTCTGAGCATACCCTGCCACACTTATGGCGGCCAAAAGCGGTACAAAAGGGGGTGGTGATGGACGGAGCATCTGAACCAATCAAACACTCACACCCAGTCAAAAGATCTGGGTTTGATCCATCACCGTTCTTTAGCCCACTCTGCCACCCCAGTTCAGACATGGCTATATGCAAATCAGTCTGACCCTGTGCCTCATGGGAACAGTCAAGCCCGAAATGCCAAGCCATGCCTTCCCTGGACCGGAAACAAGCTGCCGAGGACCGGTTTCTGGCATTAAAGCCGTCTTCAGCACGGCGTGCTTGAATCCAGTGGCAAAGTGAGCAAGGGACTCACGTCTGAGCATACCCTGCCACACTTATGGCGGCCAAAAGCGGTACAAAAGGGGGTGGTGATAAATGGAGCATCTGAACCAATCAAACACTCACGCCCAGTCAAAAGATCTGGGTTTGATCCATCACCGTTCTTTAGCCCACTCTGCCACCCCAGTTCAGACATGGCTATATGCAAATCAGTCTGACCCTGTGCCTCATGCGAACAGTCCAGCCCGAACTGCCAAGCCATGCCTTTCCTGGACCGGAAACAAGCTTCTGAGGACCGGTTTCTGGCATTACAGCCGTCTTCAGCCCGGCTTGCTTGAATCCAGTGGCAAAGTGAGCAAGGGACTCACATCTGAGCATACCCTGCCACACTTATGGCGGCCAAAAGCGGTACAAAAGGGGGTGGTGATGGACGGAGCATCTGAACCATTCAAACGCTCACACCCAGTCAAAAGATCTGGGTTTGATCCATCACTGTTCTTTAGCCCACTCTGCCACCCCAGTTCAGACATGGCTATATGCAAATCAGTCTGACCCTGTGCCTCATGGGAACAGTCCAGCCCAAACTGCCAAGCCATGCCTTCCCTGGACCGGAAACAAGCTTCTGAGGACCGGTTTCTGGCATTACAGCCGTCTTCAGCCCGGCTTGCTTGAAGCCAGTGGCAAAGTGAGCAAGGGACTCACGTCTGAGCATACCCTGCCACACTTATGGCGGCCAAAAGCGGTACAAAAGGGGGTGGTGATGGACGGAGCATCTGAACCAATCAAACACTCACACCCAGTCAAAAGATCTGGGTTTGATCCATCACCGTTCTTTAGCCCACTCTGCCACCCCAGTTCAGACATGGCTATATGCAAATCAGTCTGACCCTGTGCCTCATGGGAACAGTCCAGCCCGAACTGCCAAGCAATGCCTTCCCTGGACCGGAAACAAGCTTCCGAGGACCGGTTTCTGGCATTACAGCCGTCTTCAGCCCGGCTTGCTTGAATCTTGTGGCAAAGTGAGCAAGAGACTCACGTCTGAGCATACCCTGCCACACTTATGGCGGCCAAAAGCGGTACAAAAGGGGGTGGTGATGGACGGAGCATCTGAACCAATCAAACACTCACACCCAGTCAAAAGATCTGGGTTTGAAACATCACCGTTCTTTAGCCCACTCTGCCACCCCAGTTCAGACATGGCTATATGCAAATCAGTCTGACACTGTGCCTCATGGGAACAGTCCAGCCCGAACTGCCAAGCCATGCCTTCCCTGGACCGGAAACAAGCTTTCGAGGACCGGTTTCTGGCATTACAGCCGTCTTCAGCCCGGCTTGCTTGAATCCAGTGGCAAAGTGAGCAAGGGACTCACGTCTGAGCATACCCTGCCACACTTATGGCGGCCAAAAGCGGTACAAAAGGGGGTGGTGATGGACGGAGCATCTGAACCAATCAAACACTCACACCCAGTCAAAAGATCTGGGTTTGATCCATCACCGTTCTTTAGCCCACTCTGCCACCCCAGTTCAGACATGGCTATATGCAAATCAGTCTGACCCTGTGCCTCATGGGAACAGTCAAGCCCGAAATGCCAAGCCATGCCTTCCCTGGACCGGAAACAAGCTTCCGAGGACCGGTTTCTGGCATTAAAGCCGTCTTCAGCACGGCGTGCTTGAATCCAGTGGCAAAGTGAGCAAGGGACTCACGTCTGAGCATACCCTGCCACACTTATGGCGGCCAAAAGCGGTACAAAAGGGGGTGGTGATGGATGGAGCATCTGAACCAATCAAACACTCACGCCCAGTCAAACGATCTGGGTTTGATCCATCACCGTTCTTTAGCCCACTCTGCCACCCCAGTTCAGACATGGCTATATGCAAATCAGTCTGACCCTGTGCCTCATGCGAACAGTCCAGCCCGAACTGCCAAGCCATGCCTTTCCTGGACCGGAAACAAGCTTCTGAGGACCGGTTTCTGGCATTACAGCCGTCTTCAGCCCGGCTTGCTTGAATCCAGTGGCAAAGTGAGCAAGGGACTCACATCTGAGCATACCCTGCCACACTTATGGCGGCCAAAAGCGGTACAAAAGGGGGTGGGGATGGACGGAGCATCTGAACCAATCAAACACTCACACCCAGTCAAAAGATCTGGGTTTGATCCATCACCATTCTTTAGCCCACTCTGCCACCCCAGTTCAGACATGGCTATATGCAAATCAGTCTGACCCTGTGCCTCATGGGAACAGTCCAGCCCAAACTGCCAAGCCATGCCTTCCCTGGACCGGAAACAAGCTTCTGAGGACCGGTTTCTGGCATTACAGCCGTCTTCAGCCCGGCTTGCTTGAATCCAGTGGCAAAGTGAGCAAGGGACTCACGTCTGAGCATACCCTGCCACACTTATGGCGGCCAAAAGCGGTACAAAAGGGGGTGGGGATGGACGGAGCATCTGAACCAATCAAACACTCACACCCAGTCAAAAGATCTGGGTTTGATCCATCACCGTTCTTTAGCCCACTCTGCCACCCCAGTTCAGACATGGCTATATGCAAATCAGTCTGACCCTGTGCCTCATGGGAACAGTCCAGCCCAAACTGCCAAGCCATGCCTTCCCTGGACCGGAAACAAGCTTCTGAGGACCGGTTTCTGGCATTACAGCCGTCTTCAGCCCGGCTTGCTTGAATCCAGTGGCAAAGTGAGCAAGGGACTCACGTCTGAGCATACCCTGCCACACTTATGGCGGCCAAAAGCGGTACAAAAGGGGGTGGTGATGGACGGAGCATCTGAACCAATCAAACACTCACACCCAGTCAAAAGATCTGGGTTTGATCCATCACCGTTCTTTAGCCCACTCTGCCACCCCAGTTCAGACATGGCTATATGCAAATCAGTCTGACCCTGTGCCTCATGGGAACAGTCAAGCCCGAAATGCCAAGCCATGCCTTCCCTGGGCCGGAAACAAGCTTCCGAGGACCGGTTTCTGGCATTAAAGCCGTCTTCAGCACGGCGTGCTTGAATCCAGTGGCAAAGTGAGCAAGGGACTCACGTCTGAGCATACCCTGCCACACTTATGGCGGCCAAAAGCGGTACAAAAGGGGGTGGTGATGGATGGAGCATCTGAACCAATCAAACACTCACGCCCAGTCAAAAGATCTGGGTTTGATCCATCACCGTTCTTTATCCCACTCTGCCACCCCAGTTCAGACATGGCTATATGCAAATCAGTCTGACCCTGTGCCTCATGCGAACAGTCCAGCCCGAACTGCCAAGCCATGCTTTTCCTGGACCGGAAACAAGCTTCTGAGGACCGGTTTCTGGCATTACAGCCGTCTTCAGCCCGGCTTGCTTGAATCCAGTGGCAAAGTGAGCAAGGGACTCACATCTGAGCATACCCTGCCACACTTATGGCGGCCAAAAGCGGTACAAAAGGGGGTGGTGATGGACGGAGCATCTGAACCAATCAAACGCTCACACCCAGTCAAAAGATCTGGGTTTGATCCATCACCGTTCTTTAGCCCACTCTGCCACCCCAGTTCAGACATGGCTATATGCAAATCATTCTGACCCTGTGCCTCATGGGAACAGTCCAGCCCAAACTGCCAAGCCATGCCTTCCCTGGACCGGAAACAAGCTTCTGAGGACCGGTTTCTGGCATTACAGCCGTCTTCAGCCCGGCTTGCTTGAATCCAGTGGCAAAGTGAGCAAGGGACTCACGTCTGAGCATACCCTGCCACACTTATGGCGGCCAAAAGCGGTACAAAAGGGGGTGGTGATGGACGGAGCATCTGAACCAATCAAACACTCACACCCAGTCAAAAGATCTGGGTTTGATCCATCACCGTTCTTTAGCCCACTCTGCCACCCCAGTTCAGACATGGCTATATGCAAATCAGTCTGACCCTGTGTGTAGGAAGGTAGATCCCTGACTATGGTTGCCCCCAACTTTTTGCCTGGTGTTTTGCTGGTTTTCTGACTTAGTTGACCTGGGGCCCTGCTATTCAGGACCCCAGGCCTACTGCTCTCTCTGTAAAATGGATTCCATGTACCTTAGGTACATATCTAATTGGATACTGAGTCACCTTATCAGTCCCTGTACAGTGTACCTTAGGTACCCAGGGCATAGGTGTACCCAGGGCCTACCAGGGGCTGCAGCATGTATTATGCCACCCCTGGCTGGCCATCCAAAACTGACACAACTGGCTGCACGACAGCTGGGGCAAGGTGGTGTACTCACCCTTTGCTTTAGATATAGTATACCTATATCTAACCCTAAAATGGACACACAGATCTCCTATCAGTCACTCCTATGGCAGGCCTTAACAATCCTGAAGGCAGAGTGCTTGGAATCGTGTGAGATGGTGCTCTGGCATGAGCTGAGCCTGTCTGTGGCTTTCGGGATCCATCCCTTAGCCGTTTCCATGATATCGCATACCATATACTCTTAAGTGCATTATAATCCTCGCGGTTATATGCCAACTCTGGTATCGCTTTATCAAAACATGTCGAGTAAGGTGTCATACGAATTGGAATACTAACCCCTCGCCAATTCTGGCGACGGGGTTAGCATTCCACCCTTCTAGAGGGACACGGCATGTATGTAACCCCTAACCCCGGTTAAAGTCAGACATAGCCTCAGCTCCACAAAATGGATGCTGCCACCGAGACACAAGTCTGCCCTCCTGCTGCTGGGAGTCCTCCCAGAGCAGGAGGCCAGGACAAAGGGTTTCCTGCCAGGGGCGGTGCCAGCACCGTCCCAGACAGGGTTTTGTGTATTCCAGGTAGGCATGGCTACAGAGGAAGGTGACTGCAAGTGGCACCCCGGTGCTCACTGTGCATAGGCCGGCTGAAACCAGTTCCAGGGGCACTCCAGCCCCTGGCCTGGGGAAAGCCCGCCAAGGAAGTGGGTGTAACCACCCCCCTCCTGGTCCCACCCCTAGGGCAGGACTTAGTCGCGTGCCAGCCCCCTTTTGCCAGATAAAGGTAGGGACTGGCCCCCTTCCAAATCAGATCATCTTTGGAATCAAGATACCACTTTCCACGAAAGGACTTCACGATTTCTTCCTCAAGATTCTCCCTTGTGGCTAAGGAGTAGTCACCCTGCATCCGCAGGCACCATCCAAGAACACTGCGGTCTGCTGCACGTCCTTCCTCCGGAATCCGACTGCCCAGCTCGACGAGACCCGGCTTCCCTGGCACCTCTGACCTCTACCCACCTCTACAGCACAGCTGAGAACCGTGGGTGCGACGAGACCTCGAGGGACCGGCCATCGCCAAGACTGCACGACTTCTGCACAGCAAGCCCACCGAGTAATTTCCTGGTGAGTGCTTTGGGGTCCGAGAAGCCCCCACCCTGAGCAGCTCCAGCACCGAAGAGCAGCCCCCCAGCATCTCCACGATCGGCGTGGGGCCCTTCTGCTTTTTGCTGCTCACCGCGTTGTTTGGCTACTAGCCCGCTGGCTTGTGGCCTTCCGAACGACGCCCGACGACAACACTGCTGCTAGTCTGGTTGCTCCAGACTGGCCCTTGCTTCCCTCCATCGGAGAAGTACCCTGGACCCTCCTGGTCCGGCTAAGACGCCATTTTAGGTCCACCGCGTGGGCCTTGCATTTGCCAAGACTTGTTGCCCAATCCTGGGTCCAGCGACGTCGACAGCAAGAACCTTCGTGGGACAGCTCGCACCTCCATCCTGGTCGCCGACAACGCCTCCTGGTCCGAGAGACTGCAGAGCCCAGCAGCGCCCACTCACCTGACTGCGGTGACTTCGCCCGGTGCCATCCTGGTGCCCACTTAATCACTGGCTAGTGATTCAAGAACTTGGTCCCCTCTGCTTTCAGGTTTTCTTCTTCCTTGATCCAGGCTTGGATCCATCGAACTTTTCTTCACTGGTCGCCTGCCAGCAACTTCCTTCTTCCAGGCTCCTGGTCCGGCACGAGGATTCCCGACGTCTTTTCAGACCTATGCAGCTGCAGCCCCATGGCTAGGTAACTTCGGCATTTCGGTGCCCCAGCATAGCCTCACTATCTAAGGGTCAGGATCCACTGTCGTTTTCTCCCTACCAGGTCGGGTTCGCCCGTGAACACTAACTTTGTGAATTCTAGCTTCCATAGACTTTGTCCCGCATCCCGCGTGAGAGTGCACACTCTGCACCCGAGTTCCCTAGGCCTCCTGCTAGTAATCTAAAGGTTCAGTAGTCCAGTCCTAGCGATCCCAAAGCCTCTGAGAATCGTTACTTACCTGCTAGTAATTCGCATTCCACTTTTAGAGTATATGGTTTTTCGTGCCCCTCGGGCATTTGTGTATAACGTGCTAACTTAAGTATTTTCATAAGAGTTTTGTTGTGTGCTTAGCACCCTGTCCTCATAAAGAGTACAGGGTTGTTGTGATTCTAATAAATACACTGTTTATTTTCATAACACTTGTGTGGTGTCCTTTCACTGGGTGTTCAAGGGGTAATGTGATGGTAAAACAGCTGGCTTAACACGCCCTCTAGAGTCTTAGCCTTAGACTGATCGTATCCATGCTACTAGGATAGCTGGTCTATAAGGTTGACTTACAACCAATCATCAATAAGGGTTGTTTGGACTGATATATAGTGATCACTAGAATAGTGAACACTGCACATCAGGCCAACTTCTCACATTGGTGAGCAGCGGTTGGGATTTGAGCTTGCTGTTGTTTTACCACACATGCCCTAAGAATATCTTGTGAAAGATCACATAAGTACTAAAGGTACATATAACTTAGCTTAGAATACTCTGAGTTCTACTGAACCAGCTGTTGTAGCTCCTAGGGCCTAGCACACCCTAAACTACAACTCTAGCAAGGGATCAGTAGGCAAACATATAGTGTAGGTAAGTGCAACACTTACACCTCACTAGAAAAGCATGTCTACCCATGGAGAGTCTTCAGAGACTCCCCTTGTGGTTATTGACCCTCCACAGGTCACTTCAAGATATGCAGCTCTCAGTTTCCAGGAGATGAGACAAGTCTGTACCTCCAGGAAACTGAAGCAGGGGTCTAACCCCACCATTCCCTTTCTGATAGGTCTCTTAGAGACATATGATGCCAGAAAGATTTCTCAGTTACATGAGAATATGCCAGCCTTAGAGGGAACCTCTGGGGATCCAGACCTCCCCAACACTGCTACTGCAGTTGAGGAGGAGGATCAAGAGGAACTCTCTGGGGATGAGGTAGACAAAGGTCTTGAGGTAGTCAGAAGGCTAACCAGGGCCAACTTAGACTTACTTGGGCTAGGATCTGGGGGACCCCCAGTACTGACCCTAAGTAGGCCTAACCTTGGAGTTAGGAGAGATAGATCTCTTTCTAGGGACTCCAATAGATCTCTGCACTCTAATGCCTCTTCTCAGAGGAGAAGGAACTCTCCCCAGAGGAGATTGACTTCCCCTCAGAGAATGGAGCATGAGGCTAGGATGAGACAGGCTACTCTGAGGATTGAAAGGGAAGAAATTGCCCTGGCCAAAGAGAAGCTTGCCCTGGCAAGAGAGCAGCAGATGAGTGGGTTAGCTCCCACTGGTGGCAGCAATCTCCCAAGAGATAGAGAGAAGGGTTTAGATACTAAACACCTGACAAAGATAGTGCCCCCCTTTAAGCAAGGGGATGACATCCAGAAATGGATGGCTGCTTTGGAGAGGGCCTGCACTGTGCAGTGCATTCCCCAGAGTCAGTGGGCAGCTATACTGTGGGTCTCCTTTGATGGTAAAGGTAGAGATAAGCTCCTCACTACAAGAGTGGAGGATGCTAATGATTACCAGGTCCTGAAAAATGCACTGGTTGATGGGTTTGGCTTAACCACTGAGCAGTACAGGTTGCTGTTCAGAGACACCCAGAAAACTCAGTCTCAGGACTGGTCTGACTTTGTTGATTGTGCCACTAAGGCTTTGGAAGGCTGGCTACTGGGTAGCAAGGTTACTGATTTCACAGGATTGTATAATCTTATTATGAGAGAGCAAGTCTTAAATAATTGTCAGAACCAGTTATTACACCAGCACCTGGTAGACTCTGATCTGACCTCTCCACAAGAATTGGGTAAGAGGGCAGACAAATGGGTCAGAACCAGGATTAGGCCCAAGAACCAAGGTGGTGACCAGAAAAAGGAATCAACCAAGCCTCAAGAGAAGGGTGGGAATAAATCTACAGATCAAACCACATCAGGGCCCCAAAAATCCTCTGAGGGGGGTGGGTCCCAGAATCCTTCCAACAACCAGAAGAAACCTTATTGTTATCCCTGTAAACAGGTGGGTCATTTAAAAACTGACAGCAGTTGCCCAAAGAATAACAATAAGGAAAACATACCCCCAAGTAACATTCCCAAACCTCCTGTTACTACTAGTAGTAATCCCCCAGGTGGTGGGAGTGCCCCCAAGAATTTGGGTGCATTTACTTTGGGAGTTCCTGGGGACTCTGGCCTAACCAGGTCCCCTGACTTAGATACTCTTGTCTGTGAGACTGGCATGGGGTTTGCCAACTTCACAACTTGTCCCAACACTTTGGGCAAGTACAGACAGGAGCCCCTCATCAATGGTATAAAAGTTGAGGCCTATAGAGATACAGGGGCTAGCATCACTATGGTGACTGAGAGTCTAGTCCCCTCAAGGCAACTTTTACCTGGTGCCACATACCAGGTGACCAATATTGATGGAGTACAGAGAGATCATCCCATGGCAGTGGTCAATCTCAGCTGGGGAGGTGTCACTGGCCACAAGAGAGTGGCAGTGTCACCAAACTTGCCTGTAGATTGCCTACTGGGGAATGATTTAGAGCTCTCAGCCTGGGCTGAAGTTGAGCAAGAAACCCATTCTAAAATGGTAAATACCCATGGTAAGGTTAGTGGGGCAGTGATAGCCACAGCCCCAGTCCAAGATGTCCTCCCTGAACAGGTCAGGAGGGTTGTGCCAGTCACAACCCAATCTCAGACACCTTCCTTCCCAGAACAGGTTGTCAAGGCTGTCATGGTAACAGCCCACACCCAAACTGAGCCCCCTCCTGAAAAGGTTGGGAGAGTTGTGATGGCCACAGCTCAAACTCAGACAGATGATAGTGTTGTGAAGCCTGAAACTATGGATCACTCCACTCAGACAGAGAGCATTGAGGAGGAAGAGAAATCTCCCTCCCACCAGACTTTAGGAAAAGATCAGCCTCCTCAGGGAACTGATCTGACCCCTTGTGAAGAAACTGCCACAGAGGTAGTCAGGCCTAGCCTGGCAGAACCCCTGATGTCAGTGGACCCTTCCAAGATGGGACCCAGTCTGGAGCAGGTAACCTGCCCCTCTCTACCCTGCCTCAGTCAGCCCAGGGCTGTAGAGGTCAGGGAGGCCAGTGTTGGACCCCAAAGGGCCCCCTGTCCAAAAGAACCCCCCAATCAGCAGATTAAGGGCACTGAAGCTAGTAGTCCTAGCCAAGTGAAAAGAAAACAAACTCCTGAGGGATCCCCCTTAAATTTAGTTAGGGACCTCCCACAGATGGACACTGTTGGGCACAGCCAAACTTGGGACCTGAGGGCCCCAGACCTGACCTGTCCCTCCAGTAAGCCAAACAGAGGGACCCAACCTCCAGCTGTAGGTAGCCAGAGGTTGACCCTGAGAGCCCAAAACAACTCAGTCTTGGAAAGAAAGGCCTTTATGGTGGATGGTGATTGGAGGAAGCTGAGCCCAAAATTAGTGGAGCCTCACTTCAGTACTCCATTTCAGCACCAGCCTTTTACTTTGCCAAAACACACCACAGGTAGAGATTCCTTATGGTGGAGACCCTCAGACACCCTTAGGGTGAGGGATTGCTTAGTGGACCATGAGATAGGGGGTAACCATGCTCGTGCTGGTACTTCCTTATATGGCCACTCAGGCAATATAGGCTTACCTGGCAAGGCTAGCCTTATCTCCTTTCGTTTGGGGGGGGGGGGTTATGTAGGAAGGTAGATCCCTGACTATGGTTGCCCCCAACTTTTTGCCTGGTGTTTTGCTGGTTTTCTGACTTAGTTGACCTGGGGCCCTGCTATTCAGGACCCCAGGCCTACTGCTCTCTCTGTAAAATGGATTCCATGTACCTTAGGCACATATCTAATTGGATACTGAGTCACCTTATCAGTCCCTGTACAGTGTACCTTAGGTACCCAGGGCATAGGTGTACCCAGGGCCTACCAGGGGCTGCAGCATGTATTATGCCACCCCTGGCTGGCCATCCAAAACTGACACAACTGGCTGCACGACAGCTGGGGCAAGGTGGTGTACTCACCCTTTGCTTTAGATATAGTATACCTATATCTAACCCTAAAATGGACACACAGATCTCCTATCAGTCACTCCTATGGCAGGCCTTAACAATCCTGAAGGCAGAGTGCTTGGAATCGTGTGAGATGGTGCTCTGGCATGAGCTGAGCCTGTCTGCGGCTTTCGGGATCCATCCCTTAGCCGTTTCCATGATATCGCATACCATATACTCTTAAGTGCATTATAATCCTCGCGGTTATATGCCAACTCTGGTATCGCTTTATCAAAACATGTCGAGTAAGGTGTCATACGAATTGGAATACTAACCCCTCGCCAATTCTGGCGACGGGGTTAGCATTCCACCCTTCTAGAGGGACACGGCATGTATGTAACCCCTAACCCCGGTTAAAGTCAGACATAGCTTCAGCTCCCCAAAATGGATGCTGCCACCGAGACACAAGTCTGCCCTCCTGCTGCTGGGAGTCCTCCCAGAGCAGGAGGCAAGGACAAAGGGTTTCCTGCCAGGGGAGGTGCCAGCACCGTCCCAGACAGGGTTTTGTGTATTCCAGGTAGGCAGGGCTACAGAGGAAGGTGACTGCAAGTGGCACCCCGGTGCTCACTGTGCATAGGCCGGCTGAAACCAGTTCCAGGGGCACTCCAGCCCCTGGCCTGGGGAAAGCCCGCCAAGGAAGTGGGTGTAACCACCCCCCTCCTGGTCCCACCCCTAGGGCAGGACTTGGTCGCGTGCCAGCCCCCTTTTCCCAGATAAAGGTAGGGACTGGCCCCCTTCCAAATCAGATCATCTTTGGAATCAAGATACCACTTTCCACGAAAGGACTTCACGATTTCTTCCTCAAGATTCTCCCTTGTGGCTAAGGAGTAGTCACCCTGCATCCGCAGGCACCATCCAAGAACACTGCGGTCTGCTGCACGTCCTTCCTCCGGAATCCGACTGCCCAGCTCGACGAGACCCGGCTTCCCTGGCACCTCTGACCTCTACCCACCTCTACAGCACAGCTGAGAACCGTGGGTGCGACGAGACCTCGAGGGACCGGCCATCGCCAAGACTGCACGACTTCTGCACAGCAAGCCCACCGAGTAATTTCCTGGTGAGTGCTTTGGGGTCCGAGAAGCCCCCACCCTGAGCAGCTCCAGCACCGAAGAGCAGCCCCCCAGCATCTCCACAATCGGCGTGGGGCCCTTCTGCTTTTTGCTGCTCACCGCGTTGTTTGGCTACTAGCCCGCTGGCTTGTGGCCTTCCGAACGACGCCCGACGACAACACTGCTGCTAGTCTGGTTGCTCCAGACTGGCCCTTGCTTCCCTCCATCGGAGAAGTACCCTGGACCCTCCTGGTCCGGCTAAGACGCCATTTTAGGTCCACCGCGTGGGCCTTGCATTTGCCAAGACTTGTTGCCCAATCCTGGGTCCAGCGACGTCGACAGCAAGAACCTTCGTGGGACAGCTCGCACCTCCATCCTGGTCGCCGACAACGCCTCCTGGTCCGAGAGACTGCAGAGCCCAGCAGCGCCCACTCACCTGACTGCGGTGACTTCGCCCGGTGCCATCCTGGTGCCCACTTAATCACTGGCTAGTGATTCAAGAACTTGGTCCCCTCTGCTTTCAGGTTTTCTTCTTCCTTGATCCAGGCTTGGATCCATCGAACTTTTCTTCACTGGTCGCCTGCCAGCAACTTCCTTCTTCCAGGCTCCTGGTCCGGCACGAGGATTCCCGACGTCTTTTCAGACCTATGCAGCTGCAGCCCCTGGGCTAGGTAACTTCGGCATTTCGGTGCCCCAGCATAGCCTCACTATCTAAGGGTCAGGATCCACTGTCGTTTTCTCCCTACCAGGTCGGGTTCGCCCGTGAACACTAACTTTGTGAATTCTAGCTTCCATAGACTTTGTCCCGCATCCAGCGTGAGAGTGCACACTCTGCACCCGAGTTCCCTAGGCCTCCTGCTAGTAATCTAAAGGTTCAGTAGTCCAGTCCTAGCGATCCCAAAGCCTCTGAGAATCGTTACTTACCTGCTAGTAATTCGCATTCCACTTTTAGAGTATATGGTTTTTCGTGCCCCTCGGGCATTTGTGTATAACGTGCTAACTTAAGTATTTTCATAAGAGTTTTGTTGTGTGCTTAGCACCCTGTCCTCATAAAGAGTACAGGGTTGTTGTGATTCTAATAAATACACTGTTTATTTTCATAACACTTGTGTGGTGTCCTTTCACTGGGTGTTCAAGGGGTAATGTGATGGTAAAACAGCTGGCTTAACACGCCCTCTAGAGTCTTAGCCTTAGACTGCTCGTATCCATGCTACTAGGATAGCTGGTCTATAAGGTTGACTTACAACCAATCATCAATAAGGGTTGTTTGGACTGATATAAAGTGATCACTAGAATAGTGAACACTGCACATCAGGCCAACTTCTCACACTGTGCCTCATGGGAACAGTCCAGCCCGAACTGCCAAGCAATGCCTTCCCTGGACCGGAAACAAGCTTCCGAGGACCGGTTTCTGGCATTACAGCCGTCTTCAGCCCGGCTTGCTTGAATCTTGTGGCAAAGTGAGCAAGGGACTCACGTCTGAGCATACCCTGCCACACTTATGGCGGCCAAAAGCGGTACAAAAGGGGGTGGTGATGGACGGAGCATCTGAACCAATCAAACACTCACACCCAGTCAAAAGATCTGGGTTTGATCCATCACCGTTCTTTAGCCCACTCTGCCACCCCAGTTCAGACATGGCTATATGCAAATCAGTCTGACACTGTGCCTCATGGGAACAGTCCAGCCCGAACTGCCAAGCCATGCCTTCCCTGGACCGGAAACAAGCTTTCGAGGACCGGTTTCTGGCATTACAGCCGTCTTCAGCCCGGCTTGCTTGAATCCAGTGGCAAAGTGAGCAAGGGACTCACGTCTGAGCATACCCTGCCACACTTATGGCGGCCAAAAGCGGTACAAAAGGGGGTGGTGATGGACGGAGCATCTGAACCAATCAAACACTCACACCCAGTCAAAAGATCTGGGTTTGATCCATCACCGTTCTTTAGCCCACTCTGCCACCCCAGTTCAGACATGGCTATATGCAAATCAGTCTGACCCTGTGCCTCATGGGAACAGTCAAGCCCGAAATGCCAAGCCATGCCTTTCCTGGACCGGAAACAAGCTTCCGAGGACCGGTTTCTGGCATTAAAGCCGTCTTCAGCACGGCGTGCTTGAATCCAGTGGCAAAGTGAGCAAGGGACTCACGTCTGAGCATACCCTGCCACACTTATGGCGGCCAAAAGCGGTACAAAAGGGGGTGGTGATGGATGGAGCATCTGAACCAATCAAACACTCACGCCCAGTCAAAAGATCTGGGTTTGATCCATCACCGTTCTTTAGCCCACTCTGCCACCCCAGTTCAGACATGGCTATATGCAAATCAGTCTGATCCTGTGCCTCATGGGAACAGTCCAGCCCAAACTGCCAAGCCATGCCTTCCCTGGACCGGAAACAAGCTTCTGAGGACCGGTTTCTGGCATTACAGCCGTCTTCAGCCCGGCTTGCTTGAATCCAGTGGCAAAGTGAGCAAGGGACTCACGTCTGAGCATACCCTGCCACACTTATGGCGGCCAAAAGCGGTACAAAAGGGGGTGGTGATGGACGGAGCATCTGAACCAATCAAACACTCACACCCAGTCAAAAGATCTGGGTTTGATCCATCACCGTTCTTTAGCCCACTCTGTCACCCCAGTTCAGACATGGCTATATGCAAATCAGTCTGACCCTGTGTCTCATGGGAACAGTCCAGCCCGAACTGCCAAGCCATGCCTTCCCTGGACTGGAAAAAAGCTTCCGAGGACCGGTTTCTGGCATTACAGCCGTCTTCAGCCCGGCTTGCTTGAATCCAGTGGCAAAGTGAGCAAGGGACTCACGTCTGAGCATACCCTGCCACACTTATGGCGGCCAAAAGCGGTACAAAAGGGGGTGGTGATGGACGGCCATCTGAACCAATCAAACACTCACACCCAGTCAAAAGATCTGGGTTTGATCCATCACCGTTCTTTAGCCCACTCTGCCACCCCAGTTCAGGCATGGCTATATGCAAATTAGTCTGACCCTGTGCCTCATGGGAACAGTCCAGCCCGAACTGCCAAGCCATGCTTCCCCTGGACTGGAAACAAGCTTCCGAGGACTGGTTTCTGGTATTACATCCGTCTTCAGCCCGGCTTGCTTGAATCCAGTGGCAAAGTGAGCAAGGAACTCACGTCTGAGCATACCCTGCCACACTTATGGCGGCCAAAAGTGGTACAAAAGGGGGTGGTGATGGACGAAGCATCTGAACCAATCAACCACTCACACCCAGTCAAAAGATCTGGGTTTGATCCATCACCGTTCTTTAGCCCACTCTGCCACCCCAGTTCAGACATGGCTATATGCAAATCAGTCTGACCCTGTGCCTCATGGGAACAGTCCAGCCCGAACTGCCAAGCCATGCCTTCCCTGGACCGGAAAAAAGCTTCCGAGGACCGGTTTCTGGCATTACAGCCGTCTTCAGCCCGGCTTGCTTGAATCCAGTGGCAAAGTGAGCAAGGGACTCACGTCTGAGCACACCCTGCCACACTTATGGCGGCCAAAAGCGATACAAAAGGGGTGGTGATGGACGGAGCATCTGAACCAATCAAACACTCACACCTAGTCAAAAGATCTGGGTTTGATCCATCACCGTTCTTTAGCCCACTCTGCCACCCCAGTTCAGACATGGCTATATGCAAATTAGTCTGACCCTGTGCCTCATGGGAACAGTCCAGCCCGAACTGCCAAGCCATGCCTTCCCTGGACCGGAAACAAGCTTCCAAGGACCGGTTTCTGGTATTACAGCCGTCTTCAGCCCGGCTTGCTTGAATCCAGTGGCAAAGTGAGCAAGGGACTCACATCTGAGCATACCCTGCCACACTTATGGCGGCCAAAAGCGGTACAAATGGGGGTGGTGATGGACGGAGCATCTGAACCAATCAAACGCTCACACCCAGTCAAAAGTTCTGGGTTTGATCCATCACCGTTCTTTAGCCCACTCTGCCACCCCAGTTCAGACATGGCTATATGCAAATCAGTCTGACCCTGTGCCTCATGGGAACAGTCCAGCCCAAACTGCCAAGCCATGCCTTCCCTGGACCGGAAACAAGCTTCTGAGGACCGGTTTCTGGCATTACAGCCGTCTTCAGCCCGGCTTGCTTGAATCCAGTGGCAAAGTGAGCAAGGGACTCACGTCTGAGCATACCCTGCCACACTTATGGCGGCCAAAAGCGGTACAAAAGGGGGTGGTGATGGACGGAGCATCTGAACCAATCAAACACTCACACCCAGTCAAAAGATCTGGGTTTGATCCATCACCGTTCTTTAGCCCACTCTGTCACCCCAGTTCAGACATGGCTATATGCAAATCAGTCTGACCCTGTGTCTCATGGGAACAGTCCAGCCCGAACTGCCAAGCCATGCCTTCCCTGGACTGGAAAAAAGCTTCCGAGGACCGGTTTCTGGCATTACAGCCGTCTTCAGCCCGGCTTGCTTGAATCCAGTGGCAAAGTGAGCAAGGGACTCACGTCTGAGCATACCCTGCCACACTTATGGCGGCCAAAAGCGGTACAAAAGGGGGTGGTGATGGACGGCCATCTGAACCAATCAAACACTCACACCCAGTCAAAAGATCTGGGTTTGATCCATCACCGTTCTTTAGCCCACTCTGCCACCCCAGTTCAGGCATGGCTATATGCAAATTAGTCTGACCCTGTGCCTCATGGGAACAGTCCAGCCCGAACTGCCAAGCCATGCTTCCCCTGGACCGGAAACAAGCTTCCGAGGACTGGTTTCTGGTATTACATCCGTCTTCAGCCCGGCTTGCTTGAATCCAGTGGCAAAGTGAGCAAGGAACTCACGTCTGAGCATACCCTGCCACACTTATGGCGGCCAAAAGTGGTACAAAAGGGGGTGGTGATGGACGAAGCATCTGAACCAATCAACCACTCACACCCAGTCAAAAGATCTGGGTTTGATCCATCACCGTTCTTTAGCCCACTCTGCCACCCCAGTTCAGACATGGCTATATGCAAATCAGTCTGACCCTGTGCCTCATGGGAACAGTCCAGCCCGAACTGCCAAGCCATGCCTTCCCTGGACCGGAAAAAAGCTTCCGAGGACCGGTTTCTGGCATTACAGCCGTCTTCAGCCCGGCTTGCTTGAATCCAGTGGCAAAGTGAGCAAGGGCCTCACGTCTGAGCACACCCTGCCACACTTATGGCGGCCAAAAGCGATACAAAAGGGGTGGTGATGGACGGAGCATCTGAACCAATCAAACACTCACACCTAGTCAAAAGATCTGGGTTTGATCCATCACCGTTCTTTAGCCCACTCTGCCACCCCAGTTCAGACATGGCTATATGCAAATTAGTCTGACCCTGTGCCTCATGGGAACAGTCCAGCCCGAACTGCCAAGCCATGCCTTCCCTGGACCGGAAACAAGCTTCCAAGGACCGGTTTCTGGTATTACAGCCGTCTTCAGCCCGGCTTGCTTGAATCCAGTGGCAAAGTGAGCAAGGGACTCACATCTGAGCATACCCTGCCACACTTATGGCGGCCAAAAGCGGTACAAATGGGGGTGGTGATGGACGGAGCATCTGAACCAATCAAACGCTCACACCCAGTCAAAAGTTCTGGGTTTGATCCATCACCGTTCTTTAGCCCACTCTGCCACCCCAGTTCAGACATGGCTATATGCAAATCAGTCTGACCCTGTGCCTCATGGGAACAGTCCAGCCCAAACTGCCAAGCCATGCCTTCGCTGGACCGGAAACAAGCTTCTGAGGACCGGTTTCTGGCATTACAGCCGTCTTCAGCCCGGCTTGCTTGAATCCAGTGGCAAAGTGAGCAAGGGACTCACGTCTGAGCATACCCTGCCACACTTATGGCGGCCAAAAGCGGTACAAAAGGGGGTGGTGATGGACGGAGCATCTGAACCAATCAAACACTCACACCCAGTCAAAAGATCTGGGTTTGATCCATCACCGTTCTTTAGCCCACTCTGCCACCCCAGTTCAGACATGGCTATATGCAAATCAGTCTGACCCTGTGCCTCATGGGAACAGTCCAGCCCGAACTGCCAAGCAATGCCTTCCCTGGACCGGAAACAAGCTTCCGAGGACCGGTTTCTGGCATTACAGCCGTCTTCAGCCCGGCTTGCTTGAATCTTGTGGCAAAGTGAGCAAGGGACTCACGTCTGAGCATACCCTGCCACACTTATGGCGGCCAAAAGCGGTACAAAAGGGGGTGGTGATGGACGGAGCATCTGAACCAATCAAACACTCACACCCAGTCAAAAGATCTGGGTTTGATCCATCACCGTTCTTTAGCCCACTCTGCCACCCCAGTTCAGACATGGCTATATGCAAATCAGTCTGACCCTGTGCCTCATGGGAACAGTCCAGCCCAAACTGCCAAGCCATGCCTTCCCTGGACCGGAAACAAGCTTCTGAGGACCGGTTTCTGGCATTACAGCCGTGTTCAGCCCGGCTTGCTTGAATCCAGTGGCAAAGTGAGCAAGGGACTCACGTCTGAGCATACCCTGCCACACTTATGGCGGCCAAAAGCGGTACAAAAGGGGGTGGTGATGGACGGAGCATCTGAACCAATCAAACACTCACACCCAGTCAAAAGATCTGGGTTTGATCCATCACCGTTCTTTAGCCCACTCTGCCACCCCAGTTCAGACATGGCTATATGCAAATCAGTCTGACACTGTGCCTCATGGGAACAGTCCAGCCCGAACTGCCAAGCCATGCCTTCCCTGGACCGGAAACAAGCTTTCGAGGACCGGTTTCTGGCATTACAGCCGTCTTCAGCCCGGCTTGCTTGAATCCAGTGGCAAAGTGAGCAAGGGACTCACGTCTGAGCATACCCTGCCACACTTATGGCGGCCAAAAGCGGTACAAAAGGGGGTGGTGATGGACGGAGCATCTGAACCAATCAAACACTCACACCCAGTCAAAAGATCTGGGTTTGATCCATCACCGTTCTTTAGCCCACTCTGCCACCCCAGTTCAGACATGGCTATATGCAAATCAGTCTGACCCTGTGCCTCATGGGAACAGTCAAGCCCGAAATGCCAAGCCATGCCTTCCCTGGACCGGAAACAAGCTTCCGAGGACCGGTTTCTGGCATTAAAGCCGTCTTCAGCACCGCGTGCTTGAATCCAGTGGCAAAGTGAGCAAGGGACTCACGTCTGAGCATACCCTGCCACACTTATGGCGGCCAAAAGCGGTACAAAAGGGGGTGGTGATGGACGGAGCATCTGAACCAATCAAACGCTCACACCCAGTCAAAAGATCTGGGTTTGATCCATCACCGTTCTTTAGCCCACTCTGCCACCCCAGTTCAGACATGGCTATATGCAAATCAGTTTGACCCTGTGCCTCATGGGAACAGTCCAGCCCAAACTGCCAAGCCATGCCTTCCCTGGACCGGAAACAAGCTTCTGAGGACCGGTTTCTGGCATTACAGCCGTCTTCAGCCCGGCTTGCTTGAATCCAGTGGCAAAGTGAGCAAGGGACTCACGTCTGAGCATACCCTGCCACACTTATGGCGGCCAAAAGCGGTACAAAAGGGGGTGGTGATGGACGGAGCATCTGAACCAATCAAACACTCACACCCAGTCAAAAGATCTGGGTTTGATCCATCACCGTTCTTTAGCCCACTCTGCCACCCCAGTTCAGACATGGCTATATGCAAATCAGTCTGACACTGTGCCTCATGGGTACAGTCCAGCCCGAACTGCCAAGCCATGCCTTCCCTGGACCGGAAACAAGCTTTCGAGGACCGGTTTCTGGCATTACAGCCGTCTTCAGCCCGGCTTGCTTGAATCCAGTGGCAAAGTGAGCAAGGGACTCACGTCTGAGCATACCCTGCCACACTTATGGCGGCCAAAAGCGGTACAAAAGGGGGTGGTGATGGACGGAGCATCTGAACCAATCAAACACTCACACCCAGTCAAAAGATCTGGGTTTGATCCATCACCGTTCTTTAGCCCACTCTGCCACCCCAGTTCAGACATGGCTATATGCAAATCAGTCTGACCCTGTGCCTCATGGGAACAGTCCAGCCCGAACTGCCAAGCCATGCCTTCCCTGGACCGGAAACAAGCTTTCGAGGACCGGTTTCTGGCATTACAGCCGTCTTCAGCCCGGCTTGCTTGAATCCAGTGGCAAAGTGAGCAAGGGACTCACGTCTGAGCATACCCTGCCACACTTATGGCGGCCAAAAGCGGTACAAAAGGGGGTGGTGATGGACGGAGCATCTGAACCAATCAAACACTCACACCCAGTCAAAAGATCTGGGTTTGATCCATCACCGTTCTTTAGCCCACTCTGCCCCCCCAGTTCAGACATGGCTATATGCAAATCAGTCTGACCCTGTGCCTCATGGGAACAGTCAAGCCCGAAATGCCAAGCCATGCCTTCCCTGGACCGGAAACAAGCTTCCGAGGACCGGTTTCTGTCATTAAAGCCGTCTTCAGCACCGCGTGCTTGAATCCAGTGGCAAAGTGAGCAAGGGACTCACGTCTGAGCATACCCTGCCACACTTATGGCGGCCAAAAGCGGTACAAAAGGGGGTGGTGATGGACGGAGCATCTGAACCAATCAAACGCTCACACCCAGTCAAAAGATCTGGGTTTGATCCATCACCGTTCTTTAGCCCACTCTGCCACCCCAGTTCAGACATGGCTATATGCAAATCAGTCTGACCCTGAGCCTCATGGGAACAGTCCAGCCCAAACTGCCAAGCCATGCCTTCCCTGGACCGGAAACAAGCTTCTGAGGACCGGTTTCTGGCATTACAGCCGTCTTCAGCCCGGCTTGCTTGAATCCAGTGGCAAAGTGAGCAAGGGACTCACATCTGAGCATACCCTGCCACACTTATGGCGGCCAAAAGCGGTACAAAAGGGGGTGGTGATGGACGGAGCATCTGAACCAATCAAACGCTCACACCCAGTCAAAAGATCTGGGTTTGATCCATCACCGTTCTTTAGCCCACTCTGCCACCCCAGTTCAGACATGGCTATATGCAAATCAGTCTGACCCTGTGCCTCATGGGAACAGTCCAGCCCAAACTGCCAAGCCATGCCTTCCCTGGACCGGAAACAAGCTTCTGAGGACCGGTTTCTGGCATTACAGCCGTCTTCAGCCCGGCTTGCTTGAATCCAGTGGCAAAGTGAGCAAGGGACTCACGTCTGAGCATACCCTGCCACACTTATGGCGGCCAAAAGTGGTACAAAAGGGGGTGGTGATGGACGAAGCATCTGAACCAATCAACCACTCACACCCAGTCAAAAGATCTGGGTTTGATCCATCACCGTTCTTTAGCCCACTCTGCCACCCCAGTTCAGACATGGCTATATGCAAATCAGTCTGACCCTGTGCCTCATGGGAACAGTCCAGCCCGAACTGCCAAGCCATGCCTTCCCTGGACCGGAAAAAAGCTTCCGAGGACCGGTTTCTGGCATTACAGCCGTCTTCAGCCCGGCTTGCTTGAATCCAGTGGCAAAGTGAGCAAGGGCCTCACGTCTGAGCACACCCTGCCACACTTATGGCGGCCAAAAGCGATACAAAAGGGGTGGTGATGGACGGAGCATCTGAACCAATCAAACACTCACACCTAGTCAAAAGATCTGGGTTTGATCCATCACCGTTCTTTAGCCCACTCTGCCACCCCAGTTCAGACATGGCTATATGCAAATTAGTCTGACCCTGTGCCTCATGGGAACAGTCCAGCCCGAACTGCCAAGCCATGCCTTCCCTGGACCGGAAACAAGCTTCCAAGGACCGGTTTCTGGTATTACAGCCGTCTTCAGCCCGGCTTGCTTGAATCCAGTGGCAAAGTGAGCAAGGGACTCACATCTGAGCATACCCTGCCACACTTATGGCGGCCAAAAGCGGTACAAATGGGGGTGGTGATGGACGGAGCATCTGAACCAATCAAACGCTCACACCCAGTCAAAAGTTCTGGGTTTGATCCATCACCGTTCTTTAGCCCACTCTGCCACCCCAGTTCAGACATGGCTATATGCAAATCAGTCTGACCCTGTGCCTCATGGGAACAGTCCAGCCCAAACTGCCAAGCCATGCCTTCCCTGGACCGGAAACAAGCTTCTGAGGACCGGTTTCTGGCATTACAGCCGTCTTCAGCCCGGCTTGCTTGAATCCAGTGGCAAAGTGAGCAAGGGACTCACGTCTGAGCATACCCTGCCACACTTATGGCGGCCAAAAGCGGTACAAAAGGGGGTGGTGATGGACGGAGCATCTGAACCAATCAAACACTCACACCCAGTCAAAAGATCTGGGTTTGATCCATCACCGTTCTTTAGCCCACTCTGCCACCCCAGTTCAGACATGGCTATATGCAAATCAGTCTGACCCTGTGCCTCATGGGAACAGTCCAGCCCGAACTGCCAAGCAATGCCTTCCCTGGACCGGAAACAAGCTTCCGAGGACCGGTTTCTGGCATTACAGCCGTCTTCAGCCCGGCTTGCTTGAATCTTGTGGCAAAGTGAGCAAGGGACTCACGTCTGAGCATACCCTGCCACACTTATGGCGGCCAAAAGCGGTACAAAAGGGGGTGGTGATGGACGGAGCATCTGAACCAATCAAACACTCACACCCAGTCAAAAGATCTGGGTTTGATCCATCACCGTTCTTTAGCCCACTCTGCCACCCCAGTTCAGACATGGCTATATGCAAATCAGTCTGACCCTGTGCCTCATGGGAACAGTCCAGCCCAAACTGCCAAGCCATGCCTTCCCTGGACCGGAAACAAGCTTCTGAGGACCGGTTTCTGGCATTACAGCCGTGTTCAGCCCGGCTTGCTTGAATCCAGTGGCAAAGTGAGCAAGGGACTCACGTCTGAGCATACCCTGCCACACTTATGGCGGCCAAAAGCGGTACAAAAGGGGGTGGTGATGGACGGAGCATCTGAACCAATCAAACACTCACACCCAGTCAAAAGATCTGGGTTTGATCCATCACCGTTCTTTAGCCCACTCTGCCACCCCAGTTCAGACACGGCTATATGCAAATCAGTCTGACACTGTGCCTCATGGGAACAGTCCAGCCCGAACTGCCAAGCCATGCCTTCCCTGGACCGGAAACAAGCTTTCGAGGACCGGTTTCTGGCATTACAGCCGTCTTCAGCCCGGCTTGCTTGAGTCCAGTGGCAAAGTGAGCAAGGGACTCACGTCTGAGCATACCCTGCCACACTTATGGCGGCCAAAAGCGGTACAAAAGGGGGTGGTGATGGACGGAGCATCTGAACCAATCAAACACTCACACCCAGTCAAAAGATCTGGGTTTGATCCATCACCGTTCTTTAGCCCACTCTGCCACCCCAGTTCAGACATGGCTATATGCAAATCAGTCTGACCCTGTGCCTCATGGGAACAGTCAAGCCCGAAATGCCAAGCCATGCCTTCCCTGGACCGGAAACAAGCTTCCGAGGACCGGTTTCTGGCATTAAAGCCGTCTTCAGCACCGCGTGCTTGAATCCAGTGGCAAAGTGAGCAAGGGACTCACGTCTGAGCATACCCTGCCACACTTATGGCGGCCAAAAGCGGTACAAAAGGGGGTGGTGATGGACGGAGCATCTGAACCAATCAAACGCTCACACCCAGTCAAAAGATCTGGGTTTGATCCATCACCGTTCTTTAGCCCACTCTGCCACCCCAGTTCAGACATGGCTATATGCAAATCAGTCTGACCCTGTGCCTCATGGGAACAGTCCAGCCCAAACTGCCAAGCCATGCCTTCCCTGGACCGGAAACAAGCTTCTGAGGACCGGTTTCTGGCATTACAGCCGTCTTCAGCCCGGCTTGCTTGAATCCAGTGGCAAAGTGAGCAAGGGACTCACGTCTGAGCATACCCTGCCACACTTATGGCGGCCAAAAGCGGTACAAAAGGGGGTGGTGATGGACGGAGCATCTGAACCAATCAAACACTCACACCCAGTCAAAAGATCTGGGTTTGATCCATCACCGTTCTTTAGCCCACTCTGCCACCCCAGTTCAGACATGGCTATATGCAAATCAGTCTGACACTGTGCCTCATGGGTACAGTCCAGCCCGAACTGCCAAGCCATGCCTTCCCTGGACCGGAAACAAGCTTTCGAGGACCGGTTTCTGGCATTACAGCCGTCTTCAGCCCGGCTTGCTTGAATCCAGTGGCAAAGTGAGCAAGGGACTCACGTCTGAGCATACCCTGCCACACTTATGGCGGCCAAAAGCGGTACAAAAGGGGGTGGTGATGGACGGAGCATCTGAACCAATCAAACACTCACACCCAGTCAAAAGATCTGGGTTTGATCCATCACCGTTCTTTAGCCCACTCTGCCACCCCAGTTCAGACATGGCTATATGCAAATCAGTCTGACCCTGTGCCTCATGGGAACAGTCCAGCCCGAACTGCCAAGCCATGCCTTCCCTGGACCGGAAACAAGCTTTCGAGGACCGGTTTCTGGCATTACAGCCGTCTTCAGCCCGGCTTGCTTGAATCCAGTGGCAAAGTGAGCAAGGGACTCACGTCTGAGCATACCCTGCCACACTTATGGCGGCCAAAAGCGGTACAAAAGGGGGTGGTGATGGACGGAGCATCTGAACCAATCAAACACTCACACCCAGTCAAAAGATCTGGGTTTGATCCATCATTGTTCTTTAGCCCACTCTGCCCCCCCAGTTCAGACATGGCTATATGCAAATCAGTCTGACCCTGTGCCTCATGGGAACAGTCAAGCCCGAAATGCCAAGCCATGCCTTCCCTGGACCGGAAACAAGCTTCCGAGGACCGGTTTCTTTCATTAAAGCCGTCTTCAGCACCGCGTGCTTGAATCCAGTGGCAAAGTGAGCAAGGGACTCACGTCTGAGCATACCCTGCCACACTTATGGCGGCCAAAAGCGGTACAAAAGGGGGTGGTGATGGACGGAGCATCTGAACCAATCAAACGCTCACACCCAGTCAAAAGATCTGGGTTTGATCCATCACCGTTCTTTAGCCCACTCTGCCACCCCAGTTCAGACATGGCTATATGCAAATCAGTCTGACCCTGAGCCTCATGGGAACAGTCCAGCCCAAACTGCCAAGCCATGCCTTCCCTGGACCGGAAACAAGCTTCTGAGGACCGGTTTCTGGCATTACAGCCGTCTTCAGCCCGGCTTGCTTGAATCCAGTGGCAAAGTGAGCAAGGGACTCACATCTGAGCATACCCTGCCACACTTATGGCGGCCAAAAGCGGTACAAAAGGGGGTGGTGATGGACGGAGCATCTGAACCAATCAAACGCTCACACCCAGTCAAAAGATCTGGGTTTGATCCATCACCGTTCTTTAGCCCACTCTGCCACCCCAGTTCAGACATGGCTATATGCAAATCAGTCTGACCCTGTGCCTCATGGGAACAGTCCAGCCCAAACTGCCAAGCCATGCCTTCCCTGGACCGGAAACAAGCTTCTGAGGACCGGTTTCTGGCATTACAGCCGTCTTCAGCCCGGCTTGCTTGAATCCAGTGGCAAAGTGAGCAAGGGACTCACGTCTGAGCATACCCTGCCACACTTATGGCGGCCAAAAGCGGTACAAAAGGGGGTGGTGATGGACGGAGCATCTGAACCAATCAAACACTCACACCCAGTCAAAAGATCTGGGTTTGATCCATCACCGTTCTTTAGCCCACTCTGCCACCCCAGTTCAGACATGGCTACATGCAAATCAGTCTGACCCTGTGCCTCATGGGAACAGTCCAGCCCGAACTGCCAAGCAATGCCTTCCCTGGACCGGAAACAAGCTTCCGAGGACCGGTTTCTGGCATTACAGCCGTCTTCAGCCCGGCTTGCTTGAATCTTGTGGCAAAGTGAGCAAGGGACTCACGTCTGAGCATACCCTGCCACACTTATGGCGGCCAAAAGCGGTACAAAAGGGGGTGGTGATGGACGGAGCATCTGAACCAATCAAACACTCACACCCAGTCAAAAGATCTGGGTTTGATCCATCACCGTTCTTTAGCCCACTCTGCCACCCCAGTTCAGACATGGCTACATGCAAATCAGTCTGACCCTGTGCCTCATGGGAACAGTCCAGCCCGAACTGCCAAGCAATGCCTTCCCTGGACCGGAAACAAGCTTCCGAGGACCGGTTTCTGGCATTACAGCCGTCTTCAGCCCGGCTTGCTTGAATCTTGCGGCAAAGTGAGCAAGGGACTCACGTCTCAGCATACCCTGCCACACTTATGGCGGCCAAAAGCGGTACAAAAGGGGGTGGTGATGGACGGAGCATCTGAACCAATCAAACACTCACACCCAGTCAAAAGATCTGGGTTTGATCCATCACCGTTCTTTAGCCGATTCTGCCACCCCAGTTCAGACATGGCTATATGCAAATCAGTCTGACCCTGTGCCTCATGGGAACAGTCCAGCCCAAACTGCCAAGCCATGCCTTCCCTGGACCGGAAACAAGCTTCCGAGGACCGGTTTCTGGCATTACAGCAGTCATCAGCCCGGCTTGCTTGAATCCAGTGGCAAAGTGAGCAAGGGACTCACGTCTGAGCATACCCTGCCACACTTATGGTGGCCAAAAGCGGTACAAAAGGGGGTGGTGATGGACGGAGCATCTGAACCAATCAAACACTCACACCCAGTCAAAAGATCTGGGTTTGATCCATCACCGTTCTTTAGCCCACTCTGCCACCCCAGTTCAGACATGGCTATATGCAAATTAGTCTGACCCTGTGCCTCATGGGAACAGTCCAGCCCGAACTGCCAAGCCATGCCTTCCCTGGACCGGAAACAAGCTTCCGAGGACCGGTTTCTGGTATTACAGCCGTCTTCAGCCCGGCTTGCTTGAATCCAGTGGCAAAGTGAGCAAGGGACTCACGTCTCAGCATACCCTGCCACACTTATGGCGGCCAAAAGCGGTACAAAAGGGGGTGGTGATGGACGGAGCATCTGAACCAATCAAACACTCACACCCAGTCAAAAGATCTGGGTTTGATCCATCACCGTTCTTTAGCCGATTCTGCCACCCCAGTTCAGACATGGCTATATGCAAATCAGTCTGACACTGTGCCTCATGGGAACAGTCCAGCCCAAACTGCCAAGCCATGCCTTCCCTGGACCGGAAACCAGCTTCCGAGGACCGGTTTCTGGCATTACAGCAGTCATCAGCCCGGCTTGCTTGAATCCAGTGGCAAAGTGAGCAAGGGACTCACGTCTGAGCATACCCTGCCACACTTATGGTGGCCAAAAGCGGTACAAAAGGGGGTGGTGATGGACCGAGCATCTGAACCAATCAAACACTCACACCCAGTCAAAAGATCTGGGTTTGATCCATCACCGTTCTTTAGCCCACTCTGCCACCCCAGTTCAGACATGGCTATATGCAAATCAGTCTGACCCTGTGCCTCATGGGAACAGTCCAGCCCGAACTGCCAAGCCATGCCTTCCCTGGACCGGAAACAAGCTTCCGAGGACCGATTTCTGGCATTACAGCCGTCTTCAGCCCGGCTTGCTTGAATCCAGTGGCAAAGTGAGCAAGGGACTCACGTCTGAGCATACCCTGCCACACTTATGGCGGCCAAAAGCGGTACAAAAGGGGGTGGTGATGGACGGAGCATCTGAACCAATCAAACACTCACACCCAGTCAAAAGATCTGGGTTTGATCCATCACCGTTCTTTAGCCCACTCTGCCACCCCAGTTCAGACATTGCTATATGCAAATCAGTCTGACCCTGTGCCTCATGGGAACAGTCCATCCCGAACTGCCAAGCCATGCCTTCCCTGGACCGGAAACAAGCTTCCGAGGACCGGTTTCTGGCATTGCAGCCGTCTTCAGCCCGGCGTGCTTGAATCCAGTGGCAAAGTGAGCAAGGGACTCACGTCTGAGCATACCCTGCCACACTTATGGCGGCCAAAAGCGGTACAAAAGGGGGTGGTGATGGATGGAGCATCTGAACCAATCAAACACTCACACCCAGTCAAAAGATCTGAGTTTGATCCATCACCGTTCTTTAGCCCACTTTGCCACCCCAGTTCAGACATGGCTATATGCAAATCAGTCTGACCCTGTGCCTCATCGGAACAGTCCAGCCCGAACTGCCAAGCCATGCCTTCCCTGGACCGGAAACAAGCTTCCGAGGACCGGTTTCTGGCATTACAGCCGTCTTCAGCCCGGCGTGCTTGAATCCAGTGGCAAAGTGAGGAAGGGACTCATGTCTGAGCATACCCTGCCACACTTATGGTGGCCAAAAGCGGTACAAAAGGGGGTGGTGATGGACGGAGCATCTGAACCAATCAAACACTCACACCCAGTCAAAAGATCTGGGTTTGATCCATCACTGTTCTTTAGCCCACTCTGCCACCCCAGTTCAGACATGGCTATATGCAAATCATTCTGACCCTGTGCCTCATGGGAACAGTCGAGCCCGAAATGCCAAGCCATGCCTTCCCTGAACCGGAAAAAAGCTTCCGAGGACCGGTTTCAGGCATTACAGCCGTCTGCACCCCGGCTTGCTTGAATCCAGTGGCAAAGTGAGCAAGGGACTCACGTCTGAGCATACCCTGCCACACATATCGCGGCCAAAAGTGGTACAAAAGGGGGTGGTGATGGACGGAGCATCTGAACCAATCAACCACTCACACCCAGTCAAAAGATCTGGGTTTGATCCATCACCGTTCTTTAGCCCACTCTGCCACCCCAGTTCAGACATGGCTATATGCAAATTAGTCTGACCCTGTGCCTCATGGGAACAGTCCAGCCCGAACTGCCAAGCCATGCCTTCCCTGGACCGGAAAAAAGCTTCCGAGGACCGGTTTCTGGCATTACAGCCGTCTTCTGCCCGGCTTGCTTGAATCCAGTGGCAAAGTGAGCAAGGGACTCACGTCTGAGCACACCCTGCCACACTTATGACGGCCAAAAGCGATACAAAAGGGGGTGGTGATGGACGGAGCATCTGAACCAATCAAACACTCACACCCAGTCAAAAGATCTGGGTTTGATCCATCACCGTTCTTTAGCCCACTCTGCCACCCCAGTTCAGACATGGCTATATGCAAATTAGTCTGACCCTGTGCCTCATGGGAACAGTCCAGCCCGAACTGCCAAGCCATGCCTTCCCTGGACCGGAAACAAGCTTCCGAGGACCGGTTTCTGGTATTACAGCCGTCTTCAGCCCGGCATGCTTGAATCCAGTGGCAAAGTGAGCAAGGGACTCACGTCTGAGCACACCCTGCCACACTTATGGCGGCAAAAGCGATACAAAAGGGGTGGTGATGGACGGAGCATCTGAACCAATCAAACACTCACACCTAGTCAAAAGATCTGGGTTTGATCCATCACCGTTCTTTAGCCCACTCTGCCACCCCAGTTCAGACATGGCTATATGCAAATTAGTCTGACCCTGTGCCTCATGGGAACAGTCCAGCCCGAACTGCCAAGCCATGCCTTCCCTGGACCGGAAACAAGCTTCCAAGGACCGGTTTCTGGTATTACAGCCGTCTTCAGCCCGGCTTGCTTGAATCCAGTGGCAAAGTGAGCAGGGGACTCACGTCTCAGCATACCCTGCCACACTTATGGCGGCCTAAAGCGGTACAAAAGGGGGTGGTGATGGACGGAGCATCTGAACCAATCAAAAACTCACACCTAGTCAAAAGATCTGGGTTTGATCCATCACCGTTCTTTAGCCCACTCTGCCACCCCAGTTCAGACATGGCTATATGCAAATTAGTCTGACCCTGTGCCTCATGGGAACAGTCGGGCCCGAACTGCCAAGCCATGCCTTCCCTGGACCGGAAACAAGCTTCCGAGGACCGGTTTCTGGTATTACAGCCGTCTTCAATTCGGCTTGCTTGAATCCAGTGGCAAAGTGAGCAAGGGACTCACGTCTCAGCATACCCTGCCACACTTATGGCGGCCAAAAGCGGTACAAAAGGGGGTGGTGATGGACGGAGCATCTGAACCAATCAAACACTCACACCCAGTCAAAAGATCTGGGTTTGATCCATCACCGTTCTTTAGCCGATTCTGCCACCCCAGTTCAGACATGGCTATATGCAAATCAGTCTGACCCTGTGCCTCATGGGAACAGTCCAGCCCAAACTGCCAAGCCATGCCTTCCCTGGACCGGAAACAAGCTTCCGAGGACCGGTTTCTGGCATTACAGCAGTCATCAGCCCGGCTTGCTTGAATCCAGTGGCAAAGTGAGCAAGGGACTCACGTCTGAGCATACCCTGCCACACTTATGGTGGCCAAAAGCGGTACAAAAGGGGGTGGTGATGGACGGAGCATCTGAACCAATCAAACACTCACACCCAGTCAAAAGATCTGGGTTTGATCCATCACCGTTCTTTAGCCCACTCTGCCACCCCAGTTCAGACATGGCTATATGCAAATCAGTCTGACCCTGTGCCTCATGGGAACAGTCCAGCCCGAACTGCCAAGCCATGCCTTCCCTGGACCGGAAACAAGCTTCCGAGGACCGATTTCTGGCATTACAGCCGTCTTCAGCCCGGCTTGCTTGAATCCAGTGGCAAAGTGAGCAAGGGACTCACGTCTGAGCATACCCTGCCACACTTATGGCGGCCAAAAGCGGTACAAAAGGGGGTGGTGATGGACGGAGCATCTGAACCAATCAAACACTCACACCCAGTCAAAAGATCTGGGTTTGATCCATCACCGTTCTTTAGCCCACTCTGCCACCCCAGTTCAGACATTGCTATATGCAAATCAGTCTGACCCTGTGCCTCATGGGAACAGTCCATCCCGAACTGCCAAGCCATGCCTTCCCTGGACCGGAAACAAGCTTCCGAGGACCGGTTTCTGGCATTGCAGCCGTCTTCAGCCCGGCGTGCTTGAATCCAGTGGCAAAGTGAGCAAGGGACTCACGTCTGAGCATACCCTGCCACACTTATGGCGGCCAAAAGCGGTACAAAAGGGGGTGGTGATGGATGGAGCATCTGAACCAATCAAACACTCACACCCAGTCAAAAGATCTGAGTTTGATCCATCACCGTTCTTTAGCCCACTTTGCCACCCCAGTTCAGACATGGCTATATGCAAATCAGTCTGACCCTGTGCCTCATCGGAACAGTCCAGCCCGAACTGCCAAGCCATGCCTTCCCTGGACCGGAAACAAGCTTCCGAGGACCGGTTTCTGGCATTACAGCCGTCTTCAGCCCGGCGTGCTTGAATCCAGTGGCAAAGTGAGGAAGGGACTCATGTCTGAGCATACCCTGCCACACTTATGGTGGCCAAAAGCGGTACAAAAGGGGGTGGTGATGGACGGAGCATCTGAACCAATCAAACACTCACACCCAGTCAAAAGATCTGGGTTTGATCCATCACTGTTCTTTAGCCCACTCTGCCACCCCAGTTCAGACATGGCTATATGCAAATCAGTCTGACCCTGTGCCTCATGGGAACAGTCGAGCCCGAAATGCCAAGCCATGCCTTCCCTGAACCGGAAAAAAGCTTCCGAGGACCGGTTTCAGGCATTACAGCCGTCTGCAGCCCGGCTTGCTTGAATCCAGTGGCAAAGTGAGCAAGGGACTCACGTCTGAGCATACCCTGCCACACATATCGCGGCCAAAAGTGGTACAAAAGGGGGTGGTGATGGACGGAGCATCTGAACCAATCAACCACTCACACCCAGTCAAAAGATCTGGGTTTGATCCATCACCGTTCTTTAGCCCACTCTGCCACCCCAGTTCAGACATGGCTATATGCAAATTAGTCTGACCCTGTGCCTCATGGGAACAGTCCAGCCCGAACTGCCAAGCCATGCCTTCCCTGGACCGGAAAAAAGCTTCCGAGGACCGGTTTCTGGCATTACAGCCGTCTTCTGCCCGGCTTGCTTGAATCCAGTGGCAAAGTGAGCAAGGGACTCACGTCTGAGCACACCCTGCCACACTTATGACGGCCAAAAGCGATACAAAAGGGGGTGGTGATGGACGGAGCATCTGAACCAATCAAACACTCACACCCAGTCAAAAGATCTGGGTTTGATCCATCACCGTTCTTTAGCCCACTCTGCCACCCCAGTTCAGACATGGCTATATGCAAATTAGTCTGACCCTGTGCCTCATGGGAACAGTCCAGCCCGAACTGCCAAGCCATGCCTTCCCTGGACCGGAAACAAGCTTCCGAGGACCGGTTTCTGGTATTACAGCCGTCTTCAGCCCGGCTTGCTTGAATCCAGTGGCAAAGTGAGCAAGGGACTCACGTCTGAGCATACCCTGCCACACTTATGGCGGCCAAAAGCGGTACAAAAGGGGGTGGTGATGGACGGAGCATCTGAACCAATCAAACACTCACACCCAGTCAAAAGATCTGGGTTTGATCCATCACCGTTCTTTAGCCCACTCTGCCACCCCAGTTCAGACAGGGCTATATGCAAATCAGTCTGACCCTGTGCCTCATGGGAACAGTCCAGCCCGAACTGCCAAGCCATGCCTTCCCTGGACCGGAAACAAGCTTCCGAGGACCGGTTTCTGGTATTACAGCCGTCTTCAGCCCGGCTTGCTTGAATCCAGTGGCAAAGTGAGCAAGGGACTCACGTCTGAGCATACCCTGCCACACTTATGGCGGCCAAAAGCGTTACAAAAGGGGGTGGTGATGGACGGAGCATCTGAACCAATCAAACACTCACACCCAGTCAAAAGATCTGTGTTTGATCCATCACCGTTCTTTAGCCCACTCTGCCACCCCAGTTCAGACATGGCTATATGCAAATCAGTCTGACCCTGTGCCTCATGGGAACAGTCCAGCCCGAACTGCCAAGCCATGCCTTCCCTGGACCGGAAAAAAGCTTCCAAGGACCGGTTTCTGGCATTACAGCCGTCTTCAGCCCGGTTTGCTTGAATCCAGTGGCAAAGTGAGCAAGGGACTCACGTCTGAGCATACCCTGCCACACTTATGGCGGCCAAAAGCGGTACAAAAGGGGGTGGTGATGGACGGAGCATCTAAACCAATCAAACACTCACACCCAGTCAAAAGATCTGGGTTTGATCCATCACCGTTCTTTAGCCCACTCTGCCACCCCAGTTCAGACATGGCTATATGCAAATCAGTCTGACCCTGGGCCTCATGGGAACAGTCCAGCCCGAACTGCCAAGCCATGCCTTCCCTGGACCGGAAACAAGCTTCCGAGGACCGGTTTCTGGCATTACAGCCGTCTTCAGCCCGGCTTGCTTGAATCCAGTGGCAAGGTGAGCAAGGGACTCACGTCTGAGCATACCCTGCCACACTTATGGCGGCCAAAAGCGGTACAAAAGGGGGTGGTGATGGACGGAGCATCTGAACCAATCAAACACTCACACCCAGTCAAAAGATCTGGGTTTGTTCCATCACCGTTCTTTAGCCCACTCTGCCACCCCAGTTCAGACATGGCTATATGCAAATCAGTCTGACCCTGTGCCTCATGGGAACAGTCCAGCCCGAACTGCCAAGCCATGCCTTCCCTGGACCGGAAACAAGCTTCCGAGGACTGGTTTCTGGCATTACAGCCATCTTCAGCCCGGCTTGCTTGAATCCAGTGGCAAAGTGAGCAAGGGACTCACGTCTGAGCATACCCTGCCACACTTATGGCGGCCAAAAGCGGTACAAAAGGGGGTGGTGATGGACGGAGCATCTGAACCAATCAAACACTCACACCCAGTCAAAAGATCTGGGTTTGATCCATCACCGTTCTTTAGCCCACCCTGCCACCCCAGTTCAGACATGGCTATATGTAAATCAGTCTGACCCTGTGCCTCATGGGAACAGTCCAGCCCGAACTGCCAAGCCATGCCTTCTCTGGACCGGAAACAAGCTTCCGAGGACCGGTTTCTGGCATTACAGCCGTCTTCATCCACATTGGGCCCATAGATGTTTGCAATGAGAACCCGTTGGTGAAATAATGTCCCCAGTAGTAGTAAATATCACCCTTCAGGGTCACTAACTACCTTGGTCGTCTGCCAGGGAGTGCCCTGTCTAATTAATGTTGCCACTCCTCTGGAATAGTTGGAATAGCAAGATGTATGTACCTTGCTCCATCTAGTTTATTTCAATCTATCGCAAGTAGTACCCCTCAGATGGGTCTCCTGTAAGAGGCACACATCCGCAGCATGTCTCGCGAGATATGACTGCACCAGCAGTGACTTTCTGTGATCATTTAGGCCACGCACTTCCCAAGTGATGCAAGTCAATTTAGACATTTAGTTCGATAGAAAGACATGTCTCTATGGCGACCAGTATCCCGGTTGATGAAGTGTACCTTCAGTAGCTCCCTGTAGTACCCCTCCTGCTGTATGAGAGCGAAATCTGAATAGTGACAAGTGTTCCACAGTCGTGAAATATCCAGTGAAGAATAAGTTATGCACTGCAACAAACAAGAACAAACAATATCCTGTCCCGCCCACCCACCACCCACTCCAACCCCCCCCATTCAGGTTGAGTATCCAAAACGAACCACCCCATAATAAACAAAATCCCACAATAAGTGAGGCTAAAGGGAATCATCCCAGAGGGGGCGTGAGGTTGCCGAATACTGCCCTGTCATAAAGCAACAGAGTGGCCGAGCATCAGTAGGACTACCTCAAAATATTTTTGTGATCTAAATCAAGAAAATGGAAAAGGATAACAGTTACTCCCAATAGTATATTGGACCAAACATAAGACAGAGCCCAGTTTGGGCCATAATAGAGGGTATAGGCACTAGTCATTGTCACTTAGCTGGCTTTGTGACGAATTTTCCTTATCACAGCTTTTGTCTCCCTGTTGACGTGAGTGTTGATTTGCAAATTTCAGTGCGGAACTCGCCTCTCTAAAGAGCAAAGGTTTGCCGCCAGTATGTATACGTAATTTGGCTGGATATAGCACTGCATATTTGGTGCCAGTTTTCTGTAGCAATTTCTTTGCCGGGAGGAACTCACGGCGCGCCGTTTGGACCACCTGAGTGTAGTCAGGATATAATGAGATGGCGTTGTTCTGATATTATAACTCCCCACGCTCCCGAGCCAGGCAGAAAACAGTGTCTCTGTCCCTGTAGTGTCACAGCCGAGCCAGTATCGGTCTTGGCAAAGCGCATGCGGCCGGTGGGGTCCAAGTGTGCGGTGAGCACGTTCCACCAGAAACATGGCTGATAGGCCGGGTCCAAAAAGGTCCCACAGGAGACCTTCGATGTATTTCCCCATGTTGGGTATATTTGTGGACTCCGGAACACCAGTAATGCATACATTGTTCCTCCTGGAGTGAGCTTCGAGGTCTTCGTTGCGCGCCTTGATGACCTCCAGTACTTTGTCCATTCGGAGAAGGTGTTCCAGCGTTTCCACCTGGCAATCATCATTGTCTGAGACCCTGGTTTCTAGTGTGTCCAGTCTAGCCTCATTCTTATCCACTTTGTCCGACACTTGGTCCATACGCGCAGCAAGGGAATCTATCTTAAAGTCAAACCTTCACGTCCCTCAACATGATCTTTAGGTCATCCTCCTGCTCTGGTTCCAGCTGCGTTTCTGGTACAATTGTCTGTGACATCGGGTCGCTGTCCGACTGTCTAGTGGTGCGTTTTTCAAAAGTTATTTTTGGATGTTTATACTCCGCCTTCCCCATTTCAGCTCAGTGCTGTAGTACTATTATTCAGGGTAAACAAAATCTCCAGCTGTGCTTAAGTGGGTACTAACAAGGAACAGCAACTGTGCTACTCGTCTCTATGCTGCTCCCCAATGCCTGTTCACAATCCCAGTTGGGCTTTCTGCTATGACTCGAAAGAGGAAGGCGCTTCGCAGGACATCGCCCGTCCACCACGTCAGTGCTGCATGGCCGTTCCCTCTTCAATATCTTCGACAAGCACGATCAGCGCATCCCACTGGTCGAATTCTGCAGGCCCACTCATGATCGTCACTGGGCTTCAGTCAGGGCAGCTGTTGGGTCCCGCGCTGCCTACCTTCGCCAGTCTCACTGCGGTTGCGCCATCGCACAGCAGTCACCACAGCCAGGTGCGTATTGTACCTGGCGTGTCGGTAGAGTACCCAGCATCACCGGACAGTGACAGCCGTGCCCGCCAGGGTCAGTTCACGGGGCGGGCCAATCAGGTATCCCCTGCTATGTTGTGACTTGAGATGCACTTGTCCCTCATCAGCCAATGACCACTTAGCCCAACCGCTATAGTTGCAGATGCGGGGTGCGAGCTTCAGGTTCTAATGTATGCGCACCAATCACTGTGCCGAGATAAATCTTGCACCCTGGGCCCTGTTACATTGCTGCTGTAGCCAGCGTCTTTAACTGCAAAAGGGTCCCCGTCAGTCTTTGCAGCAGCTCCCTTATGGACGCGGCACAGTACCTTGATTCAGCAGGATCGGTCCAGTTCACTCTGCACCGCCCCTCCTACTAGGCCTCTGCGCAGCCACGATGCTGAGTGATTCTTGCCCAGTTCAAGTGCAGTGTGTGGGGCACAGGGCCAGCTGTCCCCCGGACCAGCACCGCAGGGCGGATCTGTAATCACTTGGTGTCGGGAACAGGATGCCTCTAAGGCCCTCGCCGCCACAGTTGCTGCCCGCCACCGCCACGGGCCACGGCAGTCACTTTCGCTTGCTCTGGCGAATGGGCCCCGATGTAGCCGCGGGCCCGCCCCTCACGCCACGTTAATGCGACAGGGCTCACCCGGCAAGTCTGATCCCTGGGACACCTTGCTGCGGCTCCGCTCGCCTCCCTTGCTGGGTGTGTTGCTCCGCTGCGACTCCGCAGTCCGGGCAGGCAAAACGCCGTCACCCAATCACGGCGTCCAGTCCACCCCAAATGAGAGCTCTGTCCCGGCCCGGAGATCTCGGTGCGCACGCCGTTGGGGCCAGACCGCCAACTTTTAGCGGCTGTTGCAGCAACAGATGGCCGTCTATCAGAGCACAAAGCACACCGCTGCGTGCCGCTCCATTGCCTGCATGTGTGCCTCGTATTTGGGAGCCAGGATGAGGCAGTTTTCATCTGGGATAATTGTCGGATAGTTTGTTCGGCCTGCAGAGCCTTTCTACCAAGCGGCCATCTTGCTGCTCGGCTCAGCCACGCCCCCTGGGGGCAGAATCATTAAAGGGACATGGCTCCTTTATTTAGCACCCATGGCTAGATTTGGAGCTGGGGGTGTGGCATCTAGAGCCTGAGCAGTGCAGTGTGAGATGAGACAAAGTGCCCCCTCTACTCACTGCTGTATGCATGGCAATGGAACCCTTAGAATGCCAGGTACGACAAAATGGGAGACTGTTGGGTATACATATCAGTGATCACACACATATCATATATCTATATGCGGATGATATCCTACTATATATGCACAATTGCACCAGGAATCACACGGAGCTGCTGAGGGAGCTTCGCTGGTTTGGCAAGCAGTCTGTTATCCATGTCAATACAACAAAGCGGTGTCTCTTCCCCATGGAATATATGATTATACCACGATTTCAATTACCACGCATGGCTTTACCACGCGAATTTTACATCGCAAGTGGCTTTACCACGCTGGTATTAACAACGTAGGATTTTACTACGCCTAGAAACGTCTTACCTGCACGTCTTTCTCTACGAGCCCTTACTTCCATCCTCCATTGAAACAAGCGTCAAAACACGTATACCAAAATAAAAAAAGGACTGTTTTTTTGACGTACACGGCACGTCTTTGGGGGAGGCTCTTTCCTTTTTCTTTTAAAATTATGTTCGTTTTTTTTTTTTTAAAGTAAACTGCTTGTTATTTTGTGGGGGGGAGACCCCCCCAGCCCCCCTCTGCCCCCCGCTTGTTATTTTTGGGGGGGGAGACCCCCCCCAGCCCCCCTCTGCCCCCCAAGCCCACGCAGAACGACTCGAAGGAATACCACGTCTCCCCCCCAGCCCGTGGTAAAGACGTCGTGGAAGGCACCCTGCGTGGAAGGCACCCTGCGTGGTAAGTGTCACGTGGTAAACGTTAGTAGTGGTAATGCCTTCGTGGTAAATGATGTTTCCCTTCCCCATGATTGAAGAGGGAGCCACACAGATATCCTTACCGTTGCCGCTAGCATTCAAATACCTGGGGGTTAGAACGTATATTGACCACCAAGATGTGATATAAGGCAACCAGGTCCTCATTAGGTTTTTGATGCAAATAACTCCTGTCAGTAATGGAAAGAATGGCCCTAGCTAAAATGGTGCTACTACCTAGACTGCTCTATTGTTTCACAAATATCCCTCTGCAACTTAAATGGCCTTTTTTCCAGGAACTTTCTACACTTTTTTTTTAATTCTTTTCAGAATAAAATCCATTAAATAGAATAGAAAGAGCTCTCATTTTTCAAACCAATACACACGAGAAAGAGAAAAAAACACTTAAATTCATACTTACATATTTTGTTAATTATACCATTCACGTCAAAGTTCACAAAATATATGACATCAATACTGTACAGCTTATTTACAGATAATTTTCAAAAACCAACCATGTTTAATTCAATTATTTCACTGCCCATACACATTTCTCATAAATTAACTCCTTTAAATGCACAGTGCACAATTTATTTTAACCCACTGGTTAACAGAGGGCAGGTCTGGTGATTGCCAGTTTGCTATAATAATGAATCTAGCTATCAAGATAGCAATAAACAACTCTTGTCTCGCTGTTTTAGATATTAATCCCTAATGCCTGGAGCCACCCAATAATGTAGATGGTGAATTACGAGATCTTTGGATAGATAAACTATTGGAAATAACTTCCAGAATCTTTTCCCAGAATGCATCTAAACATATACAAATCCAAATCCTATGCATCCATGCTCCTTTTACCATCACATCTTGGACACTTTGATGAAATATCTGCGTTACATTTATTCAAATATTCTGGACTGTACTATACCAGCCATTGAGTTTACAATTGCATCCGTTTAAAATTAGCACCCGTAATTCTGAGAGATTAAATGGATTATTTCTGTCCTGGAAAAAATGGGGCTCCGGGGTAAATTAGTCAGGACTTTAACGCTACTCCATACAGTACCAACAGCCATGTTTATAAAAAAAATGGGAAGATCATGATCAAAATTAAAATTACACAATTGTATGAGCTCTTTGTATTGAAGCATTAGCAATAGCTTACATAGCAACATCGGAATTAAGACCGAGGCCCATGGCTACTAAAAAATTCCAACCGTAACAAGCATTTACAATGCAATGGTTTCGCCTTTGGAAACGTTTGAGCTATTGACATTGTAAATGACAACATTTGTATTTATGTGTTGGTTTTGAAAACAGAGAAATAAATGGCATTGTCATTTACATTGCCATTAGCTTAATCTCTCGCAAATGTGAGACCTATTGTACCCTACGGACGAGCTCAGCAGACAGCAATTACTACCACACACACACACCCAGAGCCACACACCCAGAGCCAGCCACACACACCCAGAGCCAGCCACACACACCCAGAGCCACACACACACACCCAGAGCCACACACACACACACACCCACATACCCAGCGCCACACACACACACACCCAGAGCCACACACACACACACCCAGAGCCACACACACACACACTCAGAGCCACACACACACACCCAGAGCCACACACACACACCCACCCAGAGCCACACACACACACACACACACCCAGAGCCACACACACACACACACACACACCCAGAGCCACACACACACACACACACACACACACCCAGAGCCACACACACACACACACACACACACCCAGAGCAACACACACACACACACACCCAGAGCCACACACACACACCCACCCAGAGCCACACACACACTCAGGAGAGCAAGCACAGCGAGGGGGCAGGGAAGCAAGCACAGCGAGGGGGCAGGGAAGCAAGCACAGCGAGGGGGCAGGGAAGCAAGCACAGCGAGGGGGCAGGGAAGCAAGCACAGCGAGGGGGCAGGGAAGCAAGCACAGCGAGGGGGCAGGGAAGCAAGCACAGCGAGGGGTCAGGGAAGCAAGCACAGCGAGGGGTCAGGGAAGCAAGCACAGTGAGGGGGCAGGGAAGCAAGCACAGCCAGGTGGCAGGGAAGCAAGCACAGCCAGGTTGCAGGGAGCAAGCACAGCCAGGGGAAGGGGAACCAGGGGGCGGGGGAGCAAGCACAGCCGGGGGGGGGGAAGCAAGCACAGCCAGGGGGCAGGGAAGCAAGCACAGCCAGGGGGCAGGGAAGCAAGCACAGCCAAGGGGCAGGGAAGCAAGCACAGCGTAGAATGTCACAGTTCTTTATAAAGGGGTGCCACAGTTCTTTATGGCAATATTTTGGGCCTTCTGCCCACTTCCCTGACGGTTTGGTGCTCCTTAGTCCCTCTATGCGCTTCGTAGCGCTCTAGTACGCTTTGTGCTGCTTCGCCGTAGGTGCCCTGCTAAACCTAACGCATCTCGCGTGAGACGGCGTACGACGCGAACACTGAACTCAGCAGTACGAGGCATACCAGCCTCAGGAGAGCCAGCGTACGCTACAAACAGGTGCCCAGTGAAGCGCGAGGCGTACCAGGCTCCGGGGGACACAACGTAAGGCACAACCGATCAGGAAATGTGTCCCTTGCTGCAAGATACTATAACAGAAAAATACAGTTTGCTGGCTAAATAACCCCATGTGAATGCAAAAAGCTTTTGAGTTACCTTCCAATGGTTGCTTCACACTACTATCCTCATAGATAGAGTGATCTGCTACAATTATGAAGAGATTCATCTAATTTACTATTTTAAAGTTTCAGAGGAGTACGATTAAGAACAACAGGCTTCAGTACACACTTGCACAAAAGGGCTAAGTAAACACAGAAGGGGGATCCAGCTTGTGATCTTACTGAGAGAACTTGTGGCAATTATTGATCGGGCACTACCAATCCATCAGTGGGCAACTGAACATAAAACAAGTGAGAGGGCGAGATCCAAAGACAGCCACCCGAATACCTGCTCTGAAAACACCATGAAGACAAGCAAGCCAACTGGTCAACGCATTTATTGAAGTGATATAGTACTTTGCTTCAACATTTCCTTATAACATCCAACACCTATTAATTTGGCGAGAAATGTAGCCTATACGGTAAAATCGATCACCCTCACCCGGTTGAAGCATAAAAATACTGGTAAAACTCCAAGAACATGTATGGAATGATCAATGAGTGGGAAGGCACGAGCAGCGTGATAAGATGGTTGCAGGCCATTGGATGAAAACTTTCCAAGCTCCGCATTTTTAACACTCCACGCGCTCCAAGAAACGTAGATATATGATTTATTTAACTGACCGTGCAGAGAAACAAAACACAGAAGCGATTTCTAGTAGCAAAAACACGAATGTTTCAAAAGTACTGCCCTGATCACCTCAGGGATAATCGGAGTGCAGAGGATCACCATTCTGCCTAACCCAGGGATCCGCCATGATCACCCAACTACTCGTCTGACCCAGTACCCATCGCTACAGATCCACATCACTGCCACCAGCATTTATCCTAGAGGCAACCCTCACTGCAGTGCCCCCACATCAACTCACTGCGCGACCTAATTTCCGTTTCACTTTCCAGCATCATTGCCCTTACTCTCTGCCTCCACCGATCTCTCTCTACCTTAACTATGCTGCATACTTAGCCCTTACTAAGTCCATTCATGCCCCTAACCTTCTTTCATTGGTTTCCCAGGAAACCCCTTCCCACAAAAAACCCAGAGATCTCCCTCTAATGATCCCACTGACCTCCTTTCGCTGCCCTCTTCACTATTATGCACTCTTCTACAGTCTCTCTGCTGCAACCTTCCATCGAATCTTTCTCATACTGCTCCCAATACTACCCTAACTGCTCTTCTCTTCACTCCTAATATTTTCCTTCTTATGTTCGTCAACCACCTGCTCCTCAGGTTGCCCCGTCCTCGCCGTGATCTCGGCGCCAATCCTTCTCCTTCCCTCCCCCGGTTATGTTTCTCCTTCGTGTCGCCCCGGTGTATACCTTCTTAGGCTCGCCGTCACCGGTCAGTCTTGCCTGCAGCTTCTCTACCATTTCCAGCACCCCCACGGCCGCCATCTTTAACTCTGGCAGGGCCGTAACACGAAGTGACTTCCAATAATCCCACCCCCATCGCTCTGACCAAGGGTGCCATCTTTCTTATGGGCATGCGATTATGACCCTGTTTGTTTTGGGCATTTACCAAGGGATGACTATTTCCGACACCGAAAAAGCCGCCATTTTATCCGAAGCAGAAAATCAGAACGCCTGCGCGGTTCAGTCTGGCATTAACAGAGGCACTTGTGTTCTTTAATCTAAACAAGATTAACAGCTGCATGTCTGAAAGCCGTGATGGGAGCGCACCTCTTCTCCTTCTCAGAAGTACCTAAGAGGCACTGCCAGGAAACGGAGGCCAGAACTCTTCCTTCCTCTGCTCGCCCACTGCGGTGGCAGCTGCACGGCCTCACAACCTATACACTGCGTCAACAAAAACAATGCCCCAGCAGCAGCTAATTTAGCTCTCCAAAAATGGACACAGTCCATCACGAAGCGCTTTCCAAATTCACTTGGCACAAAGAGTTCCCTTTGTGCTTCTGTAGCCGAAAACCTCTCCAAACAAGCATTAAACACGGACAGCGGGAGGGGGGGGGGGCAGGAACGGGCAGCAGGAACTGAAGCCACCAGGCAAACACGAGCCAAAGGAAATCTAAAATAAAACAAACAACATGTTAGAAGCACACTGTGCAAACAGAAACATTAACAACACGGGCATGTACAGACAACAGCAAAAAACAAACAAAAACTTAAAACAAAAGACAACATGAGACGGGGCATTGAAAATAACAACAACTTCAAACTCGCCAACCACTTCGGCCAAAGGCTTTTCCAAAATGACGAAAACATCATGGGACAAAAAAAAAAAAAAAAGTACACGCCCACAGCCACATGACGTCAGAAAAGAGGCAGGATGAGAAAAACATCGCCGAAACGCCCACGAATCGCCTCGAACGATGACAGGCAGATCTCACTTCCAATGGCTAGCCTCCATTTATGGAGGTAGCCAATGGAAGTGAGAGGCGTGACAAAGCACCATACTCTTGACAAAAGATTTCGCCTACGCGAACGCTGCTGCGCAGCGGACGCCAGGCGAAACCTAAAAAGGTTAAAGGGGGTCAGGCTATGCCCCGTATTGTGCCCCTGCTGTATAATTTGGTAGACAACACGGTGCATAACAGTTATTTCTTTGATAAAATCATGGATATATTTAGTTAGCCACAATAGGACACTGGATGGGAAACGGCAACAATGTTTTATGGGAATATGTGCAACAGAAAATCGTTGTTAATAGTAAATATCTTTATTCGGCAATTTATCACCATAAAAGAATACATATATATGTACATTTCCAATTTACCAGTAAAAAGATTATAAAGTACAATAAAAAGCAAGGGCACCTCATTTCAATAATTTACTACACAAAAAGTTCCACCTCAACCTGTAGGACCCCCCAGGAGCAGTTTTAGTAAGCGGGAACGTGTCAACCATGCATTGCCCAAAAATTTGGCCACCCCACAGATCATAATGGCAGATGAAGAATCTGTAGAGAGGACACGTAGTGCCTGGCTGTGGCACCTCAACCCTAGTTCCCTACAGACGGGTTTCAACCAAAATTTCCGCGCCCCTTTGTAGGCTGGACAAGCGAAAAACAGATGCGCCACTGATTCCTTTGGGGCCGCACAGCCAGGACATGTACGCAAGAGGGCATCAGAATTCGACCATCTCGCCGTAAAATCATGCACCGGGAGCGTCCCATAACGCAATTTTAGGTACAGCGCTCGATCCAACGGTTTAGTTATCAGGTCTAGAAAGGGTTCCAATTTTCTCACACACTTAATTGACAAAAATTGGTCAGTGAGAGAGCCCACATTCATAGCCCTCGTGGCATTACTCTGTACCCAATCCCAGTAAAGTTTTTTAATAACAGCTTTGGGTGGCGGAGATTGCGACTCCCATGCCTCTCTTAGTCCCAAATTAAAGGCCAGTTCTTTCAATTTATTTAGCCATCCTATTTTATTACATGTGTCCAGCAAGAGTAGATCGTCCAGCCCTTCTGCATACTTTGCAAGCTCCTCAGTTCTTCTTAGTCGGGACCAGAAAAGCAACGGGCGTAACCTCACCAAGTCCTTTAATGTTCTTCTGCCCAGATCTAGTCTTAGAGGGATCATTGGGGTGGAAGCGGGGAGGGCTACCACTTTCCTAAAGAAATTGTTTTCCGCTACCATCAGATCTGTAACCCCTTCGAACCCCCACAGTTCGGAGCCATAAAGTGCTGCCGGAAGAATCTGTCCCTCATAGATGGCCATGGCTGGAGAGACCGGTTTACTACTTGATTCCCGGAGCTCCTTCAGCGTCACCCCAGATACTCTACGGTGACTAAGTAGCATTTTGGAAAGATGATCCTTCCAGGTCATACGGCTGTTTATCCGGACTCCTAGATAGTCAAAGGATGTGACCAGCTCGAGGGGGGCATTATTAAGCACAAAGTGATTTTTTAAATCTTTTTGAGGGGGCAAAAGCCATCAATTTAGTTTTCGATGTATTGATGGTTAAGCCTCGGGAGGTGCAGAAGGAGCTAAACCGATTCAAAAGTTTTTGTAAGCCCACCGGGGATTTAGAAATTAGTAGGGTGTCATCCGCGAAGAGAAGTGTGGGGATTCTCTCCCCCGCCAGGGATGGGGCATCCGTCTCTTCCCCCTTCAGATGGTCCACCACTCCATTCACGAATAGGGAGAAGAGGGTCGGAGCCATGACACAACCCTGACGTACTCCTCTCCGCACAGGGATCCTATCTGTTAGTTGACCCTGGGATCCCCATCTAACCCTCGCATAATTCCCCTCGTGCAGCTTCACGATTAGGTTCAGAAGACTGCTGGGAAAACCCATCTCTCCAAGTATTTGCCAAAGTTTTGCACGAGGGACCAGGTCGAACGCAGTCTTGAGATCTATGAAGGCCATATACAAACTGCCTTTCTTGATGGTAACCGCCTTCCAATAGATTGCAAAAAAACGAAAGACCTGGTCCATCGTGCCAACCTTCCTTCTGAACCCCGCTTGTAAGTGGGAGAGGATACTAGCCTCCTCTATCCAGTCGCCAACTCTTGAGATGATGACCCTGCCGACCACTTTCTGGATGATGTCTATCAGACTGATAGGTCTGTAGTTCGCAGGGTCATCTCTTGCCCCCTTCTTATACACGGTGACTACCTCGGCCCCTTTCCAGGAGTCAGGTACCTGGTGTCCCCTCATGATCAGATTCATTATTCTAGCAATTAGTTTGGCCCAGGCCTCTGGCTCCGCCATCAACAAATCTCCAGGGATCCCATCCTGCCCGGCGGCTTTCTTAGGGGTTAGATGTCTAATCGCCATCATTACTTCTGAGGACGAAAATAACAGAGCATTGTCCTCTAGATGGACCCCTTCACCCATACCGTTCACCCCAAGTCTAGGTGTTTCCTCTAAGTCGCCGTATAGGGATGAAAAATGAGTAAACCATTGCTGACTAGTTATATGAGCAGCCAATGGTTGCGATTTTCTCTGCCTTGTTTTATTAATCAAATCCCAAAAAAGGTTCGGGTTCCTACTGCTCACAGCCATGGAGAGTTCCTGCCAGTGCCGTTCCTCCCACTCCCGTTTGGCCAGTGATAATGCTTTCAGATAATCCTTCCTGGCCGCTCTAACCAGTAAAGGGTCCCCTGAAAGCAGGGCTCTTGTCAGATTTTTCCTTGTGCTCTTACAATGATCAGTGTACCATGGTTTACAAAGAGTAGAGGGTATAGCGGTAGCCCTATTACCTTTCCCTTTCGAGATGAAGAATTGGCCAACTTGATCTATTGTCGCTTTGTAGGCAGAGTCAAGTGAGGGGTGTTGGGGATCAATGATCCGATTATCTCCCTCCCAGATCTCTAAATTAGAAGTCAGATCCTCAATCAGGGATTTAATGATACCTATATCATCCTCCTTGAGGTTAGCCTTATCCCATTTTAATCTACGGTTGTTATTGGATGGGATCACCTCTTTAGTTATTTTTAAGGAGACGCTCGCCCGCCTGACGTTAGAAACACCCCAATTGAACTTACAGCACAGGGGGTTGTGGTCACTATCCTGACTTGGAAAGACCTCCATATCAATAAGGTCCGCCCAGAATCCAACGTCCATTAAGATGTAATCTATTCGGGACGGCCCTGAGAGTCTATTAAAGGTCAATGCCCCTGACTGGTCGGATGTGGTCCTGCCATTAAGGGCTCTTAGATTGTGGTCCCTAGTCAGTGCATTAATTTGAATGACCCTGGGTGACCACTTCTTGATAGGGGGAAGGGAGAGCGTTGGAATGGACCATTTCGAATCCTCCTCTTCAATTCCTAAGGGATCATCTCCAAGGAGGGGTTCGAAAGTACAATTAAAATCACCCCCCACAAGGATTTTAGCCGAACAAGAGCAATTGGCTAAGGCCGAGTCAAGAGCTGTTAGGGTCGAAGAGGTGGAGTCGCCCGGTGTCCCTCTCGCATACACATTAAAAAGGTCAAGCCTGACGGCATCCTCCCGTCCTCTTGCCGAAAGGTGGAGTATATCATTACACTCCACATTGTGGCATGTGACCACCCAGTTCAGATCTATTTTTAACCAAACTATGAGCCCACCCGCTGGTCTACCCTTTCCTTTGCTTACAGCAGGCACAAAGTGGGTGGTGTACCCCGATTTATATAACGGAACTAAGCTCCATGTTTCCTGAAAGAGGCAAACATCAAACTGCTCAATGAATGTATGCCACTCCGGAATTTCGAGCTTCCTCTTTAACCCGGCAATGTTCCAAGAAAGGAGGTTTATTACCCGCCCCCGCCGTCCTCTAGGCATAGAAGTATTACCCACCACAATCACACTCTCATTAACCACCCTGCTCGCAAGACTCTCCCCCTCCTGGACCAGTGAAGCGGAGGTTGCAGAGCAACCAACCGTAATATTCAGAGGCCCAGCTAGCCTAGAATCTTCAATGAGGTCATTGGTGGTGGCCATAAGGGCTGTAGGTAAACTAACTTCTTCTGCGTCTATATTCCCACAGAGTAGTCCAGGATCCTCTACTCCATGGAGTTCATTATCCCCCCCCCCCCCAGGCCCCAAACTTCAATCGCAGTCTTCCAGCCCTGACAGCTGGGAAAACCGATTGTAAGAATCCAGCGGGGTAAAAGGTATAAGGTGATTCATCCTTGAGCCCGGGTTCAACGTATGTCTATAAGGAACCATGGACCAAGCGGAGTGTAAATCGGGCATCCTGGTGGACTGATGCCCATACTGGGGATGATTGTTAATATAGGGTAGTGTAAAAGACGGCCTAGAAGACTGAGGTCTGTTTGCGTATTTAGTGGTAGTGACTTCTAACCTGGGATAGAAGTATGTTAAAGCCCGTGGGGTGATGCCGGTTTCCCCGTTCCCAGGTGGCCAGTTTAAGATATACTCAACTGCCCGAGGGTCTCTAAAGTTAACCACCACAAGATCCCCCTCTATATTTTTCGTAGTATTCCCCAGCCAGTTAATCCTTCTAACATGAACTATGTCCCCATCTATATTTGGCGCTATCGGCCTATGCAACCTCAACCAGTGGATGATTTTATTCTTAAGGTCAACATATCCCTCCTTCTTGTTTCCTGTTAACTGTGGCACCCCCGTTAGAATCACAACATAGGGCACAGCTTCTGGGGGGATCTCTACTTGTGGGACCCTTTTATGAGATGTTCTATTATTTTCACCATCCCTATCTGCATTTTGATTGTTGTTAGTCGAGGCCTTTAAGGTTGGTTTGGTGGAGACAGCACCCGATACAGTGGCTGGGGCTTTTAAATGTCTAGGCGGCGATGTGTTTTGTGGAGGGGGAACAACTCTACCCTGAGGCTGGCTAGTTTGCTTAATCTGAACAGGGACAGATGAAATTCCAGATTTCTTTTGAGGTATAGTGGGAGGGGGCCCTGTCAGGGTTATAGAATGCACCGCCCCACTTCCATTATTAATGGTAGGAGTGGACATACTAGTTATGGCAGCTTCCAATATGGTTAATCTAATTTCAACCTTCTTAATAGACTCATTGATAGGAAGGAGAAGAGATCTCAACAAAAATTCCAAGTTCCCTGTCACTGAGGAGAGAAGTTGGGGTGTAGTAGCGGATGGGGTGGCTCTATCGTTGTTAACTGGAGCCACATCGTGTGTGGCTACTACAACAGGGCAATGAACCGGTAGAACCGCACCCTGTGGTGTATGATCCTGCTCTCCAGCTGATGGGGTCTCGCTCGTAAGGGGAGTTTTTATCCCTTTACCAAAGTCGGTGTGCGATGTTTTGGCTGTACCTGGTACCATCCTTTGTTTCTTCCTTCTTTTACTAGGGGGAGGGCGGTGGATCTGGGCTACAGGTAAGGACTTAACTTTCTGTTGCTTAGATTTAGAAGTCTCAATAACGCGGCTACAGCTAGGGGTAGGTGAGGCAATTACAATATCATCCGAGGGCAAACAGGGAGTGGCTACAAAGTCACGAAACAGTAAAGGGACTCCGTCTTGGCTTGCATTATCCTCACTCAGATCAATCAAATCAGTCGAATCTCCCTCCCGGTTCAATACAAGTAAACTATCGGTGAGGGGTCTATATTTCATATTCTCAACTGAGCGGCGCCGCTCTGCCCTACGCTCTGCTAGAATAGCGTCCTTTTCTCCCTCACTCTTCTTGGGAAAGTAATTCTCCAGTGAGCCATTGCGTAATTTAGGATTTTTACCCGGAGTAACCTCTTCTGTTGCCATAACCAACTTGTGATGAGACACTATCCTCCGAACTACAAGATAAAAGGGGTCAGGCCCTGCCCGGCCTCCTCCGGCCCCGGACGGCCACAGACGGTCCCGCCCTTGTCCCGGGCTTCTCCCGGCGCCCTCCCGCGCGCTCCCGCGCAGCGGGAAAGACTGCTTCTTTTGAAGGTGTACAAGGGTGAACTAGGGGGCGTGGCCGGCAGGGAGAGGAGCCCAGCTGACACGGGCGCGCGGGGACTCCTGGAACTCAGAGTCCACCCGCTCTACCCTCGCAGCCCTGCCGGTGTCCCAACAAGCCCCAGGCAAAGTTCCACACACTGCTAAAACCGCGAAGCGGGACCCGCGCAGCGGGTCCGGCGAGCAGCAGCGGCTTAGCAGGCAGGATTCAGCAGAGGTCCGTGGTCCGAGGTCCGTGGCGTTGCAAAAGTCCAAGTAGATTCCCCGTTGTTAATAAAAATTCGGTATCAATGTGTGCTTAATCAAGTATACCGTGCTTTACATAATTCATCAAATGTGGAAATAAAAAAACTAGAGTGATGGTTAAACTACACCGGATCATAAATAAAGAACAAAATGAAACTGATTTGCAGAGTAACCCTTTAGATTGGTAACTTTCTACACTTTTGACACAACTGATATGGGGAGTAAATATAAGGCAGGTCACGCTGGATGCATCATACTTTCCTATGGGCGAAGGAGGGTTGGGGGACCCAGACTTTGAGTCTTTCTACCTAATGGCACATCTTCAAAGTGGGGCAGGCTGGTTCAGTCTTGGAGCATCATTCAAGTTCCTTCATTACGAGAGAGGCATTAGCCCCCATTGAGGTGTGAAGCTATATACTTAAACACTAAAAGATCCTAGCAATCTGAATCCTACTGCAGGCAGCGAGATACAATTGGAAGCTCTATCAAAGACAGAGTGCTGATGACACCCCTTGTGCGCCTGAGATTCTGCTACGGGTGTTCCAGAGGTTTTCATTGGCTGGGGAAATCACAGATAAAATCCCTACGGTCCAGGACAGGGATATTCTCACTTGGTGAGCTATATGACTCGTGCACCCCTACGGCCTTATGAGGCGATAACACTTACTTATAAAATACCGACAGGGCGATTTTTTGTTTTTGCAGCCATTATGCTCACATGTGGTAAGGGAGTGACGGAACCACTTGTGCAAATTCTATGTCTGGGGGGAATGGTCGACAGTTCATTATAGCAGCATATACGGCTATTAGGGCTACCAGATTCAAAAGTCTGGCCTCCTTGCGACAAATTGCGATGTGGACCTTGGGGATGAATTCACGCACCAAGAATGGGCCTATGCCCTACATTTTGGACATCAGGTTTCAACAAATGGTCGTATTAAGCATATACAATTTACCTATGTCCACAGCCTGAAGGCGATGGATCCGGATGTGACACTTGTCTGCCCCGTTGCAGCCTGGAAGGACCTGCCTTTGGTCCCAGGGCCTGGTCATGCAGGGCTCTCAAATATTGGTGGGTGGTGATTATCAGGTATGTTGCGGAATGGACAAGCAGACGTGTTGTGGGATTGCCTAAATCATGCTTGCTAGGGCTTATGTCAAGGCCCAAAGCTAGCGGATCAATTAGCAAACCTATAGACCTAGCATTACTTATTGCAAAACAACAAATACCCATGAACTGGAGATCCCCAGTAGCTTCAGACTTTAGCCGGTAGGAGATTACTTGTATAGATTTGTCCAAGCTGAGATGGATACTAACTCTCACTCGATTGGTGGTGTGCTTGACCTAGATTAGTCCTTGAAATCGAAACGATACTTAGGGACATGAATCTAAGACAGATAATAAACCACTTTAATTGATGTACCTTATCAATACTAGCTAAGGTGGACAACAACCTTAGATAATGCTAACAACGTCAGAGTTTAATATGGGAACCTAATTGAATGGTGTAGGAAGTTGTCTCTGTATATATTATACCAAAGTGAGGTTTAGTGTGCACATAGTCCAGTGGAACCCCAAAGGTAGGCAGAGGTAAAGTTAGATAGAACCTTACTCTCTATTTGTGATAGTGTGGTCAAGCAGTAAGGCAGTATCAAAGGACAGTGTTACGCATTTGTTGTACACACTCAGTCAGCAAATGAATTCACACACTCAAAGACTGAACTTCAGACCAATTGGTTTTGTATAAAAATATTCTTTTAGCTATTTAGTTTTCTAGAACCAAGCAAGCCTGTAACAGGTAAGAAATAAATACTTTACAGTAGTAATGCAGTTGGTAAACAGTTTGGATTGCAATAGTAAATGTACTTTGATTTGACTTACAGTATTGTTTCAGAGAAATGCAATGATTTGTATATACTGTACATAGACTTGAATGGGATTTTCAGTAAAATACAAGGTAAGTTACTTTTTGGATTACTTTTCTTACTCAGAGTAGTATGCCTGGATACTACTCTGGAACATTTCCTGCAAACTGTTAAGTACATTTTTTTTTGTTAAACAGTGTAATTTTAAATAATTTCTTTAGGTTTTCAAACTCCACACTTAAAAACTTTTCAAAGAAAAACAGTCAATGTTATCCTATGGAGGAAAATAGTGTTTACAGGTAAGTTACTTTTGAGATTACTTTTCTTACACAGTATAGCATACCTCGATACTACACTAGGACATATCCTGCAAACAGGTAAGTAAAATCGTTTTTGTTAAATGGTACAATTTTAAAGAATTTCTTCAGGTTTTCAAACTCCACACTTAGAAACTTTTCACAGAAAAACAGTCAATGTTATCCTACGGAGGAAAATAGTGCTATCGTTTTTGAGCCAAGTATTTGGTAGTGGGAGTTGAGGTTCGGGGGGTAGACTCAGGGGTCCCCCAGGGTCAGTGATAAACTCTCGTTACACTCTCAGCGGCACTAGGGCGGCCGGGTGCAGAGTGTTATCCATTGGGGGATAGGGGGCCTCCGGTTGGTGGCTGCTGACCAGAAATGCGGAGAAGTACAGATTTGTTTGTAACGCTGAGGAATCCCTTTTTCTACTTAAAACATATATGGGCCACGGTGCAATACACTGTACCATATGAGAATTTTTGGAATATTTTGTTGGTGATGCCAAGAAAATATAGAGTGAACAGCAAAACACACAAGATGATGGACGGAATGTTGCACAATGGCAAAACATTCACCCCCAGTCACAGATCAGGGTTTAATCCATTGTTATTTTGCTCACCAAGCCACCCCAGTTCAGACATGACCATATGCAAATCAGTCTTGACCCTGTGCCTCATGGGAACAGTCCAGCCCGAACTGCCAAGCCATGTTTTCCCTGGACCGGAATCAAGCATCCTAAGACTGGTTTCTGGCTATCAGCCGTCTTCAGCCAGGATAGCTTGACTCCAGTGGCTTAGTGAGCACGGGACCCACGTCTGGGCATACCCTTCGCACAAAGGGTGAACAGCAAAAAACACAAGATGATGGACGGAATGTTGCACAATGGCAAAACATTCACAACCAGTCACAGGTCTGGCCATTGTGCAACATTCCGTCGATCATCTTGTGTGTTTCGCTGTTCACCCTATGTGGGAAGGGTATGCCCAGACGTGAATGTGGGCATGTGAAATTCCGGATAACAAGCCCCAAGAAACGGCAGAGCAATGTCAACTGTTTTTATTGCAGCTAAAGCATCTCAAATAAAACGGTCAACACAGAAAAAGTCTAGTTTAAACAGGATTATTAAAGCCAGGATGTAACCCTATGAGGGAAACACGACTATGAATTTTGGTCAGCACACAGACACAACTGTTTTACATCACACATATTTTCATCACACAAATCTATAAATATGTTACACATATTTGCAGTTTCAGGCACACGTAGGTGACGTTAATTTACCAGAATCACACTTTTGTTGGTCAATAGCAAATTGAGATAATTTAAAATACAGATTTCCCACTTACATTCAGATGGCATACCAGAACCACTCATCTCGCTTCACTTTAAAAAGGGGGGTGGTAGGGGAACTGTCACTGGCTGCAACATACAGAATTGTCAAACCTCCTACCACCCTCCTAAATATCTGTATTGACGACCTCTGCCAAAGTGTCGCAGATACCCCATTTGTTTTTGTATCCGCGGTGTCGAGCAGGTGATTCACACTGAGGTGGGCAGTGATGTTGCCTTTTGCCCACGAGATATGACTAAGACTCCCAGTATAAAGTTTTGCTCCTTGGCTCATCGCAAGTAGTAAGTGCTTTTGAAACCGTGATAGTTCAGTTTTTTAGGTCGAGCTACAGCGCCCAAGCGCTGTCTGCAAGACCTGCTATCATCAAGAATACCACTCTATTCCCGTCTGCTACTTACCATTGGGCCAAGTCCTGCATCACTCGTCTTTGCTGCCTCCTAACTGGTACAGCCAGTGAAACGTCACTTCCCTTATTTAGCAGAGGAGCACCGGCTAAGTACGGTGTCGTTACCTTTGCAGTGCTTTTCTGTTGTTTGAAGAGAACTATTTTTGTTGTAGCGTTCTGGCCGTTGCTTTTCCGCCTGGGCTGCTTCTTTAATGTTGTCCCACAATGGCCGTCTCAATTCTGCCTGGTGCTGCTTTTCGCCAGGGCGGCTTCTTTAATGCTGTCCCATGCTGGCCCTCTCAACCGAGGCTCTGCAAGCTGTAAGCTGCCAACTTCTCCCAGTTACCCTTTTACCTTATTTGGGTGCTCGCCTCTTGCAGACGGGCTTCGGAGTGTTTAATTGTTTCATTTGGAAATCTTTTATTTCGCACATTAGTTTGACGTCACACACCCGAGATGCACTAAATTATTGTGGTAATTATAGTCCTTTCATTTTAGCAAGCATGTAGATGATAGAGGGCATCATTCAATTGGACAATTCAGTTATGGTGCTTAAAGGGTATGGGTAACTGCATGAACACAAAGGGAGAGGTAAGGGCCCAAGGGGATGTTTTAGGACCTAACACCGCTACAGCCCCCAACATATACAGTTAAATCAACAAAATGTAGCAGTGGGTCACACGAACAAATTGACTGACTAAGTATCTGAAAAAGAAGGAGAGAGAACAAAAATAATAAGTGGTAAACCTATTATGTGACTAAGTGATATTACACTAATCAAAAGGGTACTCTTTCCATGTGAAAAAATACCCATCAGTTGTCGATCGATACCACCCTATTCATCATCTGGGATCCTTCACACCAGGAAGGTAAGGTTTTTGTAACCACTGAAGATAAGAAAGATGTATATAACTCATCTAACCAGCGAGGCCCAGTGAATTCTATGGTGTACCTGGGTGTAAAGTGACAACTGTAGAGCAGTGCACAAAAAGCGTGAAACAAATAATAAGTGAAAGAAAAGTGCTTCAATGACTAAAATTGGATAGTAAAGAGGGTAAGACCCTTTAATAAACACCTCTTCACTCCCAAATCAATAAAAAGAGTGCGACAATAGTAGTCTCAACAAATAACTACTATTTAGTGTGTACGGTCAACATGTTTCTGCAGACTAAGTGGACCCCAAAAGGTATCTTGCTGCTTTCATCAGGACCATTATCGCTACTGCTCAATGTTTGGGTGAAAATAAAGAAGGTTACGACAACTACAAATTCATCAGCCTTCACTAAGCAACTGCCTTAGTGAAGGCTGATGAATTGGTAGTTGTCGTAACCTCTGCACGGTCAATAATGTCATAGCCTTTCTGATACAGTGGAAAGGGCTTTCTTGAATGTATGCTGGAGTGAAAGCATTTCAAAGTAAGGCATGGATACTATCCACCCCTCTATCCTGTGGCTTTGAGCAGTGTTATGAGGTCAGTCTTTACTGACGTGTCATATTAATCCCTTCTTTTTAATGTTCTTGTTCACCAGAGCGGTGCTCCAATTACCTGCGCTGTGGCCAGGTGAGGTGGAGTTTTTCTCTCCTGCCATCTAGGTAAGTGAGAGTATATACTCTACTAATGAGATAGCATACGTGCCACTTTTTGACACCAGATAGGCATACAATCTGTCTAGAATTGGATCACTCTATGGATCCTGTACCCAAACCTATATTCATTGTTGGTTGTTTGTCTTTCTATGTATCTGTTTGTGTGTTTCCTGATCACTCGTTGTTCTGGGGACCCCAAAAGCCAGGAGAATGATGATCTACATGATACCCAGGTGATAAAAAATCTTCTTTATTTTCACCCAAACATTGAGCAGTAGCGATAATGGTCCTGATGAAAGCAGCAAGATATCTTTTGGGGTCCACTTAGTCTGCAGAAACATGTTGACCGTACACACTAAATAGTAGTTATTTGTTGAGACTACTATTGTCGCACTCTTTTTATTGATTTGGGAGTGAAGAGGTGTTTATTAAAGGGTCTTACCCTCTTTACTATCCAATTTTAGTAATTGAAGCACTTTTCTTTCACTTATTATTTGTTTCACGCTTTTTGTGCACTGCTCTACAGTTGTCACTTTACACCCGGGTACACCATAGAATTCACTGGGCCTCGCTGGTTAGATGAGTTATAAACATCTGTCTTATCTTCAGTGGGTACAAAAACCTTACCTTCCTGGTGTGAAGGATCCCAGATGATGAATAGGGTGGTATCGATCGACAACTGATGGGTATTTTTTCACATGGAAAGAGTACCCTTTTGATTAGTGTAATATCACTTAGTCACATAATAGGTTTACCACTTAATATTTTTGTTCTCTCTCCTACTTTTTCAGATACTTAGTCAGTCAATTTGTTCGTGTGACCCACTACTACATTTTGTTGATTTATGGGTAACTCCAGCCAGATCTAATTAACAGAGACTAAAACTGAAGGCTGTAGGGAACCAGTGACATTGACACGCTTTGCGCACACTTCCACAGTCTTCGAATCGAGCACAATGTTTAGATTCTATGCATGAAAGTTTTAAAGGTGTTTGAATTTTTTTTATTTATGAATTGTTAACAGGTCTGTTCAAGTAAGTGTTCTGTGTGTTGCAGTGTTTTATCGAGCTGACAAAAGAAGACTAATGGTGGTGCAGGCTATAATTTCCCAGAACAAGAGAACTCACAGGTAGTTAGCTCACATTGTTTTTGTATTCATCCGGTTTTGGGTATGTTCCATTATGCTTTAGCCAACACGACCAGCAGCCAACTCAGTGACAGAGCAAGGGCACCTGGTTGATGCGTGGAGTGGAAAACATTTAATGTGATCCTTATCGACAAGAGGATCACGTTCCGGCTCCTCACCCACGCACACAAGTCTCTCCACGACCTGGGCCCCAAGTACCTCAACGACCGCCTGACCTTCTACACGCCCACCCGCCAGCTACGGTCCACCAGCCTCGCCCTCGCAGCCGAACCACGCATCCGAAGAGCCACCGCCGGAGGAAGATCCTTCTCTTACCTGGCTGCCAAGACTTGGAACTCCCTCCCCATCCACCTTCGGCTGACCCAGGACCATCTCGCCTTCAGGAAACAACTCAAGACCTGGCTGTTCGAGCAGTAGCATACCCCTCCCCCCAAGCGCCTTGAGACCCTCCCGGGTGAGTAGTGCGCTATACAAATGGCATGATTGATTGATTGATTGATCAGCTGTTTTCCTTATTCTAGTTTATAAAATAAACGTGTACCGTGGCTCTGTGTTCAGGGATGTGGTCTTTTTAAAACCATACTGCTTAAGTTTTGCACTCCACTTTGCACCAACACAAGTTAGACTTTTTAGTAACTTTTTATCCTTTTGAGCTACAAACACTTTTTTTGTTTAAATCCTCAGGTTATGCAGCAGATAATATATTAAATGACACATATAGCAAATCCATAATTATGTGGAAAACATTTGCAAACTAGGAAATGTTGCCATTCATGTTTGAATTGCTCTTGTGGAAAAGGGGAGACGTGCTGATGACAGTAACTGCATGGCTCAGAGACAAATGGCTTGTGATTCAACTTTTAAGTGTATTTGGGACATTCTATGAAAAGAAACATATCCCAGTTTGTGAATGTATATTAATATCAATAGCTCATATTAAACCTTATGTAAACGTGTATCCATTGGTTTAATTAAATACCGTAATATGCTGTAACTGGTTAGTGAAATGCCAAACAAATATTACAAATTGGGATGTTTTGTTCTTTCTGGCCACACCTCTGTCTCCGCCCACTGACCCAAACCTCAGGTTATTCCCACCCTTTGATTCTCTGCCCACAGTTCCCCTACTTTTTTCCCCACTTCGACTACTGCATCTATCTATGTTGGATGATCTTGTTCTAGACTGAGCCCCCCTCCACCCTGGTTAGACAACCTTTTGGTTACTGCATTGCCCTGGGGTGGCAGTGGATACCTCCCCCCACACAAGCACAAAACTCCCCTCCCTTCAAATGAATTATGCAATCAGAATTTTAGCCTCATGCTCCTTAGGACTATTCCCGGACAGGAGGTGGTTATAGAGCCCAGTTTAGATAAGATTTTCAAAGTTTATCCTAGCGCCTCAAGTCTGCCTACTGCCTGCCCCAACAACCCTTTCTGACCACACCGCTTTCTAATGTAAATATCAACAGATAAAGCAAGAATCACAAACTCCTGCAGCCTTAAAAGAAATGTAATCCATGAACAGATACCATAGTCCTCTCATTTTAAGCAGGGCTTCTAAGCGCTCTAGATATTGTCCGAAAAGGGCAATTGGGTATATGGAGAAACGGGATGTTGGCAGGACCACAAAGTGTGGTGAACTTGGGGAGCTGGGATTCGAAGTGTGGTATTGTGCTGATACATGGCTTTCATCAGTGCAGCAGGCTCATGTCCCACTAAACTTTCATTATTGCTGTATTTTATCATTCATACAGCAACCGGAGGGGGTGCGGGATGGGGGCATATTCTTCCTTGCGCACTGGCCCGCTAGCCACATCTGTTTATCAGCACCATTTATAGCTCCTTGGAAATAACCAGCTACTGATATCTGTTGGGAGCCTGAGTGGATGTTTAAAGCAACACACTGTATGGTAATCTGTATACAGAATCACCCGCCTCTAGGGGCTACCATCAAGTGTCACGTTCCAGTAAAGGTTCTATATCTCTTTTGTCACACACTCTTTCTGCTCCTCTATCTGCAGTTCATTTACTTTGCATGCACAAACTACCTATCCCTCCCTATCTTCCTTCCTAACTATTCTATGCAGCTTTCACCCCTATCCATTCACCATGCCACATAATTGGAACACCCTCCCCACCCACCTGCGACTTACCAAGGACCAGCTCTCCTTCAGGAAGCACCTCAAGACCTGGCTTTTTGAGCAGTAGCGCCACCCCCCCCTCCAGCGCCTTGAGACCCTTGCGGGTGAGTAGCGCGCTCTATAAATGTTTTTGATTGATTGATTAATAATTCCAACACACAAGTACACTACACACCACACCACACAATTCCACAAATAACAATTCCAATCCAACACACATAATTCCACTCCACACACCATACATCTACTCCACTACAAACCAAAACACATGGGTAAAATACATTATAATTTACAATACCCATAGCTCTAATTCTCTCAAATGCGAGACCGATTGCATTGCAAATGCTTGTTGTATTTGGCTGCAGCGATCAGATCATTATTAGTTGCTTATTTTCCTGATCAGCCTCTGTGTTTAAGTTGGAACAAATAATGTTTATAAAGGTTGCATTTTTTTAAATTAAGGATTGTGAACTACTCATCAAAACGACATAACCGTAATTGTCCTGGCAAGGAAAACAACAATTAGCGAGTTTCAGTAACTCCCACAAAAGTGTTAAGTGAGGGGGAAAAAAACTCCAGAATAACGTTTTGTTCTTTTAAAAGAGGCATTTGTTAGCTGCCAAAACGTCAGTCTAACACTCTGCCAAGTCCATGCAACAAGTAGAGCTTCTGTTCTCCAGGCGGAAGGAGTCATGTTTAGCGTTAATGTTAAAGCCGATGGACAGACATGGTATATCTCACATTATGGTTCCCTCACTGTAAATGCACCAGACAGATTTGGGCTTGATGTATCAAAGGGTTTTACCAATTCGGTGTCTATGGGTAATACCAATGATACATAAATGCCTTAGCTCATATAAAGGACCCCTTGAGGACTGGTAATGGACTGCGGCTAGACCAGCTCTTCATGAGCTTGCAATACCTGCTCGCCTTCACCTCTTACAACCAAACTTCCTACATATATTTTATTATTTACCTAGCAGTCTCTGAAAATGGGTATTATTGGTGCCCCTTCCTGTTTGTGCTGTGGAGAGGGTTGTAGAGAGTGAGTGGAGAATTAATCTCCGCTGGGTAATGATCCATTGTCTACCGAAAGGAAGCTAGATTTGCCAATTGTTTGTTGTTTAAAAAGATCGAATAGCTTTTTGGATTCTATTTTTAGCATTGTCAAGGTTTGCTGTAATTGCTCATTCCAGACCTCAAGCGTTTGAGGTGAGCTAAGGAGAGAGTGCTTCTTCATGTTCTCCCAGCCAGCCTTAAAAATTGCCTTTCCTTGTTAAGGTTGTCATTGAACCAAGGTTTGGAGAATCTGCTATGTGGTTTTTTTAGCTGCTTCTGGACGATGGTGTCAAGTAGGTCAGACATGAATTGTATGTAATGATTGGTAAGATCATTCACATTCGTCATGTTTGTGGGAGTGAGGTTGAAGGTTGTTGCTTACAGGACAAGAATCCAGGAGCCTAGGTGTGGGCATATTCTCCAAATAGTCCCCCCGAACAGGCAGAAGTTATAGGGACAATATCCTGTTAATCATAAAACCAGGGCACGAGAAGTGGGAACATATGCCTGCTGATAAATGTGACTTGCGTGAATGAATAATACTTGCTTTTTCTCTGTTCTTTTATATCACAGCATGGCGTGTTTGTGCGCTACTTGCGCTTGCTGGAGTGTGTTTAGGCGTGTTCAAGTGGGGCCGGGAGGGACCCGAAGCCCCTTATTCAGAAGTGACCAGCCGACAGCACAGACTGACATAGTTGCTTAATCGACCTGACAACGTGTGGTCCTATCTTGCACAGACAGTCCTCAACAGGTCATACATTAGCATGACGAACATGAAGAGCACTATGGATTTCATTTCCACGTGCCTAGTAGCTATACCTACCCCAGTCAGTTTACTGCTGCAGTCATTCAATGTCGCAAATGCAGATGGGGAAGTGGAAGAAAATGATGTGAGAACTCACATGTGACCTTATAGGTTTTGCTGGTTTTGTCAAGAAACAACGATGATACTTGGAACAATTTAACACAAGTGGTAAAGTACAATGTCATTGAGGGTGACATTTGTTATAATCCAACCTGCGACCCAATTAACATTGGTAAATGTGCTCAAATGCGACTTGAAGGAACTGATTCAAGAATAACGTCGGAACAACAAACCCTATGCAAAAAATCGAAATGAGAGTACATGTAAAAATATGCATAACAATATCTAAGGATGTAGTCATATCAAACATGTTAAATTGCCTAAAGGGTGGTTATTTTCTTGTGGTAATGTTATATACATATATATTCCAGCAAATATTACAGGTGGACCATGTGCTTTTACTAGATTAGGCCTTATGATGTTCCCATTAAATCCAACATTGCATGTCAGAAATACAAGAGAAGCCGTTCAGCTCAGTGAACACTGTGATTCTGAAGTACATTTATTATTTAAGTCTGACTATATTAGTTTAGCTGCTTCGATAGTAGGAATTCCAGGCCTAACCGTTGATAATTCTAGTGCTGTTGGTGAATTAGCATGTTTGATAGTGAAAAATATTAATCATACATCAGTTGCTTTAGCAGAATTATTATTAGATACGCGAGGGCTAGAAAAGCTATTTTACAGAACAGAGGAGCAATTGAATATTTTCGCTTTAAAAAAAATAATTTGATTACGTTTTGCAAAGCATAACAGAATAGAACAAACAAAAGAATAATTAGTCTCAAATGAAAGAAAAACAAGCATTGGAAATGCAATAGGGCTCGCATTAGGAAAATTTGAGCTATTGGTCTTATAAATGATTTTTTTTTATTTATGTGTTATTTTTTAAAATAGCTAAATTAATAGCTTTGTCATTTACAATGCCAATAGTTATAACTTTCGCAAATGTGACACCTATAGCATTTGTAATGCAACATGTTTTGTATTTACGTGACTTAGATGTATTGATATTACAAATAACAATGGCTTTTAATTTTTTTAAATAATTAATACTTAAATAATTTATTTAATTTGTAATGGCAATAGCTTAAATTTTTGTAAATAACTTTTGTGAAGATTATGTTCAGTGTTTTTTATTGTGACGAAAATCCAAGAACAGAAGTGAAATATTAACATCTTTTTGGGATTTGTAATAAAGCGTGAAAGCTTGAAAACAGTTTGAAACATTGAAAGAACGTATTTGAACCAGTGATGCAGTGGTTGCGCTGAGTGATGCTGTGGTTGCGCTGAGTGATGCTGTGTGTGAGGGTGAGGATGAGGGTGTGTGAGGGTGAGGATGAGGGTGTGTGAGGGTGAGGATGAGGGGGTGTGAGGATGAGGGGGTGTGAGGGTGAGGGGGTGTGAGGGTGAGAGTGTGTGAGGGTGAGGGTGTGTGTGAGGGTGAGAGGGTGTGTGAGGGTGTGTGAGGGTGAGAGGGTGTGTGAGGGTGAGAGGGTGGGTGAGGGTGAGAGGGTGGGTGAGGGTGAGAGGGTGTGAGGGTGAGGGTGAGAGGGTGTGAGGGTGAGGGTGTGTGAGGGTGAGGATGAGGGTGTGTGAGGGTGAGGATGAGGGGGTGTGAGGATGAGGGGGTCAGGATGAGGGGGTGTGAGGGTGAGGGGGTGTGAGGGTGAGGGGGTGTGAGAGTGAGGGTGTGTGAGGGTGAGGGGGTGTGTGAGGGTGAGAGGGTGTGTGAGGGTGAGAGGGTGGGTAAAGGTGAGAGGGTGGGTGAGGGTGAGAGGGTGGGTGAGGGTGAGGGGGTGTGAGGGTGAGGGGATGGAAGGGAGGGTGAGGGGATGGAAGGGAGGGTGAGGGGATGGGAGGGAGGGTGAGGGGATGGGGGGGAGGGTGAGGGGATGTGAGGGGGTGTGAGGGTGAGAGGGTGTGTGAGGGTGAGAGGGTAAGTGAGGGAGGGTGTGTGGGTGTGAGGGTGTGTGAGGGTGAGAGGGTGTGTGGGTGTGATGGTGTGTGAGGGTGAGAGGGTAAGTGAGTGTGAGGGTGTGTGTGTGTGTGTGTGTGTGTGAGGGTGAGAGGGTTTGTGAGGGTTAGAGGGTAAGTGAGGGAGGGTGTGTGAGGGTGAGAGGATAAGTGAGTGTGAGGGTGTGTCTGAGGGTGAGAGGGTAAGTGAGGGTGAGCGGGAGAGAGTGAGCTAAGGGGGCGGAAGAAACGTATGCAGGGGAACAGAGACAGAAGAGCGATGCACAGAGAGAAAGGGGATGAGACGAAAGGGCCAACAGGGGAGACACAATTGAAAGCTAAATGCAATTGTGCTGTTGTGACGGGGCGGTGGGCCACGAGGATCACAACACTGACTTGCCCTCGGACTGGTGGTCCGCAATGCCTCTGACCCCCCTTTCTGTCGTCCCCGTACAGACTGCTGCCTCTGCACTAGGGGACTGGCGTTCACAGGAGGACTACGGTGTGTGGGACTACAACGAGGAATACGTACACGGCCCCTTTAACCCGAGGAGGCAGGACGGCGAGGCCACGCCCACCGTGAACGCGGAAGCTCCAAAAGCCGGAAGAGCGCCGGAGGAGACGGACGGCGATTCCCTGGAGGCGGACGGTGTGTTGGCGTGGAGGCGGAGAGCGGTACAGTCGGAGATCCCAGGAGAAGACTACGGAGAGAGCCCAGCGGTCGACAAGCCAGGAGGCCACCGGTTTGGCGCTTCGCCCTGCCACGGTCAAACGGGAGGAGCGTGGCTGGACAAGGTACGGGGCGCAGTTGCGGGCTGGGTGGGACGGAGTGAGCCGCGGCGCCCTCGAGACCCAGTGTAAATTTGTACAGTCAAGACCCCTTCCCCTCACGAGCACCACGGACGGCGGGGTTGTTGTTGTGCACTTGGTTTCCCTCACTCCCCGGGCCCCTGCATTCCTGTGTGGACACCCCAGTGACTGTGTTCTTTCTTTTCCTTGCTTTTTGGGGACTTCTCCGGAGTTACGAGGCACTCACAAGACCGACGCCTACTCGACTTCCAACCTGAGCAGCCCTGCATCATTCTGGCTAGTCCCGGATTTCCAAGGGGAGTCAGAACGGAGACCTCTGACTTCGCAAGACTGAGAGCTACCACTAAGAGACGAAAAGCATATCTTAAAATAAAGCCGTCTCTTCGTGCACTATTTCCTGACTCTGCCTCATTTGAACCCGATCATAGCATTGCTGATCCACCTTCCCCTGTGGGCCCCGCTCCTACCCCCTCACAGCTGTCATTTACCTTGAAGCATTAGATTGGCACAATAACCAAATCTGTCTTGTTTTCCTCTGCCTTGCCTAAATACATTTTGCATTGGGGCTTTTATCACTTAGAGAAGTGAGTAGAGCTGTTGTACACATGGCATGACTGAGCATATAAGGCCACCTATGAGACTTTGTGAATTCAACTAAATACATCTGTCCCTTGGTGGCGTTGTTTCATGGCGTGTATTAAGGGACTGACAGTAACTCCAGTTACTCCTGTACCCTGCAACTGGTGCACAATTTTATATTACGCCCTCTGTCAGCTCCCTGGGCAGGGTACAGTATTTCTGCAAGCCTTAAGAGACAGAGAGGTGGAAGCTGCTTGGAACTGGCCAGTAACAGCCTGCGAGAGGCTGCTGTCAGCCGGTACCCATGGTGTCCTAGTGAAGGCACCTCCAGTGCTGTTTTCTGCTCTGTTGGACTGGACTGTGTGCCTCTGCGTGCCCTGTAGGTGGTGGAAGGGCAGTGGAAAGGGCTTTGTTTTTATGACCGATGACCGGTGTGCAAAGAGATGGTGCGGAAGTGTGTTTTTTTACGAGCTCAGCTCATTGTCGAGAGATCGACATGCAACTGTGGCATATAGGAATGCTGCCCATGGCTACAGACTATGTACTGTATCTTTTGTTTACCCCCTAACTCGAAGAAATGAGTTTACTTAAAGCAAATTCCAGCTGTGTAGGAGTTTTACACGGAGATTGCACACACACACCGACACCTCCGAAGGGTTCACCGAACAGCGCAATGATATTATTTACTGCAGGCTGGAGTGGCACTGAGAAGCAAAGTCTTTAACAATCTGCGATAGGGCATTTTTTTTCCAAATAGGCCTCCTGCTGTCACAGTCAAGAGTCCAGTCTCACTCTCAGCAAAGAGTACTCCATGTTTGCAGCTTCGAACGGAAAGTGAATAGAGGAACCAACGGGAAGAGGACACTGCCTGGCTCATTTGTTACTTTATTGCAAAGTAATATTTTAGTGGCGCAACCAGCATTAAATGTTAATAATTGTAAACACTAGACGGCACCTTTATGTTTTAATTATGAAGTTGAAATTTTAACCGTTTTTGGATGCAATTGAGCTCGTTACTTAAAATGTGAAAAATCTGATACTACGTCAGCTATTTATATTAATATTGCTGTCTCTTCCCATGAATTAAAGTAGTAATTTTATTCCTTGATTTTGAGAATTTTATGTAGCGCTTAAGTTGAAAGATAATTAAAACAAGCATCAAAGAGCATAAAAGGAGACTGAAAGTACGGCCGGCCGGCCGTGAATAATTAGGGGAGGAGAAATGCCGGCCTGAGGCAAAGCGCACGCTGAGAAGCTTGAGGGAGGCTGGGCTGCCTTTGATGTGGTAATGCGAGGCAGGCAGGCAGGCGGCTGGTGGCATTGTGCACGCGCTTTTTAGGGCTTGCGCTTGCGCAATGACCTAAAAAGCACATGCACTGCAAGAAATCGCCAGTGAAATCGTGCTTGGTTAAACCCTGGATAAGCTGCTATAGAGCTTCGCCAGCTATGCGCTATGCGCATCAGCAGGCAAGCCCTAAAAAGGGGATGTATATTTTAACCTGAAATCGGTTAGGTATCAGATTATTATTGCTGCTTGTTTTACAATGTAATTGTATTTATGGTGAAACATAAAAGTATACGATAAAGAGCGCAAGATATCAGTGGTGCAGAGCATACAGGTGTCGGAAGAGTAAAGTACCCATTTGCGGTGTGGGCGCGCTAAGGTCCACCCTACCAGAGGACGTGAAAGTTAAAATTGGTCGTGTAAAAATAGTGCACGTTCCCTGCTACCTAGCGTTCCGGTAGCAGGGAACGCTAGGTGCCAAGAGGGTGCAGGGCGTTGCGGGCGGTGTGCCGTTGTCGCCCCACCCACCTCCTGAGACCTATGGGGTGTGGATCGTTTTTCACACAAACTACACAGGTTCCTCTAACCCAGAGGTAATTCCCACTACTTGGTGGTTTGTTTGTTTTTTTCTGCACTATTTTTACACTACCAATTTTAACTTTCACGTCTTCTGGTAGGGTGGACCTTAGCGCGCCCACACCGCCGAGGTACACAAAAACATGGTCCTAAAGAAAGCCCAGTAAATATTACACATAAGGGCTGAAACATGTCGACCCCACTGTAAGTGGAAATAACCATTACATTAATTGGCACATTTCCCGACACATATTTTAAACCTTGTCAGACTGACCACTGAATACATTTTTCTTTCTGGTACAGTATTCTGACAATTTTAATATCACATTTTTCACACCACTGTCACAAAAAATCCTGCTCCGCAGTAATCTGGCGTTGTAGCACACCAGGGAGGCATTCGGCTTCTCCTGGTGGGCCCGATGATGAAGCATGTCACCACCCAGGGTGGTGAGTGAGGGCTTCTAATAAATTCCTAACAATTTCCAATGTGTAGTTGACGGGAACATATTGATCTCTGATCATGTGCTAATTTATTTGTCTTTTCGACACTCTCTTGTTTTACTGATATAACCTGGGGGACTGAGGGTGTCCCTTCTCCCTCTCTCTCATATTGTTATTACCTATTCATCACAAAGACATTAACGTATTTGTCTGGAAAGAAAAATAACAATTAGCGAGTTTCAGTAACTTCCACAGAAGTTTGAGAACACTGGAGCGGTGCACTCCCAAGTGAGTATTATGTCAATAAAGAAACTTAATCAGTATCTTCGTTGCAAAAATATAAGTCTTTATTTCAAACAGTCCATGGGATTTGTGCAAAGCATCACACAAATCCCATGGATTATTTGAAATAAAGAGTGCACCGCTCCAGTGTTCTCAAAGTACTGTTTATCTGCTTGGCAGTTGGCATCCCACAACGGCAGGTGCAGGAGCTGATTGTGCACACTGACTCCTATCATATTACGCAGCTGTTATTTGGGAACACACCGAGGAGGTGCGGCAACTGGAGTCTGCCGTTGGTTCTCTATTTTCATTAACTTCCACAGCAGTGTTAACTGAGGGAAAAAACTCCTGAAAAACGTTTTGTTCTTTTAAAAGAGGTATTTGTTAGCTGCCAAAACTGCAGTCTAGCACTGTGCCGAGTCCATGCAACAAGTAGAGCTTCTGTTCTCCAGGTGGAAGGAGTCATGTTTAGCGTTAATGTTAAAGCCCCTCAGAGACCCTCGTGGAGGCGAAGGTGATTTTTTTTTTTAACCTTCTTTTTGATTATGCAAGGAAAAAACATAACATTCCCCCCCCAATTGTGGCATCATACAGAACTGTTGCATACAGGACGACAACCTCATTAAGGCACATTAGGGACCAAATCGCCGCTGATGGGTAAGGTGATTTAAGAGGCGATGAGCAGACATGATATATCTCACATATTTGGTTCCCTCACAATAAATGCACCCGACAGATTTGGGCCTGATGTATCAAAGGTTTTTACCAATTCTGTGTCTATGGGGAACACCAATGATACATAAAGGCCGTAGCTCTCTGTTTCGTACTTGGGAAAAATATAAAGGACCCCTTGGGGACTGGAAATGGACTGTGGCTAGACCAGCTCTTCATGAGCTTGCAATACCTGCTCGCCTTTGCCTCTTACAACCTAAATCCGTACATATATTTTAATATCTACCAAGCAGTCTCTGGAAAATGGGTAGTATTGGGACCCCTTCCTGTTTGTGCAATGGAGATGGTTGTAGAGACTGGTTTCATGTGATTTGGAGCTGCCCTCGAATAACTTGATTTTGGCATAAAGTATCCAGAGTTTTGGGTAGACATATAGAGATATCCCCAAAATTGTGCCTACTTGGCTTAAGTGTTACTGTTATTTCCACTTAGTATAGTGCAAGAACTCGCACCCAAAGGTGTATCTCAGCGCTTTACCAACAAAGAAACCCACAACAGACTAGAATAGCCAGGTTTTCAGAAGGTTTTAAAATGTAAGAAAATCTTGTCAGCTGAGGAGATGTTAGGGGGGTTGATTCCAGGCTGAAGGAGTGGAAAAACAGAAAGATTTGCCGCCAGATCTAGAAGTACGGATGCAGTGCACAGTTGGTATTGCTTTTTAACTAAATCTAAGGAAGTTAGCAGGAGAGTAGTGGTGCAATTTATCCGTCAGGTGATTGGGCCCTCTACCCATCAAAGGTTTGTGGGTGAGGCAGCAGAGCTTGAAAGCAATGAGCTTCCAGCCCGGAAGCCAGTGCAGAGCTCTCAGTGTAGGAGCCGAGGGAAGGCCTGTCGGGAGACTGCAGACCAGGTGGGCAGCCGTATTTTGCACCACCTGAAGTTTGGAAAGTAAGGTATCATTTGCAGCCTCAAGCAGAGCATTGCCGTAATCCAGCCGACTTAAGAATAGTGCTTGGACCACAGTTTTCCCCACCAAAGATGATAACCAAGTAATGATGGCAAAACATGCTCCACTAATTGCAGAGATATGATCTTTCATGGATTGGGCCTGGTCCACTTTGATGCCCAGATTTTTCACTGATTGCCTGGAAAACTGAGTTGCACCGAGTTCCGGGGCCACCATTCGGGTGACCAGAGTTATTTGGCTTTACAGAACAGCAGCATCACCATTTGTTTCACTTTTGAGGACAATTTGCTGTCATCCAGGCAGCAATCCTTCTCATACGATCTATGATGCAAAATGGTACGCCATCAAGGTCTTGGCAAAACGATATGATTACTCGGTTTCATACGCGTATGATATAACCTTAAAGCCACACGCTCTCACATTCTGAGCTAGGGGGGCCAGATAGATGCTAAACAACGTCGGTCTTAATGTTGAGCCCTGAGGCACCCCCTTGTTTTTTTTTTTGTTTTTTTAAAACCTTTATTTATGTGAAAGTGTACACCGCTATTTAGCCGAATATCCCGGGGGCACGGCAGCATATTAAAGACATATTATCATGGTACACAGCGCTCATATTTCCGGATAGGTGAGGTTCAATTTTACTTTTAAATCAGGATGACATCAAGAACGTAAAAAGCTGCAATATAACATAAAGAAATGTGGGTATCAGGTGCCTAACCGTAAGGTAGAGTCATACATTGGGCGAGCCAGACAATAAGTCCCGCATAATGAGACGATCACTAATAAGATATGGGTCCCGCAGCAAAGAGTCAGGATATCAGTGCATACAATCACTACGGGCACCGAGTAGACGCCCGCCCAATCACACCAACAATGCAGCAACAGTTAAGGCATAGATTACAACAAATCAATGAGAGCTCAGGGAATAATCCAATAAACTGACCCCAAATCCGAAAAAAAGAAGAAAGAGAAAGGAAAACCAAAAGAGCGAAGGAAAAAGGGCCATAGAAACAAAAAAAGGGAAAATAATAAACCCCTACCCCCAACCCCCCACCCCGCACACCTGTAGATGGCTACGGCCTACCCCCCCTAGCAGCGTGCCTGTCACCCAGTATCTAAACCCGAAATATAGCAGAGAGAGGAAATAGAATAGAGAGGAAAAGAAAAGGTCCGAAATATAACGAGAAGAGAAGTAAGAAATGAAACAAAAACAGAAAAGAAGAAAGAGAAAGGGGCCATAGAACCAAGGAGGAAACAAGAAGACAGAAAGAACCCCCCCTCCAACCCCCCACCCCGCACCCCTGCAGAAGGCCATGGCCTATCCCCCCAGCAGCGTGCCTGTCGCCCTAAATGGAACCCGAAATTTAGGAAGACAAAAGAGAAAGAAAGAAAGGTGGAGGAGGAGCGAGAATTAACATACTGGCCCCCAGCCACCACACCCATCCGAATCCCAACCCCTCGAATCGGCACCCGGGTAGCCATCATTTCAATCGACGGAAGGCATGTCCCACATAGTCACCAGGAAATCAAACTCAGCAATCCAGGACACGGCCTCAACCCTGTCCCGTGCGTTCCAATGCACCAACGGAGCCCAACCGCAGTCGACCCATTCCCATAACAAAGGTTGCGAGGAAACGGAGCCCCAAATCTAGTCCAGACTGCAGTCCACACACAATGAGGCAACTTATCGGAACACAAACACAGTCATCAGCATGGCAGTCCAACAGTCCCAATATCGCTCCGAAGTGTATCTTCCAGGTCACATGCACAAGATCCGAGAGGGAGAGGAAAAACAAAATGTCCGACAGTATCTGAGGCAGCACTAGGGTTTTCGGGGGCATAGCGTAGAACGGTACTGCCACCTCTGAGTCCAGCGCCAGTCCTACCAAGCAGTCCAAATATCCGGGAACCTGCTCACAAGTTACCACACGAACCGGGACCTCCGATGTTGCAGCGTTAACAGGGGCCACCATCGCGCTTTTCCCGGGTACAGAACCCGGCAGGTCAATGTGAGCCTGAAGACTGTCCGGCTGTGAAAGTCTCAAGGTAGACACCAGGGCATCCAGTTTGCTCTCCAATGCTCGGGCGTCACTGTCCAAGGTGGAGTGCAGGGCAACAAGAGCAGCCAAAAGGTCACGACACGTCAACCCAACTCCATGTGCCAACACTTCTATGCCCCCCATTTCCACGCACTCCATTCCTTGCTGCAAGCCAGCTCTTCGGGTGTTACACTCCACACTGTCGATTTGGTCAGCCAGCCGCTACACTAACGTGTGGGACCGAGCCTCAAACGTAGGCACACAGGCTCCATGACAATGCAGCAATTCTGTAGGGGCAGTATCAATAAATGCCCAATCAGCAGCATCCGGTGCAAGCCATCCGTGAAAGGGAGCAGTTCATGCGAGAATTCGGGAGCAGCCTGCCAAAAGCGGGCCGGGAGGCCAACAGCGTCCGGGCGGTGCACTCGAAGTTAGGCACATAATTACACAAACCCTCGAAATTACTACGCCAGGCGTATTCCGATCCGCACCGCTGGTCGTGCTAGCTGTCCTCGGCCAGAAACAAGCCGATCATTTCTTTGCTCCAGGTGACCGACTCCCCCCTTGCACGGGTGACCGCTGTTGTTCACTTAGTTCCCGGCCCCGTTCAGAAGGCAAAGACCCGGTTCCAGCTCCATTGCAGGCCGCAAGACGCAGATGGGTATTTCTCCGGGTGCATGGCTGGGAGAGATCCCGGGATCACGCGATCTGTGACCGGGCGTCCTCATCGACGCGAGGGTGTGGGACAAGTCCAGGATTTATCACAGGATATCAAGGCGGGAGGAGAAGGGCCGCGGAGCCGAGGTCTCAGGCGGCCATCACAGTCGCTGTCTAGGCTCCTCCCCCCGAGGCACCCCCTTGTTGATGGAAATGGTAAGCAATTTAAATAACCCAGTATGTTTTTCTGTGTCTGGCTCTCTAGGAAGTTGGCAAGCCAAAATAAGGCGTTGCCGCCATACTTATCTCACACAGCCTGCAAATCAGATTTGCATGAGACAGGGCATTGAAAGCTGCCAACAAGTCCAACAGCAAAAGCATGGCAGGAGATCCGGCATCAAAAGATAATTGGATGGTGTAAGTGACTGCCACCAACGAGGTCTCAGTGCTACGGCAAGCTTTGAATCAAGATTGGGATGAATTAAGAATCTTCAAGCCCTCCAAAAATACCATAAACTGCTTGTTAACTACACTTCCCAAAGCTTTACCCAATAACGGGCAAAGTGAGAAGGGACACCAATTGAATAAATTATTTGGGTCTGCATTGGATTTTTTAATATTGGTGAGATCAGACCCACCTTCCAGGCTAAGGGTAGTTTGGCTGAATCCAAAAATAGATTAAAAATGGAACGAACGGTAGGAGCAATCAAAGTTGAAAGACTAGGGGGCATAGGTCAGCGGGAGGGCGGAATTTAACATTGGCCAGCAGTCCCTGAATTTGATCTAGAGTAAAAGCTTCAACTTATCAAGATAGGGAGAGTAGTGAAGCGGGAACACTGTGAGGTTGGTAGAGTTAGTCTGGCTCTGGCCAGTGGGGAACTTCTCATAAATGGTATCAATTGTTTCCTCGAAATAGTTAGCCAAGGAATCACATCATTGTTGGGATACTGTGATAGCTAGAGTGCAGGCACGTGGCTTAGTGAAATCATTAAGCACTTTATAGAGCTCTGTAGACAAATTTCCTGCACTGTCTATTTTGCTGGAGATATAGGGCCATATGTCCAAATTTCAAATCTATGGAAATCGCTATTTGGAAATCGCAAAATGGTATGTATGTAACAGCCAATTCCAAGAATAGTGATTCCAACTATGTCACATTTGCAATTTGGAAATCGCAATTTTGGAAATAAAAAAATTGCGATTTCCTAATTGTAAATCGAAAAATAGGAGAAGTTGCATTCTGAATGCAGAAAGAAGATGTCAGACCAGGAAGTTCACAAATACAGGGTGTGGCCACAACCCAGAAACCCAGGAAGGTGCTGGAAAGTAAGGAGTGCTCCTTCATCACTACTGCCAGTTTTATTACACCATTCCTGGAGAACACCATTTCCAAAGAGAATGGGGACAATGATTCAGGAAGCGGGAAGAGAAAGGTGACATTTTGAGAAAAGGAGTTGGAGCTCCTGACAGAAGAATAAGTCTCCCATATGGACCAACTGTTTGGGAAGGTCTTCTTCACAGTACCAGAGAGCCAAAAAACAAAGATCCGGACCAGCAACTTGGAGAGATTGAACTATCTAGATGTCACTCAGACGACCATCCCAGAGATACGCAAACACTGGTAAGACCACTTTAGGTCTCGTACAAAGGAGAAGGTGGCCAGCAGGGTGGCTGAGGTTCATGGAATAGGCGGTGGACCTTCAAAACACCCACCTCCCATTCCAATGGCGACACTCATTGAGGGACCCTGGAACCAAAATGTGTGGTGGGAGTGTCTGACATTGACATCTCCAATTCTAAAGGCACCAGCCAGGGTAACTCATCTTCCCTTTACTTACTTACCATAACATAATGTTAGCAAATCCATAAGTCATACAACACAGCATGAATAATTCCATTGAGATGCTTGCCTTACCCTGGAAGTGCACCATGGGAGTTGTAATATGCATAAGTTGCATGCTGTACTATCTGCTGATGACTACACTAAACATATCTGTACATCATCAACATGTCACAAACACATGAAGCACAGTTACAACAATACTTTTTTGCAAGTTTTGGAAAATCTTTGTATTTCAATCATACTCATGGCAGAAGAACCTACATCAGGATATATCAAATAGTGTTGTACATACATGACATGTCAGAAGGCAATATTACAAAGCAGAACATCAATCAGAACCAAAAGCGGGCTTTTAAAGCCCAGCAATGAGGTCAAACCCATCCCCGCCTTCACCCCACTTTCAAAGTCAGGCTCCTAATCCAGCCCTGTCAGTACCCCTGAAGGCCAACCAGGCTCCCTATATTTTCTCCCATTTCATAGGACAGCTTCTGCTTTGATAGCCCACCTTTTCTGACCTCAGGCACCAATCCAGGTCTATTTTCCAGTTGTTTAATCTTGGTGGATCTGTCGAGCCCCACGCGTTTGCTCTGTTCCACTTGGCTACCCCCACTGCCAAAGCCAACCAGACTTTCTGATATTTGGGCCATTTATCCACACCCGATATTGCCAGCAAGAGCCACTTCATGTCCATGGGGACCTCCAAGGCCAGTACCCTAGACATAACCGGTTGTGACTCCCCTCCATTATGTCTATATTTCTGGGTACTTCCTGAGAATGTGGAAAAACATACCCTTACACGACATCCACACAGACACGTCAGCACAAGGGATCTCCCAATTTTTGCTATTCTCATCCTTGAATAATAGGAGCAATGTAGAATTTGCAGCCGGCCAGATGAATTCTAACTTGTATTGCCACTTTACGGGGCTTTAGATGGCTTTCTGCCAGTAGTTGTCGTCTAAGTCACCCAGATCCCCTACACTGCCAACGGGCAGTGCCACCAACGGGTCAGGTGAGATATTTACCAATTTTTGATATATGATGGAGATTGCTTTTTCAGGGAGATGCTCCATTAGGAGGCGATCCGCCAGTGGGGAGGCCTCTGACAATTGCTCACTCTCTCGTTTATGTCGTTTAAGTGCATGCCTCAGCTAGGGATATTTGTACCTTTCCGTTTGTCACAACTCAAATACCTGGCTTAGGATTTCAAAGGCTATGTAGGCCTGATCGCACCAAATATCTCCCAGGTGTTCTATCCCCAACAACTCCAATATGGAGACACCTCGAAGTCCACCAACCCTCAATCCAGTTGTACACCTCTTCAGGGGGTGGGGTGGTGAAGTACCACGTCTTGTCCTCAGAAATGACACAAAGCATAGCTGGGTAGAGCATCATGTATTTAATCTCCTTTTCTACCAATTCTCAATGCTCTTTTGACTACTTCAAAACTACGTCTCTGTCTCTGCACCTGTAGGGTGAAGTATGTAAAGAGTCTATGGTCGCGTTGCCGATGCATAGGTCGCCATTCACTCAAGCTGTTTGAGGATTGCATCCTGATCTCTGAAATTGAAGATTCTCGCTATAATAGTTACAAAAATATTGTGAACAAAAATTAACCATATTTTAACACTAACTATTTAAATGCATTTCCACAGATCACACCCAGGACGTGTCAGAAACAAATGATGCTGAAGGGGCTACTGACACACATGTGGAAATTGAGGGCTTGACATCACCAGCTCCAACTGCTAGGAGTGCAACCATTCTCTGATAAAATAGTAGGTATCTATTCTTCCTTTTCAGAGGCTGTCAGAAATGCTCTATGTCTTGACATCTTGTTTGAGCCTACTAAGGACCCTGAGAAACTCTTATAGTGTAATCCCATTGCGGTTTCGGAGTTATAGACTTGCATGGCTTTAGTTAAGTCTGGCTCCCCTCTTGAACTGGCCTCTCCTGGGATCTTGGAGAGTGGAATGGATGAGCTCATTCCCATGTGGTAAATAAATAAATAATACCTCTCTTTTTGACTAGACATATATCATAACAGATAGCTCAATAAATAAGAGTCAAGATTCGAGGTAGTAGGAGTTTTGCAGGTTTAATACAGCATAAGGACAGGAACAGGACAACCTGCATAGGAATAGGATGACAGGGCCCAGCAGCTGCTGGGGCTGGATCTGGGATGAGCGCGCTGACTTTTAATAACAATACATGAGCATATATACATAACGTAAACACATAGCATTACATTGCAGTAGGCGTAGCAGTGGGTGGAGTAGAAGGTGTGACGCGTAGCAGTCGCGAAAGATAAGGGCGAAAAGAGGTGTAACTGGGCGTATACATAGACATGTGATGCAAACGTAACAGAATATGTCATGAATGGGGCGGAAACCATGGAGGGGGCTACCTAAGGAGCCGGGACCTCTAACCTGATGGTGCGCGCAAACTAGCAATGACGTATCACTAGGAGAAACTGGGGGCTATGAACTCTGTGCTAGGAGCAGAGACTGAAGTCTGGAGAGTCAGGGCGACATGTACCTAAACAGTATCTAGTATCTGATGTTTAGAGAACATGTTGATATAAACTAGAAGTCAGGAGAGGAAAGGCTGACTTGATTCTAAGACTGGACCATGCATTATTCTACATGTAGTGCGTGATGAAGAATATTAAATGACCATTAAATGCAGTATTTCTCTAACGTGGAGACGTGAAGGCTAGACAATGACGGAAACTATTGATGCAGTTCAGTAGCTTAGGAATGCAGAGAAGGAGGACTGAACTGATAACTGGAATCATAACATATTCTTGGCAGACTCAGAGACTGAGCCAGGCTGGGCCGGGCACTGCGAGGCAGGAAGTAAGTGAAGGGTCGAGGATACAGGTGGGGGCTGGATGGCTCCTCAGCGAGGCTTCAGGAGACAGGAGCTGAATCTGGTGTCCAGGCCCTTTTGAGGCCTAGAAACGGGGACTTTACAATGGAATAACGTGCACACTGAGAAACGTGGCAACGTAGCTTTACATAGGCCTGATATTCGTAGTATTCACGAGAACTGGAAACTGGCATACTAGAGGTGGACACAACTGTAACTGCGTCATTAATCGAACATGGGGAATGCATATGCATATTTAATCATGCACACATAACATATGATGGATGACATGTAGGGACACAGAACATGGCAAAATTTACTTTTCCACATTCCCTCCTTGTCACTACGTTTCCATCAGGAAACATCAATTTTCATGATACCGTCTATCATTTCATACAGTATCATTTGCTCGTCTCGAATTATCCTGGAACGGGATTTAGAACGGGGCTTGGGACTAGGAATACAAGAGGTAGCACAAATGCCGCAAATCGCAGGGCCACATTGTATACAGAGGCAGCAGCTGAATATGATCGCTACTGCAATACCTAGAAAGGACAATATTTTCCATCCCCATGCGGAAATTATATTCCAGAACCAACCGGACCATGTCCAGGTGCCTGGATCTTGGTGTAACAGATGGGCAATTTTATGGAGTCTGGTTATAGCTGAATAAACAGACGGCGCGTTATTTGGAATGAAAATGCAGCAACTAGATCCGATGACTCTACAGGCCCCGCCCCTATCGGCCAGTATGACGTCAAGGACGAGACGATTCTGTAAAACGACAAATCTCATGGCAGATTGCTCTTCGGTTAAGTTACCTAGAGCAGAGGCAGTCTCATTTACTACAGCTTCGAGGGTTCTGGTTAACCTACGGATTAGCTTACTATTCTGGATAGGTCCTATAAAGAAAAAGAAACCTCTGTTGAAATCTGTATACTGTTCTAGAGCAGTTTCAGTATAATCGACAATTGGGGACTCCCTTCTATGTCTAATGTGTACTAGATGTGTATTTCTATGATAATCAGGTGGGGCTAGAAAAACAGGTGGCAGTAGGAAGGCAATGTAACAGGTTCCCTCCCAATCGAGGGGCAGACGAACATATGCGGTTTGACCACAAATAAAATAAGAATGACGTGAAGCTTTGAAAATAGATTTCCCACTGTCACTATACTTGACAATAGTAGTACAATCACTATGTCCTACAGGTACGGAACCATTATTTCGGACACATAATTCGCCTTTGACTGGTAGTACTGAAATAGCAGGTAAGTCTGGAGTAGTATCAGACTGAACATTCAGGACCATGAAATTCGAAGAATAGTTACCTAAATTATACACTTCATTTTCTAGATCTAACCCTGTTCTGTGGGGAAGACCTTGCTTGTCTGGAAAACATGTATTGTTAAAAAAAGACATATCTGTTGAGGATGACGTTAACGTGGACCATGCTCCACACGAACCATTATGTGAGAATGGATAAGGAAAAAGTGGCAGAACTCCCTTCGGTGTCTGGAAAGGGGGGAGTCGACCACACACCCAACAATTAGTGGCATTGCTGGTCTGGTGTGAGTAATGTAACATGCGGATGAATGAGTTATTTCGCATGGCGAGGCGATAAGAGAGTTCATGAGGAGGCAGATCACTAAACGTGTGCTCTACTGTAGCATTAGCAGACTTATTTACATGAAGAACTGGGAAATACAAGAAAAATGCATAACTGGTGCAGGAAATCATAATGCTGAGAAACAATATGAAACATAGAAAAACGATACATCGGATTGAGTTTTGACTAACTCTCTCACTATGGGGGTCTATTTTATACATGTCAGAAACAGTCTAACCGTTTCACCTAGGGGAGGACTTAGACAATCAAACTGACTGACTTATTTTACTAGACCGGAGTTTTAGCTTGTACTCCTGTTGCGGAGTTTTCTCTAACAGGGGAGGGGTTGTAGCAATGTCATTTGCGGGACAGTCCTTGAGAACAATATTTTGGCAATCCTTCAAATCCTGGGAAATGTTCTTTAAGACGGGTTTCAGTCCATTAAAAAGTTTGACATGAGAAAGGTGCACCCAGCCTTTGCGTCCTTCCAACTTCACGGCTGTACGGGTGGTGAGGAGGACCTGTCGGGGCTCTTTCCAACGAGGCTCCAGCGGACTTGATCTGTCAAAGTTGCGGACCATCACCATGGATCCTGGAACGATTTCGTGCGGTGCCACCTCGGTATTGTCTGGAAATGCGGCGGCAACCTGTGAACGACATGAGTTGAGGGCAGACATCAAGGAAGCTAGGTAATCTGTCAGCATATTACTTGAAACATCGGTAATACTTCGGGGTCTAGGAGTACCCCACATGTTAGGGGGGCGGCCGAAAACGACCTCATACGGGGACAGACCTGATCTGGAATGTGCGACCATGCGCATATAAAATAAAGCGACTGGCAGAGCTACTAGCCAGTCCACACCTTTTTCTTTACACACTTTTGCAATACGGATTTTCAGGGTCTGGTTATGTCTCTCTACGAGACCGGCTGCTTCAGGATGGCGTACACAATGAAACTTCCACTGGTACCCTAACAAAAGGGAAACATGCTTCATGAGTTCAGATGAGAATGGCTGACCGTTATCAGAATATACGACTCTAGGGAGTCCATAACGAGGGAAGAACTCACGAACCAACTGCTTGGCAGTGGTCGCGGCTGTGTAATCTGGGACTGGATATGCTTCTGTCCACCTGGACAAAGCGCATACAACTACAAGGACATACTTGAAACCTCGACATCGCTCCATCTGAATATAATCCATCTGGAGGACTTCAAAAGGGTGGTCAGGAGGCTGGAATCCACCTTGTTCCACCGGGACACTTTTACCTGGATTAAACTGACAACATATCATACAGGTACGGACTTTCTGCTTGGCTGCAGCTCGTAAATGCTTGTTGAACCAAATGTTCTGGATACTGTCTAACATAGCTTTTTCTCCTAAATGTGCTGGACTATGTGCGGTATTAATAATGACTTGAACCATAGAGTCGGGGAGAAACCATGTGGCTCTACCCTTCGTTAACCATCCTTGATCTGTCTGGACCCCTCCTTGTTCGGACCATTTCTTGATTTCCTCGGGAGTAGCATGTAACTGTATGTCTATGACATCTTGTGTAGGGTCCTTAACTGTCATACATGTAGTCGGATCTGGAGTGTGTGTCATATTAACTGGAATGTCTAGAGTCTGTGCTGTAAGCTTGGCTGTGCGATCTGCTAGATCATTACCTTGGGAAATAATGTCAGTAACTTTCGTATGTGCTTTGCACTTCATGATAGCGATAGATGTCGGTAAGTGTATGGCATCTAACAGAGCTTGAATAAGGAGACCATGCTGAATCTTGGTTCCATGAGAAGTCATGAAACCTCTCTCCTGCCAGAGCACTCCGAAGTCGTGTACGACTCCAAATGCGTAGCGTGAATCTGTGTAAACATTAACTTTCAAGTTCTTGGCGTGTATGCAGGCTTGTGTCAGAGCAACTAGCTCTGCTGCTTGAGCGGACAGGGTATCAATACGGTGTGTTTCAATAACTTCAGTGTCAGTAGTCACTGCATACGCGGCGACTAGTTCTCCTGTACTAGTTCTCATACATGAACCATCCACATAAAGTGTCAGGTCGGGGTCTGGTAACGGAGTATCTGTCAGATCTTGTCTTGGCTTTGTCGTAATGTTAACTACTTCCACGCAATCATGTGTGGCTGGATTTGAATTAACTGATGGTAACAATGTAGCAGGATTCAGGATGTTGCAGCGTCTGATTTCTATGTGTGGCTGGAACAGTGTCAATTCATAACCTGTTAAACGTGCAATTGTCAAGTGCTGAGTTTGTGTTCGGTTTAAAAGAACTTCCACAGAATGTGGAACTTGTACTGTCAAGGTATGTCCTAAGACTATGGAATCACTTTGTCTGATAGCTAGTGCTGTGGCTGCAACTGACTTGAGGCACGCAGGCAGAGCCTGGGCTACAGGATCTAATGTGCTCGAAAAATAAGCACAGGGCTTGTATTGTCCTGCTTGATCTTGTGTGAGAACAGATAATGCTGTACCTTCACGTTCAGTGACGAAAAGTGTAAAAGGCTTACTGTAGTTCGGTGTCGCTAGAACTGGAGCTTGGCATAGGGCTTTCTTTAACTCATTAAAACTAAGTGTATGTTCAGATGTCCAAGGGAGGACAGTCGATACGGCTGCCTCCTGTGTCGTTAACTGTATCAGTGGCTTGGCTAGAAATGCATACTGAGGAATCCATTGTCTGCAGTAAGAAGTAAGGCCGATAAAAGCTCGTACCTCCTTCTGGGTCTTGGGCTGAGGAAGACTCGCTATTAACTGGATACGGTCTGGTGTCAACTGCCTACCCCTCTTGGACAGTAAGTGTCCTAAGTAGACCACTTGCTGGACACAGAATTGAAGCTTAGAAGGGGACACCTTGTGCCCCATCTCGGCTAGGAAATACAGAACTGTCAGTGATGCTCGCTCGCAAGCACGTTCAGAACGGGCTGTGATCAGTAGATCATCGACATACTGGAGCAGGGCAGTGTCAGTTGGCATGTGAATGTTGTCTAGTTGTCTCTTGAGTGCTTGACTGTAAATACTAGGACTTTCTGTGAAACCTTGAGGAGCTCGTGTGAACATATAGCTCCTTCCATTTAAACAAAATCCGAAAAGGAACTGGCTGTCTGGATGAATAGGAACACTGAAAAATGCGTTCTTGAGGTCTATGACAGTGAAGAACGTGGCTTCGGAATCAATGGCTGTCAATAGGGAAGAGATGTCTGGGACAACTGGGTACTGCGGAATAATACATTTATTAAGCTCTCGTAGGTCAATCACTAATCGATATACTGGGGGTGCATTTGGATCAGTACGTTTCATGACTGGAATGATCGGAGAATTACATACATTGGAGTCAGTTTCTACAACCACTCCTTGAGCCATGAGCTCGTCAATAATTTTGGATAAGGCTGCTACAGCCTCAGGTGGCAATCTGTACTGTCTGATTCGTGGTAACACTATACCTGGCTTGAGAGTCACACGATAGGGTGTGATTTGCATATAACCTACATCAGTTGGACCTTGCGCCCATAAGTGTTGCGGAACATTAGACAGTCTTGAATCAAAATCTCGTAATACATAGTGACCCTTAAAGTCACGTAGGAACAATCGTATTCCCTCTGGGGAACAGCATATAACTGCACCTAACTCTTTCAGTGTCTTAATGCCTAATAGGTTTTCTGGACATGACTTAGTAAGTAACAGATCAGTAGTGCGGGACAATGGACCTACTTCTAGAGTAACTGGCTTTGAAATCTCATTTACGATAGGTTTTCCTGAAAATCCAAGGGAAACATTTCTTGAGCCTGAGAGCGGAGCCCCTGGAACTTCGGCGTGACTAATTGTGGTCCTACTTGCCCCTGTATCAATCAAAAACTTTCTGTCTTTCCCTAATACTTGACTGTGAACATAGGGACCTTCTTGATCTACAGGTATCTCGATGAGAGGCAAGCCTACCTCCCTCTCTAGGCTGTTTCATGAATACTGCTGGTACTCTGGATACTCAGACTGTGCATACTGGTACATCTGCGATGTAACGTGCTGTGTTGCAGCAATAGGTTGCGGTGCGGTAACTGTCTGTGGTGCATTCTGTGGCTGAGGAGTCTGTGAAACTTGTTCTTGTCTAGGCGGACGTGGTCTTTCTTTAGTCTTACCAGTAGCTATGTTGTGTTTCAGAACTGCACACTCATTTATGAAATGACCTGGCTGTTTACAATAATTGCAATTCCCTTTAACGGGAGCTGCAGGATGACTGGCTTGATTCGGACCCCTCTTCTGACTGTCTTGAGGAACAGATTGTGCAACTAGTACTTTCCTTTTCGTGTCTTTCATACGTTTTCTCTCGTGTTCTTGCTCTTCTCTGATTCTATTCTGGTGATACTGAAGCATCTGCAACATCTGGGACGGGGTATTAGCTTGCCAGGTACTTTCGACTTTCAGAACTCGATTTTTAATTTGTGGGCTTGAATTCTCGACTAATTTAGTAACAAAAAGGTGAGGGTATGACTCACTACTTGTCTTGAGGCCACTGTTGATGCTGAAACATTTTTCAAATCTAGAATAAAAATCACTAATATCCTCATCTTGCTTCTGTTTACAGGCTGAGATTGCATCCCAGTCTTCTTTTCTAGTTGTCAATAATCTGGGTAAAACTTGTATTAATAATTCCGGTAATTCTTTACATTTATCTCCAAGACCGGTACCTGGTACTCGTGCCTTGTCTTCAGCTTCTAGAACTGCCCAATCGATCTTTTTCTCTCCCACCTCCCATTCTTTTTCCTTGAGCTTTTCATACACCCCTGCGGGCAGCAGAACCTTTAACATTTTAATTATATCTGGGTATGTGTATTCTCCCATACGGAGCATGTCTTTTAGTTCTCTATGGAACCCTGCTGGATCTTTGTCATGACAGGGAATTAATTTCTTCATCTCGAGGAGTTCCATCTTTGTAATCGGAGTGTAAACAAACACTCGCTGCATTTCGCCACCCGTTCCTTTAACTGGGTGGACTTCTCGTAACGGATTCTGTCTCTCCATGTAAAATGGTTTACCTTCTGGAGGTGAGACATGAACAAAATGCGGGTTCAGAAACGTTCTATATTTGTGACGCTGTTCTAGAATGACACTAATTAAGTCGGTACCTAGACCTTTCCATCTATACTGGAGTAACTCGTCCAGGACATCATGTAACGGGCCTGGATCAGAGTGTTGACCCTCATACAATGTAATGAGGTGCTGGATCATATACATACCCACCAGTCGTTGCTCGGCTGGGGACATTTTCAGAAACATTTGTGCCACTATTTCGTCTGGAAAAGTGGTAGAATCAGTAATCCATCGGACTGCTGATCGGGCTAGTTCTTGTTCATGCATGGTACTTAACTCACTGTAACCGATTCGTGATTTCAGAATGTGATCGGTAGCTTGGAATACTTGTTCTAGTGAACCTTGTTCTGGTGCTGGATAATGAGAAATAGACTTGTGTTCTAGGCGTAAATGGCGATCTGGAAATCTAGATTTTCCTACATACGCTATTCTGGCGGGATTCTCGTCCTCTACCTCTTCAGTATCAGAGTTACTTTCTTTCTCGCTTACTTGTGCTGCTTTACGTTGTTCGTGTATCTTTATTATTTCTCTACGGATTTTCTTGTACATACTCTCCATAGCACCGACGGTCTTGTGCTTACCCTCGGCTATATTATCACTCCACCTTGTCAGGGTTCTCATTTCGGCTTGATCTTTAGACGGATAATCTTGTTCTCTTATTAGACAATTGATCAGAAACTTTAATATCATGAGCTGGATCTCGGCTTTCCTTTGAGACATGGCCTCGCTAATACTTTCTGGATCATCCCCTGTACGGATGAAACGATATATTCTGTCTAGATCTTCTTTCATATTCGGTAAGGTGACTAGATACTCGGCCACCTTTCTTACGCGGAATGAATATAAAACCATATTATCCTCGCCTGGGACTGGATCATAGCCGCATTCGGCAAGGGATTTTCTTATTTCTGCTACAGTCTGATGTCTGGGCGTACGCTGTGACGCTTGTGCATGTAATTCGGCTGTCGTTAAACGCTTGTGTGGCGGCGGGGTTTGAGGAGTACCTCCTCCTGCGGCCCCTAAACTGGAGTCGTCTACTGAGGCTCTTCGTCCTGGCAGAGTGGGAAATGGAAATGTAGGCTGGACTTGTATGGCGGGCTGGACCGGGGGTACCGTAACAGGTACTCCGGTGTCTGGAGAAGCGGGAAGTGCCTGATTTACAGGGACTGGCGGAGCGCGAACAGGATTTGCATATTCTGGGACTGTGTCGTCCAAATAGGACGAAATAAAAATATCAGCTGCGGTCTGTTTGTGACGTAGCTTGGTCGGAACTAATGGTGGCGGGAAATTACTGGATGCCTCTGGGGTCGCTTTTGGCAAGCCCTCGGCAAGGAGAGGATACATACCCCTATTAAGGGCATGCCTCTGTCTGTCTGACTGTTCGGCTTTGACTTGTTCACCTATCTCGATTAGTTCTTTTTCTTGTGCTCGTTCTAAGGATTCTCTACTTAATTCTGACTTTCTGATTTCTTTTTCAGTTCTTTTATGAGCTTCTTTGCGCCATAACTCGATGGCATCTTTCTGTGACTGTCTGGCTTTCTTTTTCCATAATGCTTCTTCTACTCGCATGATGCATTCGGCATCCCATGTACCCGATACGGGCCATCTATACTTTTCTTCTAACTGTTTGGTATACTCTACCCATAAATCTAGATACAATATGGCGCTTATGCCATGCTTCTGATACATGAAATGACCTGGACTGTCCCTCGGCGGAACAGGAACTGCTTCTTCTAACAAACCCTTTCTAGTTTTTAGCTGACGTAATCTCGAAAAGAGAGACATTGTAAACTTGAATCGGAACACAATACAATACACGAGGAACAATAACAATTGGGAGAACAATTCAGGCATACCACGACATAGGAAATACATTGAACAACATCATAACATAACAGTTCGGACAGAATATTACCTGGAATACTGAGAACAGAAACACAAGAATTTCTCGAGAACGGAACAGACTAGAGTTACTGGATGCACTGCTGAAACAGTACGGAACATACCGGTCCCATAAAGGGACGCATCAAGACCCGTATCCACCTAGGTGAACACTTCGTTTGTGAGTCTGTGTACCACCAACCCACGGACCAGAGTCAATTTAGATTGACCCTGTCTAGATACTACCCCAGTAATGGTACTCACCGGGCAGCAAGAACGGAAGGCCTCCGACTGGACTGGACTGCTACGACGACGGACGACGAACTTCGGACTTCAGTTACGGGTGGACCTCCGGATACCTCGGACCTTGGACTCTCGGCTTGGGCTCTGGTCGGGACTCGCCGCGTTCCTCCACCGTCTCGTTTGGATGCTGGACCGCCTCCTCCGTCTCCTCCGTGGGCCTGAGGGATACTTGAAGCAGAAATATCTGCCGGTGCACAGAAGAGTTCCGTCACGACTGCAGAGGGTCAGGGGGTCGGCGTGGCTTCACCGACGCGTGGGGAAAGGGCAGGTCCCTATTCGGGCGCCATTATGTGGTAAATAAATAAATAATACCTCTCTTTTTGACTAGACATATATCATAACAGATAGCTCAATAAATAAGAGTCAAGATTCGAGGTAGTAGGAGTTTTGCAGGTTTAATACAGCATAAGGACAGGAACAGGACAACCTGCATAGGAATAGGATGACAGGGCCCAGCAGCTGCTGGGGCTGGATCTGGGATGAGCGCGCTGACTTTTAATAACAATACATGAGCATATATACATAACGTAAACACATAGCATTACATTGCAGTAGGCGTAGCAGTGGGTGGAGTAGAAGGTGTGACGCGTAGCAGTCGCGAAAGATAAGGGCGAAAAGAGGTGTAACTGGGCGTATACATAGACATGTGATGCAAACGTAACAGAATATGTCATGAATGGGGCGGAAACCATGGAGGGGGCTACCTAAGGAGCCGGGACCTCTAACCTGATGGTGCGCGCAAACTAGCAATGACGTATCACTAGGAGAAACTGGGGGCTATGAACTCTGTGCTAGGAGCAGAGACTGAAGTCTGGAGAGTCAGGGCGACATGTACCTAAACAGTATCTAGTATCTGATGTTTAGAGAACATGTTGATATAAACTAGAAGTCAGGAGAGGAAAGGCTGACTTGATTCTAAGACTGGACCATGCATTATTCTACATGTAGTGCGTGATGAAGAATATTAAATGACCATTAAATGCAGTATTTCTCTAACGTGGAGACGTGAAGGCTAGACAATGACGGAAACTATTGATGCAGTTCAGTAGCTTAGGAATGCAGAGAAGGAGGACTGAACTGATAACTGGAATCATAACATATTCTTGGCAGACTCAGAGACTGAGCCAGGCTGGGCCGGGCACTGCGAGGCAGGAAGTAAGTGAAGGGTCGAGGATACAGGTGGGGGCTGGATGGCTCCTCAGCGAGGCTTCAGGAGACAGGAGCTGAATCTGGTGTCCAGGCCCTTTTGAGGCCTAGAAACGGGGACTTTACAATGGAATAACGTGCACACTGAGAAACGTGGCAACGTAGCTTTACATAGGCCTGATATTCGTAGTATTCATGAGAACTGGAAACTGGCATACTAGAGGTGGACACAACTGTAATTGCGTCATTAATCGAACATGGGGAATGCATATGCATATTTAATCATGCACACATAACATATGATGGATGACATGTAGGGACACAGAACATGGCAAAATTTACTTTTCCACACCCATCGTAAGCGACCTCGTAAATAACTCTTTGATGGTGAGCTGGAAACATGCCTTGGTGATCCCATTGCTTAAAACGCCTTTGTTAGATCACTCCAAACCTGAACATTATAGTACAGTTCATTTGGGGAAGGAACCTTTTGCACAGAACTCAGTTGGGCTTTCATCCACAGTACAGCACCAAGTCTGCTTTGTTTATGGCATCGGAATCTTTACGCCAGGTTGTAGACAGAGGAGACACTGCAGCACTCCTGTTGTATATACTTGACTGTGGCGTTTGACACTGTATCTCACAGCCATCTATTGGACCGGCTGTGGAGCTTCGGGATTGGCCATAGGGCCTTAAAATGGTTGGAATCCTTTTTGTAGGGTCGGTCCTATCAGATTTTGCAAAAGCCTTTTCGATCAAAGTTGGTCCCGCTGGCTCAGTGGGTGCCACATGGCTTTTCTTTGAGCCCTGCTCTTTTCAACCTTTACAAGGGCCCCCTGACTGATGTAATTGAGTATTACGGCTTTGATAATCTATCATATGCTCAATTGATTATTACTCTATCTCCAAATTCTGCCAGCGGGGTGGCCTCCGTGAGGGCCTGTCTGTCAGAGGTTGCCCAGTGGATGGACCTCAACTGCCTGAAGTTAAACGCAGGCAAAACTGAGGTCCTGATCCAGGGCACCAGCCGGCTGTTTGGTCACCGGTTTGGTGGCGGGCAGCACTCAGTGTTTTCCAGCACCAAAGCCTGAGGCCAAGAACGTGGGCATGTGGTTTGATCAAAATCTGACCTTCCATGACCAAGTTAAGGCTTTGGCAAGCAGGTGCTTTGGAATTCTCAAGTCTTTGAAGACCTTTATTGTCCTTCTACCACCAGATGCCCAGAAGACAGTGATCCAAGCCCAGGTCATCTTGCGGCTGGATCACTGTAATGTTCTGTATCTGGGTGTTCCTCAATCATGGCTGCTGAGACTCCGTGTTCAGAATTTCACAGCTCGACTACTATTAAAACTTCCTAAACATGATTCTACGGGCCCAGCACTTCTTAAACTTCACTGGCTCCCAGTGAAGAAGAGTCTTGCTTTTAAGGCCCTTTGGTACTGCAATAGGATTTTCAGAAGGACCAGTGTGACCTATTTGCACTCTCTTATCATACCGTATTTCTCTTTGAGGCATCTCAGGTCCTCTGGTGCCTTGTTAGCCAAGGTGCAGAGGGGAAAGAAAGTGTGTATGGGTGGGAGCTCATTTGGCTATCTGGCTCCCAGGCTTTGGAGCTCTGGCTCTTTGCAGCTAAATCATTGTGAAACAGAACGTCTGTTTTGGAAAAATCTTAAAACCTGGTTGTTTGCTAACCAGATGTTGGCTGCTTCTTGTGCTTCGTGCTGTCATTGGTGTGTTTGACCTTAAAGCTGGGACATTCCTCTGGGAGTAGCTACACACTTTAAAAGCTGCTTTATTAATATTATTATTATTATTATCATCTCAACACTACCAGACTTTATGGACAGTGATGAAGGACAATCGCAGAGCAAGGACACTACAACATCTGTGGGCAGGACACACAGACAGTGCAGAGGCCAACTATCAACAGTCTGTAATGAGAATGTGTCAGACGACATGTCAGAGAGTTCTCCTGTGTTTGCTGGCTTGGAGAAATCCATAATCTCTGTTCAGCACATGCAAACAAAACAAATAAGGACTATCGATAGGCATCTGCTATGAATGTCTAGTTTGATGCGGCAGTTAGAGAAAGGGCAGAACCAGTGGATTGCTGCCATGGAGAAGGAGCACTGTGTGCTGAGACAGAGGCACAGGCAGGTCCTGGCACACTTTGATTCCTTCACCTGTTCCATCAACCGATTGGCAGTAGCCAAAACAACACTAGCAAGGCAAACTGTAGACATGCAGACTGACATGGGACACTGCTGGCATGATGTTGCTTGTGGGCTAGTGGAAGTGACCACAGCCCTTGAGAATATTCAGAACCACAACCTCTGTATTCCCAGCATCCTGCCCCCACCTGAGAGCGGAAAGAGCTCTAGCCTCAGTGGCACGCCCATTCAGGAGGCATGCAGTTCCAGGCGTTCAAACACTCCTGGGACTGACATGTCAACAGTTCCACAGCCCAGTGTTGCTCACAAACCACCCAAGCGCAGAGGCCGGAAGAAATTAATCACTAAACACTCGGTCATGAGGCAACTTTGTTTTGTTTGTCATTACATACTTTGTTGCTTAGTTGAAACAATATTACATCCACAATGGATACCGTTGATCATTGAGAGAAACAATGGTGTTACTACCTGGATAAAAGGTGGTCTCTCAGTTATGCACCATGCATTACCATCATGTGTAATGTCTATTTATTAGATGTTTTAATTATCTTACCTCAGAAATAGTTGTTGGTGATCTCTGTAGGTCGTGCTCATCCTGCTGCTGCAAGTGTACCCTCTGGCTGCACCTGTAGTGGTGGTAACTCATCACCAGAGTCAGATTCAGGCTATTCAGATGTTGTGCAGACCCTTCATCATTGCAATATTATGCTGTATGGCACATGTGGTGATGATCTTGCAGCACATCCCAGGTCTGTACAGTAGAGCTCTGCCGGTCTTGTGGAAGCAGCAAAACCGAGACTTCAGGATCCCAAAGGATTCCAAAGGTTCTCTCTATGATTGAATGTGGTGTCCCGTGTACACTGTTGCACTACCTTTCATAGTATAGTGTGAGTATCCAGGGACACAAGGCATATGCACTGTCACCTGAAGAGCCTGAGAAGGAAAATCATTAGGTCACAATACACAAACCGTTCTGCCCACTGTATTCATTGAGTCTGCAAATCTCTTACCTAGTGAAAAACATTTGCGAAAATTACCCTGTGACAGTTGGTTTTGTAATCCAATGTGACAGAACATGAATGAGTCGTGGGTGCTGCCTGGGAATCTGGCCACAAGGTCTGTTATGATACAGGAGTATTCACACACTATCTCAGCTTTTCTTGTTCCTCTATATGAATTCAGTTGCTGTGCAGGGACATAGGGAAATATGTGTGCCATCAACAAAGCCAATGGCATTAGGAAACTGTGCTACCCGGTAGCACATCAATTTGGTTTGTTGCCATAATTGGGGCACATTGGGGAAATATATAAATTGATTAACTTTACTAACCATAATGTCCATGAACCTGTGAAAGAACCTAGAAAAGGCACTTTGTGTCACTGGTGACTGTCAGAAGGTAAGAGTTGTAGGCAAGACAATACCTGCACATGTGGTGGGAATGCATTGCTTATGAGTGTTGGGGTCTGTAGCTGAGGCTGTAACTCAGCAATTAAATCAAGAATTATGTAACTACAGGGTCTGTATCTCTCATAAATCTCCTCACCATTCTGTTAAAAAAGGCTGACTCTCACCCTAAATATCCTCCTCTGTCTCCTCCTCCATCTCTGCCTACCATCCAAAACCCTCATCCCCCTCGGCAGAACACACAAAGCCGCCATTGTGAAATAGCCTGATGCATTTTGGGTGGCTTTTTATAGTTTTCACCTGATTGACACCTGATCCTAATCAATGGTAATGGCCATTTTGCGACTAGCTGTAATGAGGAAATCCTTTGCACATGAGATTAGCGATTCACAATTTAGAAATCCTATTTGCGATTTCCTATTTTGCAATTTCCAAAATGTGATTTCTACTAAGTTGAAATCGCATTTTGCACCACCGCAAATGCTTTTCGTACATACTGAAGTCACAAATTTGCATTTCTTAATGGCCCAAAATTGCGATTTGCACCGATAGGAAGTGCAAAATACCTTTGTGCATATGGCCCATAGTGTTTCCTCATAATTCTAATTTGTCTGTGATAGGTAGTGAGTGCTGAAGATAGGCTGCTCTATCTTCCAAGCTTTTAGATTGGCGCCATCTTCGTATGAGCCTTTTGCAAGCAGATTTCAGGTTGCTGATTTCTGCAGAGTACCATGGAGAATAGGGCTAGAAGAGGTGGACCTAGCCTATTTGAGCGGTGCAGTTTCTTGAAGGACATATCCTGCGAGCTTCTATTCCAGGTTCTTTACACATTTTTTTTTTTTTTTTTGAAAACTTTTTATTGAATGTAAAGAACAAGAAAATAGAAAAACAAAAGAAAACAAGGCAGTCCAGTACAAGCATGTCATCATGTGGTTTTGCGGGGGGGGGGGTACAACCATAAAGCTAACAGTATCGCATTCAAAATATACTGTGGGATGGGGGGAAGAGAAGGAGAACAGAAACAATCAATATATCTATACTTCTGCGGAGGAAACATCAGGTTGGGAGGAAGACAAGTCGGTATCAAATTCCGAAAGGGGGGGGGTACATATATCTCCACGGTACGCGTTCCATTGAGTCCAAATCTTCCCCCACTTGCCAGGTCTGCCCCGGGAGACATACACAGTCTTTTCACGAAACATGGACCAGTCCATGTTCTGTTGCCATGCCAGAACCGTAGGAGGCCTCTGAGCGCCCCAAAGCTGGGCAATGTCACGCTTGGCTATCATGTTACCCAGTGTCACCCATCGAAGCTGCGCTTGGGTACAATCATTCGGTTCCCAAACATTCAACAAGCATCTCCGCGCTTCAGGTTTCAACCGCACACCCATAACCTCACTCATTACATCATGCACGCGATTCCAATAGTGTAGTACAGCAGGGCATTCCCAAATGATATGTAGGAACGTGGCCACCATACCGCAACCACGTCTGCACAATCCATCCGCCGAGAATCCCATGCGCACCAGACGCGGACCAGTCACATATACCCTATGAAGAATTTTGAGCTGGACAAATCGAAGGCGTGCCGGAATAGCTACCTCCTTAGGAGAAGAGAGCGCAGCCTGCCAGTCCTCATCATCCAGCTCCAGACCATCACTAGTCCACAACTCCCGAAGGCTATCCAATAGATCAATCCTAATATTGATTAACTTTTTATAAATGAGGGAGATCGTGCTATCAGGGACATGCCCATCCAGTATACGATCCTCAAGCGGGGACGCTTCCGGAACATCCGAGCCCAGGGGGAAAACAGACAGGACCGCGTGTCGGACCTGCGCATATCTAAAGGATTCTCTATCATTCAGCCCATATTCAACTTTCATTTCATCAAACGACTTGATCCTACCCTTGATCCATACATCATCAACCTTGCTGATCCCAATCATGTCCCATCGATCAAACCCCTTCGACCGCCAGAGGGAGCCAAGTTTATCCGAGGCATAAAGCGGCGTGGCACGGGTCAACTTATCAGCCCAGCCTGTAGCAGCCGTGGCCCGATGCCACACCTGCACGACTGTTTTAGTGGGCCCCGTAAGTGACCCGACGGTCAACTTCGCATACAGAGCCCTGTTGTAGTCACCACCGGGCAACAACCATTTATCCATCGCAAAGGCCGGATTTGGCGAAGGAGTGTAGGTGCCATGATTGATGGCCCCCAGCTGAGAGGCCCAGTAGTAGCGACGGATGTCAGGGAGAGCGATGCCGCCATCGTACCACGGGAGTGTAAGCTTCGAAAGGGCAATGCGAGACCGGCCCCCCCATAGCAACTGCCTCTGGAGGCCCTCAATCTCCCGAAAATAGCTAGCCGGTACAACATCGAGCGTATTCTGAAGCACATAGAGAAATCGGGGGAGCGACATCATCTTAAACAACGCTGCTCGTCCCAGAGGAGAGAGAGGAAGCCGACTCCACGTTCCAACATCCGCACGGAGGCGCTGGAGGGGGGGCAGCAAATTGCGTTTATATCGAAGTGCGGGGTCCAAGGTAATAAAGATCCCCAGATACCTAAAACCCTCCAGCGCCACCGAGATGGGACAGCCACGTGGCAAAAGTGGAGCGTCACCGGAAAGAACATAAATACAGGATTTTGACCAGTTGATAACTAGACCGGAATTTTTATGAAAGGAAGTCAAAACATCAAAAAGGACGATTAACGACTTACGAGGTGACGTAAGGTACAAAAGTATATCGTCTACGTACAGAGATATCCGATCCTCAAAATCCGGGGACCATCTAATTCCCCTCAAGGACGGTTCCCACCTCAACCAAGCCGCCAGTGGTTCCAGAGCTAGGGCAAACAAGAGCGGGGACAAAGGACAACCCTGGCGTGTCCCCCTACCAAGAGCAAAGGGGGTCGAGGCCCGCCCATTCACCACCACCCTGGCTAAGGGGTCAGCATAGAGCAATTGCACCCAGCGAATAAAGGCGGGTCCAAAACCGAATTTACTGAGGACCGCCCAAAGATAAGGCCACTCGATCCTGTCAAACGCCATGGTGGCGTCCAAGGATGCCAAGATGGCCGGCTCCCGCAGAGTCCCCGCTCTCGCGAGGACTCCATGCAGTCGCCGAAGGTTAAGTGCCGTGTTTCGGTGCGGTATAAAGCCGGACTGGTCCGGGTGAACCAGATCGCCTATAACAGACACCAGACGATTAGCAAGGACTTTGGCTAGGATCTTAGGTTCAGCATTGATCAGGGAAATAGGTCTAAAGGATTCACAACGGTCACGCGGCTTACCCTCCTTATGGATAACTACTATGGAGGCCAGTCTCTGGTCAGGAGGAAGAAACCCCTCCTCCAGTGACTCCAAGAACATCAATCGGAGATACGGCGCCAGTACATCCGGACAGAGCTTATAAAGTTCAATGGGGAGCCCATTCGGACCCGAGGCCCGCCCCGAGCGAATCGAGCGGATAGCGGTCGCAATCTCATCCGCAGTGGGCGGAGCTTCCAACAGATCCCTCTCTTGATCAGACAGGCATGGGAGCGAGATATGACGTAGAAGCAAGTGGGAGTCCCGCTCCGGCCGATCGGACACCGAGGAGTACACCACCCGAAAATAGTCAGCAAAGCGCGTCACGATTCCAGCTGGATCAGTGACATCCACACCATTTTCATCCACCACAACAGGAACTACTCGACTCGCACATTCTCTCCTATCCAACCAAGCCAGCAATTTCCCAGCCTTATCACCCACATCATACAGCCGCCCCTGCCGTTCACGACCCATCTCTTTCGCAGCATCAGTCACCAGCGCCCTATATTCAAGCTGTTTCAGGTTTAGAAGGTGCAGCTTCTCAGGGGAGACCCCAGAATCCAACTCCCCTTCAAGGGCGGAAATTTCAGACTCAAGACGGACAACCTCCTCCCGCCTACATCTCTTAACATGGCCAATCGATGAGAGGGCCTGGCCTCGAATTACTGTTTTGTACGCTTCCCATAGAGAAACAGAAGAGGTCACTGAACCAACGTTGTCAGTAAAGTAGTGATTGATCGCTGCAAGGAGTTCCTTCCTGATCTTAGGATCGCGGAGGTACCACGGGTTAATCGGGGCGAGACGACCCTCCGAACCCAGATGTGCGTTCACAACCAACCACAACGGGGAATGATCCGAGATACCCCTGGCTAGATGTTTAACCTCCCCTATAAGGGAAGCCTGAGAGGAGGGCATCAGTACATAATCAAGTCTCGAAAGGCTACCGTGGGCCCCAGAGTGGAAGGTATACTGGCGTTGCCCAGGATGATGTAAACGCCAGCAATCAGCCAGCCCCAGCGCCTCCAGGAAGTCCCCCAACCAGGATTGAGATTGTGCGATAACACGGGGAGGGTAACGGTCAAATGTCCCAGACACTACCGAATTGAAATCCCCCCCAACCACCAGCAAACCTTCGGGGACCCCCAGAATCACTCTTCCCAGATCGGCATAAGTCGTAGTTTGGAGGCCCGGAGGTATATAGACCGAAAACATAGTGATCACCTTCCCCTCCCAGCGCCCAACAATGGCGGCGTACCGCCCTCTATGATCAAGTATAATATCGTCTACAGCGAGAGGGAGGGAGGTCCGAACCATAATACCCACCCCCCTGGAGCCAGAAGTGAAACCTGAGTGAGCAATGAGACGATAGCCACGCCTATTCAGTGCATGGCACGTGTTGCCGAGCAGATGCGTCTCCTGAAGCAAAACCACATCCGGAGACAAGCGTCGCAGCATCTGCAAAACCACCCCCCTCTTAATTCTATCACCCAACCCATTGACGTTCCAACACAGTATACGTAGTCCCCTATCCCCCATCCCACAGGCCACCCCAAGGCCCCCCCCACTCCCAACGCAACACGTAAATACAGAAGATCATCAGTACAGTGCCTTGAAGAAAACAGAGAAACAAAAATCGAAACCCCTCAACCCCCCAAAACATCATCATACCCCCCACCCCGCACCCCTGCGTAAGACTCAAGAGCCACCCCAACTTGCAGTGTGCCTGTCGCCCTAATATACAACTAATCTACGAAAAGAACCCCAGAGGAGGAAGATTCACCCGACCCCCGCCCACACCCCGTTCTGACAACACAATAGCAAACAATAGTTGCGTATCATCAAACCACTGCCGAAAGTCAACATGGCGGCCCGGGACCCGAGTTCGCTCCTCATTCCTGCTCCACCGGGCCGTCCCCCGCACCACCGGAGTGATCAGGACGGTCAAAGTGTTCTCGAGGGGGCAGTGAGTCCAGCCAGTCGCTGGCTGCTCCAGGATGATCAAAGAAAAATGTCCTATCATTGTAGACCACACGCAGGCGAGCCGGGAAAAGCATGGCATATTTCATGTCTCTGTCCCGCAGTCTCCTCTTCACCCCCTGAAATCCAAGGCGCTGCTTCTGGACCTGCTGGGTGAAGTCCGGGTAGAAGTTAACCGAAGCATTCTCATAAGCCGTAGGGCCCGATGTGCGGGAAGCCTGGAGGATCACGTCTCTGTCACGAAAGTTAAAGATCCGTGCAATGATGGGCCGCGGGGGAGCTCCAAGCTTAGGCGGGCCACCCGGGATACGGTGGGCCCGTTCTACTGCAAAAAACTTGCTAAGGCCTTTGGGCGCTAAGTGATTCAGGACAAGGTCCTCCACTAGTAGATCCACCGATGACGATTCCGTCGTCTCCGGTACCCCGACCAGTCGGATGTTGTTCCGTCGAGCGCGGCCTTCAAAATCATCCAGGCGTCGAGAGAGGTAATCACGGGCGGACCTCAGGTTACCGACTTCAGTCTGTAATTCGGAGACGTCGGTAATAAGGCTAGATGTCTTCAGATCTAGGGATTTGACCTTCTCGTTAGTCTTCGCAAGGTCCGCCCTGATCAGGGTGACATCTATGGCAACTGTGTCCAACTTATGGGTCAGGGCCTCGTATTGCTGTCCTAGCGTGGCCTTCATCCCATTAATGGCGCCCATGACGTCTTTCAACGACAGATCTCCATCCAACAGGGAGTCGTCCCCAAGGTTGGCAGGGGGTTTGCTCGGTCCACCCGGAGAGCCCTTAGTGAGGGTGTATCGATCCATGACGTTGGACTGCACAGAGCCTCCTCGAGCTGCCGGTCTGGTCTTGCGTCTTTCTCCCTCGGGCTTGGTGGCCATTTTGGGTCGTGCGCCCCGAGGGGTACTCTGAGACCTAGTGAAAATGGCTACACTCGAAGTGCCCTCAGCAAGTCGGAGAATCGGTAAAGGCCAGCCACCAGTCAAGAAGCAGGGAAAACCAGGATCGCCAAGCACCTGCGGGCCAGGTGAGAGGATCAAATCACCTAGGCGACCAAGGCAGAGTCCATGAGGTGGAGGCACCGGAACCGAAACCGAAAGTTGGAGACCGGGCAGGGGAGAGTCACACGTGCCGTTGTTATTCAATTACCACCCGGCTGGCAGGGAAAGCAAGCCCGGGGCAGTACCATGGAGCAGGCCAAAAATGGTCAAAAGTCCATATTTCTGGCTCCCGGGAGCCTAGACGAAATGCGGAAACGAGGAAATGATCAGCAGGGTCACGACCACAAAAGCCCGTCGTCCAAATCAGGATAAGGTGCAGGATAATCGGTGGAGGTGGCGAGGGTCCGGGAGCTCTGAGCTCACGCGACCATCTTGGGTGCGCGCTAAGCTCCTCCTCTTTACACATTATTAAGTGCTTTGAATGTCTGGTCCCTCACACAAGCCTCAGCAATCTGAAATTTAATTAAATGGTGGTCAGTCCATGTTAAAGGGAGAGAGCATTCACTCTTTAGAAGTAGGGAATTTGTAAAAATGAAATCAAGAGTGTGACCAGCCACATGCGTTGGGCCAACATTTCCATGTCAGTAAAGAGTTGGGCAACCTCAGGCTTTACGCCATCTTCTCCACGAAAATTGAAGTGTTTCAATAAGAGAAAATTATAAGATACAAACAGATGAGGGGGAATGTATTTGGCTAGAAGTTGACTAAAATGTTTCCTGCTCCAAGCAGGAGATTGATGAGTGCGCCCTTCCAGTGGATTAAAGCTGCCAACTCAATTTTGCTCTGGGCGCCAGGACAAGCAGGTAAGGAGTGTCTTGGGGTAAGGTTGCTTATTATTGCACATACCTTGCGTTGTGGGGTATTTTTGTCACGGCGTTTTGACTGCTGCTCATCATTTGCTCTGTTTTGTGTTTTTACCCTCGTTTGAGTGGCATTCAGCATGGCTCAAAAGACGGTTAAGCTGGCATCAGGTGGCAGAAGGGATAGGGATATGGCGGCAGTAATGCGCTGGTTAAATGCTATGGATGAAATGTTTGCTTTGCTGCGCCCTGTGTTGCTGCTTATTGCTGGGAAGGGAGGGTTGGCTGCATCACCCTCTGTGGAACCCACTGAGAGGTCCAGGAGATCAGGGGTTCCCCTGCTCACAGCCTTCCTTCCGGTACTTAAAAGAGCGAGGAAGGGGCATGCACAACCGAAGCCCACAATGGCAGCACCTGCGACAGGGAGTGCGGAGTAGAGGCAACCTCAGCGCAGGTGGAGGCGAGTGTACTGACAGGTGGCACCAGCATCATCCACAGTGGAGATAATTGTGTGGCAGTGGGGAGTGCAGCGAGTATTCCTGGTGAGTGGTAAGCGCCCTTGGCCCCAGGACTGGGAGGGAGCCTTTCCTTCCTCAGGGGTTCCTTAGCCAGATCTGGTGGCCAGTCTGAATAATGTGTGTCCCTGTCTCTCAAAACTTGGCAAGCTTGCCACTGTAGTGCTAGATGGCAGTGCAGCAGGTGTCCCGAAGAGTGACAACTTGGAGTAGCCCAAGAGGCTGGTTGCATAGTTTGGTGCTGAAGAGCAGGAACAGGAGCAGACGCCAACCCAGTTAGTGAATCCTGGGGCATCCCAGGTGCTGGGTAGGAGATGTGCAGGTAGGGAAGGGGGACAAAGGCCTCCAGCATGGGGTTTCCCCCTGTGGCAGCGCAGCTAGATACTTCCAAACATACACCCTCCACAGGTAATGTCACCCCTCCTGCTGCCGGGCCAGTTTTGCCTAGTATGGAATTGGGTGAAGTGAGATCAGAACGGGACCAGCTGGGCGGTCACCTCCGGACTGAAGTGAAAGAAATGATCTGGAGTGGGGCATTTGTTGAGATTTTTGATTTGATTATTGAGAACCCAGCCAGGGAGGATGCTAAAACACTGCAAGGGGTGTTCGCATGCTAGAGACTGCTCGCAAACGCCATGGCAGCAGAAAGATGAGGAGACTCTGTTAATTGGATGAAGGGTTTCACTATTTTTTACTCTGTCATTTTCGAGAAGTTTCTCTAGATAGGGCCACAGCTTTCTTGCTACCAAAACAAAATTGTTTGTGCACACAACAAGTTTGGGGGGAATTCTTGGAAGGACTACGACAGGGCCTTTAGGAGAAATAAAGTGACATCCAAGCCCATGTTTTGGGATCAGACTTGTGTTAATTCATGGCCACGCCATATGATGGTTAGGAAGCCATAGTACAGCGGGCACCAGTCCTTTTGGTCAAGGACATGTCATGGTTCAGGAAAAAGAAAGGGACATGCTGGGTGTATAACAAAAAGGCATGCATGAGACCACCAGGGACTTGTAAGTTCAAGCACAATTGCTCCTTTTTAGGTCTCGCCTATTCTATCCCGCAGGGATAAATAGGCGAGAATATAGTAAGCGGAAAAGAAAGGTCTACCTAGCTGCGGCTGCGGATTGCGTACAGTTCATGTGCGTGCACATCATCACCAGCCACATCACACACCACCATTTGTCTGTGCCTCGGTATCAGACTTCAAAGGCTGCCGCTCCCCGCCCCCGCATCAGACTTGAAAGGAATGCACTCCCCCGCCCCTACCACAGCAATGCCAAGAGCTTTTTTTTCTACATGGCTTGTTACTTATTTCCTGTCTTTCTCTGGCTTACATTTTACATTCTTCTCTGACTCATGCTTTTTTCATCGGATTGTGCATTTCTTTCACCACTCTTTCGTCTGCTAGTGCTTTTTTTCCCACTCTTGTCGGCTCGAGCTCCCCCCCCACTCTTTTGTCGGATCGAGTATCCCTTCCCCCACTCTTTCGTCGGCTTGTGCTCCCCCCTCTCTTTCTCAGTGCATTTGTTTCCCCAACGCCTCACACTGCTGCACACCACACACTGCTGCATGCCTCACACTGCTGCACACCTCACACTGCTGCACGCCTCACACTGCTGCATTACTCATACAACTGCACGCCACACACTGCCGCACGCCTCACACTGCTGCACGCCTCACACTGCTGCACGCCTCACACTGCTGCACGCCTCACACTGCTGCACGCCTCACACTGCTGCACGCATCACACTGCTGCACACCTCACACTGCTGCACGCCTCACACTGCTGCACGCCGCACACTGCTGCATGCCTCACACTGCTGCACACCTCTCACTGCTGTACGCCTCACACTGCTGTACGCCTCACACTGCTGCACACTGCTGCATTACTCCCACTGCTGCATGCTGCACAGTGCTGCACGCCACACACAGCTGCACGCCTCCACGCCACACACTGCTGCACGCCTCACACTGCTGCACACCTCAAACTGCTGCCGGTCTCACACTGCTGCACACCTCACACTGCTGCATGCCACACTGCTGCACGCCTCACACTGCTGCATGCCACACACTGCTGCACGCCACACACTGCTGCACGCCACACACTGCTGCACGCCACACACTGCTGCATGCTGCTGCATTACTCACACTGCTGCATGCTGCACACTGCTGCACGACACACACTGCTGCACGCCACACACTGCTGCACGCCTCACATTGCTGCACGGCGCACACTGCTGCATGCTGCACACTGCTGCATTACTCACACTGCTGCACGACTCACACTGCTGCACACCTCACACTGCTGCATTACTCATACTGCTGCACGCCACACACTGCTGCACGCCACACACTGCTGCACGCCTCACACTGCTGCACGCCTCACACTGCTGCACGCCTCACACTGCTGCACGACTCACACTGCTGAATGCCACACAACACCACCACATCACTCAGGGACACCACCATATCACTCTAGGACACCACCACATCACTCTAGGACACCACCACATCACTCTAGGACACCACCACATCACTCAGGGACACCACCACATCACTCAGGGGCACCGCCACATCACTCAGGGGCACCACTGAGGGTCACCACCACATCACTCAGGGGCACCACCACATCACTCAGGCACACCTATTGCATTGCAAATGCTTGTTGCTGGATGCCATCGCACCCAGAGTTCAAATGCTTCAAGAAAAGGAAGAATAGAGCTCAGAAGAAGTACTCATCCCTCTACCTTTTTTGGAAGGCCCACTCCCCCATTGACATTCAGGTTTTGACTCCATGGCTTAATGACTATAGCTACCCAAGAGCAGGCCTGTCGCTCTGGGAAGGTCTCATGTATTTCTTCAGGATCCCCGCTGGAGGGTGGAAACGGTCCTTGTTTGCAAAAATCAGCAGTCCTTGCATGCCAATACGGAGGTAGCAAGTGAGAAGATTGCTAAAGAATTTGTCCTGTGGAGGGTGGCAGGCACTGTTGAGACCTCCCCCCTTTGGGAACTTTATCTGCTCTCCGCTGGGCAACGCCCTCAAAAAAGAGCTTGGTCAGTTCCACTTGATACATAACCGTTTTGCACAGAAGAGTAGTTCAGTGAATGAGCAATTGATGCAGAAATCTGCTCGGTAAAGTACACTTCCTTTGATCAAGCTTTAGCAATGCTGCAACAGTTGGGTTGGGGTGCTCTGCTGGCAGAAGCGGATATTGAGTCCGCTTTCCGCCTGCTGCCGTTTCACCCTGACGAATTCCATCTTCTGGTATTACAATTTGAGGGCTGCTTCTATTTTTACAGATGCATGCCTATAGGTTGCTTTGGGTCCTGCGCATATTTTGAGACCTTCAGCAACTTTGTGGTATAGGCCTGTAAGACGACGACAGGCAAGCAATGGGTCCTACATTATATCGGTGATTTTCTGTTCCTTGGGCCCACGACATCGTCTTAATGTGGGGAGGTGCTGGAGGGATTTGTAGATTTGATGGGTGGTTTTGGGTTTTCCCTGGTGCAGGACAAGACTAGCAGCCCTGCCACAGTGATGACCTTTTTGGGCATATAACTCGACACTTTGGCGGAGGTATGCAGGCTTCGTGCAGTCAAGGTGGCCAAATTCTACGACTAGCTGAGGGATTGCTTGACAGCTAGGAAGGTTACACTGCATCAACTTCAGGTGTTTGTGGTGCAGTTGAAATTTGCTTTGCATGTGATCCCTATGGGAAGGGTCTTTTCCAGGTCTATAGCTAAAGCCATGACAGGTGTCCCTTGAGGTGAGGCAGGACTTGAGAATTTGAGATGCATTCTTGCAGCAGTTAAACAGGATTGTTCTGTGGTTCTCCTCGCCTCAGTTTAGTCTGCACCTGGGTCTTTACATAGCTGTGGCAGGTGGTGTGGCTTTAGTGACAATTCTAGGGGACCAGTGGTGTATGGCCTGCTGAGAGGAGCCTGACCGGGTTGGTGTGGAATCTGCCATTTTGCACGTTGTTCCCAATTGTGGTTGCATTGTCCTTTAGGACTCTGCAACTCAGGGTCCACTTTGTAACCATTGGGTCAGACAACATTGCGGTAGTTGAGATGATAAATCATCAGAGGCAAGTTGCCACATGGCCTTGAGATTGCTTGAGGAGCTCATTCTGTTTTGCGGGCTGCAAAACATTTCGTTTAGGGGTAAGCATTTTCCAGGGATACTCAATAATGTTGCTGATGCTTTGTCTTGCCTAAAGTTGCAGGAGGTCAGGCACACTCTACACTGTTTCCGGAGCATCGGTGACCTCATGGCAATCAGCTTAACGCCTACGTCAAGGAGAGCCTATGAGGGGTTCTTTCAAAGATTTCTAAGTCAGATAGCTGGAGGGGCATTTTTTGCAGTCACTTGGGTGGCATTGTTACTATTACTGAAGGAGGAGGGTCAGTAAACCACTTACACAAGGAGACACAGGGCGGCCCTCGCCTTCTTCGCCAAACTATGAGGAAATAGGGACTGCTCTGCCTCATTTCTCATCATAAAATCGCTGAAGGGCTGGCAGAGGTTAGAAGGGGTGCAAGAGGATACTAGGAAGCCTAGTAACATGCAGTGGCTGTCAGCATTTATTGAGAAGCTGCCCAAAGTATGTCCCTCGCAGTTCGAAGTGCAGCTGTTCACGGTGGCCTTCTGCCTGGCCTTCTACATGACCAGGATGGGGGAACTGGTAGCACAATCTAAGAAGGATATCCATGGGGGCATTCAGCTTAATTGGTCTGATGGGTCCTTAGCAGTATCATTGTGGTTTTCCAAAACTGACCGGTTGGACAAAGGAGAGTACATAGTGCTGCATATGGCCCCAGGAACCCCATGTCGCCCAGTCCAGTCCCTCTTAGATTATCTAAAAGGGCCCACTTTGGGGACAGTCCGTGCCTATTCATACACGCTGACAGCTCCCCCTTTTCAAGGTACCAGTTTTCTTGTGTGCAGAGGCTTGCCACAGCAGAAATTGGCTGCAACCAAGCATTTTTCAGCCTGCACTCATACTGAAAAGGAGCCACGATCACAGAAGCGGGCTCGGGCATGGATGGGTGGCCTATTTCAGCATATCGTGATTCGGTCAAGGAGAGCACAGAGTAAGCCTGCTATCGGCAGTGGAGAAACTGGTTCCCATGGGGCTTCCGCCCTGGCTCTGGTAATTCTGCTTCTGGGAGGCAATAACTTGGCCCAATTGGGGCACAGAGACTTATTTGATGCAAATATCGTAGAGATGCTGTGGCTCGCCAAGGGCTTTCCCCAGGTCTCACATAGTGCCCTGGCAGTCTTGTCGTGGAGGGCTTTCTGTGCGGGCTCTGAGGCAGTCTATGCAGCCTCTGAGGCTGCCAAATGCTGTACAAATGGTTTTCAAGGCTTCGGAGAGCGTCTCGGTTGGGTTCCATCACGCATGGTTGCATCAGGGGACAACAATTCCTCCTCTCGGATGGGGTACATCTATCCCCCAGGGCAATACTTTTTCATTGGTAACCAGTGGCAGCCAGTAATTTTAGGAGCGAGGGGGCACCTGGGACACACACACATACACACACTCACTCACACCCATGCATTCACACATGCGCGCACACACACATCCATTCACAACACTCGTTATCAAATATTCAAACATATACGCATTGCATGTACCAAAATTTCTTTTTGTTTTAAATGGCACGTACTGCAGCTCTGTCTTAGTGGTTCCAGGAGGGTTGGGACTGACGTTAGATCAATCAATGAGGGAACACCAATGAGGGAAGGCAGCAGTCCCAAGCCTTGCAGGTCCCAGGAGGGTATGGACTGCTGCCTTCCCTCCTTGGCAGGGAAGGCAGCAGTCCCAAACTCGTCAAGGAGTGGGATGGGGTCATTAAGACTGCTGACCCCACCTCACTCTGTGACAAAGTGTCACTGATTGACACCTAACCTTGGACGCTTCAGGGCATAAGCACCCAGGTCCAGGGTAATGAGTGACCCTACCCCTCGTTAAATAAGGGAAGGGCCTAAAGGACCTCTGTTGAGCTGAGGAAGTCATGCCCACAGGAGCTGTGACATCCTCAGCCCAGAAAGGTTCAGCTCAGCCAGCCAGGAACCTGTGCACTTAGCACATGTCTAACTCCTGGCTGCATGGCTTGAAAATGAAGGGTATCTGTCAGGAGGACCTTTGCTTAGACAGGGACTCTTCTTGAGGGGCCAAGGGCGGGGGGCTTGGCCCCTCAGCCCCGATGTACCAGCTGCGGCTGTTGATAAGCTCTCTGCATTTGTTTGTACCTTTCTTGCGGGTGTGGGGGCCAGATGTCGGTGAACCATGCTAGCCTGTGGCGGGGTGAGGTCATGGTTGACAGAAATTCTCAAGTCACCCTTGCAGGTCATTAAATAATGAATTCCCAGTAACGTTGTCTGGGGGACCTCAAAGTGGTGTGCAGGCAGCCTTCGGTAGAGAAGCTGCCAATGGAGGAGTTGGGATGGTTGCCTCCACGGTCCCAGCCTAGCTCAAACTTCCAATCCAATCCAAATAAGCTTTATTCAACACAGTAGTCATAAAAGCATGATACATAAATATTTCGTAAAACACTGTACAAAAAAATATGGTTTGAAGCCCGATTAGGGAAATTAAATTAAACCATAATAAAAACTGATGTCGATAAAAAACATTTAAAATTACATTGTGCACCCGTTTGATAAAAAACAACATCATTTTTGGATATCATTGCCAAAGGGGTACAAAGATTTGGCCACGAATAGTTAATGCAGGCACTTGGTTAGGACTACTATCTACTTTGCATAGGATATAGTTTACAGCTCCCCTAGTACATATGCAGATACGAAATGACAGATTCAACTTTATTTTACACGAAGAGAATGTGACCTCATGACCCATGACCACCCCAGGAATTTTGCCAGTGCTTTAACAAAAGGAGTATACGAGTCAGTGCATAATATCCTTTCTGCTTCATTGCTCCTTTTGGTGCCTAGTAGTTTGCAAATTGGCACCAGCCATACACGTCGTGAGGTAACATATCCTTGAAAGGCAAACAATAGGTGTGCCAGTGACTGCACATTAGCCTGGCATAGGGGACACAAGTTATCACCAGATTTAGCCCATCTAGCAGTACAAGCTCTTATTGATAATGAGCCCACCCTAAATTGGAAGTATAACTTCCGATCGTGTGGTTTTGTTATTGTATCCCACTATTGCTCTAGGCTAGGGGTTAGTTTAATTTACAGGAAGATTCCTTTTAATGAAGATGACTCACTATTTCTCAATGTGTTGCGCGTTACTATGTCCCAATGTTTTTCTTTTATAATCTTTTTCGTGGGGGAGGGGGAACTTGTTGGATCATCCCACAATGCTGTCATGCCAATGCTTGTTAATGTGTCTCTAACCTCGTGTAGCCATTTGATTTGGTGAAAATTATCTGCCTTTATTATATCTTTGAAGCCAGCAGCATATGATGCCAGTTCAGGTGTAGACCAGATTCTACGCCAATATAGTAGCGGGCGTAGTTTTGCCGTGTCGGCCACTGGTTTTCTACCCAAGTCGTAGAGCAGGGGACACACTGGAGTACTTTGTGGGAGGTTGGTAATCTTGCGTAGGAACCTATTTTCTTCTATGGTGAGCTTAGACAGGTTCTCACAACCCCATAGTTCTGCCTCATAAAGGGCTGAGTTGACCACTTTCATGTTATATATGAGTGAGGCGTTGTACTCATCCTGGAGGACGCCCTACAGGTGCCGGTACTTCAATGTTGCCAGATCAATTTGATGGTTCCATTTCAAACCATCCTGTATATTAACCCCCAGATAGGTAAATGTATGGACTTGCTCCAAAGGACGGCCATTCATTAAAATACCAACTTTGAATGCTCTGTGTGGATTAAAAGACATAAGTTTTGTTTTCAGACTTGAGTCCCATGCTCTCCATGCCACAGGAATCAAGCTATCCTGGCTGAAGAGGGGTGAAACCCCGAAACCGGTCCTAGGATGCTTGTTTCCAGCCCAGGGAGGACCTGGCCTGGCAGTTCAGGCTGGACTGTCCCCATTGGGCGCAGGGTCAAGACTGATTTGCATATGGCTGGGTCCAAACTGGAATGGCATGGTGAGCAAAAAGACAATGGATTTAGGCCCAGATCTCTGTACTGGCTGGGGTGAATGTATGACATTGTTCTCCATTCTGTCCATCAATAGTTCTTTTTGCATTTGTCTCCCTTATCACTGAGCGCCATCGCCTGACATACTGTATACAATGGATGGCTTTATTGCTCAGGGAGTCCACATTCTCTGTACCTTTGTTGATGTCATACTTCGGCACATTCAACATATAGATTCTATGGCTGAGGGGCAGATTGGGGACACTCTGTTTTGCCAACCTGGTTTGGGAGCTACAATGAAGATGTTGAGGCTGAGAAAAAGTGTGTCTGCTATACGATATCTGGTCCCTTGTTGTTGCTACACTGCGGAAGTTATTAAAATTACTTATATTAGGATGCGATAGGTTCTTAATCGTAGATAATGGTGGCACTAGCTTTTGGGTTTTAACCGCATCCGAAAGAGAGGGACGATCATTATGGTTAGAACCCTTGACAAAAGGGGCTATCACTCTCCCAGAGTTGGTGGCCTGGCAAAGTGGGGGGGATGGCTTGTCATGGTATTGACACTCTCTATACGGGAGTTCTGATGCGATAGAAGCTTAACCATAGAGGTTAAATCCTCATTCATAGTTTTCATGGCCCCTATTTCGAGCCGAAGCATGTTAACAAGATGGATCATATCCTGTGACTCTGTGCTGGACCCTGCCACTACCCCATTACTGCTAGCTAAAGGTGACTGAGGTAATTGAGGTAGCTGGGGCCTCTTTTACCTATTAGTGGTAGTCAGTTCCCACAAGGGTAAGAATCTATTCGTGCATGTGATTGCAGGGTTTATTTGTTGAGAATTAGTCCCGGAAGAGCTGGTAGGCGAGTGTCCCTTCCTCGTTGTTTCACACTTTCCCTCAGCATTAGGCACACTGGCCCTTTTTTGCGTGATTTAAGAAACATAGCAGGGATGGCGGTAAGGCAATTTGGACTTCCAACAGTGGGTTGGGTAGGTCTAGAGAGGGACTTATCAATGGCAGATTGTGTGTTTGGTGCTGTCTCTAGTATGTCCTCACACTCGCTAATGAGGGTGACAACACGGTCTAGGACACAGTTAAAATATGCGTGCTTAGGTAACTTTCTAGCTTTTTTCCCTTTGTTAGCTCGTCCAGTTACACCACGTCCTCCCCCGCTTCCTTGTATGGCCTTTCTTTTCCCCATACTTCTGGGATGTACAACCAAACCAAGTTGGCTGTGAATGCTTTCAAATCTAACCCACAACCAAAGTTAAAATCATAATAGGGTTTGACCTATGAACACTCTTCAGAATGAATGAAACAGTACAAGATACATTAAGGTACAAAGGTCAGTGCGGGTACTCCACCTAAGAATGTAATTAGAGGAAAGCAGAAATGATCAGTACCTCAATGTCCAGTAAAGGTCCTTAGGGCAGTCCATCATGCTAGGTGGCAGGCGAAAGAGGCAAAAGAGGGGTGGCCCTGTCCTGCCTCTTCCTGTCAATGACGGGCAAGGATGGGCCCGCCATTGGCCAGGGATTTACGCGGCCCGGGCATGCCCGCCTGCTTCCGACCCTGCGGGAGCCCTGACGCGTCCCACCTGTAGGTGCGGTGCTCCTGCCGCTGAGCATGCTGAGAGTTGTAGTCTCCTACCTCCCAGCAGCGATGATGAGGCGATGTGATGCGGTAGTAGTGGCGATGGGGGTGAGCGCATGGGCTCTGCAGGCTCCCCTGTGGTGGCGGCTTTGGCTGAAACGGAGCTGCAGCACCTTTTGACGTGTCCCGCTTGCAGGTGCGGTGCTCCTGCCACTGAGCGTGCTGGGAGGTGTAGTCTCCTACCTCCCAGCAGCGATGATGAGGCGATGTAGTGCGGTAGCAGTGGCGAGGGGGATGAGCGCATGGGCTCTGCAGGCTCCCCTGTGGTGGCAGCTGTGGCTGAGACGAGCTAAAACTTCCATGGGGGGTGCCTCTGGTTGGTACACTGGCCCTTTGGGGTTGGAGAGTGCACCCGTGCCAGGAGATCAAGGCATGACTCGGAGGCGGCGACTGGCTTTGGTGGATGTGCAAAGTGCCCAGGGCATAAGTGCCCTTGGGGATGAGAAGGCCTTCCACACATGGTTCTGGGATCCACTAATTTAGCCCTAGGAGGAGCATCTTGTAAGCGATGACTAGGGAGGGCCTAGTGAGAGGATCTTTGAAAGGGCAAAAGTGATCCAAGACGAGTCAACCATGAGCCCACTGAAAGAAAATTCTTGGGGTGGTAGGGGAGGCTAGGAGACTCAATGTATAGCTGACTCAGTTAGACACTTGATTGGCTGTATAAAAACGTGTAAAAACTATGTGTATCAGATGATGCATTATGCTACCACCCATTTTGATACTGTGTTCTTGAACAATGTTTTGTAAAAAAAATACGTCCTGAGATAATGAAACAAGCCATGGTCTGGGCTGGGTTGATCAAGGGGGTGTGGGCCTTCGGGGGGCAGGGATGGGGCCCCTACTGGAAGGCAACTGGGGATTACCTGGTTGGGCACAAAGGACAGTGCTCGAGTTTGGTCTCATACACCATTCAACAGAATTAATAAAGCAACCCTAATGGGTGGTGTGTGCTGTAAGATGGGTTGAATTTGCGTGTTCCCCTCCAGGCAGTGTTTGGAGAAGCAATTTTTAATATGTAAACTTAGGTGGGTTAATAAAGGTAGTATTACTCCCAGAAACCATCTCTTATATTTCCCATGAAGACCATCTTGATTTCTAGTTCCTTCATAGATTTAATACACATATGAAATTCAGTACTAGACAGTTATAAAATAATACAATCTTGGTCACAGAGAACCATCTTGATTTCTAGTTATTTTATGAGGCATAAACCACATGTGAGATTCAAATATAAAAAATAATACAATAATGCAAGCTTGGTCTCATGCATCATTTAAAAACAATCTGTAAATCAGCCCCAATGGGTAGGAAGTAATTTGATATGGATTGGATCTGTGTGTTTTCCTGCTCACACTGTCTGCAGCTGCTGTTTTTAGTATGTAAACTGAGGTATGTTGATGCAAGTTTGTGTTACTCCCAGAAACTCTCTCTTATAGTTCCCAGATAACCGTCTTTGCTTGTTGTCACCCTCCTCAGAAGTCAGTGTGTGAGCAGTAATTTACATTTTGAACACCTTAAATTCATAGGTAGATAAAATTACGGGTGGGCAAGTGGGTCTGGGAATGTTCATGTTGCACCCCAGGGGGCTAAAATGATGATAGGTAATGCTCCCCTCCAAGGCCTGAAGCCCTTCTGAAATGATTTGATATGTCTAGTCTATAATGCAAGAATGGGCCAGGGATGAATGTTCGTACCAGTGACCGACTCCTCTCCAACCAAAAAACTGATCAAACAAAAATATGTCCACCAACCATAACATTTAAATTTGAATTAAGACCCATTCAAAACATAGGCTTGTTTTCTCAGATTAAATTGTTACCCTCGTCTATCTGTTTTCAAAGATATGTAAAGATTAAAACCAGTTAAAAAACAGAAGTGGCTCATCACTTCAAACAACATTTGGGTAGGAAAATATGCTACCTGAAACTCGTCACGATTACACTAAATGCATGGACATCTCCTCATCAGAGTTAGGGCCTGTGGGTAGGAGATTTTCAAACCTAAGGATGTATTTAGATTCTTGTCTGTGGAGTTACAGAGTCCTATTACCTAAAAATTCCGGGGTTTCTAGTAACTCTGTCAAAGGTGAAGAACTGGAGAAGGGACGCACTCTAGTTGTGTTTGTCACTACTGGATACTGTGCTTGCAAATGTTCCAGTATCCTCTTTCAAACAGGATGTATGGTGCATCCTACGTACATTTTGTTAAAGGGACAATTCAGGCGGTAAACACAGTAAACTGCAGTAAACACAGTCAGCAGTGGAGTTTCGGCTCCACCCTTTATTATGATTTGCAATTATATACTCATAACTGGCATTGCATTCCCTGTGTGTCTTAACTTTGTAAAAATGTGTTCAGCATTTAAATGCATTAATGAAATGGAATAATTGTAGGGATTATAAGGTTATATATGAGTGCACTAATGTTCGGTTGGGACATATAATCATGCCTTTTTATACCTGTATTGCACTTATTCATAAAGGTATAATTGTGTATGTATAACTATGTATTAACTAGCCCTGACTACAGACCTTCATTAAAATGCATTTAACCTTGCCAGTATATGTTCCCTTCTTTCGGCAGGTGCATTATCGCGCTTCTTGTTAGTTAAAGAAAGGTGTATTGTTTGTATTAGACTGTCTATAGTGAGTCTTGAAGGGAAGAACTGGGCAGTGAACATGGGGAACTAATGGCCAGAAGAGGCCAGAAGAGGCCTTCTGTTCATCATGCACCAGGACAGAAGGATGTTCAAGGTTGTGGTTTACATTACAAGTTTTGATGCAATGGTAAACTTAAGGGAGGTTGCAAATGCTCTTTTCGAGTAACGATTTGATGGGTTCCTGGTTGTTGGTGTGAAATGAGATAAGGATGTTCTGAATCTCCTGTTATTTTAGTTGGTGTTCCAACAGTTGGAGAGCAGACTCCTTTTAGTCTTAGAGAGGGATACATCTCCCCGCTTACCTTTCCTGCAAGTGTGAAGCTTCAGGCTAAACACTTATTTCCTTTTCAGAAGTTTATATTATGCTGACATCTTCTATGCTCCCTACATAGAAATACTAGATATATGGTTCTGTAGTGGATCTATGTTTAGAAGAGAGAAGGGAAGTTTCTTTATGGTACACCTGTTTACTTTAATTTTTTTTGTTGTTGTTGTGGCTGTCACTAATCTGTATCTCATTTCATAGCAGCTCAGTCTACTGAGATATTTCAGCGTATCTGCCGTATTGTTGTATTTCTTGTACTTATTTTTGTTCTGCTTATGTGCTGGATTGATTAGAGTCCTACAGTAAAATCCATGCAATCATATTCAGAGATTCCTGGTACTTATTGTGAAGTCACATTGGCTTCACAAGCCAGAATTATATTCTTGATGTCTTCTCCCTTACAGTACTTCAATTCAACCAAAAAAGGTCCATACGATCGATGGGGTAAATGTATTTACCAACCTTACTAAATGATTGATGTGTAAGTCCAAAAGCACTTTCAACTACAGGGCAGGTAGCATTCTGTTACTTAACAAAAAATATGATCACCTACACAGAGAGGAGAAATAGGACAAAAATATTGTGGAACAAAGCAGTCGGGCAGAAGAACCATCTAATGAAGCATGTCAACTGCATTGAGACTCCTCAATCATCAGGAGCAACTTTTGGGAGGAGTTCACATTGTTAAATAGAGGACGGATCGAACAATGAGCAAAACAAAGACATCCAAAATGGTGCATGGATAATTTAATGAGTGCATGAGTGGAATATGGATGATTGAATAACTTCAGGAGTGGTGCACGGATGATTGAATAAGTGCCTGAGCGGTATATGCATATTACAATGAGTGCATCAGTGCTGCATGGATGTGTGCATGACTATGATTGGAGCATGAATATTTGCATGAGTGGTGCATGCATAATTGAATGAGGGTATGTGTGGTGCATGGGTGTTAAAATGAGTCCATGAGTTAGTGGGGGCATCAGTGTCTGCGTAGATGTCTGAGTGGGTGCATGAGTCTCTGAATGGGTCTCTGAGCAGGTGTATCAGTCTCTGAGGGGGTCTGTTAGTGGGTGTATAACTCTCAGAGTTGGTTTGTTCAGGGGTGTTTGACTGTGAGTGGGTGTGCGAATGGGTGCATAAGTCTCTGAGGGGGTTGTTAACTGGATATCTAAGTCTTTAAGTGGGTATGTCAATGTCTCAGTGGATCTGTTAGTGGATGCATCAGTGTCTGAGCGGGTCTCTTCATAGGTGTGTCAGTCTCCGGGGTCTATGAGTGAGTATGTAACTCTCTGAGTGGGTCCGTACGTGAGCGTGTGAGTCTCTGGGTGTGCGAATGGATGCATGAGTTTCTGAGCGGGTCTGTAACTGGGTATATAAACCTTTGAGTGGGTATCTCGGTGAGTGCATCAGTGTCTGGGTGGGTCTGTTAGTGGGTCTGTGATACTCTTTCTGTGGATGTCGCCACATCATTCTGTGATACTCTTTCTCCCCTTAGGGAATCTCGGAATTTTGTCCAGGTCAAGCCTGCTCTCAGGTATCCCCGGCTGATCCTTGATGACCATGTAACTTTTGTCATTGCTTGTTTCTTGGCATCATCTTTTAAGTTGAGAAAACTGCTTGATGAGGGGAATGGATAAAAAAAATCTGACCTTGGTCTTATTTTATTTGCAATGCACTTTAATGCTGGTTTGCATTTTTTTCCATGTATTGCTTATGTGTTATGTTAGGGTAGTTAGTTTCATATGCTAAGCATTTTATTGATGTTTTGTCATCTTCATGACATCGTTTTAAGGGGTTTTGCTTAAGAATGTATTGTACTGGCTTATGATCTCATTTGTTTTTCATACCTGGCTACCCTATATAGTATATTGGACCTGTTTTTAATTTTTGTTATGAATTTGAAGATATCTCTGTCAGCTGAATTCATATGCCTTGCATCTAAGTGATGTTTTTGTCCCCTCTTTTAAATTGTTTTAAAGGGGAAGAGTTTAAGATTGAATTGTATTGGTTTATGATGTGTGGGAATACTTTTTATGTCTGGTTGTCCAATTGAGAATACTAGACCTGTTTTTAACTTTTTGTATATCTTAATGATATTTTGCTTTTCGATATGACGTTGGCCCTAAGAGGGCTAAATGTATGATTTGTGTTAATGTCTCTGTATATCATTGTATGATTTGTTGTTATAATGCACTTTTATGGTCTTTCCAAGAACGAAATATTTTTATGATGATGATAGTTTGTGTATCACAGAAAGAGGCATCTAACTCTCTTTGGTTTAATACCAAGAATTGAATCGCATTGCATATTTTGGAGCAAGGTATTAGCAACATATTAACTTTGCTTCTGGAGTATACAGCCTTTTCCATAGCTTGTTGTAACTATAACTGCTGACGTTTTGCGGAGGTACCCCTCTCAGCACTTTCTCCAGTGCAGATGTACTGGCCAAGCTGTCTCTTTGCCAGTCTTTTATATTGCCTGGTTCAAGAACCTTTACAGGACAAGACCAAACTGACAGAATTCATCAGAACATCCGTATATCCATATATCATAAACAATTGATAAAATTAGGGCAACAACATGCAATATGTCAGCCGAAGAAGATTCAGCTAATCAGAAGACAGCAACGGAGAGTATGGCCGCAGGCAGGTTGGTGCACCAGTTGTTGGTATCAGGCAGGGCCTCTGCGACTTAGACTACAGTACTTCTGAGACAGATTAAGAATACAGTGTAGGAAAATACCTGAGGAATGAGGAGAAATATCATTATTAGAAGCCTTGTCTTCATATTTGGGACACCCTCTGACAGAAAAGATGGGGTCATGTTGTTGTGAGCAGACCCGCTATGTCTTCAGAAACTATGGGTCATATGTATGAAGGCAATTTTGCGATCGCAAACGCCGAAATTCTGCTAAATTCGGCATTTGCAATCGCAAATCAGCAGTGTCCAATGTATGACACAAAACACTCCTTGCAAAATAAAGAATCGCAAATTTTGAGATTCCCTATTTTGTGATGGCATTTAAGGAATCGCAAATTGCGATTCCTTAAATGCAATGTAAGAAGCACAACAAAAGTGCGATTTGGCTGTAGAATCGCAAATTACCACCAACTTTAAGTTGTTGGTAATTTGCGATTTCTTTGAAAAAGGCACTTTTTTGCATTTTTCAAAGTTCCATGTGACTCACATACATGCCATTAGGGCATGTATGTGTGCCACATGTGTACACATGTATATTTCAGGGATGCAACAGGGTGTCCTTTTGACACCCTGGCACCCTTGAAATTGCATTCTCAATTTGCGATTCTCTAATTACGAATCGCAAATTGAGAATGTCTTCCCATTCATTCCTACAGGCCTCTAGGCCCATAGGAATGAATGGGGAGGTATTCCTTAATTGCGAATAGCAATTTGCGATTCCCAATTAAGGAAGATGTAGGATTCACAAAATTCTTTGCCAATCCTACATACATAGCGTTTTGCGATTCTCAAATAGCGATTCTCAAAAAATCCCTATTTGAGATTTCCAAATGGAGTTTTTCATACATAAGTACCTATAAGCCCAAACTACTCCACTTTAAATATATACCTAGAGCTTCTCTTGCCCCCAAACTGGTTGCAAGAATTGATCCAACAAGGCCTGACAATTGCCAGACGTGTGCGGCTGAGCATGCTGATTTCATTCATCTGGCATGGAATTGCCTCCCTGTCCGTGCATTCTGTGAGACAGTCTTGAAGCACCTGGCATTGATGGTGGATTCGGAGCTGACCACCTCTCCGCTGCTTGCACTGTTGGGATATGTCCGTCCTCTAGAGGCTGGGATTGGGCGCTTTACTGCTATCGCCCTGCTGCTAGCCAAGAGGCAGATCTCCTTACGTTGGGGTGGGCGTGCCCCACCGACAGTGAAGGCCTGGATGAGGGATCTCATGTACTGTGACACTACTAGTGATATTTATGCAACCCTGCTGCCCCTGGCTTCTCGACCTAAGAACATTTGGCAGTCTCTCCGCTCCTATTTGCTACTCCACCCTGAACTCACTGACTGAAAATCTTGTACAGCTACAAATAAAAGTGTTGTTAGTTAGCCAGCTATAAAGAATAAAACTGCATGTATCTATCCTTGTATGAACAAGCATTGTTATGTGATTGTTGATATTGTATTAGTCATTGCCAAATCGTACGCTAATGTCTACTTAACATACTATGTACAGCTTTTGTCATGGCAATCATTTTTTTTGGGTGAAAAAAACTAATAAAACTTTTTTTTTAAAAGAAGCAATGTCTCCAGAATTACTTTGCCTGGCAATAGTGGCATAACATTACATGTGTATTTGTAAAGCGTACGTTCACATGCAGGTATCTTGGCGCTGAAAAAACAGATATTTATTGTTACTCAACTGTACTCATTTTATCGACCTCAGATGGAAGAAAGGCGAGTGGACCCGCTAGGATGGTACTGAACCAGTTGACATGAAGTCAAACACAGGCCCCTCCAGTGGGTGCATTAGTCCATTGTGCCATCAGATCCGGCTAGTGATCAGTGTGTTACTTTTGTGCCGCTCAGTTCACACCCATTTTGTGTCCTTCTAACCTTTTTTGTTTTGCCCTGGGGAGGTTTCATGGTTAGGGGTTTGCTGGTTATTTAGACCCTTTCACATGGTTGTTTCCTGGATCTGTGTTTCCGAAGAACTTCCTTCTGCCCTACCTTCTCTATGGTGGCCTTAGGCCACACTATTTCTGCTCTAGCTAAGTTTGTTTAAGCATTGTAAATTCCCTGTTCTGATTTTAGGCAGGCCTCAGTTAGCCAGGGCACTAGTTACTGCAATGTCCACTACCCTAGCCTCTAAGGCTCCATCAGGCACATGCATCAATGTTGGCTTTCACAATTTCTTAATTGCGATTTTTAAGGAATCCCAATTAAGGAATCGCAAAAGCCTATGCATGTAGAAATTGCTTAAAAAATAGCGATTTCAAAATATTCCTTAATTGCGAGTCGCAAATTGCGAGTCGCAATTAAGGAATACCTCTCCATTCATTGAATGGGAAGAATAAAATTTCAAGGGTGCCAGGGTGTCAAAAGGACACCCTGTTGCACCCCTGAAATCTGCATATGAGTACATATTGCACACACACATGCCCCAAGGGCATGTGTGTGTGTGTAAATGGAAACTATGAAAAATGCACCTTAGTGCATTTTTCTCAGTTTTAGCAAATTACCATGAAGTTCAACTTCAGGGTAATTTCCACCCCCTAGTAGCGAAATTGCGACTTTAAAGTGGGTCTTGCATTGCATTTAAGGATTCGCAAAATACGATTGCTTCAATGCAATTTGAGAACACTCAATTAATTGCGAATTCTCAAATTGCGAAGGCCTTGACCCTTGATGCTTTGCAAAAGCTAATTTTGCGATCGCAAACAGATGATTTTTGCGAATCGCACTGTTTGCGATCGCAAAAGGCTTTGATGCATGTGCCTGCATATCTCCATATTGGGTACTATTGGGTACATCTTGCACAAAACAGTTTCTGAGATAATTCCCCACTAATTCTTCTCAATCAGGGTACATGGCATTGATGTACTCTGCACACCCTGAACCATTGCTATTCCTGAATGTGCCAGCTGCTGCCGCCTGTGTTTCACCCTCTCCCTCTCTTACCCTTTTTGACTCGTAAGGCTAATCCTTTAGCCCTGATTCGGACAGGTTTTGGAAATCATTCCAGAGGGGGACATTTAGATTCTTTTCTTCTGTTCAGTCACCCCCACTCTACCCTCTACGCGGGGGCGGAGCCGAGCGGACGCTGATCGTCTCGGCTCCCGGTCCACGAGATGCTCTGACCCGGCCCTGGGCAGATGCAGCCCTTCATTTTGACCGCTCTTTTTTCCAGCACGAAGCGGAGCGAGTGGGGCAGGTGCGGAGCAGAAGCGATCGCTCCGAGGTTGGCAGACAGGCTCGATCTCCCGAGGTGAAGGAGGAGAGGGCGGAGGCGCTCAAGATGGCGGGCGGCACTGCGCCGTGGACTCCGCTGACTGCGGCTGCCGCTTGGAGGTAGGATTGCGTCCTGCGCTACCCCGGCTGGTCGAGACTCTCGCCGCAGCAGCTGGCATAATTTCCTCTACCTTCACTTCAGTGGAGACCCCCACCAAGGGAATCCTTCCAGCGCCTGCCTGACTCTAAGATGTCGACCGGAGGCAACTTTTGGATGGCGATCGCCGCTTCCACTGGCTCGCCCCAACTTCTCCCCGGCCTCCTGCTAATCCGGCCCTCTCTTGGATTTTTGGCCTGCCTCCCGACCTGCTGCCAGTTTGGGGCCACTGCTAGTGCCGGAATGCCCTGGGGCCCTGCAACACGGGCCGGATCTCCAGACCACTCATACTCCCCCTCCCCCCCACAGGGCACCAGTGTTCTGAATGGACTCCACACTGCTTGCGGGTGAATCCACACACAACCCACCGGCAGCCGTGCAGCGCCCCATGGCCAACGCGTGACCGTACCAACAGCGTCAACATGGCCTTCACCACCTGGCGCACTCTCTCCCCCACCGAGACGGCTGACTGCAAGCTCTCCAAGATGGTGTCGCGCCTGCGACTGGCCTCCAGCTTCATCTCCCACCTTCACTCCTGGACTTCTTGACTTTTTGCTTTGTCCTGACCATCACTTTGCTGCTGTTTTCGGACAGTTTCGATGGACTCTAGCCCTCCTCCCATTCCCTCGTCCATCAACTCTTTTCCCCGTGGATGATCCTCAAATGTTCCCTCCCTTTTCCGCTTCCCCTTCTCTCCATACCCTTGCATCCCTCCCACCCTCCCTTTGTTCTGTGACTGCATCCACACTTATGGAACTCTGCTCTTTGACTTATTGTAATAACTCTAATCAATGGTATTTGCTTTAGACCTTGCACCATATACCTTGCCTATGTGACTCTTTAGTATATCCAGTCTTATCCCCTCCCTATGTATATAGAGATAACTCTAATCACTCGTGTATGCAGTAGACCTTTGTACTCTCTACCATTCCTATGTGTCCATTAGAGTTTATCCAGTCTTATCCCTTCCTAGGTATATAGAGATAACTCTAATGACTAGTGTATGCAGTAGACCTTTGTACTCTCTACCATTCCTATGTGTCCATTAGAGTATATCCGGTCTTTTAGAGTATTTCCATGTGTATCCCTTCCCTATGTATATAGAGATAACTCTAATCACTAGGACATGCAGTAGTCCGCTTTGCTCTCTTCCATTCCTATGTGACTTTTAGAGTATATCCAGTCTTACCCTGTTGTAACCTAGTTCTGGTTTCCCCCCGGGACCCTATGACAAGTGGTGTGTGCCAGCTCTCCTGCGCGAGAGCATCCTTTGCCCCCCACCCTTCCCATTGGTTCCCCAACATTCCATCCTGTCCAGGTTCCGTTCCCCTGCCACCCACTGCCATTATTATTCTGACTAACTGACCTACGCACCGCCTTAAGGTGTGGGGCTGATTTAATAAACTTCTACTTCATACTTCACCTTGACCCTGACTTTCATTTCAACAGTGGCGACGAGGACCTCAGCCCCTCACCACGAACCCACTGCCTTCCAATTTGAATGCGGAAGCAACCTCTTCTAAAGGCACGGTGCAACAGGTCAAGAGCTAAGGAAAGCTCCGTGATTCCGGCCAGTCGACTTTTGAGCGGGTCGAGTGTGAAAGGAGCGGCTTTTGAGCAAGTCGAGCGTGAAAGGAGCAAGGAACAGCTCTGTGATTTCGGCAAGCCGGCTTTTGAGCAAGTCGAGCGTGAAAGGAGCGGCTTTTGAGCAAGTCGAGCGTGAAAGGAGCAAGGAACAGCTCTGTGATTTCGGCAAGCCGGCTTTTGAGCAAGTCGAGCGTGAAAGGAGCCATCGACTTATGAGTGGGTCGAATGCGAAATGAACGTGTGAAACTGACGAAACAAAACTTGAGTTAAGAATAACAAGATTCTTCGCAAATGATAAGCCGTGAAGTACAGTGAGGGACCTGCGAGTACGGTGACGGTGACAGAAAAGAAAAACGCAGGACCACTGTATTCTGAGCGGGTCCATGAGGTGAGCCTGGGTAGCTGGGTGGAGGTGGAGTGAGCAGAGCAAGGACCCACACCAAAATAACGTCTGCAGCCGCATTTATTGATGTTTAAGCGAGATAATTATTAACCTCCCCATATTCAGCGTAACCCAGGGCTGCACGAGTTGACGCTCTGAGGGAGAGAAGAATCACCTACTAAAAGAACATAGACATTGAAAGAGTGTGGCGTGTCAAGTCTCTCACATTGTTTAAGTTGAGTGCAGCGCATGACAAGCTGTGTCCTGAGTAAAAGTGTGGTGCATGTGAGCGGCACAAACCCTTGATTGTCCAACAATCCGAAAGAAGAAGGGCGACCTTCCTCAGCGCGAGGCTCGTTTTAATGTTAAATGTTATTCAGCATCGGCGAGTGTCATCAATATATTCTATGGAGTGATTAGCTTACCTTGGAACTGCACGTTTGGGAGCTTGAGGGAAGTTGTGGCGGCTATTTTAGAGTCCTCCACAGCGTCAAAGATTAGTGCCTCTCACAACTGTTTAGCCGTGTCCTAAGTGATTTGAAGTGCGACGGCGTAAACCCATGATTGTTTAACAGTTCAGCAGCACATTGTGAAGAGACCTTTCTGCACTAGTATGCGTCAGCCCCTTCTGGCCTTCCTGTACAAGTCTGATTGAAGAAAATCCTGTCAGGGGATTTTCGCGCCATAAACGCCCCTCCTGTGTACCCGTCTGCGCATGCGCCAAGGCGTGCCACGTCACTGGAACGCAGCGTAAGGCGCCATACGGGGAGATCAGCGCTGAGTTTAGAATCGGTGTCGGGAGTTCTAATCCCGCGTTAGCACACGCTCAGTTTTGTGAAACTTTCCGTGATAAAACACACAAAAGAGAAATTATACAAGTCTAATAGGTTTGCAACTGCGACATGGATAAAAACCTAATGTGCATTTTACCCCCACCAGGAAAAGAAACCAAGAAGGAAGCGAACAGTAATGTTTTTAAGGAGGTGATGGATGACTTAAGTGAACATTTCAAACAAAAACTATTGGCCAACACACAAAATGTCACAATTCACCGGGAAAATGGTGTTTGCAAAAATGAATGTAACATGAGTGAAACCAAACCTGAGAGTACCATAGACATAAATGAGTTGGGATTGACGTTATCGCTGATTCAGGTTCGAACTGCACATTGATAAACAGGAATATATGGAAAAGTAAATTGACTATGACACAAGGGAATGAATTGATGGAAACTGAAATGTCCCCGAAAACATACACAGGAGAAAACATCAACCTAACAGGGGGTAGTGTAACGAAATTGAGCTATATGAAGAGAAGCACATGGAGTACGGTTTATGTTTCAGAAGAAGGACCCTCGGTACTGGGGTGGGAAGAACAGAAGAAATGTAACATAATGATAGATTCCAACCGTATTGAACCTTTGAATAGGCTGGCACAAATCAACAACAAACTCAGTTCAAGCTCCAAGACGTTAAGTGAGGAGAAGCCATCTTCCATGACCAAAAGGGGATGGTCAAAGGCTGCATGGAGTGAGAAAAGAGAAAATGAAGCAGTCACTGACAAATTCAAAACTAACCAAAATGCATTCACGAGTTATGAGGTTAAGGACAATATAAGTAAAGAAGTCCTGGAAGATAAAAGCGAACTGACCTATGGAGGAAGGTGTATGGTATCTCTGTCCACGGTACCAGTGGAGTACAATAGTAAATCTACCTGCCACCAAGATGTGGAAGTGTGGCACTCTACTGCAAGGATCAAGTCAACACCTGTCACAAGAAGGAATGACGCTGACGATGGTCACCTAGAAGAAAATGATGGTCAGTGTCTGGTAGAGTCGAAATGCAACATGCAAGGAGAGTATTATGACTGGTTATATGATGTAGAGCCAGAGAATGAAAGTAAAAACGCACACGAACACGTACTAGATCCTCACCCCAAAGTACAGATAAGGATTAACAAGAGGCTTGTGGAACGCTGGGGTGAATGTAAATTAAGAGACACAGATGACACAACCACATCCTTTAGGGGAACTCACGTGACGAAATTAGTTGAAGAACAGGTCCTTGCGGATGCAAGTATCGAAGGCATGAGAGTTGTTGGAAAAGAAAGTACAAGTGACACTGGTACAGAGTACTACAAGAGATGTGATGTCAGAACCATCCCTGAGAGTGACAACGTGAGGGATACCTGTGGTAGGAGTAAATGTAAGCGCAGACGCGGCACATTATGGTCCTGGAAATATCCCAAGAAAAAGGATTCCAAAGCCGTGGTCCCTCACCAGGGTGGAGAAGTCAGTTCTAGTAACAGCAGACAGGAGCACTATACTATAAGGGAGTGCCATGGTGGAGAGAACGATGAGGAATCAGAGAAAGGAAACAAGAGGGCACTCAGACCAGTACCATGCCCACACCTTGTGGTAAACATTGGTACGGACTAGATGCATACAGGTCCTGCGGGCCAGCATAATACCTGTGGATAACAAGACCCAGCGAGCCCTTACGGAAGCTCACCATCCACGTTAGGAATATGACTGTACTGTGTGAGGCCCTGCCACGATGAACGATGCAAAGTCTGATGATGTGGAATGGGTCACACCCAAACACCTACAATGTTTCCACCCTGAAGGTTCCATGCTATGATATGTGAGCTGAGGACGACAACCAAGCTGGACACTGTCCCACACCCATAAACACAGTTCACACCATCTCCCACCTGCCACTGACTCAGCTGACTGTCAATCACTCAGACCAGTCCCTGGGGGCCATCCCACGCACTCCGTTCACCAAACGGAGCTGTACGGCAACTCCCACTCTGTCTCTGAAGCCAGCTTGGCGGTCACTGCTTCAGCGTTGGGTGGGCAGAACCCACACGGAATCCCAGACTGACACACAGTGCGTTCCTCATCTCCCGTGGCAAATAGAACGTCAGGGAGAGCCTTCCGGATCCCCTATGTTTTTAAAACTGTTTTGTGACCAATGTTTACCAGTTCACTCATCCCTAAAGTTCTTCCTGCCACACGTTGGGCTTACCTGTCAAAACCCTCAAGAGAGGAAGATGTGTTGTAACCTAGTTCTGGTTTCCCCCCCGGGACCCTATGACAAGTGGTGTGTGCCAGCTCTCCTGCGCGAGAGCATCCTTTGCCCCCCACCCTTCCCATTGGTTCCCCAACATTCCATCCTGTCCAGGTTCCGTTCCCCTGCCACCCACTGCCATTATTATTCTGACTAACTGACCTACGCACCGCCTTAAGGTGTGGGGCTGATTTAATAAACTTCTACTTCATACTTCACCTTGACCCTGACTTTCATTTCAACATACCCCTTCCCTATGTATATAGAGATAACTCTAATCACTAGTTTATGCAGGAGTCCGCTGTGCTCTCTACCATTCCTCTGTGACTCTTAGAGTATATCCATGTGTATCCCCTCCCTAAGTAGATAGAGATATCTCTAGTATATGCCTAGAGTTTATCCATTTGTATCTCCTCCTTGTGTGACTCTATCTCTTATACATTTGAAATTTTTTCTGTTTGTACCTTTTTTTGTAACGCATGTAATCCTAAGTCCGTATGTTTTCAACTGGTTCTTATGTAAGTCAAAAATTTGCAAATCTGTTTTTCCGAATGTAACCATCAGTCCTTATGGTTGAAACTGGGTCCTATGTAAAGCGCTCTGACACCTTCGGGTAAAGTTCGCGCTATATAAAATCGCATAAATAAATAAATAAATAAATACCCTTAAAACTGACCCAAACTAAAAAAAACATTAATGGAGGCACGAGGCAGTCTCCTTAACTCAATGTACAAACTCTCTGTCTGTCCTCCTGATCCTATCAGACCTTTCCACTGTTTTTCAACTATCCACTTTCATTGTGCACCTCAGGGTACAAGTACAATTTTGAATCAGCAGGAGGCATGCCAGTTTCCAAATTCTGTGCACCCCAAAGTATTACAGGCACCACTTTTTGTTCATAATCATTCCTAATTAAATATCTGGAAGTGCACTTCTCTAAGCATCTGGACTCCACATTTGCTATCAACAACCTGTCAGTATAAATTAGGCATAACCTGTACACATGGTCCTCCGACAGTCCCATCTAGTGAGGAAGTCTGGAAGAATTAAACTAATGATCAGACCACTCTTTCTCTGTATGATCACTAGGCTGCAAGCCTTACAGATTATTTAAAGATATTAACAACACTTTGAAGATGAGTCTATAAAAGCACACTCTTGTTGGGAAAAACTGAGTTGTCTCGGTTGAGTGTCTTGGAATGGTGTTTGATAAAATTCTAGGTGAAACCCCTGAATAAACTGCAAAATCCATCCATCGTGTGACAACATTCCTCAATTGTGTCTGAACAATTGGGTACAACCCCCCAAGGGTAAGTGAGAAGTTGGGATAAGTCTTACCTGCAGAGTTTTGGGCTTGGAACCTGGCTCGGTGTCCACTCCTGTTGAAGCGACACTTCCCCCTCTAGTGGAATCCCAGTCACCTCTACCACGTCCGTAGTCTCCTCTGAGAGGACCTCGGTAGTATTGGCGGCCTAGCGAGCGTCCCCTGCCACGCCCGGCCCTGTTAAAAAGGCCCCCTGAAAGACCTTGTTATTCCGTATTGGGCTTTGTCCAATGATGTAAATGTGCCCACATATTTAGAAACGTCTTTAACAAATCTTTCTCCAAAGAGGTTACCCTCTGCAAGTGGGCCCAGTTCGGCCGATGCTAGTTCAGTCAGATTTGAGTCCATCCGCATCAACAGAGATTCGCGTCTCTCTGTAGAGATGGCGCAGTTCGCGTTTCCTAAAAGGCATATCACTCTCTGTGTCCAGCTCACTAATGCGTCTGGATCCACAGGCGTGGTTGATTCCTTAGCTATTAGGGCCATCTCTAGTATTTTGGCAGAGGGTCCTGCTACATCTAAGAGTTTGTCCTGACAGCCCCGCCAGGCACGGTCGATCCTTTTTTTGGGGTCCTTCGCAAACTTTTCAAGGAAAGTCAGGAGACTGGCATCGAAATCAGGTGTTTCCGCTACCTTATCCGGTATGTCAGGTCAAGGATACTCGAAGCGCAACCTGTTGCGCACTTCCTTGTCAAATCCCTTTCTCAGATTATCGTTCAGATAGTCTGCCACCTCCGGGGCTGGAGCCCAATCTGACAAATGAGGATGTACCATATCTGTCTGATTAAATGTGAAGGGGGGGTGTGAATTTAGCTGTGCCATGTCGGGTGTCATATCGACTGCTTTTCTAGATCTTTTCTTAGGAAGACCCTCCTCATCAGTCGTATCTGTACCAGTGGTGACAGTGTCAGTCTACATTTTTCTTTGCATTTCGCTTTTCCACCTCCGGTGTTGGAGGGAGTGGAATAACCATGATCAGGAGCATTCACCTTGGGCAGGTTTGCTAGCGCGTCAGCATAAGGCCATGTCCATGACTTTGGTTTGCCTGTGGTGTCATCAGTTTGAGGATCAGCTGGGGTTTGAAACCCATGACGCTACGCAAAACTCTCTAGCTTTTTCATAATAGGCTTTAAGGCAGCTGCTAAGGTTTGCTGCACAGTACTAGGGACTGCCTTCTCAATGGCCCTGTTGACTGACTGCTGGACCGAAGCGTCCAGAGCATCAACAATATTATCCTCTAGGGTAGATTAGTGTTGTTTTCTTGATAGGGTTCATCCTCCTCATATCTTACCCACTCTTCCATTGCACACTCTTATTGTATCTTAGTTAAATTAGTGCAAAGTAAGGTAATCTTGGAGGAGTCAGGGGGAGCCAACCCACATACACATAAAGATTTGTTTGAGTACCTAGCTCCTCAGCACTTGCTGTAATCACGATTATCCCTGCCCAGTCAGGGTGTAAGAGCCAGTAAATATATGCAGGAAGCGTGTGCTCGCTCCAGGGGCCAACTGCTGTTACAGGTAGGTCAGGTGTCGCAAGTACAAACTGCTCGGTGAAAGTTTCCCTGCTTCTGAGCCTTTGAAACGAGCAGGGGAGTGCGTCTGATGTGCGTAGCCAAAAAAGCGCCCAAACGTAGCCCAATTGGGGTACTCACGTCGGACTGACAGCGGCTCAATATCGTACTACGGCGGATATGGCGAGGCCTAGACGGTGAAGCACGTGGAGTGCGCGTCATAAAGCACAAATCACTGCCGAGAGCAGTGGGGTACGCTTGCTTCCAGTGGGAGCCTCTTTAACACGTGCCCGTTCAGGCCAAAAAAATTCAACAAAGTGCGGCTGATTCGCACACACTGTGGCACATTAATCAAAGCGAGCGATTGCAATCATTACACAAGCTAATCAGTTAACTTTCAAGTAAGCTCTTGTGCAAAAATAGTCATATGGTACAATACAAATGTAGATAACAATATGACATGCACTTATCTCTGCGTGAGCAGCAAAGAAAGAGGATCAGGGGAAGGAAATGGTGACTCTTGTAGGGTCGGACAGGATATGATGAAATGTGAGAGCATAATGGGAAATGTAGTTTATTTTGTGTATGAAACGTTTTTATTGGCTGCTGTGAGTTAAACAGTAAAGGAAGAGAAGCAATAATCTAAAACCTCCGGTCCTGTAATACAGTGATTCCCAATCTGTGCGCCGCGGCACCCCAGTGCGCCGTAAAAACTATCCAGGGGCACCGCACACCAAACGCACATTTAGGGAACCACATGTATTTGTTAATCCCGGTGTATCAATAGTTTAGACATTACTTGTGGAGAAAGACACATTTAATTGTAGGGAAAGTCCACAATCCACAGAGGCAGTGCTCGCCTGCACACAAACAGGGAAATACCGCCGAGGGGCACAGTACCTACATTGGCCGCCGGGGTCGTGCCACAGTTTGTAAATAAAGCTCCGGTGACCTGGGCTGAATCTGGCAAGCCGGGGATAAATGAGCAGGTTGAGGCGGAGGAGAAAGAAGCCTGGGTGGAGTGAGGGGCTGACAGGAGGGGCTTTACAAGGGGAGCAGGGAGAAGGCACCGACCCTAACAGTGGAAGCCTTTACTGAAGTGTTGATTACATGTTGGGAACACAGTGATGGCTGCTATGGTAGAGCTGGAGACTGAATAGTGTGTCTGGCGAAGAGACCCTGGGGCTTATTTTTAAGCCCCTTGTGCCACCTTTGCGTCACTTTTCCCATGTTAAAAATGAGGCAAAAGTGGCACAAGGGCCTTGTAAATCTGCCCCCTGCCTTTAAAGAAGCCTTCAGTGTACAGCAGCATACTCTTGACCTGTGTTTTTGTGAGGTAAGAATTCTGTGAAGTCTCAACATTAAATAACATAAGCACAAACTATTAAGGACAACAAAGACTGGAATAACACACTGACTAAAGTACTTCGTGTGCACAAATTCGAAGAGGACAGACAGATACGTCCCATCCCACTCCACACAACTTGTTGTGTACACAAAGGTCTTAGTTGCATGCACCTTAACCTCATGTTATTTCAAATGGCAGTCCATTTGCAACATTTAAACATGCAAGAACATATGTATACTATCACATGTTCTTGTTGCCAATCGCGTTGCAGCAGTTACATATAGATCATACAATGCTCACTATTTAACAATAAAACTTTATTCGTACAAGCACTTTAAACAAGAGTTTTCCCTTTAAAACAAATACGTTCAAAATCTTATACTTTAAAAAACTGTACTGGTTACTGTTACATTTGGCAATTGCATGCTCATTCATTTGTGGTCCAAACTTGTGCCCGTAGTGTGCTCACCCCACTTGGAGCTGGGGCTAAGCGTTATCACCTGAGCAGTTTCTGCAGGGGATCACTTCCTGTGTGTGTCTGGTTCACAGCGTTTACTTATGTCTGCTGTAGGGGCCACAGTGCACCTGTGTTGTTCCTAACAATCCCAGGGGCGTAACACAGGCCCCCGCAGCCCACGCGGTGCGGGGGGGCCCCTAGCTCCAATGGGCCCCCTCGGCACTGAACTCTGGCCAGGAAAGCTCCTGATTGAGCCCGGAGGGGGCCCCCCTAAGTACCGTGCAGGGAGGCCCCCTCACTTTTGGTTACGCCAGTGACCAATCCTCTTGTAGTAACACCACAGGGCAGTGAGTGACCTGACCCAGATGATAAAGAAAACTAAGGAGAATATGTCCTGGAAGCATCCTGGTAAAGTTAGTAATGCACTGTACTGGGCAGTGCCTTTCCGTATTGGTTGTAATCGTATCTGAAGCTTTACCATAACTCACTATGAAACATGCTGCACATAGTAAATTGTAACACATGCTACTACACTTTTGGCATTGTGTTATTCAGTGTTGTAAATACCAGGTGTCCTTGTACCTGCAAGTTGAGGGTGAATGGTAGAAGGAATAGCTGTACCAGTGAAGTGCTTTAATTGTCCTTCCCTGCTAGACTAGGAAGGCTCTCTAAGAGAGAGAAAGGGGGTGGGTGAAAGGATCAAGGGCCATACGCCACATTAGCCTGGTTTTGTGATTGCCAGCACTCAATTCAATGCTTCCAGAATTTCACACGCATCATCATGCAACCTATACAATTACACTATGCAGCTGAAATACCACATTACTCTATCCATGCAAACAATGCAGTTTGTAGCATAAAGAAACATATGTTAGTGACAGAGCACCACGTGCACAAGCAAGCATTTATGCAATATCTGGTGTTAAAGCAATAGTTCTTCAAAACCCATTTCTCAGTGAAATGATTACATGGAAGTACTGACCTAAAGTTCTTACCATGAACTGTCACACACATCAAAGCCGACCACTGACACACTTTCCCAGACTCCATGATTATAATACCTTCATCGGCTTCATCCCAAATATTTTCCGGGAGAAAAATTTAAGTGCTCCCGAGGCTGAGCTTACATCTCCCACCCACCCAATAAAAGGACCGGAATCAAGCATCCAAGGACCGGCTTCTGGCTATCAGCCATCATCAGCCTGGATAGCTTGACTCCAGTGGTGTGGAGAGCATGGGACTCACGTCTGAGCATACCCATCCCACTCGGGGTGACAAATGCAAAAACAACAATTGATGGACAGAATGCAAAACAATGTCATACATTCACCCCAGTACAGAGATCTGGGCCTAAATCCATCGTTTTTTTTGCACTCCACACCACCCCAGGTCAGGCATGGCCATATGCAAATCAGCCTTGACCCTGTGCCTCATGGGAACAGTCCATCCCGAACTGCCAAGCCATGCCTTCCCTGGACCGGACTCAAGCTTTCTAGGACCGGTTTCTGGCATCACAGCTGTCTTCAGCCAGGCTTGCTTGAATCCAGTGGCAAAGTGAGCAAGGGACTCACGTCTGAGCATACCCTGCCAACTTATGGCGAACAAAGCGGTACAAAAGGGGGTGGTGATGGACGGGGCATCCGAACCAATCAAACACTCACACCCAATCCACAGATCTGGGTTTAATCCATCACCGTTCTTTAGCCCACTCTGCCACCCCAGTTCAGACATGGCCATATGCAAATCAGTCTGGCCCTGTGCCTCATGGGAACAGTCCAGCCCGAACTGCCAAGCCATGCCTTCCCTGGACCGGACTCAAGCTTTCTAGGACCAGTTTCTGGCAATACAGCCGTCTTCAGCCAGGCTTGCTTGAATCCAGTGGCAAAGTGAGCAAGGGACTCACGTCTGAGCATACCCTGCCAACTTATGGCGAACAAAGCGGTACAAAAGGGGGTGGTGATGGACGGAGCATCTGAACCAAACACTCACACCCAGTCCACAGATCTGGGTTTAATCCATCACCGTTCTTTAGCCCACTCTGCCACCCCAGTTCAGACATGGCCATATGCAAATCAGTCTGACCCTGTGCCTCATGGGAACAGTCCAGCCCGAACTGCAAAGCCATGCCTTCCCTGGACCGGGCTCAATCTTTCTAGGACCGGTTTCTGGCATTACAGCCGTCTTCAGCCAGGCTTGCTTGAATCCAGTGGCAAAGTGAGCAAGGGACTCACGTCTAATAGAATTAGAGCCTGGTTTTTATTGGATCAGTATGAAAACATGAAGCAGAGGGCCTGGTAGTTTCCATTCATGAAAACAGGTCTTCAACATCAAAGAGAGAAAGAGTTTAAAATCCAGTCAATGACATGGAGGTGTACAAATAGAAGGGGCATCTACATTGTAAGGGTTGTTGTTGAGGGGGGTATTAGTAATTTCATCTGTAATTGCACTGCATTTATTACAGTAACAATAGATCTACCAGTTTCACTGAAAGAACAGCCATTGTTGATAAAGCACAGGAGTGGTCAAGATGGGGATTGTTTCAAGAGCTTCTCAGAGGATCCCTCAGAGAGCAGGATTTTTTAAGGAAAATGTATCTTTTAGACACTCTGATGGCATGGTTGTATTTATGATGCTGGGGTTGATAAAAGAAGTCAGGGTACCTGAAACGATTTATAACAACACCAGAGGTTTGGCAGCTCTTGACATTGCCAGGATATTTTCCAGCCTATGTTGCTTGTTCCATCCAGTAAAAGTACTCACAACAGGCAAAGATTTGCAACTTAAGAGCTTCCTCCCAACTATACCTGGGGAATTTGCACCCATTCATGTGTGCTTAAAAATGGATAACGAACAAGTCAATAGCTTCAACCAAGGTCGGATTGGTAATGCGGGCACTCGGGAAATGGCCGAAAGGCCGGTAGCTGAGTTCTAGCTGTGGGCTGCTTTTTTGGGCAGCCTGGGGGCTGTCTGTTTTGTTAGGGAGCCGCCAGTGGCCCAGTTGGTGCCTGAGTGGCCTTTCTAGAGGCAGATGGGCGGAGGTATCACTCCCTTTCTCTCGCTGGGCCAGCCCATTAATGTATGCTGATTGAGCGGGACAGGGAACCTGAGCAAAAGTGGTCTCACTTGCATTCATGTGTGGTCCATAAGTGTGAATTAATCTGTGCATTTTTTTTATCTAAGTGAAGTTAATAAAACAAGCCCCCCCACCCCTTTCTTCGCATAAAACTTTGTTGAAGCAGTGTTTTGCGGAAAGACAGTACGCAAATGTGGGCCACTTTTTTTTGTGTGCTCAGGCCGATTTTTGATCCCAATCCAACCCTGGCTTCAACATGCTGTTGTCTGAAAAGCAGTGGCTTTCAAACATTTAAATTCTGAGCCTTGCTTGAACAAAATTATTTCACGTTGGGTCTCTCTTTTAGGCTTTGCGACCATAAAATTAGTCAGGATGGAGGGAGGGCTTATTCAGTTACATAAAAAATATAGCATCATAGCAGAGAGGAGCTTCGCATCTCTTGTGCCTTTCCTCCTCCCTGGGTCGGTGGTCTGAGGCACCTGCAGGCAGTGTCCTCTGCCACATTGTAAAAATCATAGGGAGACCTCCTGCCCCCATAACCTGTGCTCCTAGCAGGCATTATCATCTGGCTATTTGTAAAACATAACAGTTGTAGTGAGCCATACGGCCAGTGGCGGCTTCTCCGCTAAGGCGGAGGAGCGTCGCCCCACTGCTCTTAGAGCACTAAAAAAAGAGAAAAATAAAATGATAATAACAAATTTATTATCATTTGATTTTTTGTTACTGCTGGGCTGTGTTAGGGCAGAGTTGGGCTTGTGGCTCAGGGAGGAGGAGTGGGTTGTGCACACTTAGTTGCTCATGACTGCTTGGTCAGCCGTCTTGACCCAGCCAAACATTCATGCGCACTTTGCATATTCCTCACCAGACTGTAATGCACAGCCTGGTGGGGAATATGCACTGGCTTCCTGTCCCCAAGTGAGCGCCGATCCACCACGCTCAGGCCAATCACAAAGCTGCATTGCAGCGTTGCAATTTGCTAAGGGGATCCTGTGTGCCCGGGGGCTTCCTACAGCTTCTTGCAGACTGGAGTCAGGAAGAGAAGAAAAGTGGGGACGAGGAGAGGCAGCAGAAAAAGTAAGTGGGTTAAAAAAAAGAGAATTCAATCCCACCCCCATCCTCGCTAACCCCCCCTTCCCTACCTACCAGCCTCTCCTGCCGGCCACAAGTTTACAATGTTACTTTCATACACTGTGGGCCGTCTCGGTCCACAGGTTATAAATAAATGTGTATGAGCCGCTCGAGGCCAGTGACGTACGCTACTAATGCAGTGTGGTGTTCGTTATTAGAGCAAGGGGTAACTAGGCCTTGATGAGATGAGGCCTATAGACAACAACCACATTACAACAGTGAGCCAGCATCTCGCCCACTCCCATCAGACGCCATCCCTAGCCCCCAGGAGTCCGTACAGGGGGCAGCCGCTCTCTGAAGGGGTGCCAGTACCAATCCGATGGGACAGCGTGCTCCACTCCCTCCCATCACTGTGAACGAGCTGTTAAGACAACCTCAAAATGCCTTAATCAATCATGGTCACGCTTCTAGGCTACCTTTACAAGCACTGGCAAACTGACTAATCGGCATCTGTATACCTATTTTGATGAAGGGCAGGTGCCCCCCTGTGAATCGCACCACGGCACCCCCAGGGGTGCGTGTCTCCCAAACTGAACACCTCTGGGGTAGAGTGACATATGTAAGATTCACAGTTCAAGCTTTTCAGAGATTGGGAATACTAATTTAAAGTGTGTGTCACTATCATTCTCAGATAATTGAGAGATAATATTGGGTCCCACATAGTACTTAGGGACTCTCTCTTTATTTATCCCTTCAGGCTTTTGCAATTTCTAATCCATGTTATTGTCGGATACACTTCCTCCACAGTGTCGGATCGATGCTCAAGTATGTCCACCTCTTGATAGCATCAAGTCTGAATGCTGTAATAGCACAGATCAGTGAAGCGATCAAACGAGGGAAGGAAAGGATGGGGACTACAGGGAGGGAGACCTAAACAACACAAAAGAAAGATATGCCATAAGTGTAACCTTTCTAGTCTCTCTCTCGCTCTCTCTTTCTCTTTCTTATGTAAGAATGGTGATTGATATATATATATATATATATATATATATATATATATATATATATATATATACACACATATATTACCTTGGCATTCTAATAGATATGGTGGGGGAAGGAGAGGAGGAAGCTGACATTCTACCCCCTTTTATCGCTCCTTTCCCCTCCTTACAGCCTGTAGAGCCGCTTGGATGCAGCTGATTTTCCCTTGCGCCGAGACAGGAAAGCACTGGAATCGGCGTGGGCCCTTTCAATTTCCAGCCAGAAGCGGAAGAGTGTGTGGTTCAGACGAGGTTACGAGGAGTGGATGCAGAAGAGGACGAGGAGCCGGAGCTGTGCTGGTGTGTGTCACACAGGAATCCAGAGAGAAGGTGTTCGACCAGAGACATGAAGAAAGACAACCGGTGCCCCGCCACATTCCAGGAGGAGTGTGGCTCTCTCAGGTGCGTGGCCGAGTTCACAACTGGTTTAGGACTACTCAAGACAAAGAGTAGAACAAGTGTGGGAAAAGGGGGCAAGAAAAGAAGGGAGGAAGGGCGGGGCAGGAAAGAGGAACAAATCAAATATAGAGCACAAAACAAGCAGGAAGAAAGACGAGGAGACTGGTGAAGGGTGAGTGAATAAGATTAATGTACCCAACACGTTCCCTGCCCAAATAAAGGATAGAAAAAGGCAAAAGAAGGAAAGAAACAAGTGACTTACCCAAGTCCTGCCTTCTTTTCCGAGGGGCGTCAGAGGGAGACCAAAACTTTCTGGAGAGGGAGCGAAGGCCCTGAAAAACAAGAAAATGAGAAGATAAAGCTGAATAAACTATTCCCAAAGAAGAGAAATAAATGTAATGCAGTAATCAGATTAAACTAAAATAAAGGAAAGGCTAAAACAAGAAAGACAGACAGTGCTGATTGCATATAATAATCATCGTATTCCAGTGCCGAAATGCATCCACGGAAAAAATACTGACTGCGGTACAAATGGCTACACTTAAAGAGCAGCCACTTGCACAAGGGAAACACATTATTGTCGTTACTCCCTTTCCAGCCTTGGAGGCTGTGACAAAAGCAAGCGTTTCTAATACTAAAGTCCTCCATCCTAGATGGATACAGTGGGCAACACCCTTAACAGCTGTTGATGTACGCTTTGTCTTTGGCCAGTCTTTACAGACACAAGAGTTTCTTCAATAGGAGCATGTTTAACCCCTGCCCAGTAATATTTTATCTCTTGAGCGGTATAAATACATTGTTTATATTGATGGTTTGGCCTAACCTGCCATAGGTACTGAGCACCAATATTTAGTGGTGTGTGCCACTGTTCTACATGTGATGTTGGATGGAAAATTCGAACCACACAAAACTTGCACACAGTCCTTAGGAGATTGCACTGCGCAGTTAGCTGAACTATAAGCCTTGTATCCTGCACTTGAAAATACAGATCCAGAATTCCCCACACTTATAGTGTGTGATTCGTATTACTGCATCCAGGCTTTTAACAACAATTTGCAATATTAGCACCAGAATGGATTAGAGGATTCTAAGGGCAACACAATAAAGCATAAAACACATGGGCCCGATGTAGGTAGCCCTTTACCGATCGGAATCGGCCGAAAATACCGATTTTCGGCCGTTTCCGATCGGTAAAGGGCTATCGAGATGTAGGGGCACATTTTCGGTAATTTTACCGAATCGTTATCATTTCCGAATCGGTAAAGTTACCCAATCGGTAATATTTACCGATTCGGTAATGATGACGATTCGGTAGAACTACCGAAAATGCAATGTAGGTAGCCAATGTTCCATCAGCACATGGCCTACAGAATCGGTATTTTACCATGGAATACAAATCCATGGTAAAAAAACGATTCCTGTGTACATGCACATCTGTGCATGTACACATGTGCCATGTGACAGACAGACGTGCCCTTAGGGCATGTCTGTGTGCCACATTGCACACATGCCCGTTTTGGGGGTGCTAGAGGGTGTCAAAGTGACACCCCCTGCACCCTTGTGAATTCTTTAATTACCGATTCGGTAAATACCGAATCGGTAATGCCTAATCATTCCTATGGGCTTCAAAGCCCATAGGAATGAATGGGCATTACCGATTCGGTATTTACCGAATCGGTAATTAAAGAATTGTTAAGGATTCGGTAACGAATCCAGATGTTGGGACCTACATCCCATTTACCGATTTTTGAATACCGATTCGGTAGGATTCGGTATTTCAAAATCGGTAAATGGGATTTACCTACATCGGGCCCTTAGGGCCTTAAAAGTAGGTTGCCATTTGCTCATGCCATTCTTACATTGATTCATCAATGTGTGGGACCCCACATTGTAGGGCATTCTTTGGCATATGAAGCGGCCAATTCTACAGTTGTGGCTCCAACAGTTGCCGCGATTACTTGTTCTCACACGAGGGTACACAATTATATATTAGCTGCGCTTACTGCCACACACAATGGCACCCATTCACCTAGCAGCTCTCCAACTGAATATGCATATCATTTAAGTGAACAGAACGTTCCCTTTGTAACAATTCCAGGGGTTGGTGATCGTCTGATTCCCAGCCAAGACCGCAGGCTGGCCTTGGTGATAGCTGAGCATGAAGGTGTTGCTTCTGCGCATGTAGATGTAGCAGCCACAATTTTGCTGCTACAGCAACGTTATTGGTGGCATGGCTTATACAAACCGACCAAAAATGATATCCTTGTTGTGACATTTGTCAACAAATTAAATCTTCCACCGTGGCTCACCCACCACAGACACACCTGTTGATTACCAACAAACCTTTCAGCTGCATTTATTTGGACTTCTGTGGTCCTCTTAATTCGGATGACTGTTTAACTTTATCCTAGTTGCAGTTGATTCTTGTTCTAGGTTCCTCTGGGTGTGGCCACAACGTATGACTGAAACCTGCACTGTTATTAAAGATCTGCAAGTCTTTATTGGGACATATGCATGTACTGCATTCCACTCGGACCAGAACCTTCCCCCTCTAGGGCTTACAGGGATTCTATGGCTACCCTGGGTGTAGAAATACATTACTCATCTTCATATAGGCCCGAGGGCAGTTCTGCTGTGGAGAGGATGAAACAGTTAGAGTTTTAGGTACAGGACGTAGTTGGATCCACTACCTATATGGGGTGCAACAAGCACTTAGCAATCTCCTTAAAAGATCTCTGGGTGGCTGGACCCCATACGAGGTCCTTTTTGGCATCAAAATGTACATTCCAGACCTTGGCAGTACAGACACTGTGGGGTCAGCCAAGCCCTTTGATGTAAATGATTGTTGTGCTGTCATACAGAACTTACAAAACTTCAGCGAAGGCCAATCCAATGAGCAGTTGAAGATGTCAACTCTACAGGAATCAATAAACAGCCAGCACCTTTAGGCTGGATTCAACAAGCTGGGGATCTTGTACAAAAATGGATTGCGGTACAGAAGGAATTTGGCCCATCATACCGTGCACCGGGCCAGTCCATGGCATTCAAGGTACAAGAACTGTAACGTTGCCACCGCTTGCTGGTTCTAAAGACAATACTTTAGTCTCCATTTATCGCATCAAATTTCATCATGTGGCCGATTCTAAATAGTAACCTACGAGGAGTCCTCGGTAGTTCCCTAACTCCTCTCGCTACCATACAGGAAATTCCTCTGCAGTTAGTAAGCGCCAACAAAGCTGTTTCTTCGTAGCAGGGGGCAGAGGGGTTGAACTTCAGGTGATTCCCAGTACCACTACAAATCCCAGCCACACAACAGAACTGAGTGCTGTACTTACTACTGCATCTACGGCAGCTAATTCGGTTTCTTCTGATCCACCTCTCGTGAATTTTACTGGTTCTCTTACTGTACCTGTGGCTCCTGTTTTTCAACAAATTGCTTCTTGTTATTATGTGGATTCTGATGACTTTTACATCTGACTCTTTTGACAATTCCTCTGTTTTAGAAACTCTGCCTACAGAGGCTTGTTTTTTCTTTTATGGCTGAAAGACACTTATCTGGTCCCTCTTTGGATATATGTTTGGCTAACACTTTCCTTGGTTTTTCTATTGCTTTGGATTGGATTTGTAACTGTTTTCTTCTTCTTGCTGATAAATGGCCATTTCCTCCTAAAATGCTCTGGTACAGAACTGGTCGACGAGGTATTAACGCCTCACTTATCTTCACATAAGCTAAAAAAGAGACTTGTCCCTTGTGAACATTTCATCTGTTCCAGTAACTGATTGAAAGTGCCCTACGATATATTCGGACCAACAGAAATACTGCACTGCTGATCTGACGTTTCGACAATTCCCTAGGGGACTAAAGGTTTGTGTTCTAGGATTTGCCGAAACCTGAGGTACTGTGAGCTAGTCGGATTTGGGCCTACAGGTACTGGCGTGGTAGAGAGACTTAGTCCCTACATTCTGACATCCTGTACTCCCAAGGCACAGTTCTGTTTCTAAACAGAATCTCTGCAACAAGTGCATGTATATGTCTTATAGGCAGGGACTGAACAAAGTCAAAAGCATGCCTCTCCTAAGTACCCCATGAAGTGATAAGAAGCTGTGAACCTTTTTCCCCTCCATTGTATTTACAGCTAGGTGTGAGGTTCCAGATAGCTCGTAACCAGGATTATCAATCAAAAGGAGGCCTTTGTTTTGCACTCAGCTGGAATTTAACATAACAAAGCCCACCCCCTTGCACGTTGAAGCTCTGAATAAAAGCAGACTGCGTGCAGGCGCTGCTGAATATATCCCGATGTTTGAAAATGCCACGAGGACGAGTTCAGCATATTTCTGTGAGGCCCAACTTCTTGGCAGGGGAATACAGTGCCCACCCTGTTAAAAGAGAGGGTAGACGTCATCTACCCCCATGTACCCTAAACTTGTGCCCTGTCATTTAGTATGTGGAGGATGGGCCACCAAAACTATGGTGGGGTAAGTTAGAGTTTACTGCTATGTCAGCTAGGTATTTTCTGCCAGATGTTCTTCTGCTGAAAGGGCAGCAACACTTTTGGTAAAAGTGCAATGCTGGCTGGAATCCATGTTAGGAGTGTTCTCCCTGTGCATGGTGGCCATTGAGAGGTTTTTTTTAATGTCCGGGCGGTCATGCATTGCACATCTTGCCTAGCATCGTAGCCTGTCTTAGGGCTTTGCTAATGCCGTGGAACCAATGTTTCTGTGTCTATTGGTCTGTTGGCGACATGTTGTCTCATGCATTGCCGGTATTTTAATGTTCCTGCTGGTACAAAAATGAGGTTCCTCCTCCCTTAGCAGTATATACTTACAATAAATGTAAGAAGAAAACACTTTAAAATGTGTTCTATGTTTATTTACAATATGGGAATGTTTTAATTGTTGCCGTTTCAAGGGTTATCGATCTGCAGCTATCGACATACAGTCACTATGGCAATAGGTTCACAACGACTCATACCCCCAATGTCTTTCGTTTAATCCAATGACACAACGCACCATAGTGCCAATGTTGTCACTCCTCTCCCGGAATGTCAATGGTCTGGTGGACAAGATAAAACAGGGACTGGGGCTACAATATCTGAAACGCATGTCCCCGGCAGTTATACTGCTTCAGTAGACACACTTGATGGGATCCATGTATAGGGCGCTTGACTGGTGGGGGTTTCAACTGGTGGTACATTCAGAATTCTCCACAGGATCCAGGGGAGTGGGTATTGTAGTGTGAAAACGATTCCCCCTCATTATCCACTGCACTTATAAGGATAACCTAGGCCGCTTTGCGGCAATTTCGCTTCAATGGGAGGGTTGAATGTTGAATTTGGTATCTGTTTGTGTCCCGCCGGCTCTGCACTCCCCCGCCTTACAAGATCTGGGCAAATTCCTCATAACACTACCAGGCGCATAGGCGTCCGTAGGGGGGCAAGGAGGGGTGCTTGCTCCCCCCTGGAGCGCCCCTTCTTGCCCCCCCCCCTGCGTACGCCCATGCTTTTATGGACACCTTTTGTCCGTAATTCTGGGTCCCGCAGGGAGCAGAGCTGTTCCCTGCGAGAGGCCTCAACTCCCTGATGGGGCGCCTAGCACTCCTCCTCGCAGCCCTTCCCACTCATTGTCATTCTGCCGGATGCATAAACTCAGATGCATGCACACACGTGCTCACATGCACTCACAGGCATGCATTCACACATTCACACACACACATACACACATGAAACCAGACACGCACAGGTGCATACACTCAGACACATGGACACACGTGCTCACATGCACACACAAACACGCATGCACACATTCACACTCGTGTACACTCACACACTCTCACAAACACATATGCACACATGCGCAAACACGCACACACACATATGTCACATTTATTAAAGGAGAATTTTTAAACTATTGGGTTTGCCAATGCTCACTTGTTTTCGCTAAACAGGCTCGGTGCTCCATTCAGGAACTAAAATGGAGAAGTCAAATCTTGAACTCTCCATAAAGGTGCCCCTCCGGGATCAGCTTGTACAATAAATGCTAGGAACCCCCAGGATTGCGTGTGCCAATGAGTGGGAGTTATTACTCAAGCAACTTTAGTATTTATATGGATGGAAGAGAGTGACCCTAAGTAAAAAAGATGCTGTTACACACATGTACATAGAACAGCTGTCTTAGTACTCACGTGGAAGGGTGTGCTGTTGTCGCAGGTTACTTGTGGACTCTCCTGAGGGAGTCTTCTGGTCACAGAGGGAGGCAGAGAGGTACCCTATGACCCTAGCCTCACAGAGAGGGAGAGTGGTACCCTGTGACCCTAGCCTCACAGGGAGGAAGAGAGGTACCCTATGACCCAAGCCTTACAGGGAGGAAGAGAGGTATCCAAGGAACCTAGCCTGAGGGGGAAGCTGTGAGGTGCCCCAGAACCTCAGCCTCAGAGGGAGGCAGAGAGGTACCCTATGACCCTAGCCTCAGAGGGAGGCAGAGAAGTACCCTATGAACCTAGCCTCACAGGGAAGAATAGAGGTACCCTATGACCCTAGCCTCACTGGGAGGAAGAGAGGTACCCTATGACCCTAGCCTCACAGGCAGGAAGAGAGGTGTACCAAAGAACCTAGCCTCAGGGGGAGGAAGAGAGGTATCCAAGGAACCTAGCCTCAGGGGGAGGCAGTGGGTTGACCCAGGACCCCAGCCTCAGAAGGAGGCAGAGAGGTGCCCTATGACCCTAGCCTCAGAGGGAGGCAGAGAGGTACCCTATGACCCTAGCCTCAGAGGGAGGCCGAGAGGTACCCTATAACCCTAGCCTCAGAGGAGGGTAGAGAGGCGCTCTATGGCCCTAGCCTCAGAGGGTGACAGGGGGTTATTTTAGGGTTCCAGGCGGGTATGGGTGTTGGTGTGCCGGGGGTAATTTTAGGGTTCAGTGTGGTTATGGGTTTGGGGTGACAGGGGGATAATTTTAGGGTTCAGGGTGGGTTAGGGTTTTGGGGTTCCAGGGGTCGGTAATTTTAGGGTTCAGGGCGGGTATGGGTTTTAAGGGGCCGGGTGGTAATTTTAGGGTTCAGGGCGATGTTAGAATTGGGGATCTCTGGTTGGCACAGGTAGGCACTTGTGACAAGCAGGGACCCTCTCCTCTAGTCAGGGCAAGGGAGTTACCCTCTCAAAATAACCCCTGCTCACCCTCTAGGTTGCGTGGCGCGAGCAGTCAAGGCTTATCTCAGAGGCGATGTAAGTTAGGCAGTTGTAAGCATACACAGTAATCAAGTGACAACACTACAAATGGACACCACACTAGGGTTGTATCAAAAATAATTATCTTTTATGTAAAGGCTTAGCACAAGACAAAATAACGTCAAACTATACCACAATACTATTAGCAATGCAGAGTTCTTGTTGAATGCGTAGTTTTTCAGTTCTGTGCGACTCAGTCCCCTGGTTCGGCTCGTACGGCAATTGAAAATGAACACAAGAGTCTAATGCGGGCAGCGGACGCTTCCATCCGGGGCGTATTAGGATGGGGGTTCGAGACGTACACAGTACCTTTGATTCGATGAGTCCGGCACGGACGAGGCTTGGTAACAGGAGGTGATGCAGCAGCGTTGTCGATCCTTACGGTGCGAACCCCGGGTAGCTTTAAGAGCGGGGCGCCTTTCAATCCCGGACAGCGCAGTGCGAGGCAGACAGTACGCTGCAGGTGTGCGAGCTGTACTCAGCCCTGCTGTGCGCTCGTAACGTCAATGCCAGCGGCATTAGGATTCCAGGCGGATATGAGTGTTCATGTGCCAGGGGGTCATTTTAAGGTTCAGAGTGGGTATGGGTTTTGGGGTGCAAGGGGGATAATTTTAGGTTTCAGGGTTGATATGGGTTTTGGGGTACCAGGGGAGTAATTTTGGGGTTCAGGGTTGGTATGGGTTTTAAGGGACCAGGGGGTTATTTTTAGGGTTCACGACGGGTATGAGTTTTGGGGGCAGGGGTAATTTTAGGGTTCAGGGTGGGTATGGGTTTTGGGGTGCCAGGGGGATAATTTTAGGGTTCATGGTGGGTATGAGTTTTAGGGTGCCAGGGGGGAAATTTTAGGGGCCATGGTGGGTCTGGGTTATGGATTTTGGGGTGCCAGGGGGCTAATTTTAGTTATCAGGGAACTTTTATAGGTTCATGTGTGCTCTAATTGTTGTCCAGTTTCAAATGCAGAATTCACCACTTTTTTTCTCAGCTTGGCCTGAGCATTACCTGATCCTGATTGTCTGCCATTTTAGCCCCGCCCCTATTGATTAGCATTAGCCACGCCCCTTCATTCGCCAGGTTAGCCCCCTCCTGGAAAAATTTCTGCGGACGCTCATGACCAGATGGAGACCTAATACTAGGGGGTGACTTCAACATGACCGTAAATGACGTGCTGGACCACACACCTAGTCGCCCACAACATCGTGCTAGTTCACACCTGGCTGATTTTTTAGAAGTGCATGGCCTATTAGATATATGGAGGTTCCAAAACCCACTTGAGAGACAATACACCTTCCACTCTGCAGCTCACAATAGGCTCTCACGCATAGATTATATACTCACGGCTATGGACGGACTGGGAAGGATGGGGGCGATCACACACTTACCAAGAGGAATCTCTGATCAGTCCCCGGTACGAGCAGAAATCCGGGCACACCGCACTATTCAAAGTCATATGTATCCCATTTATCCATGGTTCCTTATGAATTCTAAGATCAGGAAAAATTTGACCACGGCCACCACGCAATACTTCCGAGAAAACGAAACGTCAGTCTCCTCCCCATTAACACTATGGAAAGCATACAAACCAGTGATAAGGGGACAGGCTATCTCCCTCATTGAAGGGCATAAAATGGGGAAAAAAAGGAATGCAATAGAGACCTTAGAGAAGGAAGTACAGCACTTAGAATCCCAACATGCAGCCGGACCCACTGAAGAGGCAGCACACACATTACGCATGAAAAGACAACAATGCAAGCAATACCTTTGGGTTGACGCTCAGTCGCGTCTGCAAGCAGTCCAATACCGGATGGATGAGTCCGGAGACAAAGCAGGCAAACTTCTTGCATGGCTAGACAAGAGAGAACAGGTGCACAGTGGAGAAGTGTGGCTCAGTGGTTAGAGGCGGCAGACCCGGAAGCTGAGATCGGCTGTGGACCAGGGTTCGATTCCCCGCCTCGGCGGGTCTCGTGCTCAAAAATTCCACGGACTCGACAATTCTCGCTCCGGTGCCTACTCGACTCACTGGGTCACACTCTGCGACTCTGGGCAATAGCTTGCTTAATCTCCACTACGGCCCCTCGCGGCGGGATGCCTGGCTTTCACCTTGTGGATACCCTGCCGGGGTATCTCACAGGGGAATACCAGGACGGGTTCCCTAAGCAAGCGCCTTGATGCCTTAGGGTGATACGTGCGCTATATAAGTCGCAATACATACATACATACATACAGATAGATAGCACAGATTATGACTGACGATGGAGAAGTCACGTTGAACCCACAACGCACAGTGGCCACACTTGCACAACACTATGAGCGAGTCTATACGTCCACGAATACTACCACCATACAGGAAGCGCTCGCATGTCTTAAAGATTTCCATATGCCATAGCTCAAGCCTCAAGAAACGGAAAGTCTAGAAGCCAACATCACGGTAGACGAACTCAAGATAGCCATTTCAAATATACAATCGGGCAAAGCCAATGGTCCAAATGGCATCCCGATAGAATTATATAAACACACAGCGGACAAGATAGCCCCATACTTGTTAAAAATGTTCAAAACGAGTCGAGACGTAGGGACACTCCCTAAAGACCAATGACTGGCAACTATCGTGGCCTTCCATACGCCCGGCAAACTGGTAGAGCAGAGTTCTTCAAACTGTGGGGGGCGCGACACCATCCTAGGGGGGGCGCGCACTCCACTTTAATTTTACCTTTGTTCCCTGTCGCAAGTCAAGGGAGGAGAGAGGGGAAATCGACGGGGCACGAAGTGCCCATGCTTTTATTATGTATGCCGTCCCAGGAGGGGGTTAATTCATTCAGCTTCAGCTGCACTGAGGAGGCAGGAAGTCTCCTCTGCTAAATCTGAAGGTACGAACAGACAGGCCTGTTCCTTGGCATTCAATATTATAGTAGAGGAGACATCCTGCCTCTCCTGCCTCTCACTGCAGCTGAAGCATTTCAGCTCTGTGAATTAACCCCCTCCTGGGAGGTTTAGCGCTTCCCAGAAGGGAGACGAAGTTTCATTTATTGTTTGCAGGTAAACAATTCAGGGTACTGCTTCTGTTGCAAGTGTTAAATCTTGTGTTTAATGGTGACATGTATGCATTGAATGAAACAATGAAAAGATTGTTTTTCATTTATAATTGCACTCCCTGTAGGAATGGTTTTAAAATAACAGTAGCAGATGCAAACAATGAAGGAAAATCTGAGAGTTTTAAGAAAGGAGTAAATCAGGAGTCTACACTTTTAAAGCTGGTTAAAAATGCAACTCTAAAAATCGAGACTAGTTAATTAAAATGGTGCGTAGTTTTATCACTGTACAAAAAGTATTGTTAAAGCTTATACAGAATGCACTTGGAATGTCAAGCAAGCACTGTGGTATATTTTTTATATTTTATGTTTGTTTTAATGAGACTATTTTTATATAGTTGCTAAACTACAAAAAATACTGTAAACAAATTGAATGTGGACTTCTCACAAATGATATTCTGCGGCGTTGCTGTGTTGCCACTGCAGTAAGCAACCTAAATTCTCTTATACTTTGACTAAACACTGAGTAGGTGGGGAAAAAAACTACACAGGCAGACACACAAAATGCCAGCCAGCAAGCCATGTGTTCTTATAAACAGACTGCACATTGTTTGTCTATAAATAAAGAAGCGTGTTCTCTTTTAGTATCAGCCATAGGTTATTCAGGCAGCCCTAGAACACAAGTAAAAGTTATTTTAACTTATATTTGCTGTTCAAAGTATGCATGAACAAGTACTAACAAAACATGATTGCTTATTTTTGTACGCCTTTGACATCAAAATAATGAGCTGGCAACCTTAATCACAAGACTGGGAGTTTGTTGCAGGATCACCTCATTATTTATTTCCTACACCCTGATCTCTGGTTACTGCCATATTAGCAATAGTTTAACACATTTGAAACACTACGCTGCCCTCAATAACATTCTGAGTTACTTCAAGTGTCTGGGAATGCACCTTGCATTCAGACACCTCGCTTCCTATTCTCGCCCTTCACTTTCATGCTCACCCTGCACTCACACTGATCCCCATGCATTCACACCATTCACCCACTTACCCTGCACTCAGTGATCACTCTGCACTCACAATGCACTTGCACTGTTCACCCTGTACCTCAGCCTTGCCTTTCAGCTCATCCTGTTTATGTGAGATTGGGTTCTCAGCACTTGTGGTATTAAAGACTAGGGGGCAGATTTACAAGCGTCCTGCGCCACCAGTGCGTTTCTTTTCGTGATGTTCTGGTGGCGCAGGGGGCTCCTCCATATTTACAAGGACAGGAAAAGCCACCCTGCGTGACTTTTCCTTTCCTTGTAAATATAGCCCCTTCACACACAGCACTTTGTGTTGAAGGGTTGTTCCACGGAACAAGACACATCTCCAGATTTACGAGGAATCGTATATTTGGAAATGCGTCTGAATGCTACGCGACCCTAGAGGTGGCTTAGCGAGGCGCAACGAGGAGAAATGTTTTCACTTTTCTTCGTTTTTCCCTCTTTCAATGCGTGCTGCATTCTACAGCATGCATTGAAAGAGTGAAATGCCTGTAGTGATTGTTTATGTGCAGGAAGGTGCCCCTTCCTGCACAAAAACAATCTCCCCGCGACGCAGGCATGCTTGCACCATGGTGCAAGGATGCCTACGCCAGAGCATGGCTGCAGTTTGTGCGCCAGCGCGGGGGGAGCACAGAGATGTGTCATATTCTTGTAAATATGTCACATTCCTGTGCTCTGAAAGTGCCACAGTTGGCACAGCCAAAGGGCTTGCGGTGCCACGCTGCGGCACTTCCTTGTAAATCTGCCCCTGGATGTGGAGCACAACCTGAGGATGGCAGTAGCAAAAATCCATCCACAGATTGACAGTCTGTGGCGAAAAACAGGCACACCCGTCACATTTATGTTGGTGGTGTTATCAATCAATGTCATGTGTAAAACAAACCATCCTAGTAAAACTAATTTGCGCACGTTTTATCTAGGAAAATGGTGGTTTGAGCTACGTAATAATCTGTCACTTCAGCACACCCACTCACAAACCTGCACTTAACTGAACACTCTTATTATGTTGAACATTATATGCTAGATATGGCCCAGGATATGCGTGCGACGGTCAATTATGTACTGTACCAGATTCCAGAAATTCCTGTCAGGTGTTGGGGGGCCCAACAGCTAAAAAAATTGAGCTGGGGGGGCTCAACCTACAAAAGTTTGAAGACCTCTGCGGTAGAGGAATGCACATCATATCGTCCGATCTCCTTTATTATTGCAGAAGGGAAAATCTTAGCCAAAACGTTGGCACTTAGGCTCACCCCTTATCTCCCCACATTGGTCCACCCGGATCAGTCGGGCTTTATGCCTGGCAGAAACACAGCCCTAAATCTTAGACGCCTCCATGGTGTATTGGGTCAAAAACACACTATACAGGAAGACGCCGCGGTCCTCTCCCTGGAAGCAAAGATGGCCTTTGACTTGGTGAAATGGGCCTTTTTAATTGCGGTCCTTCAACATTTAGGCTTCGGACCGAAGTTATGCTCCTGGATACATTTACTCTACGCCGACACGATAGCACATCTGGTTGCTAATGGTCACATATCGCGGGAATTCACCCTGAGCAAGGGGACGAGAGAGGGCTGCCCATTGTCAGCCTTATTGTTTGCATTAGTCCTCGAACCACTGGCGGCGTAGATAAGATGGTATCCTATGGTCCGAGGTCTAAAATGGAAGGAGGAATGGGAAGATCGTATCTCCCTCTATGCGGTCGATGTATTACTGTATATCACCTCACCCATGCAATCCCTCCATGATTTACTTAATATCTGCGCTGTCTTTGGCTCTGTCTCCGGATATGCCATTAATTTTGATACGTCTGTGCTGTACATATTACATTTATTTATTTATTTATAGGACCGCCCCGCGCCTCCCAAAAGGCTGCAAGGTCCAAATAGTCATGGACAGTTTTCAGTACTTGGGCATACATGTAACATCAGATTATGACACATTTTTTACACTCAACTTACAGGTCCCTTTGCAAAAAGTAAAGCGCGATATCAAGCACTGGAAAGCCCTACCACTTACCCTATTAGGTAGAGCGTCTCTCTCTAAAATGATGGCCCTGCCCAGATTTCTATATGCCCTACACCAGAGGTTCCCAAACTTTTGAATTCTGAGGACCCCCACTGAATCACTACTGGAAGCCGGGGACCCCCAAGCAATTTGTACAATTTAAATTTCTTCTTAAAAACGCCTTTTGAAGCAGAGGCAATTTCAAGAAGGAGACAGCCTGAATTGGGTCTATTGGCATGGACATGTATGCATACAGCAGTGTATTATTTAGTGGTACCCAAGGGCTTGTGGAAAGTGAGCAATCAGACAGCAGCACGAAAATCCTACTGCTGATCCTGGCTACCTCTATTTTTACCTGCCTACCAAGTAACGGTAACCTATAAACATGTGCCTTTCAACGTTTTATTGCTTTTATTGTATTGCCTGTATTTTCATTGTTGTGTCTGTGACTGCTGTTGTCTGTCTCCCCCCGCTGCCTGTACGTGGTCCGTGCCCCTTATTCTTCCCTCTGTTCCCCTCGCTGTCCCCGTGCTCTCTCTGCCCGGTCTTTCATTCTGTATCTCTCGCTGCCCCGTGTCTCTGCCCGGTTTTCCCTTCTGTTCCCCTTGCTGCCTCTCTGCCCGTTCCGCCTTCTGTTCTTGGCTGCCCCTATATTTCTGTATTCCTTATTTTGCTTCTGTGCCATTCGTTTTTTGTGCCTGTCTGCCCTCTGTGCCACTCGTTTTTCCCTCGTTTTTGTGACCCTTTTGCCTTCAGTTCCACTCATTTTCCCTCGTTTTTGTGCCTTTCTGCCCTCTGTTCCACTCATTTTTTGTGCCTTTCTGCCCTCTGTTCAACTCGTTTTCCCCTCGTTTTTTGTGCCCTTCTGCCCTCTATTCCAATAGTTTTTTCTGCCTCTCTGCCCTCTGTTCCACTTGTTTTTTGTGCCTTTCTGCCCTCTGTTCCACTTGTTTTTCCCTTATTTTTTGTGCCCTTTTGCCCTCTGTTCCACTCGTTTTTTTGTGCCCTTCTGCCCTCTGTTCCAATCGTTTTTTGTGCCTTTCTGCCCTCTGTTCCACCTGTTTTTTTTGTGCCCTTCTGCCTTCTGTGTCACAGCTCTTGTGTGCTGTGAGGACGCATGGGCGTTTAATTTTTCACTACGACGGGCACTCGAGTCCTGCGGACCCCCTGGTAATGTCTCACGGACCTCTGTGGGTCTGCGGACCACAGTTTGGGAAACGCTGCCCTACACAATACGCCATATTTTGTCCCTGATTCATATTTTAGAGCAGTGAATTCGTAGGTTGCGGCTCTCCTATGGGATAGCAAACCGCCAAGTGTGGCAGCGAATGTACTGGTGCGGAGTTGATATGACGGCGGTATAGCCCTGCCTGATATCAAAGCGTACTACTGGGCTTCACAACTCATAGTCATCAATCAATGGCTTCACGTCCCAGACACAGACCCACCTCGACCGATTGACTCTAGGGAAAGGCGGTGTTAATAGAGCGCTCAACAACAATCAGAAAGCCCGTGACCTTATAGGCCAGGCTTTACACACTATCTGCAAGTGGCACACAGTAAATAGACATCTGGGTTGGTCAGGCATACTTACACAACACACACCCTTATGGGACACAAGTAAACTTGGAACACTGGGCAACAGCAGAGAATTTCAAAAATTGGATCTGATCGGCATCTCCTGGTTTGGGGATCTCTGGAATAATGGGAAAGTCGTCAGTTTCACCCATCTACAAGAGCATTACAAAATGGCTCTGAGCGATCAGTTCAGATATATGCAAAATAAACATGCGATAGAAGCAGCCCTCCCTATAGCTGAGACGCTCCCGGAATCATCCCCCTTAGAGGACCGACTACCTGCACAAACAAGCGACCTCACTAACATATGAAACAAGCATTTGCAATGCAATAGGTCTCGCATTAGGAAAGTTTGAGCTATTGGCATTGTAAATGTCAAACGTTGTATTTATGTGTTGGTTTTGAAAATAGATACATTAATAGCATTGTCATTTACAATGCCAAAAGCTTAAACTTTCGCAAATGTGACACCTATTGCATTTGTAATGCAATATGTGTTGAGAGTGAGTGAGTGTGTTTTTTGTGTTTTGTTATGCTATGCTATGTTTTGTTGTGTTTTGCTATGCTATTTTTTTTATTCTATGTTTTGTTTTGTTATGTTATGTTTTGTTATGCTATGCATTATGTTATGCTATGTTTTGTTTTGTTATGCTGTGCTTTGTTATGCTATGCTATGCTGTTTTGTTTTGCTATGCTATGTTTTGTTATGCTGTGTCGTTGTGTTTTGTTATGCTATGCTATGTTTTGTTATGCTATGCTATGTTTTGTTGTGTTATGCTGTGCTTTGCTTCGCTTTATTTTGTTATGCTACGCTATGTTTTGTTATGCTATGCTATGTTTTGCTATGCTATGCTGTTTTGTTGTGTTTTGCTATGATATGCCATGCTATGCTTTGTTTTGCTATGCTATGTTTTGTTTGTTATTCTATGTTTTGTTGTGTTTTTTATGCTATGCTATATTTTGATATGCTATGCTTTGTTTTGTTATGCTATGCTTTGTTGTGCTATGCTACGCTCCGTTGTGTTGCGATATGCTATGCTTTGTTATGCTACGCTATGTTTTTTTTATTTATTTTTTTAACTTTTTTATTTGGAAAACCTCAGAAATATCGTTCCAGACAATACAGGCGTGGGCCTACAACCTCTCAGGCCGGCCGCTAAATAAAATCAAAACCATTACATAGCAAAATAACATAGTTTCGTATCTCCCGGTCTAGAGCCACAGCAAAGCAATAAAACAGGATTAACTCAGAAGCGTGTCCATTAAATATCAGGATAAAGGAGGATTCCATTTTGCAGGAAGGGAAGAAGGATCCGAGAACATGCAATCAGACAGAATATGTCTAGCACCATTCGTGGAATGGGATAGTCGCCTTCTATACAAACGGGAATTCGAGGTTGCCACCAAAACATGCTAATCGGAAGCTGTCTGCTTACAATCACTACGCGCCAACTCGATGTCCACCCATGTGGTCAAGAAAACATTAGAAAAGGGATGCAACATACCTAGCAAAATCCCAGTCCCAGAGAAGAACAAGACCCGAACCCCTCATTCAAGCAAAAGTGAGAAGAAACAAGAAGAAAGAGCGAAAATAGGGAAAAAGAGTAAGGCCATAGAACAAAAGAGAAAGAAAACAGACCCCATCCCCCAACCCCCACCCTGCATACCAGCAGAAGGCTACGGCCCACCCCCCCTATAGGCATGCCTGTCGTCCCACCCAAGAAACCCCAGTTACGAAAAAGGAAGGAAAGGAGGAGGACCCTCGCACCCGACCCCAGCCCCCCCCCACACCCCTCCACATCCCAGGAGAGAATGTAAGCTCCCCGAAAAAGGAGGCAGTTATCATCATATGTCCATCACACACCCCCACCATCACAATAATAAGCAAAGTCTTGCGTCATCACCAGAGTCAACAGGCCCAGAAAATAATTATGCGGTGTTCATCCCTGGCCAGTCCGAGCAAAAATAAGCAAAAATTCCAGCCCAGCAAGTCCACAGGCAGGCGATCTCGGCGACCAAAACTTCGTCCTAGGAACAACCCAGGGGTCCAGCGACGGCAGATGATCTATGACAAGATTGCTTCGCCAGTAACCATTGTCCAATAGCGAAAGGGTACGGCCATGCCCCTCGGTTGCAAGCACATCCGTAAGAGACCCAAATTGAGTGTCGGTCGTGCAAATACGGTCGGCAGGCTCACTGTTCCTGAAAAACAACACTTGACGCCCAGGGGAGTCCATGGTAACAAATAACTGAGCTTCGACAGGCGTCCGATCCTCCCTATTCTCGTCTGTGCCCCCAGGTCCAATATCTGGAACAATAGATACTAACGAGTCGTGGAGGGCCAACAGCATACGGCCCAGGGAGGAATGAAAATCATGGACAGCCATGAGGACATCCCCCAGTGTGTACTCTCGTTCTCCAACGTCGTCGGCTACAATGTTCCTCACCCCCGGGGACTCCCCAGGCAAGACAGCAAACATATCATTAGGCATTCGGAGTATCAGTATCACCAGGTAGTCCGAGTTGGGGTGGGGTGAGGTTATTAAGGACCAACAGAAATACAGCAGCACCAACCTCTAACCCGCCATACTCGGGGGTGATCCACAAGCCGACATCAGCCGCTGCCGGCGGGCATGCTCACCGAAGGCCAGGTTACCCCGGGAATCCCACCGCGGAAGATCAATGCGGGCGGTGTGATTACCGTCCGGTCTCAGGATCTCAGGCGTAAAGAAAAACGGCCAAATGTGTGCGGCGAGGTTCCGAGCACTTGCACCGCACTCCGTTAGCGCCTGTCAACGAAATCACTGAGCCGCGACTTCCGGGGGGGGGGAGGGGCCACCGGTCATCTCCACTCGACTGCGGCCGCTGTTATTCAATTCAACCCCGGCCACGTCACAGCTCGAGGTCCCGGCTCACAGCCATCACAGGCCTCGATCTTCGCGAAGATTTTCCTCGGCCATCTGAGGAGGTCGCAAGCTCGGAGTTGCACGATCGGGCACCGCGCCACTTCAGACGCGTGGGGGTATGGTACGGACCCAGGATCAATTGCAGGATGTCAGGGAGGGAGAGGGCGAGCGGCGGAGCCGGGCTCCTAAGCTGCCATTTTGGATGTCGTCTTGTCTCCTCCCTACGCTATGTTTTGTTATGCTATGTTTTGTTGTGTTTTGTTATGATATGCCATGCTATGCTTTGTTTTGTTATGCTATGTTTTTTTGTGTTTTGTTAGGCTATGCTATGTTTTGTTTTGTTATGACTGGGTTTTGTTATGCTATGCTATGTTTTGTTTTGCTATTCTCTGTTTTGTTATGCTATGTTTCGTTGTGTTTTGTTATGCTATGCTATGTTTTGTTATGCTATGCTATGTTTTGTTGTGTTATGCTATGCTTTGCTTTATTTTGTTATGCTATGCTATGTTTTGTCATGCTATGCTATGTTTTGTTATGCTATGTTTTGTTTTGTTATACTATGCTATGTTTTATGTTATTCTATGTTTTGTTTTGTTATGCTATGCTTTGCTATGCTATATTTTGCTATGCTATGTTTTGTTATGCTATGTTTCATTGTGTTTTGTTATGCTATGTTTTGTTATGCTATGCTATGTTTTGTTGTGTTTTGTTATGATATGCCATGCTTTGTTTTGTTATGCTAAGTTTTGTTTTGTTATGCTATGTTTTGTTGTGTTTTGTTATGCTATGCTATGTTTTGTTATGCTATGCTTTGTTTTGTTGTTATGCTATGCTATGTTTTGTTGTGCTATGTTTTGTTGTGTTTTGTTATGCTATACTACACTCTGTTTTGTTGCGATATGCTATGCTTTGTTATTCTATGCTATGTTTTGTTATGCTATGTTTTGTGTTTTGTTAAGCTATGCTTTGTTATGCTAGGTTTTGTTTTGTTGTGCTATGTTATGCTATGTTTTATTATGCTATGCTATGCTATGCTTTATTTTGTTATGCTATGCTATGTTATGCTATGGTATGCAATGTTTGTTATGCTATGTTTTGTTATGCTATGCTATGTTTTGTTGTGTTTTGTTATGCTATGCTTTGTTTTGCTATACTATGTTATGCTATGCTATGTTTTTTTGTGTTTTGTTATGCTATGCTACGCTCTGTTTTGTTGCGATATGATATGCTATGCTTTGTTATGCTATGCTATGTTTTGTTATGCTATGTTTTTTGTGTTTTGTTATGATATGCCATGCTGTGCTTTGTTTTGTTATGCTATGTTTTCTTTTGTTATGCTATGTTTTATTGTGTTTTGTTATGCTATGCTATATTTTGTTATGCTATGCTTTGTTTTGCTATGCTATGCTTTTTTTGCTAGGCTGTGTTATGCTATGCTATGTTTTGGTGTGCTATTTGTGTTGTGTTTTTATGCTATGTTCTGTTTTGTTGTGTTTTGCTATGCTTTGTTATTCTATGCTATGTTTTGTTATGCTATGTTTTGTTGTGTTTTGTTAAGCTATGCTTTGTTATGCTAGGTTTTGTTTTGTTATTCTATGTTATGCTCTGATATGCTCTGTTTTGTTATGCTATGCTATGTTATGCTAAGCTTTGTTTTGCTAGGTTTTGTTTTGTTATTCTATGTTATGCTATGCTATGTTATGCTATGTTTTGTTATGCTATGTTTTGTTATGCTATGTTTTGTTGTGTTTTGTTATGCTATGCTATGTTTTGTTATGCTTTGCTTTGTTTTGTGATGCTATGCTATGTTTTGTGATGCTATGCTATGTTTTGTTGTGTTTTGTGATGCTATGCTATGTTTTGTTGTGTTATGCTGTGCTATGTTTTGTTATGCTATGCTATGCTTTGTTGTGTTTTGTTATGCTATGTTTTGTTGTGTTTTGTTATGCTATGTTTTATTGTGTTTTGTTATGCTATACTGTGTTTTGTTAAGCTATGCTATGTTTTGTTTTGCTAGGCTATGTTTTGCTATCCTGGTGTGTGGTTGTGTGTGTGTGTGGTTGTGTGTGTGGGGTGGGGGTTCTGTGTGTGTGTGGTTGTGTGTGTGAGGTTGTGTGTGTGGTTGTGTGTGTGTGTGTGTGTGTGGTTGTGATTGTGTGTTTGTGGTTGTGTGTGTGTGGGGTTGTGTGTTTGGGGGTTGTGTGTGTGGGGGGTTATGTGTGTGTGGGGGGTTGTGTGGTTTTTTTTGCGTGTGTGTGGTTGTGTGTTTGTGTGTGGGGGGGTTGTGTGTGTGTGGGGTGGGTGTGGGGGTTGGGTGTGGGGTTGTGTGTGTGTGAGGTTGTGGTTGTGTGTAGGCTGGGGGTTGTGTGTGTGTGGGGTTGTGGTTGTGTGTGGGGGGTTATGTGACGTGTGGTTGTGTGTGTGGGGTTGTGTGTGTGGTTGTGTGTGTGTGGGGGGGTGTTGTGTGTGTGGTTGTGTGTGTGTGGGTATGTGTGTGTGGTTGTCTGTGTATGTGGTTGTGTCTGTGTGGTTGTGTGTTTGTGGTTGTGTGTGTGTGGTTGTGTGTGTGTGTGGGGTTGTGTGTGTGGGGTTGTGTGTGTGTGGGGTTGTGTGTGTGGGGTTCTGCGTGTGTGTTTGTTTGTGGGGGGGTTGTGTGTGTGTGGGGGGTTGTGTGTGTGTGTGGAGTTGTGGTTGTGTGTGTGAGGGGGTTGTGTGGTGTGGGGCTGTGTGTGTGGGGGGTTGTGTAGTGTGGGGTTGTGTGTGTGTGTGTGGACGTGTGTGTGTGGGGGGTTGTGTGTGTGTGGTGTTGTGTGTGTGTGTAGGGGGTTGTGTGTGTGTGTGGGGGGGGGGTTGTGATTGTGTGTGTGTTTTATGTCCCCTCCCCCTCCCGAATTAACAATGTCAGTTTATAGCAGCGCTCCCTGTCAGGACATAATTCTGACAAGAGTATCCCCCCACATGCTTCTCCTGTGCTCGGCATATGTTAATGTACTCCAATGTTGCTACATGTGTCCGAAGACTGTTTTTAGATGAGTATCAGGGCTGGAACATATCCGTTGTTCTTGCATGAGAATACCCACTGGAATTGAAAAACTGATTTTCCCCTCCCTATTTCAGAAGTGCCTTTGGTTCCTCCTGCCAATCTTTGTTTGGCCTGTGTTTTGCTCTCAGAATTTGAATTGTGAGGACTGTCCCTGCACAAGGCGTAACTTTGCACTGGAGGGCATCAACGTCATTACTTTATTGTTGTTTTAGATAGTCTTTGATTATTAGAATTGAAATGTTTTGTACAATGAAGTATTAATTGTGAAGCATTTTTATAATGGATGCAGCGGGATTCACTAGGAATGTGAATCTTTAAGTCTTGTTAATCAATTTCAGCTGCACATGCCCCTTTAAGAAATGTTTTTTAAAATGGTGTAAAAAAGAGCAAAATGGTGACCGCTCTTTGTTGTGAGAAAGGGCGCATGGGCAGCCGAAACGCGTTACCTGAATATGCCACAATAAAGTACGTCTTGTTAATGCGAGTGTGCTGGAGCCTATTTCAGATGAATGGGACAGGCATTGGAGTATAGTTGTTAAATTGCTGGCACTGGGATCCGTCATGCTCTCTCGATTAGGTGCACCACGGTCACTGGCATTTGAGAAGTCTACAAAGTTACATGTCACGGAGCCCCCCTAGCAAAAATCACGAAAATCGGCTGAGCTGCCGTCATCTGGATGTTGGAGAGCGCTCAGAATTTCGGTAAGCCGTGCCGCATTAGTGGAGGCAGTGGAGAGAGAGGAGAGCAGAAATTTCCTGCAGATCGGGACACGGAGAACGCTTGAGGTGTTGTGGCAACAAAGATTCGATAGTCTACGAAGACAACCTTAAAAAAAACAAGTCGTTCTCACGCAATTCTTTCTGTGCCAAGGAGCCTGCTCACAGTGCCCGACAGGTGGCAGCACAGCACTTTGATGCCGAGGACTGAGGCACAGAGTTTTGCTGCGATCTTCAGCAGCAGTCAAAAACATGTTTTTGGGTGTCTGTTGTGCCTCAGCTGATGGATCGTCTGGGAAGGAACCCTGCCGAGTTCCCAACAAATTGACAGTTCTGCTGCCTGGAAAAACAAGCTCTCGGTATTGCGTGGTGGGGGCGGGGGAGCCGCATTGCGTGGTGGGGGCGGGGAGTGGCTTCCTTTGAAGCTCTTGGCATTGGGTGGGGCAGGGGAGCGGACTCCTTTGAAGTCTGATGCGGGGGCGGGGGAGTGGATTCCTTTGCTTTGAAGTCTGATGCCGAGGCTCTGTGCACGCGCCCAGGTCACATGAACTGTACCCGATCCGCAGTTTGGGTAGACTTTTGAAAGCCTTACTATAATCTCGACAAACAAGCATTGCTAAAGCAATGCTGTAGTCGAGACCTAAAAATCAACAACCGAGCAGATCCCCTTGACTGGCTTAGGGAACTTCGGCAGTCGGTGGTAGGAGACATGGATGACCCTGACTGGCGAGAGGCGTTGGCCTCGCCGAAGGAGGTAGCAATCTCCTCTAGACTGCGATTGGTGCAATTTAAAATACTACATAGGACCTACTACACGCAGACGGTATTACACAAGATGGGAAGGGCCCCTGACCCATGCTGCTTGCGCTTCTGTGGGGACATAGGTACCTATTATCACACCTTATGGGACTGCCCAAAACTTACACCATACTGGGAGGCAGTGGTAAGAACTATCGCAAGAAGTCACCAAGAAACAAGTCTCGCTTGAGCCTAAATGCTGCCTCCTTAACGTCTGGGGTCCAACAGACCTAAATCACGCCGAACGCCAGTGGGCAATGACAGGCATGATAATAGCTAAACGGAACATAGCGCAAAAGTGGGGAGTGGAGACCGTACCGACGTTACTGAATTGGTGTAAAGATGTGGATATGGTTATGGTAGCAAAGAAGCCCACATTTATAAATAGGAAATGCCTCAAAAAAATGGGGAAGGGTGTGGGGAAAGTGGAACATATATAGGGGAAACATCGGCACACCCCCAGAAGAAGTGAGTGACTCGGCTGAGGACCTGTAATGTAGTTGAAGTCATATGTGTACCAATGTAGAAATGTATATCAAGCGACGGTAAAGAAATGACATTAAGATTGCAAAATTACACATGCAGATCATTGTTGTTTTAATACAAATTTTAAATAAAAAAATAAAATGTGTTCTACAGCTGCCTTGATGACCGCTAGATGATAATTAAAGTAAAAGACAGAATCACCATGTTAAAAATGAATACAGACAATTTCATATGTAGTTCTACTCAGGGCTTTAAGTGGGCCGGGTCTCACTGGTGCTGAGCACCGGCAGTTTTTAGGTCGAGCCTAGACATGAGACGCAGTCACGCAAATCTTCCGGCGGGCACAGGAGCGCGGGGTAGACTCCCGTCTGCTTCCTGTATTTGTCCGGCCCCTCCCCCGTCCCAATAAAGGTTGCCTGGCTTCCTGTTGAAGCCGGGCTGCGGCGTTTCATTATTTTTTATGTGGGACAGCATGTAAGGCATTCCCAGTGTTATTTTGGCAACAAAAAATGTGCTAGCGAAAAACAAAATAAAGGCGATCGTTCGATGTCAGCTGTCTTACTATCTATCCCCCCAAAACACACATCTATTAAGATTCCGATAAGATCGCATTTTTTCCGAATCCATTAAAAATAGCTGTGCTGCAGTACAAAAGCCAGCTTTCCAAGTAGCTATGGCTGTTATGATTTTACTGGGGGCTGTCGGTGCTCGGTACTTTTTTAATTAGATCTGTCTGATGAGAATTAAAAAAGTTATCCGTCAATCAGGTAGCTTCCAGTCTTGCTTTTGAAAAGGAGGCTGGGCAAAATATAGCTCGTGTGCATGCGGGGCTTTCTCGTTGACAACAAAAGACGTCTTATATGCAATTCAATCCATTACATGCCCCCGTGCTGCGGAAAGCGAAGTGTTCTGTGAAGAAATTTGTATTTACGCCAAGCAACAAAAACACGACTTATCTTCCTGACTAGAACTACTCTATACTACAGTGTGCAAATATGTTCTCTCAATGTTTCAAGCTTTATTACAAATGTTACAAAAAAATGTTAATATTTCACTTCTGTTCTTGGATTTTCGTCACAATAAAATACACTGAACATAATCTTCACAAAAGTTATTTACAAAAGTTTAAGCTATTGCCATTATAAATTACAATAACTTTTGTTTAAGTATTAATTATTTAAAAAAATTAAAAGCCATTGTAATTTGTAATATCAATACATCTAAGTCACGTAAATACAAAACATGTTGCATTACAAATGCTTTAGGTGCCACATTTGCAAAAGTTAAAAGTATTGGCATTGTAAATGACAAAGCTATTAATTTCGCTATTTTCAAAACCAACACATAAATAAAAAAAATTGTCATTTACAAGACCAATAGCTCAAACTTTCCTAATGCGAGACCTATTGCATTGCAAATGCTTGTTTTAAAGGGGTGCTCGAAAAGGGTCTCTATTGGGCTCTGTTTTGTGCCCTGGCACAGGCGATCCGTTTTTTTCCAGACTGCAGTGACAGCAGTCACATCGATCTGCGTGTGCTCACACTGCTCACTTCTCACTAGTGGAGTAGTTATGGCATGACGTCATGACTGCTGAGCGTTGTAGGGGAAGGGAAATCCTTTAAAGAGAGTCATTTTCTCTCTGGATTTCCCTTCTCTTTTTGAAACTCAGGAGCAGCAATATTGTTGTGGAGTCACCAGGGCTTTAAGTGGAAGCTTTTTCAATATTATATACAAGCCATAGTTTCTGCCTATTTATCTTATGCAACTAACAACCATTGACAAAGCCAATAGTCCTGACTTGTTGTAGGTTTGATGTTACTTGTTGTATCATACAACTGTATGCAATGACAGAAACAGCAAATTACAAGTCGGGCGGCACACTATGCTAAGCAGCACAGATTAAACGGCAGACACAGAGAAACTCTCTTAAGAAGTATTTGAGGGCAGTTTATATGTTTTGTAAATGATTATTAAATAACCAAGGTAAAATGGCAATGTTACAAAGAATCCTGAGGATTTTACATACATTCTTATTAATCTACCAGCTCCTGGCTCTTCCAGAATAGGAAAATGTTAACAAGTAACACGGGTGAATTTTTTTTTCTGAGAAAGGTAGTATCCCTACGGTTAACACCTAAAATATGCCACAGACTCTTCATGACAGGGTCAAAAAGAGAAGGAAGGACAATTTTCAACTTTTACCCCGTTGCTTCCCTCTTCTAAATTTACATACATGCCAACATTTTAGCATAGGGACGTGGGATATTTAAAATAAAAAATCGGAAGAATGAAAATTCCCCATTGACTTCTATTGTAGAAAATGCAATTTCAGGCGGGAGACAGCTCAAATAAAGCCATTTTTGACTTGAAAAATCCGCCTGAATCGGATCTATTGGCATGTATGAATTTAATTTTATGGTACGTTAATGAGAATTAATTGAAGCTTTCTTTTTAATGGTACAGTATAATTCTTGATGTTTAGATTTTCTTAACTGTAGTCTTAAAAATACCTTTAATCCTTGTGTTTAGCTTATTTTTAAAGCTCAATGGGGAATTTCAGAATAAATCGAAAGGTAAAAACACACCATTCCCCTCTTTAAATATGCAGTCCCCGAAAAAATACTATCAAAACCATTTCTTTTTCGTATGCTCTGCTACTCGCTCAATAGGACGTACAATGAGATAGTCTTCGATCCAGGAGCATGGCGTCCACGAGTGCCCGCAAAAAAAAGTTAGCATTCTAGCTCTTTGGTAGAACTCAGTGCGCTGTTCAGTCTTCTTACCGTAGGGTCTGCCTGTGGTCGGCCCTCAACGTATTGTCTGATTTCCGTCGGCCCTGAACCGGGAGAGATGTTGCTATGGAGGGCCTGACCGGGCAGGAAGCGGCTGAGGACGAGCCGACTAGGTGAGAGTTTACGAGCGTTATGTTTCCAGCTTATAAATCAGAAACGTGTGTGCATCCTTCTTATCACACTTCTGATTAGCAGGGAAGAACATTTTTGTGTTAAAATTGCTTAAGTTGGTTTTCTTTCTTTTTTCTAAAAACCTTCCGCTGCAAAGCAAGTCAGCAGACGTACAGCACGCTTTCTCGTTCACGCGTGTATGTTTAAGAGAGGTTTAAGTGAATTGGGGACCCTGGAGTGTTGTCAGGTGTAGGTTGCTGTGATTGTAGGAGGGGTGAGTTGTCATGACGAGACTTTGGGGTCGAGGGGCATTATGTTTTGAGTAAGGAGATCGTGAAATAAGTGTGGAGGCGTACGTAGCGGCGCCAAGAAGAGGGCTGGAGGGCACAAGAGGTAATAGGGCAACAAGGAGGCATGGTGAGGTGGAGGTTAGTAGGAAGATAATGGGGTACAGGCGAATGATGCCAGGAAGGTGGGGTAGTGAATGTCAACGCTATGGTTGTTAATACTTGGCACCAGGTGTCTTTACATCACCATGGGTAGTATTCCAGTCGCATGCATTGATCTTACCAACTACAGTCACTCGTAAAGTAGTAGCCCGAGTTCAAGTCAGTTGAACCAACTGAACCACGTTTCTAGACTGCAATTTTATGTGGAAGGAAAAAATGACTATATTGAAGAATATATCCTGCGAGGAGAGGCAGGTGGTAGAAACCCCACTTCTGAGAAGTCAGGACGCGGACCCCCATGACTGATAAACTACATAGGCCCACAACGCGCTAAGTAACACCTCCCACCCCTTAAACTCCCCATTGCATGGCCCCTGATTAGGGTGACCAACTGGCATAGGCGCAAATTCAGGACAGTGTGTGTAAAAATTCAGGACAAAAGGTAAGAATTCAGGACAAAACTTCGGGACAAAAGGTAAAAATTCAGGACAAAACTTCGGGACAAAAGGTAAGTTTTACAGACACGTCCGAGGTGGTCGTGCAATAGTATATAAGTAAGTAAATAGACAACCACCTAAGTACAAGTCAAAATTTGTTTATATTAGGTTGAGACAATCGTGCACTTCACAGTTTTTCAGTATGGCCGCAGCTTGCTACCTTAGACGATTCAAAATTTGCATCTCGCTGCAGCAGTTACATTAGTCACCAGACAAAGGTGAACCACACCTGAATATACGTGAGACCGCTTTTATTGTTGATTGAAAACAAGGAACTTTGCAGTGCCATCCCCCAGCCTTCCAGGGAAACACCCGATGCCCGGTCCGGGCTGTCCGGCCTTGCTACCACCCTCCAATGGTTCCCCTCATCTTCACTTAGACCAGTGTTTCCCAAACTTGTGACTCCTGAGGACCCCCACTGAGTCACCACTGGAAGCCGGGGACCCCCAAGCAATTTGTATGATTTAAATTTCAAACATTAAAACAGTAATTCAGAAAAAATAAACACGCGTGCACACAAAACAAATACTCAAATTACTAAGGATTTTAGGGGCATTTTTAGAAGCCCCTATCTCCATGGGAACATCACTTTTTGCAACTTTCCCGTGGCGATAGAGGCTTTGCCTTATTTACAAGGCAGCGCTAAACCATTTAACATGGCTTAACGCTGCCTTGTAAATAAGCTCTCCTGTCACACAATGCCTAGTGTGAAAGGGGTGGGCAGTGGGTGTTGCGGTTGGCGTTCCACCGCAACACCCATTGATTTTGACACTGTCCCCTATTTACAAGGGCAGCATAAATAGGAAGTAGTGCCAAAATTAAGCCAGGGAAAACCAGGTCTTAATTTGGCAAAACAAGGAGAAATCCTTTATTTCTCCTCGTTTTTGCTTTTTCAATGTGTGCTGCTTTGTGCAGCACACATGGAAAAAGCAAAGCGCCTTGGATTGTTTATGTTCAGGAAGGTGACCCTTCCTGCACAAAACAATCTTTAAAAAAAATGCCATTTTGTAACTTGCATGTGGGCTGCATTAAGCAGCACACATAGAAGTGACAAAATGGATTTTCAAGATTGAAGCGGGACCTTCCTGCACATAAACAATCTTCCACTGCATACACACACCCTTGCACTATGGTGCATGGGTTTCCCGTTGGCAGCACAGGAGGAAATGCAGGGCTGCACCATATTCTTGTAAATATGGTGCAGTCCGGTGTTTCCGGAGTGGCAGAGCGTGTCGTTAAGCCAAGGAGGCGAACGGCACGCTCTGCCACTTCTGTTGTAAATATATCCCTTAGTATTTTATATTCAAAGAATTTGCAAAAAACAAACCATTTTAATGGGAAAGTTGGTGCTGCATCGCCGTGACTAACTTTTAATTGGTTGGTTTTATTTCGCAGTAAAAGGCTCCTGCTCCCGCCAGGGCCAGACTGGAAACCCAAAGCAGCCCTGGCAAATGTTTTCAGATCAGTCGCCATAAGGTGCAAACCAAGTGCAGTGAGTGAGCCTGACCACTACAAAGGGGGCTTTGGGAGGCTCTCCCTCCAAGAAATTTAGGAAACATTGGCGCAGTCTAAAACACATATATCATTATATATTAAATTGTATTGGCTTTTGACGAATAGTATATGAAGGCCCTACTATACACCAGGATACGACATTCTTTGTTGGGGTTCTTCAATGATTCCCTTATTATCATCCTTCAGCAGTGCCTCTCATCTCTCCATAGCCTCTCTGTCACATGTATTTCATTTGTTTTATAGTATCTCTCATACCATCGTAGGATGTTGGAGCACTTTACATTACAAACACATAGAAACAATGAATCATACGTGTAAATCAGTGTATAGAAAATGTTACATAAGGCAAACGGTACTATGTGTAGGATTCACGTCATTCATACTAGTAGGCATTTTTAAAGAGTGCTTGATCCGGAGAAGCGCAAACTTGGGATTCAGAACATCAGCCAGTGGTTAGCATGGACTTAAAAAAAAAATGTATTTCCACCCATATAAACCTTTTTAGCAGCATCGGGATAATGAAAGACTGGGAAAAAACATGTTAGTAACTTGTACCATGCAGTTTGCAAGCAGCTCTTTGATGACAGTTTATAGGTCACTGTGCTAGATTACAATTGTCACTTATGAACTGCAGAGTAACAAAAAAATCTGTGACAAAAGCAGCAACCCACTGACCAATGCACATAAAACACTGTTTTTTTTAAATGCATGGTACATGTTCTTTGCCAATATAACTCAAAGCTGCAACTGCACAAAACTCCCATCTCTCCAGCAAGTGCATTAATCACTGGCTTTATTTTGACACTTTTATTGTTGCTCTAAAACTGCTAATTAGCCAAGGAACTTTAGAGTGCTTTTAAAACTGCCTCTTGCGGACCCCCTGGGAATGGGTCACGGACCCCTGGGGGTCCGCGGACCACAGTTTGGGAAACACTGACTTAGACCGTTTCTCATGTGTATTTAATTTCTTTTATAGTGTTACTCATCTCAAGTATGTAGGGCAGGGTGTCGGAGTGCGTTACATCACACACACATTATATAGAGACAATGACTCATATTAACGTGAAAGTCAATGTATAGGAAATGTTACTTAAGATAATGGGTGCTACAAGGTGTAATCATTCTTTCATCCATCATTCAGTCTTTCACCATTCATTCTGTCCTTCCATCTGTGTGCCCATCTATATCCAAACATATTCAACCATTTGTAAACCTATCCACCATATATCCTTCCATCCATCATTTCACTCATCCATCCCTCTATCCACCCTTTCACTCATCCATCCATTATTCATCTACCCACCCTTTCACCCCATTCATCCATCTATTCTCTCATCCATCCAGCCATTTACCCTTTTACCCATCCAGCCATCCATTAAATTACTCATCCATCCATCCAGTCACTTATCCTTCCACCCATTCACCCTTTGTCATTCATCCTCCCTTTCACTCTCCATCCCCCTTTCACTCTCCATCCCCCTTTCACTCTCCATCCCCCTTTCACTTATCCATCCACCCACCCACCTACTCATCCATTCATGAATCCATCCATTGATCCTATCACTCACTCATCCATCCGTTCTCTCATCCATCCACCCTTTCACTTCTTCACTCATCTATCAATCCTTTATCCATCTCCCCCCTTTCACTCACTCATCAATCCTTACATCCACCCTTTCACTCATCCATCCATTCACCCTTTCACTTATCAATTCATCAATCCATCCATCCTTTCACTCATCCATCCACCCACCCATTCGCCCATCATCTACCCTTTCACTCATACATCCATCCTTTCACACACCATCCACCCTTTTACCCATCCATCTAACCTTCCACCCATACATCCATCTATTTACCTTTTCTCTCATTCATACTTCCACTCATCCTTTCTGTCATTATTGATTCACCCTTTCTTTCATCCTTTCAGTAATCCATCCAGCCATTCACACATTCTTTCACTTATTTACTCACCCACCTTTTCACATTATGAGCTGAGCCTTTGTTTGCAGAGTTGCAGACAGAAGAGGCCCATCAAGAACTTCACCTTGCTGTAGCTCCTAAAGCTAGGGGTGGAGTAGAGTTCACTATGCCCCTGCACATAAGCAGTCTGAAAACGTAGAAGTCCTGAGTCTTGCATGATGCACAGTGCCAGGATGTGAGGTGACTATGACATGGTGTTGTTTCCAGGGCTTTAAGTGGTGTAAAAAAAACTGGGGAGGGGTCTCTTCAAAAGGGGTATTCGATGTAATTAAGGGCGTGGTTTAAAACAGTTAGGCTAAAAATCTGCGCTTAGCCTAGTGTTCTGCCCGACTGGTATTATGTTGTTACTGTCGTTGCATCCAGATATATAATACAGCAAGTATCATTACACCAACAACAAGCCAGGACTATTGGCTTTGTCAGTGGTTGTTAGTTGCTTAAAATAAAAAAACAGCAACCATGGCTTTGTTGAATATAATATTGAAAATACTTCAGTTCTAAAATGATGAGACAGTGAAAGAACGATAACCCGTTCTTTTTAACTTGTTTTACAGGCTTCTTTAAATAAACTGTTTTCTAACGTTGCAGCATGGGTGTTTTACCTTTTATCCAACAGAATGCCCTACTGTACACTGAGGCAGGAGAAGGCTACCACATGCTTTAACACCCCAGACTGCCCCATTGACATTCTGTATGTGGCAATCAGCTGCATACAGAATGACAATGGGCAGGTGGGGCTGCTCTTGTGCTCCAGGATGAGTGGGAGGCCCCCCCATCAGGGGGGGTGAGGCCTCTCACAGTGGAGCAGTGCTGCTCCCTGTGATGGCTAAAATTACGGAAAAAAGTCGTCCGTAAAAGGGATCCTCACGGACAACGGAAGTGAGGTCCAGATTACGGACTTACCGTGAAATTTACGGACGGTTGGTCACCCTACCCCTGATGCTTCTTATTCAATATCACCATGAGCCAGGGCTTTAGGTGGGATGAAGAAACTGGGGGAGGGAGATGGGGCTCTCAAAGTGGCGTGGCCGCTGTAATTAGGGCGTGGCTTAAAAGTAAGCTAAAATTCTGCGCCTAGTATAGTATGCTGCCCGAGAGGTAATTTGCTGCTTCTGTCATTGTTTCCAGATATATAATACAAGTAACATTACACCTAGAACAAGCCAGTATTATTGGCTTTGTTAATGGTTGTTAGTTGCATAACCTAAATAAACAATAACCATGGCTTCGTAGTATAGCATAGTGAAAATGCTTTAGTTCTGAAATGATGAGACTGAAAGAACTACGAGTCTCTTTGAAGTTACATCAAAGGCTTTAAGCAGTGGTACTGCTGCAGAGTTGAGTTTTTTTTACATCCTGAGGGTGAGGACAAAAATGGAGCACCCAATAGGGTCCCGTCTCAGCCCCTGCTTTTTAGAACTGCCGGTGGTGAGCACCGGCTGTACCCGGCCAACTGAAAGCCCTGCTATGAGCCAAGACCCCTGCTACGACACATCCTTTGGTGCCCTCTGTCTGTCACAACCCCTCCCCTGACACTATGATTCCACAAGTCTCCCGCTGTCATGTAACTTCACCCCTCCCCCATGTTTACTGTTTCAGCTGTACCCCGTACTTGAAAATGTCTGTGGAACAGCACATTCCTTCAGCCACTCAGCACAGACCGCCCTGTTCGCTAAGTCTGTTCCTTTCTCAGTAGTGGTCCATCTATGGCTTTGTCCCACCACGATTCCATTCTGAGCTCTGCAGCAAATTTACATGGAGACCGATGTGTTCATGTCGCCTCATGATCATTCTGATTAATATGTTATGTTGTTATTGTCCTCTCATGCCATACTGTACCGGTACAATACCTCAATAAAAATAATTTGGAAAGAAATAATTGAAGATGGTGACAAAGAAAAAGACACACAACTTATGGGCGGAATGTAGAACAAATCAAAATATTCACCCCCAGTTAAGAGATCTGGGTTAAATCCGTCATTCTTTTTCTTACCATGCCACCCCAGTTTAGACCTGGCCATATGCAAATCAGTCTTGACCCTGTGCTAGGTCCTACCTGGACCGGAAACAAGCATCCTAGGACCGGTTTCGGGGTTTCACCCCTCTTCAGCCAGGTTAGCTTGATTCCAGTGGCACAGTGAGCCCAAGACCCACGTCTGGGCATACCTGGCACACTTAAGGCGACAAAGCAAAAGACATACAATTGATGGACGGAATGCAGTACGAATCAAAACATTCACCCCTAGTCAAGAGATCTGGGTTAAATCCATCATTATTTTGCTCACCACGCCACCCCAGTTTAGACCTGGCCATATGCAAATCAGTCTTGAGCCCGTGCCTCATGGGAACAGTCCAGCCTGAACTGCTAAGCCAAGTCTTCCCTGGACTGGAAACAAGCATCCTAGGATCAGTTTCGGGGTTTCACCCCTCTTCAGCCAGGATAGCTTGATTCCAGTGGCACAGTGAGCCCAGGACCCACGTCTGGGCATAATTGAAGATGGTTCCTTGGATGACATAGAGCCACCTGGTATTCCAATGACAGATTCCAGGCCACAGGTGAAACAAAACATGATGAATGAGCGGTATTGAGTATAGGTGCAGAGAGGAGTGGTGCCTCCAGAAAGGGCATCATGGGGGATGGATCCAAAATGTATTGTTCTATAGTATTTATATTGTGCTAATTGTACATATGTGAGCCTTTGAAACCCTTTCCTACACGGGTGTGAAGCTAAATGGTGCAAACCTCGATGAGCGTTGTTTATTGTGTGAGCCAGTTTGGGAAGTATTTTGATAACGTATATGAGTGACCGGAGGGGTCTTATTTTGTCTTGGGTTGCACTTAATAGTGTGGTGGTGGGAAGAAGTGTGACATTTAGAGCATGAACAATTTACATTCACTCAACTTTTTGATGCGCATTTAAGCAACCACAATATATACACAGTGCGTGGTAAAGCCCTAAGCAAATAACGAGTAGACACTTAAGCAGCCCGGATCGCTTTAACCTGTTCAGAATGTTAGGGGGTTGCTATGTGTTCTAATACCAAAGTAGGGGTTGTCACACAAAAGCCAAATAACCCAAATGCCACCAAGCCCAAAGCAGGGATACTGCCAAGTGGGTAATATGTGCTAAGTGGGTGAAATAAGTTGGAGCAGGAGAGGAAATTAGTGATAAGATCAGTAACCATATAGCTGTTAAGGCAGGGAACGTGCCAACTGCTGTACACCTACATCTGTAGGAGAACAATCAAAGTTGTCAACCTGAGCAGAAACTACATAATCATTAAAGGCCCACACCTAACCTACTCCTGCTAGGTTAAAATACCTCAAAATGTTAAGCAGTCGTCATGCTCCAAGTCCCTCTCAAGCTCAGAGTCTCCCATGGCCAGATAAGCACGAGTTGGGAGAGTCCTAGCCAGGTCGTGGTTCAAACTCGTGGCAGAATAACACCCTCTACATGTGAGACACCAAACCCTTGGTGAGTAGCTGCCTTGACTAAATAAGACTGAACCTTCACGCCCTAGTGGGCCCGCTAATTTCTTTTGATTCCGAGGACCTTGTGCACTGACTCTAGTTTGTATTAGGAGACATCCCCCTGCCCTTGTAAAATGTACTCTAAACAGTTTCCGATGTGAGGGAAATAGCAACGTAGGGTAAAAAAAAACGTGGGTTGAAAAGTACCACCAAAACCTCAGCTCGGACACCAGCACGGCTGAGATTTTGTGGGGCCGATAGTGGTTCATTTTTTCCTGCTTCATAATGTCTTCGAATCGCTCTTCTCTGATCAGAAAGAAGAACAAGTGGAAGCAAAGGCAGATTAGAGAGGGCACAGGAGAGATTTGTGTAAGACGTATGTGGAACAGAGAGCACAGAGAATCGTGACTGTATTTGGGGAGGCACTAGTAAACTATGGAGGCTGCATGAAGGGTTATGTGATGAATCGGGACAGATTATGTCAGGAAATAAAGGTACAAAAAGATGTACATTACCAGTAATATTGCCAGAAAAAGACAAACTGTCAAGGATTGATTAGACAAGAAAAATAGCCTTCCCGACAGTAAAAATCCAAAATTTACAAAGCAGTGTTGATTAGAAATCCTTTTAGTCCATAACAGATGGAAACGGCTTGGCAGTCTTAGCAAGACCACCCAATTCAGCGACATAAATGAAGAACAATTGTGTTCAATTGAAGCACCGAAGAAAGGTGGTGGGAGGATGGATGTTGATACTCTAGAGCAAAAATGGGCCGGAAAGAGAGTGCATACAATGGGGTGCCCTAGAAAATGAAGCCAAAGGTTGTGAGGGGGGCAGTATATGTGTGTGTGTGGGTGGGTGGGGGAGGGCTTGCCCACATGAAGATGGGCATCATACAAGTTTCTGACTTCAAAAGAGGGAAACTCTGTCACTATGGTATGGTATTCACACTGTCGGAGTGCTCGCGTATTATTTCTCCTAATATTAGTAGCTCATCCAGTCCAGGTTTTTTGTTTTGCTTCTGGAACTTGTAGTTCTATATTTTCTATTGTAAAATCATGACTACAAGTTCCACAGGGTAAAGCTGAAGCCTGGTCTTAATAAACCATTCACACATGGATCTGAGAAACCTGAGAGCTCTGCAAAGTAAAAAGGGTTGTTTGCATCTCGGAAGATTAGCATGACAGTTGCGTGACAGTTTGAGGGACGAACGCAGTAGTCTGGGCATAACTTTAGAGCAGGAGAAGTATTGTCTGATGGAGGGAATTCACATAGGAGCAGTGGGTGACTCTGGACTCCTGTAGGACAGAAGTATTGAAGATAGAATGGTGTTCATCTGTTTGAAGGAATTTGCTGAAAAAGTGTATGTGGGAGGGGTCTGTAGAGAGGAAACATTCAGGGGAAGTATTTCTTTTATTGAGCAGTACATATTCATGGAATCCAGGAACCTGCTGCCCTCTCTAATCCCACATCACCATAAACTTTCACTGCATAACCCTCTGGCTACCTTTGTGTATTTATTTACAGTGCAATCACAGTGCCATCACAACATGCTTGCTTTATGCTTCTCCCAGCTTGTTCACCCTCACTCACCGCATCACACACCTTCATTACGCCGTCTTCACCCACTTTCTCATTTACAACTTGTATATATTGCCAGTCTCCTTACTTTATCCATGCCCATCTCCCACACCTCCTTCCATACTCAACCATTCTGAGTTCAACGTCTCTCTTCATTCTCTCTCTCATCGACTCAAGTGGCCTAACTCCTGTAGTTGAGTAATCCTAAGTGTGCTAAGGCTAAGTCATTTCTCCACAGCCATCTAATATGGCAGACCACAAGCCAGCGCTTAACTTGATTAAAAAAACAAAAGAAAGTGATTTTTGTTTCATCAGGAGCTCGGCATTAAGAAATTGCCAGGGTTGCCTAACACCACAGTTGTCTAGTTTTGATTCCAACTCGTGCTTCTTCCTTCCTCCATCCTACAGTTCCTGTTTTTTTAAAAATCTCACTCTTGCTGGTTCTTGTTAACCCTTCTTTCTCCCCTTGTTACTGTCTTCCTCCTTCTTTCACTTGCTCAGTGTCAAAGTCTGATGAAGAAAAATAAGTCTTAGCACCTTATTCATAATTTGCAACCACAAGGGCACATTAACCACTGTCATTAGCAACCTAAGGCTGAACATGATCTGAAACAACAAGTATTCTTCTAGATTTGATGGCAGAACTCTGAAACCCTAAGTCTTACCGTGTCTGGTGCAAGTCTTCCACCTTTTTGACGCCTCTTCAACCTGACTGTTCTTTTGGCTCGCCAGACAATTTCCTGTAACTTCTGTTTGATCGTATTGCGTCCCTGGTGCCCTTCATGAGCAAAAACTATAAGTTTGGGTCTCTTTATGACTGCTGCACTATCCTTCACTGCTTATATTTCCAACTGTCCTCCACTCAGTTCCTCACACAGAGCCTTCTACCACAAAGATACTCTTAGACTTCTCCTTGCCTTGCGCAGCTCTTAATAATCTTACCCTTTCTTCAATTTCTCTCCTTCATTATTGGCATTGCTAATCCGGAAAAACTTAGACATGTGAAAGCATACATCCATAGCCCTGTCCTATGCCTGGGCATGTGATGTCAGTGATCAGGTGCAGGTGATAGGCAGCGCCCTCTCCATTTGTTAGGTCATGGGTTTCTCTAAGGGTAGCATTGCAGCAGCACTTAAGAGGATCTGCACTTGGCATCCTTGTGCATGCTCAGCCTCGGCAAGTCTTCTGTTTACTTGAGTTCAATCGTACCGTCCCAATGTGTGAGTTCTGCTGTATTTAGCAGTCCTCTTGAAGGCACATTGTAGTGCGGCTGATGGGACCTAAAATAGATAGGAAGTTACAGTTGCACAGCTGGGGTTCTTTGCAGTTGGGTTGTTTCCAGCATGGACTTCTCATTTTTTAATTTTTTAAAAATATCTTTATTTGCATTTTGTCACACATATACAATACACTTAGGGAAAGAAATAGGGAAGAAAGGGATAAGGGACTTGGACGAGATATGGAACGGACAGTCATTTCAATAAGTTACAGCTGTGTTCCGCCGGGACATTTTTCCCCTTGTACTAAACCTCAAGATTGTTCGGCCGGTCGCTGACTACGAATTTCTTTCTCAGCAAGTGACGTTTGTAGCAGCTGGTCATAGTTCCCTCTATTAGGGTCTAGGTAGATAGAAGAGGCTGTGCAAGTCTATAATTACATCTGACCATCCAGTTCAGTGACAAGGTGAGGCAAATCAGATACAATTTATATTATTACAATCAAACTAAATGAAGCATGAACTTCTCATGTAGTGTTATTGACACCTTTAGACCTTGTTCATACAATGAATGACTTTACTATAGCAGTCAATAAAAGGTGGGCCTTTTAACTTGGGCCATGTCATCCTTCATCCCAATCAACACAGGCAGAGTTTCATATTACTTGGCATGGTTGGATTGAATAGCTTGTATTACAGATAAAGTGACTTGTTCGCGAGCGTGCCATTTTCTCTCAGGTTTCTGCCCTAATAGTTCTAAAGTTAGAAGGGCTTCAAATATTGTATTTCTGGATATTGCTCTTTCCAGTATGCAATTATTAACCTTTTTATGGTTCTTGGAGCCAGAGCTAGACAGCACTGAGGTGAGAATGCCGAGTGCCACATTGCCCTAATACTTTGAACGTCACTTCTAATTTTTTAAAGACAGAACATTCCTTTGGGCTCATATAGTTTTGCTGTCTGTGATGGTGTTACTTGGTTTTAGGGCTATATCCATTCATTCAAATTACGAAGCGTTCAGGTTTCAGGGTTTTAAGAGACCAGTCCAAGCATTTGAAAAAAATTATTTCTCCCCCTGGAATGATGCTTGTTATGGCATTAAGGCACGATTACTTAATGATGATCTGTAATATTTGTTGTCTTTTGTATTTCTTATATTGATTTTTTAATTTTGATATGTAGCACAATTTCCTGCCTTGATGGAAATTGTGCCTATATTTTTATCAGCTTTAAAATAAAACTGTTAGTAATGTCCGATATGGGGCAGTTAGTCTGGAACCCGCTCTGTTCTAAAAGGTATGTGAAATATTTTATAGGCATCAGGGTGCCCGTCAACACGAAAAATAGAATATTTAAAAAAAATAGTAAGGTGCCCCAGGAAAGAAGTCCATGTTCAATTTGATCATTCCATCATCTTCTTTATTATTGATATGTAAAATACAAGTTAAAATCCAGCCAACACGTTTCGCACCATGAAAAAAAGGAACTTTATGAGGGCTTAAGAGTAATGTTGTGTAGAAGTCATTTATACAATGTGTGGTACAATATCATCACATATTAGGAAACATTCTCCTTCTAATGTTACATGTCATTCCCAGGTCACAAACAGTACCAAGGGACACTATCACGTCCCACAAGTGATACCCAAATCCCGATATCTTAGTGACTATGACCATCCTAAGGACAATTATCAGTAGTAACTTCCCAAAAATTCCAGGTGAAGTTATCAGCAGACTGCTAGGAAAACATTTATCAATATTAAATGCTTGCAATCAAGTAAAATTCAAATTATCACATGCTGTGTGCCACAATGGGTATTACCACAGCAGTAAGTCTCCCCAACTCAAATTGAATTATCATTCAGGTAACAACTTTAAATATGTTTTAGAATTGCAATATTTTGTCATCATCATATTAGGTTTTGAAAATACACACATTTTTCTATCAAAAACCTTTTCCACTTTGAGCAATCAAGCTCAATTTTCCAGAAGAAAAACCTTTTCTGAAAAAGCATAATTTTTTCTTTAAAAATCAAATCAGTTTTCATCGTTAGAAAATACACAGTCCCTAAACATCAGCTTTTTGTTTTCATTGAGTACCACCATGTAAAAAGGCCTCTCATGGACAAATTATGCTTCAAATACCCAGATATTGGAATCATAGGCCATGCTTCCTCACCATGACACTAAGAATGCCTCTGTTATGCCAATAATTCCCACCATTAAACCAGGGCTACCACTGTGCCACAGCTGGATGCCCAAAATACATCAGTTATGGCCTTTGTTATGGGAGAAGAAGTTTTCACTCTGTCAGAAATGGCTGAAAGCAGGCCAGTCATGCTCTTAATAAATCAGTGATGGCAGCAAGTATGTAATTACTAGACTTGTATGTCTAAAATAGTAAAGGACGAAAATATTATGGCTATGGCAGAATTATACCATGAATGGGCACAATTGCGTCAGAGATAATTATCTTATGATGGAGACCAGCATACATATTTGGCAGTCCTTGACGCTAGGAGTAGCTTTAAGGAATCAACACTGTTTATTTGAGAAGGACACAATGTCACACACCCACACAAAAATGAATGTAATGCTTTTAATTTTCTCTGCCCTGGATGCATACTCTCTTCTCAGCTCTTTGGTTGATCATGCTCCCACATAACACATTTTCACTCTAGTTCTTGCAGTCACATCCTTTGGTGGGTCAGCCCTGGTTACTGCTGCTACTATTCTTTGATATCACACACAGTGCGACTGATCGAGCAGGGCGGATAACATGGTCAGCCTCCTTCTTAGGTAGATTTAAAGTGGATAAAGATAGTTCATGTGGCAGACCCATAGGCCATGCAGCTTCCACATGCTTCAACACCCTCTGCATACTAAGCAAGACCTTGAAATGGACCCACCCTCCCGAATCCAGGAAGACCGTCACCCATGCACTCATCACCAGCAGGCTGGACTACGAGAACACCCTCTATGCTGGAATCAACACATCTTTACTCCACCAACTTCAGACTGTCCAGAACGCCGCAGCCAGACTCCTCCTCAGCATCCCACGACTAGACCACGTTACCCAGCATATTGTTGTGTTTCAATCTAGGACCCTAATTCGATATTCCCGATTTATGCCCTTATATGGCTATAATAAATAATATCCTTATAAAGGCATAAAAATCATATCCATGTTTAGTAATAGCCCATGCAGTCCAAATACGGCAAGGCTACTCCCCTAGACTCCTAGAAAGTACAACGCGTTCTTTAAACAAACCAAGCCTCCAGCAGCCCAGGAAATCCCCCTGCTCTTGTTTTGATTTGCACAAGAACTCCTAGAGTCAGAAAGAACTGTTAGTTCTTGGTGACGTCTTATGTCCAACCTTACGTCAAACCCGGCACCTTTCAGGTATAAATATACCAACGTTGCCTTAAGCAAACACACGGTGGTTTGGAGCAGAGCGGCTATCTACTTGCCCGGAAGCCCAGCTGATGCGAGGAGCCGAAGGAAGCCGCTCCTCCCTTTTGACGCACTGAGAAAGACGCTGTCTTTTTCTCCAGCCGAGAAAATTCAGCTCCGGTGTTTCCAGCCACCCTTGCGGGTTGCTGGGATATCGAGTCCTGAGAGAGAGATACAAGACCTCCTATATTCTATTACCAAGGTACGGAGCTGACTAAACCCTTAAGAGAATTCTTGATTCAGATCCTTGGCAAAGACCTAACTTAACTTAAACTGCAACTTACTTACTCCTTCCCATGTATTAGGCTTAGGTCAGGTACACCGGGGTAGGCGTAGATTAGCAGCACCAGTTGAGTACATTAGTCAATGTATTTATATATGTATATATTTTATCCATTTTAAAGTATCATATGGCTAAGAAACCATATCAATGCTTTTACAGTATTATTTCATAATACTCCTTTTACTGTACGCACTTTACTTTATGTTAAGTATTGCAATTGTGGCAATTCATTTCTCTTGCACGAGAAAGAAGACTACTCAATAAATAACACCTTTTATTGAAAACGCCCGTCTCTCTATTTCTCTGCACTCTGGTGAAACTAAGTATGCACGATTGACTGAGTGAAATAACCGTCTATTGTTTTCACATGACTCTAGAGATACACTCTTTATTCTGAGGGAGCAAAGTTGTCATGTTTATGCGGTTGTCAGAAGCTAATCCCTTCTTGTCTAAATCAGGAGAGTTAACTCTTTCCTTAACATTCGAGAAAGTTTCTAGTGACCTCCTGAGCTAGCTGGCAAAACTAATTAAGTCTAATATAGTCAGTAGAGACCTAGTCGACCTCAGTCCTACGTCTACACTGCTGTTTATATTATTCCAATGCGCAGAGCCTATTGGGAATATAGGAACTACACTACAATATACGAGCACTCCACTGGCTCCCCGTCGAAAAAAGAGTGATCTTCAAGCTGCTCACACACAGCTATAAAGCCCTCCACAACACCAGACAGCAATACCTCAACAAAATAATCTCCTTGTACACCCCCAAAAGAAACCTCCGCTCCGCTGACCAAGCCTTGGCTGAAATCCCCTGCACCTACAGAACCAGAACAGGAGGCACATCCTTCTCCTACACTTCATGGACAAGAACTGGAACAGCATCAGATGAAGCCCCACACTGAAAGCCTTTAGGAAGAACCTCAAGACCTGGCTTTTCAATTGAAATGAGATGACCAAATCCCCCCCACAACCCCCTTCCCCCAGCACCATGAGACCCTCTCAGGTGAGTAGTGCGCTCTATAAATCCCTGATTGATTGATTAATAGGCCACCACAGTGTGTGTTTGAGTGTTATCAACAGGCCCTCCATTGAATGGCTGTCTGTAACTCTTAAGGGTAGTTAAATGAGCAGTGCTGCCTTCTTTAATATACACAGAATCTCTAAGATCGGCTTGGTTTGGCTTCACCTCAGAGCTACTTTGAGGGTGCTGGTGAGCTACCAGTAGCTCCCGAACCACTGGTTGGAGAGTCCTGGTCTAGAACGTGTTTTTTGGGAGATCATTGTAGTAAAATGAGGTTTGGGGGGAGTCCAGGGGGGATAGTTGAGGAAAGAGTCTAGAGTGTGTTTGGGAGGTCATAGTAGTAGAATGAGGTTTGAGGTGAGTCAAGGAGGGAATAGTCGAGAAAAGGTTATTAGGAAGTTTGTAGTAGTAGAATGAGGTTTGTGATGAATCCGAGAGTGGGGGTAAGCAGATATATTGAGAGATATATGATGAGACGTAGAGTAGTGCATTGGAGAGAGTTAACATTTTTTTCATCCATAGTAGCAGTAAAGCAATAAATCTATACATACATAACTATATAAGGAAAATAATAGAGATATAAAGTTGTATTGTAAGTCCCATATGTACATGTGTGGATAGTTAGAAACTCAGACTTTCAAGTGTGGTGGAGTTTTTGGTCGCATCAGTTCATAAACACTTTAGCAGATTAAGCTGTTCAACTGTATTTATTAAATATGCGAGTGTCTGCCTTCAGAAAACTTTTCAATGTGCTGTTGAACGTAGTTTATCGGTTCCCATGTTTCTGATATTGTAAACTGTTTGGGAACATTTATTTTTTGTGAAAACTCCAGGTAGACTTCACATGCACAGTGCAAAGTGTTTAATTATTGGTGACCTTATTGAGAATTTCACTGTAGAGCAGCACTCTGCAACTTTGTTGCTGTTTAAAGTCACAGTTGTGTGTATCAATTGTCACCTTCATGATACTGGTCCTCAGTTCTCTGCGGATATTGAAGTCTGCTTGCTGTGAAAGTGTTGCTGAAATCAGTTTTTCAGTGAAAATGGTGATCTTGATAATTTAATGAAGGAAACCTTTTTGAGAAGTTCTGATTTATTGACCTAGCACCAGAGGTGCATTCTGAACACGTTCTGCCGAAATGTGCTTGTACCCCTTGGGTTGGAAGTTCGATGTTTCAGCAGTGTAAATTCGTCCTTCCTAGGATGTAATTCCATAACTGGTTAATACCGTTTATTATTAAAGTACCAAGAGACAGTTCAGTTTTTTGTGTGGGCTATGCAAGTGATCAAAATGATTAATATTATCTTTGCTGTTGCTGAAATCAGTTTTTCAGTGAAAATTGTGATCTTGATAATTTAATGAAGGAAACCTTTTTGAGAAGTTCTGATTTATTGACCTAGCACCCGAGGTGCATTCTGAACACCGTCTGCCGAAATGTGCTTGTAACCCTTGGGTTGGAAGTTCGATGTTTCAGCAGTGTAAATTCGTCCTTCCTAGGATGTAATTCCATAACTGGTTAATACCGTTTATTATTAAAGTACCAAGAGACAGTTCAGTTTTTTGTGTTGGGCTATGCAAGTGATCAAAATGATTAATATTATCTTTGCTGTGTCTGTACAAGTTTGCTGTAATGTTAAAAAATGCTAACTTCTTAATTTTTCTTTTTTCTTTGCGTGAGTTATGTTAGTGTGCGATTGACCAGGGCTTTGGGAAATTAGACATTGTGAGTTGTTTCAAAATGTTATTATGTTGTGATCAAACAATCTAAACCATAAACATTTGTGCCTTTTTATCTCCTGAGAGCAAGAGCATTAAAAAAAGGTGATGGGTGGAATGCTTAAATTAATCAAAGCCACTGGTAATCGCTCAGGCCGTATCCCAAAAGTATGTTGTTTTTTGCCCCCCATGCCTCCTCAGCTTTGAACCAGCCATAAACAAATCAGTCTTTACCTTGTTCCAGTGGGGAGAGTCCAACCCAAACTGCGAGGCCAGGCCCTCCCTGGACCACAACACAGGCAGCACTGGACTGGATTTTGTGCGATGGCAGACACGGTCTGCCATCGCACTCTAAAGACACGCCTCCTAGAAGCCGGAATCCAAGAGAAGGCCCTTGACTGGACCACGTCCTTCCTCTCCGGCAGAGCCCAGAGCGTCCGCCTCCCGCCCCTCTGATCCGAGGCCACAGACATCATCTGCGGCGTCCCCCAGGGCTCATCCCGACGCTGTTCAACGTCTACATGGCCCCCCTCGCACAAGTGGCCCACCAACACGACCTCAATATCATCTCCTACGCTGACGACACCCAGCTCATCCTCTCCCTCACCATGGACCCGCACACCGCCAAAACCAACCTCTACGTAGGAATGAAGGCCGTCGCCGACTGGATGAGGAACAGCCGTCTGAAGCTGAACTCGGACAAGACGGAGGTACTCGTCCTCGGACCCACCGCCTCAGCCTGGGACGACTCCTGGTGGCCGACCACACTGGGAACAGCACCGACACCCACCGACCATGCACGCAACCTAGGATTCATCCTCGACTCCTCCCTCTCCATGTCTAAACAGGTCAGCGCTGTCTCCTCCTCCTGCTACAACACCCTCCGCATGCTCCGCAGGATCTACAAGTGGATCCCGACCGAAATAAGAAGAACGGTGACACAGGCCCTCGTCAGCATCAGACTTGACTGGACTACGGCAACGCACTCTACGCAGGAATCCCAGCCAAACACCTATGATGACTACAACGCATCCAAAACGCCTCCGCCCGACTGATCGTCAACGTACCTTGCCACAGCCACATCACCCCCCACCTGAGAGACCAACACTGGCTCCCCGCCGACAAGAGGATCACCTTCAAGCTCCTCACCCACGCACACAATGCACTCCACAACGCCGGACCAGCCTACCTGAACAGCAGACTCAGCTTCTACACCTCCACCCGCCAGCTCCGCCAGCCTCGCCCTCGCCGCTGTTCCCCGCATCCAACGAACAACCTCCGGCGGCAGATCCTTCTCCTACCTCGCCACTAAGACCTGGAACACCCTCCCTACCCACCTACGGCAGACCCAAGACCTACTCGCCTTCAGAAGACTCCTCAAGACCTGGCTCTTCAAATAGTAGCGGCACCCCCCTCCCCTCAGCGCCTTGAGACCCTCACTGGTAAGTAGCGCGCTTTACAAGTACTCTGATTGTAATGGCTGATTCTGAACTGAGATGGCATGGTGGGCAAAGAAACGATGGCCTGGAGTGCGGCCCAAGCAATGGCCAGCTGCTGATATTAATTCAAACATTCCATCCATCATTTGCTGTTGCAGCTACTACCTCATGTACCAAGTACCCACCCTACTCTTCTCATAACCTTAAATAACACAGTTAAGCTGCATTATGTAAGTATTGCTAGAGAGGGAATCCTGTTTATTGTGTTTAAAGGATATGTGGATTGGGCAATATCGCAACTGATGAAAATGTTTTTCTATCTTTAATTATTAGTTATTCGTTTGTGTAGGCGACTTTTAAGAACTATCTAACTAATATAATCAATGCACCGTATGTTATTGAACAACATCCTATTACTAGTATGGAAAGGACAAACATTAATTTGGATATTAATGAAGCACTTAGAACAATACAGTGATTAATAATAGATTAGATCTTCTACAAATAATGATAAAATTAATGGAAAACTTTTTCATGATTGGTCCTTTGTTTCTTTTTAACATACAGAAACAATGTCTATGCATATTGGTGTCAAATGAATCTGTTTTATATTGGTGCTTCCTGCTTATTTACTAAGAACTGTTGAGTATAATCAATATTTTTAAGAGGTGATATCACATTAGGTTTGCATTGTTTATTTTATTGTGTCTTAAGGTGAACTAGTTTTAGCTCTATAGCCGATTTGGCAGGCCTTCTGCGGGGTGGATATCATGTCTTTATAGGTAAAGAAGACCTTGAAATTAAAATTAGTTAAATATAAACGATAGTGGGAATTCCATCTTTCATTTAATTTCATGGGTTTAAAAAACATGTGGGTTAAGTGTTTCTTAGAGATATTGTTTGGTTAAACCCTACATGGTCAGGAAAAACGCTTGTATTTTCGTTACTGTAGTAACCACAGAGTTAAGTATACAATACTTTCTTTGAAGAAAACTAATGAAGACCATGCATGGATTATGAGTTAAAGTGCTCATTGTGCAGGTTTATGTTAACAGTCAAGATCATATGCAGTAAGAAACAAGCATTGGCATAGCCAATGGGTCTCGCCTTTGGTACCTTGTACGTTTTTAGTCATGCAACAGTTGATGTTGGTTCACGAAGGATATTGTGCTGGATAACTAAACACTTATAAGGTCCCAAAGGCGAGACCTATTGGCTGTGCCAAACGTCTGATTTCACGCTGATGTGCGCGATTTAAGGCAACAATATTAGAAAAGGAACATCAGCGGGGTTAGGTGACAAACATGCTTGGGCATCGGGATATATAGACACTGGGATAAGGAACACTTTGGACATTACCTTGGGAGCAAGGCACAGACTCGAGCAGATTAAGTCGGACTCCAGGCATGGAGACAGACGGACAGAAGTATATTCGAAATCGCCCCAAGCCTGAGAAATGAGCACCGAGACAGAAGCACAGTCACTGGACATCAAAAAAGCATAATCAAATGGGACAAGGAGACGCTGACCTCTGAAAAAATGATATCCAAAACGAGGTTAGCAACACTGACAATCGTACAGCGCAGGGGCAAATGACAGTAATCAAAATGTGGGTACTGGGAGAGAGATCAACACTAGAATGGAAATTCCCAATCTGGATTTGGGCAACACAGAGGCAGAGTCACATTCAAGGCCACAGCAACAAAGCAATATCTACACATGGCTCAAATGAAAGGACACAAACAAGAGAAATAGAGAAACCGGGATGACAAAAAAAAACTTCTTTTGATGGGCTGAAACTTTTTATTTCAACTATGGTATCTATTAGAAATATGCCATACACTATTTAAATCAAGTGCAATGCATTACAATGACACAAATGTGCCTTGTCTAACAAAAACCCTGTTAGAAAGTTTTTTTAAATGTAGATGGTGTAAAGCCAATATATAGTAGTTGGGTACTCAATACTCTAAACCTGCATTTTTCCTGCACCTGCAACATGCTCTGGAGGACAAATTGTGAGAAGAGAGAAAGTTTCTACTTTTGACGTTTGCATACTTTTGCATTCAATATTCAAGCAAAATATGAGCTGATATTATTTTATGAAATATGCATATTTTCATGTACTTTTTGCGAATTTTGCACACATTTTACCCCCCAAAAAATCACAATTGCTCCAACCAATGGTTATCTTCATCACTGTGGAATCCTTTTAGGTGAAGAAGACTGTATCCATGAGCCAGCTGGAGGTGCTGACGTGGCAGCAGAGCCTGACCGTTTGTGACATTGAGAGGCTCACCGAGCTGCCCCTAAAAACATTCGGCCCTGGGACTATATATATTTGTTCTTAACAAATTCAGTACTTTACAGGCATACATAAATATAAAAAAAAATTCTGAATAACGTCTGTCGATTTAATTCTCAAAATGCTCCATTAGTGACCCTAACTGATAACATATGTCTAAGCTTTCAGCATTCATTAATTTGATTGAGACGGTTGCATATGTTGCGCTCACCAGTTTCCTCGTGCCTTGTCTCTTAAACATGTATCCGAGGCAGACCACTGGTTTCTCAATGGCTGCTCCAAAGCATAGATCTGTTTGCACGTTTGTCTTATTTATGCGCATGTTTTCATCCTATTCAATAACCTGGGGCAGGCCTGTTACCTTAATAACGCGGCATTGCTATTCCAGGCTAAGTAGCTATCCAGTTAAATACAGGATCGCATAAATCTGACCCATAGTCATTGAATTTTCCAGGAAATAATGAGCCAACCTGTTAAACACAGCAATAAAATAAAGTGATGTCATCAACACAATGAAATAATCGCATTGCTGGAAAATCTATTCTTTCGGGTGCGCCGACGACATGCGTTGGCTGGGAAAGTGGTTTATCCATTACAAGCAGCTGAGCAGACATGGAGGAGGTGTGTGCGCAACATATTAGGCCCTATTCTCACTCTGCCCCGGCGTGTGCTTGAGATATTAGGCCCTATCCTCACACGACCCGATAGGGAGAGGAAGGAACTTCTTACCTGGCACCACAGAAAAGCAAAGGAGCACAGCAATCCAGGAAGCGAGCGAGAGAAGGGCTCCGGTTTAAAGTGTTGTGCTAAATTGAATTAAAACCGCTTAAAGGCTTGTTAAAAACAAGCTCATTAAAGTAAACAAAGATGGTGTCGGGCTGTCCAGGCAAGTGTGCATGCATTTTTTTTGTCTGTCCGTACGCGTTCACATCGAGCTTTCAAATCTGAATCGATTACAAAAGGCCTTCGCATAGCGAGAGCAGCACTGCGCGCTGCTAACGCCAGACGAGACCTAAAAATATGGCTCAGCTTGGTATAAACATAGTAGCCTCTATGGCAGAGTTTCCCTTTATCTTGTCACATTTGCTGCACTTCAAACACAGAGGTCAAATGTGAGGCTACGTCTTCTGACAAATTGCTACTTATTTATTTCAACCTGGTGATTGGTGTTTACAAACGTATCCCACCTTGCTGTGAGAGTGAGAATATTAAAGTGCCTCCACAACATCGGACCAAATACCTCCACGAAAGAGTCTCCATCCATGTACCCAAAAGGAACCTCCGCTTCACCGACCTCGCCCTGGCAGAGACCCCACGCATCGACAGAACCAGAGCAGGCGGAAGAGCGTTCTCCCACGTCGCAACAAAGATCTGGAATGAGCTCTCAGTCAACATCAGACGCTCCCCACTCTGCATACCTTCAGGAAGAGCCTCAAGAGCTGACTCTTCGACTGATGCAGAGCTAAAACCCCCCCCCCCCCCACCAGCGCCTTGAGATCCTCACAGGTGAGTAGCACACTTTATAAACCCCTGATTGATTGATTGAAAGTGAATTATGTGAAAATCTTGCTGGGGATATCTAAACAAAGATTTTAATAAGATCAACACAAATCAAGACACTTTTTGCTTGGTGATGCATAAATTATGACTAATCACTTAAATCTGATTTCCGCACATCATTTGTGTGCAATATAGTTTTTATCAGTAAAATTGAATGTCTGAGAAAATGTAGTGCCCATTGCAATGGAAAATGTGCTATCTGTAAATGACAGTGCACAGTCACATGATGCGTTAGTTACATAAAAAAATCACCCGCCTCATGTCTATTAAAGCTAAGTAGGTCGCAAACGTTTGTCGTTCTAAAAGTTGGGGGGTGGTTCTAAAAAAGTTTGGGAAGCCCTACTCTATATAGTAGAAAACTGCATAATATAGTGGCACTTACTAAAAGTAGTACTGATTTTAAAGAGCATTACAGCTTGGTCCTTCTACTTGTTCAAAAATTGTTTAGGACTAGATATTGAGGCTGAAATGATTACGATGCCAATGACCTTAACAGTGCACAGTTTTGGTTTTGTATTTTTAATGAAAGGCCAATAAACCGATATGTAACCTGGACTTACTTAAGATGCAGAAAGAAACGAGCATTAAAAATGCAATAGGTTTAGCCTTTTATTAAGTTAAAGCAATTTGCTTTGCTATACAATACCGTTAGCAAAGCAAATGGCTTTAACTTAACCAAAGGCGAGACCTGTTGCATTTTCAATGCCTGTTTACATTGCTGCTGGCAAGCACGAAGATCATCACTGCTAGTAATCTTGCATAGGGTGGCAGTAATCTTGTCTGATGTGGTTACTACTACATCTCTAAAAAATAAGTAGCTCAGGAGGATTTTCATTGAACACAAGTAGCTCTCACTACAGAAAAGGTTGGAGAACCCTGTCCTAGAGCAACGAGTATAATAAGCAGACAAGGTAGGTTCCTCTAATACACAACAAAAAAGCTTGAGCCGCGACAGCGTCAGCAGGACTCCGAGGTCTTTGGAGTGGGCGAGCCGTGACAGCGTCAGCAGGGCTCCGAGGTCTTTGGAGAGGGCGAGCCGCGACAGCGTCAGCAGGGCTCCGATGGATCAGTTCCGGGTTCGAGAAGGAGCCGCAACAGCGTCAGCAGGGCTCAGCGATGCAAAGGGTTCAGTTCTCCTTAAGGTCAGCCGCAATCAGATCAGCAGGGCTTTCTTGTCCAGGATACAACTGCCCGCTAGTTGTGGTGCGGGCCTTGATATAGTCCAGTGGCCCTTTGATGTCCGGACCCTCGCAGGTGGAGGTCTCATGCCTTGGGGGCTGGTCGTTGGCGAGGTCCGGCGGTTGGCTCTTTGATCCTGTGAAGATGCGTCCGGGATTTCCCAGACGCCCAGCAGGTCTGGAGCCAGCACTCGGGGAGGCCAGAGGTGCGATCGAAACTGGTCCACTGGGGAAGGCCAACGGTGTGATAAAACCCAGTCTCTCAGGGGAGGCCGGAGGTGCCATCGAAACTCCCTGGCTTATCTCACTCGGGGAGCTCTTACCCCCCAGCCGGGACTGGCGCGCTTTGGAGTCTGAGTTTCGCTGGGGCCGGGGTCACGCTAGGCCCAGGGATCTCGGGAAGGGAAAATGGCTGCCGGGCCTTGTGGGGCATGCAGGTTCTAGGCGCTCAGAGCTGGGAGTGGGACGGGATAAGCGGGGCTGGTCGTACAGGGAGCCGGACGACCAGGGAACTCTGGGTGCATGGCTACGCTAACGGGGTGCTGAGGAACGGGGGGGAACCACGCCACGAGGCCAGGTCCAACACGCGTCCCCCCCCCCCCCAGCTGAAAGGTGGAGAGAACTACCCATCCTCTTAGGGGTTCTCTTTACTGAGGCGGAAGAATCGGGACAGGCCGTCTGCGTTGGCGTGGTCAACACCAGGCCGGTGCTCAACAGTGAAATCCATCCCCTGGAGGGAGATGGACCAGCGCAACAGTTTGGGGTTCTCCCCTCTCATTTGCATTAGCCACCGGAGGGGTCGGTGGTCGGTCTGGACCCGGAAGTGAGTACCTAACAGGTAGGGCCTCAGCTTCTTCAGGGCCCAATCCACCGCGAAGGCCTCCCGCTCGATGGTGCTCCACCTTTGCTCTCGAGGGAGTAACCTCCGGCTAATGAATGCCACTGGCTGGTCTAGGCCTTTCTCATTCATCTGGGACAGGACTGCGCCGATGCCATGCTCGGACGCGTCCGTCTGGACCACCAACTCTCGGGAGTAGTCGGGGGGCCTGGAGTACAGGAGCAGTGGACATGGCATCTTTTAATGTTTCGAACGCCTCTTGGCAGGCGGGGGTCCAGTTGACTTTCTTCGGCTGGTTTTTGGAGGTTAACTCTGTGAGGGGGACTACGATGCTGCCGAACCCCTTTATGAATCTTCGGTAGTACCCCGTGAGCCCTAGGAAGGCCCGCACTTCCGTCTGGGTCGTGGGGGCCTCCCAGGCCACGATCGCATCGATTTTAGGCTGGAGGGGGGCTACGAGGCAGCTTCCGACCTGGTGCCCCAGGTAGACTACGGACCCTTGTCCGATCTGGCACTTGCTTGCCTTAATGGTGAGACCGGCCCTCTGCAGAGCCATCAGTACCTCCCAGAGGTGTTGGAGGTGTTCGGACCAGTGGGAGCTGAACACCGCGATATCGTCCAGATACGCGGCGCTGAACTCTTCCAACCCAGCCAGGACCTGGTTAACCAGCCTCTGGAAGGTGGCGGGGGCGTTTTTTATCCCGAAGGGCATCACCCGGAAATGGTAGTGACCATCCGGGGTGGAGAAGGCGGATCTCTCTCTGGCCCCCTCGGTGAGGGCGATCTGCCAGTATCCGCTGGTCAGGTCGAACGTGCTGAGGAAGCGAGCAGCCCCTAGGCGGTCAATAAGCTCGTCTGCTCGGGGAATGGGATGCGCATCGGTTCTGGTGACTGCGTTGAGCCCGCGGTAGTCGACACAGAACCTCAGCTCGGGAACACCACCGGGGGCGGCCGCCTTCGGAACCAGGACCACAGGGCTGGCCCATGGGCTGTCAGAGGCTTCGACCACCCCCAGGGCTAGCATCTTGGAGACTTCGGCCTTGATGCAGGCCCGGACGCGGTAGGCTCTGTGCCGTACCGGAGGGCTGTCCCCGGTTTCCACGTCGTGGACGCACCAGCTGGTGACGCCGGGGATGAGGGAGAAAAGGCTGGAGAATTGTCCCAGTAACTGGCGACAGTCTTCACGCTGCTCAGAGGTTAGGGAGGTGGAGAGGCTCACTCCCTCTACGGAGCCATCTTTCTCTTTCGCACACAGGAGATCGGGGAGAGGCTCCGTTTCCTCTTCCTCTCCATCGTCAGTGGCGAGGAGCAAACTTAACTCGGACCGTGCGAAGTGGGATTTGAGGCGGTTCACATGGAGGACCCTCAAGGGGTTCCTGGGGGACTGCACATCAACGAAGTAGGTCACCTGGCTCTTGCGCTCCACCACCTTGAAGGGCCCTGTCCACTTGTCTTGCAGGGCACAGGGCTCCACGGAGGCCATCACCCAGACCTGCTGTCCGGGCTGAAACTCGACCAGAGTGGCATTCTGATCATACCACCGTTTCATTTCCTCTTGACTGGCCTCGAGGTTTGCCTCGGCCAGTTCTCGGAACTTCCTAGTCTGGTTCCTGAGGGCCAGGATGTATCGAAACACATCTGGAGGGGGCTCTGGGGCCGCCGTTTCCCACCCTTCTTTGACCAGGCTGAGGGGCCCCCTGGCGGGGTGCCCGTACAGCAGTTCGAAGGGGCTAAACCCCAAGGATTTCTGGGGGACTTCGCGGTACGCGAAGAGGAGACGGGGAAGGAGGACGTCCCACTTGCGCCTCAGGGGCTCTTCGAGACCCATGATCATTCCCTTGAGGGTCCGGTTGAATCGCTCAACCAGACCGTTACCTTGGGGGTGATATGGGGTGGTGAACTTGTACGTCACCCCACATTGTTGCCAGAGGGACTTCATGTACTTCGAGATGAAGTTTGTCCCTCGGTCGCTCACTCCTTCTCGGGGGAATCCCACCCGGGAGAAGATCCCCATGAGGGCCCGCCCCACTACGGGGGCCGTCACCGTTCGGAGGGGAATCGCTTCGGGGTATCGGGTGGCATGGTCCACCAGGACGAGGATGAATAGGTGGCCCAAGGAGGTCCGGGGGTCAAGAGGCCCCACGATATCAATGCCCACCCGCTCAAAGGTGGTACTGACCACGGGGAAGGGTTGGAGGGGGGCCTTGCGCCTCCCGCCGCTCTTCCCGCTGGACTGGCACGTGGGGCAGGACTTGCAGTGGGCCTCCACAACGGAGCGCATGCCGGGCCAGTAAAAGTGCGTGACCAGGCGGTGATACGTTATGTCTTGTCCCAAGTGTCCCGCCAGGGGTACATCATGGGCCAGATTCAGGAGGAATCCGCGGAAGCGTAGGGGTACCACCAGCACTCGTGCTGACCCTAGCTCGGCCGACTTCTGTTCGCTGTACAAAAGGCCGTTTTCCCAATAGACAAGGTGGGAGTCGGACTGGTCACCGGCGGCCTGGGCGGCGGCCTGGGCGGCGGCCTGCTGCCGCGGCCCAACCAAGGACGGACAGGAGGTCTGTTCGAGGCAGAACTCTTCTCGGGATGGTCCTCCTTCATGGCGCCACTGGGCCAACTCAGGGAGGTCGTCGAGGCTTGGGATTGGTTCGGCGTCAGGCCCGAGGGGACCGGCGTCGGAGACAAGGCTCTCCCAGGGGGACAGCTCGGGGGTTTCAGATGACTCGGGGACCGCGGGGGCTGGCTGGGCGTTCTCAGGGATTACCCCCTCGGGGTGGCCACTCGGGCGGTCATGGAACGGGTGCTCACACAGGCCCATTCGGGCAGGCCCACCATCTCCAGGTGGGTCCTTCGTTCTACCTGTTTCCACAGGGAACTCTCTAGGTCGTTGCCGAGCAGGCAGTCCACGGGCATGTCGGTGCGGACCGCTACTCGTAACTCCACGGAGACGCCCCCCCCCCCCCCCATTCGAACGGGACTTGAGCTATCAGGCAGGTGCGGACGGAGTTATCAGCTGCGATCACCCTGCAGGAGACGCGGGGTACAATTTGGGCTTCGGTGACCAAGTGACATTTTACTGCAGTGATGCTGGCCCCTGTGTCTCGAAACGCCCCTATGTGGTGGCCGTTGACGGTCACCTGCTGTCTGTACTTCTCAGTGTTGTCTGGCAGGGGGGCTCCGGGGACCATTTCCCTATCACCCAGGGAGACTAAAATCATGGCTGCTGGGTCACTCCCCTCGAAATCCTCCCCCTCTTCTTCTTCTAGGGCTACAGAGGTTATTTGGCGCGCTGGGGGACTCGCAGCGGCGGGCTTCTTGAATAGGGGGCATCGGGGGTCATTGGCATAATGCCCTGGTTGCTGGCAATGGAAGCAGGCTTAGCTGACTCGGGGTCCTGGCTTGGCTGGGGGGAACCCTGCTCGCGTTGTGGGAGGAGAGGTTCCGGACTGGTTTCTGGGGGGGCTTCGAGGGGACCCTACCTGGGACCCCCTCTGTCTATTCTGACCCCCCCCTCCCCACTGGCGGGAAGACCCTTGTTCATTTCGGCCATAGTCTCCCCCGGGACCCCGGGGGACTCTGGTGCTCACCCAGCGATCTGCCTCAACGGCCAGTTTCCGGGGGTCAGCCAACTTACTGTCCAGAAGATGCTGTCTCAGTTCCACAAAGCAATTTGTGGACAAATGTTCGTAGGCGATAAGATCAATGAGTCCCTCAAAGGTGGACACCTTGCTGCCCTTGATCCACCCTTCCAAGGCCCGGCCGTAGAAATTCACATAGCCTACCCATGTGGTGCCGGGGATCTTTTTGCAGTCTCTGAACCGTTGTCGGTACAGTTCTGGGGTGAGCCCGTACCTTGTGAGGAGGGCCTCTTTCATGTGGCTGTAGGAGGTTTGCTCGGAGGACGGTAGATCGAGCAGGGTGTCTCTCCCTTCGCTCAGGAATCGACCCCACAGCCCGGCCCCCCAATCCTTCTGCGGAACTCGGTGGGAGGTCATGGCGACTTCGTAGGCCTTGAACCATTGCTGGATGTCATCGTTCTTGTAATACTCCTTTACCTCATGCTTGGGGATGTGGACTTTGGGTTCCACCGGGGGAACGGCGTCTCGGGTCCCCGATGTTCTGTTGTCGTCGCTCCGGGCCTTCAGTTCGATCTCCTTCAGGCCGCGCTCGTGCTCCAGCTGGAGTCTTTTTCCTTCGTGTTCTCTCTGGAGTTTCTTCTCCTCCAGTTCTCCTTGCAGTCGTAACTGTTCGATGGCTAGTGTTGGAAAGGCGACCCCGGGGGAGACAGAAGGTGTCTGACTGTCCGCCCCGAGACCCACCTCTCTGTATGGACTAGGCCGAGCGCCGTAGGGAGGCCTCCTTGGCGAGGCTCCTCTCCTACAATCGTAACAGCAGAGTAATCACACTACTTACAGATAGACACTACACAGGAAGGAGGTTCACAAGAATCTTTATATAAGTACTCGAAGCAAGTTCTTGGCAGGATAGCGGCAAGGATCGAGGGATCCGTAATGTCTTGATCTCGGGGGAAAGGGGGTAGCGGGACAGTCTTGGCACCCACTGGTGCGTGGATAGTTCAAGGGTTCAGGCCGCGACAGCATCAGCAGGGCCTCGGAGATAGTTCAGCGGGGTCAGGCCGCGACAGCGTCAGCAGGGCCTCGAGGGTAGTTCAGCTTGGTCAGGCCGCGACAGCGTCAGCAGGGCCTCGGAGGTGGTTTAGCTTGGACAGGCCGCGACAGCGTCAGCAGGGCCTCGAAGGTAGTTCAGCTTGGTCAGGCCGCGACAGCGTCAGCAGGGCCTCGAAGGTGGTTTAGCTTGGACAGGCCGCGACAGCGTCAGCAGGGCCTCGAAGGTAGTTCAGCTCGGTCAGGCCGCGACAGCGTCAGCAGGGCCTCGAAGGTGGTTTAGCGTGGACAGGCCGCGACAGCGTCAGCAGGGCCTCGAAGGTAGTTCCAGGTGCAAGAGTTCGGATCAGGATCAGCCGCGACGAGGTCAGCAGGGCTTCCACTCCAGATACAACTGCCGTCTTGATCCGGGGCTGGCCCAGATATAGGACTGGAGGGCTTTGATGTCCGGACCCTCGCGCCTGGGGGTCAGAGGGGCCGGGATGAAGGTGTCCAGACACCCAGCAGGGGGGCGGAGCCAGCGCCCAGGGAGCCGGGAGAGCGATCGATACCAGGCGTCCGGGGGTGGGGGAAGGCCCCTCGAGACTCTCCTCCTCCGGGGTCTGGTCGAGTGGCCACTTTACCACCTGGGAGGATCCTGGTGCCTCAATGTCTGGGCTTCGCTGGGGCCGGGCCCGGGATGGCTGCGGCCACGTGTTCGGGGCGTGAGGGTCCCAAGATGGAGTCGGGCCGGAAAGGGTGGCCGGGTCAGGGTGCCAGGCTGGCAGCGTTGGCGAGCAGGTTCCGCCGGGGTCCCAGGGAGGGGGAGAGCTGTAGGTGGCCGGGGAGGCTGCTCGTGCCGATGGTTCGTGAATGTGCGGGTCAGGGGGGTCGATAGTAGGTAAATGGAGGGCCGATGTCGTCCCGGGCCCGCCATGCGGACGGGGTCGGACCACGCCACGAGGCCGTGTCCAACACACGTCCCCTCCAGCTGAAGGCGGGGAGAGTCACCCATCGTCCTGGGGGCTCTCTTCGTCGAGGCGGAAAAACCGGGACAGGCCGTCAGCGTTGGCGTGGTCACTGCCAGGGCGATGCTCCACCGTGAAATCCATGCCTTGGAGGGAGATGGACCATCGCAGCAGTTTGGGATTTTCGCCACGCATGTGCATCAGCCACCTTAGGGGCCGGTGGTCAGTCTGCACCCGGAAGTGGGTGCCGAAGAGGTAGGGCCTGAGTTTCTTGAGGGCCCACACGACAGCGAAGGCTTCTCTCTCGATGGTGCTCCATCGCTGCTCTCGGGCCAGCAGCCGCCGGCTGATGAAGGCCACAGGATGGTCAGTTCCCGCGGAGTCCATTTGCGATAGGACCGCCCCGATGCCGTGTTCCGAGGCATCGGTCTGGACCACAAACTCTCGGCTGTAGTCGGGGGCCTGGAGCACAGGGGCGGTACACATGGCTGCTTTCAAGGTCTCGAAGGCCACCTGACACGCGGGTGTCCACTGCACTTTTTGGGGCCGGTTCTTCGAGGTCAGTTCCGTGAGGGGGCCCACAATGCTCCCATAGTTCTTGACAAAACGCCGATAGTACCCCGTGAACCCCAGGAAGGCTCGGACGGCGGTTTGGTTGACCGGGGGTTCCCAGGCTAGGATGGCGTCGATCTTGGGTTGGAGGGGAGCCACTTGGCCGCTCCCCACTTGGTGTCCCAGATAGGTCACGGACCCTTGGCCTATCTGGCACTTGCTGGCCTTCACAGTTAGCCCGGCCCGGCGGAGGGCGGTCAGGACCTCCCAAAGGTGTTTCAGGTGCTCAGCCCAGTGGAGGCTGTAGACCGCAATGTCGTCTAGGTAGGCGGCACTGAACTCTTCTAGCCCCGCCAGTACTTTGTTTACTAGTCTCTGGAAGGTGGCCGGGGCGTTTTTCATGCCGAAGGGCATCACCTTGAACTGGAAGTGGCCGTCGGGTGTGGAGAAGGCTGAGCGCTCCTGGGCGCTAGGGGTGAGGCCGATCTGCCAATACCCGGCGGTGAGGTCGAAGGTACTGAGGTACTTGGCGGCCCCCAGGCGGTCGATCAGTTCATCGGCCCGGGGGATGGGATGTGCATCGGTTCTCGTAACAGCATTCAGCCCCCGGTAGTCGACGCAAAACCGGAGTTCTGGCGGGGCGCCAGGTGCGGCGGCCTTGGGGACCAGGACCACTGGGCTGGCCCAGGGACTGTCGGAGGGTTCGACTACCCCCAGGGCCAGCATCTTGGTGACTTCCGTCTGGATGCAGGCCCGAACTCGGTCGGGGACCCGGTAGGCCCGGTGTCGTACTGGCTGACTGTCCCCGGTGTCGACATCGTGGACACACCATTGGGTAACCCCGGGGGTGAGGGAGAACAGATCTGTGAATTGTCCCAACAGTTCCTGACAGTCTCGGCGCTGTGCGGGGGTCAGGTCGGGGGAGAGAGAGATCCCTTCGACGGAGCCGTCCTTCTCAGTGCACTTTAGGAGGTCAGGCAAGGGCTCGGAGTCGTCTTCGGTCCCATCGTCGGTAGCGAGTAGCAGGCTCAGTTCTGTGCGGGCAAAATGAGGTTTGAGCCGGTTGGCGTGCAGAACCCGGAGGGGGTTCCGGGGAGACTCCATATCCACGAGGTAAGTGACGGGGCTCTTGCGCTCGATCACCTTGAAGGGCCCCGACCATTTGTCCTGGAGGGCACAGGGTTTGACTGGGGACATGACCCAGACCCGCTGGCCCGGCTCGAACTCGATGGAGGAGGAGTGCTGGTCGTACCAGCGTTTCATGTCCTCCTGACTGGCCTCCAGGTTGGCCTCTGCAAGGGCCCGGAACTTCCGAGTCTGGTTTCGGAGGGTCAGGAGGTATCGGTAGACATCCGGGGGTGCGTCTTTGACGGTAGTTTCCCAGCCCTCTTTGACCAGGCTGAGCGGACCTCGGACAGGGTGTCCGTACAAGAGTTCAAAGGGGCTGAACCCCAGGGATTTCTGTGGTACCTCCCGATAGGCAAACAGGAGGCAGGGCAGCAGGACGTCCCATCTGCGTCGTAGTGGCTCCTCTAGGCCCTGTATCATTCCCTTGAGTGTCCGGTTGAACCGCTCCACAAGTCCATTCCCTTGGGGATGATACGGGGTGGTGAACTTGTATGTGACCCCGCACTGTTGCCACAGGGACCGCATATATTTAGATATAAAGTTCGTGCCCCGATCGCTCACGACCTCCCGGGGGAATCCTACTCGGGAGAAGATCCCCATCAAGGCTCGCCCCACCACGGGAGCGGTGATGGTTCTGAGGGGGATGGCCTCAGGATAGCGGGTGGCGTGGTCCACCAGGACAAGTATGAAGCGATGTCCTTGCGAGGTTTGAGGGTCCAGGGGCCCCACAATGTCTATTCCCACTCGCTCGAAGGGGGTGGTCACTACTGGAAAAGGTTGGAGCGGGGCCTTCACCTTCCCCCCGCTCTTTCCGCTGGCTTGGCATGTCGGGCAGGTGCGGCAGTGGTTATGTACATCAGTGCGCATTTTGGGCCAGTAGAAATGGGTCACCAGGCGGCTGTAAGTTTTGTCCTGCCCCAGGTGCCCTGCGAGGGGCACATCGTGCGCCAGGTTCAAAAGGAAGTCTCTGAATCGCAGGGGAACCACTAGCACTCGGCTGGCCCCCAGCTCGGCAATTTTCTGTTCACTATATAGGTCGTGGTCCCAGTAGACCCAGTGGGACCCTGAGGTGTCCCCGGTAGCTTGGGCAGCGGCTTGTTGGCGGGTCCCCTCGAGGGAAGGGCAGGTCTTCTGTTCCTGCCGAAATTGTTCTCGGGTGGGACCACCCTCTTGGCGCCATTGGGCGAGTTCGGGGATGTCGCTGAGCTCGGGGTGGTTTCCGGGCTCCGAGGGCCTGGTCTCGGAGTCGCATTCTTCATGGATGGCCGAGGGTGGTGGCTCGGGCCACTCTGGCTCTTCGGTCGGGGCGGCCTCGGTCGCTGCCGGGGCTCGGGCCGCCATAGATCGTGTCGTCGCACAGACCCACTCTGGTAGTCCCATCATTCCTAGGTGCTCTCTCCGCTCGACTTGGGCCCAGGGAGAGCTCTCGAGGTCGTTCCCAAGGAGGCAGTCCACGGGGGCGTCATCCCGGACGGTCACCTTGAGGGTGCCCAACACTCCCCCCCCCCCCCCCCCCCCCCATTCGAAGGGAATTCGGGCCACCTGGCATAGAGTCTCGGAGTTGTCGGCGGCCCTCACGGGGCAGCGTACGTTCGGGATGATCTGTTCGGGGGTCACCAAGTGGCAGCGGACGGCGGTCACACTGGCTCCCGTGTCTCGGAGGGCTTCGGTCCGCCGTCCATTGATGTGGACCCACTGACGGTATTTTCGAGTGTTGCTCGGTAGCGGGGCCTGGGGGACCATGTCTCTATTGCCCAGGCAGGCTAGGGCCATGGCGGCCGGTTCATACTCGATTTGTTCTTCCTCGTAGACCTCTACGTCGTCTTCTCCCTCTCCTCCCAGAGCTGCAGCAGCGAACTGGCGGGTCGGAGGCCCAGTGGTGCCGGGACGCTGGTTCAAGGGGCAGAGGGGGTCACTGGCATAGTGGCCGGTCCGCTGGCATCTGTGGCAAGTAACGTTCGGGTGGGGCCCCGGCCGGGCTGGGGGGTCCCTCTTCAGGGACGGCGAAGTGTTACTCGGGGGGAACCCGGGAGGGGGGCCCCGGCCCGCGGCTGGCGGGAAGCTTCGGCTCTGGTTCTGTCCTCCTCCGCCCCCCCGCTGGCGGGGGTGCCCCCGGCCGCCCTGACCGGGTTCTCCTATCGGTGTTCGGGGGACCCGGGTGCTCACCCATCGATCTGCCTCGACGGCGAGTTTCCGGGGCTCTGTTAGCTTGCTGTCGAGTAGATGCTGTCGGAGCTCGACAAAGCAGTTGTTGGAGAGGTGTTCCCAAACGATGAGGTTGAACAGCTGCTCGTAGGTGGACACTTTGCTGCCCTTTATCCATCCTTCCAGGGCCCTGCTATAAAAGTTCACGTACTCGACCCACGTGGTACCGGGGATTTTCTTGCAGTCTCTGAATCTCTGCCGGTACATCTCGGGGGTGAGGCCATACCGGACAAGCAGGGCGTCCTTCATGTGGTCATAGGAGGACATTATGTCGTCGGCCAGTTCTAGCAGGGTGTCTCTTCCTTCGCTGACGAATCTCCCCCATAAGCCGGCACCCCAGTCTGATCGCGGAATGCGGTGCGCGGTCATGGCAACTTCGTACGCCTTGAACCATTGCTGGATATCGTCATTCTTGTAGTACTCCTTTACGATATCCTTCGGGATGTGGACCTTTGGGTCGGCAGGCGGTGAGGGGTTCCGGGCTACCGTGGCGCCAGTTCCTTCGAGGTTGGCTTTGAGTTCGAGTTCTTTGAGGCCACGCTCGTGCTCGTATGCGAGTTTGTTTTCTTCCAATTCTCTTTGCCGCCGCCTCTCTTCCAGATCTCCCTCTAATCGCCGTTGTTCAAGGGCCATTTTTTTTCTGCTAATTGGAGTTCTCCGTCCAGCCGGAGTCGGGCGAGCTCTAGTTCATGGAGCCGACTCCTCTCTCGCTCCCGGGCATCTTCGTGGGAGAGGCCCGGGTCCCTGTTGGCGGTTCTTTCTTCTATGGGGGCTATGGCGGTACTCACGGGTACTTCTCGGACAATGTCATCGTTCGTTTGGGGTGGGGTCTCTCTGGTCTCCACTCAGGTTTGCAGCGCTTCTTTGAAATCGTCTTTTGTACTTAGTCCAGTGGTAGCGATACCCAAGTCTTTGCAAAATTGTTTAAGTTCTTTATGGGTATACTCCTCTAACAGGTCTTTCTGGAATTCTGCGGTCGTTCCGGCCTCCTTAGTAGTCATCGTGGCTGTGGATCTCTGTCAGTAGTGACGTGTTACTCGCTGTACGATTTGCGTGGGCTCGGATCCCGTCGCTTGCCACCAATGTTGGAAAGGCGACCCCGGGGGAGACAGAAGGTGTCTGACTGTCCGCCCCGAGACCCACCTCTCTGTATGGACTAGGCCGAGCGCCGTAGGGAGGCCTCCTTGGCGAGGCTCCTCTCCTACAATCGTAACAGCAGAGTAATCACACTACTTACAGATAGACACTACACAGGAAGGAGGTTCACAAGAATCTTTATATAAGTACTCGAAGCAAGTTCTTGGCAGGATAGCGGCAAGGATCGAGGGATCCGTAATGTCTTGATCTCAGGGGAAAGGGGGTAGCGGGACAGTCTTGGCACCCACTGGTGCGTGGATAGTTCAAGGGTTCAGGCCGCGACAGCGTCAGCAGGGCCTCGGAGATAGTTCAGCGGGGTCAGGCCGCGACAGCGTCAGCAGGGCCTCGAGGGTAGTTCAGCTTGGTCAGGCCGCGACAGCGTCAGCAGGGCCTCGGAGGTGGTTTAGCTTGGACAGGCCGCGACAGCGTCAGCAGGGCCTCGAAGGTAGTTCAGCTTGGTCAGGCCGCGACAGCGTCAGCAGGGCCTCGAAGGTGGTTTAGCTTGGACAGGCCGCGACAGCGTCGGCAGGGCCTCGAAGGTAGTTCAGCTCGGTCAGGCCGCGACAGCGTCAGCAGGGCCTCGAAGGTGGTTTAGCTTGGACAGGCCGCGACAGCGTCAGCAGGGCCTCGAAGGTAGTTCCAGGTGCAAGAGTTCGGATCAGGATCAGCCGCGACGAGGTCAGCAGGGCTTCCACTCCAGATACAACTGCCGTCTTGATCCGGGGCTGGCCCAGATATAGGACTGGAGGGCTTTGATGTCCGGACCCTCGCGCCTGGGGGTCAGAGGGGCCGGGATGAAGGTGTCCAGACACCCAGCAGGGGGGCGGAGCCAGCGCCCAGGGAGCCGGGAGAGCGATCGATACCAGGTGTCCGGGGGTGGGGGAAGGCCCCTCGAGACTCTCCTCCTCCGGGGTCTGGTCGAGTGGCCACTTTACCACCTGGGAGGATCCTGGTGCCTCAATGTCTGGGCTTCGCTGGGGCCGGGCCCGGGATGGCTGCGGCCACGTGTTCGGGGCGTGAGGGTCCCAAGATGGAGTCGGGCCGGAAAGGGTGGCCGGGTCAGGGTGCCAGGCTGGCAGCGTTGGCGAGCAGGTTCCGCCGGGGTCCCAGGGAGGGGGAGAGCTGTAGGTGGCCGGGGAGGCTGCTCGTGCCGATGGTTCGTGAATGTGCGGGTCAGGGGGGTCGATAGTAGGTAAATGGAGGGCCGATGTCGTCCCGGGCCCGCCATGCGGACGGGGTCGGACCACGCCACGAGGCCGTGTCCAACAGCTAGCTTCTTCTCAGCCAACTTGAGCTCTCCTTCTATCTTCAGGCGCGCTAGTTCTAGCTCGTGGTTTCGGTTGCGCTCTCGGTCGGTCATCTCTTCTGATGACAGACCTCTCTCCGTGCTGGGACTCAGTGTCGGGGACTCTGCTCTCTCATCCTCTTGGGCGCGGGTTTCGGTTAGTGGCCCTCCCTCTCCACCATCTTCAGTTGGCGGGGGAAGGTGGGCTCCGGCCTCGGGCCATGCTGTCAGGGCTCTTTGAAAGTCCTCCTTGGTGCTTAACCCAGTTGTAGCTATATGGAGATCTTTGCAAAACTGCTTCAGCTCTCGGTGCGGATAGTCTTCCAGAAGCTCCATCTGGAAGGTGGTCTTGTCGTTCGTTAGGATGAGACTCATGGTTGTTCTTCGTTCGGGTAGTGTGTCAGTACTGTACGATCCCTAGACGTAGGTTCTTATCGCGACGCTGCCACCAATGTTAGAAGGGGCGATCTCAGAGGGCCAGATTGTGCTCACCTGACCACCCCAGGACCCACCTCTCCCACAGATATTGCAGAGTCTTATCGTGAGGTCCCCACCGGGGAGGACTTCGAGTCTAGGATCGTACACACTGAACTTACACCACACTTACGAACAGACACCACACTGTAGGTGTTCAGTAATAAGTTCTTTATCAAACAGTAGGGATAATCGGCACTCTTATGTACAAGCGATCGAGGGATCGTAAAGTCTCAAGGAATTCGGGAAGAGGGAAGCGGGACAGTCTTAGCCTTTTGGCCAGTACGAAGCGTACCCTGCGCACAGCTCTCAATCCTCGAGCCGGGGGGTACGGAAGATGATGGTCGTACTAGCTGCTTCACTCACGTAGAGTCGGCTCAGGTCGTGATGGTAGCGTCGATGGTCCAGCCGGACCAGAGTACTCCTCGAGCCGCGACGAGGTCAGCAGGGCTCGATCCGGAGAAGTTCTTGAGGAGCCGCGACAGCGTCAGCAGGGCTCAGATGGTTTTGAGTTCAAGCTCGAGCCGCGACAGCAGGGCTCCGAGGTCTTTGGAGTGGGCGAGCCGCGACAGCAGGGCTCCGAGGTCTTTGGAGAGGGCGAGCCACAACAGCGTCAGCAGGGCTCCGATGGATCAGTTCCGGGATCGAGAAGGAGCCGCGACAGCGTCAGCAGGGCTCAGCGATTCAAAGAGTTCAGTTCTCCTTAAGGTCAGCCGCGATCAGATCAGCAGGGCTTTCTTGTCCAGGATACAACTGCCCGCTAGTTGTGGTGCGGGCCTTGATATAGTCCAGTGGCCCTTTGATGTCCGGACCCTCGCAGGCGGAGTGAGGTCTCATGCCTTGGGGGCTGGTCGTTGGCGAGGTCCGGCGGTTGGCTCTTTGATCCTGTGAAGATGCGTCCGGGAATTCCCAGACGCCCAGCAGGTCTGGAGCCAGCACTCGGGGAGGCCAGAGGTGCGATCGAAACTGGTCCACCGGGGAAGGCCAAAGGTTTGATAAAACCCAGTCTCTCAGGGGAGGCCGGAGGTGCCATCGAAACTCCCCGGCTTATCTCACTCGGGGAGCCCTTACCCCCAGCCGGGACTGGCGCGCCTTGGAGTCTGAGTTTCGCTGGGGCCGAGGTCACGCTAGGCCCAGGGAGTCAGGGATCTCGGGAAGGGAAAATGGCGGCCGGGCCTTGTGGGGCATGCAGGTTCTAGGCGCTCGGAGCCGGGAGTGGGACGGGATAAGCGGGGCTGGTCGTACAGGGAGCCGGACGACCAGGGAACTCTGGGTGCATGGCTACGCTAACGTGGTGCTGAGGAACGGGGGGGAACCACGCCACGAGGCCAGGTCCAACATGTGTGGCTCTGTGTGTGTGTGTGTGTGTGGCTCTGTGTGTGTGTGTGTGTGTGGCTCTGTGTGTGTGTGTGGCTCTGTGTGTGTGTGGCTCTGTGTGTGTGTGGCTCTGTGTGTGTGTGTGGCTCTGTGTGTGTGTGTGTGGCTCTGTGTGTGTGTGTGGCTCTGTGTGTGTGTGTGGCTCTGTGTGTGTGTGTGTGTGGCTCTGTGTGTGTGTGGCTCTGTGTGTGTGTGTGTGGCTCTGTGTGTGTGTGTGTGGCTCTGTGTGTGTGTGTGGCTCTGTGTGTGTGTGTGGCTCTGTGTGTGTGTGTGTGTGGCTCTGTGTGTGTGTGTGTGTGGCTCTGTGTGTGTGTGTGTGTGGCTCTGTGTGTGTGTGTGTGGCTCTGTGTGTGTGTGTGTGGCTGTGTGTGTGTGTGTGTGGCTCTGTGTGTGTGTGTGTGTGGCTCTGTGTGTGTGTGTGTGTGGCTCTGTGTGTGTGTGGCTCTGTGTGTGTGTGTGTGTGTTAGAAAGGCGAACCCGGGGGAGGCAGAAGGTGTCTGACTGACCACCCCTAGGTCTACCCCTCCTTCAGAGAAGGGACCGAGCGATGTCGAGAGGCCTCCGACGGGAGGGCCCTCTCCTAGAATCGTACAGCAGAGTAACCACACCACTACAAATATACACCACACGTAGATAGAGTTTTCAATCTTTATCTGGCAATAAGTATCGTTTCAATATATACAGCAGATCCCGAGATCTGGAAAGTCTCGGGGCAAGGTAGCGGGACAGTCTTATAGATGGTCGGTTGCAAGGAGACTCTACGCACAGCTCTCAATCCTCGAGCTGGGGGGTTCCGGAAGGTTGGGCCGCGGCAGCGCCAGCAGGCTCCAAGATGGTTCAGCGAGTGTGGACCGCGGCAGCGCCGGCAGGTTCCAAGATGGTTCAGCGAGTGTGGACCGCGGCAGCGCCAGCAGGTTCCCAGATGATTCAGCGAGTGTGGACCGCGGCAGCGCCAGCAGGTTCCAAGATGGTTCAGCGAGTGTGGACCGCGGCAGCGCCAGCAGGTTCCGAGATGGTTCAGCGAGTGTGGACCGCGGCAGCGCCAGCAGGTTCCAAGATGGTTCAGCGAGTGTGGACCGCGGCAGCGCCAGCAGGTTCCGAGATGGTTCAGCGAGTGTGGACCGCGGCAGCGCCAGCAGGCTCCAAGATGGTTACAGCAAAGATGGACCGCGGCAGCGCCAGCAGGCTCCAAGATGGTTACAGCAAAGATGGACCGCGGCAGCGCCAGCAGGCTCCAAGATGGTTACAGCGAAGATGGACCGCGGCAGCGCCAGCAGGTTCCAGGTAGAGCAGCAAGGGGAGTTCGTCTCAGGGTCAGCCGCGACAGCGTCAGCAGGGCTTCTCGACTCCGGGATACAACTCCCGTCCTACTCCGGGGCTGGCCCAGATATAGGTCTGGAGTCCTTTGATGTCCAGACCCTCTTGCCTGGGGGTCAGAGGGGCCGGGATGATGGTGTCCAGACACCCAGCAGGGGGTGGGGCCAGCGCTCAGGGAGGCCGGAGGCCGATCGAAACCAGGCATCCGGGGACGGTTGGAGAGCCATCGAAACTCCCCTCTCCTTGTCTCTGGTTGAGTGGCCACTCTACCACCCGGAGGGTTCTTGGTGCCTCGATGGCGGGCTCGCTGGGGCCGTGGCCGCGGCTGGTCCGGGACCACGTGTCTGTGACGTGATGGGCCCAAGATGGCGTCGGGCCTGGAATGAGGGTCCGGGGTGGGCAGCGGACCGGTAATGCTGGGGCGGCCCGAGTGTGCCGTGTCAGTGGTTGTGGGCCGCCGGGTGGCGGATCTGGTGGTTTGGAGGGCATGCAGAGGTGTGCCCGAGGCCGACCCGGGCTGGATGGAGGGCCAATGTCGTCCGGGGCCCGCCATGCGGGAGGGGTAGGACCACGCCACTAGGCCGGGTCCAACACACGTCCCCTCCAGCTGAAGGCAGGGGAGAGTCACCCATCTTCTTGGGGATTCTCCTCGCCAAGGCGGAAGAATCTGGAGAGGCCGTCAGCGTTGGCGTGGTCGTTGCCAGGGTGATGCTCCACGGTGAAGTTCATCCCTTGGAGGGAGATGGACCAACGTAGCAACTTCGGGTTCTCGCCCCGCATCTGCATCAACCACCGCAGGGGCCGGTGGTCAGTCTGTACTCGGAAGTGGGTGCCGAAGAGGTAGGGCCGGAGCTTCTTTAGGGCCCATACGACGGCGAATGCTTCCCTCTCGATGGTGCTCCATCGTTGTTCTCGGGCCAGCAGGCGCCGGCTGATGAAGGCCACAGGAAGGTCAACTCCGTCAGAGTTCATTTGGGACAGTACGGCCCCAATGCCGTGTTCCGAGGCGTCAGTTTGGACGATGAACTCTCGGCTGTAGTCGGGGGCCTGGAGCACCGGGGCGGTGCACATGGCAGTCTTTAGTGTCTCAAAGGCTACTTGGCACTCGGGGGTCCAGTGCACCTTCGGGGGTAGTCTCTTGGAGGTTAGTTCTGTGAGGGGCCCCACAATGCTCCCATAGTCCTTTATGAACCGCCGATAGTATCCAGTGAGCCCCAGGAAGGCTCGGACGGCGGTCTGGGTGACGGGGGGCTCCCAGGCCTGGATGGCGTCGATCTTGGGTTGAAGGGGAGCCACTTGGCCGCTCCCCACTTGGTGTCCCAGATAGGTCACGGACCCTTGACCGATCTGGCACTTGCTGGCTTTTATTGTTAGTCCGGCCCGTTGGAGGGCCGTCAGGACCTTCCAGAGGTGGGTCAGGTGCTCGTCCCAACAGAGGCTGTACACCGCAATATCGTCCAGATAGGCGGCACTGAACTCTTCCAGCCCTGCCAGCACCCGATTCACTAGTCTCTGGAAGGTGGCCGGAGCATTCTTCATGCCGAAGGGCATCACGTTGAAGTGGAAGTGGCCATCGGGGGTCGAGAAAGCGGATCGTTCTTGTGCCCCTGGCGTGAGGCCGATTTGCCAGTATCCGGCCGTGAGGTCGAAGGTGCTGAGGTACCTGGCGGCTCCCAGGCGATCGATCAGTTCATCCGCTCGGGGAATGGGATGGGCGTCGGTCCTGGTGACGGCATTCAGTCCCCGGTAGTCGACACAGAACCGCAGCTCCGGGGGCACCCCGGGGGCGGCGGCCTTAGGGACCAGGACGACCGGACTGGCCCATGGACTGTCTGAGGGCTCGACTACCCCTAGGGCTAGCATCTTGGAAACTTCGGCTTGGATGCAGGCCCGGACTCGGTCGGGGACTCGGTAGGCTCGGTGCCGCACGGGCGGACTGTCCCCGGTGTCGACGTCGTGAACACACCACTGGGTGACTCCGGGGGTGAGGGAAAATAAGTTTGCAAATTGACCCAGCAGTTTCTGGCAGTCCTGGCGCTGTTTGGGTGTCAGCGCGGGAGAGAGGGAGACTCCCTCGACGGAGCCATCTTTCTCGGAGGTGCTCAGGAGGTCTGGTAGAGGCTCGGAGTCGTCCTCTGCTCCGTCATCGGTAGCCAACAACAGGCTCAGTTCGGTGCGGACAAAGTGGGGCTTGAGCCGGTTGGCGTGTAGGACCCGCAGGGGGTTCCGGGGGGACTCCATGTCCACTAGGTAGGTGACGGGGCTCTTGCGCTCCACCACGTTGAAGGGCCCCGTCCATTTGTCCTGGAGGGCGCCGGGGTCGACCGGGGACATGACCCAGACCTGCTGGCCCGGCTCGAATTCAATGGACGAGGCATTTTCATCATACCAGCGCTTCATCTCCTCTTGACTGGCCTTCAGGTTGGTTTCGGCCAGTTCCCGGAACTTCCGAGTCTGGTTGCGGAGAGTCAAGAGATATCGGAAAACATCGGGCGGAGTATCGGAGGCGGCCAGCTCCCAGCCTTCCTTGACCAGGCTGAGGGGGCCTCGCACCGGGTGTCCATATAATAGTTCAAAGGGGCTGAACCCCAGGGACTTCTGGGGTATCTCCCGGTAGGCGAACAGGAGGCATGGCAGCAGAACGTCCCATTTGCGCCGGAGGGGCTCTTCTAGGCCCTTGATCATTCCTTTCAGGGTCCTATTAAATCGCTCCACTAGTCCATTCCCTTGAGGGTGATACGGGGTGGTGAACTTATACGCGACCCCGCACTGTGGCCACAGGGACCGCATATATTTCGATATAAAGTTTGTGCCCCAATCACTGACGACCTCTAGGGGGAAGCCGACTCTGGAGAAGATCCCCATTAGCGCCCGACCCACTACGGGGGCTGTGATAGTCCGGAGGGGGATAGCTTCTGGGTAGCGGGTGGCATGGTCCACCAGGACGAGGATGAAGCGGTGCCCCTGAGAGGTTGGAGGATCCAGGGGCCCCACGATGTCGATCCCTACTCGCTCGAAGGGAGTGGTCACCACGGGAAACGGTTGGAGTGGGGCCTTGATTTTCCCCCCACTCTTTCCGCTGGCTTGGCAGGTCGGACAGGTTCGGCAGTAATTGTACACATCGCGGCGCATCTTCGGCCAATAAAAGTGGGTCACCAGGCGGCTGTAGGTTTTGTCCTGCCCCAGGTGCCGGGCGAGGGGCACATCATGTGCCAGGTTTAAGAGAAAGTCTCTGAAGTGGAGGGGGAAGACTAGCACTCGGCCGGCCCCCAGCTCGGCGATCTTTTGTTCACTGTACAGGAGGTCCTGGTCCCAATAGATCCAGTGGGACCCCGAGGAGTCTCCTGTGGCTTGCGTGGCGGCTTGTTGTCGGAGTCCCTCAAGGGAAGGACATGTCTTTTGTTCCCGACGGAACTGCTCGCGGGTGGGGCCCCCTTCTTGGCGCCACTGGGCTAGTTCGGGAAGGGGCCCGAGCTCGGGAAGTTCTTCATGGCTGGGGCCCTGCGGCCCCAGTTCGGGTTCGGCCGTGGCAGTGGCGGGTGGTGGAGGTGCTGGCCATTCAGGTTCTTCGTGCAGATTGTCTTCGGTTGGGACGGCGTCCCGGGTGGACATGGATCGGGTTGTTACGCAAACCCATTCAGGAAGGCCTAGCATCCACAGATGCTCTCTTCGCTCGATCTGTGCCCAGGGGGAACTTTCCAGGTCGTTCCCTAGGAGGCAGTCCACCGGGGCATCGTCTCGGACGGTGACTTTCAGCATGCCGGACACTCCTCCCCACTCGAAGGGGATGCGAGCCATCTGGCACAGGCTCTCGGAATTGTCCGCTGACCGGACAGGGTACAGAACGTGGGGCAAGATTTGTTCTGGGGTCACCAGATGGCAGCGGACGGCGGTTATGCTGGCCCCCGTGTCACGGAGAGCCTCGGCCCGGCGTCCGTTGATGGTGACCCACTGGCAGTACTTCTGGGTGTTGATCGGAATCTGGTCTCGGGGGATCATGTCTTTGTCGCCCAGGGAGGCGGGGCACATGGCCGCGGACTCCCATTCTTCTGGTTCCATAGGGATCTCTTCTTCTTCATCCTTTTCTTCGCTCAGAGCAGCTGCAGTGATTTGTCGACCGGGGGGGCCCGGTGGTGCCGGGCCGCTGGTTCATGGGGCAGAGAGGATCATTGGCATAGTGACCCAGCAGCTGGCATCTGTGGCACGTAACGTTGGGGCGTGGCCCAGGTCGGGCTGGATGGGCCCCCCTCGGGCTGGAGGCTGGTGTAGAGGAGGCGGGCGAAGACCCCTGCGGGAGGCCTCGGCTGATGCCAGACCCGCCGCCTCGCGGCCGGTAGTTCCCCGGGGACCCTCGTCCGTATTCTCCTGTGGTGTTCCGGTGGACGCGGTTGCTCGCCCACCGATCTGCTTCGACCGCTAGCGTTCGCGGCTCGGTCAACTTGCTGTCGAGGAGGTGCTGTCGTAGTTCAATGAAGCAGTTGTTGGAGAGGTGCTCCCATAACATAAGGTCGACCAACTGCCAACTGCTGGTAGGTAGTGACCTGACTGCCTTTGACCCACCCCTCGAAGGCTCTGCTAAAAAAGTTCACATATTCTACCCAAGTGGTACCGGGGATTTTTTTACTGTCTCGGAACCTCTGCCGGTACATTTCGGGGGTGAGTCCGTAGCGCGTGAGTAGGGCCGTTTTCATGTGTTCATAGGAGGTCATTTCGGTGTCAGGGAGTTCCAGCAGGGCGTCCCTCCCTTCGTTGACGAACTTTCCCCACAGGCCGGCGCCCCAATCCTTCAGGGGCACCCGATGGGCGGTCATGGCCACCTCGTAGGCTTTGAACCATTGCTGGATATCATCGTTCTTGTAGTATTCTTTGACTACATCTTTCGGTAGGTGAACCTTGGTGTCCACGGGAGGGGCCGAGGTCTTGGCCCCGGCCGCGCTATCTTCGTTGATCTTGGCCTTGATTTCTAGTTCTCTCAGGCCTCGTTTGTGTTCATATGCTAGTCGTTTTTCTTCGAGGTCACGTTGTCTCCGTTTCTCTTCTAGATCCCCCCTCCAGCCGTAGTTGCTCGAGGGCTATCTTTTTCTCCGCTAGCTGGAGTTCTCCGTCTAGCCGGAGTCGTGCAAGCTCCAATTCGTGTAGCCGGTTGCGCTCTCGTTCTCGAGCGTCTTCATAGATGAGGTCCGCGTTTAGTGTTGCGTTTCTTTCCCCCGTCGGGGGTGCGCTGGTTTCCTGTTGCCCGTTCGGGCCATTCTCCTCTTGGGGTGGTCTGTCTCGGGTTTCCACCCAGGCTTGTAGGGCCGATTTGAAGTCCTCTTTTGTGCTCAGGCCAGTGGTAGCGATACCCATGTCTTTACAGAATTGTTTTAGTTCTTTGTGGCTGTATTCTTCTATCTTCTCTTTCTGGAATTCGGCAGGTAGGTTGGTTCCTTGGGTCGTCATGGTCTCTGTGTGTTTTTCCGTCGTAGCGGGTAGATCACTCTCTGTACGATTTTGCGTTGGCTCGGATCGCAGCGCCTGCCACCAATGTTAGAAAGGCGAACCCGGGGGAGGCAGAAGGTGTCTGACTGACCACCCCTAGGTCTACCCCTCCTTCAGAGAAGGGACCGAGCGATGTCGAGAGGCCTCCGACGGGAGGGCCCTCTCCTAGAATCGTACAGCAGAGTAACCACACCACTACAAATATACACCACACGTAGATAGAGTTTTCAATCTTTATCTGGCAATAAGTATCGTTTCAATATATACAGCAGATCCCGAGATCTGGAAAGTCTCGGGGCAAGGTAGCGGGACAGTCTTATAGATGGTCGGTTGCAAGGAGACTCTATGCACAGCTCTCAATCCTCGAGCTGGGGGGTTCCGGAAGGTTGGGCCGCGGCAGCGCCAGCAGGCTCCAAGATGGTTCAGCGAGTGTGGACCGCAGCAGCGCCGGCAGGTTCCAAGATGGTTCAGCGAGTGTGGACCGCGGCAGCGCCAGCAGGTTCCCAGATGATTCAGCGAGTGTGGACCGCGGCAGCGCCAGCAGGTTCCAAGATGGTTCAGCGAGTGTGGACCGCGGCAGCGCCAGCAGGTTCCGAGATGGTTCAGCGAGTGTGGACCGCGGCAGCGCCAGTAGGTTCCAAGATGGTTCAGCGATTGTGGCCGCGGCTGGTCCAGGACCACGTGTCTGTGACGTGATGGGCCCAAGATGGCGTCGGGCCTGGAATGAGGGTCCGGGGTGGGCACCGGACCGGTAATGCTGGGGCGGCCCGAGTGTGCCGTGTCAGTGGTTGTGGGCCGCCGGGTGGGGGATCTGGTGGTTTGGAGGGCGTGCAGAGGTGTGCCCGAGGCCGACCCGGGCTGGATGGAGGGCCGATGTCGTCCGGGGCCCGCCATGCGGGAGGGGTAGGACCACGCCACGAGGCCGGGTCCAACAGTGTGGCTCTGTGTGTGTGTGTGTGTGGCTCTGTGTGTGCCTCTGTGTGTGTGTGTGTGGCTCTGTGTGTGTGTGTGTGGCTCTGTGTGTGTGTGTGTGGCTCTGTGTGTGTGTGTGTGTGTGGCTCTGTGTGTGTGTGTGGCTCTGTGTGTGTGTGTGGCTCTGTGTGTGTGTGTGGCTCTGTGTGTGTGTGTGGCTCTGTGTGTGTGTGTGGCTCTGTGTGTGTGTGGGGCTCTGTGTGTGTGTGGGGCTCTGTGTGTGTGTGGGGCTCTGTGTGTGTGTGGGGCTCTGTGTGTGTGTGGGGCTCTGTGTGTGTGTGGGGCTCTGTGTGTGTGTGGGGCTCTGTGTGTGTGTGGGGCTCTGTGTGTGTGTGGGGCTCTGTGTGTGTGTGTGGGGCTCTGTGTGTGTGGGGCTCTGTGTGTGTGTGTGGGGCTCTGTGTGTGTGTGTGTGGGGCTCTGTGTGTGTGTGTGGGGCTCTGTGTGTGTGTGGGGCTCTGTGTGTGTGTGTGTTGGGCTCTGTGTGTGTGTGGGGCTCTGTGTGTGTGTGGGGCTCTGTGTGTGTGTGGGGCTCTGTGTGTGTGTGGGGCTCTGTGTGTGTGTGGGGCTCTGTGTGTGTGTGTGGGGCTCTGTGTGTGTGTGTGGGGCTCTGTGTGTGGGGCTCTGTGTGTGGGGCTCTGTGTGTGTGTGTGTGGCTCTGTGTGTGTGTGTGTGTGGCTCTGTGTGTGTGTGTGTGGCTGTGTGTGTGTGTCTGTGTGTCTGTGTGTCTGTGTGTCTGTGTGTGTGTGTGTGGCTCGCTCTGTGTGTGTGGCTCTGTGTGTGTGGCTCTGTGTGTGTGTGTGTGGCTCTGTGTGTGTGTGGCTCTGTGTGTGTGTGGCTCTGTGTGTGTGTGTGGCTCTGTGTGTGTGTGTGGCTCTGTGTGTGTGTGTGGCTCTGTGTGTGTGTGGCTCTGTGTGTGTGGCTCTGTGTGTGTGGCTCTGTGTGTGTGTGTGTGGCTCTGTGTGTGTGTGTGGCTCTGTGTGTGTGTGTGGCTCTGTGTGTGTGTGTGTGGCTCTGTGTGTGTGTGTGTGGCTCTGTGTGTGTGTGTGTGTGTGTGTGGCTGTGTGTGTGTGTGGCTGTGTGTGTGTGTGGCTGTGTGTGTGTGTGGCTGTGTGTGTGTGTGGCTCTGTGTGTGTGTGTGGCTCTGTGTGTGTGTGTGGCTCTCTGTGTGTGTGTGGCTCTGTGTGTGTGTGTGGCTCTGTGTGTGTGTGTGGCTCTGTGTGTGTGGCTCTGTGTGTGTGGCTCTGTGTGTGTGGCTCTGTGTGTGTGGCTCTGTGTGTGTGGCTCTGTGTGTGTGGCTCTGTGTGTGTGGCTCTGTGTGTGTGTGTGGCCCTGTCTGTGTGTGTGTGGCTCTGTGTGTGTGTGTGGCTCTGTGTGTGTGTGTGGCTCTGTGTGTGTGTGTGGCTCTGTGTGTGTGGCTCTGTGTGTGTGGCTCTGTGTGTGTGGCTCTGTGTGTGTGTGTGGCCCTGTCTGTGTGTGTGTGGGGCTCTGTGTGTGTGTGGAGCTCTGTGTGTGTGTGGGGCTCTGTGTGTGTGTGGGGCTCTGTGTGTGTGTGGGGCTCTGTGTGTGTGGGGCTCTGTGTGTGTGGGGCTCTGTGTGTGTGTGTGGGGCTCTGTGTGTGTGTGGGGGGCTCTGTGTGTGTGTGTGTGGGGCTCTGTGTGTGTGTGTGTGGGGCTCTGTGTGTGTGTGTGGCTCTGTGGGGCTCTGTGTGTGTGTGGGGCTCTGTGTGTGTGTGGGGCTCTGTGTGTGTGTGGGGCTCTGTGTGTGTGTGGGGCTCTGTGTGAGTGTGGGGCTCTGTGTGTGTGTGTGGGGGGCTCTGTGTGTGTGTGGGGGGCTGTGTGTGTGTGTGTGGGGCTCTGTGTGTGGGGCTCTGTGTGTGGGGCTCTGTGTGTGGGGCTCTGTGTGTGGGGCTCTGTGTGTGGGGCTCTGTGTGTGGGGCTCTGTGTGTGGGGCTCTGTGTGTGGGGCTCTGTGTGTGGGGCTCTGTGTGTGGGGCTCTGTGTGTGGGGCTCTGTGTGTGTGTGTGTGGGGCTGTGTGTGTGTGTGTGTGTGTGTGTCTCTCTGTGTGTGTGTGGGGCTCTGTGTGTGTGTGTGGGGCTCTGTGTGTGTGTGTGTGTGTTGGGCTCTGTGTGTGTGTGTGTTGGGCTCTGTGTGTGTGGGGCTCTGTGTGTGTGTGTGGGGCTCTGTGTGTGTGTGTGTGTTGGGCTCTGTGTGTGTGTGTGTGGCTCTGTGTGTGTGTGTGGCTCTGTGTGTGTGTGGGGCTCTGTGTGTGTGTGGGGCTCTGTGTGTGTGTGGGGCTCTGTGTGTGTGTGGGGCTCTGTGTGTGTGTGGGGCTCTGTGTGTGTGTGGGGCTCTGTGTGTGTGTGGGGCTCTGTGTGTGTGTGGGCTCTGTGTGTGTGTGTGGGGCTCTGTGTGTGTGTGTGTGGGGCTCTGTGTGTGTGTGTGGGGCTCTGTGTGTGTGTGTGGGGCTCTGTGTGTGTGTGTGGGGCTCTGTGTGTGTGTGGGGCTCTGTGTGTGTGTGGGGCTCTGTGTGTGTGTGTGGGGCTCTGTGTGTGTGTGGGGCTCTGTGTGTGTGTGTGGGGCTCTGTGTGTGTGTGGGGCTCTGTGTGTGTGTGGGGCTCTGTGTGTGTGTGGGGCTCTGTGTGTGTGTGTGGGGCTCTGTGTGTGTGTGGGGCTCTGTGTGTGTGTGGGGCTCTGTGTGTGTGTGGGGCTCTGTGTGTGTGTGGGGGGGGCTCTGTGTGTGTGTGGGGCTCTGTGTGGGGCTCTGTGTGTGGGGCTCTGTGTGTGGGGCTCTGTGTGTGGGGCTCTGTGTGTGGGGCTCTGTGTGTGGGGCTCTGTGTGTGGGGCTCTGTGTGTGTGGGGCCTGTGTGTGTGTGTCTCTGTGTGTGTGGCTCTGTGTGTGTGTGTGTGTGGCTCTGTGTGTGGGGGTGTGGCTCTGTGTGTGGGGTGTGTGTGTGTGTGTGTGTGTGTGTGTGTGTGGGGCTCTGTGTGTGTGTGTGTGTGTGGCTCTGTGTGTGTGTGTGGGTGTGTGTGTGTGTGTGGGGCTCTGTGTGTGTGTGTGTGGCTCTGTGTGTGGGGCTCTGTGTGGGGGTGTGTGGCTCTGTGTGTGGGGCTCTGTGTGGGGGTGTGTGGCTCTGTGTGTGGGGCTCTGTGTGGGGTGTGTGGCTCTGTGTGTGGGGCTCTTGTGTGTGTGGGGCTCTGTGTGTGTGGGGCTCTGTGTGTGTGGGGCTCTGTGTGTGTGGGGCTCTGTGTGTGTGGGGCTCTGTGTGTGTGGGGCTCTGTGTGTGTGGGGCTCTGTGTGTGTGGGGCTCTGTGTGTGTGGGGCTCTGTGTGTGTGGGGCTCTGTGTGTGTGGGGCTCTGTGTGTGTGGGGCTCTGTGTGTGTGGGGCTCTGTGTGTGTGTGGCTCTGTGTGTGGGGCTCTGTGTGTGTGGGGCTCTGTGTGTGTGTGTGGCTCTGTGTGTGGCTCTGTGTGTGTGTGTGGCTCTGTGTGTGGCTCTGTGTGTGTGTGTGGCTCTGTGTGTGTGTGTGGCTCTGTGTGTGTGTGTGTGTGGCTCTGTGTGTGTGTGTGGCTCTGTGTGTGTGTGTGGCTCTGTGTGTGTGTGTGTGGCTCTGTGTGTGTGTGTGGCTCTGTGTGTGTCTGTGTGTGGCTCTTGTGTGTGGGCTCTGTGTGTGTGTGGCTCTGTGTGTGTGTGGCTCTGTGTGTGTGTGGCTCTGTGTGTGTGTGGCTCTGTGTGTGTGTGTGTGGCTCTGTGGCTCTGTTTGTGGGGCTCTGTGTGTGTGTGTGGCTCTGTGTGTGTGTGGCTCTGTGGTGTGTGTGGCTCTGTGTGGTGTGTGGCTCTGTGTGTGTGTGTGTGGGGCTATGTGTATGTGTGGGGCTCTGTGTGTGTGTGTGGGGCTCTGTGTGTGTGTGTGGGGCTCTGTGTGTGTGTGTGTGGCTCTGTGTGTGTGTGGGGCTCTGTGTGTGTGTGTGGGCTCTGTGTGTGTGTGGGGCTCTGTGTGTGTGGGGCTCTGTGTGTGTGTGGGGCTCTGTGTGTGTGGGGGGCTCTGTGTGTGTGTGTGGGGCTCTGTGTGGGGCTCTGTGTGGGGCTCTGTGTGTGGGCTCTGTGTGTGGGCTCTGTGTGTGGGGCTCTGTGTGTGGGGCTCTGTGTGTGTGTGTGTCTCTGTGTGTGTGGCTCTGTGTGTGTGTGTGTGGCTCTGTGTGTGTGGCTCTGTGTGTGTGTGTGGCTCTGTGTGTGTGGGTTGTGTGTGTGTGTGTTGTGTGTGTGGGGGGGCTCTCTGTGTGTGTGTGTGGGGCCCTGTGTGTGTGTGTGTGTGGCTCTGTGTGTGTGTGTGGGTGTGTGTGTGTGTGTGGGGCTCTGTGTGTGTGTGTGTGTGGCTCTGTGTGTGGGGCTCTGTGTGTGTGTGTGTGGCTCTGTGTGTGGGGCTCTGTGTGTGTGTGTGTGGCTCTGTGTGTGGGGCTCTGTGTGGGGGTGTGTGGCTCTGTGTGTGGGGCTCTGTGTGTGTGTGTGTGGCTCTGTGTGTGTGTGTGTGGCTCTGTGTGTGGGGCTCTGTGTGTGTGGGGCTCTGTGTGTGTGGGGCTCTGTGTGTGTGGGGCTCTGTGTGTGTGTGTGGCTCTGTGTGTGTGGGGCTCTGTGTGTGTGTGTGGCTCTGTGTGTGTGGCTCTGTGTGTGTGTGTGGCTCTGTGTGTGTGGCTCTGTGTGTGTGTGTGGCTCTGTGTGTGTGGCTCTGTGTGTGTGTGTGGCTCTGTGTGTGTGTGTGGCTCTGTGTGTGTGTGGCTCTGTGTGTGTGTGTGGCTCTGTGTGTGTGTGTGGCTCTGTGTGTGTCTGTGTGTGGCTCTGTGTGTGTGGCTCTGTGTGTGTGTGGCTCTGTGTGTGTGGCTCTGTGTGTGTGTGGCTCTGTGTGTGTGTGTGTGGTGTGGCTCTGTGGCCTCGTTTGTGGGGCTCTGTGTGTGTGTGTGGCTCTGTGTGTGGTGTGTGGCTCTGTGTGTGGTGTGTGGCTCTGTGTGTGTGGCTCTGTGTGGTGTGTGGCTCTGTGTGTGTGTGTGTGTGGGGCTATGTGTTGTGTGGGGCTATGTATGTGTGGGGCTCTGTGTGTGTGTGGGGCTCTGTGTGTGTGTGGGGCTCTGTGTGTGTGTGTGGGGCTCTGTGTGTGTGTGTGTGGCTCTGTGTGTGTGTGGTCTGTGTGTGTGGCTCTGTGTGTGTGGCTCTGTGTGTGTGTGTGGGCTCTGTGTGTGTGGCTCTGTGTGTGTGGCTCTGTGTGTGTGTGTGTGTGGCTCTGTGTGTGTGTGTGGCTCTGTGTGTGTGTGTGGCTCTGTGTGTGTGTGGCTCTGTGTGTGTGTGTGGGCTCTGTGTGTGTGTGTGGCTGTGTGTGTGTGTGTGGCTCTGTGTGTGTGTGTGGCTCTGTGTGTGTGTGGCTCTGTGTGTGTGGCTCTGTGTGTGGGGCTCTGTGTGGGGCTCTGTGTGTGGGCTCTGTGTGTGGGGCTCTGTGTGTGTGGCTCTGTGTGTGTGTGTGGCTCTGTGTGTGTGTGTGGCTCTGTGTGTGTGGCTCTGTGTGTGTGTGTGTGTGGCTCTGTGTGTGTGTGTGGCTCTGTGTGTGTGTGTGGCTCTGTGTGTGTGTGTGGCTCTGTGTGTGTGGCTCTGTGTGTGTGGCTCTGTGTGTGTGTGTGGCTCTGTGTGTGTGTGTGGGCTCTGTGTGTGGGGCTCTGTGTGTGTGTGGGGCTCTGTGTGTGTGGGGCTCTGTGTGTGTGTGTGGGCTCTGTGTGTGTGTGTGGGGCTCTGTGTGTGTGTGGGGCTCTGTGTGTGTGTGGGGCTCTGTGTGTGTGTGTGGGCTCTGTGTGTGTGTGTGGGGCTCTGTTTGTGTGTGTGGGCTCTGTGTGTGTGTGGCTCTGTGTGTGTGTGGGGCTCTGTGTGTGTGTGTGGGCTCTGTGTGTGTGTGTGTGGGCTCTGTGTGTGTGTGTGGCTCTGTGTGTGTTGTGGGGCTCTGTGTGTGTGTGGGGCTCTGTGTGTGTGTGTGGCTCTGTGTGTGTGTGTGGGGCTCTGTGTGTGTGTGTGGGCTCTGTGTGTGTGTGGGCTCTGTGTGTGTGTGTGGGGCTCTGTGTGTGTGTGTGGGGCTCTGTGTGTGTGTGGGGCTCTGTGTGTGTGTGTGGGCTCTGTGTGTGTGTGTGGGGCTCTGTGTGTGTGTGTGGCTCTGTGTGTGTGTGGGCTCTGTGTGGCTCTGTGTGTGGGCTCTGTGTGTGGGCTCTGTGTGTGGGGCTCTGTGTGTGGGGCTCTGTGTGTGGGCTCTGTGTGTGGCTCTGTGTGTGTGTGTGGCCCTTGTGTGTGTGTGTGTGGCTCTGTGTGTGTGTGGGCTCTGTTGTGTGTGTGGGGCTCGTGTGTGTTGTGGGGCTCTGTGTGTGGTCTGTGTGTGTGTGGCTCTGTGTGTGTGGCTCTGTGTGTGTGTGTGTGTGGGCTCTGTGTGTGTGGGCGCTCTGTGTGTGTGTGTGTGTGGGGCTCTGTGTGTGTGTGGGCTCTGTGTGTGTGTGTGGGCTCTGTGTGTGTGTGGGGGCTCTGTGTGTGTGTGGGGGCTCTGTGTGTGTGTGGGGGCTCTGTGTGTGTGTGGGGCTCTGTGTGTGTGTGTGGGGCTCTGTGTGTGGCTGTGTGTGGGGCTCTGTGTGTGTGTGTGGGGCTCTGTGTGTGTGGGGCTCTGTGTGTGTGTGGGCTCTGGTGTGTGTGTGGGCTCTGTGTGTTGTGTGTGGGGCTCTGTGTGTGTGTGTGGGCTCTGTGTGTGTGTGTGGGCTCTGTGTGTCTGTGTGGCTCTGCTGTGTGTGTGTGGCACTGTGTGTGTGTGGGGCTCTGTGTGTGTGTGTGGCTCTGTGTGGCTCTGTGTGTGTGTGGGCTCTGTGGTGTGTGTGTGGGCTCTGTGTGTGTGTGGGCTCTGTGTGTGTGTGTGGCTCTGTGTGTGTGTGGGCTCTGTGTGTGTGTGTGGGCTCTGTGTGTGTGTGTGGCTCTGTGTGTGTGTGTGGCTCTGTGTGTGTGTGGGCTCTGTGTGTGTGGTGGGCTCTGTGTGTGTGCTCTGTGTGTGTGTGTGTGGCTCTGTGTGTGTGTGTGGCTCTGTGTGTGTGTGTGGCTCTGTGTGTGTGGCTCTGTGTGTGTGTGTGGCTCTGTGTGTGTGTGGGCTCTTGTGTGTGTGTGTGGCTCGTTTGTGTGTGTGGCTCGGGCTGTGTGTGTGTGTGTGGCTCTGTGTGTGTGTGTGGGCTCTGTGTGTGTGTGTGTGGCTCTGTGTGTGTGTGTGTGGCTCTGTGTGTGTGTGTGGGGCTCTGTGTGTGTGTGGGCTCTGTGTGTGTGTGTGGGCTCTGTGTGTGTGTGTGGGCTCTGTGTGTGTGTGGCTCTGTGTGTGTGTGTGTGGGGCTCTGTGTGTGTGGCTCTGTGTGTGTGGCTCTGTGTGTGGGCTCTGTGTGTGTGGCTTGTGTGTGTGTGGCTCTGTGCTGTGTGGCTCTGTCGGCACTGTGTGTGTGTGTGTGGGCTCTGTGTGTGTGTGGCTCGTGTGTTGTGTGTGTGGCTCTGTGTGTGTGGCTCTGTCTGTGTGGCTCTGTCTGTGTGGCTCTGTCTGTGTGGCTCTGTCGCACTGTGTGTGGCACTGTGTGTGTGTGGCTCTGTGTGTGTGTGTGGCTCTGTGTGTGTGTGTGGCTCTGTGTGTGTGTGTGGCTCTGTGTGTGTGTGTGGCTCTGTGTGTGTGTGTGGCTCTGTGTGTGTGTGTGTGTGGCTCTGTGTGTGTGTGTGTGTGTGGCTCTGTGTGTGTGTGTGTGGCTCTGTGTGTGTGTGTGGCTCTGTGTGTGTGTGTGGCTCTGTGTGTGTGCGTGGCTCTGTGTGTGTGTGTCTCTGTGTGTGTGTGTGTGTGTGGCTCTGTGTGTGTGTGTGTGGCTCTGTGTGTGTGTGTGTGTGTGTGGCTCTGTGTGTGTGGCCCTGTGTGTGTGTGGGGCTCTGTGTGTGTGTGGGGCTCTGTGTGTGTGTGTGGGGCTCTGTGTGTGTGTGTGGGGCTCTGTGTGTGTGTGTGGGGCTCTGTGTGTGTGTGTGGGGCTCTGTGTGTGTGTGTGGGGCTCTGTGTGTGTGTGTGGGGCTCTGTGTGTGTGTGTGGCTCTGTGTGTGTGGCTCTGTGTGTGTGGCCCTGTGTGTGTGGGGGGCTCTGTGTGTGTGGGGGGCTCTGTGTGTGTGGGGGGCTCTGTGTGTGTGGAGGGCTCTGTGTGTGTGGGGGGCTCTGTGTGTGTGGGGGGCTCTGTGTGTGTGGGGGGCTCTGTGTGTGTGTGGGGCTCTGTGTGTGTGTGTGTGTGTGTGTGGCTGTGTGTGTGTGTGTGTGTGTGTGGCTGTGTGTGTGTGTGTGTGTGTGGCTGTGTGTGTGTGTGTGTGTGTGGCTGTGTGTGTGTGTGTGTGTGTGGCTCTGTGTGTGTGTGTGTGGCTCTGTGTGTGTGTGTGTGGCTCTGTGTGTGTGTGTGTGGCTCTGTGTGTGTGTGTGTGTGTGGGTGTGTGTGTGTGTGTGTGTGTGTGTGGCTCTGTGTGTGTGTGTGGCTCTGTGTGTGTGTGTGGCTCTGTGTGTGTGTGTGGCTGTGTGTGCGTGTGGCTCTGTGTGTGCGTGTGGCTCTGTGTGTGTGTGGCTCTGTGTGTGTGTGGCTCTGTGTGTGTGTGGCTCTGTGTGTGTGTGTGTGTGTGTGTGTGTGTGGCTGTGTGTGTGTGTGTGGCTGTGTGTGTGTGTGTGTGGCACTGTGTGTGTGTGTGGCTCTGTGTGTGTGTGTGGCTCTGTGTGTGTGGCTCTGTGTGTGTGGCTCTGTGTGTGTGGCCCTGTGTGTGTGTGGGGCCCTGTGTGTGTGTGGGGCTCTGTGTGTGTGTGTGGGGCTCTGTGTGTGTGTGTGTGTGGGGCTCTGTGTGTGTGTGTGTGTGGGGCTCTGTGTGTGTGTGTGTGTGGGGCTCTGTGTGTGTGTGTGTGTGGGGCTCTGTGTGTGTGTGGGGCTCTGTGTGTGTGTGGGGCTCTGTGTGTGGGGCTCTGTGTGTGGGGCTCTGTGTGTGGGGCTCTGTGTGTGGGGCTCTGTGTGTGGGGCTCTGTGTGTGGGGCTCTGTGTGTGGGGCTCTGTGTGTGTGGGGCTCTGTCTGTGTGGGGCTCTGTCTGTGTGTGGGGCTCTGTCTGTGTGTGGGGCTCTGTCTGTGTGTGTGGGGCTCTGTGTGTGTGTGTGTGGGGCTCTGTGTGTGTGGGGCTCTGTGTGTGTGGGGCTCTGTCTGTGTGTGTGGCTCTGTCTGTGTGTGTGGCTCTGTCTGTGTGTGTGGCTCTGTGTGTGTGTGTGGCTCTGTGTGTGTGTGTGGCTCTGTGTGTGTGTGTGGCCCTGTGTGTGTGGCCCTGTGTGTGTGGCCCTGTGTGTGTGTGGGGCCCTGTGTGTGTGTGGGGCCCTGTGTGTGTGTGGGGCTCTGTGTGTGGGGCTCTGTGTGTGGGGCTCTGTGTGTGTGGCTCTGTATGTGTGTGTGGCTCTGTCTGTGTGTGTGGCTCTGTCTGTGTGTGTGGCTCTGTCTGTGTGTGTGGCTCTGTCTGTGTGTGTGGCTCTGTCTGTGTGTGTGGCTCTGTCTGTGTGTGTGGCTCTGTCTGTGTGTGTGGCTCTGTCTGTGTGTGGGGCTCTGTGTGTGGGGCTCTGTGTGTGGGGCTCTGTGTGTGGGGCTCTGTGTGTGGGGCTCTGTGTGTGGGGCTCTGTGTGTGGGGCTCTGTGTGTGGGGCTCTGTGTGTGGGGCTCTGTGTGTGGGGCTCTGTGTGTGGGGCTCTGTGTGTGGGGCTCTGTGTGTGGGGCTCTGTGTGTGGGGCTCTGTGTGTGGGGCTCTGTGTGTGTGGGGCTGTGTGTGTGTGTGTGGGGCTGTGTGTGTGTGTGTGGGGCTGTGTGTGTGTGGGGCTGTGTGTGTGTGTGTGGGGCTGTGTGTGTGTGTGTGGGGCTGTGTGTGTGTGTGGGGCTGTGTGTGTGTGTGGGGCTGTGTGTGTGTGTGTGGGGCTGTGTGTGTGTGTGTGGGGCTGTGTGTGTGTGTGTGGGGCTGTGTGTGGCTATGTGTGTGTGTGTGGCTCTGTGTGTGGCTCTGTGTGTGTGTGTGGCTCGGTGTGTGGCTCTGTGTGTGTGTGTGGCTCGGTGTGTGTGGGGCTCGGTGTGTGTGTGTGGCTCGGTGTGTGTGTGTGTGTGTGTGTGTGGCTCTGTGTGTGTGTGTGTGTGTGTGTGTGGCTCTGTGTGTGTGTGTGGCTCTGTGTGTGTGTGTGTGTGTGTGTGGCTCTGTGTGTGTGTGTGTGTGGCTCTGTGTGTGTGTGTGGCTCTGTGTGTGTGTGTGGCTCTGTGTGTGTGTGTGGCTCTGTGTGTGTGTGTGGCTCTGTGTGTGTGTGTGTGGCTCTGTGTGTGTGTGTGGCTCTGTGTGTGTGGGGGGCTCTGTGTGTGTGTGTGGCTCTGTGTGTGTGTGGGGGGCTCTGTGTGTGTGTGGGGGGCTCTGTGTGTGTGTGTGTGGCTCTGTGTGTGTGTGTGTGTGTGGCTCTGTGTGTGTGTGTGTGTGTGGCTCTGTGTGTGTGTGTGGCTCTGTGTGTGTGTGTGGCTCTGTGTGTGTGTGGGGCTCTGTGTGTGTGTGGGGCTCTGTGTGTGTGTGTGTGTGGGGCTCTGTGTGTGTGTATGTGTGTGTGGCTCTGTGTGTGTGTGGGGCTCTGTGTGTGGGGCTCTGTGTGTGGGGCTCTGTGTGTGGGGCTCTGTGTGTGGGGCTCTGTGTGTGGGGCTCTGTGTGTGGGGCTCTGTGTGTGGGGCTCTGTGTGTGGGGCTCTGTGTGTGGGGCTCTGTGTGTGGGGCTCTGTGTGTGGGGCTCTGTGTGTGTGTGGCTCTGTGTGTGTGTGTGTTTGGCTCTGTCTGTGTGTGTGTGTGGCTCTGTCTGTGTGTGTGTGTGTGTGGCTCTGTCTGCGTGTGGCTCTGTCTGTGTGTGGCTCTGTGTGTGTGTGTGTGTGTGTGGCTCTGTGTGTGTGTGTGTATGGCTCTGTGTGTGTGTGTGTGTGGCTCTGTGTGTGTGGCTCTGTGTGTGTGGCTCTGTGTGTGTGGCTCTGTGTGTGTGGCTCTGTGTGTGTGGCTCTGTGTGTGTGGCTCTGTGTGTGTGGCTCTGTCTGTGTGTTTGGCTTTGTGTGTGTGTGTGGCTTTGTGTGTGTGTGTGGCTTTGTGTGTGTGTGGGGCTCTGTGTGTGTGTGTGGGGCTCTGTGTGTGTGGGGCTCTGTGTGTGTGTGGGGCTCTGTGTGTGTGTGTGGCTTTGTGTGTGTGTGGGGCTCTGTGTGTGTGTGTGGGGCTCTGTGTGTGTGGGGCTCTGTGTGTGTGTGGGGCTCTGTGTGTGTGTGGGGCTCTGTGTGTGTGTGGGGCTCTGTGTGTGTGTGTGGCTCTGTGTGTGTGGGTGGCTCTGTGTGTGTGTGTGGCTCTGTGTGTGTGTGTGGGGCTCTGTGTGTGTGTGGGGCTCTGTGTGTGTGGGGGTGTGTTTGGCTCTGTGTGTGTGTGTGTGTGTGTGTGTGTGTGTCTGTGTGTGTGTGTGTGTGTGGCTCTGTGTGTGGCTCTGTGTGTGTGTGTGGCTCTGTGTGTGTGTGGGGCTCTGTGTGTGTGTGGGGCTCTGTGTGTGTGTGGGGCTCTGTGTGTGTTTGGGGCTCTGTGTGTGTGTGGGGCTCTGTGTGTGTGTGGCTCTGTGTGTGTGTGGCTCTGTGTGTGTGTGGCTCTGTGTGTGTGTGTGTGTGTGGGGCTCTGTGTGTGTGTGGGGCTCTGTGTGTGTGTGGGGCTCTGTGTGTGTGTGGGGCTCTGTGTGTGTGTGGGGCTCTGTGTGTGTGTGGGGCTCTGTGTGTGTGTGGGGCTCTGTGTGTGTGTGGGGCTCTGTGTGTGTGTGGGGCTCTGTGTGTGGGGCTCTGTGTGTGGGGCTCTGTGTGTGGGGCTCTGTGTGTGGGGCTCTGTGTGTGGGGCTCTGTGTGTGGGGCTCTGTGTGTGGGGCTCTGTGTGTGGGGCTCTGTGTGTGGGGCTCTGTGTGTGGGGCTCTGTGTGTGGGGCTCTGTGTGTGGGGCTCTGTGTGTGGGGCTCTGTGTGTGGGGCTCTGTGTGTGGGGCTCTGTGTGTGGGGCTCTGTGTGTGTGTGTGTGTGGGGCTCTGTGTGTGTGTGTGTGGGGCTCTGTGTGTGTGTGTGTGTGGCTCTGTCTGTGTGTGTGTGTGGCTCTGTCTGTGTGTGTGTGTGGCTCTGTCTGTGTGTGTGTATGGCTCTGTCTGTGTATGTGTATGGCTCTGTCTGTGTGTGTGAATGGCTCTGTCTGTGTGTGTGGCTCTGTGTGTGTGGCTCTGTGTGTGTGGCTCTGTGTGTGTGGCTCTGTGTGTGTGGCTCTGTGTGTGTGGCTCTGTCTGTGTGTTTGGCTTTGTGTGTGTGGCTCTGTGTGTGTGTGTGTGTGTGTGGCTCTGTGTGTGTGTGTGTGTGTGTGTGTGGCTCTGTGTGTGTGTGTGTGTGTGTGTGTGTGGCTCTGTGTGTGTGTGGCTCTGTGTGTGTGTGGCTCTGTGTGTGTGTGGCTCTGTGTGTGTGTGGCTCTGTGTGTGTGTGGCTCTGTGTGTGTGTGTGTGGCTCTGTGTGTGTGTGGCTCTGTGTGTGTGTGTGTGGCTCTGTCTGTGTGTGTGTGCGTGTGACTCTGTGTGTGGCTGTGTGTGTGGGTGCAAATGCAATAGGTCTCGCATTTGCGAGAGATTAAGCTATTGGCATTGTAAATGACAATGCCATTTATTTATATGTTTTAAAAACAAAAATAATGTCATGAGCAATGCCAATAGCTCTAACTTTAACAAAGACGAGACCATTGCATTGTAAATGCTTGTTATTGAACTTCTCTGGCTTCAGCAGTAGGGAGTTTGGGCTTCTTGAGGAGATATTACCCCCAGATAGTTCGAGTTTTGTGGCCAGGTAGACAGATGTGTTGTAGTGAAGTACCTTATAAGTTATGCACGCCATCTTCAACTGGGTTCTAGCTTCAAATGAAAGTCATTTTAAATGGTTGAGGTCCGTGGCAATGTGGTTGAATCTCCTGAATTCAGTGATGAGCGGAGTACAAAGTGGGCCGTAGAGAGGCCAACCTTTCTTTGGGTAGGCCTGCCAGTGTAGCGCTCCCATAATCAAGGTAGGAGATGACCAGGGATAGGACAGCTATCTTAAAGTTATCTGAGGGCAGGAAAGGTTTCATTTTTCTCAGTATATTTAGTTGGTAATTGTTTCCACTTGTGGTGCATAGAATAAAGTCTGATCAAAGTTCACAGCAAGATTAGTTAACCTTCTTTGTAGAGTACCTATATCTAAGTTATGCGAGTGTTAGGTTCCTTTAACAAACTGAAAATGTTTATTGTACAACTAATAATTTTTTGGGACATGTGTAAATAGTCCCACAGTGAACATTCATTTCAGTGCATGCCATGCAAACTTGATTTCCAGAGTAAAGCACGCTATTATTTCTTTAATATTTACTTTGGGTGTTACATTCATCATGTGAGAAGCTTAGGATAAACAAAAGGGACCAATAAAGCAGCTAACACTCGACTCTCCTATTGCCTCGGACCAATACTTCTATCTTTCCTGTTAGCATGTATTATGAGAGGCATCTTTCGGAATTTACTTCGATATCTATGACACCACTGTATGTTGTATTTCTTAAACTGCACTTAACATAAGGATTTGGGTTTATGACCTGTAATTCTAAGGGGATCAGCTCTAAACCTTCTGTATTTTTTTAAGCAGTTCCTTGCCAGTTTATCAGAATAGATTCAATTCACCGAGCTAAACTGGTCATACCAGTTCCCTGTTGTATGAAGTGAATGCCTGTTACCGGGCTTTGTATTCCCTAAACTTTGAGTTTGGATGTTGATCACCTTAAATTCCAGAAACCTCATCCTGTCCTCCAATGGACGGGTGTAAAATGTATTGCAGCAGCTCCAGAGTTGTTCCCCTCCTTTACCTACGTCTATATTCCACTTTCTTGTACGATTATTCTTGAGGGTTGAAATGTTAGTAGTCTCTATAAAGCCTTTGTGAGGCATTGAGGGCATTTGTAATGTTATAAGATCTTTTTTTAATTCTGTGATTGGTCTAAGGCGCTTAACTTATTCCGACAATATTGTCATCTAGTGAAACTTGTCTGTTTCTCTTAAATCAGTCAAACGTGTTTCTTCTGCAAATTGAGAAAGTGTCGGAAGTTCAGGGTCTCGATCCCAATGCATGTAGGCTCCCTTGCTTGACGCTGTGGCTATTGCAGGTTATTCGTTTCAACGTTCAAGAAAATGTGCCACACTCTATAAAATAGGTGTAAAAGTCACATCTTTATTCAAGTTACTGGTTTTGTTTAAACCAGAAGGGAGTTGCAGGACCTTTCTCCTATATTTCTTGCACATAGATGCTCCAGCTACTGAGCAGCTGGCTCTAACCTTTTCTACTTTGAAGCACATTTTAACATTTTGCGTGCTCTCCTTAGATGGTGTATAATTTATAAGCATTGGCAAAGCCTATAGGTCACACCTATAAGACATATTGGCTTTGCTAATGTTTTTTAGCCACGTTGTACTATATCGCAGCTGCTGTGTAGCATGGCATAAAAAACTAAAAACGTGTGGCTTGGAAAGATGACCATCTTGTAATGTTGAAAAAGAAAACATTGACTACATTTGAACCAGTCGCTACACAGGGAAGCAAATGTGTTTAAAGGGTGGATAGCTCAGTGGGCTTCTGCAGAGATTATGGAGGTATGTTTGCAGCCTACTGGCAACAGATTTGCTTGCAGCAGACTTGACCAACCCATTCCTCCATCTGTGATAAACACACAAGTGCCACACATTAGGTGTTAGAGAGACATCTGTTAGCATTAGTTTGACACTTAGGTCAGTTGACTGTACATAAAAGAGCAGCTATTATTGTCAACATCCCAAAAAAAGCACGAATACTCTGGCTTCTTCTTTTGTTATTTTTGCACAAGTAAATGCACATAGTGGTAAGATAATCACAAGCAATCTTATGCTTCGTTAAGCCGCACGATCTACAAACTATTGCAATGCATGAGTGTAAAATATTGCAATAGAGCAGTATTGTACTTGAAACCCTCTACCACCACCATCCAAGAGACACATCTCCACTGTTCCTACTCTGTGTACCCCTTACGCCTCTAGTTGTATTGTATTTCAACATTTGAATAGATTTTACTACCCCTATATGTGGTGCTAAAGCACTTACCCACATGGGTAGCAAGCTACACAGTGCAAAGTGTTTAGACTGAGACGGCATTGTTTTTGTTTTGACCCTACTTGGGAAGTGCTGTTGTGCATGATGACCATTGAGATGTGGTTATTGTGTTATAAGACGTAGTGCATGGAAGTGTGATTGGTAGGGGTATGTTACTCTATGGGCTTTCATCACGCCCATCGTTTCGCATTTGTCCCTTGATGTTACTTTGTAAATGCCTTTCTTTTCATTGGTGAAATGTTGATACTTGCCCCGCCTTTGGGTGTATTTTTCACTTTGACGGCTATTGCCCCTGTTACATGTCCCCTTACTCTTTTGTTTATGTACGGATTGGTCAGCACACTTTTGTTCTTTGAATTGCTCTTGCGCGGTTTGTTTACCCACATTCATGAAGGGAGTTCAACCTTTGCTGTAGTAGGATCTGCATTTGAAATTTTGTTTCCATGCCCATTTGGTTGCGTTTGCCATTGTTTAATCTTATTTGTTACAAGTTTATTTTTATTTGTTACGATCAGCATGTTTTTTTTGTAGCACTGATGCCGAGACACCATCCCGGTTCCCTACTCTCAAAGTCGGCAGTTCTGTACATTACGCCACATCGCCAACTTGTTTTTTTGCAATGACCACTTCTTAGAAATGCCTGCAACTTTAACGTAGACGCAAGGTCGTACTCTCTGGTTCCAGAAAACGTTCCACATTCAGTCCCTGCTTCCAGACACAGAGTTCAAGATTGTACATTATAAATGTACAATATTCCATCTATCGCGAACCCAAGGTGTTTCCATGTTTAAAGTTCACGTGTCAATCATATTTTTGTACTATGACCTATGAGAGGAAAGGAATTGGCCTGCACTTCAATGCTTCTTGCTGGTAGGCCAAGGCAAGAGCACATTTATGTGTTGCCAGCTGTTTGAATCTGTTGGTGGTCAACTGTACAGTGTTCGGTAGCACCAGATCGTGTATAATGTGCCCCTTGCTCCATGGGTCACATTAAATCAAACACTGAGTACTGCTGATTTGTTTCTTTAAAGTGAACATGATTACTTTAACGTTTATATGTCTTAATTGCACTGCAAAGATGTGTAGGCTGTGTCAGTGTTATGTGTCAATTGATAGTGATGTACTTTTTTTAAATTTCTTAGTTGTTTAGGTGTTTGTAGCATGGAGGTGATCCGAGTTTTTGAAAAACAAGTGTTATCGTTGTTATTAAATCATTCTTGAATTTGTTAGTAGTCATTTTCTCTTGGCACTACATAACTGATAATATCCCATTTACAGACCAGAGAACAAAGTAGGAAGAGGTTCAAAACTTTTGCATTAAACCTATAAACCTGGACCCCATCACAATGTTTTTTTGTAGATCCGACGCTGAGCCTCGAATCCGGTTCCCCAGTCCCAAAGTCAGCATCTCTGTATTTTATGCCACACCGCTAACTTGTAATTTACAACAAACACTTCTTTGAAGTGCCTGTGCCTTTAACATAGATACTGGGCTGCACTCTCTGGATCCAGAAAACCATTTTACATTCAGTCCCTAATTCTGCGCGACGGGCACCTTCCAGTGGTTAGTACACACCGCCATCTTTAAGTTGAGTGTCTTTTATTCTTCGCAATAAACACAACTCGGTCATTAAAATGCGTGTACAAATAGTCATCCTTTCACTATTAATACAATATCTGTTTTTATTACATTTTAAACTCCAGAGACTAATTATCAGTACTAAACAATATTACTTATTTCATTACACATTCAGAGAAACTGATTTTTTGAAACACTATTACCAATGCAAACCATAACGGTGCTTTTGTTGTTTTATTTATCTGGAGGTCTGCGGGCTCAGTGGCTGCACACACTGCACCCTTCACGTGGAGAATACAAAGGGAATACGACTTTCATGTATTTTTCTAAACTGTGCGCATGTCTGTGTACCCCTTTCTGTATGTACCCCAATATAACCCTGTGTGGTCTATACCCTGTGTACCTGTATATGTACCTTCCTGTGTGTACCCGATGCCTTTGTGTGCCTACCCTGCATTGTCTCTCTATATGGTGAATACAAATGGATTACGACCTTCAGATATACCCGCGTGTTCTTACTGGGCATCTTCATGACTCCCTTCTATGCATATTGCCATAGTATACCCACGTTTGTAACCCTTTGTGCCTTTACCCAAGTTAGTTTGTACCTCATATGTATGGCTTCTTTGTTTATCCTTCCTGTTTGCATGTCTTTTCTAGCTCAATGCGAGTGTGTCCCATTTTGTGTACTCTCACCCAGGTTGGCGACGTTCCCTGAGACGGTGAGCAACGTTTAGTACTAGCCCTATGTTGTATGGGTGGAGGAGGGACTCTGTTCTTGTTTACAGCAGCTGTGTGTAATGTAAATTTGGGACTTGGTTCACTCTGACGTGCACGCGCTTTTGGGCATTAACAGCCTGGTATAAAGTTCAGGGTACTCCGCTCTAGTAAACATAGCTGAGCAACTCTGGACATTAGCAGAAGGCTAATATTTACGTTCTCAGCGCTTCCTAAACGCAAAAAGATGTTATTTGCCCAGTAGCATAACAATAGCCCAAAGCCCCGTGGTGCAGGGGGGTGTAGGAAGGTAGATCCCTGACTATGGTTGCCCCCAACTTTTTGCCTGGTGTTTTGCTGGTTTTCTGACTTAGTTGACCTGGGGCCCTGCTATTCAGGACCCCAGGCCTACTGCTCTCTCTGTAAAATGGATTCCATGTACCTTAGGTACATATCTAATTGGATACTGAGTCACCCTATCAGTCCCTGTACAGTGTACCTTAGGTGCCCAGGGCATAGGTGTACCCAGGGCCTACCAGGGGCTGCAGCATGTATTATGCCACCCCTGGCTGGCCATCCAAATCTGACACAACTGGCTGCACGACAGCTGGGGCAAGGTGGTGTAATCACCCTTTGCTTTAGATATAGTATTCCTATATCTAAACCTAAATGGGCACACAGATCTCCTATCAGTCACTCCTATGGCAGGCCTTAACAATCCTGAAGGCAGAGTGCTTGGAATCGTGTGAGATAGTGCTCTGGCATGAGCTGAGCCTGTCTGCGGCTTTCGGGATCCATCCCTTAGCCGTTTCCATGATATCGCATACCATATACTCTTAAGTGCCTTATAATCCTCGCGGTTATATGCCAACTCTGGTATCGCTTTATCAAAACATGTCGAGTAAGGTGTCATACGAATTGGAATACTAACCCCTCGCCAATTCTGGCGACGGGGTTAGCATTCCACCCTTCTAGAGGGACACGACATGTATGTAACCTGTAACCCCGGTTAAAGTCAGACAGAGCCTTAGCTCCACAAAATGGATGCTGCCACCGAGACACAAGTCTGCCCTCCTGCTGCTGGGAGTCCTCCCAGCCCAGGAGGCAAGGACAAAGGGTTTCCTGCCAGGGGCGGTGCCAGCACCGTCCCAGACAGGATTTTGTGTATCCTAGGTAGGCAGGGCTTTAGAGGAAGGTGACTGCAAGTGGCACCCCGTGCATAGGCCGGCTGGAACCAGTTCCAGGGGCACTCCAGCCCCTGATCTGGGGAAAGCCCGCCAAAGGAGAGGGGTGTTACCACCCCCCTCCTAGTCCCACCCATAGGGCAGGACTTAGTCGCGTGCCAGCCCCTTTTTGCAGGATAAAGGTAGGAACTGGCCCCCTTCCAAATCAGATCATCTTTGAATCCTGAAACTACTTTCCACGAAAGGAACTCAAGACTTCTTCCCAAGATTCTCCCTTGTGACTAAGGAGTAGTCACCCTGCAGCAGCAGGCACCAACCAAGTATCGCGGTTTGTTGCCAGTCTCTCGTTCGGATCAAGACTGCTCCAGCACGACGAGAACCGGCTTCCCTGGCACCTCTGACCTCAACCTACATCATCAGCCCAGCTGTGATCCGTGGGTGCGACGAGACCTCGAGGGACCGGCCATCTTCAGAACTGCACGACGCTTGTCCAGCACGACTCCTGAGTGACCCTCGACCGAGTGCTTTGGGGTAAGAGAAGCCCCGACCCTGAGCAGCTCCAGCACCGAAGTTCAGCCCCCCTGCATCCACGAGATCTGCGTGGGGCCCTTCTGCTCTTTGCTGCCAACCGCGTTGTCCAGGTCGCTTGCCCGTTGGCTAGTGGCCCCCTCACGACGCTCCACGACGACAAACACTGCTGGTCTGGTTGCCCCAGACTAGCCCTTGCTCCCCTCCAAAAGAGGAGCACCCTGGACCCTCCTGGTCCACTCAAGACGCCATTTTAGGTCCACCGCGTGGGCCTTGCATTTGCCAAGACTTGTTGCCCAATCCCGGGTCCAGCAACGTCGACAGCAAGAACCTTCGTGGGACAGCTCGCACCTCCATCCTGGTCGCCGACAACGCCTCCTGGTCCGAGAGACTGCAGAGCCCAGCAGCGCCCACTCACCTGGCTGAGGTGACTTCGTCCGGTGCCATCCTGGTGCCCACTCAAATCACTGGCTAGTGATTCAGAACTTGGTCCCCTCTGCTTACAGGTTTCTTCTTCCCTGATCCAGGCTTGGATCACCACGAACTTCTTCACTGGTCGCCTGCCAGCAACTTCTTTCTTCAGGCTCCTGGATCTTCAACGAGGGTTTCCGACGCAACTTGAACCCTATGCAGCCGCAGCCCCTGGGCTAGGTAAACTGAGTACTCCGGTGCTCCAGCATAGTCCAACATCCTAAGTGTTCGGATCCACCCTTGTTTTCGACCCACCTAGTCGGGTTCGCCCGAGAACAGTAACTTTGTGAAGTGCTAGTTTCCATAGACTTGTTCCCGCATTACGCGTGAGAGTTCCCACTCTGCACACGGCGTCCCTAGGCCTCCTGCTTCTAATCTAAGGGTTCAGCATTGTAGGCCTAGCGTTTCTACAGTCTCAAAGTATTACTTACCTGCTAGTAACTTCGCATTCCACTTCTTGTGTATATGGTTTTTCGTGCCCCTCTGGCATTTGTGTAAATTGTGCGACTTTCAGTAATTCTTTAAGAGTTTTGTTGTGTGCTTAGCTCCCTGTCTCATAAAGAGCCAGGGTAGTCTTGTTATAAATAAATACACTTTATTTTTGATAACAACTTGTGTGGTGTCCTTTCACTTGGTGTTCAAGGGGTAATGTGATGGTAAAACAGCTGGCTTAACACGCCCTCTAGAGTCTTAGCCTTAGACTGCTCGTATCCATGCTACTAGGATAGCTGGTCTATAAGGTTGACTTACAACCAATCATCAATAAGGGTTGTTTGGACTGATACAGAGTGCTCACTAGAATAGTGAACATTATATATCAGGCCAACTTCTCACATTGGTGAGCAGCGGTTGGGATTTGAGCTTGCTGTTGTTTTACCACACATATCCTAAGAATATCATTTGAAAGATCACATAAGTACTAAGGTACATATAACTTAGCTTAGAATACTCTGAGTTCTACTGAACCAGCTGTTGTAGCTCCTAGGGCCTAGCACACCCTAAACTACAACTCTAGCAAGGGATCAGTAGGTAAACATATAGTGTAGGTAAGTGCACCACTTACACCTCACTAGAAAAGCATGTCTACCCATGGAGAGTCTACTGAGACTCCCCTTGTGGTTATTGACCCTCCACAGGTCAAATCAAGATATGCAGCTCTCAGTTTCCAGGAGATGAGACAAGTGTGTACCTCCAGGAAACTGAAACAGGGGTCTAACCCCACCATTCCCTTTCTGATAGGTCTCTTAGAGACATATGATGCTAGGAAAGCATCTCAGGGAGATGGGAATATGCCAGCCTTAGAGGGACACCTTGGTGATCCAGACCTCCTTGACACTGAAAATGCAGTTGAGGAGGAGGATCTAGAGGAACTCTCTGAGGGTGAGGCAAACAAGGGTCCTCAGTTAGTCAGCAGACTCACTAGGGCCAACTTAGACCTACTTGGGCAAGGATCTGGGGGACCCCCAGTACTGACCCTGATGAGGCCTAACCTTGAAGTTAGTAGAGATAGATCTCTTTCTAGGGACTCCATTAGATCTCTGCACTCTAATGCCTCTTCTCAGAGGAGAAGGAACTCTCCACAGAGGAGATTGACTTCCCCTCAGAGAAGAGAGCATGAAGCAAGGATGAGACAAGCTAAACTGAGGATTGAAAGGGAAGAACTTGCCCTGGCCAAAGAGAAGCTTGCCTTTGCTAGAGAGCAGCAGATGAGTGGGACAGTTCCCACTGGTGGCAGCAATCTCCCAAGAGAAAAAGAGAAGGGTTTAGATACTAAACACCTGACCAAGATAGTGCCCCCCTTTAAACAAGGGGATGACATCCAGAAATGGATGGCTGCTTTGGAGAGGGCCTGCACTGTGCAGTGCATTCCCCAGAGTCAGTGGGCAGCTATACTGTGGCTCTCCTTTGATGGCAAAGGTAGAGATAAGCTCCTCACTACTAGAGTTGAGGATGCTAACAATTACCAGGTCCTGAAAAATGCACTGGTTGATGGGTTTGGCTTAACCACTGAGCAGTACAGGTTGCTGTTCAGAGACACCCAGAAAACTCAGTCTCAGGACTGGTCTGACTTTGTTGATTGTGCCACTAAGGCTTTGGAAGGCTGGCTACTGGGTAGCAAGGTTACTGACTTCACAGGATTGTATAATCTTATTATGAGAGAGCAAGTCTTAAATAATTGTCAGAACCAGTTATTACACCAGCACCTGGTAGACTCTGATCTGACCTCTCCCCAAGAATTGGGTAAGAAGGCAGACAAATGGGTCAGAACCAGGATTAGGCCCAAGAACCAAGGTGGTGACCAGAAAAAGGAATCAACCAAGCCTCAAGAGAAGGGTGGGAATAAATCTCCAGATCAAACCACATCAGGGCCCCAAAAATCCTCTGAGGGGGGTGGGTCCCAGAATCCTTCTAATAACCAGAAGAAACCTTATTGTTATCCCTGTAAACAGGTGGGTCATTTGAAAACTGACAGCAGTTGCCCAAAGAACAACAATAAGGAGAACATACCCCCAAGTAACATTCCCAAACCTCCTGTTACTACTAGTAGTAATCCCCCAGGTGGTGGGAGTGCCCCCAAGAATTTGGGTGCATTTACTTTGGGAGTTCCTGGGGACTCTGGCCTAACCAGGTCCCCAAACTTAGATACTCTTGTCTGTGAGACTGGCATGGGGTTTGCCAACTTCACAACGTGTCCCAACACTTTGGGCAAGTACAGACAGGAGCCCCTCATCAATGGTATAAAAGTTGAGGCCTATAGAGATACAGGGGCTAGCATCACTATGGTGACTGAGAGTCTAGTCCCCTCAAGGCAACTTTTACCTGGTGCCACATACCAGGTGACCAATATTGATGGAGTACAGAGAGATCATCCCATGGCAGTGGTCAATCTCAGCTGGGGAGGTGTCACTGGCCACAAGAGAGTGGCAGTGTCACCAAACTTGCCTGTAGATTGCCTACTAGGGAATGATTTAGAGCTCTCAGCCTGGGCTGAAGTAGAGCAAGAAACCCATTCTAAAATGGTAAACTTCCATGGTAAGGTTAGTGGGGCAGTGATAGCCACAGCCCCAGTCCAAGATGTCCTCCCTGAACAGGTCAGGAGGGCTGTGCCAGTCACAGCCCAATCTCAGACAACTTCCTTCCCAGAACAGGTTGTAAAGGCTGTGATGGTCACAGCCCACACCCAAACTGAGCCCCCTCCTGAAAAGGTTGGGAGAGTTGTGATGGCCACAGCTCAAACTCAGACAGATGATAGTGTTGTGAAGCCTGAAACTATGGATCACTCCACTCAGACAGAGAGCATTGAGGAGGAAGAGAAATCTCCCTCCCCCCAGACTTTAGGAAAGGGTCAGCCTCCTCAGGGAACTGATCTGACCCCTTGTGAAGAAACTGCCACAGAGGTAGTCAGGCCTAGCCTGGCAGAACCCCTGATGTCAGTGGACCCTTCCAAGGTGGGACCCAGTCTGGAGCAGGTAACCTGCCCCTCTCTACCCTGCCTCAGTCAGCCCAGGGCTGTAGAGGTCAGGGAGGCCAGTGGTGGGCCCCAAAGGGCCCCCTGTCCAAAAGAAATTCCCAATCAGCAGATTAAGGGCACTGAAGCTAGTAATCCTAGCCAGGTGAAAATAAAACAAACTCCTGAGGGATCCCCCTTAAAATTAGTTAGGGACCTCCCACAGATGGACACTGTTGGGCACAGCCAAACCTGGGACCTGAGGGCCCCAAACCTGACCTGTCCCTCCAGTAAGCCAAACAGAGGGACTCAGCCTCCAGCTTTAGGTAGCCAGAGGTTGACCCTGAGAGCTCAACACAACTCAGTCTTGGAAAGAAAGGCCTCTATGGTGGATAATGATTGGAGGAAGCTGAGCCCAAAATTAGTGGAGCCTCACTTCAGTACTCCATCTCAGCACCAACCTTTTACTTTGCCAAAACGCACCACAGGTAGAGATTCCCTATGGTGGAGACCCTCAGACACCCTTAGGGTGAGGGATTGCTTAGTGGACCATGAGATAGGGGGTAACCATGCCAGTGCTGGTACTTCCTTATATGGCCACTTAGGCAATATAGGCTTACCTGTCAAGGATAGCCTTATCTCCTTTTGTTTGGGGGGGGGGGGGTATGTAGGAAGGTAGATCCCTGTCTATGGTTGCCCCCAACTTTTTGCCTGGTGTTTTGCTGGTTTTCTGACTTAGTTGACCTGGGGCCCTGCTATTCAGGACCCCAGGCCTACTGCTCTCTCTGTAAAATGGATTCCATGTACCTTAGGTACATATCTAATTGGATACTGAGTCACCCTATCAGTCCCTGTACAGTGTACCTTAGGTGCCCAGGGCATAGGTGTACCCAGGGCCTACCAGGGGCTGCAGCATGTATTATGCCACCCCTGGCTGGCCATCCAAATCTGACACAACTGGCTGCACGACAGCTGGGGCAAGGTGGTGTAATCACCCTTTGCTTTAGATATAGTATTCCTATATCTAAACCTAAATGGGCACACAGATCTCCTATCAGTCACTCCTATGGCAGGCCTTAACAATCCTGAAGGCAGAGTGCTTGGAATCGTGTGAGATAGTGCTCTGGCATGAGCTGAGCCTGTCTGCGGCTTTCGGGATCCATCCCTTAGCCGTTTCCATGATATCGCATACCATATACTCTTAAGTGCCTTATAATCCTCGCGGTTATATGCCAACTCTGGTATCGCTTTATCAAAACATGTCGAGTAAGGTGTCATACGAATTGGAATACTAACCCCTCGCCAATTCTGGCGACGGGGTTAGCATTCCACCCTTCTAGAGGGACACGACATGTATGTAACCTGTAACCCCGGTTAAAGTCAGACAGAGCCTTAGCTCCGCAAAATGGATGCTGCCACCGAGACACAAGTCTGCCCTCCTGCTGCTGGGAGTCCTCCCAGCCCAGGAGGCAAGGACAAAGGGTTTCCTGCCAGGGGCGGTGCCAGCACCGTCCCAGACAGGATTTTGTGTATCCTAGGTAGGCAGGGCTTTAGAGGAAGGTGACTGCAAGTGGCACCCCGGTGCTCACTGTGCATAGGCCGGCTGGAACCAGTTCCAGGGGCACTCCAGCCCCTGATCTGGGGAAAGCCCGCCAAAGGAGAGGGGTGTAACCACCCCCCTCCTAGTCCCACCCATAGGGCAGGACTTAGTCGCGTGCCAGCCCCTTTTTGCAGGATAAAGGTAGGAACTGGCCCCCTTCCAAATCAGATCATCTTTGAATCCTGAAACTACTTTCCACGAAAGGAACTCAAGACTTCTTCCCAAGATTCTCCCTTGTGACTAAGGAGTAGTCACCCTGCAGCAGCAGGCACCAACCAAGTATCGCGGTTTGTTGCCAGTCTCTCCTTCGGATCAAGACTGCTCCAGCACGACGAGAACCGGCTTCCCTGGCACCTCTGACCTCAACCTACATCATCAGCCCAGCTGTGATCCGTGGGTGCGACGAGACCTCGAGGGACCGGCCATCTTCAGAACTGCATGACGCTTGTCCAGCACGACTCCCGAGTGACCCTCGACAGAGTGCTTTGGGGTAAGAGAAGCCCCGACCCTGAGCAGCTCCAGCACCGAAGTTCAGCCCCCCTGCATCCACGAGATCTGCTTGGGGCCCTTCTGCTCTTTGCTGCCAACCGCGTTGTCCAGGTCGCTTGCCTGTTGGCTAGTGGCCCCCTCACGACGCTCCACGACGACAAACACTGCTGGTCTGGTTGCTCCAGACTAGCCCTTGCTCCCCTCCAAAAGAGGAGCACCCTGGACCCTCCTGGTCCACTCAAGACGCCATTTTAGGTCCACCGCGTGGGCCTTGCATTTGCCAAGACTTGTTGCCCAATCCTGGGTCCAGCGACGTCGACAGCAAGAACCTTTGTGGGACAGCTCGCACCTCCATCCTGGTCGCCGACAACGCCTCCTGGTCCGAGAGACTGCAGAGCCCAGCAGCGCCCACTCACCTGGCTGAGGTGACTTCGTCCGGTGCCATCCTGGTGCCCACTCAAATCACTGGCTAGTGATTCAGAACTTGGTCCCCTCTGCTTACAGGTTTCTTCTTCCCTGATCCAGGCTTGGATCACCACGAACTTCTTCACTGGTTGCCTGCCAGCAACTTCTTTCTTCAGGCTCCTGGATCTTCAACGAGGGTTTCCGACGCAACTTGAACCCTATGCAGCCGCAGCCCCTGGGCTAGGTAAACTGATTACTCCGGTGCTCCAGCATAGTCCAACACCCTAAGTGTTCGGATCCACCCTTGTTTTCGACCCACCTAGTCGGTTTCGCCCGAGAACAGTAACTTTGTGAAGTGCTAGTATCCATAGACTTGTTCCCGCATTACGCGTGAGAGTTCCCACTCTGCACACGGCGTCCCTAGGCCTCCTGCTTCTAATCTAAGGGTTCAGCATTGTAGGCCTAGCGTTTCTACAGTCTCAAAGTATTACTTACCTGCTAGTAACTTCGCATTCCACTTCTTGTGTATATGGTTTTTCGTGCCCCTCGGGCATTTGTGTAAATTGTGCGACTTTCAGTAATTCTTTAAGAGTTTTGTTGTGTGCTTAGCTCCCTGTCTCATAAAGAGCCAGGGTAGTCTTGTTATAAATAAATACACTTTATTTTTGATAACAACTTGTGTGGTGTCCTTTCACTTGGTGTTCAAGGGGTATATGTGATGGTAAAACAGCTGGCTTAACACGCCCTCTAGAGTCTTAGCCTTAGACTGCTCGTATCCATGCTACTAGGATAGCTGGTCTATAAGGTTGACTTACAACCAATCATCAATAAGGGTTGTTTGGACTGATACAGAGTGCTCACTAGAATAGTGAACAGTATATATCAGGCCAACTTCTCACAGGGGGCGCCGAGCTCCAGCGGGTACCGTCTGGCACTGTACACAGGCAGTGAGCACCTGGCCTGAGAGTGCCTGACTGGGTCCAGAGTGTGTGGGGGGGCACTTTGCAGGAGGGCCCCCTCAAGTTATGTTACGCCACTCTATTCGTACGTGTGGGAGCTGATTTTAGTGAGGTTGCATGCTGCTGATTTCCCCTGGTGATGAGTAAATGTCAGAAGTACCTATATGAAAATATATACCAGTAGCACATATGGGAGAGCATGCCACATAATTCCACTGCACAAATCTACTCCACACCACACAATTCCATCCCACACGATTCCACAACTAACAATTCCAATCCAACCCACATAATTCCACTCCACGCCACATACGTCCACTCCAAACCAAAACACACGGGTAAAAGATAGTTATTTTCAAAGCCAATAGCGCTAACTCTTTCAAATGCTAGACCTATTGGCATTGCCAATGCTTGTTACTGGTGTTCTTTATAATGGAGGAGAATTCTACATGTGAAGTTCCCATACCCTCACGCCCCCGATCTCCACCAACCACACAGTATTTCAGAGGAATTCTTCATCTTTACTCTGTACCTCAAAGGCCTAACTTTCTCTGGAACTAAATTATGGGATCGATCTCTCACATCGCACAGTATTCTGAGGACACTCCTAAGAGCACTTGGATAGTTATTTACCCCGATGGCACTGTATTTTGGTTGGCATTATTTCACCTGGCACAGTACAAACGGCCCTCCTCTCTCTTGGTTCAAAAAACGTAACTTTAATTTCCTGGTATTCGAATCCAGTTTTTATTCGTCAGTAGTGAAAGACTCCCGTAGAAGTGTCAGTCCGATTCTTCCTTGTTCCATTCCAGCAGCTTCCTTTTCAGCTATTGACTCCCTACTCACCTCTGACCCTCCGCCGGCTGCGACTTCGACCCCTCCAGGGGCGGCCTTAGGCATGTGCAAGCTGTGCACCTGCACAGGGCCACCAAACCCCAGGGGCCGCCACGCCAATATATATCCTTAATATAATAATCCTCTACGGATGGATACATATTTGCGTGGCGGCCCCTGGCAGGGATTTGGTTCCACTTCCAAACACCCTGACCCTCCCCTCTTCACTGGCCTCCGCGCTCCGCCCCGCCCAGACCCCCTCTTCCGGGGCCCCCTACCTACGCTCCCTGCCCAGGACCGCCAAGAGCCGCCCCTGACCCCTCTGATTGATCTTTCTGCTCCTTAGGCCAGTTGCTAGAGGGTGTAGTGCCTGTGAGAATATTTCCGCTATTTAAAATTCTGCAGCCGCCGCACTATAGAGTGGCTAAGCGAGGTGGTAGCCTGGACACTGATAACACCCTAACCCGTAGCGATAGTTCCAGTAAAGCCAGATTGTCGAACAAACATTTTGGCTCACGACAATCGCAAGCTACCCGCAGGTTTGATTAGATTTTTCTTCTGGAGCCAGTTTAAGAAAAATATGCCACGCCTGTGTATGTGTTACTGTAAACGCCGGACGTGAAAACGCTTAAAAGTATTGTCATTGGCAAAGTCACAAAAGTGCACAAACGCGCCATTGTAACAAAGCAAAAGGCGGGCAGGGGAAGGGAAGAATCAACGGCAAGTATGGAGAACCACAAGGACGAGACATAGCTGCCATGGTTTCAGATTGCTTAGGTGGGACATTTTCATAATTTCAGTGTAATTAAGAGTGTCATTCAATGTCTAATGAAGAACACTTTCTCTCAAGTAAAAATTCAAGCAATGAAAACATGGGACGCATATAAATAACTGAAATGACAAACATTTGAGTAACAAGAAACTAAGCGCCAGCCTCTGGCCTCCCCTCACATCTTCCCAGCTTGATTATGATTCTACAGACAAGTCATAAATAATAATGCCTGTGCGCATTTTAATTGGCTGATGCACACTTAAAAAAAAAAAACCTTCAAATTTAACAAGAAAATGTGTACATAAATAAATGAGTCAAGTTGAAACACATGGATGGCATGCATGAGGCCAGGGCTTTGAGTGGGATGAAAAAACTGTGGGGGGGTGTTCATAAAGCGACGTGGCCAATGTCATTAAGGGCATGGCTTAAAACACGTGAGCTAAAAATCTGTGGTTAGCATGTGTGCCGCCCAACCTGTATTTTGCGGTTTCGGTCATTGCATCCAGATATATGATACAACAAGTAACATCATTCCTACAAGTCAGGACTATTGACTTTGCAAATGGTTGTTAGTTGCATAAGATAAATAAGCAGCAACTATGGCTTGTATATAATATTGAAAAGCTTCTACTTACAGCCCTGGTGACACCACCACGATGTTGCTGCTCCTTAGTTTCAAAAAGAGAAGGTAAATTCAGAGAGAAAAGGACTCATTATAGGATTTCCCTTCCCCTACAACGCTCAGATGGCATGACGTCATGCTGTAACTTCTCCACTAGTGAGAAGTGAGCAGTGTGAGCAACGCACATCGATGTGCCTGCTGTAACTACAGTCCGGAAAAAATGGACCGCTTGTGCCAGGGACCCGCTCCGGCGTTGGTCACGGGATTCATTCACACTGTGAGCTCATTGCAATGCGTTTGACGTCAGACCATATTAGTAAATGTGTCTATCTCGATGCCATGCCTCAGCACGGTGACTGAACATAGTAGCAAGCAGCTTGATTAGCTGAGTCAGCCACCAAGTCCTCCGGGCGGGGCGAACTGGGTGCTGGCTGCCACTCGACTCTGCAAATGAATAGTGTGTTATTATAATTATGAGCTAGCGCTCTTTGGCAGCTTGACAGGCACAGCTGAAGAGGTGCTATATGCGTGACTTTGCATTTCAGTACAGTGATGCGGACCACCACTCTGGAAGAGGTGTGGCGCCGCGGCCAGGGCGACTGACGCTGGAATCTGGGGACCACGGTTCGATCCCCGGCTCCGGCGGCAGGTCAGCCCAGCACCATGTGACTCTGGGCAATAGCTCGCTTAATCTTCCCGACGGCCCCCCAGCGCCTAGAGACCCTTACGGGTGATTGTGCGCTTTACAAATGTGGACTTTACTTTACTCTGAAATGCGTTAGTCTAACGCCTGATGCATTGTCTTTGTTAGGGCTAACGAGATGGAGGAAACGGGAGGGGGCAGAGAACCATTTGGGTGAGACAGGGCGATGCAGGTGTCGGTACACACAGGAGAGTCGGCAACATCAAGAGCAGGGGTGCACACATACACACTGTGTGAGAGTGACACGAGCGGGGGCAGAGAACTATACAAGGGAGATAGCTGGATAACAAACGCACACACACCCTGTCTTAGAGGCTGTCACGAAAAAGGAAAAAGTAGTTCACAGAAAAGCAGGCACTCCGGAGAAAAGAGGGAGTCAATCAGAGAGACAATAAAGAGACTATTCTCCACGTCTGGAACAAACACAAGCTGTAATGAGGAGCCTCAACTCCACAGACCCCCAGCTAAATTGCAGACTTTTGAAGTTTTTACAATCACATGATAAAGTAATCAAGCAGAATTCCAAGGAGCTTTTATCCGTATAAGGGACTATGAGCAAAAGACATTAATATAACATAAACTTAAGTATGGGACTCTGACATTCGGATCCTCTGATACTCATAAATAAAACTAGTATTTAATTTTATACTGATGCACATGCCACTTTACAATAATCAAGATGATTATGAATGGTTAAGAATTTGAAGGAAATATGCTTCAAAGAAGAAAACTTTATTATCCAGTATTCTTGCAATATTAACTAGTGCATTTTAGAAAACTGATTTTTTTTTAAAGAATTTAATTTTAAACCTGTTTTATTAATCTATATTAATTATAATAAAATGTGCAGGAATCATTTACAAAGGCGATGTATCTTAAAACAAACACATTTATTTTGTATTAATTGTAAAATATTGTGACGGTTTTTATTAACTTATAACAATAAAATAAATAATACAGTTTAGTGCTCTTCCTAGATTAAGGATGCATTTGAGAACCCTCCGTCTTTCGTTTTCATTGTTCCAGTTTAGGTTGTTGTCGGGTGCTGCAGATTCATAAAATATGTAAACCGAGAGCAGCAAAATTAATTACTCCCAATCTTCTAAAGCATCATGTAGTGCGACCTGGTATACGCTATTCTTTCTTCATCTTTTCTTCAAGGCTAGAATGCTTTAACAGAGATTTGCAATTGTTATGGGCATGGCAACATTAACTTTTGCATATTTAAGTATTATTTAAACAGAATGAATGTTATTTCTACATTTTTTTGCATTATTAAATTCAACTTGAGATTCTATACCATTTAAGTTATCCTCTCAAAGCTTGCAGTTAAGGCTAATGTGTTGGTTGGTCAAAGGATTCTGCATCTGCTGTAAAGAGTATTTGTTGGAGAGAGGGTACAGCCTTCTTTTGGCCATCTCAAACCTCATGCTTTTAAACAGCCCATTTATTAATTTTTATGTAACAGGAACGGGAAGATATAGAAGGCTAACTCCAATTCAGAGAGGAAGGTACCACCTCCTTAATGTGCACTGTCTCCTAGTTGCCGCCACAATCCTGGTTTTGAAGCTCCAGACGTTTCTTTTAAAATCATTTTTTGTGTCTAATCACTGACATATCTAATTCTATTATCCTTGTCCTGTACACGGGTGATGCTGCAAACTTTGTCTGATGTTTCCAGTGTGTCTTTGCTGATATATTTGACTTGGGTTCCTAGAGTTTTAACTGCACATCCAGCTAAGTCTTTTGTGAAAATATTTGTCTCCATGAAGTAGGTCCTACGCACTTTCTAGGCCTGAGATTCAGGATAGCCTCCAATTACCGTGAAGCACACCATGATTCTAAACTAAGCGTATGTGCATTCAGTGTCTAGGCTGAAATTCTGCTTTTCCTGTGGTTCTATGTTGAACACTCATGATCTTTAGAAATCACACTCCTCCGAGTCGCCGTTGTCTGAGAACCACGCATTTCGGGTGATACAAATGCATTTGATATCTTCCCCCGTATTCTTTTGGGAGCAGTGTCTATGATCCAGCCTCTGAGTGTCATCTTGCAAATATCACCATGTATTAGTTGAAGTGTGCTGCTGTTCGAAGAGGATAGGAAGCACATAATTTGAAGCAGAGATCTTCTTGCCTGCAACAGATTTTGGGATCCCTGTTTTTACCATGGGCCTGACTGATCATCACAAAAATCATCTGATACATCCGAGTATCATAGAACAGTAGATCACAGTGATTTTGCTGCCCATAATGTTTTTATATGACCTCTGAATGGAACTATAAAAAGAACAGTGTGACTCCTGCGATTGCTTTCCTCCATATGTCAGTTTCCCAAAGATTGCAGACTGCCCCTCATCTTCCTTGATGTCTGCTTTATCCCCTTTTACTGTTTGAATTTTCTGTCTATATTGCTCATAAGGTCTTCTGTGAAGACAATCCAGATAATTAGCAGATTTGGCTCACACACTCTGCAAAAAACAACTTTTCACCCCTTTGCTAGCTGTCTCTCAGCCTGGGTGACTTAAACTCCACCTCACAACAAAGAATGAGCAGCTGCGACCAGATGTTCAAGATTGGGGTGGAAGGCACACGTAATCGGAAATGGTAGAGCAGTAACTCGGGAAGAGGTTGTCCATTCGTCTGCTTTGCTAGAAACCACCCTAGATGAGATTTGCTTGGGCAGAGGGAGAGCATTTTGCTTTCTGTATTGCTTAACATAATCCAGCAGCCTCTTTAACCTCTTCCCTTCTACTTGCAGCTGCAAAATTTATTGTCAGAATTAACTCAGTTTCCTCTGCCATCCTTCTTTTTTTTTTTTTTTAACAGAATGTATTGCCTTTTACATAAGTCATCCATTTCGGCAATGGTGGTACAGTTAATTGCATAGAATTCACATGGACAGTAAATCTTAGTACATATTATGCATATACTAATTCGAATACAAACCGTATTATTCCTGGCGTCCTCCGTGTCTCCTTTTGTGTAGGAGTAGTCTGCGATGCAATTCCCAATGCACCCCCCCCAACAAGTTAACTAACATTCAGCCCCCCCCCCCCTCCCGCCCTGCACTGCTGCCTCCGAACCTCATCTAGGGATCTCAATAGTTCACTTCTCCTGTATCTGGCAGTGTGTGTTTGCTTACCCTGTCGCCCCCTTCCCAGGTCTAATCCCAGGGCTAATCCCAGGGCTAAGGGTATTAGGAGGCCCCATCTCTCGGGTTCTGCTCTATGACCCCATCCTGACCTTACCTCTGGGAATTCTCCTGTTGTGATAGTCCCTCGGGGGGGGGGGGTGGCCACAGAATCTCGACCTTCACTCCTTAATTCTTGCATCAGGACCTCCCATGCCTGAGCCCTTTCCATTTTGCCTATCCCTTGCCTCACGTTCCGAAGTAAAACCCTGCAAGTTTGAAGGCGATATCTTGGAACCTGTCTGTGTTCTTAGTTTTGGCGGTGTGGGGGAACAAGCTGAGCAGGACATGTGCCGGTGTGCATTGGATTACCCTCTCTATTATCCTAGCTGTCTACCAAGTCACTTCCTGCAAGTAGTGCGTCAAGGATTGGCAGCTCCATACCATGTGAATGAACGTCACCCCATGCACATTACATCTCGAGCATGCTCGGTGAAGTATATAAAAGCTGATCAGACTGAAACGTGCGTTTGGGGATACTTTAGTTATACGTATCAGTATGTTCTCCTAGTCCTTGTCCTCCAGTGGTCTGTCAATATCATTGATCTCTCGATTGGTCCAGTCTCACCCTATGGCCCTGTAGAGACATGCAACAGCTTTTATAGTCTCCCTGGCTAGGCTTATGTATTCACAGGTGGCATGACGGGGCGGTTCAGTCGTGCCCGCACCCCAATGTCGCCTCATAGCCCCATAACCGCTCTGTGGAGTTGGAAGTGTCCTTGTGGTATGTCCCATGCATTGCTGAATTCCTCGAAGGAGAGTAATTCTCCGTCCTGGTACAGGTCTCCCATCTTCGTGGCTTCGGCCTGTGTCCAGTCGTCTTTCCCCCTCCAACCACCAGACTGTATGTTTGTGTGTACGTTTGTCTATTTTTATCCTACAGGTACAATGATGCCTTATCTTCCTGAAGAATCAGGTTAATATACTTTTATTCTTCACACGTTTTTCACGTTTTCACCCCCATTGGTCCTGACGGAAGCCTATTGATCTTCTGACTACCCAAGGCTGAAACATGTTGACCTTTTTAATTCTCATATGAAGTGCGCTCGAATTCCTAATTAATTCTAAGGCTGCACGTATAATCTTAACAATTGTCCGAATCCAGAATTATTAAAATTCCCTCTCTGGCTGTCCGGACTTTTTTAGAATCACCACCCACCTCACCACTGTTCTATGATCACTACTGCCTTAAACCTAAGGTAAAACCTCCTGGTGGAGGGTGCACACACAAGAAACGACCCAATGATTACGCACGCATGTGTAAATAAAAGCGGGGACACAGTATATACCGCTGAGAGACACTTCCAACATACACGTGTATGAGGGTCATTTTTTTGGGAGATACCAACTACCGACCTGCAAAACCTTGGTTTAAGCGGGACTAGTGATCCTTTCCCCTTCTTGATTATGAGAGAGTAATTTATAACTAGGGTCAGGGAAAATGGCAGTGTAAAATTGGCCAAAGTTTGTGCAGAGTTCGTTCTGAAGAGGACTGTTTTGCTATAGTCAAGAGACCTGAACTAAATAAATAAGCTTCTATGCAGAACATTATTACTCAATGGCATTCGAGATTTATGAACTGGTAGTGGCAGAGATGAATGGGATCAATCAAGCAGAAGGGACAGAAGGCATGGAACCTTTTCAGAGAAATACATAATGTTCACTGCTGTGAACTGGCATTCAAGGCAGACAACTGAAAACCTATGTCCTCTTGTGGAGTGCCTCACGAAAAAGAAAGTGTTCCCCAGAAAGCGAGCACTCATGGAAGAAAACAAGGAGCCAGTCAGAGGGTGGTAAACAGGCTATGCAGCACAGGTGGGCCAAATACATGCTGGACAGCCTAAAACAACAATTAAAGCCAGTAAACAAAAAGCAAGTACATGTGAGTTACAAAACATAAAGCCAGTGGTAAGATCTGGGCAAGATGCATTCCTAGGAAAGCTTTCAACATGTCCCCAATATTTCTTTGCAACCAGACACCTGCTCTGTCTGGTAGGCTTCGACCCAAAAAATGTGTTTTGGCTGAGGAAGGAACAATTCATTCAGTACACTGCCTCCCTCTTTCAGATGAAGACTTGAAAAGTGTTTCATGTACTCAAACTCATACATAAAATATTAAAAAAGTCTCACTAAATCAAGCTAATTTTGGTTTCTCACCAGCTCACGCAAACCATTTTAAAACTTAACATTGTGCACGAGCTTTACTGTCCACACACAACCAAACAGCAACATTAACAAGGTGCACTATCAAATGATGGTTCTTCCAGTTCAATTGATGGCCTTCCCAAACCAGCATGAGAATGAGTTCAGGTAAATAGTACGTTATTCCTACGCATATGCTACACAAATGCAAGTAGCACAATATTAGTCCCAGCTTGAGTTTTCCTCTTGGAGATCCCACTTTACCCCTGAAGAGAAGACAAAACTCCGATGAGTCGTTGTGCTTCGAAGTGCACCAGTTCAGTCTCAGTGTATCCACTTGACTCACCTGTTTGATCCTTGCTAGTTAATGTACCTCGGCTCCCTTGTGTGGTAGAAACTGAAGCATCTCAAAAACCTGTAAAAGTACATAGGCATTTGCAACTGTATAAAAATACCAACATGAGAAATGCGTATTGTGGTGAATTCATTCTTACACTCTAGATCGCCTCAGTCTCATTTTTCTGTGCCCCCTACAGTCTCTTTTGCATTTACTACCGGCACATGTATTCAATTATATAAACCAGGCGTAGAATGTGGCTTTGATAACAAAGTTCGCTGTTTTGGCTTAAAAAAGAAAAATGGGTATATCCAGGGTATGGATTTATCCACATCAGTTAAGACTACAGTGAGAAAGAGTGGAAGGGCTGGTTAATTCATGATTGGTTGCAGAACATCCACGTCATTGTTCTAATCGGAAGAATTTGTTCAAAAACAATTCACTTATGTAAACCGAATAATATCCTCAAAAGTAATTTGCTTGTGTTTGTTCCTATCATCATCATCATTAAAGCATGGTTTCCTTGCACAAATATTTGAATAGCTGGTTCTTGTTGTGACTAAACAAACAGTTCAGTAATTTACAGGATGGTTTTTGACGTCTGTACTTTTTCTGCAGAATTCATGTCCATGTGATGCCTGCCCTGCTTATGTTCTCCTGTGTATCTCAGAGTTCGAGGATAGGTTAGTTTATTCTTGATCCAGACATATTCAGGTTTGTACTGGGCTGATGTCGAGGAAGCCATGTTAATCTGAACTAGGGCATCTCCCTCTTCCTGGTTTCATTTTTAGGTCTGGCTAGAAACTGCTTTAGATGGTTCCGAACTCATGTGATCACCAAAAAGAGCTTTTAAAGGCGAGGGACTGGGAGAGGAACTTTAGTTCTGCCCCTGTGCTTTTTTCTTCTCTACAAGCCTTTGATAAGTCAGCATTTTTATTTGTCCACCTACGAAGTAGTACCATTGCTAATACCTAATAGAGACAATGTTAAGGTAAAATCACAGATAGTAACGAATTTAGCAAGAAAGGTGTGGTATGATATAACCCTATGACAAATATATTGGTAAGCGGTTTTACATTATGAATGCTGGGACAAATGCATTAGAAATGGATCTTACATTGTGATCTCTTTCAAACACAATGGGAATGGATTTTACTTCATGAAGACCAGTAAAAATTCCATAAGTAGGGGCTTTACATTGTTTCATATTAATTGACCTTCTTACGCACATCTCTTCTTCAGGAATGGATGGGGTAGAGCCTTCTGGTTTTCATTGTGTACCGTTAAAATGCTATGTGTAGTGTTTAGTTTTGCATGAATTAAAGTACATTTTAGGTCTAGCTAGAGATGGGTTTAGATGTCTGCCAGAGCTCATGTAATCACCATTGTATTGAGAGAGGGGTGGTTTAGTTTTGTATGAATTAAAGTACATTTTAGGTCTAGTTAGAGATGGGTTTAGATGTCTGCCGGAGCTCATGTAATCACCATTGTATTGAGAGAGGGGTGGTTGTGGCTATGCTGATGTTGATCTTCACAACTGACGCATCATTGTTTATTAATTTGTGTTATTCGGCTTCTTAAGTAGTTACATTGCAGTGCATAGTCTTTTAATTGCCCATGAACTGTCATTAAGTTTAATTGACTTAATATGTACTTCCCTAGAAGAAAGCAACTGTGTTGTTTATTGCAAATTGCTGCTGCTGTCTACATGTAAAAACAGTATTTTATGTCATGTGAGCAAGCAACGGCATGCCAGCTCTATATAGCATTACTTGAGATTCCCTGCATTAAAGGTGGTTGCTGCGTTTAAATATTATGACATGATGGTGTCATTTAGTTTCACGGATCACACATCATCTAAACTGTGGATGGCAGGTGAACCCCATTGGTTCGTGCTTTTAGTGCCCTCATTTAAGATGGCAGTCCCATCAACATAATGCTACAGCTTAGGTGAGACTATTACTCTGACAATCCTTGTACGCCCATCTGACGAACTTGTGAGAGAATTATGACATTGTGGCGCCCTTCATAAAGAGGAATGATAGGTTGGTTTTCATTCGAGAGAGCCTGGGCAGGGCAGTCACATACTTGTATCTTTCCAAACTGAAAGAAGGAGCCCATTCTGAGATTAGGTAGCCTTGAATTCAGGAACACTGTGAGCAAGAAACTGACAGGCAGCCATCATTCTTCAAAGCTATCCTGTCCATTTTCTCTGAAATCACAGATTGGGTCAAACGTGAATCTCTTGTACTGAAACAATGTGAAACCCTTCCCCCTACCCCTCCAGGCCCGTCCTTTTCTTTTTAAGATCTTTATTTTATTAACAAAGGCCCCCAGGGAAAATAAACCCCCCTTTCATGTAATTGGTGAAGTCCGAGGGAGGTAATGACCACTCACTAAACTGCCAATTACTTTTGAGGAAGGTCATCTTTGATAACTCTGTTTGGGTCAGCATCATGTTTTATTTATTTTTTATTCAACTCCGGTGATTATATTTAAACAGGAAACGTTGTTCTTCTATTACATTGCAACATTTTAAAAAAGTTCAGTGATCAACGTTCTTAACTTGTGTGTTGTAAAATAATTCCACAATGTAAATTTCTTCATAGTTCTATGTGAGTGACTTAGGTTTTTAGGTCGAGCATTCAATACCTCTTGTATATACTTTAGTATATACTTATTATTATATACTTATACGTGTATGTACTTTTGGGCTCTGGAGATCACCCCTAGGACTTGTCTGCTTCCCAGTTTAGGGACTTTTTTTCTGTTCAACTGTCTCTATTTAATAGTCTTGCTAGATAACGACCAGCAGAGGTCAGTAAAATAACAGAATTGCTTTCTGCTGAGGGACTTTCTTTTTTGAATTTTTCTGGCAACTGCCTCTATTTAACTTTCTTGATAGAAAACGACCAGCAGAGGTCAGTAAAACACCAGAATCACTTTAGCATTCCCTAGATTCCAATCCATAGAAATTGTCTTCCACGAGCACCCGTAGACAATAATATTTTTTTCAAATCTTATATTTTCAATGATATGACGACCGAAGGTCTTGGTTTTATACTAAAAACAGAGCTTTGGACTATACCATTTACTGCTGAAAGACAATATTTCTCTCCCTGTGTTCCCATATCTGGCGTGTCAGAGTTTGGTGCTTACTTTCCCTCCATGTTAAAGAACAGTAGATGTTTCAACTCCCAGGCTAATGTGCTGCATAGCTAAATACATATAAGATCCCAAATGCGAGACCGATTGCATTTCTAATGCTTGTTTGACTTGTATTTAGTGTAATGGTTTACAGTACAAGGGTATAGCGCGGAAATATTACAGTAGCATTTTTCATAAGAAAGATAACTAAATCACAGTGAGCCTTCGTAATAAAAATTGAACATTTACTATCCACTTTTTCATTATATTTAAAAAGGAAATCCCAGTTGAAGATAGTGGTTGAATTGGATATTATTATGACTAATCTAAATGTGTGTGAAATGTCTTGTGGCTTGAGGTTGTTGTGGTCAGTTCCTTGTAAGGATCATCTTCACTTTCATTAAACATATCCAAGCCAACTATTATGTTTCTGTAAAGAGTTCTTGAGCCGTCACAACTATCATAACTTGTATAAACTTTCTGGAGGATGTAGTAATACTTGAAATACACCAAACAACCAAGGTGTATGGGAGTAAGCTACCTTTCAATTCTCAGGTGAATTAATGGTTCATTGTCTCCACACCAGTATATCTGTATGTGTTAATGCTTCCCTACTTTAATGGTAAGTGAATAGTGGATACATGCAGGTATTCTGGGATGGATGGCAGTTTGGAAATGCCTGAGAGGTTTTACAGGGAGAGGTTGTGTGGGTGTTTGTTGTGGGGAAAGTGTCTGATATTGGTGTACTAACTTGAGCTATAAGATTTCGATGTGTAGAATTGGGATGGTGTAGATGATGGGGGTAGAGTTGGGTGTTAATCTCTGTGAAAGCGGGTTTGCAGGGTTAGTGCAAAGAGGAAGGCTTATTGGCAGAGAGGAGCGTTGAAAGAGTCTTGTCATGGGCTTTGGGTGGAAAGGAGAAGAGTTTTGTGTAGCAGGAAAGTCTGATAGAGGGTTGAGAAAGACGCATTGGGTAATATTTGGATTTGGCAAAAGATAATGCTAGGATCTAAGAAGGAAAGGGAGAGGGCGTGTGAGATAGTGAGAAGTATGGATAAGTGGTGTGGTAGTGGCATAGAATGGTATATGTGTTTTAGATTGGGGTTTAGTACAGAGCTGTGATATTTTGTTGAAGTGAAGGGCCCTTTGTGTGGATTTAGTGGTAGAAGAGTATGTAGGAATGTTGGTAGAAAAACGGTCAGCATTTGTGACCCTAGGCCTGAACAGGCAAAAAAGGGGAATTCAGACTGAGACGCCCTGAGGGGAAGATTAGTTGGTATAAGCTGGTGGCGAGGGAGGTCACAAGTCCCTCTCTCAGGCTCTTAGACCCCGCTGCCGGCCCAGGTTAGGGGTTGCCTATCAACCACCAGATGAGTGTTTTAGGACGCAGTGCTGGGCGGTGTGATGGTTAAAGGCATGTGAAAGACGTGCAAAATAGAATTATAATAAGGACTAGCTAGCTTAGCCACAAGGGCAGAGGGATGCTCCTGTGTGCCCGTACAATGATCAGGGGGGTTATCAGAGAAGGGCGAGCAATTCATACAACGACATGCACCAGGCAGAGATGTTCTCAAATGTTTGTAAGAATACCAAAAGGGCAAGAATGGGAATTGATTGCACAACCATTAGCCATTTTATTTATTTTATACTGCCTACTGCTGAGCGATTACACCCCATGAAGGAGGAAGGATATGGAAAAGCAATTCAGACTGACAGCATGAGTAACTACCCAAACTTTAAAAGACCCCTGGTGCACCTGATCCTGTTAAGCCAAAGGAAGACAACATTGGAGCAGGAATTCACAACCTGAGCCCGTCTCAAGCCCTCAAAGACTCCCAACTGTGGAACATTACCAGTCATAGCTCAGACCCCAGCTAGAGGACTTCCTTTACATGCAAGAGTGAGAGACAAAGCTCTTAGTAAGTTTCTGCCGTGACAGTGTAACACCAAATTGCATGCCTTTTGTTTACGTGCTGTTCTTAAAACTCCTTATGCACCCAATAATTATATGGATCCCATAGATCTTTGTTCTTTGTAGTTTTCATAACAAGTCATTCTCCTGACCTCCTAGAATTTCCTCCCAGAACAACTTCCACTTTCATTATTAGTAGTGGATGAGATTTCAGCGAGAAAGTGTAGTGAATGGAGACCTACCTTGCTTCCATTATTTTGGTTAGGAGAGCAGACTGGCATTGATTTGGTTGTCCTAGATTTGCTCAATCCTAGCACAGCTCTTCCCTGATTTACCACCAGAGAAAATCCGTTGTAACTCATTGCCTAGGAACTTCTCTTCAGACCTGAGCGGAGACGGAAGACTATCCCAACAAACATGTTGAGACATGGTTTGCTATGAAACCCAGGGAACCTTTGGAAAAGCACCTCCAACTACCAAAATCCCTGCAATACTTTACCAAGAGTCAATTATGTATTCTATATGTTCAAAATACCAACTATCCATTGGGTGCTCTATATGTTTTTCAATATGCCATGCCCTTTTTACAGCATTTTAGTCTCTTAGGTTAAGGACGTAAACTCCATAGTGGTTCATGTGTTATTTTTTGATTTCTTTGACTGCCCCATTTAATATCACAATCTTTCACCATTAGAACTGGGTGTTGGCCTGGCTATTATCTTTAACCCCTTCGCTGCGGAGCGAATTCCCCCGCAGCGCTGGAGGTAGGGGGGGCGCGCGCAGCGGTGCTTGTGACGAGCTCGGCTCGTCACGCTGCACGGTGGCGCTGTGCTCATGACGAGCTGAGCTCGTCTTGAGCACACCTGTTTTTCAGAACGCTCAGCACAGCGGGGGAATTAGCCCCGCGCGTGTCATGACGAGCTGAGCTCGTCATGAGCACAGCGAAACCGTGCCTCATGACGAGCTGAGCTTGTCATGAGCACGGAAAGTGTTAAAGAAACCCTTAACCAACATGCTACCGAGCAGTTAAGCAAGCTTAATACTGAAGTACTTTGCTTTACTATGTCTTTAAATGCCAATACTAGTTTAAGTGGGGGTTTAATCTCCTGCCCTCCAGGTCCAGCAACTATATTCGGAGTAGAGTTCATAGAAGCCATCACTCAGGCTGGTATGATTAATTTATGCTTTACATTTTTAGGAAATTTTAACATCTATTTGTTCCTGCTATCAGTTGGTTGCTGGAGCCCTGTTTCACTGTTGTTCACCCATGGGGCCAGACACGCACTGGAGATTGTTTACTTCCAACTATTTTCTTGCTGATTTATGCTACTAACGAGTTCCTTTGGTTGATCACACCACCTTTATGGTCACTTTACAATTTGAAACTCTCTACAGTTAGAGAGGACCAACGACCCCTTATTTGCCTTTTAAGTGCCATTTTACTAAGGTGTCTTCTGCTTTGACTGGGTTTTTACTACCTTTTTGTCAGCCTTTGTTTACGATCCTCGGGCAAATCCAATAGTGTTAATAGTGGTCTTTTTATTGCATTAGATCTTGTTGCCCCTATTAGGGACATGGTCTTTCACTGTAGGCAACCCTCTGCTAGATGATACACAGCACAGTTGGCAGCGACTAAATGTGCTTGCTAGGGCCTTGAACATGTCTAGTGACAAGATTGTTCTATGCTCAACAAACATATTTATTTAAAAAATTGAGTTTTAAAATGTATGCTAGTCTGAAGCAAAACTCCGTTGCAGGAGCGGTTTACGGTAGTGCAAGAATTTACTAATCTATAATGTGCCTTGTGGGCTTCCCTCCCTCCTTACAGCTGTTTGATTCACTCTCTGGGTTTTTAAGGCTAAGATACAGAAAATATAGGAGTCTTTTTCTGAGTCTTGCTCATATGAATCCATAACAGTAGAGCGCAACCTCTCTGCGCAACTTAGTGCGATCATTGATCAGGGTGGAGTTGCCACCTTTAAACTGCTGGATCTATCCACCACCTTTGATATGGCTTCACACATTTCCCGGGATCCGCTGTGACCCCCCGTCCTGCCTCGGTCCCTGGGGATGCTCCTGTTGTGGTGGTCTCTCAGGGGTAGAAATGTCAGACGCCCGTCCATCCCTCTGCATGTCGCCCATCATCGCCTCCCAAGCCCTGGCTTTCTCCTCGTTGCCTATCTCTCGCCTTGCATTTCTCAATAGGACTGTGCTCTCGCATCCTGCCCATGTTACTAACTCCCGTTTCCACCTGTGCACTTTGGGGTGGCTCGGACTTTTCTAGCTACGAGTGATTTCCCATTTCGCTAGGACAAAGGCGAGGTCTCTGTGGTCCTAGTTTTGGCAGTGTGCGGGAACAAACCCAACAGGGCATGTGTTGGTGTGCATGGGATTACCCTCTCTGTGATTCTAGCTGTCTCCTGTGTCAATTCTTCTTTTTTTTATGTTTGTGTATCTGAGCTCTTTACATAGCACCAGTTGCATTACATGAGGGCACATTCATTTTTTGTTAGGCGCCGGGGAGATTAAATGATTTGGCCAGAATCACAGGATGTTCAGTGTCATTGCCGAGACTTTAACCCAGTTCCCCAGATTCAAGGTCGATCGCCCTAGCCGTTAGGCCAACTCCTCTTCCTGCCAATAATGCGTTAAAGAAGTACAGCTCCACATTATGTGGATGTAAGTCGCTCCTACTTTAGTACATCTCGGGCATCGAGCGTCCTCACTTGCAAAATATCTGTTAATACGTTCTGGGGTTAGATAGGCCCGGTGGAATGTATAAAAGATAATCAGGTTAAAGCGGGCATTTATGGAGACCTTGCCTGCCCGTTCAAGTATTTTCTCCCAGTCCTTGTCTGCCAGTGGGCTGGCGATGTCTCCCTCCCATTGGTTTCTCAACCGGTCCAGTGGTTGTAATGAGTCTTGTCCTATGACCCTATAGAAACATGCGATCGCCTTGATAGTTCCCCCAGCCAGGCTTATATATTCGCAGGTGGGCTGTCGAGTCGGTTCAGTCGTGCCCGTTCTCCAGTGTTGTCTCATGGCCCCCGTAACTGCTCCATAGAGTAGGAAGTGCCCTTGGGGAATACCCCAGTCAACACTAAGTCCTCAAAGGAGAGGAGCTCCCCATCACGGAAAAGATCTCCTCTCCTTGTGGCCCCCGCCTGCACCCAATCATCTATTCTCCACCATTATCCCCCATGGTTTAGGTCTCCCAGCAGCGTCATCACCATTTCTGGCGAATATGGGCGTTTTGTCCTGGTTTTGGCAAGCACTGACTCCAGCACCGTCTGATCACTCTGTGCTCGTTACTACTGACCTGTCGGGGTCGAGCAGTGCCTAATAGTGTACGGAACACATCCATTTTGTCTGGGGTGAAGGGTGGTACTCCCCTGTCCGGGTCAATGCTTTCCGCCACCCACTGTGTGAATCTCTGCAGTTGACCTGCCATATAGTACGCCTCCATATCCGGCAATACTGAGCCCCCTCTTATTGGGGGTTGTTTTAGTGTGCTAAGGGCTACTCGCATCCGGCCCGCCCCCTATATGAACGCCGACAGGCAGGAGTCCAGCTCCCGAAACCAGGTCGCCGTGTTCCACACCGGTACTGTAGTGAAGAAGTACAGCAGCCGAGGGAGAGCCACCATTTTGAGTAGGGAGACACGGCCCATCACGGAGAGAGGAAGCTTGCCCCAGAAGACTATGCTATCCTTAAGTGAGCGCCGCGCCCTATCTATATTCCCTTCTTTCACATCTGCCATGTTGTGGAATATGCGCACTCCCAGATAGCGGAAGCATTGGGGCTCCCATCGCAGATCACCTAGGTCCTCAGGTGGTGGCATGTCTGCGTCTAGGGGGAACAAACTAGACTCCTTCCAATTTACTTGGAGGCCCAAGAGGGCTGGCTTCGACATTCTTAATGTTGTTTTGCAGTCTGAAACAACAAAAGATGATGAGTGAAATTCTTGCAAAAGTATTAGCCGTTCAACAGTTGGTGTTGCATTTCAATCTTGCTGTGTTATAGAATCAGAGCTACACTTCACTGATGAGACTCAACAAGACTGAAACCCACCAAGTTTTTATTTCCATAGATTTCAAATTCTGATGTGGCTTCATCTGCTTTGTCTTGATACTTTTAAGACCTTATAAAACCATTCTTTCCAAAACCACGACCCCACTGGTCCTACTACGGTAGAAATAGGGTTACATTTTTAAAGGCTTAGGAAGACCAATTATTTCAACGTGTCTGTCAATGATGTTACAACAAATATTTTAAGTCTAATTTTCTAAACGGGTTATTTATATGTAGATGAGGTTGGAACATTTTTTATCTGACATAGGGACAGAACCCATACTTTTAATCATTATAGAGATCTCTCTTGTACTCAGGTCATGTTTCAATGAATTAAAAGTGGGACTAGAAACCTCAACCCCTACAAAGATATGCTGATGTAACCTCTAAATTGTGGAAACAGTTGGGATCTTGGAACTGTAATTCGTTTAATCCTTTACTGTTCCCTATGTTCCAACTCTCACTGTGTGCCCTCTGTGAATATTGTCACCTCGAGGGGGACAGGATGAGGGGAGTGGGGAGCAGAGGTGAACTCTAGGCCTCATCATCATGATAGCCCCTATTACTGATATTGTATCCTCTAAAGATTGGCTCCCGAGTATGTTAGACGTTTGACAAGAGGAATTTGATGCTCTATTGCTTATATAGCCGGAGTTTCAGGTATCTGAAAATGTCACCACCCTGCTTTGTGGATTATGCCTATTTTCCCTCTGTGATTACTGTTTATTACATTAATGATCAGAAACTAAATTGGCGTAAACCTTTTTGCCTAAGTTCTCTTCAAAGTAACTTGACCTTGCAGTTTAGTCAGGACTGGTCCTTTTCATATGATTGCCTTTTGTCCGCAGTGGCTTAGAGGTTTGACGAACAATGGATTATTTAACTCCACTATTTTGCCATTTTGGGCCTGTGGTTAAGATATGTGTTTAAATACACATATTATTGCTTGGCAAAATCTCAAATTTGCTTGAATTTAGCACTAATCCTGAATGTTCTCTTTAAAAGAATACTAGGTTGGTGTTTTCTGTGTTTGTAAAAACATAACATATTATCAAAATACCAGGCTATGTTTGACTATTCTTGATCACTTTTATAGTATTTTTTTTAATAAAGTGTCACAGTGCTAACATAAACAATAGGGATGTGAGTAGCCACCATTTCTTCCTTCATAATGTCAAGGTTTCCAACTCATGTCCACTCTCAAGAATAATGTGCTTAATTGGGAGAAAAGTGGCCTAATCATCTTGACAGACCACCTGCCAGCAGCAAGCCAATGTTGAAAGACTTTTCTACAGCAAATGTTATTGCAGCTGTTTGTTTCTCTTATGGTTCTGCCACGTTGAGTAGAAGGAGAGATTGCGAACTCCTTTTGACATAGGACACTTGTCCCAATAGTCAATGTATGAGTTACGCTGCATAACCAAAGTTAAATTATCTATGCGTATAATTAAAAATTGTGGTTTAGCAGTGATGTCATTTCTTATTAGTTGTTTCTCTTTCTGGTTATAGCAGCATAATAATTGTTGTTTGCTCATTGTCCTCTTGATTTCATTTAACATTTCAGAGGCAAGAGCGGCATCTAATGGCTAATTCTTCTAGGGACAGCCAATAGGACACCGCTGTATATTGGGCTTTTGCTTAGGCATTGCCATGTTTAAAGTCATTTTTGGCATATGTGTTTTCAAATTTTCATATAGGATTCTCCATCTAAGATTTTGTTTCAGGTTTTTTTATGGTGCCGCTTATATCTTTGATAAACTTTAAAGACTCTTCCATTGCTTATTCTTTCATTGGTGTGTGTGGTTTTGTGTGATCATGTTAGTTATATCTTTTGAGTTAGTGACAGTTGGAACGTTTTCTTTTTATAGTTCATTAATTTTTAGATTTGTTTTGCATTCGATGATTTGTTAGGCTTACATGATATATTGCCCACAAATGTTTAAGTCTGTCTACTATCTTAATAATATAACTATTGTATTCTTATTAGGTGTCCTTGCCATCTTGTAATTAGTTGGGGTATGAAGTCTTCGAAGAATTTACATTTTTCCTTACAATACTTATTTTTTTCGGTCTGTGATATCGTGGTCTCTATTGAACGTAGCAATGATTGTTACTCTTATTGAAGTTTGGAAGCGATTCCAGATATTCAAATATTTGACCATGGCGTGATATTCTTGTGAAAGTATTGATGGCCAGTGCTAACTTTTTGAGCTGGTCATACTTTATTTACAATTTCTATTAAGATGTGTACTTTGGCGTGACCTAGTATTCATACTCATTTAATTTACTGTGCTTCTAGATTGAAGACGGTAGTGTTTTTGGAGGTTTAAAAATAATGAAAATGTTCTCCTTTCTAGGTTGTGTCTTTGCCATGAATCCACCAATGATACAATTCTGAGCTGTACATGCCTCGGAGGATAAGAATTCTGGCTAGGCATGTCTGTCTTTTCCACAGACGGGTGGAGGTGGTTGTTAGATGTAGACTAGAGACTGGTGCTACAAAAAATAGCCGTAGCATTCTGATTGGATAAGGAGAAGATTCCATTGTTTTTAATTTGTTAATTTAATTTTGAAATATAGAGCATATCCACAGATCGTACTCAACAACAATACTCCGTGTTAAAGGAGGGGAGCCAGGTACAGTGTCGTTCCTCAATATACATGATACATCAGATAGCATTCCAAAACAACAAACATAAAGCACATGTGTGCGTGGCTAACTAGTCAGTTTCCTTTCCTCCCCAGGTATCCTCCAGGTCCCCCTTGGTGCCCTACACCAAGATCAGTGTGGTCCTGCACCCATCACTCCAGATGGCACATTTCCTGTCCACCCTCATCCACCTCAAGAGATCCTCTCCATGTATCTGTGCGTAGTAAGTGTTTCGGTGCGGTGAGCACTACTCTTCTGGTGTCCAACAATCTGTACTTGGTCCCAGCCGCTTCACGTGGGACTGTCATCTAGTGTGCCTCTCCCAACGAAGTGGCGGATCAACCTCTCGTCCTCTAGTGTGCACCCTCCTGTGGACTGCCAGCTCAGCCACGGCCCATTTACTCAGTTCATGATGTGTAGCAAAGGTGCTGCAGGTGATTTCCACTAAGCTAAAATCGATGCCACGTTCTGAAACCTCATTAGTCCTTTTTTCTGGTAATACTCACTATGTCGAATACACCGCAACAGGTCGAGTGGAGAAGTGTGGCTCAATGGTTAGAGCGGCAGACCCTGATGCAGAGGTCTAGCCCGGGACCAGGGTTCAATTCCCCACCTCGGCGGGTCTTGGGCTAAAAAATTCCACGGACCTGATAATTCTTGCCTCGGTGCCAATTCCACTCATGGAGTCCCACTCTGCAACTCTGGGCAATAGCTTGCTTAATCTCCACAACGGCCCCCACAACGCTAAGGATGCCTGGCCTCCACCTTGGGGGTGCCCAGGAGTGGACACCTAACAGGGAAAGCCAGGATGGGTTCCACAGCAGTATTCGTACATGCGCCTTGAGACCCTGGCGGGTGAGTAGTGCGCTATACAAATATCAATTTACATTTTAGGGCCAACAAACTGCCTGTTACCTCTGTAGGAGGAGATCCCATTTAACATATTTACACCCTAGGTGGTGAGGCTGATTGTTGCTTAACACATGTGTGTGATTTGCTGCAGTTCAGTGAAAACTATATAAGTTCTGTGAGAAGCCTCCCAATTAAGTGGTTGTCTTAATTCTGACGTGTGTAATTGCGTCACTCGTGGATCTGTAATGATGGGACACTATGAACCAGGTCAGTGATGACTGAGTTGAGGGTTGCTAAAAGTTGTGGTAAAGACTGTTAGCCATGAGAAGCCTTGCTGGTGTTGCCATCTTGTGTGTTTGTGTGCGCGCGCGCGCATGTGTTTGTCTGTGTACACGTACACTTCTGGGTCAGGTTAAACAAGCATTGAAAATGCAATAGGTCTTGCCTTTGATTAAGTTAAAGCCATTTGCTTTGCTAATAGTATTGTATAGCAAAGCAAATGGCTTTAACTTAATGAAAGGCGAGACCTATTGCATTTTTGATGCTTGTTCACCCACATTTCACCAGAGCGGTGACCGGTGCAACAATCTCCTGGAACTTGTGACTCACTGACATTTATATGGTAGGTTGCAGTCCTATCGGATGTAGGGCTGTCTCCCAGGGCACTGGGTATGTGCTGTGATATCCAGCATATGTTTCAATAAGTCAAATTATGCTCCATGTTTGTTGCGAAATTTCATTTATTCGTTCGATATCTTCTTTTAACTGTTCAAATCACAATAGCTTTTCTTGTGTGTCATCCTGACAAAGCTTTCTTGTTGTGCATCACAAATACATTCTTCTTTCCAATGCATTTCGGCGACATTTTCGCCTTCATCAGGGAAACATTCTAAAATATAAACATACCGTTTATGCCACTTAATATTAAGCAGTGTCCATGGTTCACTTGTGTTAGCAAATATTCTAACATGAGCACCCAATTCAAGTCAATCATCAAAAAACATTGGCCAGTACTAAAATTGGAACAGGAATTCAAGGGCATATTCACCCCTGAATCTTTGTTCGCTTATACCAGGGCTAAAAACATAGGTGAACTCTTAAAGCATCCAAAGGAAGAAACCGTAAAGTCCACATATCGGGGCACCGCACCGTGTCTAAATTGCAATAATTGCAATAATATCATTAGAGGTAACCAGATTACACACCCCATGAAAGGTCATAACATCAATTTAAAAGTTAATGCAACATGTGACACAACAAATATAGTTTACATGTTGAAGTGCCCTTTCGGCTCAATATCTGTTGGAGACACAGAGAGAAAATTGAAAATACGACTAAATAAACGTAAGAGTAACATACGAACAAAGGCCTTAAAATCAACAGTAGCGGTTCATTTTCAAGATGCCAAACATCATATAAGCCAGTTAAGAGCCTGCATCTTGGAGGAAGTCCAGAGAAAAGAAAGAACGGACAATAAGAAAAATCTATTAAAGAGAGAAAACCATTGGATTTATTTTTTTAATTCACTTAAGCCGAATGGCCTTAATGAAAGGGTTTAATTTACTTGTTATTTGTAATATTATTTAATTTTTATTTAAAGTATTTATATAGCGCGACTGACACCTTGCAGGTTTCCTGGCGCTGGAGAATACTCTATAACTGAGGAGACTGAGAGCGAGTAGCAGGCGAATTGAGTTAAGGAAATAGCCAGGTTTTGATGCGTTTCCGAAAGGGGAGGAGTTGTGATATATATATATATATATATATGCAACACATGGACAGAGAAGTGTGACATATCTTGTAACACCTATTTCCATATAGAAATGATGTAGCTAAATGTATGTAGTTCATAGGAGTCTTGTAGCCAAAGGTACATACACAAGTCTATAGCCCGGATAAGTAGCCACACAATAGCGATCTAACTTAATGCATCCACATTACAGGAGCCGTGTAGCCAATGGTACAGAATACAAGTTCACAGTCTGGAAGAGTAGCCACATTAGTTTGTTAACTGCGCACAATACATCAATAAAGTTCGTACAAAGTAAAAAAAGTTAGGTTCCTCGTTTTCAATCTGCGCATGTGCGGGGTGCTCAAGCAACGTAGAGTATAAGCGGAAATAGCCGCGGGAAACTCACATTTCACAAACGCTGAATCGGAGAGGCAGTGAGGAGTGTCCAGAGACAACGCTTGCAGCAAAGGTGAGCTTAGAAACATAGTAGCGCAATAGAAACTCGCACTAAGAAAACCGCATCACAGCGTTTTACACAAAAGGCGGGAGGGAAACATAGCAGTTATCCCATACGGAAACCGCTTTCACATTATACCAGTGAACGTAATGGTGGATACAGGCACTCCCTGTGACGAGTCAAACGTAAAGATAGCATAAGGCACGGCGCGTAGATTATCAACTAAGAAACACCAACGTAGGCATATCCCATTACGAGTCATACGTTAAGAAAACATAAGGCACGGCGAGTAGATCAACCATCTAGAAGCACGGGCATAGCGATTGATCGATAGCAACCGACATTAACAGTATGGTTATAGTGCAGTTTAACAACAAGAAAGGTAGCCATATGGACAGTCAAAGGCATGGCGTGGAGTCAACCCACGAGTAATCACGAGCATAGCCATGAATGAATGAAGCTAGCACCCATAGCGCAGTACATAATCAGAAAGCATAGAATGTAATAAAAGTGAACCATGGACACTGCTTAATATTAAGTGACATAAACGGTATGTTTATATTTTAGAATGTTTCCCTGATTAAGGCGAAAATGTCGCCGAAATGCATTGGAAAGAAGAATGTATTTGTGATGCACAACAAGAAAGCTTCGTCAGGATGACACACAAGAAAAGCAAATGTGATTTGAACAGTTAAAAGAAGATATTGAACGAATAAATGAAATTTCGCAACAAACATTGAGTATAATTTGACTTATTGAAACATATGCTGGATATCACAGCACATACCCAGTGCCCTGGGAGACAGCCCTACATGCGATAGGACTGCAACCTACCATATTTAATGACCACACTCCAGGCGGGGAGTGATTCCTAGGCAGCACGGACGTTATAAAAGTTGGGAAAAGCTGAGGTTGTGTACGCCGAATCCTAGGCTTCACTGACATTTATCACATAAACGTGACGAAGGTGTCCTAATATCGGCTGAACTATTACAGAAGTAGAAAACAGCTTAAGTGACCGACCCCCAGGGAAACGTGTGCCACCTCCAAACCACTATCAAGGGTCCTCGTGCAGAAGAAAGGCACAGATCTGCAAGAAGGGGGGGGTGTATGCGTGAAAATGCTTCATGTGCGCCCTCCAGGAAAGAGGTAAAGAGGGGCATCTTTTTATGGCACTGATCTGGTGGAAGATACTTTGGCTCTGAACATTTATGGACCGACAGGGAGACAAAAAGAGGCATTAAAGCCTTGAGAACTAAGAGGGCGCATCGCCCAGTTGCTGCCCAGAGGCGCATCGCCCAGTTGCTGCCCAGAGGCGCATCGCCCAGTTGCTGCCCAGAGGCGCATCGCCCAGTTGCTGCCCAGAGGCGCATCGCCCAGTTGCTGCCCAGAGGCACATCGCCCAGAGGCACATCGCCCAGAGGCGCATCGCCCAGTTGCTGCCCAGAGGCGCATCGCCCAGTTGCTGCCCAGAGGCGCATCGCCCAGTTGCTGCCCAGAGGCGCATCGCCCAGCGCTGCCCCCAGTGCCGCATCGCCCAGCGCTGCCCCCAGTGCCGCATCGCCCAGCGCTGCCCCCAGTGCCGCATCGCACTTTTTGCCTTACTCTGATGCCTGTGCATTTGTTGATATCAGTGCCTGTATTCTTGTTCTCCTTCGTGAAAATGTGTGCTCCAATTTTATGTGCTTTTGCATACATTTACTATACAATAGCCAAACTACTGGCTATGTCAGTGCTTGTTTTATTCCCTTATATTCGTGTAGGCCTTACTTAATATTCTGGTCATTAAATTGGCACGAAGATAGGGCAGCTTAAAACTCACTGTGTTCTGCTTTTATTAGAAGCTATCATGATTGTTAGCCATCAGCCGAGTTATGCCCTCCTCTTTCTGATTGCTTATTTTCCTTTTAGTTTCCATGTGGTTGTTACAGTGATATATGTAGGTGCTGCCTCGATAAACGACAAAACGGATTCTGAATGCAATCCGCAGACAAGACGTTTACGGATTAATTCAAGCATTTCCATCCATCATGCATGGTGTTAGTGTACATCTCTGCAAATGGCAAAAACCCGTGGCGGCTGGCATGTTCTGAGGGCGATGGGGCACATAATAAAAGGCGCTTACCTTTTCTACGAGCGTGACATCCTCCTAGATCCTTCTCTCTTCAAGATAGATTGGCTCCCAACTCCCAAACCAATCTTGGCGCTGCTCTCATGCGGCTACCTGTGCTCATAAGAGCACTGGAGGCCTTTGCTTTCTCTAACAGCTGGGTTAGAAAGGTTTAAAATGTGCATGCCTGGCTGGATGTCGCAAGACCGCTGGTCAAAGAGACATGTGCATTTTAAACTCGAGCACAAAGCTCCCTACTGCCACTCAGCGGCAATGGCCGACCCGCCCTGACGCTCATTTCGGGACAGTTTTGAAAAATACAATGGTAATAAAGAAACTTGGGAACTTTTGTTTGTGGGGTGACGCTCCTCCACTCAAACAGAGGAGCCACCCCTGGCAATGACACATCTGGACTTACCGTGATGAAAGCCAGTTAGACTGAAACATGCCTGGAGTTACTGGTGCTACCATTTAGAATGAAAAGTACTTGTGGTTCGGCTAGGCTACTTATTTAGAGATCAGTTCCAGCGACCGGCTTATGGTTGGGTCATTTCGAGGCAGATGAGTTTAAAAACTATGGAATTAAAAATGTCCTTAAGAAATTCAAAATAGGTAAGATTACTTCAAATATTTCCATAGCTGTTTTTTCTGTTCGTTTTGCTCAGTTACATACAGTGACATAGCAAGGGGGCCACGGGCCCTAATGCAAGTAGGGACATTGCTCCTCTCTTCCTGGTTACGCAGCAAAAAAGATGCATAAACTGTGCAGAGTTGGCCCAACGTGCCCCTGTGGCACTGCACCTATTGCCAGGGCACAAGTCCTAAATAAAGAAGTGGGGGGACGCTCACAGACAGGAAGTGACGTCACGACCGGAAGTGACGTCACGAAAGGCAAAAACCTGTTAAAATAGGTATGTGTTGTAGCGCTTTTGCGCAGGGGGGACGGCGTCCATCCATTGGTTGGAACGGCGAACCTGGTAGGTGAAGGGGCGTGGTGACCGGCGTGGTGTCCTGCAGCAGTCCGAGAAACTTCCGATTTCAGCCATCCACCTGCGCGCACCTATTTTGTAAGGGTGGACGCGGTTTTGATTGTAAATGGTGGACGGCTTTTTGATTGAGCAGGGTGGACGGCGTCCACCCTGGAAAACCCTCGAAAATAAGTGGGGGGATGCCGTCCACCCGCGTGGTACCCCGACTCGTGCCCTGCCTATTGCAACATTGATAGCTACGCACCTCAGCAAAAAAAACAATCATTGAAAGTACACATAGCATGAACAAATTAGTTATTAATATCGTATCAGCCAAAATATCAGTATTGGAACATCATTTAATGTAGGTAGATTAGTGAGTTTTAACACAAGCTGCGGAGACCGTATGTAGCCTACAAAATATAGGTTTATTCCTGTAGTGACATCTCATATTTTGAACTTCCAAGATTGATAAACTGGGAATTATGTACAAATGCTACTGTGTTTTTTTTTGTTGTTACAATGAGCCTTGTGTGTTTGCCTTTCCTATTACCTTGTGTGCTGACCTGTTGTCTGTGTACTTTGCTCATGTGGATTATTGGATGTAGACTCGCTTATCAAACCATTTGAGGAGAGAGCTCAAAGTCTGTGTATATTATTAGTTTCTCATTAGTACAAACGCACCTTTCTATTCACAAAAGCGTTAAGATGAGTTGAAACTCGTTATTTATCAAAGGGGAAGGGAGTGGAGCTATTTCTGCAGCTCCCCAAACATCTCAATAGAATTTTGAGATTACATAGACGTGTTTTCTTTAGCAGATTTTAGTATGTGGGAAAGGCTTAACTAATCTGCTGACAAGTAGCCTTAACTGGCTGCTGAAGGGGGAGTTAGTAATCTGTAAGTGATTTCTGTGATGTGGAAATTTTAAGTAAAAGATCGTACAGTTTCATTATCTTAAAGGAAATATGAATAAGAGGTGAGGCCGCAGTTTGAACATGTTGCATTATTTTTATTGTAAAACTAACTTGCGCGTTGCTGCGATCTCCGAAGAAAGGAACTTCAAGGAAACTCATTATAACATTCAATTTACAATGTCATTTTTATTGAAACTTATTCATTTTAATATCGAAAACATTTGAAAGTGTTGTTTTAGTTCTATTTATTTATTCGAGTGCTTGTGGATACACAATTTTTAGTTTTTCTGTCTGGTGCATACATCAGTATTCGAAAGATTATGAGGGCCCTGGGGGGCCGATATTAAAAAAAAAAAATTATGCCAGAAACCTTTGCAGGAGTGTACTCAACAACTTCCCAGAGCTTCATGGCGATCGGATGAATGCTGTTTTAATTCTATTTATTTATTCGAGTGCTTGTGGATACACAATTTTTTGTTTTTCCGTCTTGTGCGTACATCAGTATTCGAAAGATTGAGGGCCCTGGGGGTCCGATATTTAAAAACCATTTATGCCAGAAACCTTTGCGGTAGTGTACTCAACCGCTTCCCAAAGTTTCATGGCGATCGGATGAATGGTGTTTTAATTCTATTTATTCATTCGAGTGCTTGTGGATACACGATTTTTTGTATTTCCGTCTTGTGCGTACATCAGTATTTGAAAGATTATGAGGGCCCTGGGGGGACGATATTTAAAAAAAATGTTATGCCAGAAACCTTCGCGGGAGTGTACTCAACAACTTCCCAAAGTTTCATGGCGATCGGATGAATGGTGTAGTAATGCATAAAGGACAAACAGACATACTTTCGTTTTTATATATATAGATAGATGAGTGTCTAAGAAGAAACGTAACCCTGCTCTCCATATGGCATGCACTCTTCTTTTGTTAACATAGGTTTTTTTTATTCAGAATCAAACATCTCCAGCTCCTACAAGCTCTGAATACAGCCTTCTTTCTCACATTATGTGAGAGCCTCTATCATTCTCAATTCTACGTCCTCCGACGTGCTATTACATCTTTCTCATTCTATAAACCTTGCACCCGGTGTAATATTAATATTAACAATCACTAAAAACCACGATCAAACAAAACATACTGAAAAGATGATCAGAACTCTAAATAATTTCTTAAGCAGCCACTGGTTGGACAACCACCATACATAACTTTAACATAAAACGCATGAAAAAAATCACCAGACGACCTAAACATCAGATATCATTCCTTAGGGTAGTTTGCTTATTCACAAATATTTCCTTAACTCCATACTGTGCTATTATGATTGTTACCACATTTTTTTCATTTCTTATCACTCTGTGTGGTCTGGAAACCGTACTGTCACCCTACCTAACAATACCTCCTCTCGTTACGACAAACCATTTACCTATCTCTATAGCCATGTTTTTGCATAATATGACTTCTTGGCTTTCCCTTGTGCCTCTGTAACTTTCTTTTATTGCTCTGTAGTTCTTCGACACACAACTTTTATCACACAACAACCACAAAGGAATTTCCTTCCTTCCCAGTTGACATCTTTGGGGGATATCTTTGTGTATATATATATATATATATATATATATATATATATATATATATAACAATCTTAAATTGACTTGCACAAAATTTTCAATTGCAAAACAAAAAACGTTGTATATGTAATCTTTTGTCCAAAACGGCGCCACTAGTAACCATTTTTTGACTTACAATCATGATACAGATGACCTCAAATGGGCTATAATTTAAGTAATTACTCCATATCCAAGAGGTGGACACGTGGAGTCTCTGTTACAAAGTAAAGAAGCTAGTCTCATGTTAAGATTTAACACTGTACGTATGGGGCTCAACGAAATTGCGTAACTCCAAAACATCTGACCCCACAGGCTTTGCTTGTGAACATTTGTCAACAAATGTTTTGCATGAATATAATGAATCTGCATTATGCTCTAGAAAGGTATATTCAGTGATTATTTGCCAGCATATGTTCTGCATGAATAAAGTGAATCTAATGATCTTTCCCTGTTCCTGCATATATTTGTGCAGCTCAAGATTACATATCCCAGTTAACTGCTATGCGGCACCATTAAAGCGTACACAATACAAACTAGCACGTTGAAAAAGATAAACTACATCTCCCAACAACCATTTTGCGTTATGTATGCAAGAAACGTCAAGATGCATTTGCAAATGTATGCAACATACAATGGCTGTAACATTGAAAAGACAATGGTTATTAGTGCCTGGAGACGCTACTCCGAATTGCCACTACGCGCACAGTAATTGAATGGAAGCACGTACCACACCGTACTGATATGCGACAATGGTGGAATTGGCAAAATTATGCACTCTGTAACTGAATTGGGGCACAGAGTGCACCTGACAAAGGGGACTGCAGTTGATTGGTTGGTGAAAGAGAATAGATTACCTGAGTAAATTGCATACATTTGATTGCGACATCCGTTATGTTTACAGACATAACACGCATAGAACCTATCTGATTAATAGACCCAATGTGCCTGTACTATGATGATCCTTAAGATACAAACATTTGTAAGGACACCTCTGCAAACATGCCACTGCCACCAACTAAACGGAAAATTAACTGCTCTGTTGTCCATTTTTTCTTACTTTTCAGTCTTTCTTCTTTCACAACGTAAAAAAAAGTAACATTGCAACAATAGGCCTACCAGTTCCTTGTGCTAACAAGTTCCCCAAGTACCAAACAATGAAACTCTTCAACAATGTCACGCAAGGATATTGAGCAGAATTTCTCCAGTGGAAAAGACTGCAGAAACGAAGTAGAACTTCACTTAAAATCACTGCCATAAATCCTTGTATACCTATTTCTAAACCATGCAGCGGACTGAAACCATTAAAAACGAAAGCTTCCGTACTCCTCAGACTGAAATAGTGGAAATGGAATCAATTCCTTGTATTAAATTTACTGTTTTGGTGCATTATTGATATTCACTGATTCACTTTATAATTGCTTTCGTTTGTTACATGTTCACTGTGTATGGTTTCTTTTTTAAATATGCTTGTAGTACTTTTCTAAAGATATATATATATATATATATATATATATATATATATATATATATATATATATATATATATATATATATATATATACACCAAATAATACAATAAATTAGACTGATTTATGTCTTTTGACTTGTGGAAACTGAGCATTAGAGAGTGCTATCACTCAAGGTACTCGTTTTTTGTGTTTCCCTTCATTTGAGGGACACAAAATGTTTGACACACCTATAACCAAATGAGGCGTTATTCTATGTGCCCAGATTAACTTCTTCAGTTTTTTCCTCCTTGGAAGTCCATTAGCTAAAGAAAGCCAATCAGTTACTCCTTTCCACTAACCCATTATCTTGGGGTCTGAAAAGCTCCACCGTTCCCATTTTGACAAGACTTCTTTCATCTCCTTGGAGGTGAACTGCACTCCATTATCTGAAACTAAAGTTTTCGGGATACCTTTTTCTCATAAAAATGTCCTCTAATAACTCTGACATTTAAAGTATTCCCATGCTGCTTAGTTTAAACAACAAGCTAGTTTACCTGCTAATCAACCAGAATCAGGATATATTTATCCCTGGACCCCCGCCCCCTCCTATTGCGTCATGAAAGTGAATTGCCCCCCTCTCCCATGGTCTTTCAGGAAATTCTACACACCTCAATGAAGGCTGACTTACTGACAGAGCTTGATGTTTCTTATATTTTAAGTGGACATCACATTAGATAGTTCTGTAAATCTTCATTTAATGAATTATTTTATTCAAAATAGTTTTCCCCAAAAATCAAATCTCTATCTCTTAGAACGAAGATCCTCGTTTATTCAAAACAGTTATGCCAAAAATTAAATCTTTACTTCTCAGAACAAAGGGACAACACGTATTTCACGACTATGTAATGTTGCTTCCTCAGTTCCAAAGAGTGATTACATGACACTATTTGAAACGGAGATCTTTTTCTCAAATAATTCGGAGGAAAAAGTGCCATATTCCAATTAGAAATGAAATGTTCAGTCCCCTGAATAATCACTTGCTGAGTAACTTCAAATGTAAGCAATAACAAACATTCATGCATGTCCAAGGTTCATTTACCGCATGATAACCGGATCCACCATTACTGTATGCTGCCCGTGCTACCAGATTGGCTTACTGTTTTGGTTTTGTCCCTATTACACATGCATAACAATTTTTTAATACTTCCTCAAACCGCAGCATGCATCCTCAGCCTCCAGATCTCACAATCCTCTCCATATTCCAACTAGGATGTATTTAGTGAACTATACTGATAATGCTTGTGCAAAGCCCTCCAGGCGGTACAATCCGATTTCTCCTCATAAACCTGCTACCTAAAATACTCTATTTGTCCCTTACTTTATAGTACTCTCTAATTCTCACTATTCCAACCTTGTCTTACCCTCGCTTTCACTTCTTTCCCATGGGATTCTTCATCGATGATCGCTTCCCATTTTTTTTTTTACTGCGTGCCATTTCATTCGCACCCTTTATTATATTTTCCTCATGAAACACGAAAGTGGGCTCAATATCATCCACCAGTATTCTCTACATTCATTCTAAAATGACATTTTTCACTCCTTTCACGTACTCCCCCCTCAAAATTCAGTTCCATTACAGACAGCATCCATCTGAAATTCATGGAGTAATATTTCCTTCCAAACCCTTCCCTCCTTTAAACAAACCTATTGAAGGTATGTGGTCCTTTCTGGTTCTAAAAAGCAACCAGCATTTGAAGTATGTGAAATGTTTGATTCCCCAGCAGCATGCCAGTGCCTCCCTTTCTCTAACAGGGAATAATGTTTCAGAATCCTGATGCAAATCTTGCCACTTGTTCCTCCCCTTTCACTACATTTGTTAATAATGCTCAATTCCTACAGTACTTGCATCAGTTGTGATATACGTCTTTCTCCACACACTGAAATGTCTTGGTATAGGTGCTTGCACTATACATTCTTTTACTTTCTCCAATGCTTTCTAACATTCTCTACTCCACTCAAAAAAAAAAAATCCATTATCATTCGAAGAGGTTGTTCTATTTCGGCAACATTCATTACAAATTTTTAACATTATTTGGCAATGTCCCAAAATGACTTCAACCGTTCCTTGTTGGCAGGTCATAGTACTTTTTCTACATTCTCCAACATACTTCTTAGGGGTGTAACAGATGGTAATAAGTGGCAGACATGTCAACAATTCTGAATACTCTGAGCAAAGCACTTGCAAACAGACTCATTGGGGTAATAGGCTCAGGGCCGGACTGGGAACCACATCCGGCCCTGGCAAAGTGCTCGCCCGCCCCCCGCCCACCTCCCCCCCCCCCTCCCCACAAACAGCCCTGTCACAAAAACCGCCCCCAGGGGCCCAAAAACGGCCCCCACCCGTGAAGCGCACCGGGGGATTGCCCTGTGCCCGCTATGGCCAGTCCGGCCCTGAATAGGCCCCCTGATTCCCTCGGAGCAGATGGGATTTAGCCCAGGCAGAAGCCCTGACTACTACATTCGCAAACTCATGTATATAATGCATGAGATGGATGCTCCTGATGGTTTCTAGGTGGTAGCATCCCTGGATCTGGAGCTTGACACTGTGTACTGGCAGGGCAGTACCTGCGGTATTGTCAGGTATGGAATTTGGCCACTGTTATGAGTTGGGTGCAGTGCTGCACAGGGCACTGGTATCCGGCGAATGTGGTGTCTGAAGCGTGGACTCTGGAGTGGGCCTCCTAGCCAGGATTCCTGCTGTCTCTTTTATATTTGCGTTGGCAATTCAACCTCTGCGGAACAGACTATATCCGTGGGGTACTTGAGGAGGAGATGTAACACTTGATATCCGTGTATGCAGATGATACACTAGTTTACTTGAATAATGCACAGAGACCATTCCCACCCTGCTTGGTAGAACTTCGCAGCTGTATCAGGTCTATGCATAAACCATAGCAAATCCTTGCTGTTCCCTTTAAGCCGACTGGGGCACTCTAACAGTGACCTACCTGCTAATGTGGGACTGAACTGGTTCAGTGACTATTTTAGATATCTGCGTGTGTGGGTGCCCCGATGTCTGAGGGCCAAGTGTCGCCTCAATATGGTTAAAGATCTCGTTGGATTGGAGCGTTTGGTATCATTCTAGAATACGCTCCCCCTCTCAGTTAAGGGGTGCATATCGGTGGTGAAGATGCCCATGGCTGCGTTCCATAAACTGGACCGTATGCTGTGTGCATTAGTGTGGGAAGGGAAACGTAGTTGGGTGAAACTGGACTCTGAAATTACCATAGACAGAGAGAGGTCATGGCCTTCCAAACTTGTAACTGTACTACACGGCCGCGCGATTGCAGCATGTGGTGCATTGGCTAGGTGACAGCCCTAACTAGGAAGCACAGTTGTAGACTGCCATGATTCTGGGAGGGACTCCACCTGACAGGCTGCGGAACTCCGGCAGGCACTCCTGCCTTGATATGTTGTGCTGCACAGATATGGCACACAGTGATTTAAAGTCCTGAAACTACCTGTATTCATGAGCTGCTTCCCCTTAGAATTCTTAAACCATTCAAAGACATGGACAGGTAGATGTCCTTTGTTCAGCGGGCGATCTGTATATAAATATCAGATTTATCACTTTTGAACGGGCACAGGAACAGTTTGGGCTGGGCCCCGGCCAGTTCTAACAGAACTCAAGAGATGGTGTACTTCATCCTATCAATGTGGCTCGTTCCCAGAGGCCCCGTTCGACTACATGACACTGTGTCGACTGCTGAACGGTTGTATGACGTTACAACGCATTCCGTTGCAACGCATGCCTTTTCTACGCATGCGTTACAACGGGAATGCCATTACCACGCATATGGTTTACCATGAAAATGCCTTTACCACGCATACCTTTACAACGATTTTCGTTGTATAACTATGCACGATAATGGCATTTTCATGGTAAACCGGCGGCAGGGCTGATTATTTAGTTCAAATCTATAAATATATTTTTTATAAAACCTAACCTCATGAATTATTATAATAAAAAAAATATACTCACAGTTTCTATGGACGGAATTCTCTCCTTCGAACACTGTTTTCAGTGTACCTTTTTCAATTTTTCTTGAAAATGCAGTACGTGCACGCATGTACGTAATCACATCGTTATTGAGGCTCATCACATGAAGCACAAGAGGCACAGTAAAGCATTTTTTAGGTAAGTTTTCTTTTTTTGTTAAAACCCACTTTTTTTGTGGGGCCCCCCATCCCCCCTTTTTTTTGTTTTTGTTTTTTTTACAAACCTTTATTGAAGCATTCAAAAGTACTACAAGCACAGGCTTACAACCACAGGGGCCGGCCGTAAACTCAGCAAATCAAGATGGAAATTTACTTAGCAATCAACAACCCCGGCACCAGCTGCGATGTAAGTTACGGCGTATGGTAGAATGCGCTAACGATAGGATAATACAGAGGTTTCGTTTTTTTTCTTTTATGAAGAAGTAGTAGTGGCATTACTATAAAAGGCGTCACACCATATAATAAGGAGCAATAAGAGATGGGAGATGTACCTCGCACTGCAGTCAATAGAAGGTAATGAATAACACAGCTGTAGCAACGCAACATCTAGCAGAGGCAGACAAGGAGGATAGGATAATCTATTAGCGAGTGATCCAGCGCGAGTACCATCCAAAAAACCCACTCTTAGGAGACAGCAAGTAAAAGCTAGTAGAGACGCCCAGTAGAGTAAGAAGTAATAACAGGATAAACAGCCCACCACCCTGAAAGGAAGAAAAGGAAAAGAAAGAGACCATAGAACAAAACAAACTAAAATAACAAACCCCCCACATATCCCCCCACCCTGCACCCCTGTAATGGCTATGGCCTACCCCACTAACAGCGTGCCTGTCTCCCCGGAACTTGCCCTAAAGGAAGGAAAGAAAAGCGGAGGAGGAGAGCAAAAAACACACTCCCGGTTTCCCATACCCCCCGCCATCAGCGACCTCCCCAAGACGTATTAACCACTGTTCGAAGCAAAGTATTAGACCCCAACCTGGGGAGGACATGAACAATACCACCCGACCCCCGTTACACTAAAAGGTACAATCCAGGCACATATCACGTAATTTAGCAAACCCCGAAAGTCAAAGTCCCCCCTGGCCAGTACGGGTCTTCACGAGAGCCCTTATCGCCCAGGCCACAGTCACCATGAGGAAATTGAAGCGTTCATAAAAGTTCAAGTCAATGAAATCGGGTCGAAAACAGGATACTAGTTCGCGACATCCACAAAGCCGGCAAGGAAAAGCGAAAGAGAATGGCCAACCTCTCCGATGGTCACTGAAGAACTGTTTGTGGCAATCAAAACCTTTAACGACGATGTTCCGCCGAGCAGGGTTTGGGCAGGGAAAGCTGACGATGATCACGGGTGAGCTATCCATGACGCCAGAGTCATCAAAGCGGGTCGAATCAGGCTGCCGCACGGGGACCTCAAAATGGTAGGTAGAGTACTCCACGGGAACCACAATTTGCTGATGGCATGTCTGTGTGTCGTCGTCCGGTCTCAGACAAACGTTGTCCAGCGTTACAGACAACTGATGGTACATGACGGTGAATTGAGAGTGAAGCGCCCCAATGGCGGCCATTACGGACCTCAACGATGGTGCGCCGTCTGTCCCCTCCATCACCTCTCACGAAGCAGGACTCGAACCCCGGGAAGGAACAACTCCGAGGCACCAAGCACACACAGAGCCAATGACAACAGAGGGCGTTCTCAAAACCGGCAATATCGACACCTTCGCCGCTTGCGGGGGCCAAGCCCGTCAACCCTGTCCCCCCAGCAGGGTCTCCGGGCATCGGACCCCCGACCGCGGCTACCGTGTGCACTTGCGTCACTGTACCGTGTCCTTGGCGAGCCGATTACTGATCAGCCAACCGTAAATGCAAAGTATGGTCCGAGTTCGGAAGACCGGATGCAACTCTGGTCTCACAGCCGATGTTGATCAACTCCAACCCGGATGGGCTAGAAATCGAGGCCCCGGCTTCAGCCCTGAAGTAGGCCGAGAATAGAACACGACATATCTTCGTCACTCGATAAGTTAAAAATTCCTGGATTGCACCGCAGGAGTCAGGAGCACTTCATGTGCACGGGAGTCCGGCGTGAGGAAAGGATAAAAAGCAGGATATACGAGCTGCCGGCGGAGGTCGCGGAGCCGGGAGCTTATGCGGCCATCTTGCTTCGCAGCGTAGCTCCTCCCATCCCCCTTTTTTTAATTCGACCTTTAACTCACATTCCTTTACTATTTATCTCGTAGTAAAGGAATGCGTGGTAAAGGTTATACGTGGTAACCATGCATGTGTTGTAAAGCATGCGTGGTTAGTGTATTCGTGGAGACAGACTCGTTGTAGTGGCTGTTTCCCCTGCTGAACATGGTAGGATGTAGAAAATGAATTAGGTTATTATATATGGCATTGGCACAGGACAGAGGAGGGAACAGGGGTAGGGTCAGAGACCCGAGGAAGCCTGCTTGCCCTGACAACTTGACAGAATCAGAATGAAGAAAGCATGTGAACAGGTCAACGGCATCTTCCCCAGTGCCTGCTACAAAAGTGGACAATTTCACTATTTACACAGAACATACCTCACGCCTTGCAAGCTTGCCCGGAGTTATCCAGGGAGGACTTCCCTCTGCAGCCGGTGTGTACGCTGGACACTGATTTATTTTTAGGTCTCACGTGCGGATGCAGCTGCAGCTGCTTCACAGGCGAGACTCTATTGTCATTGCTTTAGTTCGCGAAGGGAGACAAACCATGTGCGCGCCCGCCGCCGGACAGGCGTTGTGCCACGCGCATGGCGTCTCCCACCGCGCGCTTGATTGATTACGGCTTGGCCGCTCGCTCCCTCTCTGCCTGCTCGTGGTTGTTTTTTTCACTTTTGTGGCTGACTCATTTCGAAAAGCGTGTTGTGACTTAAGTCCTAAAGGGCAGAATCGGGCACCTTTACTTTTCATTGTTGCGAAAACTTCCTGGAAGACGAGGAGTGTAGGAGAGCACGAGCTCTGTGGCTGTGGACTCGGCAGGATGCTGCACCTCGTCGTTTCTTGTTTATATATGACATGAGTGTCCCAGGATTGCTGCATTTTTTTTTAATAATGTGGTAAGAATCCTGACTCGGATGACAGGGCTGTCTATGATAAAGTCGATTAAAACATGCTTGTTGAGTATATAATCACAGAGGGAGAACTGAAAAATGAAATTGCGAATGTGGGCACTGTACTGGCAAAAAGACTGATTGTGCTAGACTGGGTCCCTCCGGTGACGAACAACTGGAAAGGGGATTTATCGGAATGGGCCCTGGCCAACGAACAACACATGAAACAATCCTGTTGAGATGAAAAGGCGAAGGAGAGCTTGACGGAAAGGGCAGAAATGCTAGTGAAACTCTCAGACTCTCTGAACAACAGATGGCCTTGAGGAGCTGGGACTTGTCATATTCTCACTTCAGGCTCACATAGAAATTGGGGAGGGTGAACTGGGTTGTGCTATGTTTCTAATTATATCAGGTATGTCCCTAGGATGGCATGATATTTGGTAATCAGTAAGATAACTGGTACTTTAGCTATTTGCCTCCTCAATGCTCTAGTCTGGTTGGTATGGTATACCAATTGCTGTAAAAAAAATCCAACTATAAAGTTTATTAAAAAACAAAAACGCTGAATATCGATCCTCCTTCCATGGTAGGAAGCATCTCCCATATGTTTGGAAGCGGTTGCCTATCAATGCATATTCTATTTGTCACACAAATCTATGCAAAAACATATTTTTCCCTCCCTCCTTTGTTTCTACTACCACAGCCTCTAGCCATACTGAGGATTGTATTGATTTACTGATTTTTCATTTAACAACCTGTTTGGTTATCAGGGGCGGCTGGTGACCTTTGAAAGTGGCGAGGCGTAAACTAATTTGCATATTGCACCGCAGCGAGCGAGCGCAGCGAGCGAGCCCGAACCACCTTGCATCCATCCATACATCATTCATGCATCCACCCACCCACCCATCCTGCATCCATACATCATTCATTCATGCATCCACCCATCCATCCATCATGCATCCACCCATCATGCTTGCATCCATCCATACATCATTCATGCATCCACCCATCCATCCACCCTGCATCCATACATCATTCATGCATGCATCCACCCATCCATCCACCCACCCATCCAACCTGCATCCATCATTCATGCATCCATCCACCCATCATTCATGCATCCACCCATCCATCCTGCATCCATACATCATTCATCCACCCATCCACCCTGCATCCATCATTCATGCATCCATCCACCCATCATCCATGCATCCATCCATACATCATTCATGCATCCACCCATCCATCCACCCACCCTGCATCCATACATCAATCATTCATGCATCCACCCATCCACCCACCCATCCACCCACCCATCCAACCTGCATCCATCATTCATGCATCCATCCACCCATCATTCATTCATGCATCCACCCATCCATCCACCCACCCATCCTGCATCCATCATTCATGCATCCACCCATCCACCCATCCAACCTGCATCCATCATTCATGCATCCATCCACCCATCATGCATGCATCCATCCATGCACCTACTCTCCCTGTTCAATTTCCTTTGCTGCAGCTCTTAGAAACTGGCCAATCACGTTTAAGCTGGGTCCCCCAACTCCACCATCTAATATATTCACATTCATTTTACCCTTACTGTAAACATCCGTGGTCTCTTTGGAGGAAAACTGAACTGACAGGAGTCTGCGAGAAACTGGCTATAAGTTTGTGATTTACAGCCCCACTGAACTTTTTTCACACTGTCTACGGTCGATTAATAGCCACATTGCACACATCCGTACAGGGTGCACCCTTTACTTAAGACTGCACGCTTTTCTTCTTTCAGCACTGCAGTGCCTTTGGGCATCTTAAACAAATAAAACACGTCAAAACACTTTTTTCCTCCTTACTTGCGTGTGGTCACTCTTTTGCACAGCTCGTGTCAACAGGCTGCCATGTCCGCACTAATTGTTTCCATATTTCAGACAATCCTGGCGCTGCAGGGGCACAGGTTACTCTACGCCCAGAGCACGCCCATTAGGAGACCGAAGGGCTCCTAATGGGCATGCGCAAAAAAGCACGAACACAAGTGCGCATGCGTGGGCACGGGTAAAAAATCCACCCTCCGTCCCCACGCATGCGTACTCGTGTTGCTGCCTGCCTGGTGACAATCATGTCAATCAACATGATGCCTCCCGACGTCATGCTGACTGGCATGCATTGTCAGTTCTCCCTCGGTGTCTCCTGCGGGCGGCTGCGGGCGGGGGGGGCTTCGCCCCCACACCCCTATGGACGCACCGTGCCTGTTGGTTATTCTTGAAATGGTTCACTCATCGTATGTGGAACATTCCTCACTTTATGAAGTACACTTTTTCTTTAATATTAACTGCACATTTTCTTTAATATTATCATGTGAGAAAAACTTACTTACAACTCAGTTCATCTCTAAACATTCAAGCTTGTTTTAACAGTATTCTTTCTTCATATGCCTTATCTCCTCCAGTAATCACATCTAGCTCTTCCATTTCAGTTACCATCACAGGTTCTTTGGCATTCTGGTTCAAAATTATGTTGAGATCCTTTTGTAGATGTCATCCTAACAAAGCAGAACCATGGTTGCTTGCATACATGTGTCCTTTCACAGCTTCCTTCTTAAACCTGATCACAATCCTTCTCATCCGTAGGATTTCTATTCTTTTTCCTGCATAAGAAAGGAAATACCTCGGAGTCTACTTGTAAGAAGCAGTATTCTCATCTATTTTATTTTGTTCTTGAAAAATAATGTGCTGTTCATCTCTGGTAGGTCTTCATAAAGCCTTCCAGGCTTAAATTATGTAGAATTGTTTGCTTCTTTATTTCTCTGTAGTTCTCGTCACATTTAGCCAAAATGTAAGTAAGAAACTTCATCAGGCGTTAGACTAACGCAATTCAGCGTGGTGGTCCGCGTCTCCGCTGAGTAAAATGCTGAGTCACGCAATAGCTCCTTCTCAGCTGTCAAAACAGGAGGGCTGCTAATGCACTATGACTAACAGTGACTTTGATTAAGCTGGAGTAGCAACGTGTGGTCACCGCGCTGCTGCTCCCGTCAGTCTTTGAGGCTGGCTGAGCTGCGCACAGCTCTAGGTGCTGCTGTGCTTCAATGTAACACACTGATAATCATTGCAGATTCACCCGCAGCACATTACTGTTACGACTGACGTCACAGCAGTCAGTGGCTAGTGCCGAGACAGTGTGGTCAGGACATGGTTGTCAAACACACACGTTAATAGGGGAGTTCATACTCCTGCCGGCCGTGGCACAAGCGTGCGGCAGATGAGAATTATTTGGCTGCTGGCGGCAGACCACACCAACCCTCAATGGTCATGAGGCGCTGGGAGAGTCGTCCAACTTTTTGTGGCTACCAGGCGCAGCCGTTTACTACAGTGATGTTGCCTCGCTCACTGGCAGCCGCTGCAAGTAAGTGGCCTGAGTGAGGGTTACTTTAATCCAAGACGTTGCTTATAGGCTGCTGCTTAATAAAATTCGCTTTTAGCGCAGCGCAGTTTTCTGGTCACAATCATTCTTCACGTGCTGCCACATCTATAGTCCTGTAACAAGGGGGTGGCTGTGGAGGTCAGTGAGTGAGTGGGCTAGTTTATTTTGTCTGTTTTGTAGGCCTAATTGGTCTTTTGCGCTGAGTTTTAATGGTGATTTCCCAGATGTTACAACAAAGCCGTTCTTCCCTGCTGCAAGCTCAAATGCACTAGTGATTACTGCAAAACACCTACACCGCGTGTGAAGTGGCAGGAGGCAGATTTCTTTTTTCCTTGCTTCACCCACTTCCAATAATGTTTCCGAAGTCTACTAGGTGTGACCAGTCTGATTGTGGACTGATTTTTTTTATGGCTGTTTGTGGGCGTGTAGGGTCTGGGGCATCATGTTTTATTGCTCATTTATCTGCTACACAAACATTGTCGAGGCAAGCTTAAATACACAGTGGCTATCTCTCACAGCTTGCAAAACATATACTGCGTTTGATATGATGGGCAGTAGGTCTTTTTTTTATTGGCGCACCTACCGCCTGTGCAGTCCAGTCCAGTCCAGAGGGGTAGCTGTGCTGGTGAGTGTGTGGGCTGGTTTATTTTGGCTGTTTGTAGGCCTGTTTGTCTGATGCACCGGGCTTTATAGGTGATTTCTGGATATTACAACAAACGTTTCCTGCAGCATCATTAAATACAGCAGTGCGGGCGATACCACCTGCGTTTTACTAGAGTTTCTTCTTGGCAAACGGCGTTAGTGATTGAGCAAGTATTGAAAAGGCTAAAACCTCTCAACTGTTGCAGAGGAAATAAAAGCAAGCTTTAGTAACGGAAGTATTTTTGAATCTCCAACTCCAGCTCTGACAATATTAAAAGAAAACACACTCGTAGCAGTGCAATTCAAATAAATTGCTCTGCCTACATTAAGCGTTGAAGAGAAGCCAAATTGAACGTGTAATGACAGCATACTTTTCAGTGTTTTTACAATAGTCCCTCATGAATTCCAAAGGAGAAGGGAGGGGTGTAATTTCTGACATTTATGTTTTCCTCAACTTCATTTCTTGATTTTTATCGCGAGAAAGTGTAACTCAAGGTGGCAGGTGGCCCGAATAAAGGCAACATTTCTCATGAATTACTGCTGTTCACCAATAAGAGAAAAATCAATTGTGTGCACTTTTATTACCGTCATACATTGGAGGTTTGTACTGGATTTTTTCTGCTGGTAACCTAGTTTTATAGTCCCGATGTAATCTAAAGTATCAACTGTTTCTAGATAACACATATTACACGCGGAGGAGATCTTTGAATGCTGGACGGTCATAGTGCAAAGTGCACACCCTTAACTCATAGCATTCGTAGGTTTGAGGAGACTAATACGAGTTCTCTGAGAACAGGGTGAGGCAGTTGAAGCTTAAAGAGGATTTTGATCTGGCAATAGTTGCCACTACCACTAAAACCAGCATTGGCAAAGGTTGCAGTTCTTCCCTTTGAAAGGATTAGGTTGCCCTTTTGGCTTTGCTAGTGTGTGTTGAAGATGCCCAATGAAATTGGTAAAAATAAAAAATTGCAGACCCCAGAGTGAAGATGGATATTCACGCACACGTGCATACTTCTGTTGTGATGCCGCAGCCTCCTGTTTATTTTTTAGGTTTTGCCTGGCGAAAAGATGCGCTCTGCGCATCTTTTTCGCGCAGGCGAAAACCTAATGAGAACTGTAGTGTGGGTTTGGGTCGGCCCTCGTCATTCATTGGCTGGCTCCATAAATGGAGCCTAGCCATTGGACGAGGGGCCTGTCCGTCAATGCCGGACCAGATTCGGGGGCGTTCCCGAGATTCTTTGGCTTTTGCCGACGTCACGCGAAGTCAGCCGAAAGCCGGGAACGCCCCCGAATCTGGTCCGCCATAGCGAGTGCTCACCTCGCTTTTTTGTAATTAAATTGTCCCCTGGCAGGCGCCCAGGGACCTTGCCGGTATTGTTTATTTTCACCTCGAGGGAGCCCACTCCTCGGTGAATTCACTCCCCGCCTGCAGTAGCTGAGACAGGGCCGCCGCGCTGCCCGCGACGACCCGGAAGCTGAGGGGGCGACCCGGAAGTCCCGCCCCCCCAGTGCGGACAAGGAGAAGCAGCTGCACCCACCGGCAGGGCTCCATGGTCGAAGAGGAGCCCAGCCGCCGCCCGTGAGAGCACCTCTCAATAGTTATGAGTTTCCGAGATTCTCCCTCCGTGATAACAGAATGCACCGCCAGCCTCCTCTCCTGTACCCCGCTGTGAGTGCGACCCCCGCGCCGTGCAGTTTGCCGTACCTTCAATGTGACACCTCGATAAGCAGGGTCGCCTTCGCGTCTCAGCACTGGCTACCGTTCTCGCTGCTCCGTGGTGGTGCGCAGGGTCAGCGAGCATCAGTCTCTATTTGCAGGGGTACACCATGGGGCATAGTCTTCCCGGGGGTTGTTACACCCCAGCGACAAGCTCGCTGGGGTGTAACAACCCTCTCTCTGGACCGCAGGGGTGGGGGGCTGTCGCGCTGGAGGGGAGGCTCCGCTTCTGAAGGCTCATCTCCCGCGGCGGTGGTCCTCATTTTCACCGAAAGATACTGAGGTGTACGGTTGGGATGTCCCGTTAAATACGTTACATTTTTAAGTTTTGTCTAGATCAGCAGTTCCATGTGCAGTAGATGCTCAGTGCAACCGAATGATAGAAGTTATGACTGAGGGCATAGGCGCTCATGTTAATATTAAAATAGAAGCTAGCTTTTTTGTGGAAGGAGACGGCGATATCATTCATTTTTTACAGACACCCGTATTTATTTCAGCGCTTTAATAAGGTGAGGGGTGAGGGCAGTGGCCAAAGAATTAACTCTTGCGACAGTTTGGTGGCGACCACAGAGCAGAATGATTTAAGTTTCCATTGAGAAAATGTTTAGTGTATTTTAAATGAGTGTATCTGTACCAATACATCAGAGTCAATGTCAAATCATAAAGTGCAATGTCAGCGTAAGCGCTTAATCAAAATCTTCGTACTACGTTTCCAGTGCACACTGTTAGTGAGGACCGAGGAGTATTGTGAGAGTTTCCGTAGTGGTAGAGCTTTATACGGTGCAGATTAGATGTGCGTTGTAGGAGTGCTGGTTAGTGCAAGTACTCGGACTGGTGTGCATTTTGTAAACTCTACCTCTGAACTTCAAGATAAGTTTACTCTGCAAATCGGAATCTAAGTGTATTGAGGGAGGCTGATATGACTCAGTACTGAAATACGCTCATGTAGCAGGTTAGGGTAGAAGTGCTTTGTCATGGCTGAGTGGATGACTCACTGCTGCTCGGATACAAGTGTGTACTGCGTGTAGGTGCATTGTGAGATCTATGCGTGTGTTAGCACAAGGAAACCGAGGCATGATGCAAGTCATAATAAAGGCGCATTGAGAGAGCGCTTGGTGGCTTAGTCAAAGACACGTAGGCATAATGACAGATACAGAGGCAAAAGACTGATGCATGTAATCCGAGTGGCATTTAATCTCTCACTGGGAGATCAGTTCCAGCATAGTGCCAAAGGGAGAAAGATGCTGAGGGATGCGTCTAGAAAAGAGACTTGTGAGCAAATTGAGTAAATGGAATGTGATTTGAATGCCTCTTTCAATTTTCACTCATTCCTGTCATGCTCTGACCCTGAATGTAAAACCACTTGCAGAATAGTTGCGAAATATATTTCCCCTCTGTTTAGGGACATTATCCATCTTTATTCCAAATGAAGGTAAGTTCTGCTGTGAAGGTTTTGTTCTTGCCAATGCTGCATCCGTGATCCGTGATACACCAGCTTCAGGGTAAGTAGGCTAAGTGAAAGCCTTGAAATTGATATTGTATCATTGCATCGAAAGACTGGTATCCTGTGGAGTAGTGTGTTTGAGCCAGGAGCATAGGATGAACAATTCTGGGGACAAGGGTCACTAAATAGTGCGGGGCCCGTTAGTTATGTTCACTGTGGATCTAAGCGACATTTCCACTGTTGTTTCGGCACTCAGTAAGGTTGGTGGGAATGTACTAACTGCAGAGATTTAACCTGTCGCTGCAGTAAAATGTTATACATGGCTTTTAGTTGATGGTGCTTTCTTTGGTTTAGTGAGTGAATAATCTGTTGACATACAAGCGAAGATTGTCATCTGAGGGCCACTAGGTGCAAATCCTAGGAGCCAAAGATACAGCATACACTTGCCAGCCATCTTCTTTTGTGTAGACCTTATTGTGTGTGCTCTTGGTGTTATGTGAATCAAGTAGAAACTTTGAGCTTTCATCTGCCTCAGTTGTGATCATAAACAGTAGAGGTATCACGTGTGCACTGATTGAGCTCTGCTTAGGATCCCTGTACTAGTTCCCACTTCCAGAGTAGCAATTGTCTTAAAATGTAGACTGATTTGTGTTTATGTGGTTGCGTGCATTGTCTGTGTTTACGGCACTTTTGGAAAATATCATTTCTTTCACTGGGCCAAGTGATTATAATGATGCATTGGCACAAAGCTGTCTTGGATCCTAATTTTGAAATGAGTGTTGTGCTGGCTTGTATTGTAAAGCAGAGTCAGGTTGCATTAGTAGAAGCTGTGCTGTGATCTGCTTAGAAATCCTGGTCGGGATGCAGTGCCTGCCTTCTAAGCAGTTTCTTTTTTTTGTAGGTTCATTATTGAATCAGGAATTCAGAGTGGTTGCCCTCAAACTAATGCATAGAACACTTGTTAATGAAAAGGAATCCTACTCCCCCCAAATACTTGGTTAGGACCTTCCAGTTATGAAAGTTAACAGTTCACTGCAGCTCAAGTTTGCAGCACACCACTGCACCAGCCGCACTACTTCCCTACTGACCGTTCTCCACTTCAGCCCGGTCTAAATTACAATTCCTGCTTGTGACCCTTTTTTAGGTCTCGCCTGTCGATGCGCATGCGCATCGAGCAAGGCGAGAGTATTGCGAGTTATCCACTCTTTATCCACACTGCAAGGAATCGTGGCGATTCCTTGCAGTGCCCGTGACTTTTAAGGTCAATGCGCATGCGCATTAAGCTTATGCGCATGCGCATTGACCTTAAAAGTCACGGGCGCGTGCATGTCCGTCTTTGTTTACCGTGTCGCATTTCTCCTCCCCCCTCCCCTCTCTTCCCTTCGGCTTGTTTGTTGATTTGACCCGCTCCGCCCCCTCCCCTTCCCACCGTGTCGCATTTCTCCTCCCCCCGCCCCTCTCTTCCCTCCGGCTTCGTTTTTTTTTTTGTTTATTTTACCCGCCGTGTCTCCGATCCTTTCGCTTGTTTATTTGAATGAGCGTTTCCCTGGCTTAGAGCGGCACCCAATTCATGGGTGCCTTACTTTAATGTATACAGATGCTTGCTCTCCTCCCTTTGTGAGTGTTTCTCTGGCTCAGGCAAGCATGCTGCTGGCTTTCACGTTCCTGTAGCTGTACCCTTTACATCTGTGTTCCTAACCTTACTGCTTCAGACTATTAAGCCACCTTCACACCACCAGCCCCCTTTAGCAGCCCACGCATGCTCCTCCGCACAGAGGTTCCAATCACAGTAACTGCATGCCACAGCTTCTTCGTAACTAACGTCCTCCTGTGCCGTGAACCTCAGAGAACGAACAGGAAAGAGGTTACTGGAGGTTCTTTCAGTGGGTACACACTCTCCCTGAAATCTCAGCTGAGGGGCACCGACAGCGAAACTGGTTAATGCAATCTAGTATCGCATTTCTCCTCCCCCCTCCCCTCTCTTCCCTTCGGCTTGTTTGTTGATTTGACCCGCTCCGCCCCCTCCCCTTCCCACCGTGTCGCATTTCTCCTCCCCCCTCCCCTCTCTTCCCTCCGGCTTCGTTTTTTTTTTTGTTTATTTTACCCGCCGTGTCTCCGATCCTTTCGCTTGTTTATTTGAATGAGCGTTTCCCTGGCTTAGAGCGGCACCAAATTCATGGGTGCCTTACTTTAATGTATACAGATGCTTGCTCTCCTCCCTTTGTGAGTGTTTCTCTGGCTCAGGCAAGCATGCTGCTGGCTTTCACGTTCCTGTAGCTGTACCCTTTACATCCGTGTTCCTAACCTTACTGCTTCAGACTATTAAGCCACCTTCACACCACCAGCCCCCTTTAGCAGCCCACGCATGCTCCTCCGCACAGAGGTTCCAATCACAGTAACTGCATGCCACAGCTTCTTCGTAACTAACGTCCTCCTGTGCCGTGAACCTCAGAGAACGAACAAGAAAGAGGTTACTGGAGGTTCTTTCAGTGGGTACACACTCTCCCTGAAATCTCAGCTGAGGGGCACCGACAGCGAAACTGGTTAATGCAATCTAGTAGCACAATTAGGGGAGTGATGATAATTTTTATGTGTTGATACATTTTAATTATTCAATGAAAGTTTTACTGCATTTTTTTTTTTGTTGGGTAGCTTCATCATTAACAATGGCGGCGCGTGCCTTTATTCATCTTTAATAATGGCGGTAGCATGCCTTTCTTTTGTTCTGCGCGGCTCGCCCATCTCTTTATTTACTTTGCTGTCATTCAGAAGCTGTCAGTGGTGGCCGCTGTTCAACAGCCTGTTGCGTTTTTGCGGTCACAGGAAACAAAGTTCCAAAACGTTCCTGGGGCCGTAATCGAAAAATGTCATGTCAGCATTAGGAATAGGCGTGGCAGAAAGCAGCATAGCTTTTTCACACCGCCTACAATGTCTCCAGCCTTATATCTGCTTTATTCGCTACAATCAGCAAGTCATGAATATTTGTTGGGCGAAGCGACATTTAACGCTTTGCAGTGAGTTATAGTGCGTGTGCATTTACACATGGGGAAGGGGGTTGTTAAGCGCCTGCTGCACAAAACATTGCTCTAGGAGCGCTGCGCAGCAGACAATGGAAATCCGATGGAAGTAGATAAGCACTAATCACTGGTTACATTCTCAATGGCTCCCAATGCTGATAAATAATGTTTAATATTTGTTATCAGACGCCACAGTGGAGCCGCTGCAGTTCTGTGTTCATTTCCACACAGAAAGCCGGCCCTCTTCTTTCTCTCACTAGCTCGCCTCCAACCCTCATCTCCCAATGTAATTTCATGTAATTCTTTTAGTGAACGACTTTATTACAATGATGCCAAATCCACGATAAGAAGACAAGCAGGTTTATTGCAGCACAGCTAAGGCGTCCGCCCAGGTTGATCTCCAGATGCAACTGGAGATAACTGAGTGGAATATACAGTTACAGGCACTCCATTAAGAATGTAGAACGCCATGTGAAAATACACAGAGCGCACAACAACCAGGCCTCATCAGCTGTACCTCAAAACAACCAGGACTCATCACCCCTCTCTCACAACAACCAGGCCTCATCACCCCTCTCTCACAACACTCACTCTCACTCACCCTCAACCCCTCAGCCTCACCCTCACCCTCACTCACCCTCAACCCCTCACCCTCACTCACCCTCACCCTCACTCACCCTCACCCTCACTCACCCTCAACCCCTCACCCTCACTCATTCACCCTCACTCACCCTCAACCCCTCCCCCTCGACCCCTCCCCCTCAACCCCTCACCCTCACCCTCACTCACCCTCACTCACCCTCAACCCCTCACCCTCAAACCCTCACTCACCCTCAACCCCTCACCCTCAACCCCTCACTCACCCTCACTCATCCTCACTCACCCTCAACCCCTCACCCTCAACCCCTCACTCACCCTCACTCTCACTCACCCTCACTCAGCCTCAACTACTCCCCCTCACTCACCCAAAACCCCTCACCCTCACTCACCCTCAACCCCTCACCCTCAAACCCTCACTCACCCTCAACCCCTCACCCTCACTCACCCTCAACCCTCCACCCTCACTCACTCACCCTCAACCCCTCACCCCCTCACTCACCCTCACTCTCACTCACCCTCACTCAGCCTCAACTACTCCCCCTCACTCACCCAAAACCCCTCACCCTCACTCACCCTCACCCTCAACACCTCACTCACCCTCACCCTCACCCACCCTCACCCTCACTCACCCTCAACACCTCACCCTCAACCTCAACCCCTCACCCTCACTCACCCTCACTCCCCCTCACTCACCCTCACTCACCCTCACTCACCCTCACTCTCACTCACCCTCAACCCCTCACCCTCACTCACCCTCACTCACCCTCACTCACCCTCACACAGTGCAATAGTTCTCAGACCATTTCAGTTAGAGCTTTTAGAAATGTTTATGGCTTTTTTTATTTGTAATACTTTAGCATTGGCTACAGGAAACAAAAATGCTAAACATTGACAAAAAAACCCCATAAACAATTCTAAAAGCACTAACTCTAATGGTGCGAGACCTATTGCATTTCCAATGCTTGTCCTGCTTGTGCTTGTTTTCGTGACCCTGTTGCCTGCTTGTGCCTCCGTGTGCCCCTGTTGCCTGCTTGTGCCTCCGTGTGCCCCTGTTGCCTGCTTGTGCCTCCGTGTGCCCCTGTTGCCTGCTTGTGCCTCAGTTTTCGTGCCCCGTTGCCTGCTTGTGCCTCAGTTTTCGTGCCAATGTTGCCTGCTTGTGCCTCAGTTTTCGTGCCCCTGTTGCCTGCTTGTGCCTCCGTGTGCCCCTGTTGCCTGCTTGTGCCTCCGTGTGCCCCGTTGCCTGCTTGTGCCTCCGTGTGCCCCTGTTGCCTGCTTGTGCCTCCGTGTGCCCCTGTTGCCTGCTTGTGCCTCCGTGTGCCCCTGTTGCCTGCTTGTGCCTCCGTGTGCCCCTGTTGCCTGCTTGTGCTGTGTGGGTGTGTGTGGAAGGCTCTGTGTGGGTGTGTGGAGGGCTGTGTGTGTGGGAGCTTTGTGTGGCTGTGTGTGTGGGGGGCTTTGTGTGGCTGTGTGTGTGGGGGGCTCTGTGTGGGTGTGTGTGTGGGGGGGCTCTGTGTGTGTTTGTGTGTGTCATTTGCGAGAGATAAAGCTAGTGGCATTGTAAATGACAATGCCATTTATTTATGTTAAAAAAAACATAAATAAAAATGTCAAGAGCAATGCCAATAGCTCTAACTTTAACAAAGGCAAAACCATTGCATTGTAAATGCTTGTTAATTTATTGTTCCAAGATGGGGATTTTGGGCACTGGTAAATTTATGAGATATCAGCCTAGGAGTGGCATGATTACAAATAGCAGCTGACTTTCTGCCCAAAAAAGAAATTTAAAAAAATGGGACGGAGAAGCAGCAGAGATGCCGTCGAGATAGAAAACCCAGAAACAAATCTTTGTGGGACAGGTAGGAGCTTGAGAAGCAACAGACGAGCTGAGGTATGGCGCAAACAAAGAGAGCAGGGCAGCGTGGATGTGACGGAGAAGACTGACATGGGGTAGAGGAAGAAAATAGGTATTCCAGTGGTTTGCTGAAAAAAAAAAAGTAGTTCCCCAGAGTGTCAGCAGGTTAAGGATACAGCGTATCCAGTTAGAAACAAGGTAAAACTGGTATGCTCTGAGGTGTGTCGAACACAAGAAGAGGAAGGTAAGCCGTGGAATAAGAAGCAAGCAAACAAGATTAACATGAAAGCCAAACAAACCAAAGCAATGATCTGACCACTCTAAGTAATGTTATTGTACACAATAGGCCGCCTGACAACAGAAAACCCACAAACTTGCACGTTTGTTTAATCACTCAAAATATTCAAGTAGTTCCTTCTGTGGAAGCAAACGTGAATGTTAACCTCTTACGGCCAGAGTAAGTGATTTTTCAGCATGGTAATGCCAAAGGTGTGTCCCTAGATTTCAGGTTAGGAGTACGGGGTCTGACCATAAGAAAAAGAAAATGTCCAGGGAGGAATGAAATTAAGTTTAATACACATTTCCTTCAACTTACCTTTGCAGAATTGTAACCTGGTATAAACCACATGCGGAAATACTTGAAGGAAGTTGTAGATTTCATTAAGTAGTCCTGTTTTTTTGTTGTTGAGAATTCCAAATAAGTCTTACATTTGTTCCAGACCAATGAGTAAACCTTTGGGACTAAATGTATTGTTGATTTTCTAGGACTCCTCACTGTGTCGGTCTGCAGCAAGCTCCGTGAGCTATACCAAAGCGCTTCTAGTCTTTGAGCCAAAAGACCTCTGTGCTGGCATGTCATGTCTCCCAAAGCGCCTCGGTTTGTCAGAAAATTCCCTCATGTCTGTGGGTGCTGCAGGTTATTCACAATGTATGTTCTCGTGCACCAGGGTCTGTCTGTCCAAGGGGCACAACGAACGCACACGCACACATCCCCAAAAGATTTTAAAATTGTATATCCATGTATACCGAGCCTTGTACATTATTCTACGCTTGGACTTTTGTAAGACATTTTCTTGATACCTTTGTCCAAGCTATGTACGAAGTGTCTGAGTGATAAGCGCCTGCCAGTATTTTAGTTTGGTTCACCTACAGATTAGGCTAGTGAAGGATATGATTTTAGAGTACCTTTCCGAGACAGAAGGGATTCATGCCTTTCTTACAGAGCAACATGATTCTGAACTCTAAACACAAATCCTTACACTTTACAAATACATTAAATCGTCGCACATAAAATTATTTTTGGGAAGATGCCTTTTATACAGAACGCAATCATTTCTGTTTTATTTTTTCATAGCAGTAGGCCTCTTTAATGTTTTAGTGTACTCAAAATGAAAGTGAGACATATTGGCTTTGCCACTGCTTCCTATATATCTGATCAGGACAGCCTGTGGTCTTTGCCAGAAACGAATGCGTCTCCGTGGACGAGCACTGGGACATGTTTATACTGTTATGCCAGAAAATAATCAAGTGTGAACAATAGTAGTGTACAACCAAATTGTCCATTCTTTGGTTGTTTATGAACACTTATTCAAAACTTATCCCAGTGCTTCATAAAATGCACGTTTCGATAACGGCGAGGAGATCCTTATCTTGTTTGCCAACTAAGCACAATGACATCAGCAAATCTTGACCCCGGAAAATGAGAATGGCTATACCTAACGAGCATTGGCAGAACCAATAGGTCTCGCCAATTGGGACCTATTGGCTTTCTTGGAGTCGAGTGGCATGGAGTGGAGAGGCATGGAGTGCCACTGTGTGGTGTAGAGTAGCATTGTGTGGTGTGTATTGGAGTTGCATTGTGTAGTGTGAAGTGGCATTGAGTGGCGTGTTAGTAAGCGGAGTGGGGTGGCATTGTGTGGAGTGGCATTGGGTGGAGTGGGGAGGAGATTGGGTGGAGTGGGGAGAGGAGATTGGGTGGAGTGGGGAGAGGAGATTGGGTGGAGTGGCATTGGGTGGAGTGGCGTGGCATTGGGTGGGGTGGAGTGGCATTGAGTGGGGTGGAGCGGGGTGGCATTGGGAGTAGCGTGGCATTGGGTGGAGTGGCGTGGCATTGGGTGGGGTGGCATTGGGTGGGGTGGCATTGGGCGGCGTGGCAATGGGGGGCATGGCATTGGGTGGAGTGGCATTGGGTGGAGTGGCATTGTGTGGGATGTTGTGGCATTAGGAGGGGTGGAGTGGCGTCGCATGGGGTGGGGTGTGGTGGAGTGGCGTCGCATGGGGTGCGGTGGTGTGGCATTGGGAGGGGTGGAGTGGCATTGGGAGGGGTGGAGTGGCATTGGGTGGTGCGACATTGGGTGGCGCGGCATTGGGTGTAGTGGCGTGGCATTGGGAGTAGTGGCATGGCATTGGAGTGGCATTGGGTGGAATGGTGTGGCATTGGGTGGAGTGGCGTGGCATTGGGTGGAGTGGAGTGGCATTGGGTGGAGTGGCGAGTGGAGTGGTGTGGCATTGGGTGGCGTGGCATTGGGTGGAGTGGCATGGCATTGCGTGGTATTGGGTGGAGTGGAGTGGCATTGGGTGGAGTGGAGTCGTATTGGGTGGAGTGGAGTGGTATTGTGTGGTGTGACATTGTGTGCAATGGAGCAGCATTGTACGGCATGGAGCAGCATGGAGCGGCATGGAGCGGCATTGTACGGCATGGAGCGGCATTGTGTGACGTTCAGTTGGAGTGAAATTGCATTTCTGTGGTATGGAAAGTACCAGAAGGGAGACGGGTGATGAACCCGGCACTCTGCGGTTTTTAAGCTGATCAATGCTCCAGGTGGCACAGAATCTACGGCTCCTCAGTTTTCCTAAGTAATGACGAGTGGGGCAGCCAAATGAACAGTTACTCTTAAATTTAATACGGAGGTAAATATAGGTGAACGCGATTTAACACCACTAGGCAGTGACTTATCAACTCCAAAATCTCGAGGCACAACTGTAGGGTCATAGGACCCAAATTAATCAGAACGTGCAGAGATAGAACATATAGCAACCTGAACAGTAAAGGCCCCTGACGGTGGAGGGATGTTCTTTACCCATAATTCCTTCACATTATGAGAAAAGGATTTTTAAAAAGAGCTACATTATAAGATTTACAGAGAGACTGAAACAATCTGTGGTCTTGAGAAAGATGGAACAATAATAATACCCATCGAAACGCGTCGACGCATCATTTACATAATCCATGGTAATACTTGGATCTGTAGATACTGGAAGAAATAGTGTATCCAGGCCCGGTTTTTAAATTGTCCCATTGGATATGTTATAGGAATGACAAAGTACATTGTCAAAAAGCTTTCTCTCTCTTATTGTGATTTTATATTATGCTGTATTGTAATTTTATTGTGTATTCTAGATACATTACAGGTCTGGTTTTTTAAATTGTTTTGTATGAAATTTGTGAAATATAAGTTGTGAGATGACCTTTTAGAAAAACTAATGTAAACAAAGTTTTTCAAAATAAAAAGGAAGATTTGCGAATAATTGGGAGTGTCAGAATATAAATGATTTAAATGTATTGTGGGTATGCTGGTGCATGGGTAGTACAATTGTATCTACTGATAAGTATGATTTAGTTGTTAGTCAAGTGTTTTTGAAAATGTGTTCTTTACATAAACCGCCGGATTACTTTTTTAATTGGTATGGAAAGTTGCCTGAGATGCTATTGAATTGCCCTATAGTGCTTCAGTGCCTCATGCTATATAAATGCAAATATAATACAATACAGTGCCAATTATCTCAACCTACGATCTATATATACATTTGATGCCCTTGATCTGATGCAGGAGCTTATTAGTATGCACTATGAACAACGTTTCTGCGAGAATTGGTTAGTTACAAATGTGTTTTAATCATGAAGGGTCTATAGGACAAGCCAAACAGCATATATCGTACCGGCTGGAGATAAAGGAGATATAGCCAGGTGGCTCCAGTGTTGTGGAGCTACAGATATTAAAAGCCTTTTCCAAACAGCGTAAGAATTGTGCTTAATACTCGGTCATGAATAAATAAAAGTAACAATCACCATGTTGTGACAAGAGACGAACAGAACAGACTGTCAGGGGTTTAAACCAAAGATATTCTAGAGCTGAAAATTGGGGAGCTCTAGAATCGCTCTCCAGACCTTTGGGTTGAAGAAGCAATACCGAAGTAATGGGTGGGAGGGAAAGTAGCAACAGGGACAAGGGATTGGTGGGAGAGGAAGACGACATTTTACCCCGAGCATTGTGTAAGCAGCGGAAGGATACTAATCCAGAATCATCAGGGCTCAAAAAATCATAAAAATGTTACTAGACCTGTAGGTCTACTAACTTGAAAATCTACTCGACCTAGCTGTATTGTATTCGACCTTTCTCTCTGAAAGCTGAGCAAATGTTACAAGATAACAAGATTTAAAGGCATTTTTATTGCTCGTTCACTTTGTTAGCAGTAAAGATGCCTTTAAATCTTCTCTTGTCATGAGCTCTGCTTTTAGAGACAGAAGCCGAAAGTCAGTTTGTCTTCCTACTAGCCAGAAAGGACAAGAAGGCTCTAAAAATAGCTTGTCGTGAATAAATGTGGCTCACCATAGCGAGCATGCAAGTGGATTTTTCAAGACCTGAAGATAAAGCAATCAGTGCTTGGTCCATGCTCCACACTAAAGAACAGGAAGTGAAGCTGACATGCGTTGCCAAATTAGGAGGAAGCAAAGAAGAGTGACAATGAAGCCAAAAAATGTTAAGATGTTTGCTGCTTTCTTTCGCACAAACACAGACTTTGATTATTGCCACCAACAACACACAAAGGTTGCTGACCTGCCCATGTTAGAGCTCCTGGGGCATTGTATTGTAATATATTGTAAAGTAACTTATATATGCCTTTATTATACCCCTTATGAAGCCTACAGCACTTTTGCATTATTGAGTAGCTATTTTTGTGCATAATTTATAAAGCGCTCAGTTAGGGAAGTGAGGGGATATGCCAGCTAATCAGAAAATTAGAATTGTGTTTGTGAGGTGTTCTTGGACTTTTGTTTTTTTTTGCAGCGAAATTACTTGACCCATTGTTGTGTCTTATTAATAATATTATTCAGTGTAGTAAGGTTCTGTATGGCGTTAAAGGGGGTCAGATCTTTTCATGGTGTGAGCGTAAACGCCTATTTACTGATTTATAAAGCAGTTTACACACCAAAGTTGGAATTTTGTAAGCAAATGGCTTGTTTTAGGAATATAAGTTCACAACATATAACTGTACGCTGGCAAAGCGAGTTTTACTTGCTATCAGACTAAAATGGCGCCAAATTACTTGTGGGTGGATCCACTCACATGAGCAGGAAGTTGGTGTTCCCTAACCTCAGTGCCTTACAGAGTAGTTGAATACTCAAGGTTGTGGGTTTGTAGTTAGTCCCAAAACTTTTGCAATGCACATTACTGCCCGAGATACAATTGGAGATTTTCTCTATTTAAAGATGAGAGTAGATCTCAATGTGAATGGAGAGGAAACCTCCTGAAAAGGACTGAGTATGTAGACGAAGGGGGAGAAAGAAATAAAGATGAAAGTACAATGCCACTTTTTAAAATTATTTACACATGTAGATATAAACTTGTTAAATTTGTTTCATGTTTAAAGTGTCTTTGCCTGGGATGAACGTTGAATTCACAAACCAATGAGGGAACTTCGACTGTTGTGGCTCCCTGGAGTATTCCGGTAATTCTATGAAAATTAAAAAAAAATATTCCTAACAAAAAAGTAAACTAAGAGGAGTAAATTTTCAGTTTTGAGACCTGGTCACCCAACATGTTTACTTTTCATCAGTTATACCTTCTTGCTTCTGAAAGGCCATTTCTACATTTTGCACTTCCAACATCACTGTAGAACTCCCTCTCTCGAGCAATTCAAGGATTTACATTCATCGCAGGGCAGAAAATCTCTCAACTACTATAACTTGGACTAGCTAACCTCATTTAAAACTTCATTGACGTTCTAGGGCCCTCTTAAGAGGAATTCTGGGCCTCATACATCATTCCAGCATAACAAGCAGACACAGCAAATGTGTTTCATTTGATAAACGAGGGTGACTCATGGCAGAGCATACAAATGCTTAATAAGTCACTGCGAAGAGCACAATTTACAAACCTATGCTGTCATGTTGACATTTAGTAGCCTCATTTGCGTGCCTATGCCCAGAGACTGTATCGAAATCAACTGGTTACTCTTCTCCAAGGCTAACATTGGAGGAAGACCGCAATGCCTTTACTCTCTGGAACTGCATCAGAAGAAGCAAGGGACACCCAGGTTGCATTCAGAGCCAAACTAGGGACCAAGATGAGCTGTGGCAATAGTTATTCGATCAGGGTTGCATTGCATCATGCAAGTGAGCATAGCAGGCAATTCCTACCGCCTCCTGGGTATAGAAGAATGGGTTCTACAAATGAAAAATGCACTTGAGGCCACATACATGAACTAAAATATACAGAAGGTACATGCAGTCTTGCTGGAAATTAAGTAAATATTCAAGCAAGTCATGGCCTGCTCCAGTTTGCAAGAGTAGTGTCTTATTAAAGCACAAGATCTTATATGTTCCTATATACAATTTGTGGCATTGCAGCTACCACAATGCCTTTTTCTTGCTGGCTTCCCTGGAGAATACATGTCTTTATAGAATATTATGCTGGGAGAAGTAGTGTCAGTTGTAAAAGTACATCATGCCCACCACTCCTACTGTACATGCTAAGAGCCCTGTAACATTTCTGCTGCTACTAATGGAATTCTAAATATGCTAGCCTGCTGTTGCGTAAGTATGCCACAGTGCTGCTGAAAAGGTCAGTCTGTCAGAAATAATCCTTGATTCTCAGTAAGGTCAGTTCTGACTGTAGGCCATGAGCCAGGACCCCAAATTTAGGCCATTGGTACCACTTGGGGGGGGGGGGGAGGGGGAGATTTTGGGGGGGTTGAAATTTTTTTGCAAGGTATGGATGCCTAGAGATGGAAAATATTTAACAGCAAGTACTCTGTCTTTTGTCTGATATTATTAAATTAACAACCATAGTTGAAAAAAATAAAGCTTTTCAGATTTATGATATATAGCATACAAATTCATCATATGTGGAAAAATACATCTAATTCCACCTGATTGGTTAAAGTCAATATTATTTTTAAAATAATTCTTATAATTTTTGTAATAATAATATTGTCCTTAAATAATAACAATAAAACGTCATTGTATTCCTCATTTATTTATATAGATTATATGCATAATTTTCACTTACAATTTCAAATAATAATTGTTGTTAAATCTTACATAGGCAATGTATGTCATGAGTGAACCTAAACACAATTTTATCATTCACATTCGTCATCATCATCTTCTTCTGAATAGGAGTCATCATTCTCTGCGTCTGTTTGATTTTCACAGGTGGGACGTCTGTAGATGTCCGTGCACTTGAGGACATTTAGGCAGCAGACACATGTTAGCAGTTTGCAGTTCCCAACGCAGTTGCAAGCTTGTAGATCTAACACAGCCTAAGGAGCTGACTGCCTCTCCATCCAGTCCACTGCCAGTTTCTCTGCTCCCTCGTGTTTTTTCAACTTCCACCCTCTCATAATTGGACTAGGTGTCTGTGGATCATACAGAAGGCATCTCTACCTTACTCTGGCTTGATAATTCACTTGTTCTGCATGTTTCGTCACAGTCCCTGCAAGGTGGAAGTTGATGAGTATCTCACACTCCTTTGCGCAGAATAGGTGATATCTCAAGTAATTCATGTGCTAAACCGGAGATTTTGATGTATACAGCAAGCACGAGAATTGCTCCAATTTGTCCATTCGTCTCTGAGCTGCAAAATGTGTGCTGTGTATCTCTGGACGCTTCCGCCTCAAGCTCTTGCCTATGGCGAAGTCCTGTTCCGGTCTTTTCTGCCCTGAGCTCTTGCCTGTGGCGACGATTGTGCTCCACAAAATCTTTACAGGGTGAGGCACACTTGAGTGCCGAGGACGCCCAAGAGACGTTTATGAAGGTTCATTTATTTTTAACCCATAGCCAGTAGGAGTCCATGTCCCAGAGTCAGACCTGTGGCAACTCCCGACTCCAGTATTTCAACGTGTATTCTCAATATAAAGACGTGCGTCTCTGCCCCTCTATGCTTGAGAAATAGCATTCGGTTGCCTCCGTTAACAATTGTTTTGTGCGCTTTTTCCTCTACATGTGTCCTGATGAGGACCAAATCACTGGGCGCGTGGACCCTACAGAATGGAGGAGTCTGACTGACCATTATCGCATATACTAGAGCTGGATACATACTTTGGGCTTGGTTGAAGGCCAAATTGTTTCCCTCTAGTGTGTATTGGACTACCTCTAATGTGGACTGCTCATGGACTAATGATTCTTTTAGCAACCAATATGTATAAATGAATGTGTAGGAAAGAATAATGGGATTTATAACGAATATTATATATGTGATATTGAATTTTTTGAAAATTTGTAGGATAAACATCTTTTGATACCCTTTTTTTAAAAGTTGGCTCGTGAGTCTAGAATTGTGTTAATTTATACAGTTTGGGATTATGTTAACCAAGAGTAGAGATTAATTCATTTTTTCTCTTCTAAACAAATCTTTTAGAATTTGTTCCCATACTTCATTATGTGTTTTTGATATTTCTCTTGCTCAGATGTGTTGGGATTATATGGGCAAACCCCTATCTTTTCAGTGTACTGTGTATCTCTGTTGGCAGACAGGATTTTGAATGCACGTACTTTTCCTTTTTCCGCAAATGCGCTTACTGTGTCACATCCGGTAAATGTATGGAGACCTATCATAGCTCGACAAACATAATCACCAATAGTTGAAGCTATCTTTCCCCATGTCAAGGACTCGTGTGTATTTTAGTACTATATTTCAGAAACAATTTAGCTATGATTCTGTCCTGGAACCCCAAGCACATAATAAATACATTGGTGTCATCTGACCGCATCATTACTGCCTCATGACCCTCATTAGCAGCGTCTGCAGCTTGCAGCAACAAACCACCATCTGCTTCTTTGTGTGTATTGTTGAGATCGGGCACTTCGTTGCTCGCTTCAGATGTAATTTTGTAGCATTTATCTTCACAGTTCGTGAACAGTGTTTTATTCTCAAGTTTTACAAAATATTCAAGTTTCCTCCATTTGTTATTAATAAATGCTATGAGAGTTGTTTTATTCCTTACGTGGCTTGGGCATTTCCTCCACTATCTGACAATCTGGGAAGGTGAGATGCTCTGTAACTGGTGCCCGAGTTCTTCCCCTCTGATTGTCCTTTTGCTGTTCTGAGTAGGCGTCTTATTGTATGTATCAAACACAACATCGATTCTCTGATTCCTATTTCCTTCTCGCAAAGCCATGGACAAGACAAACATAGCCTCCTCACCAAAATGTGATTCCTCTCTTTTTACTCTCCGAACAAGAACCATGCCATCAATCAGCGTGGCAGAGTTTCCAGGTATTTCCTCTGCAGGGGTAACATTTTTCTGTAAGTATGTTTCTAAAACATCTTTGTTTGTCTTTCGCTAAAGACATTCTGGAGTTGCTAGTGCCCATGTTAAAGGTCCTAAGGGATAAGAGAGTATGTCTACTATTTGAAGATTCCGATTCTGTGCTGTCACAATTATTTTAACAAATAGTGCTTTTTCTGCCTTCCTCTTGGACATGTTAGTGAAGGATTTCAGTTTGTTACTTTTCATTGGGTCATGAAACCTCTTAATAAGTGGATTATTCTCAAGTTTTAGGTCTGTGTAGCATTGTTCACCTATTTCATGCACCTTTATTATCTTGGATGCTATGTCTTGGAATGCCTTTTTGCCGTGGAGAAACTAATGGAAGCATGTGGCCTTACAAATGAGTTTATCCAGCTTTGAACCAGACTAACAGCTCTTGTTATAGTATTGTCGTTTTTAGGTTTCGCCTTGGCCGTTGCTCCGCCCAGGGCGAAATCTTATGTCCTAGATATGGGGCTTTGGTTCCGCCTCTGTCTTCCATTGGCTAGCTCCATAAATGGAGGCTAGCCATTGGGAGACAGAGGCTGTCAATCACGCTTTCCCGTGAAAACGCGATTCGGGGGCGTTTCTCTGTCTTTTTTTAAGCCCCGCCCCTTTGTCCTGGGCCGCGCTGTCATTGGCTGCCGGCCCGGGACCTGACTTGTTTCTTGTTGCTGACTAAACCGAATTATTCCTTGGTCCGTGGTGTAAAGACTTCCTTCCTGGAGTGGAACGCTGGCAGACTGAGTCAAACTGGCCCACAGCGAAGCTGAACTGTAGGCTTAAGGTCCTCCTGCCCATACACCTAAACCTCGGCAGCTGGGCGTGGATACAAATGGAAAAGGAGGCATTCTTATAACGTTAACCCATGTGCGTAAATGGTGTTTATTTTAAGCTCCTTGTTTTCTATTGGTTTTATTTAGAGGCGGTGCCAGCGCTAACCTAGTGTGACATTTTCACAGTCGGCCTGCCAGGCGTTTGGGAGGTGGGGAAGACAAAAAAGTAGTTTTCTCCTCCTCCTTCTCCGGTTTCTTCCCAAGCCCGCCATTCTAGCCTCGGAAAAGGCTTTTTTTTTTTATTTACACATCCTGGAATGAAATTAAGGCATTTTATTTTTTATTTCACCCACGTTTTCAATCCCACTTAACTGTCAATCTGCTCTTTTTTTCAAATCCTGTATATGCGCAACTGCGTTTGATTAGGTTTTGTGTATTTGTGCTTCTCGAGTAAAACCCCGTTGGCTGTGTAACGTGTTTGGCGGCCGTTTGCACACAGAAAAAGATGAACAAGCTGTACGTCGGGAACCTGAGCGAGGCGGTGAGCGCCCAGGACCTGGAGAGCCTCTTTAAGGAGTACAAAATTCCGTTCACCGGGCAGTTCCTGCTTAAGTCGGGCTACGCCTTCGTGGACTGCCCCGACGAGACCTGGGCGATGAAGGCCATCAACATGCTCTCAGGTGAGTGCCGCGGGGGGACTCGGAGCATGGGATGTTGGGGGCATAAGTTAGGTGTCCAGGGGGTGCACGTAGCCCGCTGCCGTGACCAGGGAGCCTCGCTGGCTGGTCTCCGGGCAAAGCTAGAACATTAGGAGGGAAGCAGGGCTCACAGGCCGTAGTTGCAGGTATTGACGCAGTGGGTGGGCGAAGGCGATAACGTGGGTTCCGTTCTTAAACAAATACATAGAGGGGGAGGGGGGGTTGCCTTCTACTCCCCTCGCCCCACCTTCCCAACTTAACCGCAACGCCCCCGCTCAGAGAGAGGTTCGCATCTAGAGCCCTCCTCCCCTGACAGCGGACCTTTGCCCCATGGCGGCGTTTCTGCCACACACCCTCTTCTGCCGGAGACCTCATGCAGATCCGTACTTCTGTTCCCGGACAGTGGTACTACTTTGCACCCCTCCCTGAACGTTCAGTTACTTAGGGCAGGGACCAAGTGCTTTCACTTAAGGATAGAGAAAGCGGGACTGGGAGTAGGTAGTTCCCGGGCAGCATTAAAGGGAGGGAGGGCGCTTGTTTCATTTTGTATTCACCCTTCCCCACTGTATGAATGAGTGAACAACAAGGCTCCTTGTGGCATACACTAGAGCGTGCTGCCACTTCCTCTACAGCCAGCGGGGGCGGACTACAAAACTAACACAGCGGGTGTCTGCCCAAGACGGTTGAATGCACTGCGCCCTTTTGATGCCCAGTTCACCCTCCCAGCGCCTGGCTAACGGGAATCTCTTCATTCAAGTTTATTTATGCTCCTTTCCCAACAATCTATTTCACTGAGCTCAGGTTCCGTGCGTTAAACATTTAAACAGGGCATGAAAGTGCAACATCGTTTTAAGTGCCTCGGTACACTTCAGAGATAACCGGCAGAAAAGTTGAGCGTGTTTACACCTTAAACTGTTGTGATCGGCTCCAATTACAGCTTATGTGTGCTTTGTAATTATGTGCGCGATGTAGGAATTTGATGTGATGCATTTTTTTGGATAAACTTGTATTATGAAGCATATACTTGTTCTGATGACTTAATGAATCCCAAAAGTTCTTAAGATGTCATTCAGGCACGTCAGCTGTTGACTTTTTAAAAAGTTTTATCAAATATCTCATTTTGTTCATCCGTGAGATGCAGAGATTTTTAGCACCACACTGCTGGGGTTGAGTTGCCACCACTCATTTACCCGGGTCCCAGCTCGATGTATCCGTACCACTACAGTCTCCTGGCCACATCAACGCGATGCAATCCTCAACCAAGATGGAAGCTGGCTAAAAATGATTGAGAAAAGGGGTTGGTGATGAACAGAGTGTCTGAATTAAGCAGACCACTCTTACCCAGTCCAAAGATCAGGGCTTGATCCATCACCGTTATTTAGCTCGCTGCCCCATCCCAGCTCAGAACCTGGCTATATGCAAATTAGTCTGTCCCTGGCCCAGTGCATCATGGGAACAGGGCAGACCAAACTACCAAGCCAATTCTTCACCAGAAAGGAGACAAGCTTCCGGGGACCGGTTTCTGCCATTTCAGGCGTCGTCGGCCCGGCTTGCTTGAATCCTGATGGAGCAGTGAGCAAGGGACTCATGTCTGAGTATACCCTTCCACTCTGTTCATCACCACCCCCTTTTCTGAATCATTTTGTCCACCATAAGCGTGGAAGGGTATACTCAGATGTGAGTCCCTTGCTCATTGCACCATCAGGATTCAAGCAAGCCGGGCCGACGACGCCTGAAATGGCAGAAACCGGTCCCCGGAAGCTTGTTTCCTTCCCAGTATAAGAATTGGCTTGGTAGTTTGGTTTGCCCTGTTCCCATCATGCACTGGGACAGGAACAGACTAATTTGCATATAGCCAAGTTCTGAGCTGGGATGGTGCAGTGAGCTAAAAAACGGTGATGGATCAAGCCCTGATCTTTGGACTGGGTAAGAGTGGTCTGCTTAATTCAGGCACTCTGTTCATCACCACCCCCTTTTCTGAATTATTTTGTCCACCATAAGCGTGGAAGGGTATACTCAGATGTGAGTCCCTTGCTCATTGCACCATCAGGATTCAAGCAAGCCGGGCCGACGATGCCTGAAATGGCAGAAACCGGTCCCCGGAAGCTTGTTTCCTTCCCAGTATAAGAATTGGCTTGGTAGTTTGGTTTGCCCTGTTCCCATCATGCACTGGGACAGGAACAGACTAATTTGCAAATAGCCAAGTTCTGAGCTGGGATGGTGCAGTGAGCTAAAAAACGGTGATGGATCAAGCCCTGATCTTTGGACTGGGTAAGAGTGGTCTGCTTAATTCAGGCACTCTGTTCATCACCACCCCCTTTTCTGAATCATTGCAGGTAATGTCATTTTAGCATAGTATACAGAAAGCTATCTAGCGTAGTTCATCCTATAATACACAAAATACCATAGGATCTTAGAGCGTATGTTGGTAATATGTAAATGCCAATTCGCGTCTCGAGCAGCAGACAGCAGAACCAGCAAGACATTTACAACAATATCCACATACAACATTCAAAATGCAGTGAGATATCTATTGTCATGACGAAGATGTTCCAGGAATACATCTTAAAGCTGTTTTACTTCAGCAGAGGCAGCATTCTGCAAGAGGTAGTCTAATCTCTGTCGGCATAGGTCTTTTACAAAGTCATTAACTTCCTCAATGAAGGAGTAGACTACCTGAATGTTCTCTTCATAATCCTTCTCCACCCAGGGGATAGATAAATTCCAACTAAGCGAGTCTCAACATAGCTTCAAACACACTTGTGTACTCTAACTGCACAATTGTACATACGACCTTCTAGTACTAATGATCATGTCTGCTTTAATGCAAAGGTTGTGAAGGCCAGTGTCTTTAAAGTGTTTTCCAAGAATGGACATGACACAGCAAAAGGTGTGAAAGGTGCCCTTACCAAGAATGATTCTGTTGTACATTGCTTTATGCTTCCACACTATCTCAGTTGCTTTTGTGTAGAGAGCTTGATCCATGACCACCCCAATTGCCTTATCAGCTCGGTTTCAATTTTTCAGAAACAGTTGTCAACTCAGTTGAAGAGCATTAATGGTGGGCAAGTATCCTGTGAGAACATAACATAACACGTATATTTGTAATGCGCACGTTCACCCTGCGTTCTCTTGGCGCTGAATAACAGATGTTCATTGTTACACAACTCAATGGTACTCATTTTATCGACCTCAGATGGATGAAAGGCTGAGTGGACCTGCCGGGATTTGAACCTGTGACCATGAGGTCATACACAGGCCCCTACAATGGACGCATTAGTCCCCTGAGCCACCAGACCCAGCACATTAATTAGGTCTCTAGTAGTGATGTTAAATCCTGCCAACTTGGTATTGTCTCTTGGCGATGCTGATGCTACCCTACCAGCAGGGTGGCTACGATGTCCCCAATTTTGAACAATACTATTATTGCGCACAGGCACATTTTGCAGTATACTGGCTGCATCCGCCTCCTTTTATGGCGCACTTGGCGGTAGAGGATGGATATATGGCTCCTACCCCCCCATCCGGGTACTTGTTCACGCGGGTGAAAGAACGTAGCCGTGACCCATCCACTGTAGACTGTACTGCGACGGCACGGAAATGGATGGCGTGCAGACTGGATGTATCCCCGATGTACTCCCCCCGATTGGCACTGATGGGTAACCCACTGTTACAAATGGCGTGTGAGGGTCTGGGTTGTAGGATGTTGAGGACACTGAAGTATGGTACATGGGGTGACCTATACATGGGGGGGCGATTCCGTTCACTGGAGCAGTTCTTTGGAGAACATGCACCCACTAGCATGGAGCTGTTTTTATATACCAGCCTATGACAAAATATCAATTAGCTTTATTCGATTTAGGTTAAAATCATAAAAGCGTACAGTTAAAAACAGTCATAAAAACAAACATGTAATAGCACAAAGTATCTACAAGTTATAAAAAAACTTGGGCCCAGCCTATGGGAATAATTCCCTTATTGTTTATGTGCTTTTCACAGAATTAGCATTCACAGTTCTACCATTACATCAGATTGTCACTTACTAGAAGCAAATTAATAGAACTTTCCATGCTTATAGCTATTGTACATTGGTTCGAGTCGATTAGAAGCAGAAAAGCTACTGCCATTCAATACACAGACGCTTCTACCCGTCGAATGGTTATACCCTGTCTTTGGTCTTGATAGAGGGGTGTATGACGACGTGCTGGGGTAAAAGTCATGTAAATCCCAGGTGGATATAGGGCCGTCTCCTTCTTGGGGCTGCCAGGTTTGCAGGTACGGGACAATATGTCTGTTCCTAAATTTAACTACACTAGATCACCGGGAATGTCTTTTGGGAGAGAACCTAACCAGCCCACCCTTCTGACACTCACTATTCTTCCATTAAGGTCGTTTGGCAAGGGTCTATTTTTTGTTAACCAAAACATGACCTTGTTTAGTAGGTCTTCTTGTCTTTCGACTTTTCCATAAGTGAGTGCTGGTACTCCCAAAAGGACATACACAAATGGGGCGGCCTCCGGTGGTAGGTGTATATAAGGTGCTTTATAAAGCTCTGCTCTAGGAGCAGTATACTGTACTAATACGGGTTTAGAAGGGATCTTAGGAGCGTTTGGGGCTGATGTATTAAGGGCTGGTGGCCGAATCTGAGCATTAATGCTTTGTGTAGTTAAAGTAGGCACTTCGGAGGCAGCAGGTGACTGAGAGCGGTTAGATGATACAAAGTTTTTAATAGGTGGCAAGTTGGCCTTGATCATTTCTTCTAGACCCGTCAGCCTATCCCCTAGAGTGTTTAATTTTTCAACCAATGGCGATATAATAGTTTTGACCAGTAGTTCAATCTGGGACAGTAAAGCCAACTGGGAGGGAGGTACTAGATGGTCTAATTCTTCTGCAGCCTCTGAGGTTAAAGGGGAATTAGTGATGGGCAATGAGGGGCTTACGCACAGTTTTTGTAGCTTAAGATGATTCCCATTGTGTTTATCCCCCTCGTGCTTCCTTTTAACGGATGAGACCTGGGGGAGTGCTATGGTTTGGGTGTTAACTTTATTAGGTAAAAGGGGAGGTTCCAGCGGGCAGTCGTTAGGGGATAATGTTCCGACAGTATTTGCAGGACAAGGTAGAGCACTATTTAGTTCAATTCTCGATTCCACTGGAACGTACCTAGTTTTACACAGAATATTTAATTCCTCTACCAGTGAGAGGCTTTGCACAATACCGGCTGTTAGTGAAGGAGAATCTTGTGTGAGTATGCTATCTACGGACGACTGGCGAGAATTATTTTCATCTGTTTCTGTAGGGATGGGGCAATATTATCCCATTTGGGTGGTGGACTTGTGTCCCATGGCACGGACCCCTCTGAAGGGTGGCTTTTCTGTTAACCCCCTTACGAGTCATAATGTGGCTTGGTTATGGCTGAGATGGATATGGGTAATACCAAGCAGTGACTCGATCAGGAAATTTTAGTGTGCGAAAGTTAAAGTCCACTAATAAAGTCAAATCAAATATTAGGTTAGACCACAAAGTATGGAGTCCAAGTCTCTTTACCTCCTCTTGTGGTAAAGCCAAGGGGGGTGGTCTGTCCCGTCCTCCTCAGGCCTCAGAAGGCCATAGAGGGCCCGCCCTGTGCCCGGGCTTAGCCCGGCTAGTCCCGCGCGCGTCCTGCTACGCGGAGGAATCGACTCCAGTTAAGTAGCGCCTCCGGGTGCGATGTGGGCGGGAACCAGGAAGTCCTCGCTAAGCTCGCTGGGAGCTGTAGTCCCCGGCCGCGGTGATCTGGAATGCGGCAGCGGGGTGACCTGCAGCATTAGCCCCCCAGGAGCGTCCAGTCAGGTCAGCGGGGCAGAGAGTGAGTGTCCGCACCTTGGGCTGTGTGAAAATATCAAAGCAGTTACTCCAGCATTTCTGACAGAACCTGATATTTTTGCACCCTTACACGCGCTGCTGCAGACTGAGACACCTACCCATGTTATCTCCCTACTATACAGACAGGTTAGGGGCGCGCCTCCCCCTGGTCCCTTGCGTGCTAGAGTAGAGTGGGACAGGGATTTAGAGACACCTCTAACTGATGAACAGTGGGAACAATGCTGCGTACAGACCGAGGCGATTACTTGCAGTAGCCGGCTGAGGCTCATTCACTTCAAATTTCTGCACCGCCTGTACCACACCCCGCCAAGCTGCACCGCTTCCACCTTAGGGAGACTGATTGTTGCGAACGATGCGGCAGGGAAGGTGCAGACTTCATACACTTAGCATGGTACTGTCCAAGAGTGGAAGCCTACTGGACGGAGGTGTTTGAAGGAATGTCTGGGATGTTGGGTGTTCAGATAGTAGCGTCCCCGCTCGTGGGACTTCTTGGCTTAACCCACACAGTGCAGACAGTGCACAAGAGATTCCTTGCAATGGGAATACTGATAGCTAAGCGAGGGGTGGCATGTAAATGGGGTCGGGGCGGGCACCTAAATTTAAGGATTGGATACGTGATATGTCTACCTGTCAGGAACAGCTCAACTACGCAGAGCTGCTCCCTATGAAATCTCAACCTAAAGACATCTGGGGGCACCTGGTGACATACCTTCTTGCACAAGAGTCGAGAGACGAAGGGGAATCGAGATCAGTGGGGACGGGAGTGGATGACATAACTCTTGATGAAGCGAGTTAGAGTGTAGGCGACCCCCGCTGATGGGCCGAGGGTATGAATGGGGATAGCAGTTACGAAGGGGGATCATGCTTGTCTTGAAACATGACGTAGATGTACATCAACGCATTTGCTCCTCACAATACATGTAGGCTTCACCTTGGTGAGGGACGAGAAGAAGCAAACCCAAGTAATCATAATGTATCAGAAAGTAATGTGCCTGTAACGTCGCAACTGTTGGATGTGGAGGGTGGGGAGGGGGACGGGTGGGGGTAATTGATGGAAAGGGGATGGATACACGCTATGCCGCAATACTGTGTATGATTTTTTGACTGGTACTGTAAGATAATTCTTATGTTATACACAATAAAGGTTTTTCAAAACTTTAAAAAAAAACAAAAAACTTGGTATTATCTGTGTAGGGCTTGCTTCTGGTTTTGCAACAACCCAGATTATGTTCTTATTTTGTGCAAGCTTCAATTGGGTTACACATTTTGGCATGACTTCGGTACATGTCATCAATGGCTGAGGCGCAGCTCGTTCACCAGAAACATACATGAACAATTCTTCAGTATTTGTGGTAGTCCATGTTCTTTGCTTATGTTCCTCAATGCTTGGGAAAGGAGCTTTAAAAGGTTGAGGTCAAAAAACTTGAGCTGCAGAGCTATACCATTGACTCGATGAAATTGTCCCCTTAACAGTAGGAGTCTCTTCCACCTATCAATATTATCCCACGCTAACAAACCTTTCTAAACTCTTCCCTCTGAGTCCTCCCCTCCAAAACTCCTTTTTACTCCTCCAAAAGCCTCCTCCTACTGCTTAGACCTAAAACCAAAACAAAAAAAATCCTTCACTCTTTTTATCCCTCCACTATCCTTTTCAATCGAAATTAACAGACTAACATGTTCACTTCTCAAATTCCATATTAAACTATACTTATATACTACCCAAATAATAACTGAATAACAACTCCACTACTCAAATTACTTCATATTTTTTTACTCTAATAATTTTCAACAGTAATCTTTTATGGGTTACGGAGTGGCGTACTACTCGCCAGAAGAGCGCTTCAACACCCATCAGGGGTAACAAGTGCTATATGAATGCAAATCTTTCTTCCCCTTTTATCCCTCCACTATCCTTCTCACTCCAAGTAACTGACTAATATCCACCACTGAAATTACTTCATATTTCACCATATTAATTCACCACTAATCCTTTGTAGGCTTCCTGAATAGCGTGCGTCAACAAGTGCTATATAAATACAAACCTTTGTCCTCTATCCTTCTGCTATCATTCCAAATCCAATTAACTGACTAACCTATCCACCACTTAAAATGTACTTGCATGTTTCACTATACTAATTCAACACTAATCCTCTATGGGTCCCGGAGTAGCGTGCTACTTGCCGAAAAAAGCGCTTTGACGCCTCGTCAGGGGTAGTAAGCGCTATATAAATGCAATTACAATACAAAACAATACATGAGGCTGAATGTCGGCTGGAAGAACAATTTGCTCATTAAAGATAGCAGCAAGTTTCTGAAGACACAAGGCGATATGATTTCTTCTAGTTGTGAGTATGAAATCCCATGATCAAGTCTGTTTAGAGTGCAAATTGCCTATCATCTTTTGTATGGCATATGGGAGCAACAGTTGCTTGGGGGCTATTTGCGGCAATTTGTACTGTATATATAATGTCCTGACTGAATGATTGCATGAGTAAGGAGGTCCTTTTGGACAGCTTTGTATTTTCTGGATCTCCTGTCAGAAGTCCTTATAGGAAACGTTTAAGGTAATCTAAATTAATCTTTATCAAAGTCTGATGGATGATGTGGCCATGGTGTTTTAATCATTGTTCTTATGTGCAATGATATGTGATCTTGTTCATGTCTGTTGCCTTAAACTTTAAAACTGATAATTCTCTTTTCAAACTCTGGTTTTCCCTTGCAAAGTACTGTAGCATGACACTATCGTGTTGGGCCAATTTTTTTTCTTTGATTGTCTGGGAATATGTGGAGGCTGTCACAGAACTCGAAGTCCAATTTTCTTCTAATACGCTTCTTTGTTGATTCAACTATTCCGTGAATTCCTCTGCGTGTCATGAGGGTTTCAAGCCTTTAAGTGAGAGTCATCGCACATATTACCTCTTTGTTCGGAATAATCACAGTTCTAATGTATTAAAATAGTTCTTCATATGCTTCATCTCTTATATTATTGTAGTGATCTTCGGTTTCAATGCTAGATGCATGATCATCCTCCTTTGCTCTAACCCTTGTATAGCTCCTATGACAAGATGCATGATAATGGGCTTCTGCAGCCACTATGTCCCTACCTATAGAGTGTTTAGATATTCAAATCACGATTAATGGTTGCACACTTTTGAAACCTTTTGTCAACTCTAATCTTCGTGGTCTTCATTAATTTCTCATGCGTTAATGTTCCCTTGTAGCATTTTATCTTTTCACAAAATATACATTCTTCAGCATATACGTTTGACTTTAATGATGTTCTTTTGTTTAAGCGTTTACTGGTGCACTCACTCATTCCACCATCATCACTGACACTTGTTTCAGCTTTTTGCATAATAGTCTGTAAATCTCACTTGATAGTAAACAGCCTCCTGCACTTCCTTTGGTAAAATACTTAGGGGTCCATGTTGCTTTTCACATTTCTTGCAATGTCTAACAGTGGAATGTGATTCCTTACTTGAGCTGTCTCTAACAAGTTTTCCATGATCAGTAGTCCTGCGGGCTCGTAACTGTAACTCCATGTTGGACATTTGACCATAAATGAATTGTACACTGGGGATCACAGGGACAGAGGATGTGCTTGTTTCTGTCTTCTTCATGATGCTGCACGCTCATTCACCACCAGCTCTAGAGAAATAAATAAATTAAAACATTTATAAATGTTACTTTGTGTACTTAATATGATCATAATTACTATTATCAATTTTTTTAAATCACATTTACTGTAATTATAATTTTTAATAATAAAATTCACAATAATAAAGATTATGAAAAAATGTCCATTTTTACCAAGGTATCTTGGGAGTGGAGTGGTAATACACAAAAGGCAAAGAGTTATGACTTGCTATCACATATTTTCCATCTGTAGGAGTCCATACCTTGCCAATAAATCATATTAGAACCCATTCCCCAAGTGGTACCGATAACATGGTTGGTTCAAGACCTACTGTGAAAAAACACTGGTCACCCTTTCGGTACTGCTAAGATTATCATGCTGCTATTGATAATAGGACAGGGGTGATATCAAGGAGGCTATAGGAAGTTCTGTGTTGCCAGATCCACATTGCCCAAGTATGAAAAGCACATATTGCCATGCATTTTTTTCCAATTTCTCCTGTTATGTTCAACACAGCTGCCATGCTGGAAACCACTTTTCCCTGAATATGTAAAGAATCCTTATTGTGGCAGGATCTACATCGTACAAGTGGGTATGGCACCGTTTTCATTCCTGAGACGATAAATGTCTGTTGTGTAAATCACCACTGCCATAGAATCATCCACATTACCATAGTTTGCATAGCTGTATTTGCAGTTCTCCCAAATCCACGTTGCCTAGGCATGTACATCACCGTTTTCATGCCAGAAAAAAAATTGGACACAATATGTAAAGCCTAACTTCAATGCAAATGTCATTACCGACATGGTCTCAGCCTATCTCCCACTTGCACTCCCTTGTCTTTACCCTTGCCCTCCTACTCTCAGGGGCTTGTGCTCCAATCGATTCCAGGGGCTGACAAACTGTGTGGTCTTGAAACTGCCTACTGTGTTGCTGCAGAGTTAGTAGAAGGCTGTGATTTTTTTCCCCCCTTCCTCTGCCATACTTCAGTTTTTGCTCCTGCAGGAAGTAGAGGGTGTTACACTCCTGTTAAACCTTCTGGCCGTGCGCAGATAAAAAAAATGTGTGTTCGCTTGCACATGCTTTGTAGCATGTGGGTAACTTTTCCTTACAGCCCACAACAACCTACAATTAAAAGGGTGCTTCTTCAAGGCATATTGGAGGCAGTTCTTGGCCAATGGGGATGGAGATTGCCTTGGCATATGGCTGGTAGGTGTTGCCATTGTCAAAATGCAGGTACCTATCATCCTTGGTATAGAAGCCACCGATCACAAAATGTTGGTTGTGGGAATGTTGCAGGTAATTATTGGTATAATAAGAGCACCCATGGTATGGAACTTTGATGGAAAAAAGATGGCACTTGTTTATTGGTGGTAATTTTTAACATAGGGGGCACCCTATGGAATTGGCATTGTGCATGCAAGTCATAGCTCAAGGGAGCACCAATTACAACATGCTTCTTGTGGAAGACATGGGTACACCCATGGCTAAAAATTAATACCATTGGGGTCAGATTCTGAAGAGGGGTTAGGCCTACGTGGCACACCATGAAGTTACTTGAATACTTTGAGTGGCCATTTAATACCTGTATCTCTGTAACAAATTTATCAGAAAAATGTGACTTAAAATGCATGATTTTACCTCATTTTTTTCCAGAATTATTTTGAGAGGGAATCCCATGAACCCTCTTAGGTAACATCTGGCTTACTTGCTTCACTCTCTAAAATGAATTAGAGGAAAATATTATTTACATTCCATCAATTTCAAAGAACGCCAGCCACCAAAGGTGAGCAAGATGTGGCATGGGGCAAAATAGGCAGCATGGGTGCAGAGAGAGTAAGTGAAGGGATTTGTCAACGAAATTAACATCATTCAGTCTTAAAGTGATTAAAATTGCTTACATTTCATAAGTAGATAAGCCCACTGCACTCAGATTCAACCAGAAATTCTTACGACTTTTCAAAATGTGGCCGTTCCACTTGTGTCCCACTACCAGTTTACTGAACGTGACCCCCATCTGTGGAGGTTACAGAAGGAAGGTCTGTAATCGGGGTCTCTCCAAGATCAAGGCATGCAGGCAGTGTGCGGCTTTGCTCTTCTTGGTAATCTGGGAAGACGACGTTACTTCTCTGAACGATTTCTCGTAACTACTCAATAAGAGGCACCCTTCTCACAAATCCACTTGTGAGTACAGCAAGGTGTCTCTTCCATTCTTGGATCTGGTGCTGTAACCAAAGGATGGAGGCATATACTCTTAACTACATAAGATACCAATGGCTCGCAATTCCTTATTGTGCTATAACAACTTCCTCCCATTAGCACTTTAAAACAACTTACCGGTGGGCCAGTTCCTCAGGACCAAAAGTAACTGCACAGAAATGGTCAGATGCAAGGAACACACAGCTACACTAAGCACCAATCTGTCTCATACACAATACCCACAGGATCTCATCCACAGGGCAGCGAAAAGAGGCAAGAATAATAGAGAAGCTCTCCTTAAGACCTATCATAAACGCAACACAGACAGTCTGGTATGTGTTAGCACATACAGCCATGTTATTAGCACCTTCAAGAAAGCCATTCACAAGAATTTGAGCATTTGTAACACAGGACAACACACTACCCAAATCTCTGTTTTCATTCAGAGTAAGAATACTGGAGACATGGTGGTCCACACTACACCACAGTCCACCGCTCACAGGATGAACCAGAACACTGTATGGTGTTTGCCTCCAGCAAGGAACTTTAAACGAATATCTATGGAAGGAGTTAGAGCAACACTCCACCTCACCAGCTGCCAAGTACCTCAAAATCAGTCTGTTGAATACTGGCTTAAACCAACTCTGGGATACTGCTACAAATCACTCAACACTTACAAAACTGGTCAGGAAGACAATTAAACATATCTTGTGATTCGAGGACCAGGCATTCCTCACGAAAATGTCACATGGCTGAACTCGTATTCCATACCAGCACTGCAGAATTACCTTGATTTGGGCTATGCAAAAACTACTAAAATGAAGTTTTTAAAGTACAGATTGGGCTTGTTACCTTGTATTCAGCATTTTCCGCATTGGCTAAAGGATAAGGCGGGCTCCCCCTGCCGGCTATGCGTCTCTGCGCAAGAGGAGCTGCTGTATTTGTTATGTTCCTGTAATGAACTTTTGGAAGAACAAAAGCGTCTGTTAAAATGCCACTTCAATCAGCGTGGGATATGCTCACGAAGACAAGCAGTTCTCACCTACTTTGCACCTAATGACCCACAGCTGAACTGTTGTCTGGTGAAGTTCATGAGGGTGTTGGAAAAGAAAATGCCAAAACCAGATTCATAATTTATTATAAGATAGTATTGTAACACAAACAGCACTTCTTTTTATGGTCGTCTAAAAATATAAACTTTAGAAAAGATTTTAAAAAGACAAAAGATGTATATTATGGAATAATGTTTTTAACATTGTACGCAGAATTGCTTTTAATTTTTTATGTTTTGTATTGCAATGGTTTTTATTAACTATGCAAATAAAAATTACTTACTCCAGCTAAGGGTCATTTTCTGTGCGGATCTTGTTCGGTGTGTCAGTTGACACAACACACTCTCAGCATAGACCTTGGTCTAAAGACACCTTGGGAACTTTCCAACCATATTAATTGCAACACTGAAGGGGTCATTTACCTCCTCAGATGTCCCTGTAAGCTGATATATGTTGGCATGACTACACGCTAAGTTAGAACAAGGATAGTAGAGCATTGTAGTTCAGTGAGATGCAAGAAATCTAAAACTAAACTCACCAGATACTATCTTACTTCAGGTCACACAGAGGATGACATTAGGTGGGTGGTTCTAGACAACCCCCATTTTTCGTCAAGCATGGGGACTTTAGATTCAGTCCTTTTTCATAGGGAGCAGCGCTGTATCCTTAGACTTAAAAGTAACACACTGGGTTTGAATTACAACATTCCATGGACTAGCCTGTGATAATAGCTATCTACTCGCTGGATATATTATATACTCTAATACCTTGATTATATTGGAGATTCAAGATATCTGGATGTTTTGTCTTTGTTTTTATTTTTACTTGTTTTTTATTTTTGTGCACAATGCTTGGTCCATTCTTTTCGCCCACTGGTGACCACAGCCATCCCCAGGGTTTACAGTTATGATATGCCTTCTCCACTCATCCCAGACACCTCAACTCTGACATTTACTGTTTGTTCTTTGTATTTGGGATGACATATGACGTGTCCTAACTGATCAGGCACACTGTTATCAACATGGAAGACTTGCTTTGTTCTGGGTGCAGCCCATTTACCCAATCTAACTTACCGTGTATTCTGACACTAAATTAAATGATCATGCCAATCATTTGAGTACAGGCCCCATAGCGAGTACCTTACCATCAGAGTTAGGTCCCCCCTCCCCCATACAAGGTGTTGCCCGTTCATGGGCATATCTACCTAGTTTTACGAGACCCATAAATGGGACCAAAATTCCCAGCAGCCCCTGGGTTCTCCATGCCCCTTTTAGGTGTGTCATAGACTCCAACGACCTATTAAGATGACGTGCCCGTGGCGGAGTTTCCTCTTTCGCCAGGCACGCCAAGAAGTTTGCCGCGCTGACGCTGCAGGTATGGGGTCTCTGTTGGGTTTTATGGAGGGCTACTATAAACTTGACAGATGCAGAGATTGCATTTAACATTTGGTGGCATCCCCTCAGTGCTGTGAACTCTACCCTCCTATTCCCCTGTCATTCCCCATTCCGGCCCGAACACACTGCAGTCTTGGGCGAGAGTCTTTTTTAAAGCCTCCCACGTGGAGTGTTGTTTACCCACACCGATATACACATGACTCAGTGTCGTGCCCGGGTTTGCTTGCATTACCTACCCTTTTCACTGTCTATGGGCAACGGCAATTACGCTTCACCGCCTCCTCCCAGTTCTTGCCATGAGCCGCATTTTGTCCCATGTGACCACGCTTGTGACGGCAGGCGCTCATCTTCTCTCCTTTTCTTAATATGCACTCATTCAAACATGGCCCTCCTTTAACCCTCAGGATAACGCAAGTGGTCTCGGATCAGGATGCTTATCAACCTGGCTCAGCTAGTGCCATGTACTCTTTTCCTATTACCGGTTTAGAAGTAATTACTAGATAGTACTTTCCAGCATAATGCATGCATAATGCATACATGCACCCAAACACACTTTTCCTTTTAGAGCCCCCCTTTTAGGTGGCCTAGTCCTTTCTAGGCAATTTGAGTAAAGAGACTCTTGTGCAATATGAAATGGGAAGCCTTCACGGAGTAGTATGGATGCTAGGGCATTACTACACACACAGTTTACATCTAGTTGTTCCATTGAAGCTATCATGGAGTGAGGGTGAGGGCAATAGACATTTTACCCACCCATACACACTTCGGGCTAAATAAATATATATAAATAAATAAATAAATAAGGTATGGTCACATGCTCTTGATACGTTCTTCTCTTTACATTGTGAAGCCCAGGTTTATCTTGAGGTAATGAAGTTAAGCATAATTATAGGTGCTGTGATTTGTTTGCATTTTACAATCAGCACGATAATGATTATGCAGTACAGTGGTACATGTAATGATTTTAATTGATTGATTATTATGTTTAGGTACTCTGCTTGATGTAATGATTTTTATTCTCAATTTTGTGTGATGTAATGATTTTCATTAATCGAACATCAATAAAATATCTATCTCATGATGCAGAAGTTGGAGATCATTTAATCAATAAATCTAAACGCAACTGTTAAAACATATTAATCAAAAATAAGTATAAACAGAATAAACATAAAAGAAGTTTAATTAACTGGGCGAGTAATTTTACCCAACTATTACCAGCTAAATCTGTCCTCTGCCTGCCTGTCATTCCCTCGCCTTCTTCTGTGCTTATTCTCCTCTTCTTCTTTGCCTCTCTCCCTCATATGTTCCTTGTCTCTCCTGTCCCCTTCTTTGATTTCCAACCATGCCTTTTTTCTCCTATATACATTCCTTACCCATTTTCAGTTTTCTGGCTTCTCCATGTTTTCTTCCTCCATTCCTCTGTCCCTATTTCTCGCCCCCATTCCTCCCAGTTTCCTCTTCCTTCAGTCTTTTCTAGTCGTCATTTCTTTTTAGTTCAAGCCTGGGCAGCGCATGCGCTGCTCTGCGAGTCTTGCTGTATTGGAGTATGCACTTGAAGCACCGCCGACTCTCCACCCATATTTGTCATTGGCTTGTGTCACATTGTCCTTGGTAAATGCTGGCAACTGATTCGTTATTAGGCTTTTAGTCCCTCCTTAGAACCGCCTTGTCTTCATTTGTTTCCTCACACGAGGACTGGCCCTTTTACTTCGGTTGTAACACAGTAAGTCTTCTTTAGTCTGGAAGCACTATTTTCTTTAATAAGTTTCTCTTACTGCAGGAGGGTCTCTAGTTTGCAGTTGTGACCCACCGGCTTGTTTATTTAAACTTGTAGCAAACGGGGAGGTCTTCAGGGGCATGGGAGACAGAAGGGGGCAACTCAGCGATGCCTTTAAGCATTTGCAATACAATAGGTCTCGCATTTGCTAGAGTTTAAGCTATTGGCATTCTAAATGACAATACCTTTTATTTATGTTTTAAAAACCAAAACCTAAATAAAAGGCATTGTCATTTACAATGCCAATAGCTCAAACTCGCGTAAATGCGAGACCTATTGCATTGCCGGTGCTTGTTTCGGTTTGTCCTTTGTTTGCACGTGGTCCTCACTCCAGTCCACTTCCCCCTCTGACCTTTCTGTATATCCATCTCTTCCTTTCACCCTTTTCCCTGTCCTCCTTCCCTCTTTTCCCTGTCCTCCTTCCTTTCATGCTAAAATGTCATACTGTCGCCCTCTCTTCCCTCCTAAATGTCTTCCACTTTCCACCTTGGATCCTCCATGTGCTCTCCCGGCTTCTCTTCCCAATTCTTTTACCTTTCGTGTTCGCTTTCCCACTCGCTCTCTTCCCTCTCTCCAGGCTGATCTTCCGCTCCCTGTCCTTCCTTTCATAGTCGTCCTCTCGTCTCTCCTGTCTTTCGCTTTCATCTGTTCCCCCCCTTCCTCTCTAACCTCTCCTACTTTATATCAGGCGCCATTATATACTCTCACCCTCTCTTCCACTGTCCGGTGATGCTCCAAGTCCGCCCACCCCCCTCCCTCGTGGACTCTTCCTGCAGGTGCTCTGGCGCCCTGTCCTTTGGAATCATGCTCTGGCTGCAGGTACACGACACCGGTAGGAGGATCCTTTCCCAGATCACGTTGCTGCGCCTTGTGTTTTCCAACGGTGTCAAACCGGTTCTGTCCTGGCGCAGGTTGTCCCGCTCCGTGCATCACCCCAGCCCCGCCGTCGCCCCGGGCTGCATCCTGACGGGCCACTCAGCCTCGCTTCTCACTTCCTGACAGACCCGCGGAGGGCTGGGACTTTGGAGAGCAGGAGTAACCGCCTCTCACGCTTTCCTCTGAGCCAGGGAGTTATTTTTTTGGCAGGCAGTGAAGAGGCGCCGGCGTCTGCCACGTTTTATCTGTTTTCGCACGCAAGGGCGGACGTAAAAGGGACTGATACGATGTGCTCTGTGCCGGCGCCAGCCGTCTGACAGGACCCGTGCAACAGGTGATCTGTCCTCGCTCGAGGGTGGCGGGGGGACGCGCGTCTTGTGGTGTTTGTTGCAATAAATAAGCAGCTGAGCCGAACTGTAATGCAGCAGATGTCGATGAGATTCGCGCAATTATGTGTTGTGTGTACGCTATATGGAGCCGCCTTAAATGCTGTTCCGAAAACAATCTAGCACTGCACGACTGCCAGGAACTGTCCTGGAGAGATAGCTAGACAGACGTTTGGCTGTAAGAAGGAGGGGAGAGCTGGGGTAGAATCAGGTGTCTCAGCCACGTGACTGACCGTTCCCCATCCCCCAGACTTTTGACAGACCGTTCCCCATCCCCCAGACTTTTGACAGGCCAGTCACCTTTGGCTGCCGTGCTCAGCCCGCCGTATTTTTAAATGTAATACTCTAGTCACCAGACCCTTGACTATGGTACCACACGTCTTACCGAGCTCTGCAAGTTGAGTAAATAGGGTTACTAAAACGTTTAAAGTCCATGAAGTTAGTTTTTTTCTCCTTTGTTTGAGGAGAGGACGAGTGTTGGTGGCGCAAAGCTCGCAGTGTGTCCCAATTTCTCCAGTCTGCTTAGGTGACAGCTGCATGCTTTATCACAACTGCGCGCATGGCGTCCGTGGCTTGCAGTGAGTTTTAAAGTAACTCACTTTTTCCAGGGTACAGTTTCTTCTTCTTGGTCTTTGTCTTATTCTATGCATCTCGACTGCCAGACTCCCCAAAATAAGAGCATTGCTGGCTGTTGCAAATAACGCGCTTCACATTTTGCAGCTCACTTTGTTACAGGATCTGTCACACTTCAGCGGGCGAGTTTACACATGTTATGGTCGCCAGGGGCTCGCTTACAACTGAGAGTGAACTCCTAATGGGCGCGAAAGGTCTCGTAACTCAGTTCAAGACCTCACTTTGAATCGGCCCTAACTCTTAAGAGGTTAACTTTGGCACTGTCAATACTTTAGAGGCAGAAACCATGCTCTCTGGCAGCGCAGACGATTACTGAAAAATACAAAACTGTTGTCTAAAGGAGCAGGACCAGAATTTATAATATCTGGGTAACCCCCAGGAGGAGACTGGATATGGGGATCAGCGTCGAAAGAAGTGGGGTTTGTTGACGAAGAAGACTTAAAAAAAAAAGTTTTTTTGTGTTGGGAGGTATTCTGTTCATCCTACAGTGAAGGCATACATAGGTCACCGAAACAGTTTTTAGAGTGTAGGTATGGCGAGGTCAGGATTGCCCAGTTGTAGATCGAACTGAGGGGAAGACTGGTGTGGTGAATTGTCTTCTCTCCATTCATTGCCTCGCTTGCTGCCAGCTGTCTCCAGTGAACGAATGTGCAGGAGCTTCATTTTATATGCTGGGGCTCTGTATTTATATAGGCACCCAAATCTGCCTGGCAATAGGGTTTTTGAAAGTGAAAGCTAGTTATGAGAATGGAAGGTTCTCTTACATAATTCAGCCACTTGATTGTCTCGAGCAAATTCGATACACCCACTGTGCACCGCTTTTCTAACATGCTGCGCCTTACCTTTCAAAAAGCATTTGTTGAATTATTTTGTTGTTTGTTTGCTTGGGTCCTGTCTCGGTGAGTACAAGGCTGAATTATGATTCACATGTGGAAATGCACGAGGGAATGTCCCCATACCTCTTAAACACACTAGCAATGGACACTAGAAAATTGTATCCAAAATATATTATGAATGGGAATGTTTGCTGCCCGGCACCACAGAGGGATTTAATTACACATTGCTCAATGACAAAGATGTTTGTCTCCGTGCAATGTATGGAGCTCTATTCAGGTTGTAAAGATTTTCTGACCAGTGCTTTACAGCGCCAAAAGCCTATATTTGTATTGCATAATTGTACAAATTACTGATGATAGGAAATTCGGAAAGCTTGTTTTTTCATTACCTGGGTCTAGTCTGAAGATTGTTTAATGTGTTTCAAGATTGGTAATGGACTGTTAGAAGAAAAATCATGGTGATTTGTATGAATATTCGTTGTTTTCATAGTATGGGAAAGCTGAGGAATCTACTTGATAACATTTTTGAATCAAAGAACTCTCATTTGAAAAGAATGGCAGCCAGGGTATCGGAGAAAGACCTTCCACTGTGCCTATGTTCTTTCTACTCCTACTTCATAAACTCTCCTTCACTCCTCCCTATTTTGGTTTTGTTTTTTGAAGCATCGTCATAGCCCTTTTCAGGGGGCACAGGGCAAGCATATCTACGGGCAAGAACTGTGGTGATTGGGGTTCTTTGCCTCTGGTGTCCTTGGGTCTGCCTTACTATGGCTTTGCAAACTGGTCCAAGAATACCCCTTTTGCACTTGACTCTCAGCGTAGTGAGGGCAAGCACTCCGAGGGTTCTTAAGCAGTAAGTGTGCTGGGTAGAGATTTGGAACTCAAACAGTAAAATAGCAAACAAAAGAATAAAGTGTACAGCCCCATGCTAGACCTAGTAAAAAAAGAAATATTTTAATTTCACTGCAAACGAAAGTATTGCACACAGTAATGGTGGCTTAGCTATAGGGTTCTACGAAACACATTTACTAGACACTAGTAAAGCACTATAGGAATCTCATGCTAGACTATAGAGTTCTAGTAGCAATGAAAAAGATAATAGGCAGGAATTTTTGGCCTGCACATTTTGTGTGCAAATTGGACACTATTGGCTCACCATGGAATAGGATTGAATTTAAATTACTCTTCTTGGTAGATAATGCTAGGCTCTGTACAAATGTTGCATTTTTATATGAAAGTACCTATTCTTCTAAACTCTCACAATTTTGCCAGCGAATGCAAGTGAGGTTCAGATAGTTTAGTAGTATGCATACAGTAGCATAGTTTGACTTTTAGGAGTAGACAGGGTCGCAACTTCTCTCTTCTGGTAATACAGCCAGCAAGCAACTTGCTAGATATTGCCTCCACAAAGGTCCTCAGCTAACTTCTTAAATTGTTCAACCAGCACATACAAAAGAAATACTCCAAAGAGTGTGGTGTTTCGATCTCTGTCTTTGTCTGCCTAACTCCTCCTATCAGTTTTTGTCTAGCTAATAATCTACTTGTAGGTAATTCACCTCTGAAGCACAGCATGTTCTCTGACCGGAGTGGACTGAAATGAGTTCCATTGCAAAATAACTTGCCTTTAGATTCTCATCGTCAGTTGTAATATTGAGAATTATGTTCCAAGTGTAATCATATTGTGGGACAAACCAGAAGCTAAAAAGGTGTTGCTTGAGATCAGTTTGAAAAACAGTCAAAGATGAGGCTCCGCTGAAATGCCGACAACTAGTGCCATACACTCGCATCCTAGACTAAGCATCTTCTAGCACCACTTCACAAATACTCTTTTTTTAAAACATTCATATTAATATTCAATTAACCAAAACAAGTGCATTCTTGCAAGTAAATACATAAGTGTAGTACACCCTAATTTTTGGGTCACTGATAGAATATCGATAGTAAAAACATCGGAAAAAGAAAATATAGATAGTAAAAATATCGACTCTCTATACTTAAACAGGCAAGTACGAAAATATCGAATTAAAAATATCGATGTTAAAAATATAGATGTATAAAATATTGATTTAAAAATAAAATATATATTAATAATATAAAATATTAATATCTTTAACAAGAAATTCCATTTAAAATACATTTGAACTAAATATCAACATTACATTTAATTAAAAAAATATTAACACAAACATAATAATTTACACATATATTTACTTTAAAATAATGTATTAACTATTATCTTGAATTTTAAACTTTTAAATTATATAAAAAAATATACATATATCAATTTAAAATGAAAAAATAATTCTCTAATTAAAACATTAAACAATTGAAACAAAACAAAAACGTACATTTTGCAAGACAATAAATAGAACAGTAGAGAAAATGTTGGATAGCGAAACAATTAAATTCACTATTCCAACTGTAATAAGTGCAACAGTAGGGAAAGTGCTGTATAGTGGAGGGGTAAAAATTACTATTCCCACTCCAGTGAGTGCAACAGTTGGGAAAATGCTGGATAGCGGAAGGGAAAAATTACTATTCCCACTCCAGTGAGTGCAACAGTATGGAAAGTATTAGATAGCAGAAAAACAAACATTACTAATAACATTCAACCCGTTCCGTGATCCTGTCGGCCGTTGGCCAACGGGAGCACTACCTCGTTGGCCGACGGAGCCCTGCCCACTCAATAGAACGCCCGCACCGCGGCGGAAAAACCGCCGCGGTTAAGGCGTTAACTAAAAAAAATGAAACAATCTTAAAAATAAATAAACAATATTTTAAAAATATACATTTAAATATATTAAAGATATAAAAAGAACACATATTATAATGTTAATTGCATAGGACAAAAACCTACAAATATGATATATAAAAAAAATACAATCATAAACAATATTTATTTATACTGAGCAAATATTCAAAACAAATGATTTAAAACATGAATGTATTTATTTTATTTCCTACCCTATAACACCACACCAATCTAAATAGACCAACATTTTTATTGAAATGTATTTGCATAATTAACATAATGAATTTAAAATATATTATTAAAAAAATAAACATTCTTTGATTACACATACTTTAACACTATAATATCCACAACACACACCTAAAATTAACTACACAATTATGTTTAATAACTATTTAATTAATTTATATTAATTAACAAATAATTAATAATTTGTCAATAAAAAATAAATTACTTCCCACTCTTCACACCATTTATACCTATAAACACCACAACACACCTAAAATTAATCACACAATTACCATAATTACTAATTAACTCGTTTAAATTAACTAATTAATTCATCAATAAAAAACAAATTGCTACCCACTCCTCCCACCATTTACACCTATAAACACCACAACCCACACCTAAAATTAATTACACAATTATCATAATTAATTACTTATTAACTAGTTTAAATTAATTAACTAATTAATCATCAATAAAAATGAATTGGTTCCCACCATTTACACCTATAAACACCACAACACACCTAAAATTAATTGCACAATTACCATAATTAATGACAAATTTAAATTAACTAATTATTAAACAATTAGTAATGCATTCATTTACACAATTAACAATATAGCATCACAATTTAACAAATATTAATAAATAAAAATGATTCAATACATTTTATAATAACTACTATAAAAATCTATCAAATTTATATAATTTAATTACTACTCATCCTATTCCCCTATAAACCCACAACCCGCTACGAAATTAAAGACCCAAAATACAAGTTAAAAAAATGTAATAACTACTAACATTTTAACACATATAAAAATACAATCAATTCTTACACAAAAAACAAACATCACACACAAATATAAAATATATACTAAAATACACAACATTAATAAAAAATAGGTTTTTATTACAACTATATTTTTACAAATGATATTAAACACTTTGATATTTTTTAAATCGATATTACTTACCTAAAATCGATATTCTTGACCACGAGGATTTTACTGTCTACTCCTGACCCACTATATTTTTGCCACTGTATTTGTGCAATTCAATATTTGTACCTTGATATTCTTTCTCTTCACCCTAATTTTTAAAAATGTATAATGCCATGTATTGGTTCTATTGTACATTTACTTCTCTAGCATCTCATTTGAGAAGTATAAACACCTGCATACTCTTCAGTCTACATTAAAAAAAAGCAACTCCTTCTGGTTCAAGTGTTTTGCATCTAAATGTTTTTAATCTGGTGCCAGTTATGTGGTGTTAGTTAACATCTATATGCCTGTGTGAAAGATCTGCATATTCCACGCATATTCCTTTCCAGTTCCCAACTGTATTATGAGAGCCCTCAGCGGAATATCCCCTTCTAGAGCTTGCCATTATCATTCCCCGTTCCTGAGGGCAAACCTATTCATGGTTTACTTTCTTCAAGAAACTCGCTTTGATTTACTATTCCCACTTTAAAGACCCGCCTTTAAAGTGGTGCCCTCTGCTTCACCTTCATGTAATATGGCAAACATCATCTCATCCTAAATATAGACTGTGTCCAGCCCTCTTTCACCTTTTTGACTTCTATGTGCAATAAAACACTTTATTATTCTGCCTATCACAATACATCAGATCTCCATTTTATTAGCCACAGTCCCGCAGTTAATTTCAAAGTCATTGCTATCTGCCTTCTCGCTAATAAGAAGGCAAAATTGATGAATCTACTGTTAAGTCTATTATGTTTGCAGCAGGGGAATAGGCCTAACAAATATACCTCCCTTGGATTGGACTCAAACTCCTTCTTGTTTCATTTAAAGTGTACATGATTTAATTCCAATAATATGTTGGAGCATACAATTCCAAACCATATGAAAAAATTCTGCTTCTGTGGTTCAACATTTTGAGTTTGATCTACATACTTCTGTTTTTATCCTGACCAGAGGTGAGAAAGGTTCTATGAACAGTGTTAAATTGGACCATTTTGAAACGGGCATTCCTAGATACTGTAGACTTGGACGTCGATTCACCAAAATGCCTGGAGTAGTGGAAGTGACATTACGTGCCCATCATGCCCAGTTACATCACAGGAAGTGACATCACATTACAACTTACAATATGAGAAAAGTGATGGAATGCACTCCTGTTGTACTCAATGTAAACAGTTTAGAAAAATGTTCAAGGTCTCATTTTGTGTGCAAGCCACATGCTCTGTCCCACTAGCACAGGTAAATATTGAAGCAATCTGGTACGTCGTCACGCACTAGCATCAAGCTGCACAGCCATTCAACTTGAGTCTCAGAGGTCAAGAAACTAGAATCCAATGTTTATCCAAGTAATCCGTATTTATTCCATATTTTTCAGTAATTTTCAAAACAGGTGCAAGGTGATTCCGATGTTAAAATGCCAGGAATGCCCATCCAGGCCTTTATCCCAAAGCATGGCACATCCACAGTACACCCTGGATAACCATGCTGTTATAACACCCATTGCATTTCGGACCTAAAGCCCTTCCTCAGGGGTAACTGTAACGTAAAAAGAGCCCATCAAAATCTTGTAGAATCTCATGCATCATAAAACCTAAGTGAACCAGCCTACGACAACCATCATGCACTATACCCAACTGCACCAATATGCTACGTGCTCAATATTAAGATCCAAGCTTGCAAGAAAAATAATTCACTGAATGTGAATGAAATAAAATAAAATGAAATAAAGTGACTTGTGTCCCATACTAAAGTAAACCATGTGCAAAAACGTAACAATACACTCTCGTCACTGATGAGAGATGTATAATCCCAGTGTCTCTACGCTGTGATGAGCCGCATGGCTGTTTCGTGTGGCTTCCGTAAAACCAACAAGGTTGTGTGTGGAATAAACTGCTAGTTTTCAACCTATTGTGAACACCGCAGGTGCAACCTATTGAATTAAATAGAACACCTCATTCTAAATGCCAAATCAAAGGAGTAAACATAGAAAAAATACGCATACAAGAATGATTCACATCACATTCCTACAAAAGAAATTAATATTGCGTTCGTACAAAAGAAATTAATTAAACCATACATTTAAAATGTAAAAATCAACATCTATGCAAAAACAAAATATGATTACGTTTTTTGTATGTTTACAATCCTCTATGAACAATAATTTGATCAAGTCAAATTACTCTCTCTGATGAAATTTGATGTAACCTCGTGTTCCCAAGGGGCCTCCGTTATTAGATGATGATATGCCATTTATTCAATTCAACTCTGGGTGCAAATGATCAAAGGGGCAGCAATATACAATATGAGGAAAGTGATGGAATGCACTCCAGTTTTACTCCATGTAAATTAAACGGTGTAGAAAAATGTTCAAGGTCACGTTTTTTGTGCAAGCCAGCCCATGCTCTGTCCCAGTAGCACAGGTAAATATTGAAGCTATCTAGTGCGTCGTCGTGCACCAAGATATACAGCCATTCAACTAGAGTCTCAGAGGTCAAGAAACAAGAATCCAGTCTTCATCCAATTAATCCGTATTTATTCCATATTTTTCAGTAATGCACTGGGTTTTATAACAGCGTAGTTACCCAGGCTGCAGTGACGGCTCCTCCGCTAAGGTGGAGGAGTGTCGCCCCACTGCTTTTTTGCAGTGAAAGACAGAAAAAATACAATGACAATAAGTTGTGTTATCATTTTATTTTCTCCTACTTCTGCCCACAACTTTGCGTGAGAGGATGGGGACAGGGAAGGAGTGGTTGCACCCTCCTAAAGTGCGTAATGACTGCTTGGAAGGCCCTCTTGGGCCGCCAAAAACAGTCATGCGTACTTTGCATGTTTTCCACAAAGGCTGCATCGTAGCCTACGGGGAGAACATGCCCAGGCCTCGAGTCAGCGTCTGAGTGCCGAAAAACGGCACTCAGACCAATCATAACGCTGCTAAGGTAACATTGTGATTGGCTGACTGGGAGCCTGAGTGTGCTTCCAGTGGTCGACTCCGAGCAAGGGAGGACTGCGGAGGAGAGACGGGCGATGAAGCGGCAAAAAGGTACGTTTTTAATTAAATTTTTTCTTCGTCTCTTCCCCGCGTCCTCCTTCTCTCTCGCACCATCCCCCCCTACCTTGCGAGTTCCCTTTCCATATCTCGCCCCCCTACCTCCGATCTGTGCCAGCCGCACCTTCCAGGATGTACTGTGGGTTCTGTCGTGCTTTGGGATGTAGGCCTGGATGAGCATTTCTCTGGCAGCTTTCGAGCTCAGAATCATGTCGCCTCTGTTCAGAAAATTACTGAATAATATGGAATAAATACGGATTACTTGGATGAACATTGGATTCTTGTGTCTTGACCTTTGAGACTCAAGTTGAATGGCTGTGCAGCTTGATGCTGGTGCTTGACGACGAACCAGATAGCTTCGATCATATTAACAATTCACAGAAAATTACAAAGCAGAAACTGATGCCACATGACTGATGAAGTCCAAGAAGTGACCTCACATATGTTAAGAACTGAGCAGTAAGTATTATGTCAATAAAAACACAACAGTTATGCAAGCAGATAAATGTGTATGTTTGTCGCCATCTACATTTTAACTAGAGTGCTACTAAGATATGCCAGCAGTCCAGCCATCACCTACCAAGTTGTTACTATCATATGCAATTATAACCTAAAATGCCTGGGCATAACTATTGTATGCTTATGCTTTCACCATCAAAATTGCTTTCTTTCCATCCCAACATTTTTCTGCAATACATGGAATTCATAACATAAATATTTTAAAATGTTAACTCCTGTTCTATTTTAATGTGAGTCTGCTGTCTTTTAATTTTGATAATATAAAATAACTGTACGAAATATATCATTACATAAAGAAAACAAATAGTAGTATTGAGACTTTAATACATTTACACAAATTGCTAAAGGCTATTTCTGACCCAGTGGAAATTAGAAAGCTAATGATGCATGTAGCCAAAACATGGAATGCCAACACCCACAATCCACTTCCTGTGATAACATCCCCAAGTGAATCCCTCACCTTCCGATATCTAGTACAAATTCCATATATGCAGTCTCAGCCACTAGTACCTCTCTCCCAGAAAGATTTTTCTACATTCAAAAAGGCAAGGGAACTCAAGGGGACCTCTTCCCCTTTGAGAACATGTAACCACTTCTTTTGTGGAGTTGATAACTTTTCAATAGTTTGTGACTGTTAACTAGAAACTATTGATACATTGCAAACCGAATTGCGATGTGAAGGGATGCCTTAAGCAGGGCCCGTAAAATTGTGATTCAGTGTCCATTTCTAAATTCATTTTGCAATATAGTAGCCCTTCACAAAATGAGTCTTGCATTTGCAAACCCTATGATTTTACGAACCACAAGGATTGTGAGTGCAAAATTGCTTAGTACATTTGGCCCCTAGTCCCTAGGATATGGCTAATGTGTGTAGCACTTGGAGTATTTAAACTTTCACTCATGTTACAAATATTTAAATATTATTATAGTTTAAAGTGTTTAAGCAGAGAATGTACAGCGGACAATACCCTGTTTTAAAGGCACACTGCATGTGCCAATCATTGAACACGTCTGTGAAATTTCAACATACAGAAACCATAAGCTGGGATCCACTTAACTTCCTTCATTTATCCCCCCACACATAAATTCCGGAGACTCTAAGCCTATATCACCAAGCAGTAAACGGTTAAAACACATGTATAAGGCGTTCGCAACGAGAAAAGACACCACGAATGGGAAACATGAAAAGTATTCACTTAGTACTTATAGTTTAAACATTGTTTACATTTCATGTATGTTCTCCCTCTGGCTTTTCCCTTTAGGTCCCATGCCTAACAGATAAGGGGAGTCAGCAGGACTCTAAATGGCATGCTGTGTTCACTTACCCACTTAGCTGGGCCTTATATGAAACATTAAGCTTGGGTTAGTTAAAACCAGTCTGCAGCTGTAGGAACACCTGCACAAAAGGTAATTGTAATTGCATTTATATAGCGCTTACTGCCCCTGACGAGGCATCAAATCGATTTTATTGGCGAGTAGCACGCTACTCCGGAAACCATAAAGGATTAGTGGTGAATTAGTATAGTAAAATATGAAAGTAATTTGGGTGGTGAATACATTAGTCAGTTATTTGGATTGTGAAGGATAGTGGAGGATAGAAGAGGGAAAAAAGGTGTGCTTTTATAAAGCGCTTGCTACCTCTGATGATGTGTTGAAGCTCTTTTTCGGGGAGTAGCACGCTATTACAGAACCCATTAAGGATTAGTGGTGAATTCGTATAGTAAATTATGAAAGTAATTTGAGTGGTGGATGTGTTAGTCAGTTATTTGGATTGAATTGAAAGAGGGAAGGGTCTAGAAAGTATTATTATTATTTTTTGGAGTTTATATCCGTAGGAGGGGTTTTGGGATGAGTAAAGGGAAGGTGGACGGGGGAGTTAGTATAGGGAAATATGGAATTAATTTGAGTGGAGGACATTTTCTGTTTTTTGGATTGAAAAGGAATAATGTAGGTATAGAAGAGGAAAGGGTTTTTGTTTCTCCTTTTGTTGAGTTCATAGCAGTAGGAGGGGGATTTGTGATGAGTAAAAGGGAGGTGGAGTGGGAAGAGTCAGTGGTAAGGGTTTAGAAAGGCCTGTTTGGGAGATCTAAATATTAAAAGAGGTATGAGATGATGCAAGAAGAGGTAGAGGAGGGAAGAGTCTAGAAAAGTTATTTTGGGGGTCATAGAAGTGGTATGGGGTGAATCAGAGAGTGGAGGTACAGGATATATTGATAGAGGTATAGGGTGAGAAATAGGGTATTTCATTAGAAGGAGTAGTAGAACGAGGTTTGAGATGAGTCAGAGAGTTGATGTAGGGGATATATTAAGAGCAGTATAGGGTGAGAAATGGGGTAGTGCATTGGGTATGCTGAATTAGAAGAAAAGTAATAAATATATAGATAAATAAGTACATGGAAGGTATATATATATATATGCTTAAGGAAGGTATTATATGTAGATAAAAGATGTGTTTAATAAACTCTGGAGTTCAAGTGTTGTACTTCAAATGTATTTTTTTTATTTTTTGTAATTCAATAGTGAAACAATTGTAGATAAATAGTTATGATAAAGGAATAACTCCTATACATGTTATAAAACATAACATAATGTAACTATCAGTAATATGTACATTGGTTAGGCAGAACTAACAAATATCTATATTTTTAAAACATAATTATTATACATACATTTATACAAAGCCATACACATATACAGGTACATATCTATAGTCCCAAAAAAATGCTTATATACACAGGAATATGCTGTATATTTCTATTCTTGAGTAGTTTTCTGAAGATAAGGTGGGTATCCTTGGATCTTACATTTGGGTGGGGGGGAGGGGAAAGTTCCATAGCTTGGCTGCTTGAATAGAGAAGGATGTGCCACCCATGGTTTTTTTTGTACGTTGGGATTCTGAGGCGAGATGCACTCTAGAGCGAAGGTTCCTTTGTTGAATGTGTTTGGTGATTTTATTCCTCATGAAGAGTTCCTTTTTGTGTGATACAAAGCAGCTCGAACGTTGATCTTAGGGCAGCCAATGCAGGGGAGATGTGGTTATGTGGCTTTAAGTGTAAGAGTAGCCTGGCAGCCCAGTTCTGAAACTGTTGTAGTCTATTCATAGTTGCTAAATGTGATCCATGGTAGAGGCTATTGGCATAATCGAGTTTGGACAGAACCAGAGAGATGGTAGACTGGACCTTGTGTGTAAATCCTAGATGGGGGAAGATTAGTCACAGAGTTTTATAGTAACAAAAGCTTGATTTAGGTAGTTTTTCCACTTCAGTATTCATTGGTAGCTTAGAGTTCAGGGTCATTCCGAGGTTTCTTACTTCGATACTTTAGGCGGTGTTCCCAGATCATCAGGCCAGGCGGTGAGGGAGTCCTAATTTTTCCAATCGCCACACATGGATATTTCTGTTTTGGAAGCATTCAGTTTGAGATGGCTCCACGTCATCCATTGATCCACAGACAACTGAAAACTGGCTACTTTCCAATGTCTTTGGGGCATTCCTGTTGAAGGAGTTTTTGTGCCATCTGCATAGTTATAGCATGTGAGTTGAAATTGATTGATCAGTGCCGGTAATGACTTCCTGTAGATGTTGAAAGCATGGGCGATGGCAGGGTGGTCCACCCAGAATAGCACTCCATACACTGCAGAAAGGGGTTTACGATTGCGGCCTCACAGTCCCAGATGTAAAACAATACTGTTGGGACTATGCGGACAAGAGAAAGCCAGCCTACTTGGTAGACAGAGACGCAATGTCGGGCGGGGGGGGGGCTGTGAATCACTTTTATATGCCAGGAACACATACCCTGAATGGTTTAGGCACACCACAACTGTAGTGGCATGCTGGTGGAAGGCAAACGGGCTTCTGGGATGGAGGGGCAAACTAACTAGCATGACACCCTGTGGCTCGGCGACCAACTGACTGAAGTGGCGACATTAGAAGGCTTCAAGGGCTAGCAGACAATACACATCAAACGCCTGCGAGATGTGTAGAGGAACGATGCTCCTCTTCCATTTGAGAATCTGCAAGAAGAATACAGTCTGACTCCGACCCAAAGTCTTCCCTACCTGAGGTTCACACATGCCCTACAGAGACATGTACAACGGGGTACAATCCTTCCAGACCATTCCCCGTGGAAGATTGACTCCTGGCAGACCCCATCCCTGAAAAGGCGATCTCGACAATATACAGAAAACGTATGGATAATATGCCAGACCCCCCCTAATAGCCCTCCGGCAGCTTGGACTGGCGATTTAGGTAATATATACGACGAGGAATGGATAGAGGCAACGCAGAGCCCCAAAGAAATAGCAATACGCACAAGATTCATGCTGGTGCAGATTAAGGTATTACACCGCGCATACTATTTACACACATTACTATTCAAATGGGGGAAGACACCAACAGCGCTTAGCATTAGGGGCTGCCAGCAGGAAGTCCCATTTTTCCATTTCCTATGGGAATGCCCCAAGATTATACAGTTTTGGCAAAGAATCACGACAACAATAGCAAAAGTGTTGGGTACAGAAGTCCCAACAGATGCCAAATGGCTCCTTCTGATGATCAGGGGGGAGGCAGAGAGATCCAAGTATGTCAGTATTTGGCTGGCGCTGGCAGCAGGTATTGTAAAACTGAATACTGCCAGAAACTGGGGTGCACCCCAACCCCCATCAGTGACTGAGTGGGAAAGAAATTTCGACTGGTGCCAACGAGCAGAAGAGACTGGGGCTGTGTTAAAAAATGGGAGATGATTGGGCACCTTGGCGCAGATACAGGGGGACATTATGATATCCAAAATAGTTGTCATGGAATCTACCACCATCACTGACTCTGCCTGCCCAAGATGCGCCACCCTCGATGCCAATCTAATACACATGTTTTGGGGCTACGCCCACCTTCACACATACCAGAGGGAGGTGGCAAATGCACTATATATCTGTACTGAGCACAAGATACCCTTTGAATGGCCGACGTACCTTCTTATAAGTTCCACAGAACCCGCTATACCAAGGAAACCTCTTGATTCCTGGATCTAGGCATAGTGGCAGCTAAGAGGCTAATTACAAAGAAATGGAATGCACCCGCCCCTCCACGTTTACAGGCATGGCGCCACTCTGTACTCAAAGCGGAAAGCATTGCAATCAGACGCAAAGAAACCATGGGCCTACGAAAGAACCCCCATCTCCACAAGCTGGGATACAATGCTAGCGGCTCTGCAGCAAAGCATAGACGAAACAGAGCTGGCCTCCCCAGTATTTAACCCGGCAGAATGAAAATGTGTACACGTCACTGTTCCAGACTAATTTGAGATACTTGGTCAGCGGTCACATATTGCGTACACGCATATACATGATACCGAGGTGTGTTGAGCACGCAGGGTGTAGGGCTGGGAAGGATATGTGGGATCCGAACAGGGAGGTGGCTTGGATGCACCGGTTTGGCTCATAATTTTCTGTTTTTGTTTCCAAGCTGTCAGCTGTGTCAATTAGTTGTCACTCAAATATTGCTGGATATCACATGTTACAAACTATGCAATAACAGCACGTGGCAGTCCAGAGACGGCTCACCTACGTCCACACAGATTAGGTTGTATAAATCATGTAAAGATCCCGCATGTTATAATTCGGTAACACCTGCTATGTGAGTATCTGCAACTCTGTGATTTTTAAAGTATACCTGATGTAACAAAAGTGATGCCACTACATGATAATATATGCATTGTCAACTGTTGATAAAATGGAAAATTCAATAAAATATATTTTTTTTAAAAAGAAATGGAGTCCAACACCATGCAAGGTCTGAGATGCCTATGGTGTATTTGCGTTTTTAGCTTTTAGCGGAGTCCTCCACAGTAATATCATTGCTTCTACTTTGTAAAATGGGTTGTCTCTCATCGAATGGGCAAGATGATAGAACCTTGAGGGATCCCTGCTTTAGAGAAGTACGGTTTGGAAGAGAAAGGGGGGGGGGAGGGAGTGTCATGGTCAACCGGGTCAAAGGCAGCTGAGCGGTCCAAGAGAAGTAACGCAGCAACCCCGTTCCGGTCATCTGTGTTCTTCAGGTCATCCCAGATGGCAATGAGGGTAGATTATGTGCCTGTTCCTGGATGGAATCCCGTTTTTAAGTCTGAAAGTGTGGCATTGTCTTCAATGAATTGTGACATCTGAGTGAATGCTGCTCTTTCTAGGAGTTTGCCCAGGAAAGGTCCATTTGGAATGGTTCTGTAGTCGTCTGGGTTCAGCTGTTAAAAGTTTGTTTTCTTCCGTAATTTATTTAAACCACTTCTAAAGCATGCAAATACCCATAGGTGTCTCGGCACTATGTGCTGCAGAGGGTAAGGCTTAGGATGGGGAAAAAACTATTAATTGAAAAGCCATGTTTTTATTTGTTTCCTGAATGACAGTAGAGTAGGGCTGGCCTTAATCTGCAAGGGAAGAGAGTTCCACAGCTTAGCCGTGGCAACTACGAAACTTCTGTCGCCCCAGTTGGCTCTGTAGGTTCTAGGGAAGACCAGAAGGTTGGCACCTGCAGAGCCCAGGGATCTGATGGGAGTGTATACCCGAAATGAATTCTTCAAAAATTCCGTCCCTTTATTGTGTATGGCCTTCTAGGCAATGCAGATCACTTTAAATTTTGTTCTGGTTCTTATGGGCAGCCAATGGAGCTGTCTCACCATGCTAGGGATGAATTTGAATTTCGGAGTACCCGACAGTATCCTAGCAGCCACATTCTACACCAACTGCAGCTTACTGAGAACCATTTCTTGTGCATTGATTAGAAGCCTGTTACAGTAATCAACTTTGGATATAACAAAAGCAGATATTAACTTTCTCCTGGCACCAACCGGGATAAACGGAAGCAGTTTCTTCACCAATTTTAGGACATAAACAGACGAGGAGACCACTGTGTTAGCATGAGGTTTAAAAGAGAGCTTATCGTTGAGAATGACACGAGGTTCTTAGCTTTAGTGACCGGGATTGGGGGCGATCCCAATTTATCTGGCCACCAGCCCACACCCCGCCCAGGAGATACATTATTAAATACCATTACTTCTGTCTTGGATGAATTAAATTTAAGGCACGGTCTTCACATCCAGGTATGGAGGGCCAACATGCCATCGTGGAAGCTAGCCGAAACTGTGTCCCCGTTTTTATGAACGGCGAGCACTAATTGGGTGTCATCTGCATATGATGTGAGAGCTAGTCCAAACAATTTGATCACTCGTGCTAAGTAGGTGACGTAAATGTTGAACAGTATCGAACTTATCGAAGATCCTTGTGGGACTCCGCATGGAAGTGAAAAAACTGGGGAAATGAAGTCACCCAGACTAACTAGCTGGGTGCAATTCAATAAGTATGATTGCAAAAGGGATTTTGCCTTGTTCCCAATGCCTGGCGCAGAGACGTGATTGATCAGTGTGGCATGATCAACCGTGTCAAATGCTGCTGATAAGTCCACTACCCCAAGTACGACTGCACCTCCTTTGTCTAACACAAACCTAATTTCATCAGTGGCTTTGAGTGCGGTTTCTTTACTGTGGCCTCTCCTAAAGCCAAACTGTGTTTCATCCAACAGCTTATTCTCATCCATATATTGGGCCAATTGATTGTTCATAATTTTTCCAGCAAGTTTGGCAGGCACAGGGAGACGTGCAATTGGTCGATGATTGTTAGTCTCCACTGGATCCAGATTAGGTTTTTTTAACAATGGGAAGTTAGAGGCTTTTTGCCATTGGGAAGGGTAGGTGCCTGAGCTAAACATAGAGATGAAAATGTTGGCCAGCTTTGTACCTGTAAGGTCTGGAATCAGTTTCAGAACTGAGGGGGGACAAGGGTCAAACGGTGATCCTTATTTGACCATATTTGCCAGATTGATTATCTGTTCCACCTAGACTGGCTTAATTCCCTAAAGGCAGAGCTGTCTTGTCCCTTGCTGTTTAAATCTAGCTGATTCCTGTCCTCAACAGAGGCATTGAAGTTCGAGTAGATTTGCCCCACCTTATCCTGGAAGCTGAGGGCTTTGAGTCACAAAGCGCTTGGGATGCTACCTTTGCATTGCTGCCTGCTGGCGCTGCCAATTTAGAAACCACCTGAAACAGCTGTTTGGTGGAATATTGTGCGGTTTCTAGATCCCTTGTATAGTAGTTACTTTATTCTTTTAATAAAAGGCATTTATAATTCTCCAGTGTCCGCTTATAGAGAGATTTCTCCTGGCTGTCATACTCTAGGCGCCCGCTCCTCTCTTGTTTCTTGCACCGTGGTTTCTCCAGCCTCAAAGCCTCCGAGAACCACAGGGCTAAGGGAGTCCTCCTGTTTTTGGAAGCTGTTTTATATGGAACTAGTTTAGCAAAGGCGTTATGGAGCCAGTCCATGTAGTTTATAGTGGCCAGTTCTGGATCTAGAACAGCTTCTGGCTGAGTATTAGATATATGTTTAAGAAGAGCCTGATCTATACCACTTCAAGCCTTAAACTGTTTAGGGGGGGGGTCTGAACTAGTGTATGAGGAAGTAGGATGCAGAATACCAATATCGAATAGTACTGCATGGTGATGAGACCACTTCCGAGGAAGGATCTCGTTTACCGAGACCTGCTCATTATTCATAAAAAGGCCATCCAGCGTGTGACCGGACAAATGGGTTGGGCCGCTGACTCTTTGAAGAAGTCCTATAAATATTACATATATGGTAATGGACATATTTATGACTTTTTGAGTTCTTCTGGAAATATTCTGGTAGTTAAGGAATTGTTGATGGTTCGTCTTACTGGTGTGGCAGCAGAGGTTGTTAGGGGAATTCTCTCGAAGGTCTGCGTGTACACTGGTCAGAAGGGCTGCCGGCAGGCCTGCTTGCTTTGTCCAGGTCCATAAATTTGTGTGAAATGTGTTGGAGTGAACGAAGAGGCTGGGTTACAGTATTCTTGGATTGTTGTTTTGGGAAATGGTCGATGCTGGTGCTTTGTCTTTGTTTTAAAAATGAATCCAACATGTCTGCTTTGGCTGTGTAATGATTTGCCAGTTTGTCTGTGAAATCTTGAGTAATGGGATGTGCTCCTTGTAGGCAATTTGGTTTACGAAAATCAGAGAATATTATAGAATTCTTTATTTGCATGTTTAGCATTTTGAATTCTGTCTGAATAGTACCTTTTCTTGGCTTCTTTAATAGCTGACTGGTATAATCTAAAGTTGTAATATAAGGTTATAATATAAGGTGCATAGAACTTTAAAGACTTGTGTGTACTGCACGCTGGCTACTTCTCAGGAGACCAACCTCTAGAATACAAAGAAAGTGATGGGTGGAATGCTCTAGTCAATCTCAGCCCCATCAAAGTGTATCTTTATTTTTTTTTGCCCCCAATGCCACCCAGACCAGACTCCGCTATAAGCACATCAGCCTTGGACTTGCTCCAACAGGAACAGCTCAGCCCAAACTCCAATGCCTGGTCCTCTCCAATCTGAAACATAAGCAGCCCCATACCAGTTTTAGCTTATTTTGGGCCAAGCAGCTTGGCTCCAGCTACAAAGTGAGCATGGGGCCCACTTTTAAGCATACCTATCCCATTCTTGCCATCACACTGAGTAACACGAAACAATTGATGGGTAGGATGCTTGAATTCATCTATGCAACTGGTGACTAATTATACACTGTACAACCTCAACTGTGAACAGTCCTCTTCTACCATAGGTCATGAAACAACCATCTAAGGCATGTAGCCTCGTATATTTCTTGCCCAGTTAACACCACTATGACATGACATTTCCTCCTGGCAAGGCCATAGGCCCATTTAAGCCTATTATAGTACTACAGAATAAACCGTAGATGTTCAGCCTTTTTTTTTATATGTTCAAATTCTGACCTGTAGCTCACTTTGCTTACCTGAAAAAAATGTGTGAAGTAGTTTGCCCAAGATGGCGCAATTGTCTTGCGGGAGCATGCCTGCTTCTCATTGTATGATAAGCAGTTTTTTAAATCCTCACTATATCTCCCTGGACACTTAGGACCATTCCAATCACCAGGAACTCACTATGATATTTTCTCTTAGAATCCATGCTAAACCTGCATTAACCAGCAGTCAGCTACTAGCTGTACCCAGAGGGACTGCAGTCCCTATCCTACACGGCCATAGTTTTGGCATGGCTCTATGGAATATATGATGTTACCACGAATACAAGTTCCACGCATGGCAATACCACGCGAATTTTAGTTCGCAAGTGGCTTTACCACGCTGGAATTTGCAACGAAGGATTATACCACGCATTTTAACCTTCGTTTAAACACAAATAATAAAGAATATTTTCTTACCTGACACCTTCCCGTCTTTCACGAGCAGCCCGTACTTCCATCCACCATCGAAACAAGCGTCAAAACACGTCTGCCAAAATTAAAAAAGGACTACTATTTTGACGTAACGGCACGTCTTTGGGGGAGGCACTTTCCTTTTACCTCGGTGGTACTGAAGTGCGTTTTTTTTAAATTTAATTAACCCGCTCCTTTGTTTATTTTTGGGGGGGAGACCCCCCCAGGCCCCCCCAGCCCCTCCCCCAGCCGACCCCCGCCAACCCCCCAATCCCACGCTGAACGACTGGAAGGAATTCCACGCCTCCCCCTAGCCAGAACGTATATGCGTGGTAAAGACTGTCGTTGAAGGCATACGCGTGGAAAAGACGTTTGCGAGGTAAGTGCCTCGTAGTAAACGTCACGCGTAGAAAAACCTTCGTTGAAAATGATGTTTCCCGGCTCTATGCAGCACCATAACCTCACCACAAATTGATCAAAGGGTTATATGTTTTTGTTACGAGCCAGTTCTTCTTGATTAACATGTTTGATATTGGGGGAAAGAACTATCCCCTCTGATTTCCTAGCTCTCCTGATGATATTTAATATCCGTTTGTTTCAACATTTTCCCACATATTGCCCGTTATTGCATATGTAGCCTAGCCGGGAGATAACATAATGTAACTAAGACTCCAACGTTGTTTTCAGTGAGGAAGCTTTTATTAGAGCTACCTCTGTTCTTCTTGGCATACCACCCACAACTTCACTATTACATAGTGGCATCCAGGCCACAAATATTACTTATAGTAGTTGGAAACATAAATAAGGCACTATGTAAAAACACATGATTAAAAACATGTAATAAAATAACTGCCTTGTTATGGGAAACAAAAGATTTAATCCCAGCATGGAATGATAAAAGTGATAACCGAGACTGCAGGCTTTGTGGATACAAATATGAATCGATTCAACATATTTTTTGTGTATGCCCGAAGTTACTAAAAGAACGGAAGTCACTAATAAAAGCACTACTGAATAGTATGAACATTCGAATGTGCAGGGAAGCTGTAATCACCTGGCTTGACGGGTCCTCAATCCCTCTAGTATGCAGGGGGGGTGAAACTTTTAAATGTGTATTTAAATGAAATTGGCTGAAACTCCGTGGGGATCGCAATAGACTGTCATAAAGACAACAACTCCCAAATCTCCATTTTAAACGGAATTTTAAATAATTGCTGTATAGTAATATGTTTTAGATCAACCGTGTAAAAATTCTACAAATTATTTTACGTGTTTATATAAGTATGCACTAGTACTATTATAAATGTCATTGGTGTAATGGTTTTTGTTTTTAAAAGACCGATCACTTAAATAAATCTTGAATCTTGAACTGCCTTGTTATGTTCATGACCTACCCTGCATGGAGGGACGGAGACCAAGCATGGTAAACCCAAAACCCCTTCACAGCTGTCCCTTTCACCTGTGTCCATGTTATCACCTTTGCCAGACCACGGCAGCTTCCATTTAGTATATTAATGGCACACTCCACAAAGAGCACTGCACAGTGAGAGCACACGCTCTCCTATAAGCACTGGGAAGGAATTGTCAGCTTAAGCGGTCTTCAGCAAGTCATGTTTTTTAACTCCCAATGAGCCCCATCCATTTTCTTGAAAGTTTTAGTTTGTGTTTTGGGCCTGGGTAAGGAGGCGCCAGCGAGCACAGCACAATGCAGGAGGATAGATGCACTGTAATCAGTGATCCCCTGCTGACGCGGACAGACACATCTCACCTTTATCACAGAGCTACAGAAAGTGGCAAGGCACATGGGAGCCCTGTTTTACGTACTTTACGCGCACTGCCTATGCGAGGTCAGAGACCCACATCTGCGATCCCTAAATTACGTCAATGACTGGAGGTTTTTTGTTTGTTATTGACCTCAACTCTGCTTCCTCGGTTTCTCTTCCAATATCAGTCACCTGTTTTTCTCTGTGTTCACCTGGTGAGCCTTTCACATACAGAGGAGCTTCTGATCTATTACTGACAGTCTTTTTTCCCCGTCCCAATGTGCATATCATGTGTTGGCCATTATAGGTAGATGACTTGTCCTCTCCGTGGGCACATAACCAGTTTAAATGTTTCAATTGTGAGCCCGTCAAACAAGACCTGGTTGACTATCGTGCCCCTGAGCCAAATCTTGTATTTGTGAACAAACTTTTGCTGTTCTTATGCCCTTCTCCTCCCATAGTGTTACCATATTTATGCCAACTCCCCCATGAAGTCAGAGTAAACCCTCCAAAGACATTTTGGGGTATAGACGACTAAAGTGTGCGTTCTTTTCAGACAGCGTGCCCAACAGCCCCGGAGGACTTTTGGCGAACACTGCGTTTTATGCAATTCTTTCACCGTGGGTGCTCTTGTTCCTATCTTGGCACCTATTGCTCCTGTGTTGGCAAACCACGCAGCAGCCCATTGCAGCTGTGCTACCAGATAATACCGTTTATATTTAGGAAGTACTCGGGAAATAGCTGATTTATTCCAGTGGCCTTTCAGCCCTGGCATTCTGCCAAATTCCCCCAGTGCTGGAATTGGCACCGCAGCCCCCTATCTTTTGAAGGCAACATGTAGTCCTCATACAGGGAGACTTCGGAGGGTTCATCATTTATTTTTATCCTTCTGTTCCTGCCTTGCAGAGGCAAAATATTCACAAAAGGATCTCAACACCAAGGCAGAAATCTTTGGGAACCTCCCTGTGGTGTTCTTTGTCCTGCTACTTACAATTGGAAGATTATATAACCAGTGAAAGCCCTCGCTTTACGATTAGAGTACAACAGGGATACCATTTGCACAAACGTGGGCACATGACCCTCACTTTCAGTGCAGCTAACAAGCCTCTCCAATTGATCATGCCCAATGCTTTTTCAATGTCATGTGGCATGCCCCTGCGCAGAGGGCGGGAGTGGGCAGGGTATGTTCTGGCACACTCCAGAAGTGGGAACAGGTCTCTACTAATGACGGGGTTACGGCCCGAAATAAATCCGCTTTGACCTGAATTAACCACCAGGAGGAGGAGCCTGATGGTCCGGATTTTACATGGGATCTGTAATCTAGGTTTGGGGGAGAGATACTATGAGAGTTTTACTCATTATTTGGAGTAAGATGGGCTTACAAGAGCCCCACCAATATTGATGTCACATGGTTAATAAAAGCAGAGTCAAATTCAACAGGCAATCGGATCCAGGTGTCTTACCACTGGCCATGGCTTTCACTGCTGCCTTTTTTCATAGTCAAACTTTTCTGTCTGATTTGTTTGCTACATAAGGTGGTAATGGATCTGCGTCCTGCTTTATATATGTTTTCATTTCGTTCTCGTTCAGTCTTGTATGCTTTAATAGGTCAGATAAATAGCCAATCAATAGTTAATTTATTTCAGTTTCTGACTATACATGTGTTTCCATGCATCATTTGTATAGTTATATGGAGCGACCCTCATCAATTTCATATCTCATTTTGGATTGTTTTTCTAAAAACAGGATAACTTAGCACACTGACCTGTAACCTCGACATTGAAATTATCACGATCTGATTACCCCTCTTCAATATTTAGCAAAAGTGAGTTATGTTCAAAAAGAGTTTTGCACTGATATGCATCCTTCTCACCACAGTGTAAAATCGAATTGTGCATTATATCCTGTCCATCCTCGCATGTAGTCATCTATTGACAAAATGAAACAAATATTCTTTGTTAGTTGAATTAATGGCATTTAAGGAGTCCACGAATCCCCAGAGTGACAACCATTCCCTCAACATTCTGAACCAACTAAATCACCATTGAATTGGGCAGTGGGCGGAGGTGAGACCTAGTGAACTCCATATCTACTACATTATTACATCTCCCCACCCTATGACAATGGAGAATTGGGCTAGTGGTGCAAATGTGTAAAGATGTTATCATAGAACGTGGCATGTTATGAATATGGGGTGTAGGCAAGAGACAGAACCCCATCTGTTCCATCCACTCCATCACTAACAATATCAAAATGAGCCTCCCTGTCAATTTCATGTATACCTCAAATGAGACTCCAAAGTGAATCAAGATCAAAATGCCACTAGTGTGTGATGAGGATCTCCTGTAGTTTTCCACTCCAGTGTTTCTGTAATTTGTACACCTTCTGTGTGCGCTCTCTCTCTTGTGGGTAAACAATAAGAGTCCCTCCTCTTTATATATGTTTGTAATTGCTCAAATGTCTAACTTTCTACGTGAGGAACTTAAATTTAACTGGGAACTCATGATAAATTATTGTGTAAAAAAGCACACCACTCTGTATCCAGGTCTGGAGTAGTAAGTTATGGAGGACCCAAATTATTGCAGGCATCCATTTAGTGACACCTGCATGTTCTCCAGCCTACATAATCGGACAATAACTATTAAAAAAAAAACCTCAACACACCATCCCCAGTGTTGAAAATCTCCTGTCTCCCATCATAACTATTTTTGTTAATCATGCCTAAGCTCTCAACACTCCGAGTTCAGAATAGAAGTGGAAAAGATGTTTGCCAACTCTCAAGTCATGCTCCAGCCTCTTCGAAGCACTTAGTCATATGTTATTGGACTCTCAATGACGAAGTAGAGTTCTCTTTAGTCAAAGTAGATGCTGCACACCTTTGCGGAAGCTGCTGTTGCTACTTTCACCACCGGGCATCTTTTAATCAGATTTTCTGTAGACCTCAGAGGTGTATTTGGTTAAGGTTGCTCACAATCAGAGGAGTGGCTTGAGCAGTGTTCAGCATCTGAAGCATTGTTGGCTGTGTACACAAGCTCCTGGATGATTGCTTGTCATGGAATTCAGCTGCTGCTGTCACCACTTGTTCCCTTTCTCCTTTTGCTCTTGCTGCCATTAGAACCTCTTATGTCGCGCCTTTCTGCTTCTTTTTACTTTCCTGCCTCTTCAGTAGATGCCAGTTCGGGAGGTTTTGATGGTCTTTCTGAGTCGCATAAATCTCTGCCCAGTCCCACTGGGATTTTTGTTTTGTGAAAACATATGTTTTGCCATCAACCATTACATTTAGTTTTGCTGGAAACAAGATGGTACAACATACTCACATTTGTCAGTTTCCATTTTACTTTGTGGAAGGAGGAACATTGGTCCAGCACTCTTATCATATATTCAGGGAAAACCATGGCATTGATGCTACTCCCTGCAAAGTCTCCTGCTTGTCATTGCTTGCATAGAATAGTTTCCTGTCACAATAACTTTGCTGCTTAACCCTCACTGGACTCAGAAGTGCACCAGCCGAAGGGGATTTTGCAGGAAACCTATGTTTTGTTCAAGAGCATAGAATAGAGTCAGTCCCTCAAAAGCTCCAGCTTGAGCTATCCAGTGCACCATATAGTTCTGGTTTCCTAAACATTTTCTGGTAGGCAATCAATTGGATATTGTTTCGTGAAGAGCCGCCTTCAGAGTACCCCATCCTATATTCCATGAACTGGAATCTATCCATGTGGTCCTACAGCTGTTTGCACACCTTTTCAGTTTAGGGATGCAAATCTTTCAGAAAGGATTCAGCAAATCAAATTGTTCTGGTAGTTTTTCTCTTGTCTTCTATAAGTAGACTCAAGTCGACCACCACTGTATCAATTTTCTGTTCAATCATGGCTCTAGTTGTTGTTATTGCTTTAGGAATCGCATCCTGTTTGTTTGCTTGTCTCCCTTTCCTGTCTCAATTTATGAACCGTCTGGGGCTTCCCAGGCCATGGGCCAGACGATTGATGGGCATGATATGTGTTTTGTACTGGGCCTCAAGTGTTTTTAATTCTCCTCATCGTTAATATTATTGCACTATTGCAAGCGCCCATGAGGGTCGTCGATTGTCACTGGTGGCCCAACTGTCTTGTTCTTTCCTCGGATGTGTAGAGGAGAGAGTGACACTGAGCCCTGATTCAGCATTGGCTCGTGGCACTGTAAGGAGCTGCAACTGACAGTCACACCAGATTGCTATGGCAGCTTCTGATCTTCGCTCCCCTTGTTTTCTTTTCAAATCCCATCCTGACTAGACTGGTATGTTTACTTGAGCCCAGTTCCTGTGTACTGGCCGGACCATATTCCCAACTATTAGAAGGCCACCACAACATCTTAGCCGAACTGCCCTAAGCATTATTTTGCAACACTACCAGCCGCCCTGCCTGTCCAGATTTTGAAGGCGCATGAATTGACACTGATCTTCCTGGTGCTTCTGCATGACTCACTGGAGTTTCTTTTGGCACTAAGGGTCCCTCTTCTCAAAACCGTCCTCTTTGTATTCTCTCACTGGCTGTTCTTTTCTTCCATCACAACTCTCCTTCTCAATGGTTACACTGCTCAAACTCACCTGATCTGTCAGACCAGGAACAGCTAGACTACAAATCACTGAACCCCTCTCGTCTACCATAATACCAAAGTGCAGGCTTTGCATTAGTGTTATCCTCCATTGTCAGCTCGGAACTTCAAGTACCAAGCTCAAGACTAGGTAGTCCAGCCTTCTCGGCCTCCATTGCCAATCCATCTCTAGCCAGTCCCATGTATCTCCCATTGAGATACATGGCACCGGTCCCCGTGGTTCAGGTGGCACCATCACTTCTGGTAAACTGGCAGTCTTGTTTCTGACTGTTTTAGGTGGGCAATTGGTATGGTTGTTTTCCCCTAAACCCCCTAGATCTACCTACCAGGCTCCTTCATAAGCAGGCTTGACCTGGCCAACGGGACGCAGATCCAAATTTTGGTATCGCAGACTACCAGGACCTGCACCCTGTCATGGCTAAGGCTTTAGACATTCTGTATTTTGAGGCCCTGGCATCCTGCCAATGAATGATAGCATCTTTATGCTGGTGGAAGTAGCACGCCCTCCAGCGATGCCTGGCATGGAGTAGCAGGTCATCTATCAAGCTCAGGTGATCTGGCAGAAGTCCCTCTCTGAGCCTGAACACTTGGAGTCCCTAGACAACAAGTAACAAGCACCTAAAGTCAATTCTTGCGTATTCTCTTGGGATCCCCTAACTCAGTCTTTGGTTGTCAAAGTGAGGCTCTCCGACACTAAAAAAGTGTCAAGTGTTTGGTGAAAAATAGCAAGAAAATTAAGTAGCCCGTTGTCTCTCCGTGATTCAAACTGTCAGTGTCGAAATGGGCATCCAACGGCTGCCTCTGTGACATTTATTCCCAAGGTACACTCCCTTGTTCCAAGACTCCAAGAAGAATGTGACGGAAATTTCGAGTTGGATACAGTTATCTTCATGGAGACTTTGTGTCTTAGTCAATAAGCTTTTCTAATGGTCAGCCCACGCTTGCTGACCACCCTCAATTATTGGTGATTGGGAACACCCCCGATTGGCTCTACTTTTCAGTAAGAGAGCTAGCAAGGGCGTGTGTACGCTCATAGCAGTAGGGCCCTGCCTATGAGGCATGCATGTGTGCGTGGTCCCAAGTGCACAAGTTCTGAAAATAACAGCAAGCGAGGAAACTGGGTGGCAGGGTACACACAGGCTGATAATGCGAGCTAGACACCTGCTAAGAGATAATAGAGTTTTCATGAAGTAAACATTGCTTCCAAGTGGACTTTATTAAGCCGTGCATGCTGATAAACCCTTTTCAGTTTAAATTATTTATTGAAATGTTACGTTTTGAACAAGACTTGGAAGGCTAATGCAAAAGAATTTGGGTGAAACTTGATACCATTCCTGTTTCATCTTAGCAACCTTACTTTTAGACTGACCAGCATGCATTACGTTGTGTATACACATGACGTATATTTTCTTATTGTTTGATGCAGTAGACAACCTTCCCCACACTGGCATACTTGCCAGTCGCTACTTCTTGCTCACTGATTCATGAGTCATTACACATAACAGTTGTGGTTTCTCTCAGCTACGCAGATACTGGTATAAGGAAAACAGGTGTCTGATGTATCCTCTATATATTTAGCGATCTCACTGAAGCCCTAGTAACACAAGAGAGTAACTGCCGCAAAGGAGCGAGTAGGAAAGGGCTGGCTTATACAATTGAATCCCATTCAGGCCTAAAGTAAACCAGATGCTACAGTGAGCCGCAGCCACCCTCCAAGGAGATCTTGCAGCACTTGCCCAATGGCTAGATTCCAAGAGCTGATCTTTACAGTCCGAGGACCTTCAGAAGGAACCTCATCTTCTGAGTGTGTCTCTATTCTTGTACAACTCCTTCCTTTAAAAACTGCCCGTTCCAGTCCCTTCTTGGATCATCAGGAGGACTTCAAGGCCCAGCAGCACCCGAGTATCAGCTCCCAGCATGTACCTCCTTAATGTGCAATACTCATTGCAACTGTTTGAGTAGCACTTTGGTATTTCTATATGCCTAATGTCTCTCAGCGCAATCTGAAGCAGATGGAGGTAGCTCTGTCAAGCAAACTAATAATTTGAGAAGGGTGTAGTCTTTGCTGGCTATAGTAGTAACTTTAGTAATGTTTCATTGAATTTGATAACCCTGCCTTTGTCAAATACAATGCAGTTTGATATTCAGCTTGAGTTCATATTACTGCACTATCACTTAGCTCATGAGGCAACCACAAGATAAACAGTTTTGTTACCCTGCTACTTCCTCTCTCTGACTCCAGCCCTGGCACTCCCTGGCTCCAGCCCAGCTGCGCTCTGGCCCCACCCAGCTGCTCTCTGGCCCCACCCAACTGCTCTCTGACTCCAGCCCTGGCACTCCCTGGCTCCAGCCATGGCTCCAGCCCTGCTGCTCTCTGGCTCCACCCAGCTGCTCTCTGGCTCCACCCAGCTGCTCTCTGGCCCCACCCAGCTGCTCTCTGGCCCCACCCAGCTGTTCTCTGGCCCTACCCAGCTGCTCTCTGGCCCCCCCACCTGCTCTCTGGCCCCCCCACCTGCTCTCTGGCCCCCCCACCTGCTCTCTGGCCCCCCCCACCTGCTCTCTGGCCCCACTCACCTGCTCTCTGGCCCCCCCACCTGCTCTCTGGCCCCCCCACCTGCTCTCTGGCCCCACTCACCTGCTCACTGGCTCCAGCCCAGCTACTCTCTGGCTCCAGCCCAGCTGCTCTCCTCAACTTCACTCTCGGCTCTCTTTCATCCAACGACGTATTGATCTGTTTCTCGCAACCTCTCGATCTGTTCCTCTCTGTATGACTTTTAGGGATATAAATATTGACCCGGAAAAGTCGGTACAATTTATTGAAATTATCCCAGTAAATCTGAATACATTTAGTGTACCCCAACTGTATTTTGGCATGTGTCCTTCCTAAATACAAAATTGCAGTCATCTGTGAAACGAGTTGATAATGTATTATAATCAGTGTCAGTACAAAAGTCTTGGGATAATTAAAGCGAGATAACAAGAATAGTGAATGAAAAATAATGGGATGAGCAGGTAAGGACAATCAAAAGGGAAAGGCAGAGTTTAAAGATAAGGCTTGCCTGAAAGGGGGGACGTAATAGTTGATAGCTAATGTAGCTTAGGGGAGCTTGCCCCACCCCCCATGTTCCCCTGTAAAGAAAAAAAGGAAAAGCTCAAAAAAGTAATAATACAAAAAAAGACAGGAAGCAAATGGTATTCACCTTCATAAAAGTAGTAATTAATTAAAGGAAAATCCGAATTTAAATTACTGATTAATGTAAAAATGATCCCAGAAATATACCATATTTTACATGTTGACTGCAATGAATTTGTACACTTATAAAAATGAAATGTTCAAATATTATAAGTGTAATCCCTTAGGTTAACTTGCGTTATGACTGTTTTGACAACGCTACACCATTTTATCATTTAAAGCCTTTCTCTCCACTGTTGCACCCTTTTCCACATTTTTAATGCCACATCACCCAAAAGAGCATTATGTAATTAAAAAAGACGAGACACTGTAAGTGCTTTTCACACTTGATCTCATGTACCTCAAAGCTTTCATTTTCCTGTTAGCTTTACCTCTGCTCTCTGTTACAAGTGCATGTTGCCTTCAGTCTTTTTAGCTTCTCTACAGCCATTTCACATTGTGCAATCATCCACGAATTTCAACTAAATGATGTATTTTATTTTCTGACAGGGAATTAGATGGATACTGGCAGTCAGCATATGAACTTCTTGGACCATACTACCAGGAGGACCAAATAAAGATTCACCTATGCTACAATCTGTGGGATTAAGTACTTGACAAACCCATTTGGTAACATTCCAACTCGCATGCGGTTCTGCACCCAATGGCTGCCTTTGTTGTGACCAAAATAAGATCTGCCATGGTGCCGTCATGCTGTCGGTGACCGATGCCGAGTCCCCGGAGGACTCAAAGTGCCTCCTCGCTGAGGAGAAGACTAAGCCCACCCTCAAAATGGGTTCCATGGTCTCTAGCCGCAGTGAGAAAATGGTGCTGACAAGGAGTGACAGCGTGCCAGAAGAGAATGTGCTGAAAATCACCATCACAGAGACCACTGTACTCGAGTCGGACTTGGGGATCTGGAATTCTCGTGCTCTTGTCTACCTCATTCTTTGGTTCTTCTTCAGTTTCTGCACTTTGTTCTTGAACAAATACATCCTGACCCTGTTGGAAGGAGAACCCAGTATGCTTGGTAATTTTAATTTATCATTTATTACCATTTCTGATTATCGTCATTGTTGGTTTGGGTTAAATGTGTCTGCTGTGCTGGGAGACGAACAGTGATCCTTCCTGCAAATATTTTACACAGTAATGATCAGAAATTAAAGAATACCTTTGTGCATCTGTGGGGGTGGCCTTGCTGATTGCTCACCGTTGGCTTTGGTTGTTTATACCATGTATGGAGGTTTGAGGGCCCGTAATAACATTTTGCTGGTAGTCCCATTCATTTTGTTATGCACCTAAGTATGCGCCTTTATCTCTAACCAGCCCACCAGAAACTGAGCCTGCTGGCCTGTTTACTCACTGTAGTTGGACAAATAAAAATAGCAGAGACCAGCACCAGCAAAGCAAATAGGTCACATCGATTATAGCTATTGGCTTTGCAAATGCTTTTTGCAGATGCTGTTCAGTATCAACAAAATGCTGAAAATAAATTGCTAAGATTGTTGCATTTATTCAAAGATGTAGTAATGTAATTAAACAATTTCCATTTGTGAAATGTATACAAACTAGTGTTCTATTAGTTCCACTGCCCCAAAAGACCGAAAGTAGGAATATATTGTGTGGCAATGCAAAGAGTGGGGATGGGGTTGTGAATTCTGTGTGCCACGGAAAGTTTGTGACTCGGTGACATAGGTTACAAGTGAAAGGTATGTAAGAAACAAAACAGATGGAAGTTGGGACAGAAGATATGTTATACTGTAGCTATGTCAAATTCTGGGGTAGCTCTAGTTCTGTTTTGATGCCCAGTGCAGAAGTGAATATAGATCTTAATGCAAAGCAAGGGTGTGTCTGCTCCTCCACGCGTGGTCTGTGCAAGGGCATGCATACTTGCTTCGCGAGGAGCCTGCAATGTCTGTACATTTATGTTCCATGGCAGTGAGAGTCATGTTCAAGCCATGTGTGTGAGGTCCGTTTTACTCCTGTATCATGGTATGAACCCAATACAGGAGGGAAGGGTGTTAAGAGTGGTCTGCTGCAGTCTAGAGCAGTTATTTCTACTGTACAAAATAGCATGTTCGCGCTAGCTCAGGAGATATGCAATGCCTGTGCCCAGAAAACCAATGAACAAAACTGCAAAGGCTTAAAAAACGTGCCGTCTGGGAGAGGTGAGACACGATGAAGCCTGTTAAATACCACATACGAAGATACAACATAACACACGAGTACAGTCCAGTGATGATTTGCTTCAGGATTGGTTCACTTTTAATCATTCAAAAGTTAATTTCGTTAAATGTACTTTTTTTTCCACTTCTGCTACTCTTGCTCATTAATACTTGCTTTGCGAAAATTGGAATAATTTTGTGAAATGGTCAAAATCTATGATCATTGTCACCCAATCTACTTTTCTGTCATTGAAATTATCTGTGGGCGCCATGAAAGATGAGAATTTGTTCATAATCTCTTTTTTGCTTTAATTCGGGCTAACCTGCCTCCTTCGCTATTTACATTGACTGATACTGTGTTTCAATTATTGCACATGATGCACACCAATGTATCTTTGTGTGCTTTCTTATCCATTTGGTTAGCGCTGTATAAAATTGCTAAACAATTAAATAAGTCAGTGGGAAGCACTTCCAGGCTAGAGACCTGTAACTCCGCTTAACCTCTGGAATCTTGATTTTGTCTCGCAGCTGCAGCCCAACCATCCCTGGATGTGTTGCAGCTTTTTCCTACCCTATTTTCTTCAACAGGATGGTAGGTACCTACTGTCAAGTTACCAAAGAAATCAGCCCAGGCCAAAATAAACACTCTTCCCTACGCTGTTTTAATGAAACAAGCATTGGCAAAGCCATATGGTCGTTCACGTATTGACTTTGCCATTGTTTTTTGGCATTTCGCCTATGCAGTGCAGCATCAACCAAAAAAAGAAAAAGGTGCGATGAGGCGAATGCTTCATAATGCCCATTCAGCCCAGTCATTCCATATGCGAGCACGATGACATATGTGCACCCAAGTCACCACCCATGTACGAGCTTACGGAGAGGTGTGGTGCAGTGGCCAGGGCAGCTGACTTCGGAGCACAGGGTTTACGGTTCGATCCCCGGCTCCGGCGGCAGCTCAACTCAGCACCATGTGACTCTGGACAATAGCTCACTTAATTTCCACGACAGCCCTCAACGCCTTGAGACCCGTAAGGGTGAGTTGTTTGCGCTCTACAAATACGTTTTTTTTTTTTTTTAATGACATGAAAATTTTTTTTTTTGTAGCCGATCCAAGATGATGTAGCCACTTGGAGTGCTACATTATTAATTGAATTAAATTCACTTCTGCAAAATTACTTTTCAGATTTGGAAGCAACACAGCAGCAAATGGCACCTGTCAAGTCCTCCAAAAGAAAAAAAAAACATGAACTATTTCATTTTGAGGCCTGGGAGGTTCGAGGGAGCAGCAGAGTAGCATGTGGGGCACAGCGATAGCAGTGGGCTCAGCAACAGGGCTGGACAGGGAAAGACATTTAAAAAATATATAAAATGATAGACCGCATCAAAACACGTTCACTTTCATTGAGTTCTTGAAGAGATAGAAAAAAGTATTTTCCCAAATGTGAGAAGTGGAAGTTTAAAGGTATCCAATTAAAAGTATGGTAAAAAAAAGCTATGATACGGAGGGACGGGGGGCGTATTCAAGAGGAAAGACAACCATCAAATAAGCAAGCAAACAAATGAGAGTAACAGTAAAGCCAAAAATGGTAAGCAATGAGTGGGGACTGGTTCACTGTTAAGTATTTGGTATGGTCCACAAGAGGTCCTTCATAATCAGACCGCTAAAAGCTGTTTCTAGGTGAAACCTAAAAAATAAGTATTTACAGATCCACAGAACTCTACCAGGACTTTCACCTGCACTGATCTAGAAATTGGTCTAAACTAGTGACTCTTAAAAACTATTAACAACAAATGTGATTTATTGTTCTTAAAGCCTTTTAAATGACAAACAATTTTGTGAATTTAAATGTGGAAACAATTAGTTACATAAAGTAAATACTCAAGATTTAATACATTTTAAATTGTTTACTCCCTTAAAATACCCTCGGAATGAATGAGAATGTGTGTTACTCATAAAGAAATTAATTTTCCAGCATTGGTAAGAAAACTATTTGTACTCATCTTATGTGAGAGCCATTGGTTTTTGCCAATGTCTTGTAGCCATAGTGTACAGCAGTGCGGCTTCTGTTGAGCATAGCTAAATGTTAGTGGCATGGCATGAACTAGAGTGGCTTGCAGTACAGTAGATTAGAGTGGCGTAGAGTAGAATGGACTGGCATAGAGAAGAGTTGTCATATGGAGTGGCATGGATTGGAGTAAGGTGGAGTAGAGTTGTATCGAGTGGAGTAGAGAAGAGTGACTTAGAGGAGTGGCGTAGAGTAGAGTAGAGTAGAGTGGCATAGAGTAGAGTGGGGTAAAGTAGTTCAGTTCCAGGTGTAAGTAACTTAAACAAGGAACCAAACTTAAAACCAACGCAAAGGTATGAGGCATAAAAATGGATGAATGGCTGAAAGGCAGTGAAAATAGGCATGCAGCCGCAAGCATCATTAAGGTGTAAATGTGTTGTTAATGTGGCATTTATACATTAGAACAGCTTAATCCAATCCATACAAAATGTAACTTTATTTTAGTTGTACGAATAAGCCAAAAGATGCAGGTGTAGATAAACATTGTCTAAAAATGTGTTTGAAAACAGAACCAATGGCGAAAGCAGCAGAAGAACGGGAAACAGAGGAAGTGTTCTAAAATTCATATGTATTAAGTGATCAGCAATAAAAAAAAGATTTATATATTAAGTGCTGCAGTGAAGGAAATAGTACCTGAATCATGGCGCAAATAGTAGACGGACACTAATTAAGATGAATCCATCTGTTCTTGATCCACGCTCCACACAAAGAAAAGGAAGTGATGCTGGTCACAGACTAACTAATTAGGAGGCGGCAAAGAAGAGTGGCAATAATGCCAACTAATGGTAAGCAAGATTCCATACCCTTTACAGTAAACAATACCCCTCCCAGTAGACATGAGCTGTCTGCAGGCAAAACCTATATAGGGGACATTGAATCACCTATAGGGCTTGATGTACAATTATTACGTCGATCTCTGCTTGTCTGTTTCATCCCTTTATAACAGTAAAAAACAAATCACTTTCTCTTGAAAAATACGATCTGTTGTACTGATATCATTTAATGTCCTTTATATGTCCTGTGACCTGCCCAGGATTTGAGGTAGTTGGGATGTTATTCAGTTTTAAATTACTGAAACTGTTTTAAGAGTGAGCTGTTTGAGGCATGAACAGCCAGAGAGGGTAGATATCCTATCCAAATTACAAGCAACTCAGCTGACCTAGATGATAGCTCACTGCATGTAAATGTAGTACACATTGATGTTTTTGTATTAAAGGCTGTTGAAGATTGCTACTTGATATCTCAGTGTAGATGTGCAGCAGGTCTTGCTGGACGATAATATGTAGGTAAGTAATGAATACTTGTTGAGCGAAGGTGTGTGTGGTGGAACATCTGCCATTAATCACTACTGATATAGTTACTGACGAGCACGTTATTCACTGTAAAATGGAACTGAAAATGCACATGATGTGGGAAATCTTAAAAGGATCCACTATTTTTGTCCCTTTGAAAATGGCAGTGCCTATTGCTGCCCTTGTTAACCATTGATCAACTATTGGTCCTTGTCTCCCTTTCAGGTGCCGTCCAGATGCTAACCACCACCTTCATTGGCTGTGTGAAACTCTGCGTGCCATGCTGTTTGTATTCACACAAATCACGTCTCTCCTACCCTCCCAACTTCCTCATGATTATGCTGTTTGTCGGACTGATGAGGTAAATGGCAGAAAGTGTTCATTTTCCCTGCTGTGAGCACCTTTGCTCGGTTTCTAATGGGGAACTCTTCCTCTTTTAAAGCCAGTTGATACTAAACGTTTAGGGACTCGGAGTTTCCTCGCCCCGTCTCCACCTCGTTTCAACCCCTTTGGAGCTTTCTTAGGTCTTGCCTAAAGACTGATTTAGCTGACATTGTCATAAGACCCATTGTGCATAATACCAATACTTAAAGTAGGCTTTGTGTCAGCCCATTGCTAATGATTAGTTGCTTTCCTAGTATATGTAATTTGCTTGCTTCTTTCTTAATGGCTATGCTTCCGCTTTAGTGTCTGTCCATTCCCCCAGGGCATAGCTGTTTTACAGTGTTTGTTTGGTTAAGTTGTTGTATCCCTACACTTTTTACATTCAACAAAATACTTCTTTCTTTTTCTTTCAGTATATCTTGAGAGTATGTTTTCTTGCTGTCTCCCATGTGTTCTGCTTTCCTCTCCATTATCTTCCAGCAATGCGCTTTTCTATTTTCTCCCTTCGGTTTCCCATCCTCTTCATCAAGCTATCTTTCCATTTTCCTCCATCCAGCTCATCCGTTATGCTTTCCCACCCCTCCATGTTCATGATTGCCCTCCTTCAGCCCTATCTAGTTTTCTTGTTTTTCTTGTTTTTCTCTTTTTTATTGTTATTATGATTTCGAATTGCAGATAAAGTTTGCTATCTGGGCACTCTTTTTTTTTCCCCCTTGCTGTAATGCACTTTTGCGCACTTGATATTTTTTCATTTACTGCTCCCAGATTGGTGTCCGCTATCTTTAAGCACTAAATTAAGTTAAAAAAAAAGAACTGGTGCCACAATGTCATGACATATATTTGTGCAAGACCAGTATTGTGACAAGTGCACATAGTACGTCATCCTGGTGGGGCCAGACATTTTTGTCTTCTTATTTTGTTTTTGGTCAAAATATCAGCTAATGCCTTTCAAAGTCTTTGCCAGTGCTTTTGTTTTTATATACACCCAGAAGGAAGTACTTTGAAACGCTCAATGGCTGGAGCTAATGTGCACTCCCATCCTAACAGCATGATGTTCTGAATAAGGTATCAAAGCAGAAAAGCTCTAAAACAAATGTATTATAGTCCACCAGATACCTACCTACTCCATTATTGATGTTTTCAGGTATCACCCGGAGACCTATTTAGTTTCCACCAGTTGGACTGTCAGATCACATGTTATATCATAAGCTGAATAGCGTGTGTAGAATGGGGCATTGGGTCATCCCCCTTCACCCATTGGCTTTCTTGGTAGAGTTAACATTTGAATTCGCCCACTGGACAGCCATTAGGTGTGTGTGGAATTGTGCAGTCTGAGTGATGTGCATTTTGACCATTTGCTGAGTCCCCATTGGATTGGGAATGGGATGTTGAGAGGCAAAGGTGGTTGCCTCATTACTTGCTGTGTTGGAGATTGGAAGAGGTACAGCAGTGTCCATGCCGTGCAGCCATGAAATCAACCCTATGGAGCTTTCCTGTGCTATACTCTTACGCTGGGAAAACGAAGTACATTGGTGCAGCACTTTTTAATTTCATCTGTCTCACCTCCTGCTGGGTTTGGGATCGATGCAGCTCTGCCACAATAGTAATGCCTCTGGAACCTTTAAAAGAAAGATTTAAAGGCTTAACTCTGGAGGCTTTTATTCTCACATTTTGATGCATTGATGAGTAGAACATTACGCAGGGGAAACGTGGGAATAACATAACTTTGTAGAAATCTGGGGACTGCTGCTGAAATTTGGATGGGCTGAAGTCTTTCCTGTTTAGGCGGGAGTCACAGGATTTTTACATTGTGGTTTTGCTCTTGTTTCTGGGAGAGAAAATCACAAAATTGCATTGGAAAAATCTGATAAAATGATATTCTAGAGCAGAGTGGAGCTGTATGAAATGTTTGTTGGTACTGCTTCGGGCCAGTGACTGAAATATAGGCAGTTAGCACTGCTTAAAAGTCTTGCCTGGTTTTTAGAAAAAGTCTTACAGGAAATCTCATAGATTGGAGGCTATCGGTTATCGAACATTGGTGTTACCACTATGATATGAAGCTTTAGAGGGAAATGTTGGTGTCCTTTTTATTTAACCACATCGCTGCTTGATAGTTTCCCCTGCTGTTCTGGACAGCAATGAAAACGGGTGTGGTCATGACGAGCTCAGCTCGTCATGAGCACCTGAGAGGTATATGCCATGACGCGCTGAGCTCGTCATGAGCATGGAAGGGGTTAAGCCTCACTAACAACATCTAGATACCTCATTATGAAATATTGATGTTTGCTAAAACCTTGCGGCAGACCTTTATAGGATTGTGGCGAGAAATCTAGCAAATGCATTTGATTAAAGGATTTCTATAGACACGAAATCAGCAGGTGCAAAAATTTGCAAGGACATGGCTATGAATGGGTAGCTATGGAACGTGGCATGGCACTGTCGCACCATACGTTGTGGAACTGTGTGAAATGCTTGACCAATCCTTTTTGTTTAGTGTTTATTTAATTTGTGTTCTATTTTTGTGATTTGTTTATTCTTGGAACGTGAAAGGTACTCTGTTCTTGTATGTCACTCCAAAAAACATTTTAAAAACGAGTGGCATCAATAACTAGTAAATCTGGAATTGAGGAATGCAAATGGTTTCCCAGACGCCACTGTATGAACTTGTATATTTTCAGATTGTTGAAAGTGGAACCGTTGTCATTTGCTGTAAACTTTAATTACTCGAGGTAGGATGATGGCAGCTATATTATTTAAACAGGTTCAGGACACAGACTAACTCAATTGGTCTCCCAATACCATGAAGAATTGAACATGATACAGCTACACTGTAACCAAAGTCTTGATGTAGCCTTGGAGTATCTCCAATCTTATATTAAACAAAGATCCTGAAAAAAATATTTGAACCCGAGAACTAATCACATGTTTACAAAGTAGTCAACTGTCCAGAGAAGAGGTGGATCGCAGTTCACGCAGCCAACAGCCACTACCACCACTATCCAAATCAGCCTTATCTTCACTTAAAGTTGTCACCATATCACGCCACGTCAAAGTTTCTAAGCTGTTCTAATTTAGTTTCAAATCTCTTTTTACCATACTCCTACTTTTCAAAATAATGATGATTAAGCAAACAAGCTTATTTGAATCTTGTCCTCCACCAACCCTGGTAAAATCCCTGTTTTTCTCCTTTTCATCTTATTAGTCACAAATCACAATGTCTCTTGACCTTAGATTGCTTTCTGATTCCATCCATTGATTGGAAAAGAAAATGTACTACCGGAGATTTAAAAACAAAAAACTAAAAAAACACTTAAAATCACTTATGAAATAAACAGCAAAACTAGCACGCACTTCTCATTCATGTGGAAAGTCATAAAAGTGCAATTTAGTCCGCCTCCTACGTGCCATTAACAGTCAAGCTTGTGACTGGTGCAGATCTACAACCCTCTGAATACATTCTAATGACTCCCCTTCCTTATCGTCTCATCTGCCTTCTACGGATATACCTCAAAACAATGGGCCTACTGCATACTTGCAGCAAAGTGACGTGAGGTGCTGCAATAGTTCTTCTTGTTCCCATAAAAACAGGTTGACCTAACGGGGCATCCTTATCCGCCGTAGACATTTCATAGTACAGCTATGATCTGTCCAGTCAACTCTTTTATTCAGTCCTAACATGCAGTCACCTAGGAAGTCCTACTCTAGCTAAACATATGAGACCGAACTCTCCCTGTCAATATCCTAATAACTATCGAGGCCTCGATGGCATCTCACTACTTAACACTGAAGCAAAATTCCTTTCAATCACTCCAAAATAATGCATCTTTCTCATCTAATCCTAGCTATCTGACCTTTCCATTGAAGGTACCTGTCCAAATAACATTGAAGGTGGCTAACGCTTTTTATATATAAATGTAAGCGTATTGGTGGTGGTAGGATGTAGTAGCTTTGCTCCACTAGTCCTGTATACATACATGAATACACATATCGATAAGTGTATATATCGATAGGAGCAGTACACAGTTTTGAGTGGCTATTTTTCAATCAGAAAAATGTGAGTAAACCGTTTTCAATTGTGTCTAGTTAAGTTCACGGCTTGTCCTTCGTTTTGTTTCCATTTCAGATTTGCCACCGTGGTTTTAGGACTGGTCAGCCTTAAAAACGTGGCAGTATCGTTTGCTGAAACAGTTAAAAGTTCTGCACCCATTTTCACAGTCATAATGTCCCGGCTGATCCTGGGAGAGTACACTGGTGAGTGCATTAAAGGCTTCGATACGCAACAGTGGTGAGCGTTCACTGTGACTCTTTGTGGTTATTAATGGATGTTCAGCGCCAATGTTAGCTTAGGCCAGGTTTTCTTTTTCTCTCCTCTTGGGCTGTGTCAGCAGGAACGTGATCATGTTCATCACGTGATTTTTTTTTTAAACGTCGGACTATATGTCTACTTCGCTTTTGCAGCTTTCACTGCCATTATGGTTGCTATAGACCTCTAAAATTTGAAACTGCTACGTGTTTTTAGATCGATAGCAGGCAGAATGCCGTGAAATCAGATTGCTGATTTGTCCTGCCGATTGTGGAGTCACAAAAGACATTACACTTTCTAGGCCATGTTTAAATTGTTTGTCGTAACAGGCGCAGCAGCCTATTATGTTTTTGTAAGTCTTACACTCACAAGTGCCAGTTACCCTTTGAAGCCACTGTCTGCTACCCATGACAGGGCCCATGTTTTCATGTCTCACATATCATCTTATTTTGTATCTAGTCACCACACCGCACAATCACACCTTTAGGCCAGCAGTCCATGTATGATCTGACCAATTCCTGGGGAGTCGATATTAACCTGTGCTTTGAAGAACTGTGATTCAGTGAATTAGTGAGAACACTTGTTAGCGCGCTATGCTACAAGCAGGGTCTGGGTGCCTGTGATGTAGGTGGTGATGTTTGAAGGGATAAAAGGAAGGGAGATATAAGAGTAGGATTGCAAGTATGTTTTGAAGTGCTGTAGGTTGTGAGATTTACACATTCCTTAGGGGCAAGTGTCATTGTTTTTAAAAGACAGCTCGTTGATTTCCGCCATCGGTGGGATGACTAAAGTTCAAAGATGCTGGAGAAAAGTTTGTAGAATTCGAGAGTTGATTTTGGCGTGATATCTCGTGCGATTAGGCCTCTTTGAAAGGTATTTGTTCCTTGACATAATGAAAAAAATTCAAATTTGATCCTAGTGAGTTTTTTTTAATGATGAGATACTAGAAAGGGTGCTTACATTGACAGTAGAACCAACCACCAATGCTCCTTTAATGGACTTAAGTTGAACTGCTCCCTTCAAAAGCAAACCATCTTTCACAATCTAAGATCTTGAGTGGAAGCACTTGATTTTTAAAATGACCATGTACGGGAATAGCCTTGGCAAAGAGGATGAAGGTTGACATAACCTATGGGGATGTGTGATGTGAGTTAAGGCCAGTGAGACAACTGGGTGCAAGGAAAAAGATTGATATGTAGGCATAGTGAGAGCCCAAGGCAATGGTTTATCACTTCTAGAGCATTTTGTAGTACTACATTTCCAGGCTATGATCTTGTGTACATTGTTAAAAACGGGTGTTTAGCTTTCATCCTCTTATATGTGGTCAAACAGGCACAGGAAGACGAATTTGCTAAGAATCACGTAATCTAGTCAAGTAGGGACGCTGGGATTAGAAAACTGGTGTTGTGATTCAGTAAACAGATAAAGGCATGAGAACTATTTCTCGGCTAAGAAGAGGCAACCGCTGGAAAGAAGGAAGATTGGTAAGGATAGTAGTGTACAGGGAAACAGGAAAAGCAAGTCTTTTGTGGTGGCTACTAGATATTGTGTTCTTGGCCTATGGACTCACACCTAACCAAAGGCCACCCTGTGTAGTGGGACCTCTTTTGCGCTTCGTATTGTGCTACAGTATGGTTATATTTCTGAAATTAGGTGACTAGTTTCCGAGAGTCCTACCTTCCGAAAGCGCTCAGCACATGTCCATGTGCGCTTTTGTCTAACCACATAGTATTCCCTAGCAGTGTAATGGAGTGGAAGGACAGTGAAAAACTTGGATGAAGGCTGACAAAAGGAGCACGTGTAAAGACTTTGTGGAGGTGATTTTTTATTTCCTGACTGTGCGTGTCTTTTCCCGCGTTCCAAGCTTCTTTTCTGAGGTAAAGTGTTCAAAGATAATGAGGTTGGGGGGGAGATCCCAGATTGGTAGTAGTCATACATCAAAAAAAAACTGGACCCCTAACAGGAATTTGAAGGAAGAGGATGGTGGCTGGTGAGGCTTTTCACCAAATGTTGAGTCGTGGGAGAGAAAGGAAATAGAAAGGAGAAGGAAATATTATAACGTTTTTTTTTATTTTATGCAGAAAATGAACCACTTCTACACTTTCCCCGCTTTATACTTTACTTTGGGCCTCATATGCCACGTGTTATAGTTCATGTCTGGCCTTTCAAGCTTATAATACATACAAAAACAAAAGGCAATAAGTGAAGGGGAAAAATGTTATTTGTGTCTCCCAATATTAGGTGAGCCAGACAGCACAAGTCACCTAATTATTATTCATTACTACAGTACTCGGAACATGGATTTGATTGGAAAATATTGCTGGGTGGTTCACACAGTATAAAGAGAATCCTTTTTTCCTGCCAGCAAAGGTCTCTTTTTGCATGTATTCTTTTTTTTTTTTTTTTTTTTTTTTTTTTTTACAAATGCTAAGCATTTATTGAATTATGTGAACGCCTGGATACTGCTAAAGAGTATGGGGGAGGGGGATAAACTTCAGGAGCATTGATGGTCAGGTGAAGATGAGTAGAGCAAAAAAGGTATTGGTGAGCAAATCAAATCAGTCAGTAAGTTGGCTGATGGTTACCTGCCTTCAAGCATTTTATGTGTCTCTGTCGCTCAGCTCAAGTTTGTTTTCAGGGGTACCTGGTAAAGTGGAAAGTGTGTTTTCATCTCAATTTCATTCTTTCATTTTCCACAGAATGTACTAATGCATGCAGTGTCCCTCATTCTCAACGAATATTGAATGGATTTGTGAATGTAGGGAATTTGGTTTTGCTGTCTGTCATGGACTGATAAACCAGTATTTAAGGTTAAGTTGAACCACCCAAGTATTTTAGCTTTGCTGAGTACACAGTAGTTGGTCAACTTATCTGCTACTAGTATCTCTGTCATGTATGAACTCGTCTGTTGTTATCGTTATACATTACACAAACAAGAACGAGTTATACAACATTATGTTCCCAGAAGGACGGGCATCGCTCTGATCTCTGATATTTCGCAATTACTCTTTTGGCCTGCAGAGCCCCAATCCCATTGAATACTCTTCAACCTGCCTTGGCCTTTTTAGACAAAGTTACATTTCGGAATGTGACCTGTAAAAACTACACTTAAGGTTACAAACTACAAGTCTTTTTATATGTGTACCGTTGACTAGCAACCTGAATCGAAATTTGCCTAGCTAATGTGACGGTAAGTTTCAATTCTATTAAGGACACGGAGGCGAGGATTATGCTTTTCTTTCTCCGCCATTTATTAAATACACAACACACAGCAGCCCAAGAAAAGCTCTTATTGGAACCAAACATCGTATTACATCAAGAAACTTGAGAAAAACCCACAGGGTATGAAATAGAGCAAAATGTCTAAGACTGTAAACCACAAGTCCCAGCACTCCAACTTGTAAACCAACGAAGATAGTCCTTCCACAGTGTCCATTATCCACAGATAGGAAGTCCCCTCTCTGAGTCCTTCCTCTTTCTTCGCGAATTACGCTTCATCCTCACTGGTCCTGCTTGACGCCATCATTCCCTAGTGAGAAAACACATCCGCGTCAGCGTTGTACAACCAGATGCATGTCAGCAAATATAAGCAGAAACAACATCAGGCATGAACTCAACAGTACTAAAACTGGAAAACCTACGTACTTACTGAAATACGGGTGGGACGTCACTCGTGGACGATCTGGGTGGGATAATCCTCGCCTCCGTGTCCTTAATAGAATTGAAACTTACCGTCACATTAGCTAGGCAAATTTCGATTCTATGGCAGGACCGGAGGCTCGGATTATGCTAGTTTAAAGCTTACTCACCACCAAATGGGCAATATCCACCACCGGCTTGAAGTAAAACTTCTTAAAGGTGGACTCTGAAGACCAATCCGCTGCCCGCATCAAGTCTTCCAATCGTGCACCTACCGCAAAAGCCTTAGAGGCCATGGCCCCTCTGGCAGAGTGAGCACCGAAGCGTTTCGTATCAATGCCTGCTTCCTGCATGACCCAGCGCACCCACCTGGCAATGGTGGGGGAAGAGACTGCATGGTGTGGTTTTCGCAAGGCAATCAATAACTGGCGTTCGCCCGGAGGGCGGAGATCACAAGTGATGTCCTCATACGCTTTCAAACAATTCACAACACACAATTTTGGGACATCCACAAAAGCAGGGTACGAAATCGTCCTGGAGCCAGATTTAGTACGGCGGCCAACCGTAAAGGTGACGCCCTCAGGCGAAAACACTCGCGCGGACACATCCAGTGCCCGAACATCAGACACTCTGCGACATGATACCAAGCATAACAGCATGGCCAACTTGGCTGAAAGCTCCTTTAAAGACAAATAGCCATTAGTTTGCCAGGATAGAAACAAGTTCAACACTACGTTCACGTCCCAGAGGACGGAGTAACGAGGTTCCGGCGGTAAGGACAACCGGATTCCTCGCAAGAGCCTGCACACAAAAGGATGCTCACCCACAGGAGAGCCGTCCACCGGCAAATGTGCCGCAGAAATCGCGGAACGCATGGCATTAATCGTGCGATATGCCAAACCCGCCGTAGCCAATTCAGCTAGAAAGTTCAGGATGGGAACCACTCCGGCGACCAAGGGATCCAGACCCCGTCGAAGACACCAACGCACCCACTTAGTCCAAGCGGACTTGTAGCGCTTCGACGTACTGGGAGCCCAGGCTTTGGACAAAAGCCCCTCAGCCGGTCGCGAAAGCCCTGGGAGCGACCAGCGACCCCTGAAAGCCTCCATACCATGAGGTGGAGAGACCCCTGCGCGAGGAGGTGATGGGGTTCCTGATCTGGACTGAGAAGCAGGTGAGGAAACTGGGGGAGTAGGATTGGAGAATCCCAAGAAAGTTCCAGTAGAACCGGAAACCACACTTGAGACCTCCAGAATGGAGTCACTAAGACCAGCTCCCCCTTCTGCCGGCGTAGCTGCGCCGCCGTTCTCGTTATCATGGAGAAGGGAGGAAATGCATAAGGAGACTCCCGGCTCCAGTCCTGAAGAAACGCGTCCGTGGCTTCCGCCGCCGGATCCGGCCTCCAACTGAAGAACCTTGGGAGTTGATGATCCAGCCGAGAGGCAAAGAGATCGATCGAAAAAGGACCCCAAAGGCCGTTCAACCATTGAAAAACCGGAACATCCAACTTCCATTGACTGAAATCTCGCAGATATCTGGAGTGCCAGTCCGCCACCTGATTGGACTGGCCCGGTAAGTATTCTGCCTGTACTGACACATGATTGTCCAGGCAATAAGTCCAAAACTCCTTCGCCAGATTCGCCAGCGCACGGGACCGAGAACCCCCCAAATGGTTCACGTACCGCACGGCTGAGACGTTGTCCATCTTCAGCAGGACGCACGACCGCACCAAATCCTTGGTCCAGCAACGGACGGCAAAAGACCCCGCCAAGAGTTCCAGACAGTTGATGTGCAACTTCTGCTCTTCTGGCGACCAGGCCCCGCCCGTGGAAAACTCTCCGCAACGTGCGCCCCAACCGGCTCTGCTGGCATCGGATTCGATAACCAAATCCGGGACCGATCCAAAAATCGCCCGACCATTCCAGGCCTCCATGTGTGAAAGCCACCACAACATCTCCTCCTTCACCTCTTCCGAGAGAGGAACCATTTGATCGTAAGACAAACCTCTGCGCAAGTGAAACGCTTTGAGGCGTTGGAGGGCCCTGTAATGAAGTGGCCCTGGGAAAATCGCCTGAATGGACGACGACAAAAGGCCCACTACTCTGGCGACCTGCCTCAACGACGTGTGGGACTTCCCCAACGTCTGCCGCAATACATGTCGGATCTTGGACAATTTGCGGGCAGGAAGACTGAGGTTGGATTCGACAGAGTCTATAATGAAACCCAGGAACTCTATCCGTTGAGAAGGAACAAGGACCGACTTGGTCTCGTTGATCACGAACCCCAGCTTCTGCAAAAGTGACACCGTCAGCTGCAACTGTAGGCGCAGCCTCCGAGGGCATTGGTCTAAAAGCAACATGTCGTCCAAATAGACGATGAGTCGAATGCCTTGACCGCGCAACGACTCTATCACCGGGTGCAACACTTTCGTGAAGCACCACGGCGCGGAAGACAGACCGAAAGGAAGGGCCACGAACTCGAACACCTGACCCTTCCAAAGAAACTGCAGGAAACGACGGTGCGGGGGATGAATGGGAACCACCAGATAGGCGTCCTTTAAATCCAACCGTACCATCCAATCCTGTGAGAGAAGAATGTCGCGCAAAAGATGGATCCCCTCCATCTTGAAGTGGCGATACACCAGCCACCCGTTGAACTCTCTGAGATTGATAACCGGACGACGGCCACCGCCAGGCTTGTCCACAAGAAAAAGGTTGCTGATGAACCCCGAGGGATGACGTGTTGACTGACGAACGGCTCCTTTGCGAAGCAAGTCCGCGACCTCCTCGTCTATCAACACCGCATCGGCCTCCGAGAACACCATCGGAGGAGGGGCACCTACCTGAAACGGCTGATCGTAAAATTCTATATGGAAACCGCGGACGGTTTGGAGTACCCACGCGTCCGCAGTAAGCTGTGCCCACTCCCCCCAGAAGGCCGCTAAACGGCCGCCAACGCGGACCTGATCCGCCGGAATTACACTCACCGGTAGCGGAGTTGTTTCCGGCACCTTTCTTGAAGCCGCGACCTCCAAAGCGCTGTCCTCTGGTGGGATAGAAGTTCGTATAGTTGGCAGATGTATTATACTGCCCTCGTCCGGAGCCTTGCCCTCTGTTGCTGGCATTCTGGCCACCACGGCCGGTCGCACGGCCCCTGTTGCGACCAGCCCCGGAGGAAAAACGCTGATGGAACACGCGTTTAATGCTGGATTGAGCTTTGTCCAGCGAGGTAAAGGTGGAGACGAATTTGCCTAACTCTTTAATGAAGGGCTCGCCAAAGAGACCACCTTGGGCCACGGCCCCCGCCTCTGAGGAGGCTAGATCCCCTAGCTTCGGGTCCAGCTTAATTAAAAAGGACCGTCTGCGTTCTGTGGATAGGGCGCAGTTGGCGTTACCCAAGAAAATAATCACCCTCTGAGCCCAATTTGACAGCACCTCAGGGGAAATGATCGCACCCGTGACCTTAGCTTCCTCCGCCATATCGAGAATTTTAGTAATCGGACCCACCGCGTCCAATAACTTATCTTGGCAGGACCGCCAAGAACGGTCTATGCCCTTGCGCGGATCCTTCATGAACTTTGCTAAAAAAGTCGCCATCTTGGCATCAAGATCCGGAGTCATGGCCACTTTCCCTTCTAAGGATGGTCTAGGACATTCCCCCCGTAAACAACCTCTGGCCTCCTTCTCTAGAGGTTTGCGAAGCCTGCTCACGACGAACTTGGCTACCTTGTCACCCGGGGCCCACGCAGCCGACCGCGGATGAATAATTTCATCCGGATCCAGCATGCCCGAGCTATCCCGAGGCAACTCCGCAACCGAGCCCGAAGGACGCCAGGAACGCTCCGACACCTCATCGTCATCTGAATCCGGGGAATCTCTGTCAGGGGACGAAGGCGCAACCTCCGAAGGCGTCACCGGGACAGGGGCAGCGGGCTGATCCGCGGGAGGTGCGGTCGCCTTTGCCAAGAACGCGTCCCTAAGCCGCTCAAAGGCACCCTTGTCCACCCCTTGAGCACCCTCCGACGGCCCCTCCCTGCAAGGTTTCTTCGGGGCTGGGGGACCCTCCCCTGAAGGGCCTGGAAGGTCAGCGCGCGCCAACTTGGCGCACTCTTCCGCAATGCGCGCCGAAAGGCGGTCCTCCATGGGGCCAACCACCTCAGTCACACACCTGTAAATAGAGCTATCCACTGCCTGATAGAATTCATCATCATTCAAATAAGAATGGGAGTCGTCATAGTACTCATCCTCCATGACTAAAGGCACTCTGAGAGGCACCTAGGAACACCTAAAGAGTTCCCAACACTGCCCCAACACCGTGGGGGTCGATAAGAATTCAAGCAGACCAAAGGACTGCACAGCGTGTGGGCGACAGGGACTGACGCAATCAAGGCGCACTCCGACCTCACAAAGCGCGCTGACCCACCACAAGGGACCAGGTCTGCCCCCCCCACAGCGCGCTACCACACCAGGTTAGCAGAAGAGTGCTGAAACCGGTACCACCGGCAGAAACGCGGCAAAACCGCAATACAGACCCTCAACAGGGCGTAGGAGTGAAACAATCACTGGTATCAGGGCTACAGCCCCAGGCAGAGCCGGGCGTAATGAGGGGGCACGAGGGCAAGGCTCCGCGTTCGTTGGTCTCCTCAGCGCGGCTCCTCTGAGGAGAAATCCGCGCTGAAGACCAACGAGACGCCGCAGTGCCCTCTAGCGGCCGATACACGCCGCGCACACCAAACTGGGATAAAGGTCGCGAAAGGAGCGGACAAAACGCTCCCGCGACCCTCTCGGGGCTCTGAAAGAGAAAGCGTACACAGCGCTAACACAGACCCCGAAATAAGTACAAAAAAAACCCCAAATGCGAGGCAAAATAGACAAAACCCCAAGAGCAAGTAGAAAAACACTTAACTGGCTGCGTGAGCAGCGAAGAAAGAGGAAAGACTCAGAGAGGGGACTTCCTATCTGTGGATAATGGACACTGTGGAAGGACTATCTTCGTTGGTTTACAAGTTGGAGTGCTGGGACTTGTGGTTTACAGTCTTAGACATTTTGCTCTATTTCATACCCTGTGGGTTTTTCTCAAGTTTCTTGATGTAATACGATGTTTGGTTCCAATAAGAGCTTTTCTTGGGCTGCTGTGTGTTGTGTATTTAATAAATGGCGGAGAAAGAAAAGCATAATCCGAGCCTCCGGTCCTGCCATAGAATCTGGCTGGAGATGGTATGGGGTCTTATTGGAAGCACACACATGGTCCAGTATAAGGTGAAACTGTATAGTTCACTTTTTAATACACTTCCAAACTTAGCACTAGTAATAAAAGCAAGAAAACGCTCTCCTGAATTGTGACCCATGGTTTATTTCTTGCCCTTTATTATTTCAAGATATTTTGTATCATGAAGGCTTTGAAGCCGTGGCTTGATTTCAGTTTTTAAAATAAACGTTCCTGAATTGAAGAGTTTTATTTTCCTTTGTGTGCGCTAGACTGTACCAATTCGAGTAAGGTGGAGACTTAAATGTATTGTGCCCCTTGTTTAAATGAATATTGTCTTTACAGTTTGGCATTATTTCCTTTTTCAGACACTGGAACTCAGAAGTGGTTGTTGCTATGTTTCGTTGTGGTGAAACAATCTTGGAAAAACACTGCAAAAGAGAGGGGGGGTTGTTTTTCACTGCATCTTGAAGAATTTGATTTACCAATGTTGTATTTTCTTAACATTGAAGTGGTTTGATATAGTAGAAATTAGAAACAATGTGCTCCTTACCAGGGATATTTATCTGATTTTCGCAGTAGGAGAGGCTGTCAGCTAGAGTACTGGGGGACTTATGCATGTGTGGGTACCCTAATTCTATGTTCATGGATAAACTGTGGCGTTTGCTAATTTATGTAAGGTAAGCCATGGATGACGATGCCACAATCATGCTTTTCACCGCACGTTTGGCCTTGGCATGCCTTGTAGGGAGTTCTAAACAGGCATCTGTCCTCTCTCGCTCTTTTCCTTACAGGTTTCATAGTCAATATGTCCCTCCTGCCTGTCATGGCCGGGCTGGCCCTCTGTACTGCAACTGAACACAGCTTCAATATGCTGGGCTTTTCTGCAGCGTTATCCACTAACATCATGGACTGGTGAGCTACGCTTTGATGTGACACAATATCTGGGGTTATATGGGAGGACAGAGGAGAGATCCTAGTCAAAGTGGTCTAATGGTAACGTCATTAGAAGCAGTGATGTTACAAGCATTTTTGCCACCCTTGGGCAGTTGCATACTGTTGATTATACTGGTAATAGTTTGCCTACAAGATAGTGAAACACTTGGTAGTTGCTTGCTCTAACCTTTCTTGTGCACTCTACCTACCTGGGTTTCGCAAATACCAAAATGTAAAACACACAGACACCAGCGGCGGTTCCTCCGTTACAGCGGGGGAGTGTTGCCCCACTGCTCTCTGAGCAGTGCAAAAAGGAAAAATAAAATTATAATAACAGTTATTATTTTTTTCTTTTTCAGTACTGAGTGAGTCTAGGGTGGGGACGGGGCTGGGCTATCATGACGGAGCAGGGAGAAGGAATGGTGGTAACCATAATAGCACATGTCCAAACCAACATGCACACTTAGTATTTTTCAAACCCAGGCTTTGTTGCACAGCCGGGTGCAGAACAGTCCCAGGCACTGTCTAATCGGAAACCGGGCCACTCAGACCAGTCACGGCGCATGCGTCATGCTGGTAATACTATAACCATTATGAAAGCAGTGTCTGGATTGGCTTAAGGGAGTCTGGAAGCCTTTGTACTGCTGGGACTCAACAGGAACAGAAGAGATGGGAGGACAGGCGACGGGCAGCAATTAAGTCATCTTTTCTTTTTTGTTCCGTAGCAGCCGCCACTGACGGACACCCATTTTTGGGCAAGTGCTGATTTATATGAGAATAATAAATGCATACATAATTACAAAAGTGTAGTTCAGGCTTGTCACCACTCCCCCCCCCCCCCACCCTCTTAGTTTCCCCCTTAACTCCTGAAGTTGAAAGCACATACAGACAGCTAACCACAATTGCTCGTGTGAATTTGGATCTTCTAAATATGTCATGTGCATTAACAGGATAACTCTTACAACATTGTATTACTTTTTGAATAAAAGTACTTTACAGCTTCCCCCGACGCAATCAATAAATCTGGGTTTGTGTTTAGAAGAATACATTTTGTACTGAAACTAAAAAAGACATTACACAATTGCAAAAAAAATGTAGGGATGTTTAGGTAAAACTAAAAGCCAGCAAACACAGTGACATGTTAAGAGTGTGAGAACAGCTTCCATGGTGACTGCCTATAATATGCCAGTTTTCTGTGTGAGGGGATCTTGTATTGCTGCCGCCGTGCCCTCTGCATGCAAACCAAGTTTGCGCAACAGACGCCTAAGCTGCACTGTGTTCCCGAGGTAAGCTTGCACTGATTTTGTGTATGCTACGCCCTTTGTTTGTGCAATGGACGCTTGTGTACATTGAAAAGGCTTCCTATCCTGTGTAAGATGTTGACCACCTGCCCTGCACATGCCAGATACCGTTTCTCTAGGCCGTGCATGGCAGACTCCCAGAGTCAGACTGGGACAAAGAATAGGCCTAGGCACCACAACGAAAGTGGCTCCATTGGTAAATTGGATAACTTAAAAAGTGGCTAATGTTTTCAAATTGTTTTGAATTTGTAGAAGACACGCTTTAGAAGTGTTTTACAAAATATGGAAGACTACAAGGATTTGAGCTTGCTGAAGGTAATGTTTGTTTTAATATCAAGGAAACTATTAATGAAAACCATCCCATCATACCACAAAACAAACCAATAAACAGCAGAATAAAAGGCCCACACATTGACCTGTAATACCAGCCCTTCGGGCGCTGCTTGAATGCTTTATAGGCCGTCTCTGCTGGCTGCTATACAAAGCTGTGCATACCTTAAACTGCTTCACAAAGCCCCGCATGGTGAGGCTGACTTTTGTGCACAGGCCACAGACTGCAGTGGGTTTCAGGGTGCCCTTGGTGACTTTCATGGAGGCTAATGGAGGTTGTTAGCCGTCTTAGAATGAAGGTGTGCAGTACAAAGGTAATGCAGCAGTGTATATACATTAACTACACATGCAGATCATGAAAATAAAGTTTTTAAGTATTTGTTATCTGAAACGTCTGTAACAGGAATGTAGCAACAATACAACAAGCATTTTCAATGCAATAGGTCTTGCAATTGTGAGATTTTGACCTATTGGCAATGTAAATGGCAATGCCATCTGTGTTTAAAAAAAAACTATTTACAACAAGGGGTGGTGATGGACAGAGTCTCTGAATTAAGCAGAGTACTCTCACCCAGTCAAGAGATCAGGGCTAGATCCAACACCGTTTTTTAGCTCATTGCACCATCCCAGTTTCAGAACCTGGCTGTATGCAAATTAGTCTGTCCCTGGCCCAGTGCTTCATGGGAACAGGGCAGACCAGACTACAAAAGCCAATTCTTACACTGGGAAGGAAACAAGCTTACGGGGACCGGTTTCTGCCATTTCAGGCGTCTTCGGCCCGGCTTGCTTGAATCCTGATGGTGCAATGAGCAAGGGACTCACATCTGAGTATACCCTTCCACGCTTAGGGTGGACAAAATTATTTACAACAAGGGGTGGTGATGGACAGAGTCTCTGAATTAAGCAGAGTACTCTCACCCAGTCAAGAGATCAGGGCTAGATCCAACACCGTTTTTTAGCTCATTGCACCATCCCAGTTTCAGAACCTGGCTGTATGCAAATTAGTCTGTCCCTGGCCCAGTGCTTCATGGGAACAGGGCAGACCAGACTACAAAAGCCAATTCTTACACTGGGAAGGAAACAAGCTTACGGGGACCGGTTTCTGCCATTTCAGGCGTCTTCGGCCCGGCTTGCTTGAATCCTGATGGTGCAATGAGCAAGGGACTCACATCTGAGTATACCCTTCCACGCTTAGGGTGGACAAAATTATTTACAACAAGGGGTGGTGATGGACAGAGTCTCTGAATTAAGCAGAGTACTCTCACCCAGTCAAGAGATCAGGGCTAGATCCAACACCGTTTTTTAGCTCATTGCACCATCCCAGTTTCAGAACCTGGCTGTATGCAAATTAGTCTGTCCCTGGCCCAGTGCTTCATGGGAACAGGGCAGACCAGACTACAAAAGCCAATTCTTACACTGGGAAGGAAACAAGCTTCCGGGGACCGGTTTCTGCCATTTCAGGCGTCTTCGGCCCGGCTTGCTTGAATCCTGATGGTGCAATGAGCAAGGGACTCACATCTGAGTATACCCTTCCACGCTTAGGGTGGACAAAATTATTTACAACAAGGGGTGGTGATGGACAGAGTCTCTGAATTAAGCAGAGTACTCTCACCCAGTCAAGAGATCAGGGCTAGATCCAACACCGTTTTTTTAGCTCATTGCACCATCCCAGTTTCAGAACCTGGCTGTATGCAAATTAGTCTGTCCCTGGCCCAGTGCTTCATGGGAACAGGGCAGACCAGACTACAAAAGCCAATTCTTACACTGGGAAGGAAACAAGCTTCCGGGGACCGGTTTCTGCCATTTCAGGCGTCTTCGGCCCGGCTTGCTTGAATCCTGATGGTGCAATGAGCAAGGAACTCACATCTGAGTATACCCTTCCAGGCTTAGGGTGGACAAAATTATTTACAACAAGGGGTGGTGATGGACAGAGTCTCTGAATTAAGCAGAGTACTCTCACCCAGTCAAGAGATCAGGGCTAGATCCAACACCGTTTTTTAGCTCATTGCACCATCCCAGTTTCAGAACCTGGCTGTATGCAAATTAGTCTGTCCCTGGCCCAGTGCTTCATGGGAACAGGGCAGACCAGACTACAAAAGCCAATTCTTACACTGGGAAGGAAACAAGCTTCCGGGGACCGGTTTCTGCCATTTCAGGCGTCTTCGGCCCGGCTTGCTTGAATCCTGATGGTGCAATGAGCAAGGGACTCACATCTGAGTATACCCTTCCACGCTTAGGGTGGACAAAATTATTTACAACAAGTGGTGGTGATGGACAGAGTCTCTGAATTAAGCAGAGTACTCTCACCCAGTCAAGAGATCAGGGCTAGATCCAACACCGTTTTTTAGCTCATTGCACCATCCCAGTTTCAGAACCTGGCTGTATGCAAATTAGTCTGTCCCTGGCCCAGTGCTTCATGGGAACAGGGCAGACCAGACTACAAAAGCCAATTCTTACACTGGGAAGGAAACAAGCTTCCGGGGACCGGTTTCTGCCATTTCAGGCGTCTTCGGCCCGGCTTGCTTGAATCCTGATGGTGCAATGAGCAAGGGACTCACATCTGAGTATACCCTTCCACGCTTAGGGTGGACAAAATTATTTACAACAAGGGGGGGTGATGGACAGAGTCTCTGAATTAAGCAGAGTACTCTCACCCAGTCAAGAGATCAGGGCTAGATCCAACACCGTTTTTTAGCTCATTGCACCATCCCAGTTTCAGAACCTGGCTGTATGCAAATTAGTCTGTCCCTGGCCCAGTGCTTCATGGGAACAGGGCAGACCAGACTACAAAAGCCAATTCTTACACTGGGAAGGAAACAAGCTTCCGGGGACCGGTTTCTGCCATTTCAGGCGTCTTCGGCCCGGCTTGCTTGAATCCTGATGGTGCAATGAGCAAGGGACTCACATCTGAGTATACCCTTCCACGCTTAGGGTGGACAAAATTATTTACAACAAGGGGAGGTGATGGACAGAGTCTCTGAATTAAGCAGAGTACTCTCACCCAGTCAAGAGATCAGGGCTAGATCCAACACCGTTTTTTAGCTCATTGCACCATCCCAGTTTCAGAACCTGGCTGTATGCAAATTAGTCTGTCCCTGGCCCAGTGCTTCATGGGAACAGGGCAGACCAGACTACAAAAGCCAATTCTTACACTGGGAAGGAAACAAGCTTCCGGGGACCCGTTTCTGCCATTTCAGGCGTCTTCGGCCCGGCTTGCTTGAATCCTGATGGTGCAATGAGCAAGGGACTCACATCTGAGTATACCCTTCCACGCTTAGGGTGGACAAAATTATTTACAACAAGGGGTGATGGATCAAGCCCTGATCTTTGGACTGGGTAAGAGTGGTCTGCTTAATTCAGACACTCTGTTCATCACCACCCCCTTTTCTGAATCGTTTTTGGCCACTATAGGTGTGGCAGGGTATACTCAGACATGAGTCCCTTTCTCACTGCTCCATCAGGATTCAAGCAAGCCGGGCCGAAGAGGCTGAAATGCCAGAAACCGGTCCCCGGTAGCTTGTCTCCTTTCTGGTGAAGAATTGGCTTGGTAGTTTGGTCTGCCCTGTTCCCATGATGCACTGGGCCAGGGACAGACTAATTTGCATATAGCCAGGTTCTGAGCTGGGATGGGGCAGTGAGATAAATAACGGTGATGGATCAAGCCCTGATCTTTGGACTGGGTAAGAGTGGTCTGCTTAATTCAGACACTCTGTTCATCACCACCCCCTTTTCTGAATCGTTTTTGGCCACTATAGGTGTGGCAGGGTATACTCAGACATGAGTCCCTTTCTCACTGCTCCATCAGGATTCAAGCAAGCCGGGCCGAAGAGGCTGAAATGCCAGAAACCGGTCCCCGGTAGCTTGTCTCCTTTCTGGTGAAGAATTGGCTTGGTAGTTTGGTCTGCCCTGTTCCCATGATGCACTGGGCCAGGGACAGACTAATTTGCATATAGCCAGGTTCTGAGCTGGGATGGGGCAGTGAGATAAATAACGGTGATGGATCAAGCCCTGATCTTTGGACTGGGTAAGAGTGGTCTGCTTAATTCAGACACTCTGTTCATCACCACCCCCTTTTCTGAATCGTTTTTGGCCACTATAGGTGTGGCAGGGTATACTCAGACATGAGTCCCTTTCTCACTGCTCCATCAGGATTCAAGCGAGCCGGGCCGAAGAGGCTGAAATGCCAGAAACCGGTCCCCGGTAGCTTGTCTCCTTTCTGGTGAAGAATTGGCTTGGTAGTTTGGTCTGCCCTGTTCCCATGATGCACTGGGCCAGGGACAGACTAATTTGCATATAGCCAGGTTCTGAGCTGGGATGGGGCAGTGAGATAAATAACGGTGATGGATCAAGCCCTGATCTTTGGACTGGGTAAGAGTGGTCTGCTTAATTCAGACACTCTGTTCATCACCACCCCCTTTTCTGAATCGTTTTTGGCCACTATAGGTGTGGCAGGGTATACTCAGACATGAGTCCCTTTCTCACTGCTCCATCAGGATTCAAGCAAGCCGGGCCGAAGAGGCTGAAATGCCAGAAACCGGTCCCCGGTAGCTTGTCTCCTTTCTGGTGAAGAATTGGCTTGGTAGTTTGGTCTGCCCTGTTCCCATGATGCACTGGGCCAGGGACAGACTAATTTGCATATAGCCAGGTTCTGAGCTGGGATGGGGCAGTGAGATAAATAACGGTGATGGATCAAGCCCTGATCTTTGGACTGGGTAAGAGTGGTCTGCTTAATTCAGACACTCTGTTCATCACCACCCCCTTTTCTGAATCGTTTTTGGCCACTATAGGTGTGGCAGGGTATACTCAGACATGAGTCCCTTTCTCACTGCTCCATCAGGATTCAAGCAAGCCGGGCCGAAGAGGCTGAAATGCCAGAAACCGGTCCCCGGTAGCTTGTCTCCTTTCTGGTGAAGAATTGGCTTGGTAGTTTGGTCTGCCCTGTTCCCATGATGCACTGGGCCAGGGACAGACTAATTTGCATATAGCCAGGTTCTGAGCTGGGATGGGGCAGTGAGATAAATAACGGTGATGGATCAAGCCCTGATCTTTGGACTGGGTAAGAGTGGTCTGCTTAATTCAGACACTCTGTTCATCACCACCCCCTTTTCTGAATCGTTTTTGGCCACTATAGGTGTGGCAGGGTATACTCAGACATGAGTCCCTTTCTCACTGCTCCATCAGGATTCAAGCAAGCCGGGCCGAAGAGGCTGAAATGCCAGAAACCGGTCCCCGGTAGCTTGTCTCCTTTCTGGTGAAGAATTGGCTTGGTAGTTTGGTCTGCCCTGTTCCCATGATGCACTGGGCCAGGGACAGACTAATTTGCATATAGCCAGGTTCTGAGCTGGGATGGGGCAGTGAGATAAATAACGGTGATGGATCAAGCCCTGATCTTTGGACTGGGTAAGAGTGGTCTGCTTAATTCAGACACTCTGTTCATCACCACCCCCTTTTCTGAATCATTTAAAAAAAAACAGCAGCAATAATAAAAGGCGTTCTCTTTTACAATACCAATAGCTCAAAGTTCCTAAAATGCGAGACCTATTGCATTGCAAATGCTTGTTGTTTACAAGCTCCCCGTGCTGCACGTTCACGTTATTAGGGGCCACGCCCTTTCTTTAGATGAGCCGTGTCTAAAGAAAGGTCTGCGGACGCTATTAAAGTGAAAGTGCGATATTGGGCACTTTTAGCAAAAAAAGTATTTGTTTGTCAAGTTGACAAATGCTTTTTTATTTTTTTTAAGTGCCCTGTAAAAGCCTGCGTGGCCCTCTGAATGTTGCAGGAACTCATGTTGTGGCTGCAGTAAGAGAAGCTCATTAAAGAAAATAGTGCTTAAGACATGCCGTGTAACAAGAGAGATTAAAAAAGGCCAGTCCTCAGGGAGGTTACAAATGATGACAAGGTGGTACTAAGGAGGAACTAACAGGCCTATTGACGAATCAGAACCTAGCATTTAGGAATGACCGTGACAAACATAGGCGGAGAATGGGTGGGGCTTCAAGTGCATACTCCAATACAGCATGCTTCGCAGAGCAGCGCGTGTGCTGCCCAGACTCGACCTAAAAATTCTCCCTGTGCTCGGACTGCAGTTTTTAGAGATTTCTTGTTGTAAATGGTATGTTTTAATGTCAACTCTTAAACCACTTTCATGGGACATGTGGGACAGAGCTGATCTGATAGCGGTAACTGTATTTAACAGCAATTCCTCCAAGTAAGACTATTTAGGGAAATAGAATGATTTATGTACCGAACTGCATAATTCATACTTGATTTACCCTTTTTGTGTACAACAAAGAAATGCATACAAACTGCAGTATAAGATGACACCAACCAATATTGTGGTCGAATATTTTTATTTGTTTTGATGTCGTGCGCATGCAAGAATTTGGGTGACGTGTTAAGTCTTGGTAGCCTGAGAGATGTTGACAGTTTGAACGGAGATGGTCCAATTCCACTCTCCCATAGTCTGTGTGGAGGAGACAGATCTGCCTCTAAACAGATCTAAGGGTTTGTGGCTATTAACAACGTAACCAGAACATTTGCACATTGATAAAAGAAACGCATTATTTGACTTTCATTTTTTTAATTCAGTTTACAGAACGTATTTTCAAAGAAACTGCTGAGCGGAGAAAAATACAGATTTTCGTAAGTAATAGTTATGGTTCTACTTTTAACATGGGGGTGTGTGTATAGGTGCATATATATATATATATATATATATATGTGTGTGTGTGTGTGTGTGTGTGTGTGTGTGTGTGTGTGTGTGTGTGTGTGTGTGTGTGTGTGTGTGTGTGTGTGTGTGTGTGTGTGTGTGTGTGTGTGTGTGTGTGTTTTTGTTTGTTTGTGTGTGTTTTTGTTTGTTTGTGTGTGTTTTTGTGTGTTTGTTTGTGTTTTTGTGTGTTTGTTTGTGTTTTTGTGTGTTTGTTTGTGTTTTTGTGTGTTTGTTTGTGTTTTTGTGTGTTTGTTTGTGTTTTTGTGTGTTTGTTTGTGTTTGTTTGTGTTTGTTTGTTTGTTAATGCACCCACACATATATGTATACATCCACAAGAGGTAAAGGCTCAATAGGGCCATGATGCCCATCCACTCCATCAATAGTGGTTATAAATAGAATAATACACTGCATATATAGTTAATGCTATAGCAGTTTTTCATGTGTATTTGTTTAAGAAAAAATAAGCATTAAAGTGCTTACATTTGTGTTGTATTGTAAAATCACATTAACCCGTTGGCTGCGCCGCCCGTTTTGCGGAAGTGCAGCACTTCCGCAAAACGGGTGGAGCCACGTCGGCCATTGGCCGACGGCAGCACCAGCGAGGTAGTGCTGCCGACGGCAGCATGGATAGGGTTAAAGAGGCTATATGATCATTAGGTGAATTTTTTTCCCTGCCTAAAGTCATTGTAACCTGCATCAATAAGGCAGTTAATACAATGTTTCCTCACGTAATTTTTTCTGCACTGTTGATATAAATATGTGCTTATTAGTACAGTCCCACTAAATAGCGGATTATTAGGCAACATTTATTTCACTGCCATGGTGTGTGTGTATAGATGAACATCCACACAACGCACACGCAATAGTACTTTTTCATGTGTAGTTGTGTTTAATTGAAAGCAGGATGCAATGGGTTAATTTTATGCAGTATGGTAAAATTGCCTGGAAGAGACCTTGTGACTATTAGGATAGGTGTTCTCTGTACAAAGTCAATGCCACATACCATCTGATAAGCAGTAAAAAAAATTTGACCGTTGCCCTCTAGTAATGGATGTGTGATATAAATCTATATATCCACAAACACAGCCGCCTTCTCACTGTGATGAATTGTGTGCAGTTCCCAGTTTCAACAGTGTTTATTCACACTTCCACAACTTGCAGACTTGTTTCGTCACACATAGTCATGAGAATACATGAATACACTGGTGAAACCAGCATTTGATGTTGGTGCAAATTTCATCACCGCAAGAAGCTTGATATGGTTGTGGATTGCGAAGTACAGGCACCTCATGACTCGTATTGCGTTTTACCCTATGGGGTCTTAATGAGACATGTTGGTAAGGACACATGTTAAAAAGTATATGAATATTGTAATGTACACTTGCCTCAACATTTTAAGTCAATCAATTAGGGTTTTATAAAGCACATTACTCACCCGTGAGGGTCTCAAGGCGCCTGGGGGGGAGGGGAGGGGGCTGCAGCTCTGGTTCAGTCGAAGAGCCAGGTCTTGAAGCTCTTCCTAAAGGTGTGCAGAGTCTGGGAGCGTCTGATGTTGACTGGAAGCTTGTTCCAGGTCTTTGCTGCAACTTAGGCGAAGGCTCTTCCGCCTGCTCTGGTTCTGCGGATGCGTGGGGTCTCTGCCAGGGCGAGGTCAGCGGAGCGGAGGTTCCTTTTGGGCACTTAAAAGGAGACTCTATCGTTGAGGTATTTGGGTCCGATGTTGTCCGAAGTGTATTATATATCCATTTGAGTTTCTGACCATATATCTATTTTGTCAAGAGCTTTCTTATTGTCACCAGCCACCTAGGTTACCTATAGAATGGAGACTAAGTAAAGTATTTGGGATTTTTTTCTTCAAATATATGTTCTAATCCTACCTGCCCTGTAGAGTCCATTTAACCCACATATCTCCCGTATCCACCGTCAGGTGCTCACCCAGCGTTCAAAGCTTGTGTCGTAAGGTCCCTCGCACCCATCAAACGTGTTAGACCTGGGGGAATCCGTATATCTGGAAAAGAATACATTTTGACCTCTCAACTATGCTGCAGGGAGTTACTGCAAGATTATTCCATGGTCTATCTCTTTGTTCAAAGAGAGTTTTCTTTCAATCAGTACAGAGTTTTTAAAGGATATTGTAATATGTATTATCACAGACAACCCATGGGCGCTCCTTGCAGTGAACTGGAATGCCTGTTTTCTGAAAGCATTGTCGCATAAACAATGTTGATAATTTCCAACATAAGCCGGCCGCTCCTTTTTCCAGTAACGTTGACCAATTGCAGCACCTGATGTCACTTTTCAGTGTGTCTGTGTTCCTGTTGTGCTGTGTTCTGAATGGGGCAATCAAGGCCTTCTGGTAAACACGGGCAGACTGCCAAGGTTACAAGCTGTTTGTGTCCTAAGCTCAAAGGCGTGGATCGTAATTCATATACCTAGTAACACTTTCCATTTCAGATTGCACACTCTACTAACTGAATCACCTTCAGACCAGGGTTGGATTGGGATCAAAAATTGGTCTGGGTACCCCCCCAAAAAAGTGGCCCACATTTGCGTATTGCGTTTCCGCAAAACACTGCTTCAGCAAAATTTTATGAAAAGAAAGGGGTGGGGGCATGTTTTATTAACATCACTTAGATTTAAAAAAATGCACAGATTAGTTCACACTGCTTAGCCACACATAAATGCAGATGAGACCACTTCTGCTCAGGCCCCCTATTAATGGGCCGGCCCAGCGAGAGAAAGGGAGTGATACCTCCGCCCAGGCCTTTAAGTGGGATGAAAAAACTTGTGGGTCTCTCAAAGGGGCGTGGCCAATGTAATTAAGGTTGTGGCTTAAAAACACATAAGCTAAAAATCTTTGCTTAGCATATTGTGCCGCCCAACTTTTATTTTGCTGTTTCTGTCATTGCATCCAGATAAACGATAATACAAGAAACATCATACCTTCAACAAGTCAGGACTATTGACTTTGTCAATGGTTGTTAGTTGCATATTATAAATAAGCAGCAACTATGGCATGTATATATTATTGAAAAAGCTTCCACTTAAAGCCCTGGTGACACCACGACAATGTTGCTTCTTCCGAGTTTCAAAAAGAGAAGGAAAATCCGGAGAGAAAATTACTCTCTTTAAAGGATTTCCCTTCCCCAACAACGCTCACTTGGCTTGACGTCATGCCGTTACTTCTCCACTAGTGAGCAGTGAGAGCAAGCGTACATCGATGTGCCTGCTGTAGCTGCAGTCTGGGAAAAACCTGTGTCAGGGCACAAAACCGTGCCCGATGGAGACCCTTTTCGAGGCCCCCTTTAAAAAACTGCCGGTGCCCAGCACCGGTGAGACCTGGCCCACTTAAAGCCCTGCCTCCGCCCATCTGCCTCTAGAAAGGCCACTCAGGCACCCACTGGGCCGCAGGTGGCATCCTAACAGCACAGACAGCCCCCAGGCTGCCCATAAAAGCAGCCCACAGCTGGAACTCGGCTACCGGCCCTTCGGCCATCTCCCGAATGCCTGTATTTACCAATACGACCCTGCTTCAGACACTTGGGCTTCAGTGCCTAAGAAAGGCAATGCATTTTGATGATAGACTGTATACTTCTCTATGTTAGTGTGGGACAGCCATATTCCTCTCCCGCCCACGCTTTAAGTAGGATAAAAAAGGTAAGTGTCTCTAGAAGGAGCATGGCCTAAAAAAGGTATCGATGTGATTAAAGGTGTGGCTCAAAATAGGGGAACTTGAATCCCATAGTAACAGAGCCTGTCACCTAACCAGAATAGGGGTGCTCCTCTGTGAGTTTTCTGGTGTTGCATCAAGGCATATCATACAACATATCTAAAACAATCTAGAGCTTTTGACTTTGCCAATGTTTTTAGCAGTAGCAGGTAAATGAGTAACAGTGATTTTTGTTGTGAATAACTATAATTTAAAATATTAGATTGTGAATTCAGCTGTGCTAAGATCTGAGGACGGGGTAGTAGTCATTGGATTGTCTCAGTCACTCCTGTCCTCCCCATTACAACAGAGGTTGCTTTGTTAGACACTTCAATCCTTAATCCCCCACACACAGCTTTCAGCAATACTCAAGATGCATAACTCACGCTTTAATTTGTTCCTCTTCATCGTATTCTTTTCCACTCTGTTCTTTTGCATCACTATGCCGTCTCTCGCTCTACCATTCTCTCTCTTTACAGCTGTAAACATAACATTTTCGTTTCCTTTGGCTCTGTCCGTATTTGCAGAGTGATGTATACCTCCTTAACCCACTTTGACATCAAGTGACACAATTGCTACATATGTGACCATCACTCTGTGCTCTCCAGAGAGCCCAAGTATTGGTTAAACGTGTAAGCTGAACACCTTTCTGACTCACTGATATGCACGGTGAGAAATATAGTAGATGTACTTCTCCGGGATCTCAGTACTGACCCACCAACGATCTCTGCTCAGACACCTAGAGACGACTATTGCAGTACTCTGTACACATGAGTTTTATGTTGCATGAAAACAACCACACATCTGCAGAAAACAGTTACTGTTAGGAAATGCAAGATGAAATAAAGCATTTGAAATGTAAAGAGGGACTGCATCGCTTACACGGATTATCTTAAGGGTTTTACCTTCGTCTTTGAGGAGTCAATCAGTGTTTTGTCTGTAAAGTTAAAAGCACATGAAGATAGGGCCTGTTAGGGGCCCATTTCAGTCTGTTTTTAATGACTTATATGAAATGTGGTACACCCTGCCCCCTTTGGTCCCCCTTTGATCCCGTTTGGTCTATCTAGCTCCCTTGTCCTAAAAATGCAGCGGTTATTTGTGCTTTCAACTCTTAGCTTCTCCCGCCTTCAAACTGAAGGTATGCCCTGCTTTGGCACTCGTTCGTCTTGGGAAAGTGTATGGAAGGTCCTATTCTTGGCCAAAACCAGGGTCACTGGAATTATCTTGGAGAGAGGACCACATTATGCAGCAGGGTTTACTAAATGATGCATGCAAGAAAATGCTAATTATGCTGCACATTTAGTGGTAGTTATCAGATCATTATTTTGACATTTTTACACGTTAACACTGTCTGGACTAAAACTTTCACTTTATTAGTAGTAGTTTTAACTCCAAAATACAGCGTTATGCAACTAAAAGATGAACATTCAACCTGTGTGGAGTCTTTCACTGCACAGCAACATCTGTCTGCATTTTTAGTAACTTTTGATCTGTTTGAGCTTCAAACACATTTTTTTGTGTTAAAATCTGTTAATTATGCAGCAGATGATGGGCCATGTAGCAAATCCATAACTATGCAAAAACCGTCGCATCCACAGAATCGCATAATTCCAGTGGCCTTGATCATGAGGACTGGCAGCTCACTGGGCTGTGACCGGAAGTCCCGTCTGCTGTCGCTCTAAAACCCCAGTGTCCAGGCTGGTGTGTGTCGGTGACTTTGCAACATTATATAAGGTTCCGCTTAGTAGAGGCCCCTATTCAGAGACACTCGTAACGGGCACGTACACGGGTGCAGTATGTGTTTTTTTTTCGTATTACTAATGGCCCGTTCTTCAGGTGCTGTCAGCGCCCTGGGTGTGTGTTTATGTTGAAAGGGAGTTACAAAGCCGCTTTTGTTGAGTTAGTGAGAAATCGTAAATGCAAATACTGAAATCAGTATGGGTGCACGGGAGGAAACAGTGACTAACGTGCAGTGCAAGCAGCGTGGGCCGTCACCCCGATAGCACGTCACGTACCGCGTGCCGGAGCCGTCCTTTGTGTCGACGTATCTTTGGCCCAGCTTTTGCCGTGTGACGGAGTCTGTCAGTCATGGGAGTGGTTTGCCAGCGGCTGCCACTGTCTAGTTAAACCAGTAGTCCGAGCTAAGCAATGTCATCTGTCCAGGTTGTGTGTTCTTGTTTTAAACTACATTTGAAGCCCTAGTCACGAACCTGCCGCACCCACAATGTGTGTTTAAATGATAATACTCTGCTGCACTATTTGTTGTTGTGTTGTCTTGAAAAACCACATTAAAACAAAAAAATAAAAAAAATATATATATATATATATATATATATATATATATATATATATTTATTATTTTTTTTTATATATATATATTTTTTTTTAAACCTTAAGGAGACCTACCTGCCTCCAGCCCTCGATGCTCGCGCGCTGTTTGGATGATTAATATTCACGCGAGAGTATGCATTGTTAAGCAGCCAGCTGACGCATGAGACTTTAGGCCACTGTTTTATTTCTCTGGTTTGCGTTTCACTGACCGGTTTGCTCTTTCCCCAGCCCCCCGGAGTTGCAGTTCTACACCAGCGCTGCAGCTGTCCTAATGCTCATCCCAGCCTGGATCTTTCTCATGGTAAGATTTATGAACCTAATATCAACGTATTTACTAACATATGGGCAGGGTTGTGTCCTCTGTCCATGTTGCCATGCAAGTCCCTTGCAAGATCCATCCACGCGCACGCTGTACTTCTTCAAACAATAGTTCTCAAGGCATTCGGTTTGTTTACAGAGGTAAGCTTCTTATGTGTTGGTTTCTAGAAACCCATTATTACTAAGCCGTGCGTACATCTTCTAAAGGCGCAGTAATTACACAGATCCATTAGGGTGGAGCCGAGGGAAGATCTATATTTGGAAAGTTACATAATGTTTTTGAAACCAAATTGGCAGGTTGCGTTTTTAAAATGATAAAGCGGTGACAGGGCCGGCCTACCCGTGCTTTCCACCGGGTATTTCCGCTGTTCTCAGGGCAGGAAGCCGAGGCTCGTGCCTTAGCCACTTTCTCCAGCTTCCCGAGGCGAGGACAGCCGGCGGGAGTAGGGCTGGGGTGTTCTGTAGAGAGGGTGAAGACAGAGGAGGAAGGAAACCGTGCCAGTTTGAAGGTTTTTGCCGCGGCTGCTTTTGGTTCCCAGGCCAACCCTGGCTGCTGAGCCTGGGATTTCTGTGAAGTTTTCAAAAGCGTGCCCTGTGAAGTGTCAGGGTGTCGGAAATAAGTCACCTCTACACGGATAAGAATACTTATATAAAGGTATTTATGATCAATAATAAAGCACGCAGTCAGGGAGGAGATTAACTACGGGAATCAGCTGGAAGGAAAAGCCGATGACAGAGTAGCTGACGTCAGATAAATAGGAGGGGTATACATGACGTGGGAGGATGTAGACCAATAACATGCCAAGGGTGGGTACACCTAACAACGTTGACTGGATGTACATCTCCTTTTCTTAACAGTAAAACATTAATATAAAATAAAATCTTTGTATGGGGTAGGAAAACGTGACACCCTTCCAGATGTGGTACATATACCCTCAAAAACATTAGAAGGAAGAACATCGTTATTATTTTCAACATTAAGGTTTTGGTAATTAACAATAGGCACTAGAGGAGGCGTGGCCAGGCGCCAACGAAGATGGCCGCCTAGTTACCGAGCTCCGCCGGGACGACTGCTGTCCCCATGAAATCCGTCCTCAAATCCTGGCTGGAGCGCCCCCAAGCAAGCGCACCAGCTCCCTTAGAAGAAGCGCTGCTGATTTGCGCTTGGAGCGGAGTTCGTGCTCCCAGCGGGGACGAAACGCCGCCATACTCGCTGCTGCGGCCGGACCTGTGATCGCGACCCGGAGCCCGAGGACCGGAGCGGAGCGAAATCGAGGCCCCGGCTCGCGGCCTACGCCTCGGCCCGATCGGAGGAGGCCTAACATCTGGAACTTTGGCGAGGGGCGGCTCTGAGCTGCGCCGCTTGTGGCGGCCTGGGGATCCTTTGTGCCCACCGGTGGAGGGGATACTGAGGAGCCGGGCGAGGTGCCGAGTGAGCCTCGACGTGTGCCATTGCCGGCTGCTGTGAGCGCCACTCGGCAGGAAGGGAGAGCCCTCCTCCACTGAACTACCGAGCACGCGCCCTGGTCGTGGCGCAGGGCCTTGGGAACGCAACCACGAACAGCGACTGGCCGGAGGTGAGGGCTAGACGGCCGGTGAGGCGAGACACGGCTCCCGAGCATTGCGAGAAGAGGCCTGACTGAGGACCCTCAAAGCCGGGCCCTGGATCTGCCCGCGGTGGCGCACTAAGGACGAGACGGCCCATAGGGGAGAGCCTGCTGCCCGCAATAGTGCTAGGCCTGATCCGGGACCGAATGTACAGAGCCTGCTCGGCCAGTGGAGCGGCTACCTGACCGGGGCCTCCTACGAACTTCGCGACCGTTCACGCGTCGCAGATCCCTGCCTGCTCCGCGGCCTACCCGTCCAGCCAAGTAACTTTGCCGCGCAAAGGGGTGTAGCGGCTGGCGGCCATCGGCCTGTGTTGCGGGGCCGGCGGGTGTGGGCGCCGATATCGACGATGAGGCCTAAGGTGGGAACCTCAACCCAGACGAACAAACTTGATAAATATGCGGTGGCCCCACACAATCTGGAGCGAAGGGTGGAGGTACCACGGATGCAGCGGAGCCCTCATTGACCTCCATCATGGCCGCAATCCAAACGCTCGGCACAACTCTCGAGACAAAAATGGACAAAATTATGATTGAAGTAAACCTGTTGCGCACCGACCTTAGCAAGACCACCGAAAGATCCAAGACCAACGAGACGGACATTGGAGCGCTCAGGGCCTCCTCGAAGCAGTTGGAGGGCCGGGTAAACGAACTTGTCCACCAACACCGCCAAATGGCCCTGAGGCTCGAGGACCAGGAAGGGAGGGCCCGACGGAGTAATATACGTGTCGTAGGTGTGCCGGAAGATTCGGAAGGGCAGAGTGCAGAGCTGTTTCTGGAAGACCTAATCCTACACCACCTTAGGCCTAAGAGACTCTCCAAGATTTTTACCATTAAGCGGGCCCATCGAGCCCTGATCCCTAAGCCCAAGCCGGGGGCCCCACCGCGAACAATGATCGCAAAATTTTTGAATTACAGGGACCGTGATGCCATCCTCCAGGCTGCCAGACAACAGGGTGACCTGCAATACGAGGGAACTACCATTCGATTCTTTCCTGATTTCACTTTGCAAGTCCAGCAAGACCGACGCTCATTCATGGGAGTGAAGGCGGCACTCAGAGAGCGAGGCATCAAATATATGATGTTCTTCCCTGCGAAACTCAAAATTATCTCGGGGGGGGTAAGTCCCGATTCTTCACCACGCATGCGGCGGTCCAGGAGTGGCTCGATGGGCTGGCACCGGAGGCGCCGGCGACGCAGGACCGCGACAATTGGAGGGAAACCAGGGCCCCCTCCCCTGGGTCGGCGGCGGGGAAATCAGCCGGGGACGAGCAGAGCCAAAGGTCGTGGCGTTCCAGATCTAACAGTCCTCGCTGGGACCCACTCCAAGACAACACAGCAAGATGAGATCCGGACTGCGGAACCACGCCTTGTCGAACAGTACTGTACAAGCATCCACGGTGGTAAGATCCCAGCATCATCGGTGTGGGGAAGCGGACGCTTTCATCCTGACTGTTGAATTTAAAAGCTGATCCCCACTACACCATAGACTTAAGGGAACTAAAGTATGGGGGCCGACGGGCATGGCGGCTGGAGTTGGGGCTGGCCCACGTGCTCACTAACGGAGTTTCCTCGGGGGGGGAAGTGGTTCACTCTCTCCGGGGTGGGGTTGGGCGACAGGTGCTCTGCTATTTGGGGTAGTGGGTAGTTTGAAACCTACAGAGCAGGGAGCAGGGTGGGGGGGGTTGGTTCAAAGAGGAGGGAGGTAATGCGGGGGGGGGGATGGGATCTGAGGGAAACCGGTTCATTGAAAATGTCAATATTTGCATTAATCATGAATGTTGGGGGGTAGCTGGGAGGATAGGGGAGTTGGGACGGTTTTACGGTCATGTATAGTTCACAATGCCAGACTCGACCCGGGCACCAGAATGCGGGTACAGGTTTCTTCACATAGCAACGGTTATGGCTAGGAGGTGGGAAAAAAGTCTCAAAGTCCTGAGCTGGAACGTCAACAGGCTAGGAGACAGGCTCAAACGCACCATAGTCCTAAAATTCATAAAAAGGTATCAACCGGACGCAGTACTCTTACAAGAAACGCATCTCATGGGGAACACATGTCAGGCCCTCAATAGGTGGGGGTACACCCTTGCAGTCCACTCAGGCTTCACCTCCGGCTCCAGGGGGGTGGGGATCCTGCTGCGTCGATCATTGCCTATCCACATAGACAACACTGAGTCAGACCCGCAGGGCCGCTTTGCGGCACTATCCGGCAGATGGGAAGGTTATTGCCTGAACCTGCTCTCAGTGTACATCCCACCGGGCCTCCAAACTCCCGCTTACATAGACTTGGGCAAAATGCTACTCTCCCTCCCTGACGGTCAATTGGTAATGGGAGGGAACTATAATGCTGTAGTGTCAGGTACCCTGGACAGGCATCCCCCCAGAGACATACCACAAGGGCAGAAATGGCTGGCGAACTTCATAGAAGCTTTCGGGCTCACTGACATCTGGTGGCTGCTGCACCCGGCAGACACTCAATTCACCTTTTTCTCCGGGCCACATCACACTTTCTCTCGCCTGGACTACATCCTCACTCGACTACAACACGACATGACGGTACAAGAAGCAAAACTCCTAACACGTGGCATATCTGACCATTCGCCAGTCTTCACACATTTAACGTTTGGGACGCGGCGAGAGGGCTGCATCGCACCGATCAGCGCTTGGCACTTAAAGAATGAGGAGACTGGGAGGAAACTGACTAAGTCGATCACTCACTACTTCGACGATAATGTGGGGTCGGTGGACTCCCCTGTTACCCTATGGGAGGCCTTTAAAACCGTGATCAGGGGGGAGGCGCTGTCTACCATCGCGGGCAGACGGAAAGACAAAGACAAGCAAGTTGCCACGGTGGAAGCGGACCTGGCTGTGCTAGAGAGGGAGACACAAGAAACTAGGGCACCTGACGCACTGCATAGGCTTAGGCTCAAAAGGGCAGAATATAAGGCACTAGTTACGCAGGAAGCTCAAACGGTAGCAAGGCACAAGATGGGAAGGATATATGACCAAGGCGACAAAGCTGGGAAACTTATAGCGTGGCTTGATAAACAACAACAGGCCAATAGAGTGGTCCCAGAACTCCTAACGGACTCGGGGACCATGATAACTGAACCCCGGGAGATAGTGGCCGAATTTGCACGACACTACCAACAGGTATACAGCCGGGAGTCAGACTGTCCAGAGGAAGACTCGGTAGCCCTCCTGGCGGACATCCGAATGCCTTGCCTATCGGAGGAAGACCGAGAAGCCCTTGAGAGCCCACTCGAATTCACTGAGCTACAACGCGCAATTAGCGACCTCCGCCCGGGCAAGGCCCTGGGGCCCAACGGCCTCCCAATAGAGCTCTACAAATTACAGCCAGAGGCCCTCAGCAAACACCTTAAACTTATGTTTGAGGAAAGTAGAGAGAGGGGTCTCCTGCCACGGGACCAGCGCTTAGCAACGATAGTGGCAATACCTAAGGAGGGAAAACCCAGAGAGTCATGCGCCTCTTATAGACCGATCTCACTGCTTAACGCGGAGCCAAAAATTTTGGCCAAAACTTTGGCAAATCGTCTTCAGCCGGTCCTGTCCACCCTGGTCCATCCGGACCAATCAGGGTTCATGCCTCGCCGCAACACAGCGCTTAACATTCGCCGTCTTAACGGGGTACTAGGGCAGCGACACAGGCTGCAAGAGGATACGGTGGTGGTTTCCCTTGATGCCACCATGGCATTTGACACCCTGGAGTGGCCCTACATGATCGCGGTACTTCGTAAATTGGGCTTCGGCCCGAATTTTATATCTTGGGTGTGTCTCCTCTACACCGAACCGCTGGCCCAGGTGGTGGTAAATGGTAAGGCGTCCGAAGTCTTCACCCTCGAGAGAGGGACTAGACAGGGCTACCCTCTCTCTCTCCTCCTGTTCGCGCTCTCCCTTGAACCGCTTGCGGCCTGGATAAGGCAGGATGTTTACCTTAAAGGTATAGCCTGGACGGAAGGATGGGAGGACAAGATCTCCCTATACGCCGACGATATCCTTCTGTATCTCTCCAGACCGCGTAGATCTATCTCGGCGGCGCTCGACATTTTCGCGAGCTTAGGACGAAACCCCGGATTTCGGATAAATTGGAGCAAATCCTACCTTTACGTGCTACACGGAAACCCCCCGACGCTCCCAGCCACTTGTCCTATAGCAGTGGCAAAAGACGGCTTCCAATATCTAGGGGTCTTCATCTCCACAGACAAGACTCTGCTGTACGAACGTAATCTATTGCCACCCCTAAGACGGCTCCAACGAGATGCCAAATCCTGGCAGCAACTTCCATTGTCATTGTTGGGCCGGGCGGCCCTATTTAAGATGGTGGCGCTGCCGAGGTTTCTCTACGCGTTGCAGAACTATCCTGACCTAGTCCCCAACTCATATCTGGCAGCAGTCGAAACGGCGCAGCGGGACCTCCTTTGGGCAGGGGCACCTAGAATCGCACTACGCAAACTCACACTGGGGTGGTATGATGGTGGAATCGCCCTCCCTGATATCCGCAAATATTACTGGGCCGCCCACCTATCGGCAATCAACCAAGGGACATACAGTGACGGGAACGACCCCGGGTGCGGGATGGACAGGTGGCTGCTACCTGGGGGGAACTATGAGATTGCACTCTATTCCAAACCAGGTAAACATCAACTCACAGGACTGACGCAACACTCAGTACAAATATGGCATATTGCCCAGAAGAAACTGGGGTGGTCAGATGTCCTCACTATGTCAACTCCGCTATGGGCCTCCGAGAAACTTGGCACCCTGGGGCGCACCAAGGGGTTCCGTAGCTGGGACTTGATAGGGATCTCACAAATCAGAGACCTCTGGGGGCCACGGGGAGTCCACACGTTCACCCACCTGCAAGAAACGTACGACCTAGCCCATACTGAACACTTCAGATACCTGCAAGTGTGTCACTCCCTACAGGCAAACATTCCACCAGGCATCAACCCACCTCAGGCCTCCCCACTGGAAGACCGATTGCTAGACGGGCACATCCCAGAACACGCCATCTCTCACACATACAAAAAATTAATCAACAACCCCCCTGACACACTCCTTCCCTTGAAAGAAAAGTGGGTCGCTGACGGGCTAGAGATTGACGAGGAAGAATGGTCATATGCTCTCGCCTCCCCTAGGAAGGTAGCGATCTCGGCCCGATTGAGGTTAATCCAGCTGAAACTCCTTCACAGAGTTTATATCTCGTGTACCAGGCTACAAGTGATGGGGAAAGGAGGAGAGGGGCTTTGTAGAAGGGGATGTGGAGGGACAGGCACCTTCTTCCACATACTATGGGAGTGTCCGAAAGTGTAGAGATACTGGAAATGGGTGGTGCAATATATGCGGGAGGTGTGGGAAGTAGAGATCCGCCTTGAGGCGAAGAGATGTCTCCTGAACATTTGGGAGCCCACTGACCTGTCTTCAAAAGGGAAAATCTGGGTGACGCTTGGGCAGATGGTGGCAAAGAGAAATATTGCGAGATTGTGGGGTGCCCCAAATCCACCGAAACTGATAGACTGGCAAAGTGACATGGATTGGTGCATGCTGCAAGAAAAGACTGTATATACGGCGAGAGGATGCCCCCACAAATGGGGAGAAATCTGGTCACGGTGGAACGAATTCAGGGAAACATATGCGAGCCTCCCCGTGTCCCGCAGTACGGCCCGGAAGACCTAGACTAAACTGTATTCCTGCGGCGATAACCGCGAGAAATGTATAAACTATTGATGTATTACTGGTGCTATTTGATTCGAGGCTGATGTAACTTACTGACCATGTTTGTTTTCTTTACTTAATAATAAAAAGAATAAAAAAAAAAAATAGGCACTAGAGCTTCTTGCACAACTCGTTGAAGTACATTTTGTTTGTCACCCTCACTCTCTGATTCAGAACAGAAATGTGCTTGAACACTGGAGGAAGTGTTAGTAGTGGAGGACCCGGTATTGGGTTCTTCAATTTGTGAATGAGTTTAGTCTACGAGTCCGTTTCTGCCCTCTTCAGCAAAGTCAAACCAAATGTCATTTTGTTCATGGTCTGCGCCTTCTTTAAATCCTTTTAGAATCAAATCCTTCTGGCCACACTTAAGTTTAATGACGTCGCTTTTGCTTCTCCAACCTAACTTTGTCAAGCGAACTGAACTACTTGTCACTTCCACCACTTCGTTGGGTTCGTATTATTTAGAATCTCCTTTAAACTTGACAAAAGGTTTTTTTACTATGACCCAGTCGCCGATAACAATGTCCTTACTGGTGGCTCCATGTATCAAATCGTGGTATTCCTTAGATTTTATTTGGTGTTCCATAATCCTTTCTATCACATTGAGTTGTGAGTCTTGAATTTCAACAGTTTTAGCATTCCTCTCACTTATATTAGAGAAATTGGGGGTAGGAGTTGTGTTGCAATGTCTGCCTCTCATAAGGAAAAATGGGGAATATCCAGTTACACTATTGGTGGTGTTGTTGTATGTATCAACGCGTTCCTGAGTGAACTCTTTGACTGGTAAACTTGCTGCAAGGCTAGTTGAAAACTCTTTCAGGAACCGGTTGACCCTTTCCACTTGTCCGTTGGATTTGGGTGAATAGAAGGGAGTTTTCTCCTGCTGGATGCCTTTTTTACTTAAGAATGTCACCATCTTCTCTGAAACAATTTGTTTGCCATTGTCCGATACTAACATTTTAGGTAATCCTTCTACAGAAAAACAGGACTCCAAAAATGTTATAACACAATTGGAATCTATGGTAGAGACAAATTTAAAATAAATCCATTTGGTGTAATAATCACTCAACACAATAAGGAATTTGGAATCGGGTTCTAGCACATTAAATGGACCTGCGAAATCAATAGCTATTTTGATCCATGGGGAATGAGGAATGTGAACCAATTGCATTTCTTGGACCCAGGGCTTCCAATGTTTGTCAGACTTTAGACAAATTACACATTTATCTACAAGTTAACATCAGTGTCGAGACCAGGCCACCAATAATGTTGCTTAAGCAATCTTTTGGTCATGGTTGACCCTAAATGGCTTTTGTGAGCAAGATCAATTACATTTTTCCCTACTTTTGTTGGAGGAATCAATAGGTCCCCTGTCAAGAGAAAACCCTTCTCAAAACACAGTTCATCTGCAACTTGAACATATGTTTTGAAATCAGAAGAAAGATTCCTAATAGGTGGCCATTTGTTCAAAATGTACTCTTTCACTTTGATTAGAACTGGATCAGATTCTAACATTTTCAACCATTCGGATTCATTGCAGACTTGTGCAGATCGATTGAACTCACTTATATAAGATACTACCCACTCAGTATTTTCATCAGGTCTTGGTTCAGTAATCTTCAAAGGTAAACGTGACAAAAAGTCTGCCCTTACATTATTTTTACCAGAAATATGTTGGATAGAAAAATTGTACTCTTGCAATTTTGCTAATAGCCTTACCAACCTTGCAGACAATTTGCCGTTTCCCCTGCCATAACCATCCATTAAACACATTAATGGTTTATGATCAGTGATTAGTTCGAATCGTTTTCCCCATAAGTACATTTTGAGTTTTTCTACTGCCCATACGCAGGCCTCTCTCTCTATTGTACTGTAATGTTTTTCTGCATCGAGTAGTCGTCTTGATATGAAGGCTATAGTGTGAATGTTACAGTGGACTTTTTGTGTGAACACAACACCAATGCCTACCGAACTAGCATCAACAGTGATGATGTAAGTACCATTAGGATCATATGGTTTTAAAGAAGGGGCTCTGACAATTGCACTCTTGATCTTAGAAAAAGCGGAACTTTGAATTTCTGTCCACATATTTTTCTCCTTTACGCAGTAGCATGCCTAATGGTTCGACAACTTCTGAGTAATTTTCTACAAATCGTGAATAGTATTCGCTGAGACCCAAAATGGATCTCAGAGAATCTTTATCTCCGGGTTCGGGGGCATCTGAAATGGCTTTCACTAAATCTAGTTTGGGTTTAATACCGTTGCCACTAAGAATGTGGCCTAAATACTCAATTTCTGTTTGTAGAAATTTACATTTGTTTTTTCAAACCGTCATCCCCCTCTCATTGAGTTTGTGCAACACAGTGTCTAAAATCTTGTTATGCTCTGAAATAGTACTGGCGTGAATGAGAATATCGTCTTGGAATTTTTGTACACCTGTGACATCTTTTAAAATACATTCTATCAATTTTTGAAAAACGCTGGCGGAAGAAGCCAGCCCGAATGGAAGTCTTCTGTACCTGTAAACGCCTAATGGAGTAATAAATGTGGTATATTCTTTGGATTCTTCAGATAACTTGACCTGGTGATAGGCCGATTTGAGATAAATTAGGGAAAAATATTTTGACCCATTGGTAGCTGCCAACATTTTCTTGTATTTTCGGTAAGGGAAAACAATCAACCAAAATATTCCTATTCAAAGACCTCAAATCGGCACACAGGCGTACATCGCCATTTTTTTTTAATCAAAACAATGGCGGAAACCCATTCGGCTGAATCAGCTTGTTCGATTACCTCCTCATCTACTAACTTGTCTAGAACATTCTGAAGTTCAAATTTGACGGACAGTGTAATTGCTCTTACCTTATGCTTTATAGGGATAGCGTCTTTCTTTAATTTAATGGTGTGCTCAAAACCCTTAACGCATCCAATCCGGTCTTCAAAAAGAGACTCCTGTTTACACAGCACGGACTCAACATTATTTACAGTAGAGAATGGATCAGAAGGAGATATGGTGGAAACAAAAGAATCATCTAACACAATAGGATCGTCAGCGCCTGGCTTGAGAATAATTCCCAGACGCGCTAAATCCTTCCACCCTACGATATTTTTGCCACGCTCTGCAACATAAACTTTTGTGACAATAGATCTTCCTTTTATGTTTAAAATATCTTGGAAATAACCTAACATATTTATATCAAATTCCCCGAATGCCTTGGGGTTGACATCCGAAGCAAGTAACCCTACCTGAGGCCAATTTTCTTCATATTTCTTGTCAGAAACTATGATAATAGGTGAACCGGAATCTGCCATAATATTTAGCTCCACTTTTCCTATATGTGCTATACCCAAGGGACCTTTAATCGAGTTGCTCTGGTCACCTAAAGTTAGAACAATATTAGAACACATATCCTCATCGAAATCTTGTACCGTATTAACTTTAACTTTTGGATATTTGTATGATCTGAAATTATTACAAACACATGCAAAATGCCCTACCTTGAAGCATTTAGTGCACTTCTTTCCTTGAGCAGGACATCCTGTATAATCCGCCTTATGATTCTTTGAACCACACCTAAAACAGACAATAGTATTAGATTCTGAACTACTTCCTGCTTTGGCTCTTTTGTCATTAACATTTACAGTTTTCTTTTTATCGTGAATAAAATACACATTGGATTTTGAATTACTCTCGGAAGATAATTCTTTTGAACTTTCAAGATATCGTTCAATGCCCTTAGCAATGTCTATGGTTTCCTGTAAAGAAGGGTTTCCTGCAAGCTAAAAGTCTCTCCTGAATCTATTTCTCGAAAGAATGAAAAACAAATTGGTCTCGAATATATACATCAACCATTTCGTTAAATTCGCATTTGGTTGCTAAAACACGTAAACATGCGATGTATTCTTCGATTGTTTCATTCTCCAATTGTTTGCGCATTGCAAAACGATGTCTGCCAATCATTATGTTTGGCTCCTCATCGAATTGTTTTTCTAGCCTCTTAATCGCTTCTTGGTATTCGTCTAGGGGTATGAATTGACCAGGTGGAATTTCGTATTCGGGTAAACTGTCCAAAATTTCTTGGCCGGCTGCACCGAACAACCCGAGAATTATAGCGTTCTTTCTCTCTGGTTCGTAATTCTTACCGTCGATGGCAACCAAATAGTTCTCAAAAGCACACAACCAATTCTTCCATTTCATAACTGGTTTGCCTGGATCAGTTAGGAATGCTACAGGTGCGCTAATATTTGAATTACTAGACATGTTTGTTAAAGGGTCGTTTTTTGTTTTGACTTTAGACGCAATGGTTGCAAAGTATCTTTAAAATATGAAAATCTTTGAATTATTGATAAGAATATCACTTTGTTATAGTTGTCCAATATTAAGGAGAAACTATCTTGCACAAATTAGAATGATGAAATCAGCGAAAAAATTATACTTAGGTTAACATGAATAAAAACATAAAATGAAAATATGGTTATCTAACGTATTATAACAAAACGCTAAAAATGATGTAGGTTATCAAGTAGTGTTCGTAGTTTTAGCTATAATGAACGATTTTATAACATTCATTTACCTCGTATTCAGCATCGAGTCCCGACACTCTACTCACGGTAAACGCTGCTTTAAAGAATATTGTTGAACTTGTGAAACAAATTGGAGTCACGCTACATTTCACGTATTTGCGTGCGTAAGCAACGTCATTTGCGTAGCCTCCTTTGCCTGCGCGGCTTATACTGACGTGGAAACTGTCAGCTTTGAAGAATGACAGTTGGAAGTGCAGTTACAATAACGGCTTTTCACCACAACGATCTTTCTTGCCCTAAGAATGTACAAAATGGATAAAAAGGAAAAGTATTCCAGATGGTTAATAAAATGTCACTAGTAAGGCAACGAAACAAAAGTAGTAACTTGCCTTGAATTAACTTCTGTGCGCCTTTTTCTCTTCTGTCGGAAACACCACAAACGGCTGAATGAAAGCAACACGCTATGAACAAGCAGAATGAATGAAAGAGAAATGGCCGCTTGTAGCTGTGTGAGAGACCGTGACTCTGCTTCTGAATCTTTCCGTCCGCCTGCTGAAGGGTGAGGAGAGGCGCACTTTGTTTAAAGGTGATTGAAAGGCTGCTGTAACAGGGGCTGGGACTGCGAGACCCAGGGTTCCGCGCAGGATCATCGTAGCGCACCTGGAGTCTCTTCCCGCCCCTGCTCCGCCCTGATTGTCTCACCTGCCCTCAAAACAGCTCACGGCCCCCGCTTCACGGGTGCCGCTTGTAGCTGTGTGAGAGACCGTGACTCTGCTTCTGAATCTTTCCGTCCGCCTGCTGAAGGGTGAGGAGAGGCGCACTTTGTTTAAAGGTGATTGAAAGGCTGCTGTAACAGGGGCTGGGACTGCGAGACCCAGGGTTCCGCGCAGGATCATCGTAGCGCACCTGGAGTCTCTTCCCACCCCTGCTCCGCCCTGATTGTCTCACCTGCCCTCAAAACAGCTCACGGCCCCCGCTTCACGGGTGCCGCTTGTAGCTGTGTGAGAGACCGTGACTCTGCTTCTGAATCTTTCCGTCCGCCTGCTGAAGGGTGAGGAGAGGCGCACTTTGTTTAAAGGTGATTGAAAGGCTGCTGTAACAGGGGCTGGGACTGCGAGACCCAGGGTTCCGCGCAGGATCATCGTAGCGCACCTGGAGTCTCTTCCCGCCCCCTGCCCCTCCTACAAAAACGTACCACTGACGCATAGCGGGACGCGTGTGCGGGACGCCGGACGAAGCCCGGACAAAGGGCGGGCCGTCTGAGGCCGTCCGAGGTTGGCCAAGGTTGGGTTGGACCCGGAACTTTGTTTGTCTTGATACATACTTACTTGCAGTATTTTGTTAATTCCAGAAATCATTATTTTGCGCATCCATTTGTACCTGTTGTGCTTAGTGAAACATGCCTGCGAAAAAGCAAACTACTTCTAACAACACTATTGACAATTATCTTGTACATGTTGTAGAAAGAATCAATAGTGACAGGAGATCTTCCTTGGGAATAGATTCACCTAACCAATCTCCACTCATTGATATAGAGTTAGATGATCCTTTTGCGCATCATATAAATAGTAGTTCAAATGTTGAAATACTTGATTCTCTTCCTGATACTATCATCATTCAGCCTAGTGGTATTGTCGCTGGTATTGAAGATACTAGTGTTAACGAAGCTTTGCTAGAGATATCCACCTGTAATGAGTCCCCAACCTCCCTTGCAGCACCCGTCCTAGTCCCGAGGACTAACGGGGAAAACCAAAAGGCTATGTCAAAACGGGAGGGTTTAAGGTCAGCAAAGAATAAAGTTGTAAACCTTCCGAGGAAATTATCAGAGGAAGAGGAGGCCGATCTGACTAGTGAGGCCTATGTTACACTTTCAAATGCCCAATTTAATAAACTATTGATCATGATGGAAACAAAAATTAAAGGTGCAGTTAATCCTCTGGTCAGTAAAATAGATAAGTTAACCTCTGAGGTTAATCGGCTAGAGGGCCTACTAGAAAAAACCCTGGGAGAAGTAGGCAAACTCCCGGAAATAGTTCTATCTAGGATCGAGTCTACTCTGAGCAAACCAGCCACTGTAGTAACTAGTGGATCTATCCCTACCCCTGCATTGAATCCCCCAATGGCAGCCCACATTAACTTCCCTGGTGGTGTTCCAGATGCTACGATTCCAGCTCCCGTTGCTGCTGATCCAAACCCTGAGAAAGGGACTTTTGAGCTTGTAGTTGAAGCTTCCCCATTGGTTCTTGTCCTTGCTAACGTCCCTCCCTTGGCCCAAGGTGAACACGAAACAACATCTTCTTTAATGAATAAATCTTTATCATGGCTGACCAACAACATGGTAATCTCCCCATGGGGAAAGCAGCAACTCTCGGAAGAGCTTGTAAACGCGAGAAGGGTTCAGTGGATTGGGGACAGGGTCAAAAAGTTTAAGGGGGAGTGTGCTGTCCTTCACTTTTCTGACCCTGGGGTTTTGCCTAATATCTTGCCCAACATCTTACCACCACAGCGGAGATCAACCTCAATTGTTCCTCTGACTCTGGATTTTTTCTACCCTAGGAAGGGAAGTGGTCCGAACTCAAGTATTTTAAGAACAAAATGGAACATTGTAACCAAGAGGGGGAGGAAGGATACTGTCTCTGCAGAGTGGGGCTTGGGGTTAGAAAATCGTTTCTCTGCATTTTCAAACTTGGACGCCTGTGATTGACAACCACCTAGCTGTAACTCTATGCTACCAATTGATTGCGATGCAAGCACCATTGGGGAGGCCAGCTACTTAACTAAAGATCGAACCAAGGGGTCTCCCTTTGTAGCTCCAGCTGGTCCAACCAATGAAAATGTTAACTGTAATAATATTGTTGAAAATATGACGCATGAGATTGTTACAAGCCCGAGTTCTGTAATGGTAACTAACACGGGGAATCTTTTGTCTTGGAATGTTGCTGGCCTATGTTCCAAGTTGGATTGTGCTGATTGGTTTGGATTTATTAATAAGTACGATCTTTGTATCTTCCAAGAGACTTGGGCCTGTGACCCTGTTTTTGCCTTGGGGTACATACATTTTCATGTCCCTGCTATTAAGGGCCCTAAAGGGCGTCCGTTGGGGGGACTTACCATATGGGTCAGGCAGTCCTTAAAAACTGTAGTAAAATGTGTGGAGCTTGACCAAAATGATATCCAGCTCATCAGACTCACTAGTGACCTACCCATCTCTATAGACATTTATAATATCTATGCTAGAGGCGGAAATAAAGGTAAATCTGAGGTTCTCTTGAGCCTGTTTAATCTCCTTGAGATGCATTCTGCAGGGAAAAATATACTTATTGCAGGCGATCTAAATCGCACTTTTGAACCTCTTATCACTGGTGATACCCCATTCGGGGAAGAGGAAGATAAGCTATGGGATATCCCCACATTAGATACTCCTCCGATAACTCGCTGGACGGCTGACATACTAGGCTTAAATGCAATGTGCCTGGAGTACGGGCTCCGAGCCTTGAATGGTCGAACCAAGTCAGATCGTGTCCCTGCCATGACTTTTAACAACGGGCGACACAAAAGCCGCATTGATTATGTCATCTGTAGCATATCTATATGGTCATTTGTTAGCGACATGGTGGTAACAGCAAGACCAGAAAGCGACCATGACCCTCTATGTGTCTCTCACAATTGGTGGTTGTCTAAAGATATTGTATCGACCCCTTGTGACCAACTTTTGCCTCCGACAATTGTTCCAACTAATGATATGCGCAGGTTAAGGTGGTCAGGTGTCAGGACAGACCAGCGGGTCCTTGAAAAAAAAGGAGCAGCAACAGACAAGGCCATAGCGGCCTTGGAGTGCGTAGCTGGGACTTCACAGGGCTATGAAGACATAACTAAAGCACATGTGACTCTCTTTAACGAAGTTAAAAGTTATTTTTTAAAACCTGTAAATAACAATAGGGTGTGTGCATATAGAGCTGCAAAGTGGTATAATCATGATTGTAGGGCGGCAAGATCTAACCTAGGAGTTGCTATCAAGAGCAATAACCTGGGTGAGATTCGATCTGCTAGGAAGCATTATAAAAATTGTATTGCTAGGGCAAAAAGAGAATGGGACGAAGCCCACTGGCAGAAGTTGAAAGGCGCAAGTGATCGCAAACACTCTAGACTATTTTGGCATATTGTCAAATGGGGTCACGAAAGGTCTGCAGAAGCTAGTAATAACAATGTTCCTCATGATGCATGGGTCAAATTTTTTAGTGAACAGTACTCTACTAGGGATAAGTTCGTTAAGAGTACTTGCCCTACTTATCTGTATGCAGACGTCGACATCTTTGCCCAGAGTGAAGTACTGTTTGCTCTGAAATCCGTTCACAGCGGCCGAGCTCCAGGCATTGATGGGGTCCCTGCGGATGTTTTCTTAAATGATACCGACAGGTGGAGTAAATACATCTGTTTACTACTAAATCATATTGCCAAGGGTGCTGAAATCCCGGTATCATGGCTGGGCGCTGTCATTATTCCTGTATATAAAAAGGGAGATCGTGCCCAACCTTGTAATTACCGCCCTATCAGCCTAATTGACACTGTTCAAAAGGTTGTGGGGCGAGTGATTATTAACAATTTGCTTGACTGGGCAGAGGACCAGAACGTTCTTTGCTTGACTGGGCAGAGGACCAGAACGTTCTATCTCCTTTCCAGGCTGGGTTTCGCAGAGCAACCAGCACTGTGGACCAGGTCTTCCGTTTTCAACTGATTCAGTGGAGGACTGTGGTACTGGGTGGAGGTAGTCTTTATGCAGCATTCGTTGACCTGCGGGCTGCATTCGACCTGGTACCAAGGGCAAAATTGTGGGACGTGCTGGCAGCTCTGGGGGTCCCAGGGACACTGCTGACCTTGATTATGAGACTCCATGAAGGTACTTACGCTAAAATCCAATGGGGTGGCTATGGAAATGACACTGTTGAATTTCCTGTTGAGCGAGGGGTTAGACAGGGATGCTCAATGGCACCAACATTGTTTACCCTTTTTATCAATGGCATTGTTTCCCGCATGCAATCTCAGGCTGTGGATGCTCCCTCTCTCGCAGGTGTAAAAGTTCCTATTTTAATGTTCGCCGATGACACCTTAATTTTATCTAAATCCCCTAGCGGTCTGCAAAAAGCACTGGTAATTTTTGATAAGTTTTGTGGTGATCACGGCTTGGAGGTGAACGCTTCTAAAACAAAACTCATGGTTTTTAATCCTCATAGAAATTTTAAATCCAAAATATCCATGAGTGGGCGCTACCTTGAAGTAGTAAATTCTTTTACTTACCTGGGGATACACATTTCTAATGATAATAGATGGAACCAACATCTAAACATTGCAGTATTGAGACACAAGCAATTGGCTGGTACCATCGTTAAGGAACACAGTAAATCATTGACCAAACCGATTAAACCACCCTTGATCATATATGAGGCTAAGGCAATTGGGTCAGCATTGTACGGGGCTGAGTTGTGGGGGCAAGAGAACCTGCAGGAGTTACAAACATCGGAGAATAACTTCCTAAGGAAACTTACAGGCACCCCACAGAGCAGTCCGCTTTTGCCTCTGAGATATGAGCTTGGCAGGAAAGAAATCTCGGCAATGGGTAAACTACGTCCGATATTATATTGGCGTAGAATTTGGACCACCCCTGAGCTTTCACATTACGCAGAAGGGTTTGCTGATGTTATTAAAGCGGACCGATTTAACAAAATTAGATGGTTTAAATCACTAAAATTTGCATTATGTGAACTAGGATTAAATGTATTGTGGTCTGACCCAGCCGGGTCATCCTTCCCCTCTAAGTTAACCTTAAAAAACTTATTTTGGGAACGGGTTGAAAACAGGAGTTTGCTCAACACTAACAACGGGTCCATGACTACTGCTTTCCTTGAGGCTAAGCTGTTTCCTATGTATGAATTGTACTGGGATTATATATCGAAACCCATGGATAGGAAACTGTTTTTCCAACTGAGGGCTGGTTCTCTCCCTCTCTGCAACTTAACAACAAAGTGGAGAGACGGAGGTCCAGCTACTTGCCCAGCATGTGGGGAAGGAAAGGAAACGCTTGGACACTTTTTGTTCTCCTGTCACGTATATTCCGTTCCGAGACGTGTTTGGTTGGCACCTATGTGTAGAAACCTGGGTACTAAAAGTAGTATGGTAGCGTTGCGTATTGTAAAATCCACCTCCTTAACCTGGATTATAATAGCGACTGCAAAGTATTTGGGGTGGGCGTGGGTAATTAGGCAGAGATTGCTAGTAGGGTAACTACTCTCTGCTTAGTTGATCAGAGACTGCTAGATTATCTATTCTCTGTTCCGTCCCACGCGATGTGTCTTTTCGGACGGACATTTTTATTGACTTTTAATAGTGAATTTGGATTTGTTTTTTAACCTGATTCTTATTATATGAACTTTACATCTGTGATTCTATGAATTTGCGGAAATGTAATTGTATCTTTTAATGTTCATCGTGCTTATGATATATTCGATCTCTGTAATTTAATTGTATTTTATTATGTGTTTGTATGTCTGCTTTTATGAGTAATACTCGAATAAAGCACTTTGAATTGATAGTAGGCTTTTCACCACAACGATCTTTCTTGCCCTAAGAATGTACGAAATGGATAAAAAGGAAAAGTATTCCAGATGGTTAATAAAATGTCACTAGTAAGGCAACGAAACAAAAGTAGTAACTTGCCTTGAATTAACTTCTGTGCGCCTTTTTCTCTTCTGTCGGAAACACCACAAACGGCTGAATGAAAGCAACACGCTATGAACAAGCAGAATGAATGAAAGAGAAATAAAAAAAAACATTAATTAGAAAAATGATCCGCACGTATAGAACGAATCACTCAGTAACTTGCCTGAGAATATCTTTTGATGAACTCTGTGAACTCTACCCTCCGCGACAATCAGTTGTTGCGGGCCTTTCATCTCCGTTCATCATCACGACCTCGTCGCCATCTGAAGTGTCAGGGTGTTGGAAATAAGTCACCTCTACACAGATAAGAATACTATAAAAGCTATTTATTATCATTAATAAGGCCCGCAGTCAGCTGGGAGGAGATTAACTACGGGAATCAGCTGGAAGGAAAAGCCGATGACAGCGTAGCTGATGTCAGTTAAATAGGAGGGGTATACATGACGTGGGAGGATGTAGACCAATAACATGCCAAGGACTGTGTACACCTAACAACGTTGACTAGATGTACAACACCCTGTACTACCGAAATGCTCCGTGATGCCATGCTAATGTAAGATTGTGTTATGCAGATGGTAAATAATATAGGTGGGCGAGCCAACACATTAGCAGGGAGAGCCGGGCTAACGGTCTGACTCGGATCTTAGAGCCCGTGTAGGAGCCGAGCCCTGAAAAACATGCTATGTAATTCATACATAGCACGGGACGCTGCGAACGCTGAATTCTCCTGCTTACTGGTTTTTCTGCTGTCCTGCTGGCCCTGCTGGATTAGGCTGCCACCTGTGGGGGACTCGAGCAGCTCTCGCGGCCGCTGCCGCTTTCACCGCCATCATCGCGCCCAGAGGGGGACCACATAGCCCAGAAGCCCACTGTGGCGCTGTTCCAGCGCGTCACTCTTTAGCGCCAGGACGTGCTTAAAAGCGAAGGAGGCCCCACGGAGCGTGGGATGTGCCTGGGCGAAGCCCAGGGCAAGGGCGGACCCGTCCGCACCAGTCAGCAGCAGGAAGAGGCTGGACTGGGCCACCCCCCCAACATTTTCTTTCCGGACTCGAAGTAAGCTGAGCTATCAATTCTGACTTTGGACTTAAGGGGGTATTGCTAGTGTTTTATTGTGCTCTTGAGAGAGTAATTGTTGAAAGACAAAGCTGTGCTATTTAGTGGCTTATTCTTGGCAAATCATTATAGTACACTTTAGACAAGTTTTAATCCAACATTATCAGTAAAAATTCACGCAAAGGGGGGGACTGGGGCAGGCGTAGTGGGTACCCTAGACGCTTTCCTCTCACGAGCTGAATCCGTGTTAATACACGAGATTCAGCTCACAGAGCGGAGGGTCTCTTTATAACCATTAAACCCATCTACAAAAAGCTCTTATGCTAGTGTCGAACGCTATTGTAGCTACGAGCCCCCAAACCTTAAATAGGATTGCATCTAATCCACAGCAGGACTCCCCCCAGTCTCTACAAATGGTTAATTCACCTTGCCCAACTCCGCTTTCCTCTCCGCCAGCCACTCGCATCAGGCATCTAAGGTCCTCACAAGCCCCTAAAGTCAAAGAACAGTCCAAGAAAAGGAACGCGCGTAGTGCCCCTAAAACCAGCCATCAGATCTCAAAGCAGGCAAAGAACAGGAATGCTGTACATGAGCTGGGAGGGCCCACGGATATACCGACTGACTTCGATAGTATTACGGGGGTTGAGAATAGTACTAACCAATCTGCAGCAGCACTTGGCCATAGCTATTTCCGGGCTCAACCTGACTTTTTAAAACAGCTGAAAGAAACATTATTAGTTTTGATTAATCCTGTTCTAGCGAAACTGTAATTGATCAAAGACTAAGTAAATTAGAACAGTATATATCTAAAGATCAGCCTGTAAATAAGGGGAATAGATATGTATTAGATCCAGTCGTTCGAGAGATAAGAATTCCACTTAGTTCACCGCGTAGCGGGACGGCATGTCCCTTATCAATCTCAAAGGTAACCCCTCTGAACCCTCCAATTCCGTCCGAACCTAAAGGTAGAGATGGGCCACAGGGCCCTTCAGGAAGATTACAGGGTCTGGGAAATGCTTCGCTTGTGGGAGCATCCCTACATCTTCCACCCGAGGCGACCCGTACACCATTATTTTAGCAAATGTCCCGAAACTCCAATATCAAGAAGAGGAGCATTGGTCCTCACTTAAGAACAAGGCACTCCACTTCTTGAATACTAAAACAGGGCTTGGGAACCATCTTTTCAGGAAATTTAAGATGGTGAGAAGGGTTGCATGGGTTGGTCATTCTCAAAAAGGCATGGACGGAGATTGTGTCATGTTAAGTTTTAGGTCCCCGATTATGGTCCGGTGCATTTTGGACCAGGCAGCCTACTCTAGGCCTAGTAGTGAGGTTATCAGTGTTCTCCCGTTGGGATTTTTTAATCGATCTGACGTACAACAAAGGCCAACAAGAGACAGGCCAATATGGAATTGGCCAAGAGTTACTAACAGTGCTATCTCTGTGGCTAATAGATCTGAGGTCCTCAGTACATTGGATGCAAACGATTGACTGTCCCCACAAACCACAAATAGACCACAAAACATCTGGGGTGAGTTCACCCCAAGGCCGTGGTGAGGACAAAATTATTAGGACCAACCAGAGACACGAAGCGACCACGTTACCGTCAACTGGCTCACCCAAGTGTAATAATAATAACTGGGTAGTCTACACAGGATCGAATAGCTCTAATTCAGCTCTAAGGCCTGCTGTTTGCCCAGCATCAGGTTTAATGGTCTTAAATGGAACCCCTGGTGTTAGTGGGCATCAGCAACATAGTAATCCCAGTATTAGATGTGTAGAATCATCCTTGGTTCCATGGAACATCGCAGGGCTAAAAAGTAAACTAATATCCCACGACTGGTTAACATTTATAGATACAAGTAATGGTATACTATTCCAGGAAACATGGCTAGTTGAACCGGATTATAGACAAGGCTATCTAAATTTTTTTAAACCAGCTACTCAGAGTTCCAGGGGAAGACTACCTGGGTGAGACAGGGAGACAGTTATCAAGTCAAACAGTTGGACTCCGATAGCATTGACATTTTAATAATTAAAATTCAAAGTCTAAGGATCTTTTCATCTTCAATATCTATGCAAGGGGTAAGCCTGGGGTTAAAGCCTCTGATACCATTGCCTTGCTAGACTTGTATATTGACCCTTTTTAATGGAAAGGGGAACATTATAGTAGCAGGAGATTTTAATTGCTGCTTTGAACCGCTAGATAGCAATGATATGGATCTCACTCTGGAGGAAGACCTCTCTTGGGACATTCCGCAACTGTCCATGCCTCCAATTAAGAAGTGGTCAGATGATGCATTACAGCTTAAAGTTTTATGCCTGGAACAGGGGTTAAGGGCTGCGAATGGAAGAACAGAATCAGATAAGCATGGAGCTCCCACTTTTAATAATGCAATACGTAGTAGTCGCGTAGACTACAGCCTTTTTAACAAAGACAATTGGTTCTCTATTAAGGATACGGTTGTTCTGAAAAGAGTGGAAAGCGACCATAACCCGCTTGTATTGTCCTCCCAGTTGTTTGGAAGTCACTCCTCAGAAGTCTGCACAGAGGCAATTGACATTTTCCCTACTAACGATACTAGGAGAGTAAAATGGTCAAACTGCCTTTTTTAATGGGGATCATTTAGTGGCAATGAGTGAGTTGGCCGTAGAGGCCACAGCAGATCTTCAGAAATGTGTCACTCAGCAGGATATGGAGTCTAAAGTTATTCCCATTCATATTCATTTTTTTAATAAGCACATGGCTTTTTTTATAACAAAGGTACAAAAACTGAAGAGGGCCTAAAACTAGGGTGGAAACATGGTATGGCAAATCTTGTAGGGATGCTTACAAAACCCTGGCCATGGCTATAAGAACTAAAGATAGGGACAGGATTAAAAATGCCAGGGTGGCGTATAAGAGCGCAACACAATGCAAAACGGGCTTGGGAAGAACAGTACTGGTCGGAGTTGTATCATGCCAGTAGAGACAGTAACATGGGTGCATTCTGGGATTTGGTCAAATGGGGGGAAGGGGTATCCTAGGGACCAACCCCATAATTACGTCTCCCCAGAATTGTGGGTTTCGCACTTTTTAACTCAGTTTGCCTGTCCGGATTTTGATATTGAGCTGTGCCCTGACATCCCGAACATCCCCCAAGACATTACACCCTTATATTTCAGCAAAATGGAGGTAGAAAGTACACTTAATTCTGTCCCGAAGGGTAGAGCGCCCAGGCTGGACTGTGTACCAGCTGACTTGTTTATACATGATAGGGGAGTGTGGCGCCTTATATTCAGTTCCTTGCCAACGCTATCGCAAAAGGCTCCGCGATACCAGACACATGGAAGGGTGCCGAGATTATCCCGATTTACAAGAAAGGGGATCACTCGGACCCAGTCAATTATAGGCCTATACGATTGATTGATTGCATCCATAAGGTGATAGCTAGGCTCGTATTGACTAGGATCCAAGGTTGGATTGAGGAGGTCATTCTGTCTCCCCTTCAGGCTGGGTTCCACACACACATGAGCACCATAGATCAGGTTTTTACATTTGTTTTAATTTATTAGCGGGTGGTAATCCTTAGAGGAGGCACTCTTTTCGCGGGATTTGTCGACCTTAAGTCGGCATTTGATGTAGTGCCGCGTGCCAAGATGTGGAGTGTCTTTGCTGAACAAGTTATGCCACTGGATGTACTGGCCTTTTAAAATAAACTCCACGACGCAAATTTTGCCCAAGTCCGCTGGGGACAGCAAGGAAAAGTTACGGATAGGTTTTCTATTTCCAGAGGGGTAGGACAAGGGTGTGTACTAGCACCAACACTCTTCTCGCTGTATATTAATAGGGTGATTCAGTATTTTAAGAACCACCCTACTGACTCTTTTAAACTGGATGGCAAACTAATCCCTCTGCTAATGTTTGCAGATGACACTTTTTTAATATCTAAAACGCAGCAAGGCCTCCAGAAGGCTACTGTGCGTTTTGAAGTGTTCTGCAAGGACTTTGGTCTTACCATTAACGTGAGTAAGACTACGTTTATGGTCATGCACAAGCAAAAGCTCATAAGAGGGAGGGTGGCTATGAATGGTGTAATGCTAGAACAGACCCAAATCTTTTCCTGTCTTGGCATATCCTTGGGTTCCAAATTAGATTGGAAACCTCACATTAACCAGCTGGCCATCAAACATGCACAACTAGCTGGTGCCCTAACAAAGGAACTTCGCCTCTCGGCCACAAAACCCATTGCCCCAGCGCTCAAAATCTATAGAACCAAAATCAGTGCGTCAGTCCTCTACGGGGCAGAATTATGGGGATTTAGCAATTTAGCACCATTAACGAGCTCCCAAAACAAGTTTGTGAGGGGATTAGTTGGCCTTCCACCATCCACGCCACTATTGCCACTTCTTTACGATCTGGGATGCCAGCGACTAGAGGACGTGGCACGTTTTAGACCTGTGGCCTACTGGAGGTGACTGTGGGTTACACCCGAGCTCTCCCAGTCAGCTCAGGTTTTCCTCGAAGTCCGAGATGCTGATCCCGCCCACAGATTTCTATGAATAAGCGAGGTTAGGGCTTTTAGGGAGTTATATTGGTCGATGGTCTCCTTGCGAAGTTTTAGGAAGTTGTACCAGTCCATCACTCGCAAGAAACTTCCTGGAGCTAAAACAAGAAACTGCTTATGAAGGGTACTGGGATTTTATCACACTTCCCGGAGACAGGAAACGGTACCACCAATTTAGGGTGGGAACGCTTCCTGTCAACTCTTTCACCGGCAAATGGCATGCCAAATCCAATACAAGTTGTCCAGTTTGTCCATCCCAGCCGAAAGCATAGCACACATCTTGTTTATCTGCCCAAAGTATGAATATCCTAGGCATACGTGGCTGAAGCCTATTTGTCTGCTGAAGGGCATTACTACTGGTGTAGAGGCAATAAGGATTCTCCAAACAGATTGTTCAGAACCTACTGTAATTGCTGTGGCTAAATTTTTACATTGGATGTGGGTAATACGGGCGCGAAAGTTATGCCTGATCTAAAACTGTATTAATACCCGTATATATATTCTGTGTTCAATCAATTTCGCTGCACTTATTGTATTTTGGCCCTGGACTTTTTATTACATTTTTCTAGTCTCTCCTATCTTGTTTTAGATAATTTATTGTATATTGTATGGATTATTTAAACAACCTAATCTTCTGTAGTGTTGTTCTGCCACTCGTATGCGAATGGATTGTTTGTCTTTTTTTTAACTTGTATGGTCTTTTATGATATGTAGATCGAAATAAAGACTTCTTTGAATTGAATTTGAATTGAATTCATACAAACCACTTAAAATAGGATAAAGTCTCTTCAAAATTCTAAAAAGACTATTTCTTTAACATGTGGAAGCTTTGACATTCATAGGGCACATTATAGAACTGCTCTGAGAAGTACTTCTTAAAAATGATAATTTTGTACAATTGCTATTTTGAACTCATTTGAAAGTGCTTTCATACATGATGATGAAGAAAAAGAATTTGTATGAAATAAAATGTTTGCCTAAGATTACACAATGTAAGTGGGTAGGCCGCAATTTATTCAGGGTTTCTACTTTAACTGTGTACAAATCAGCCTGTAAATGGGTATCTATTTGTTTCCTTATGCTAAGGTTTAGTTTTTACCTCAATGCAGTTTTTTAATACAAACGCAGACTCGATGGACAAGCACTTTATTTACAGGAGCACAAGTTAAATTACGCAAGGTCACACGCATTATTGATAGGGCAGGAATATTAAGTGATTTGCCCAGAATCACAGGATGTTGAACTGACGCAGAGACTCGAACCTGGTTCTCCAGTTACTCAGTTGTCTGCTGTGACCATAACGCCTCTTCCTAGTTAGAGGGAGGCAAGCGGAAGCTACATGAAAGCTCGGCTCCTTATGGGCTCGAGGTTACAGCAGGATTTCGAGTTGAGCCAGATCCAGTCTTCAAGCACGAGCGTGGCTCGAGCTTTGTGGCTCACCGCCCTCTACTAATTTAGCTTTGCGCTTAAGCAGGAATTGTGTCCAGAATGAACAGAATGTGTCCTTTACGAATGCTGATGTAAGCAAGTGGAAAACTGATTTTGCACCTTTTTTTTAATTTAAATTTATTTTGATCAGTAAATCTGTAGTTTTAGAGCCCAAAACCTAAATTCTATCCAGACCATTGGTATTCGCAGACATACAGCTGGTACTTTGACAAGAAGTCATCAAGGCACAACTCCTACAAAAATATTTGAGGGCCTAATTAGCATAAGCAAAGCTCAGTGGCGTCATAGGAAGTGATTAGTGCATGAACAATAGTCCCTAATGGGGGTAATTCAAGCAAACTATAATCAAAGCCAAATTGTAATTTAACGTACGAATAAAATGTAAACATGTAATAAACAACGGAGTGGGTGATAGTGACAAATGTGCTTCGTGCTCTTTGAAGTGTTATACATGTCTGATAAATTAGATCAAGGTGAGTGTCCTCTATTTCACGTCAGTAGTACCCAGACATTATGTGTAGCTTGTATGAAAATAAACTTGATGGAAGTCGTACAACCTGGCAAGGTCCTTCCCAACGCACCCCACCAAAGCCCTTTCAGGTTAGCCTCTCTGCACCATACTTAAAGGCAGTAACCTCCCTGTTGCTGGTCCAACCTGGACTGGTTGATCCCTAGCTGATGTCTGTGTGTTACCTATGGGTCACATTTTCAGATCCGAACACGATTATTCAGACCTTCTAAGGCACATAAAATGAGTGTTATTAAAATAGGCTATAAAACACATTACTTCCATTGTTGTCCGTAAGCACCCAGTTACAAGTTAGTTCATCCTTTGGTTTTCAACAGTTTGGGTTCTGTAAGGAAGGCTACTGATTTTCTGTTTTCAAATTCTCATACAGGATATGCCAGTGATTGGGAAAAGTGGGAAGAGTTTCAACTACAGCCACGACATAGTAGTGCTGCTCATCATAGATGGAGTTCTGTTTCATCTTCAGAGTGTTACGGCATATGCACTTATGGGAAAGATTTCACCGGTGACATTCAGGTATGGTCCATTTTTTGTTTCACTTTTGTCTCGGTTCCATCTGATATACATTGTACAGCCAGCCTCCACAGTTGCACTGAATGAACAAAAGATATATGTAGTATCTACCCATTGCAGTTTCACAAGCTAGACACTCTCTTCTGCTTTAAGTGTTGTGTTCGGAATATTACACATTGTTTTTCACATTCTTGTTTTGGCTTCAGACAGGACTCTAATAACTTATGATTACAACCCCAAGAAGTGCGCAATGCATAGACTCCACTTTAGATGTCTTTTTCCACCATCAGTTCTCAAAGTTCCTGTTTTAGTTGCATGAAACTGTTAATTTATAGTCTGCAACAGAACAAGCTGCGAACCAATGGTTACATGTAACTAGTATTTTCCTTCTATAGCTTAACCATGAATTATTTAATTGGCACAGAAGGGAGTCTGCAAGTACTACCTTGCATTGGCAGACAAACATGATGGTTTCCGTTGTGTTAGGCAAGCGCTGCTGCAGATGGTTGTTACAATTATCCACAAGGTTTTGCGACTGATTGGTCTGAGAATGGAGTGTATTCATGTTTTTGAACTTAGGTAAGTTACAAATAGTCTGAAGTCCACCCAATTTAGTCTTGGAGTGAAGTTTCTCCTGTTTTTTATTTTGTCTCACAATTTACAAAGTTCCCTTTCACACTTCATGAACTGTGTGGAAGGGATGTTTTGCAACTTCTTAGACGCCTACTGGCAAGGACAAACATTTCTTAGCATGCTTTATGGAAAAATGAAAGAACGTTCATAATATAGATTTTTCAATCAGACTGCACTTTCACTTTTTTTGCAGTGTTTATTTTTTACAAATGTTTTAAAACTTGAGTTTTTTGGTCCTTTGAGCTTAGAAATGCTTTGTGCAGTATGCTAAACTTGTCTGTGCCATGCGAAATGGGAAACACTTGTTATCCTGAATGGCTGCTGTGAGTGGTCCGAGATTCCTCTGTGAAATACTTTAATATGACAACACCTTTTCCTTACTCCTTTTCTCCTCTGCACCACCTTTTTCTATTCTCCCAAAGTGTTTTAACATTGTTTTTATTGACATTTTGAAAAAGCAACAACAACAAGGCAAGAACCTCAGGAAAAGGTATGGAGGGGAGGTAGTCAGGGTTTAGACGAGACACAACAGACTATACATTTTCTTGATTGAAAGAGGAGCAAGCAAAACACCACATCAGAGCGAGTCAGATCATTTGGGGGAGCGGCCTGTTGTCGAGTTCCGAAGCGCTGTGCTAGCTGTAGGGGCGCACCCCAGTGTCTTTCCCTGTAGCTCTTCATACAATCTGGTGACCAATTAACCAGGGAGGGGTTGTTAACTGGGGTTCTAACACGTGCAGTGTTGGAGGCAGCGCAGGGAATGTATCATGCAGCGTGCAACATGTACCTGGTGATAGAGGAGGGCATCTAGCGTGGTAGGACGAGGGCACTCAACCGCTTCTAGGTGGGACAGGTATTGACCGTCGGGGTAAAGGTCCCGAAATGTAGAGTCCTCGCCCTATAGCACCCTTGTCTTGCAACAGTGGGAGCATGAGTGGGATAGAGGTAGCGTATATTCAGGACAGTTGGGCGCGGTGCCGCATGCCATCCCACAACCAGCAAGCACACGCCACTGTGTCATTCTCTGCACTTCGTGGCCTGTAAGGTTGGTAGAGCGCAGTGGCAACGGGCTGCCTGATTCACCTCCACCACTTTGAGGCTGGAACTATGTGGGATATAGCCAGAAATTGATGTATTGGGCTTGTGTGCTGTATAGGGTCATGCCGGGTGCTTTCAGGCCTCCTTTCTGGAGCGGCGCGGTGAGCTTCTCCCATGTGATCCGCGGCTGTTTGCTTGCCCAGACTAGGGAAATCAGATTAGAGCCAGTCTCTTCAGGAAGTGTGTGGTAAGCGGGAGTCGGAGGTTGATAAAAATGTAAAGGAATTTGGGCAGAACTACCATTTTTGCAATAGCAATCCTTCCATCATGGAGCACGGCATCCGGGTCAAAGCCTGGATCTGCTCCTCCAGCCATGTCATAGACCTTTCATAGTTTGCTCTCCATAGCTTGTCTGTGTCACAGCTGAGCCAGATACCCAGTTAGTGGTCCACTGCAGGGGGCACTCCAGATTCAACGGTTGGGTTTCAGAGGGGAGAGGGAATAGAGTAGATTTAGCCCAGTTTATATTAATACTTGAGTACCTACCAATTCTGATTGCGTATAATGGGGGCCAGGTTCTTTTTGGGTACGCTTGTGTGTGTGTGTATATATAGTATGACGTCGTCCACATACATGGAAACTAAGATCCTCCGAGCGGCAAAATGAGGCCCCTGTGGGCATGATGATGTCATAGCGGCGCAGCTAGTGGCTTCATCGCTATGGCAAATGAGACCGGGGACAAGGGGCATCCATGCCTGATCCCACAAGTGACTGAGAACTGAAATCACTCCATTGAGGGGGAGGCGCGCCGTTAGGGAAGCATAAAGGAGGCCAATCAGGTGCATGAACCGAGTGCTGAACCAAAATCGCGGAAGTAGATGGAACAAGTGCGGCCACTCTGGGGAATCAAATGCCTTAGTGGCACCAGTAGTGCAGCAACTGCTGCCAGTTTGGGGCCTATAGCATGCATGAGGGCAAACATTGTGTGGAGGGTAATTGGCCATGGAGTGGCCTGGTATGAATTCCGAATGATCCGGATGGACTATGTCTGGCAGTCAAGGGAGCAGCCAATTAGCAAGTAGTTTAACAAAAAACGTTGTTGTTTATGTTTATCATTGAGAGCGGTCAGTACGAGTAACAGCAGTTAGCAGGTTCGTTAGGTTTCAGTATCGAGATGATGACCGCTTCCTGTAGGGATGGCAGCAGCATGCCGAACACCAGGGAGTCTTTGTACACAGCCAGGAGGTGTGGGGCTAGAATTGTGGCATATTACTAGTAGGAGATGGTGAGCGTGTTTTATTCCGGTGCTTTGTCACTTAGGAGGCTCTGTATGACCTGGGTCAACCCTTCCACTGTGAATGAGGCGTCTAGGTACAGGCAATGGGCCAGGGTCAGCCAGAGCATCTGGATTGTGTCCAGGTAGGCAGACCAAGCTTTTGCGTCAGGTATGATCGTGCCTCTATACAGCTGGGAGTAGAAGGATGCCATGATTTGTAGCAGGTCATCGGGGGTCATATGCCTACCCTGCTTATCATCGATAAGCTCCATGACCTAGGCAGAGGCCATGGCTTACGGAGCATAGTAGCCAGCATCTTTCTGGAGGATCGCCTTCACCGTTTCATCGCGAGGATGCTTCAATCAATCAATCGGGTTTCTTGTAAAGCGCAACTACTCCCCTGTTAGGGTCGCAAGGCGCTGATTGGGAGGGGTGGGGTTGGATCTGTGGTTCAGGCGAGGAGCCAGGTCTTGAGGTCCTTACTCAATTGAGGCAGCGATAGTGATGGTGTGAGATGATTGTGGCGGTTCTTGATGGAGGTTACCGGTTTCTCCTCTGAACCTCCTCGTTGTAAACCAAGAGTTTCTCCCTTGTGGCCGCTAGTGCATTTTGTGTCGTGTAATATTCCAGTTCAAGGGAACGGATTTCCCTTTCAAGCTCAGCCACTTTGGCGTGTATCTCTTTAAGTAAGCCTAACTGTTCCACAATGCAGACTCCGCGGATTACGAATTTAAAGGCTTTCCACGGTATTGATGGGAAGGCTAATAAGCCCTCGTTGTGGGCATAGTAGTCAGTGATTGCCGTTCGGACTTTGTCCTTAAATACCGGGTCGCATAAGCCATTGGGGGCTATGCGCCAAGTGAAGGCTTGCAGTGTGGCCAGTGGCGAAGAGATATCCAGGAGAACCGGGGTGTGAATTAAGAGTGCAAGGTAAGTGCAGCACGCCCGAGATCCAGATAATGAAATCCCAAGTGAGTAGCCAGTAGTCAATGTTGGACCATATGCCATGAGCAGACATAATGCAGGTGCCTTCTACACTGTCATTGTGTTTCATTTGCCAAACATCGGCTAAACAATTGTCACGCATGAGCGTGTGAAGCTGTGCCGCAACATTGGGATGGGGTTTTCTGGAGGCACTGGAGCAGTCTGCTGTGTGATCTAGGATGCTATTAAAATCCCCCCACGCCCCCTGTCCCATCCCCCCGAAAAAAAAGCTACAGGTCCTGTGTTGACAATTAAGTGCCAAACTTCTGCAAAGATCTCTGGAATGTCCGTGTTAGGACCACATTTATTGGCACTAAAATGACTGGATGCACATGTAGTGTGATGGTGACATTTACATACTGCCCTTCTTTGTTGCATATCACCTGTCGCATGTGCCAGTGTAGCTCTTTTTGGATAAGTATGGCAGTCCGTCCTTCGAGCGTAGATGAAGTATAAGGACGCATGGGTCTCAGCGCACCACCCAGCCCGAAGGTGGAAGGCACTTGACTGAGTTAAGTGGAGCTCCTGGAGGTAGCAGAGAACTACATTGTGTCAATTGAAAGAAGCATGAACCAGCCTGGTCTTCCACTGATCGTTCAACCCACGGACGTTCCAGGTCAGGTATCGTATGGTGTTCAGGGAATGGTGACGCATTGAAAGTGAGCAAAAGTGCCTTGAACCTGTCCAAGGTAGCAGTGCTTTGGTTTAGTGTCTTGTCAGGTGTTTATCGTGCAGGGAACAAATGGGGTAAAACAAACTGTCCAGCATAGCGATCCCCCTCCCACCTCAACCGTTCAAACCATTTGAGAAATCTAACCCCATCCCAAAATCATACAAAAACAAAAAAATATGTAGTGGAAATCATCCTGTGAGGTGTCATAAAGCCAGGTGAACTGCCCACTCAGGAGCCAACTGGGTAGCTAACAAGGTGTGGAAGAACCCCGATTGGGGTCAGTTTGGAATCATCACCGAAGAGTACAGGGTCTCAAGTAAAGCAGAGCATATCATTGGTACTTGCACAAGTTGGGGGCTAAGCGCCAGAATCTGAGGTGATAGTGTTCAAGGCTCAAAGGTCCAGCCATGTCTCTCATCCGGCAGCCATGTCTTTGCAAAGGGCCCCAAGAGCGTCTTATTCGTTATTGCTAGGAGGCAGTCATCTTGTTTTGTGGAGCCCATGCGGGGATTGGCCTTAAGGGTTTGACACCTGTTGAGATAATTTCATAGATGCTTTGGCATTGGGGAAGTAGTGGGGTTTTCCTTCGTGTTGAATCAGCAGCTTGGTCGGGTAGAGTAAGGATTAGGTGATTTCCGCTTTTTGGAAGAGGCGTTTGACAAAGAGGAATTCACGGCTGGCGGGTAGTACTGCCAGTGGGGAATTGGGGTAGAAGTAGACATCATTGCCTTGGTGTTTAATGATGCGGTGCTCTCGAGCAAGCTGTAAAACCATGTCACTGTCTGTTTTAGTTGAGAAGTCTGGTGACTATGGGTCTTGCTGGTGCGCCTGGTCAGGGTGCTGTCCCAGCGTTTGGTGGGCCCGCTCCACGATGAAGACCGCTAATCATGCATCCTCGAATAGCACATGTAGCATACATTTGACATAGTCTTCTATTGTGTCAACGGCAGTGGATTCAGGTAGTCCAATGATGCAAACATTATTGCGCCTGGAGAGCACTTACAAGTCTTTGTTCTTCAGCTTGCTGACTTCCAGGATTTTTTATATATGGAGGAGATTTTCTCAGGCGCCAGTCTACATGTCTTCTAAGTCAGAGGTTTGGTTCTCAAGGTGATTCAAGCAATCATCGTATTTGTTCACTCTTTTTTTTTTATGTGGTTTATGCGGCTTATTAGGAGGCCAATTTCGGGGTCAGTAAAGCGAAGACATCACCTTAATGTCTAGATGTTGCTCGTTGGCACTTAGGAACTGCTCCAAGGGGGGCTCTGCACATCTATTGTGGTCTGTGTGGTGTGTTTGGCGCTTTCCTGTGAATGCCAGTTTGAGCTGACATGCCTCCAGCTTCCCCATGTCGTGGAGGTCCACGTGGGAGGCACACGCTGGGTCCCGCCATACCCTCTCCCCGCTCCTCCGGGGATCAGGAAGCATGAGCAGATGCCGCTGATGGGTACCTCCCTAGGAGAGTCCGCAGTGTAGACCAGGGGGACGAGTTGTGGCTTCCGCTGTGTCTTATCTATTGTTGTGTGGTGTGCTGAGAAGCTCCGCGAATGTCCGATGCCTCCCCCAGGGCCCCGCCTCACCCCAGAGCCAGCATGAGCGGGATAGGGGCACGAGCAGGCACGATGTCGCAGGTGGATAGGAAGGGGACCAAATAAGTGTGTATTGCTGCAAGGCGGGCATAGGCCGCAGGCCGAATCATTGGCCTCTCTGGGCACCACACATAAACCCCAAGTCATAGGCGGGGCCCGCAACTGGTCCTCAAGTTTATCTCCAGCCTGCAGCAGCCCCCACCCTACTGTTCAGATCTCCGCTGGCACTCAGGTCCCGGGCCAACGCCAAAGTCCTTGTGTCTCTTTAAGGCCCCCTCTGCGCGCACCCTCTGCAATGAAGCTGGGGCAGCTCACCCAGAGAAGTTAAGGGTCCCCCAGTAGAGGCCCTTAACACTCCTAGGGAGCCCCAGCCTCAGACATTCTCCCCAGCCTTGCGGGTGTATTAGGCCCCCAATAGTACCCCAATGGGGACTGCAGCCCTACCATATCAACCTGCACATCAGTCCAGGCTTCCTCTGCTTTCGCCGCCACAGCCAGGAATCACCAGAAGTCTCACTCCACAGCAGTTGCAGCACAGCTGTCTGGGATTCCCCACAAGGAGCAGACCAGGGTTACCCACACGCTGCACACCAGGCCAAAATACTGCTTCGCCACCTAGGTCAGCTGCGACTTGGATGGGTATCTCAGGAACAGTGCCTCCTTCCGCTATACGTCTCCCAGTGTACACTGGCTGCAGAGTTTCCCTGGGCAGCCCTGCGTCCCACATCAGGCCTACCCTGCAAGCGCAGCAGCCTTTGGGACAGCAGCACCCTCTGAAGTTTCACCCCGGGGTCAGTGGCCCCAGACTCAGCTGCCCTTGTTGTTGTGTCGGGCCAAGGGGACCCACCTTTCTCAGGGGAAGGTGAAGCTGTGAGCCCAGAAGGGCACCCCCAGTAGCCAGAGAAGTCCCCAGAGTGCGGCCAACCCTGTCTTGGCTAGGATCACTGCTGCGGGGGATAGGCCGGGAAGCTTTCAGGGCCGTAGTTCAGGCTGCAGCAGGCCTGGGTCACATTTGTGCAAATAGTGTACTCTTCTATGGAACCTCGTCTTAAGGTATGATGTCAGGGCCTTATCTAGTTGTTTGGTGCCCTAACACCGCAGATAAGTGACGGATATCAATGTTAGCCAGCAGATCTCCTCTAAGCAGCGGCCATTTTGCTGCCGGGCTCTCTAGCAGCCCCTACTTTCTCAATCTTTAAATCTATTCTCCTTTTATTAACATTTTCACCTTGTGCCACCTCTTCTACTTCCCTAATCTTCATTTCGATTCATCCTCTGCTGTCTCCAGTACTCCAAATCTTTACTTTCATTTTTCACCGATATACTTCCTCGCACCCATCTTCATATTCATTCTTTTCTTGTGTCATCACAGACAGTTTGCTTCAAATCCTTACCCATTGCACACTCTTCCAGCATTCACAGTTTTCACATTCATTACTCTGTGTGCCCCTGCTCTAGCTTTTGCCATCCTAATTTTACCTCGTCTTTTAATTGCCCCTTTTCCAACGTTCCCATTATCCTTCCATTGTCCTCTGGAATTGGCGAAAGTTTAAATATTGCTGCAACTCTAAATAAGAAAAGTAAATGAGTCCGAACAGTGTGACATTCATTTGCGGAGGGGCTACACCCTCGTCCTTTTTCTGCCCCCTAATTTGTGCTTTTTATTGTACAATAACGAGTCAAAACAACTTTGTGCCAGTAATCGGACCTCGGCTGTCTGGTGACTTCAGGTAGGGTTCGCAAGTTAGCTTTATTATGGCAGGCACAAATCATGCTCTCTGAGCGTGCGCCAGCAATCCTAGATTTGCTGGGCTGACGACCACCAGCTCGGCAAAGCCATTGAAGCCCTTGCTTAAGGACCTCCCCCACCAATAAAGCTAGCCCTGGGCGCTGTGGGATTCAGCTCTGCAGAGGCCAGGGTTACACATCAATCACAGTTGAGCAAGCCTCACTGTTAACCCCACCCTACCATGACTGTGACCAATCAAATAAGGGCTCGTTAAAGTTAAAGAAAAGTTGCGCCATGATTCCTCGCACCTCCGGTAAGGGACATTGAGTAATAGACCCCATTGCATTCGGGCACAGGCAGAAATGAGCACATGGACACAGGGCAACGGGCACCACCGCTACGTGCAGACTCACAGAGGGATGGACACAATCACAGGCCAATGCAAGTAGGAATCTTAACATTGTATGGCTTATTATTTTATAGTGCTATACATAACCATAAGGTTGCCCGAGACACTTAGTTGGGAGAAGCAGCAGTGATGCAATCTCGGACAGGGAGCAAAAGACACAACATGCAAGCACCTTGAGAAAAGGCACCGTTGTACTCAAGCATATAGAGAAATGTAAATTTCAGACCCTGTAGGGGACACGCTTAAAGAGAAGCTGTCACGGTTTGAGGTCTGTACTGTAAGTGACTACGATGACAGTCCTGCCAAGCGTCACGCAACAGGTGTGACACTCACGCATTTCAGTGCAGTGATCCGCATCACCGCACTGAATGCATTTGTCACGCATTTTTGCCACCTGTGCCAGCGCGCCAGCAGCTCGTGTGTGCCCGGGCTCTCTACAGTTCTGAGAGTGCTGCTTTGCCCGAGGCGACTAGTAAGCCTAAACAGAAACCAGACACTGCAGCTGAGCTCTCTGAGCTCGTGAGCGGCGCCGCCGCGCTACAATGTATCTCTCTGCTCTGCGTGCTAGAGTCCGACGACTTCTGTGTTTCCTGCTGCCCTGGAAACTAGAGAATGCAGCGATTTGTGCAGTCTGCAGGGGGGCCGGCCGGGGCCCGGCCTGCCCGCTCAGTCAATACAGCCTCAGAGCTGTCAATCACGGTGGCGCACCACAGGGCGCCAGGATTATAACTCCGGATGTGCCGGCCTGGGATGGGCCGTCACGTCCAGGAGGAAGCAGGAAGTTCAGAATCGGCGGGTGATTAGAGAGTGCAGGCAGGTTGCGGCGCACGCAGTCACTCTCAAGCATCATGGCCACCCGCCGCCGCGGCCCCCTGTGCAGCCCCCCCGCTAAAACACAGCTGCATAGTCTGCAGCGCACCTTGACCACCACTGTGGCAGGCAGCTCAGCTGAGCCGGCGACAGGACACCGCTCTGGCCACCTGCCAGGAAAGAAAACTGCGAGGACCCGGCGGCGCCGCCCCCCGCAGCGGCAGCACAGCGCAGCCCAGCTTGCAAGTAGAGCCTTATACTGCACTAAATGGCAGTCAGCAAGCACTCAAAGAACAAACATTACTTAGCCGGCAATGGTGGCACTTGTGCGTATCTGATGCAAACAAAATGTAAGAGGTAGGCAGGATTGAAGCAAGTGATGTACTAAAGACTAAGATCGGTGTTGACATGAATCACCATGAAGTATTCCGCATACTATCACACTCACATCACTATCAGTGCCTGCCAATGGACAGTCAGCGGGCGGGCGGCAATTGAATTGTGCACTGTAAACTAGCCTACTGAAAAATGAGTTCTGCAGTTAAGTGCGAGTCCGCCCCCGAGGACCTCATGGGGGCCACCGTAGTCTGGGCGGCCGAGTCACGTGCCTACTGCGGTGCCGCCTGTTTAGTACTGTTCGTTTCCGGCCCCAGAGTACGCAACGCCAACCCAGGACTCCTGACAGAAGCTCAGCAGACGGTCACCATAAACAAGTGGGGTCGCAGGCGGCCGATGTGGTAATGAAGCTGCTCTTTTGGCCATCAGTGTATAAAGTAAGTGTGTGTCCAAGGGAAGGTCCAAGGGAAGCCCTGGACTCAAAATAATTAATTGAAGAAAAAAGTTGCGGAAAAAGTTAAAATGTTTTAATTGCCTTGATATGCAGCCTCTGCCTGTCAGCAGTTTATTATATATTAATTAAGCACACAAACTACTGATGATTAAGGACTCGAGTCGGAGCGGTGGTCCGAGGGAGCGGCGAGTAACCAACAAATACAGCTCATTCACTGTGTCTGCAAAATCAGCACCAGCCACGTCACGTGTCTGCACAGGGTGCAGCTTTTATTATAGCACAAATGACAACATACCTCTTTTTTTATTTAATTTCTTTAGAACTATACATAGCTGCCAAGGTTTGAAATTGCATTAGCTTGCACTGCGCACATCCTGAAAGACTCTGCCTGGATCCACGTGTGACAGTGAGGCCCTGGAGTAGACTGATACTACTTGATTGGTTGCAAGGGAGCCTGACATTTACAGTATGTGCTTTATTTATCTAAGACATCTAGATACACAAACTGCGACCTTCACTTCAATATTCGTGCCCTGTCCTGAGTGTAGACACACACACACACAGCCTGTATACACAACATACTTGCATTGCTGAGTGCAGACACGAGGCAGAGACACAATCTCTAACCACTAGGATACTTTTTTATTTTTCTATGTTGTGCGCAGTGCAAGCTAATGCACAGACAGGTTGTACCTTGACAATATTGTATGGTAATGCGCTTCTCCATGGGATTGTATACGGTTAAAACTTGGTTATTTGTAGCATTTATTCAGATGACTAGTGAAACTCCTCTTCCTTGCGTGATTTTGCTCGCGAGTGTCACTCATAGTTGTTGAAATGTCACTCATATTTACACTGAATTTGTGAATATGTCACACATAGCAATTTCAAACCTTGGCAGCTATGCGCTTAAAAAAGCAATGGAAATAAGCAGACAGGGCTGAGAGTAAATAAAGTGCAGGAACGTTCAGAGAACAAATGGCGTGGGGCTCATCTTCCCATTCAATATTCTAAAAGTGGGGGAATAACGTAAGACGTGAAGACACAAGGCAAACTTCAGAGGATGTTGTCTGTGTATATATGTATTTGAACCTCTGTGTGCCGGAAGGTGAGTCCTGGGTCACGTTTTTCTCTCCGTTTGCGGTGCAGTTTTTGGCAGAGACCCGAATTGAAGCGTGAAAGTGCTCCACGCCACAGCGTCACAGATCAGCCACCCCACCGCCACTGTTCACTCTTGAGGGTTCATTTACCCCAGTGACTGGTTGAATACTCACATACCCGGAGAGGTGGACGAAGGAGAGAGAGCGAGATAGCAATTTACAGAAAAAAGGGGGTAAGAGATCGAGAGAGTGTGCACGGATGAAGGGGTAGAGAGAGGCGGATAAAAAGACCACAGGAGCAGTATTAATTTGCAGTATCAGGGCTCAGGGACAATGACCACATGTGCGACACAGAAGACAATTTACAGTTTCACACACTATCCCTGCTGCATGTGGGGGACTAACCCCCCAACCCTTCGGACCGGCTAGGTCCTAACAAGTGTCAGGCAGACAGGAGTCAGTGGCCATTGACGACAAAGGCACCAGGCAGGTAGGAGCCCCGCTATCTATGGGTGGGATGGTTGCTGAAGTTCTCTTTTGTTTTTTTCTGTTTAGGACCCAGAACCCAGTTAATTTAATATCGTGTTTGAAGTTTGCTACATTCGCTTAACTTGTGCGGTTTTTTTGCAGGCACCTGAGGCAAGCGATACACATACACTCCTGAGATATAATAGATTTGTATAGCACAGGACGCTGTTTTGTAAACCGTACAAAAAAAAATCCTGGATTTTTTCCCCCTTGGGCCTGATTTAGGGTTTGGCAGGCTGGAGTCTGACACTGAGGGTGCCAGAGGACTGTATATCTGCCACCATGACAGACCGCTGTCTGCCAAATTTAGAGATCACCGCCGGCCCAGGGGTTACATTGATTGAATTAGTGTAGTATCTGGCTTGGGCTGATGTGATGAATTGTTTGCGTTTTGAGCCAAGAGATTTTAGTGTGACGTCCTTGGTGATCTGTTTTTCTTTCATTTTCGTTCTAGTTTGCAAACGGTTTATTTATTGTCCCTAGGTTATGTTAAGTTCTATGGGGTAGAGGGTTTACATCTGCACTTGTGTGTTTCACTGGTGCATGGATTTTTCCTTTTATATGTTTTTTTCGGGAGTGTGTTTTCTAGAAGGGTAGGGGGGGTATTGATGTCAGTGGCTGGGTTGGTGATATTGGGTGAGATCTTAGTTTGTCCTATAACTTAAGCATAGAGAAATACTTAAAGGGTCTGATGGTTTCTATGTCTGTCTTGGAATGACCTTGGTGTGTTTGAGCTTGAAGTGGCAATGTGGCCAGTGTACCACAAGAATATATGACCTTGCATTGGCTGATGATGTCGAGAAGGACAAGGTTGAAGATGTCGCCCATGTCACCGATTGATTTAGTGATGTATTGCCTCACATTGTACTGATACGGCTGAGGTGGGTGCTTCTGGGTTGTTTTTTTGCTAGAACTGTCAGCGAGGTGAAGTGTGCTAGAAGGGTGGTGTGCGTGTATTGTATGGATGAAAAGATCATAAAGTTCATCTATGAAGACAGCCCTGTGTGCCTCCCTAAGTAAAACAAATTATGTGAAACAATCATCTATGTACATGTTTCTTGTAATAAAGGATGTAGCGCACATATTTACATCATCCCATTTACGTTCTAAAGTAGGTGTTCAGTTTTGCGTTTCCTATCTGTTCCCAGTACAGAGCCTAAGGAAGCAAAAGTACACTAAAAACAGACCTGCAGAGCAGCATTTTATATTTATTATATCTCACTATTTTTGATTTGATTCTAATGTTTTCTTCACACTTGTGCTTCAAAATGCTATATTTGGATCCCCCTTTTTTTCAACAATTTGCAGTAAATATGTGGCGCAAAAAACCCACCATTTTGATCAAAAATGTTCTCGCTCATTACATTAGAGTACAAGATTTTTCACCTCACCACTTTAAAAATCCAACAGCCGCCACTGGTGCATGCACAGACTGCCTAAACATGTTTTGGCATTAGCGGTGTAGAATAATTTAGACCAGAAATAAGATTACAATTGTATAGTCTGTCCATTTTACTTCGAAATATTTTTCCCTCAGAACACTTTGGGCTGCTGAAGTATATGTTTAATACTCTATATGTTTAATACTCTTAATAGCCTTTTTAAGTGGGTTTTTTTTGGGATTGTAATTTAGATATTAAAAAGTTGTTTAACATATGCAGCAACCTACGCAGATTAAAGAACAAATATTACAGATATAATCTACAGCACATGTAGCAGAGGACAAAACAGTAACAGCTGGCAAAGTGATTGCAAGATTAATGACACAAACTATTAAACATTTTAAGAAATCCCAAGACGTGACCTTACAATTGCATAGTAAGTATCTTATGCTAAAGGATTCTATAAAGGAAACAGCTCTTCAAGAAAAACTGGGAGACGACTAAACAAAAAAGTAATTAGGCGCAGATTGGTGTAACAAACCCTTCCCAGGAGAATCATGATTTGATACACTTCAGAAGGAGGTGTTTAACACCACTGAACAGTAGCTGGCACACTAAAACCATTGAAGCTAATTCCCTTCTTAACCATACCACCTGATTAATAAGCCAATGAGTGAGAGATGTGCCTGGGATGATGGAGACGAATGAAAAATGGTTCAGATCTTTTCTGATTGACAGAAAGACCCGTGTCTGCTTTTGTGACTCATTAGTACCACCCGACCCAATTTGTCCCCCATCTGATTCAGTATTATGCAGAAAAATTACATTATCTACTGCTTTCATTGAAAGTACGTTTACATGCCTTCAGAGCGGACATTTCAGTGGTGTTTAAATTGACACTGGGTGTAGATAAGGGTAAAAGAATAATAGAAGTAGTCTTGGAGAAAATTTGAGAGTGGATGCCCACACAGAGGAGTCTAACTAATAAGATCAGTGACATTTAAGTGTCCATACATGTAATAGTGACCGCAGATGTCCATAATTAACATGAAAAACCAAGTAATGTCCATCCTTTTAGCAACTAATTATGACCAAAAATTGGTAAGACAAATGAAACCCTTCTAGAGAAAAACCTTTCTACTGATAACTACTTGCATAATAATTGGTGCCAGGCTGCACTAGTACAGTGCCGTCTACATTAGTACAGCTAAAAAAATGATAGGCTATTGCAAGTACGTATAAACTCAGCAGTTACAGACAAATCATGGTGGATCAACATATCTTTAGAATAGGTAAAGTGTAGTGGATGATGGTGCAAGAAAGGGTCTGCTTGAGAAAATGCTAACCTTTGGTGCTCGAAGCAAGTGTCTGAATAATTGGAAATCAGCTCAAAGTCTTATCAGTCAACTAGATACCCACGGTCTAGCGGTAAAATGTATCCTTGTTTGCCCAGAATCCAAAACGTGACAGTGTGAGGAAACTTCTTCACTAAACATTCAATCAGATTGTGGAACACACTTTCAGAAAGTCCATTCTTCCAAAACCTACGTCTATATTGTAGAGAGGAGCACTCCAGATGTCCAGAGAAGAGTGCTTGGATGCATGTGGATGATCTAGTGCTTTACAGATGATTTATTGGAATGGATTCAATCCTAAGGTCTTTTGTTGTAAGAAGAGGGATGCTGTTGTAACCTGTTTATAAATATGGAGGACTATGCATAGATAGGAATGGGAAGCCCTGGTTCTCCCATAGGGATTCTGTGTGAGGTACCAGGTGAAACTGGTGGGTTTGGATTAGAAGACAAAAGGTAGGCAGATGGTTGTCTGTGAGGTGCTCTTCTGTTTGAAAAACCATTTATGGTGTTGTCTTCTCTTGATTTTCAGTGTCTTACTAGTGTGCTTGGTTACCATGTAAATCATACACGCGTTATATGTGCATATTTAATTCTTGGCTGTGTTTTATAGCATTGCTGACCAGAGCTTTGGCTCTCAGTATGTCAATCTTTATTGCCCCTCCCCCCCCCCGTTACCTCCTTCTCCCCATATTCCCTTAGGCCATCCTGCATTGGTGCCCTTCATCTCTTGATAGTCCCTCTCATATTTATTTAATATCCTTTTTAGCACTATTCTTTCCAAAGTAGGTTGTCAGGGTGCTCTATATCGCACACACATTACGCAGAGACAAGCATACAAGGGTGTTAATCAACATACAAGAAATGTTACATAAGACACTGAAGGCAACACAATGTAGGAGGCACATGTCACTCATACTGGCTGGTGTGAACCATATGTTAAGAGTGCTTGGCCTGGAGAGAAACAAACTTCGGATTCAAGCCGTAACACAGTTATTTTGGTTGTCCATGCAAAAAAGAATTTATTACTTTACAAAGGATATCTTAGCATAACGACAGATTGAGAAAAACAAAATGTTTGAAACCCGTGCCTTTCACTTTGCATGCAGCTCTATGATGCCAGTTCATAGCTCACTGTGCTATATTAGGATTGTTACTTATGAACTACAAGTAACAGAAGGAATTCTGGGACAAAAGCTGTAACCCATTGAGCTATTTACATAAAATAAAAATCTGTGATATGCATATTACCTGTTACACACTTTGCTTTTTCTGGGTCAAGACTGTGACTAGTCAAACACGAATGCATTCATTACTAGTTAAGTTGCCATTGCTAATATCCCCTGAAAAATGCTGGGCATGCAAACTGTAAGCAGCAGGTGCCTTTAGCCCCTTCGATGCTGATGACGGCCCCCAGCCGTCATGCATCACGGGGCTCGTTTGCTGATGACGGCTGGGGGCCGTCATAAACCCGCCCACTCGCGATTCTGCCGCGCAGGCGCAGAATCGCGGCCGCGCCCAAGGGGTTAACTGATATTTTCAAATACAGACTATTTGTGACATCTGTAAGCCTGCAAAGACATTAGTAAAGAAGGTGTCTGCTTCACCCTGTAGGGCTCACTTGGAAACGGTGAGCTTGGTAGAGCAGTGGTAGAAAGGCTACAGGTGCTTGTCCCCAGGGGCGCAGCTGAAATGATATGAGGTAGTTTGCTTCTGTGCAGTAGCGTAGCCAGCGTGCCATGGGCCCTAGTGCAAGAAAGGATCTGGCCTCCTGGCTGCTATTTGAATTGTAAAATGCAGCACTAATCGCGGTTCAGTGGCCCTTAAAGATTATAGGGCCGGGTGCCACGGCATCTGCTGCCAGTGGAAGTTGCATCTGTGAATGCCACTTGCAGTGGTGAAAGGAAATTTCTGGCCAGGTTTCCAGAAGTGGTTGACATGAAGACCGGGACCAGAGCTTTGTCAGCGAAGCAGCTTGTGCTCTCCAGCTTGCTACAGACATTTGTAACGAGGAGCGTGTGTTACTGACCAAGACGTTTGCTTTTGTCTTTTCCCTGCTTCTTCTTTTCCAGTGCCTGGTGTAAGAGGCCCATGCTACTAGTACTGTTGAGGCTGCAGCTGCCCCGTTTCTGCCCTGGCATTGAGGCTAGACATTTCATTGCATCATCTTGTTACTGTCCCGTGGAGTGGGTTTTGATCTTGTGTGCCCGAGATGAGTGCTAGCCACCGTGCAGGGCTTTAAGTGGGATGAAAATACTGGGGGGTCTCTGAAAGGGGCGTGGTCAATGTAATTGAGGGTGTGGCTTAAAAACACGTCTGCTAAAAGTCTGTGTTTAGCACAGTGTGCCGCCCGACTTGTATTTTGCTGTTCCTGTCATTACGTCTAGATGTATTGTATTGTAATTGCATTTATATAGCGCTTACTACCCCTGACGAGGCGTCAAATCACTTTTTCGGCGAGTAGCATGCTACTCCGGGACCCATAGAGGATTAGTGTTAAATTAATATAGTGAAACATGCAAGTACATTTTAAGTGGTGGATAGGTTAGTCAGTTATTTGGAATGATGGCGGAAGGATAGAGGAGGACAAAGGTTTTTATTTATATAGCGCTTGTTGACGCACGCTATTCAGGAAACCTACAAAGGATTAGTGGTGAATTAATATAGTGAAATATGAAGTAATTCCAGTGGTGGATATTAGTCAGTTACTTGGAGTGAGAAGGATAGCGGAGGGATAAAAGGGGAAGAATGATTTGAATTCATATAGCACTTGTTACCCCTGATGGGTGTTGAATCGCTTTTCTGGCGAGTAGCACGCCACTCCGGAACCCATAAAGAATTACTGTTGAAAACTAGTATAGAAAAAAAAATGAAGTAATTTGAGTAGTGGATATGTTATTCAGTTATTTGGGTAGTATATTATTAGTATAGTTTAATATGGAATTTGAGAAGTGAACATGTTAGTCTGTTAATTTCGATTGAAAAGGATAGTGAAGGGATAAGAGTGAAAGATTTTTTTATTTTATTTTTAGGTCTTGGTAATAGGAGGAGGCTTTTGGATGAGTAAAAATGAGTTTTGGAGGGGAGGACTCAGAGGAAAGTGTTTAGAAAGGTTTGTTTAAGGGGATCGGTATAGTAAAAGAGGTGTCAGATGATGCAAGGAGGGGTAGAGTAGGAGAGAGTCTAGAACGGGTTATTTTGGCAATCATAGTAGTGGTATTGGGTTTGGGATCAAAGAGAGAGTGGATGTAGAGGATATATTGATAATGTATAGGATGAGAGATAGGGTAGTGCATTGGAAGCAGTAGTAGAAGAAGTTTGAGATGAGTCAGAAGGTTGGGCTAGAAGATATATTGAGCGAAGTATAGACTGAGAAATATGATAGTGCATTGGAAAGGTTTCACTGGCTTGTGAACACAAAATGGTGGCTGGGAGTGCACTGTTTTAACATACTGGTCTTAGCACAGAGCAAAGGAGAAATTTGGAGGGGAAATGTCACCAAGGAATGAGGGACAAACTACAGAGGTTGTACTGCAAATCCCACAATTCAACACACTAAATGGAGGCAATCATGGGCAGGAAAACCACACATTTAAAACACAGGTGATAAAATATGAAATTACAGGCAGGCAAAAACTACAATTTTTAACTGTAACAACCACAGGCATAGACAGTAAACACAAAGTGAAAATCGTTTTTTAAACAACTTTTTGTCTTTTTGTATGATACAAGTCACATCATACCGACAAGTCACGACTATTGGCTTTGTCAATGGTTGTTAGTTGCATAAGATAAATAAATAAGTAGCAACTATGGATAGTCTATATTATTGAAAAAACTTCCACTTAAAGCCCTGGTGACACCACGACAATGTTGCTGCTCCTGAGATTCAAAAAGAGAAGGGAAATCAAGAGAGAAAATGGCTCTCTTTAAAGGATTTCCCTTCCTCTAAAACGCTCATCCTGCGCACATCCATGTGCCTGCTGTCACTGCAGTGAACGGACCGCCAAGCCAGGGCACTAAACAATAGAGACCCGTTTTGAGGCCCCCTGAAAAAAACTACCGGTGCTCAGCACCTGTGAGACCCGGTCCACTTAAAGCCCTGCCGCCGTTCTTCCAACACTCTCCAGAGTGTGGCTGGAGTGCCTCGGAAATGCTTTCTTTCCAGACTGCAGTGACAAGCTGCTTCTGCTGATGCTTCATGGTTTTAGGGTGTGATTGGGAGGGTCGTCTCAACGTCTGCGCTAGAATGTACTTTTGCAGCACAGGTATTGTTAGCAGGGTAGCAGGAATGCGCCAGGAGATCCGCTCATGCTTGGAGAAGTGAGTTTGTTTTATGTGCAGTTGTGCTTCTTGTATGATAACATCCCCTGACCTTCAATGCTCTGCTGAGAGCAGCACTCCACTGTGCCACTGCCAGCAAAGACACTAGTCCTAGAACAGGTGCTTTCCGATGCCTCCGAATCCTAGGCTGACAGCCAGTTTAGTATAGGACCACCCAGGGCTTTAAGTGGGAGAAAAAAACTGGGGGTGCTCTAAAATGGGTGGAGAAAACCTCTTAAAGGGATGTGGTCTATCAAAGTAGGGGCGTGGTCTAAATCAAGATAGCTAGCATTGTGTTAGGGCTAGGGCAGGATCACGCAGACTAGTTCCTCTCTCTGTGTTTCACTTGTTGCTGGATTACACTGCAGCCTTGACGCTCAGTGTGAAAGGTCAGAGCACGGTCGTGCTGTAGCTGTCTGCCTGTGGTAGTCTCTCTCCCACTCATACCACAATGTGTAGGCTGGCACCACGACGATGTTTCACCTGCGCTGCAAGAAAGGAAATCCTGGGAGAAAATGGCTCTCTTTAAAGGATTTTCCTTCGTCCTACAACACGGCTCACTTGGCATGCTCACTACCTCCACTGCTCAGTAGTGAGCAAAATGAGCATGCGCACATCGATGTGCTTGCTCTCACTGCAGTAGAGGAAAAAAAAAAAAAATTGACTACCTTTGGTGGCATGAAAATAGAGCCCCGTTTCGAGGCCCGCTGAAATTAATTGCTGGTGCTCAGACCCGGCCCAATTAAAGCCCTGCACTAAACATACAACACAAACAGCACTCCGCTATCGAAGCGGAGAGTGAGCAGTTACATTAAGCACCTTATATAAGCAATAACGCGTTGCACAAAGTACATGCAACAAATGCACTTTTAAAACTGACTGGCTGCCCGCCCAAACTAAGCCTACAATACAAATGACATATGTCAAAATAATGTAGCACACATTGGCTTTGTTTGAGTGCTAGGATGTGGGGGCCATTTTGTGTGTCCTTGGCAGGGCGAGTTTCATTTACTATCCAGTGCTTCAAACGGGAATGTGCTCTCTGTACAAACTGCTCATACTTTTGTAACTTGAAGGGGAGCGAGAGAGTACCTGCACTTCTCAGCAATGCTGCAATATTTTTAGCTAGAGTACCGGCATTTCGCAGCAAACAGCCATTCTGTAGGTACGTGAACTTTTCTTTTTCATGAAATCAAATGTAGTCCCCTAGCACCACAAAACTCCTGTCACCACTCAACTCCTGTCCCAATGGGCAGTTGCTCGTCTTTGCTTTTTCCTCATTCGTTGATCAGGGCCGGACTGGGAACAAAAACCGGCCCTGGCAGAGTGCTCGGCCGGCCCCCCTACCCCCCTTCCACGGGGTTGGGGGTGCTGCAAGCTCTTCGCGGGGGCCGGTTTTCGTGCCGATTTTGTTACAGTGCCGATTTTGCAGCTATGCTGCAAAAACGGCCCTGTAACAAAAACGGCCCCCAGGGGCCCAAAACGGGCCCCCACCCTTGCGGCGCACCGGGGGATTGCCCGGTGCCCGCTACGGCCAGTCCGGGCCTTTTCGTTGTCAATCCTTTTCAGAATGGGGGTGAGGCTGTTCAGCATTGACTTACCCCATCTCTGCACGCGCTGTTAATAAAAGAATCGCAGGTACAGGTGGAAGGGTGCTAAGTGACTAGATCCGAAATAATTTGAAACTGTCCAAACCTAGGCAGAAATACACTTGGTGAAAGGAACCACCCCAATTTACTTTTCATTTTCGTTGCAGCCGGTACCTAATTGCAAAGCAGTTGCAGCAGTTGGGGACAGAGGGTGGGGTGACTTTGGTTTTTCGGCTGACGGTATGAATGTTTATTTACTGCCTGCACGTGGTTTTTCGAGTGCCTGCCCAAATTATGCTCATCACTTTATATCCAATTATTCAGCGAAGGAAGCACACTCGTATGTATAAATAATATTTGAGGGTATGTTGTTGTTCCTTTCTGATCAGAGACAAAAAAAAACTGAGTCATTAAATAAAAACGATGTTCTAATTGGAAACACTGCCTTTGGGGTAGTTTTGTGATCAGTTATGGAGGTTGGAATGCAAGCTGAAGAAACGCTTCTTCACATGCACAAAATTAATTCAAAGAGCTTTTCGATCATCCCGTGCCAAGTTACCACGCAGTTACCGACCGCTCGTCTTCCTGCAAGATGGCACGTGTGACCCGGTGGCACTGCTGCTCCTGGCTTCTGCCGCTGAGTAGTGGGGAGAGGGAGAGGGAGTGTCGTGAGTCCAGGGACAGCGCGACAGCTACTGTAAAAGTGAAAGCTCGGTAAGGGGCGCTGTTAAAAAGTAAGAAGTCAGTGTTTCTGAAGTTGTTTGTGAGCATGCGCACATCGATGTGCATGCTCTCACTGCAGTTGAGGAAAAAAGAAAAGAAATGGACTACCTTTGGTGGCCTGAAAATAAAGCTCGATAGAGACCCGTTTCAAGGCCCCCTTAAAATAACTGCTGGTGCTCAGACCCGGCCCACTTAAAGCCCTGGGACCACCAATCCTCGCCGGCAGGCAGCTTCAGGACTGATCCTCCATCACCGACCGCACGAGTGCCTTTGTCTGTCTTTTATTTCTATGGCGCAGAAATGAAAGTCGGACAGTGGCACTCACAGTGGAGGCCTTAAGAGTATGCGGCTGCTGCCGTATGGCACCATGTGCCAGAGAGCATATGGTGCCACCACTAGCTTGACGCCAGGTGCTGCAGAGGGAATAATGGATTTTGGAGAAAAAGTTTTAGTGGTTTTTTTTCAATTTATTTGATCGCAACGGAACTATGATGGTCGTGTTCAGATTTGGGACCACTCAACGCATTGTTGTATGTAATGGCTGTATGAGCTCTCCAGGTGTGTTCTCTGATGTCTGAGTTATGACGGTTGTTTCCATTTAATAGGTTATTTATGTTCCCCCAGAAGAGTTTAGAGTTTCACGGCCGACTAGCATGAGGCGTTTTCGTCCACATAGCCTCTTTATATGTGTGCTTTGCCATCCTAATTTCTTTTTTTTAGTCATTTGCCATTTTTGCGAGTGAGTCCTGGGTTGGTTGGGAGCCCCGAGAGCGCATCATTCTGAGTTGTTTATTAAGTTGTGGTTTTTTTTTCTTTACGTTATGTTATGTTAACCTTTTTGTAAAGCGCGCAGCTGCCCCAGCAAAGGGGCGTCCCGGCGCTGACCACGGGAGGACACAACAACTATGTGGACCGGCCTAACAAGAGAAACAGCAAGGAAGTAACCTAAGGTAATGGAAGGAAACAGGAAGGTTTTGATGGCCTTCCTGAAAGATGACAGAGAGTTCATGGCGCGGATATGCACGGGAAGGGAATTCCATAGTTTGGGGGCAAGGTACCGGAAAGCACGGCCGCCCGTCCTGGAGAGTCTAATTCTAGGCACCACCGCCAGATGAGACTCTGCCGAACGGAGAGGGCGGGAAGGAACATAGAGGGAGATCAGGTCGCCCAACAGGGCGGGACTCGTGCACTTTAGGATTTTAAAAGAGAGACAAAAGTGTTTTAAAAAGGATGCGTCTATAAATGGGAAGCCAGTGTAGCTTACGGATGGTACTAGAAACTGAGCAGAAACGCGGCAAGCCCACCAGTGCTCTGGCAGCAGCATTTTGAATACGCTGCATTCTCAGTATTTCCACCTTGTTTGCCCCTAGGAGAAGAGAGCTCGAGTAATCGAGGCGTGAGAGGATGGTAGCTTGTACAATGAGTTGGCGAACAGAGGGAGCAAAGTATTTTAAAATGGGTCCACGCAAAATGCCAAGCACGAGGCAGCTAACTGTTTAGTGTGAGCCTGAAAGGAAAGAGAAGAGTCCATCATGACCCCAAGGTTCTTAACTACATTTTTTGGGGAAGGGATTGCTCCTAGGGCTGATGGCCACCACTGCTTCGTCCATAGGTTGACGTTCTTACCCACCAACAGAACCTCAGTTTTTCCGGCATTTAACTGTAGACGATTGGCTGCCCTCCAATCGGCCACTGCCGTCATGCCGTTTCTTAATCTGGAGGCCGAGGGGGAAGAACCGTCCGCCAAGGTGACTACTAGCTGAGTGTCGTCAGCATAAGAGACTATCGTAAGGTCCCATAGCTTGGCGACCGCAGCTAGAGGCTGGACGTATAAATTAAAGAGTAGTGGGCTCAGAGACGAGCCCTGAGGCACCCCCTGATCAATAGCGTGAGTCTGAGAGGAGTAAGGGGGTACTGATACTCGAAAAGATCTATTTGTCAGGAATGAGCGAAGCCAGTCTAACGCTGAACCCTCAATCTCTGCCTCAAGCCTCCGGAGTAGAATCTCATGGGACACCGTGTCAAAGGCGGCGCAGAGATCAAGCAAGATCAGCGCCGCACTTTGACCTTTGTCCATGAGAGATCGCATTTGCTCGGTAGTGGCCAGAAGTGCGGTCTCCGTACTATGACCCGGTCGGAACCCATTCTGGGAGGGATCCAAGATGTTATTATCATTCACAAACCGGGTTAGTACGTTATTGACGTGGGCCTCAGCGATTTTTGCTACCCAAGGCAAGAGGGAAATTGGGCGGAAATTCTCCGATTTAGTGGGGTCTGAGTTGGGCTTTTTCAGAATGGGGGACACCCAGGCATGCTTCCAAGATGCCGGAACGGTCCCCGATGAAAGGGAGCTATTGATTATGTTACAAAGGGGCTCCCTGAAGATGGAAAAGGATTCCTTAAACTGTGATGGCTGCAGGGGGTCTAGAGGAGAACCCGACCTAATTTTCCCACTAAGCCGGGTAAATTCGGTTTCTGATAGGGACGGGATAGCTAGTAATGAAGCCCTGGGTTCCGCCCTAGGTCTCTCACAGGCCGGCAAGGTGCGGGGATCAGGGAATGATAGGTAGATGTTACGTACTTTGTTAACAAAGAAGGTCGCCAATTCATCACATAAAAATGTGGATGGGACAACCGGGTTACTGACTTTCCTGGTCCTGAGATCTTTGAGGATTTTGAAGATACATTTGGGGGGGTTAGGACTGGAGCTAATTTCCATGGCATAAAAGGCTGTGTTATGTGTGAACCATCGGAACTGCTTAAAACCAATGATGCATCAGGCTTGAATAACGCACAATCAAGCATTTTCAAGAAACTATTCTCAATCCCACAATACACATCAGGCTGGAGTTCGGATTAAAAAACAGAACCCTTCAAGCCAAGGCGCCCTTATAAAATTTTACTGGAGAATGAGGGCAGCAGAGGCAATCTCCCTTGCCCATCCCTGTTATCTAGAAGTCAAAAAACAATCCAGATTAAATAATTCAGTATACTCTGTTTTAAGGCAATCACTTTCATCTCTAAAGTTAGAAGAGGCTTGGCATACAATACCTGCCTACCCAGAGTGCAAACAAACCACTAGCAAAGCCATTAGGCTGTAATCACTTCTAATAGAAAAAGCAACTTTGACAAATAAAACCCATGCGTGGGCGGTGATGCCAACATATAAAACCCTAAAACCTCAATCGTACCTCCTGGAACACTTCTCAAGATCAAAAAACCTCAACCTGATGTTACTGAGGTTCGGAGTTTACCCATCTAAAGATCTAACACTAAAATAGAAACGGTCCTGGCCAATTATGGAATGTCGCCTTTGTGGTTATGATATCAAATCATTACTCCATCTACTATGCACTTGCCTGGCGTTACTACTTCTCCAGAAATCTGTATTATGGCCAACATTGAAGTAACAACAAATAAGAAGCTGCAGATCTGCCATTATAAAATCATTAGGAGGTTCGACAGTCCAATTGGCATTCAAGGCCGTAACATTTCTGAGCTCAGCAGAAAAGGAACTAGAAATGAGAGAGAGATGAATCAAGTCTGCCCATTGGGACATTTGCCTCGCCCAGTAAAAAAAAAACTGGTAAAGCAGTGTATTTAATCAACAAGTCAGCTTAAGATAAAAAAAAATGTCATTCTGAAAGAGACCATTAGTTATAGATTTGTTACCTTACAATTAATCCCAGGCGCCATACTGGATCCCGGCAAATTTTTCGTCAGCAGTACTCCTGCGCGCTAAAAGGTGGTGTCAGTCGGCTCCGCGTTCGTCGTCGCCGTCATGGTCGCAGGGATGATGTTGCTGCAGCCACTTAGATGTCAGTTATTTATTTTTACGCGCCAGCCAGCACAGATCCGGAGAGAGCGGTACCTCAAGTTACTTTTTGAAGGACATTTTTGACTGACTTTCGTCGACACCATTTTGAGTCCTTGACTCCTGGTGCAGGTAGGGATGCCTGATTTCAAGGCTTGCGGCTCCAGCCAACTGTTGATGTCGGTGACGGATTTGCACCGTGTGTGCCTGTTTTGCCTGGAACACGACCACTACTCCAAGTCGTGTTCCGACTGCCGGACCATGAGTCTGAAGATTTTTGGGGCGCTGTCCCGAAAGCTTCTTGAGGCCCGCCAGTCTGCTCTGCGCCATTCAAGGTCCAAGTCTAACCAGGACTAACCTCCTGACAGAGGTGCTTCAGCCGGCAGCAAGTTCTTTGGAGCCCCTGCTGCCGTTCAATGAAGCCCTATCTGACATCCTTTTGGGCACCATCCTATCCACAGGAGCCCAACACAGAGGCTCCTGTGGATAGGATGATTGCCCGGCCCCTGGAAACCCCACTTTCCTCTCCCAACACCCCACCCCTGAGAGCTTGGTGGTCCAAGCCTCAACGTCCAAAGGCGCATTCACTAACGCACCACTTGATAGGGAATCCAAAAAGCTGGACCACCTTGGAAAGAAGATGTTTTCTTCCTCCATTGCATGACTGTTGGGCCGATACACCCACTCTGTGTGGGGTACGGTAGCGCAGGTGCAGCCCCAGTGACCGGAGGAGGCCTGGGCTGTGCTCTCCCGTGCAGTCGCCGAGGGGAGAGACGCAGCCAAGTTTACCATACAATGTGGGCTGGACTCCGCCGACTCACTAGACAGGACAATTTCAACGTCTGTAGCCCTTCGACGCTACGCCTGGCTGAGCTTGACTGGCTTTTCCGGGGATGTACAAGCTACCCGGATGCATATGCCCTTTGATGGCCATCGCCTGTTCGGTGACAAAGCGGAAAACACGCTGGAGCGCTTAAAGGACTCTCTGGCTCCAGCCAAGTCCTTGGCACGCTCCACCACCCGCAGTGGCTATGGAAGGGGTACCCCGCCACGTTCCACCCAGAGCCACAGGACAGCGCAAGCTGTTCAGCCCCTGCGCGGTGGGGAAATGGGACCCACCGTCATGGGTCTGAGGCCCAGCGAGCGGGCCAGTCCTCCACCGTCCCCTCTGCAGCAGCCTCTAAACACTCCTAGTCCGACCAATTGACAGTGGGTGGCCGGATTCGCCATCCCCTCCCCACTGGTTCACTATCACGTCGGACAGGTGGGTTTTGCAAATAGTCCGAAGGGGCTACTCCCTCCCCTTCAAGACTACCCCTCCAGCCATGCCACCCCAGTACCATCGCATGTTGGAGGATCATCTGGCCCTTCTCCAACAGGAAGTTACGGCTCTCTTGGCCAAGGAAGCCATCGAGCGAGTTCCTGCCCAAGAAGTAGGTCGTGGTTGCTATTCCCACTACTTTCTGGTACCCAAGAGGGACAAAGGCCTGCGTCCTATCTTGTATCTCGGGAACGTCAACTGCTTACTCCGGAAGGAGAAGTTCAAAATGTTGACGCTAGCTCAGGTCCTGTCTGCCCTCGACCCTGGAGACTGGATGGTAGCGTTGGACTTGCAGGACGCTGATTTTAACATACCTGTCCTGCTGGCCAGGCGGGCAACTAGAGCCAAATTTCTGGAGGGGGGCTGAAAAATATTTCAGGGGGGCAAATTCTAACCAACCATAGACAGAGTAGCTGTAAGAAGCGGTGAATACACAACAAAAGCCTAATTTACACGGAAATGGTCTTTTAAAGACGTGTTAAGTACTCGGGTGCGGCTGCAATTAGATGCTCGCCAGCCAGCAAAGCTGTCTCCGTCCGGGCTGACACATACGATGGGGGGGGGCTGAAGCCCCGTGAGCCCAATGGGTGTTACGCGCCTGCTGCTGGCTCACCAAAACGACTTGAGGTTCACGGTAGGGCACAAGCATTTTCAATTTACCGTGCTCCGCTTTGGCCTTACCAGCACCCCTCGGGTGTTCACAAAGGTGATGGCGGTGGTCGCAGCTTAACTGCGCAGATCAGGGGTTCTAGTCTTCCCCTATCTCGACGACTGGTTGCTAAAGGCGGGCTCACCCCAGGCTGTCGTCTGCCAGCTCCAGACTACGGCAGACCTCCTGCATTCGCTGGGGTTCTCTATCAACGTGCCAAAGTCACACCGGACTCCCTCCCAGAAGCTCCTCTTCATCGGAGCGGTTCTGGACACGACGCAGTTTCGGGTCTATCCTCCCAAGCAGCGAGTCTGGGATATTCTGGCTATAATTTCAGCCTCCATCCCGGGATTCGGTCAGGATGACACTGCGGCTCCTGAGCCTGATGGCCTCCTGCATCCTGCTAGTGGATCATGCCAGATGGCATATGGGTGCTCTGCAGTGGGACCTGAAGTTCCAGTGGGCACAGCATCAGGGGAACCTGTCCGATTGCATCCCGATCTCTAAGGGCACTGCACGCCAATTGCAGTGGTGGCTAACGAACCAGAATTGGGTCAAAGGCCGAACCCTCTCCCCAACCAGAGTTCACAGTGGTGACAGATGCATCACGTCTGGGATGGGGCGGCCACATAGGGAGGCGGAGATCAGAGGCCTCTGGTCTCCGGGGGAGACCGGGCTCCACATCAACCTTCAGGAGCTTTGGGCGATTCGTCTTGCACTCAAAGCATTCCTTCCCTCTGTCTGGGGAAGAGTAGTGCAGGTGTTCACGGACAACACCACCACCATGTGGTACTGCAACAAACAAGGCGGAGTAGGGTTGTGTACCCTATGTCCAGAGGCCCTTCGGCTCTGGACATGGCTGGAACATTAGGGCATTTCCTTGGTTAGATCTATTCCCCACCGAAGGGAACGCGCAATGTCAGCAATTCTGCGCGCTGGAATTTCCAAGGCGGCACTCGCTTGGCTACGCGAGTGGAGTTGCGGTCTTCAATATGCCTTTCTGCCTATACCACTTCTGCCCAGAGTGCTGAAGAAGATCAAGCGTGACCGGGCCCAAGTCATCCTTGTGGCTCCGGATTGGGCACCAAGAGTCTGGTATTCCGAGCTGTTACATCTGGCCATCGATCCTCCGATACGTCTGCCTCTTTGCGAGGATCTTCTGTCGCAGCAGCAGGAGATGATCCTCCACCCGAACCTGTCCAGCCTCCACCTCCTTGCGTGGAGATTGAGCGACGACCGTTGACAGCTTTCGACCTTCCTCCCGAAGTCTTTGATGTTATTTTGGCAGCCAGGAGTCCCTCCTTTAAGATGGTATACACCTGCAGATGGAATACATTTGTTGCATGGTGCACAGCAAAGGCTGTGGATCCCCTTTCTGCCCCTCTTTCTGAGGTTCTCTTGTTACTCCTTTCTTTGGCCCAGGAGGGCTCTGCTCTGGGCACTCTAAAGGGCTACCTCTCGGCCATTTCAGTCTTCCTTAGTCTTCCTTAGTCTTCCCGATCAGCCTTCTCTTTTCAAGTCCCCTGTTGTTAATCGCTTCCTTAAGGGCATTACTCATCTTTTCCTCCGGTTCCCTTTGTAATGCCACAGTTGGACTTGAACCTAGTTCTAACTTATCTTATGTGCGTTCCCTTTGAGCTGCTACATAACTGTCCTCTTAGGCTTCTGCTTTTAAAGACTGCTTTTCTGGTTGCCATCACCTCTGTGCGCAGGGTGCGTGAGCTCCAAGCTCTTTCTTCAAAACCTCCTTTTCTGGCTGTTCATCCGGACAAGCTTGTCCTTCGAACTCGTCCATCCTTTCTTCCCAAAGTGGTCACTTCTTTCCACATTGATCAAACCATCACTTTGCCCACCTTTTTTCGCCTCTGCATCCTTCTAAGGAAGAAGAGAGGCTTCACCGTCTGGATCCAAAACGTGCGCCTTCATTTTACTTGGATCACACAAAACAATTCCGGGTGGATGACCAGCTCTTGTTTGCTACGTGGGCGCTAAAAAAGGGCGGGGCGTACACAAATGGACTATCTCTAGATGGGTCATTTTGTGTATCAAAGCTTGCTATTCTTTGGCAAAGAAGGAGCCTCCTGTGGGCGATGGCAGCTACCATTGCTTTGGTACGTAGAGTCCCTCTCAACGACATCTGTCAGGCAGCGACATGGGCATCTGCACACGTTCACAAAACACTACTGCCTGGACAGCCAAGTCCGGAGAGACTGCTTTTTTGGCTGTTCCGTTCTCCAGGACTTTCTGGTGTGAACTTGGTTTACAGACCCACCTCCGAGGTTGGTATTGCTGGGGTATCTATTCTAAGGTAAGAAATCTAGAACTAATTGTCTTTCAGATGAACATGTTACTTACCTTCAGTAACGATATATCTGTAAGAGACATAGATTAGTTATAGATCTCTTACCGCCCCACCCATCCTCCCCGTTCTGCGAACTGACTTCTAGGGTTAAGGATTTCCTTTTAGGGCCCTAGTTTGCGCACCAGTGGTCAGTGTCTTGCATGGCTCTACGATTCTGGCATGGAAAGTCGTGTACAGAACTGACGGCAGCGCGCCAGGGCGGCGTCTAAGTGGCTGCCGCAACGTCATCCCAGCAACTATGACGACAATCACAGAGCCGACCAACACCACCTTTCGACGCGCAGGGGTACTGCTGACGAAAAATTCTGTGGATCCTTATGACCCCTGGGGGTAATTTTAAGGTAAGGAATCTCTAACTAATCTATGTCTCTTACAGATGTATACAGATACACACACTGTAATAATCTGGCAGATTTTTTTCAACAGAAAATTCAAAATATTTATCTGGCTTTTCCGTCTTCTCAGACCACCAACTCCACGATTCCCTCTTCTGAGCCGATCATAGGAACTCAAACCCTACTAGCACAATTTCCCCTCCTGGATTCTGCCTCGTTGGACTTAAAGTTGGGCTCCCCATAGACTCTGCGCCCCCCCAGGCCCTTACCCTGATTGCAGATACTATCCGCCCTGCGATTCTTCACCTTGTGAATTTCTCTATCTCTACAGGTGGAGTGCCATTGGCCTGGAAATGAGCGATGGTTAAAGCCCTTCTTTAAAAACCTAATCTTGATCAGTCCAATCTGGCTAATTACCGTCGCATCTCCCTCCTGCTCTGGATGAGTAAGATTCTGGAGAGTCACATAAATGCTACTCTTGTGGCCTTTCTGGAATCTAATAATCTACTTCACCCTTTCCAGATTGGGTTTCGTCCCCAGCTTGGTACTGAGACTACCCTCCTTGCAGTGAGTGAGGAAGCAAGAAGGATCTTAGATCAAGGGGGCACTGCGGCCATTATCCTTCTTGATCTCAGTGCTGCTTTTGACACTGTTAACCATAATACTCTTATCCTTAGACTCAAGAATTTGGGAGTATCCGGATTGGCATTCGCGTGGCTGCAGTCTTTTCTTAGTGGTCGTTCCTTTAAGGCCTTTTGAGATGTTGTCTCCAACCAGCCTCCTCTCAGCTGTGGGGTTCCCTCAGGGCTCTGCCCCGAGCCCCACACTGTTTAATGTATATATAAGACCTTTGGCAGAGATTGCACTAGAACAAGGGGGCCCCTGAGGTCAGATCAGGGCGGATATGCAGGGAAATAAGGCAGACGCAATACAAGAAAAGTGTCCACCCAAATGAAATCAAAAGGCGCTAATGAAGTCGCCAAGAATTAGATCTCCCTCCCAGCAAGGAATGACCTTGGCAGAGATTGTCCATTCATTTGGCATAAAAATTATCATCTATGCAGATGACACGCAGCTCATGGTGGCGCTCAACCACCCAGAGGGGTCATCTAGCACCCTAGGCTGCTGCCTAGAGGAGGTTGCCAAATGGATGGAACTTACCCTAAACTTAACGGGTTGAAAAGGAAAGATAAGGGAACCCTACTCACAACGGAACCAGGGTGATTTAAGTATTTTTTTAAAAGACAGTGGTTCCTGTGGAACGATACTTATTATTTACTGATCATGCAAATAGCGAAAATCGCATGTATAAGCAGGGATTAAGTGGGATGTCCGATAGAAAGAGACTCAAATGCACTGCTTTAGGTTGTACAATGATTTGTATTGAATCAAACAAAAATAAAAATAAATCCAGAAAAGTTCTCCAATAATTATTTACAGTCGTGGATTGTGTCCCAAGTGAAATTATGAACCAAAGCATATGGAAACATTTGTGAAACAATATGTGCAAGGTTGCAGATACATTTTGTTATATACAAAAAGCGACCAATTTCTTTTTCCAAATACATAACATCTATAGAATGATAGAATGCCAGTTCTATTGGTTCCCTTGAGCAGGGCTCCAAGGTATAAGGCGTTCCGGTAATCCAAGCGGTAAAGGATCAGAGCTTGAGCCATGGTCTTTCTAGCGTGGAAAGGGAGAAGGGGAAGGACCTTTCGAAGCATCCTTAGTAGGCCGAAGCAAGTCGCTGAGAGCTTCGCAGCCTGATGATTAAAAGTAAGGGAACAGTCAAGCTTAAGCAAACCAATAGAACTGGCATTCTATCATTCTATAGATGTTATGTATTTGGAAAAAGAAATTGGTCGCTTTTTGTATATAACAAAATGTATCTGAAACCTTGAACATTTTAAAGGATACAGGATATCCGCCCAATCCTCGCTCCTCGCTCTTAGCTTTAAACAAGGCTGGAGGAATTCCGTTCGGACCCGGAGCACCTTCCTTCCTCCCTTTGGCTATCAGCTTCTTGATTGCGAGGGGCTGAGAGCTATTGTCCAAGATGAGAGGGTTATTTACTTTGAGCAACTGCTCCTGGTCCCTCATCCCTGCTGTACTTGCTCCATCTTGGTCTCCTGTTGTCCTGCTCTCCGCCGTTAGAGTTCCAGCTCTAACGGTCTGATTATTGAAGTGAATGGTGAGGAAGTTTACCCAGTTTGCTTCCGAAAGATGGTTCTCCAATCTCTGATCATTCCCTAGCAAACGAGTAGAGACCTTCGGTCAACTGCCTCTTTTCTCGTCCTTCAACCCAGAATAAGGAGAGCCAGATGTGGTGGGCGCTCCTTCTCATATAATGGTGCCATCGGCTGAAATTCCCTTCCACTTCAATTGCGGAAAGAGCCCGATTTGCTCTCATTTCGAAAGCTCTTAAAAACCTGCCTGTTTTAAATCTGTCTTCATCTCTAACTATTCTGTCTCTGGTATTCATCCGCAGCGCTGGGAGGCCCCCGGGTAGAGATTGGGCTTTATAAATGACATTTCATTCATTCATTCGTTACCGAAGGTAAGTAACTTGTTCTTTAAAGCCAACGTGAAACCAGAGTACCTACACAGGGACACACACTATTTCATAGGCACATTACCTACTTTGGTCAAATATTGGCAGTTCATTTGATATTGCACAGGCACTTTAGTCCTTATTTATGTCACTGTATTATCCGTTTGCTTTTATCCGCGATACGAGGTTGGACAGTCATTGGTTTATACTAACCCATACGCATTAGATGTCTCATCTTTTGACTTTAGTGGTGAAAGCCCTAGGCTTATAAGAAATCATAGCAAAGCTGTTTTATCATCAGTTTTAGACTTTATATTAACTAGATTGTAACCCAATAGCACAAATGCTTAATGTTTTTAAGTATCCTTACCTGGTTGCACCTTGCTTTTATGATTTTAAATTAAATCGAATAAAGCATATTTTTCATCATCAACGAGTCGAGTTTGGAGAATCTGGTTAATCTTTGTGCCTTTCACTACATGTAAAAGTCAAATTTGTCAGACAAAGCTCTAGGGTGCCCTGCAAATTATGTTTCCTGCGGATATTCTGTTCTTACCCTCCACCTAAAGATACTTACTTAGGTATGAGCTGCCTGGCGATTCTTTATCTTCATTTTCTTTTCTCTGTACTGTCCAATCTACCCACAGTTTGAGACCAGGAGAGAGCAGAGATGGAGTGGGATGAAATTAGTTGAATCCATGGTGCCTCCCTTACAGGTCCGTGTGCCATTACCAACACCTCCATCACCCCCACAGCCCCTGCAGAAATACATAATACACTGACTCCTATGTAAAGAGGAGAACATGGGTAAAGGCTCACACTTCTGGAAAGAGGGTTACACGTCTTCGTATGACATACACACTGTACATGATTCTAGATGAGCAAAGCTCTACTGAACAGATACAGAAGAATTTTCTAGTCCTGCCACTTGGGGATGCTGATACCCACTGGTTGAGCAGGGGAAGAAACCCCTTCAAGAGTCTTATTCGTGATGTTATATAGCGCGAACACGGCCGAAGGGCATCAGTGCGCTTTTCAAGAGTATAATTACCAACAATCATGACGAGAACATATTTGAGATGCTGCACAGGAACAGTGAATAACACTAATTCTGGAGTATCTGGGAGGGCATAGTGGGAGCAACAGAGTCAACATCGAGGTAACTTCGTTTTGAGGGATCTGATGTGCAAATTGCTTTGTAATGACTTGGATGCAATGCAAGATAGCCTTGATCGCTTATAAAGCTCTGCAGTTTCTTAGTCTTCAGTTGCGTGTGTAAGATCTATTGGCTTTGTCAATTATGTTTTTAGCCATCTTGTACAGCAACGCAGCTGCTGTGTAGTATGGCTTAAACGTTTTTAAAAATAGTTTTATGGCGATACCAGACACGTCATAGCATTTTTTTTTTTACTTCCGCCGTGCTTGACAGTAGCCGTAATTCACAGCAGCCGCGTTGATGTACATGGCTAACAAAACTAATTAACAAAGCCAATAGATCTCGCATAGGCAAGACCTATTGGCTCTGCCAATGCTTGTTATTCCTTTCATGGTTTTCCACGTGGTGGCTTTGAGCTCTACCACAGGCTCTGTGTAGCGCACTCATTTGCCAATAGGTTTGCTACCATATTGATTTGAATAGGTTTAGCATAATTGTCTGTAATTCAAGTGTGTGTACTGTAATGTATCGCCATTTTGAAAGCAAAAGAGAGTCATCATTTTGGTTTAATTTGTTAAGAGTCGAAAAGAACGGTCTACTGTTTACTCACACAGCTTCCCTCATTGGTTCTTGTTCAATAGCCGCACCTAAAACGTATTGTTTTACTTAAGGGAAGCACTCGTTAAGTATTGTGTGTTTGATATAACAATTAAATGCCCCCACTTCATAGTCCATTGTATGTAGACGTAAATATTAGGGTCTGCTTACACTTCATTGTGGTGGCATACTGCCAGTTCCACATCTGTTTACTAAAACACCTGTTTCTAATTGTTTCTACTTCTTGAAGCAACCTGAACATGTGAACACATCTGTGAACCTTGTGTTGGCTGGCATTTTATGTTAAATCTCATTTGAATATTAAGATACCCTCTCTAGGGTGACCAACCGTCCGTAAATTTCACAAATGGTCCGTAATTTTAGTGTCTAGTCCGTTGTCCATTATAATTCTTTTTACGGACGCCTTTTCTCCATAATTCTGTCGTTTACAGGGATGACCCACTTGAGAAGCGTGGCTGCGATGACTTGAGAAGCCTCAGGGGTTCCACAGCAGTCACAATTGGGAGCCAGGTCGCACTTCTTTCAAGTCAAGGCTTTCACAGCTCCTCTTGGACTTGTTAATTAGCCCCATAGTCATTCTGTCCCAGAGCCGGACTGGGAACGAAAACCGGCCCTGGCAAAGTGCTCGGCCGGCCCAAGACCCCCTCCCTCCCAAGGGGGGTTGGAGGTGCCGCCGAGCTCTTGGTCAGGGTCGGGTTTCGGACGATTTTGTTACAGGGCCGATTTTGCAGCTTTGCTGCAAAAACGGCCCAAGAGGCCCAAAACCGGCCCCCACCCATGCGGCCCAACGGGGGATTGCCCGGTGCCCGCTACGGCCAGTCCGGCCCTGATTCGGTCTGTCCTGATTCTCTAATGCAGAATGACAAGGTGGCATGCTGCAGTTACAGCATGTGGTGTGTCTGTGCTTGCATTGCAGAGTCGGGTGCCATAAATGCTAGGGATTTTCCTGACTGCCAAACAACAGACACATTATTTTACGTTCACTCCAGAGGACAGCAATGGCTGCACAGCCTCTAGTTTGAGAATTGTTTTTTTATGGCGTGTCAGTCCAGCACATTCCAGGAACCGAACTCTGCTCATTCATTCTCAGCTCCACGTTTCTGCATAGTTTTCATCCTGCGGGATGGGTATTTTTGTCACCTGCTTTCCCCATCTCTTTGCTGGGGACACCAACACCCACCATGTTGCCAGGATGTTTGAATTAGTGTGTGTCACGCTGCCATGTACAGCTTCCTGATGGTTAGTTGAGCTGATATTTTTTTTCTTCTTCTTTGTTGTTGGTGGCACCTATACCCTCCTTTTCTGCAGACTGGCTCAACCTATGTCCAGGGCACCAGGCATGGAAATGCGAAAACTTTAGGAGATACAGCCCATGAACTTTAAAAAAAAAAAGTGAATACAACATAACTAGCCCATATTTAAAATTAATAAAACAATAGAATTTAAAAAGTACACTTTTATTCCACTTTTTAAGTTTAGGAGAACGGAACTATTTTTAGGCTAATTTGAACAGTGGCTGTGACTTTGTGCCACCGCTCACACTGCAGGGCGCAGTGATAAAGTGGATTGACCTACAGCCCCTTGCTGTATGCTGTGGTGGGCTGAAGCAAAGTGTACATTTAACAATTGAGGGCCTCATTTATGAGGTTTTGCTGTAGGACATCGCAGCAGGACTTCCTGCTGCGCTGCCCTATGGCAAAAGAAAAGGGCAGGAATGCGCCCTATCTATAACATACGGCGCATTCCTGTCCTTTTCCCCTGTGCTGGAGCACAATGGGCTCTGTGCGCCAACACAGACACCTTTGCACCATGGTGCAAGGGTGCCTGCGTTGCAGGTATGATTATTTTTGTACAGGAAGGGAAACCTTTCTGTACAAAAATAATCACAAAAGGCTTTTTCCTCTTTCTATGTGTGCTTCAGAATTAGCACACATAGAAAAAGGGAAAACGAGGGGAAATAAAGATATTTCTCCTCGTTGCGCATACCTTCCGTCTCCCCTGGGGAGGCAAAAGCTTTTGGCACTGCCTCAGATATATGATTTCTCATAAATCTGGGGCAGCGTCAAAAGGCCATGGATGTTGCCTGGAACGCCCCCAGCAACACCCATTGCACGCCCCTTTAGCGCAGAACACTGCGTTAAAGGGACTGATATTTATCAAGATGCAGCAATAAGCCCAAAAAAGTGGCTTACTGCTGCCTGATAAATATCACGCAGTCTTCTGCGCCACGGGTCGTCACAAAAAGTAACGTTCTGGTGACGCAAGGAGTCTCATAAATGAGGCCCTTACAATCAACAGGCCAATGAATGATGCTGGCTCACCAAAGGCCCTTTTATGTATTTATGCTACTGCGCAACTTCCTCTGTGTCTGTAAAACGTATTTTTTTCCAGCAAAGGTTTGTCCTGAATTTTGACCGGGTGTCCTGAATTTTTTTGGCCCTTTGTCCTGAAATTTTACACTCACCGTCCTGAATTTGCACCCATGCCAGTTGGTCACCCTACTCTCATCCAGTGTGTGGAGCATTGGGTTTATCCAGTATTGGGGTATCTTTCATAGATTCACATGCCTGAATCATTCCCTGTCGCCGAGGCGGGAGTCCCACGGTACATAAAAAAGCAGTGCCAAAAGTAAATTATAGTAGTAGGCCCTAAATACAGGCCTGAGGCCTAGATTGCAGTAGCCTATCTACCTCATTATGCTGAAAAGACCCACGTTTTTGCCACAACCAATCAGCTCTCAGCACCCTCTAGAACCCTCTCTGCAGAGCCAGTTCTCCTCAGATTTTCACCGCACGTCGTGTGGAAGGGAGTCTCCCTGAGTGCCTACTCAGTTTTTCCTTCAGGATGTCACAGGAAGGCCTTGTTCAGGCCTTGCAGGACATGCGACAAAAAGAGAGTCCATGTTGATGATCAACATAAGGACTGTATTTATTGCCTCTATCCTACTCATGAGGCACAGAATTGTAAGATTTGCCGAACCTTCCCTTCTAAAACCCTAAGGGATAGGGATGCTAGAGTCCTGTTATGGCTCAAACCTTCTAAAGCTGATGATGATGATGATGCAGCTTCAACATCAAGCAAGAGAGCAAGATCTCAGGAGAGTTCATCAAGTGGGGGGAGAAAACAATTGAAAACCTCCCACTCCACTCCTGGTCATTCTCTAAGATCTCCTTCAGCTTCTTCAGGACCTTCTACTCTAAAGGACTTTAAGAAACACAAAACCGTGAGTAAAAGCTGCTCGGTCTCTTCAGCTTTCTCTGTATCTACCATAACATCTTCAGCGCCATCGTCGACGGCTACTGTTTCTACTACTGCTATCACCTCACCAATCCTGTCAACTAGGATCTCCGTCGTGACTAAAAAGACCATCGTCAACGAGTCGTTGACGAGAACCTCGTCGTCGAAGCATTCGTCGAAGAGAACCCCGTCGACGGCATCTTCGTCGTCGACGAAGTCATCATGCATGCCGTCGACGACGACTGCCCCGTCGACGAAGAAGTCCTGCCCGTCGACGTCGAGCCCTCCGTCGACGTCGAGTCCGTCAACGAAAAAGAAGAGCCCGTTGACAGCTGTACCATCCACAGCACTGGCAACAACTTCAAATAAATCTATACCAGCGATGCAGACATTTTCAACGCCTGTTGCATCCAAGAGTTTCCAGCTCAGATCTTACCAGAGACAGGAATACTCTTATATCTCGCCACTTACGCCTTCTCACCTCTTGGACACTTTGACTCAGGATGAAGAAGGAGATTATGATGAGGACGAGAATAAAGGAGCCTTTGGGGTAGCTCGCCATCCTTCTGACCTAGTTATAAAATGCCAAGACGACGATGAGGAGGATTACATTGCGCACTATTATCAGGAGGACGTTGTAGTTCCTCATCACGCAAGTTATCCACGGACTGCAGATACCAGCCATCTGCCTCCTACCCTCATTCAGGACCTGCAGGCCATGTTGGCTAACTACAGGCAGAGATTTCCACCGCAGCAGGTCATTTCACCGCCTACTTCTGCGGCAGGACCAGACCCGATACCTCAGCCTCAAACTCCAGCGCCCATGTCTCCGGTCACAGACACACACCAGCATTCTCCGCCTCCTCGTGCGCCTGATATGTCCTTGGACGAAGAGGTAGAAGAAGGAGAACTTCCTGAGAATCCGCCCTCAGATCCGTGGGATACATACGTTATCCCTATGCCATCTCTGTCAACTCCACAGCCATCTGACTAACCACCTGAGGACATACGTGGATTCCACAATCTCATTCAAAGAGCCTCGATCAGGTTCAAGCTTTCAGTTACAGTAGAACAATCTGATTGTTTTCTACATGATTTTAAGGAGTACACTAGAATTTCCAGAGCAATTACAATAATTGATTACATATCGAAAGAAGGCATCAAAATAATGAAGAATCCTGCTTCTGTGCCAGCTGTGCTACCACGGATTGATAAAAAGTATCGCGCACCATCCGACAGTCCATCTTGCCTTGTGGATCACCCGAGACCAGACTCGGTTATTTTGCAGGCTGCACAGCAGCGGTAAAAAAAATCCAGCTATGCCCATCACTACTACTCCGGATAAGGAGGTACGTCGCCTTGACCTTATCGGTAAGAAGTTCTCGACCATGGCTGCCGCCTCCATCAGGGCAGCAAATTCGTTGGCGATCATAGGGCGCTATGATCGCCAAATGTGGTCGGATATGACAGCTTTCATTGATTTGATCCCTGAAGACAACCGAGCAGAAGCTCGCAAGATTTTGATGGAGGGTGAACACGCAGCGTCAGAGACTATCGACTGCGCCCTAGATATCTCCAACACAAATTTCAGGCAGTTGGCTGGAGCCGCCGTCCTCCGGCGCCAGGGTTGGCTGAAAGCTACCACCTTCAGACCAGAGGTTCAGTTAAAGATCTTAGACATGGCCTACGACGGCGAGTCTCTTTTTAGCAAGCACATTGACGAGGCCCTCCAGGCAATCAAGACGGACACGGATACCACTAGGTCTTTAGGTTCCCTGCAATTCAAACGAGGCTCTTACAGAGGGGCTACAGGACGTGGCTACTCCTCTAGAGGAAATTACCATCAGCAGGGCAGGCAATACCAATCACACTACCGTCAAGATTATAATTCTTCTTACCGTCAATCAAATACGGCTGGTTTCTCTCGCCAAGGAGGCCGCAGACGCTCCAACAATCAAGGGCGAGACACTCACAAGAACAAGTGAGTTCAACCGGGCGCCATCCGCATCCTCTCCCCTTTCTGTGGGAGCGAAAATATCTTTGTTCCATCAACAGCGGCAGAAAATTTCCTCCGATCAGTGGGTGTTAGATCTGGTACAGCATGGACCCACCCTAGAATTTGTTACCAAGCCGCCAACTGTTCCGCCCAAGGGACCCGCTCCCCCTCGTCTTCACTTATTGTTCAAGGAGGTTCAAACCATGCTCCTCTAGAACGCCATAGAAAAAGTCCCGTTTCAGCAGAGAGGAACAGGTTTCTACTCCCGATTTTTCCTTATAAAAAAGAAATCGGGGGAATGGCGACCAATTCTAGACCTGCGCAGACTCAACAAGTTCCTCAAGAAGCAGGGGTTTCGCATGGTCACTCTTTCAGAGATCCTAAATTGTCTGAACGAAGGAGATTTTTTGGCCTCCTTAGACATGGAGGACGCATACTTCCCCATCCATCCCAAGCATCGAAAGTATCTCCGATTCACTGTTGCTGGCGCCCACTATCAATTCAAAGTACTACTGTTCGGCCTCAAATCGGCACCAAGAATATTCACAAAGTGCCTGGCCCCGGTAGCAGCATCCTCATCCCTTTGGCACACCTCAAGATGCGACCTCTGCAGGAAGAGCTGCATAATCAATGGAAACAGGCAACAGGTTCCTTCGAGGACATTATCAAACTCACTCCGCGCATGGTCAGCTCTCTTCAGTGGTGGACACAGTTGCACAATCTGAAACAAGGACTATCATTCATGCAGACGCCTCCAGACTTCATACTGACAACGGATGTGTCCATGGAGGGATGGGGAGGTCATCTTCAAGATCTGCAAGTCCAAGGCAGGTGGACTCAAGAATACAGACAGCGTCACATCAACAGTCTGGAGTTGAGGGCCATCTTCCTTTCTCTGCAAGCATTTCTCCCCAGAATCGCAGGATCTTCGGTGTTGATCCGAACCGACAATACCACCAGCATGTTCTATGTGAACAAGCAGGGAGGAACAAGATCTATGATGCTGTCACAGGAAGCTCAAGAGTTATGGGACTGGGTTACACTTCACAACATAACTCTCAGGGCAGACCATGTCAAAGGCCTCCACAATACACTGGCGGACAAACTCCGCAGATCCCTGTCAGATTGCCACGAGTGGGAGTTGGACCAAACTCAATTGCACAAGGTGTTCCAGACTTGGGGCAAACCAATGTTGGACTTGTTAGCAGCACAGCAGAACAAACATTTCGAATTTACGCCAGCAGGTATCCTCAACAGGGATCAAGGGGGAATGTCCTGTCCATGCGATGGTCAGGGATTTATGCTTACGCTTTTCCCCCGATCCCGTTGATACCAAAGGTGTTGCGCAAGATGAAGTTCGAGAGTTGCCGACTAATACTGATTGCTTCAACATGGCCACGCCAGTATTGGTTTCGGGAGCTAATGTTGTTATCCCAGGATCCTCCAATTCGCCTTCTTCCGTCTCCAACACTACTGTCACGGAACGAGGGACAGATTCTTCACCCAGATCCTCAATCTCTAAAATTGCACGCATGGCTCCTGATTTCTTAGAGTTGCAACACCTTCAGATTCCGCAGGATTGCAGGGATATCTTAAGGAAGTCTCGAGCTCAAAGCACATTGAAAACTTACCATCTAAAATGGAAGAGGTTTTGCTCCTGGTGTGTCTCCAATAGTGTACACCCGATTGAGGCTCCAGCTGAAGAAGTTCTTCCCAATCTGCTGCATTTAGCTCGCTCTTGCCTTTCTTTTTCATCAATAAAGATTCACCTAGCGGCTCTGTTCAGATTCAGGAAGGTGTCTAACATTCCTTCACTATGTTCGTCATCTCTAATTAAACAATTCATGAGAGGACTGTTCCGAGCTTATCCTCCGATTCGGCATCCCCCACCGGAATGGGAACTTAATACGGTTCTTTCACAGCTCATGAAGCATCCTTTCGAACCTATTCATAAAGCCAATACCAAATACCTTACATGGAAAGTTGCCTTACTCCTAGCTTTGACATCAGCTAGTGTGAGTGAGATACAAGCGTTCACTATTAAGGAACCCTTCCTACATTTCTCACAGGAATGCATCACCCTTCGAACGAACCCATCATTTATACCCAAGGTTCCGTCACAATTCCATTTAAATGAACCAGTAAGACTGAAAGTCTTCTTTCCAAATCCTACTACACCAGCGGAAAGAACGTTGCACTCCCTGGACATCAAACGTTGTCTAAAGTTCTACTTACAGAGAACAAAAAGCTTCAGAAAATCTGATCAATTGTTCGTGGCCTACGGCCAGACTACGTTGGGAACAGCGGTCACCAAGGCTACTATTTCCAGATGGATAGCATCAGCGATCCAATTCTGCCATACCAAGTCACACAGACCATTGACAAGAAATGTTAAAGCACATTCTACGAGAGCTGTAGCAGCGTCTACAGCGTTATTTGCAGGAGTGACGCTCGAGGACATCTGCCGTGCTGCGACATGGAAAAATGTCCACACATTCACCAGACATTACTGCCTGCAATCGACAAGCCAGCGAGATGCAGCAGTTGGTCAAGCCGTCTTACGACACCTCTTTGTTTAAAGAAAACTTCAGGTAACATATATTTGATGTTTTTATGTATATTCATTTGTAGATGAAGTCATTTCAATATGATTGCTACTATGTTAATATTACATGTCCATTCTAATGTTTCTAACAAATGCATAAGATTTATAGTAATCTCTGTCTGTGACAATAAGATGGTGTAGCATTGGTTAGGTTGTTGATGATGGTATTACTGGGAGTGTATCAGTATAAGTCTCCCACCATCCGCAACCAACTATTACCTGGTATACTGCTTGCTAGTCTGATTCAGGCATGTGAATCTATGAAAGATACCCCAATACTGGAAAAGAAAACAAGTTACTTACCTGTAACTTCAGTTATCCAGTATTGGTATCTTTCATAGATTCACATGCACCCACCCTCCTCCCCGGAGAGTCACTTCTCTAGATTGGGATACTTATTCCCCACTTGTGCTAACGAAAATCTGAGGAGAACTGGCTCTGCAGAGAGGGTTCTAGAGGGTGCTGAGAGATAATTGGTTGTGGCAAAAACTTTGGTCTTTTCAGCATAATGAGGTAGATGGGCTACTGCAATCTAGGCCTCAGGCCTGTATTTAGGGCCTACTACTATAATTTACTTTTGGCACTGCTTTTTTATGTACCGTGGGACTCCCGCCTCGGCGACGGGGAATGATTCAGGCATGTGAATCTATGAAAGATACCAATACTGGATAACTGAAGTTAGAGGTATGTAACTTGTTTTCATCTCCATGTTGTTTAATGGCTGCTGTTGGCTTCGTTGGGAGCAGTGTGTACTGTATTTAAAACTGAGCTGCAATGCCTGGTGCATCCTAGCGCGTCTCATGCTCTCTCTCTGCCTTGTCTCCTCCACAGCGTCGCCAGCACCGTGAAGCACGCCCTCTCCATATGGCTCAGTATTATCGTGTTCGGCAACAGGATCACCAGCCTCTCTGCGGTGGGGACGGTGCTGGTCATTGTCGGGGTCTTCTGCTACAACAAGGCGAAGCAGTATCAGCGGGAGAGCCTGCGCTCGCTGGCAGCGCACAGCAGCGTCATCGAGGAAGCACAGCCCCCCGCGCCTCTGGAGGTGAAGTCACATGACAAGTAACGAAGTGCCCAGCAGACTCCGCCCTTTCTCCTCCTACAGCTGCCGAATGTGGGCTCCGTGCTCCACGTCGGGCAATATGTTTCGATTCAGCACGGTTGCAAAAGCTGATAAACAATCAAAAAACTTCGAAATACAAAGATTTAAGAGATGCTATGACTTATGACCCAAACTGTGGGTCTGCAGTTTGAAAGTTCTCTGTTGCTTGCACCAGGAATTAAATTGTAAAGCAGCGTCCTCGTCTCCGTATTATATTTCCCAACTTTTTATTCATTGGATAAGCTTCATGGCCTGTTTTATAAACAGAAACTTCTAACCCGTTGGTGGACGGCTTGTGCTGCTGCGACAGGACCACTTGTATGAATAGATTCTTAACTGCTGCAACGCACAAGCGTGATTATTAAACTGCCACTTTCTGCGTGGTAAGTGTAACGTCCAGCCTTGTCCTTTAGGAACAGGGCACATTCCACTCAGGAGCTCCATGCGGTCAAATGTCGCCCACTCAAAAAGGATGGACAGAGTGATTTACTGGAATATGAAAACAAAGCCAAGTGCATCCCATGCCTGGTATTTTCCTTGAACTGTGCGCTTGGAGGTGACTCGGCGTCTACATATCTGGGGGCTACCCACCTGGAACATGGAACACATACAGTTAATCATTGTTTCCATTTCGCTCAAAAAATTCTAATATTTAATTTTTTTTTAAATATTGACAGAACATGAGAAGAATTTTCCAGCGAGCAATATTGTCATTCAGTGATATGGTATAGGAAGGAGAGCCTACTTTCCCTACCAGTGGGACTCGTATAGCCTTGTAGATTTGTGAGATGTGAACTGCATAGCGTTTTTTTCTTACAAATGGTTAGTAGTGTACTACTTTAGTGTTTGGAGGCCAAAGTCAGTCCAGATTTCCATAATATTACTGTGTTGATCTGTTATTCCTTGACTAAGTCACACGAAACATAACAATGTCAAAATTCTCTTCACACTCCACACTGTCTTATGGCTGCTGTTTGCTTTCTAAAAAGCATCACTGTACTTTTTCATTCCACCCCACTATAAGTGTAGTGAAAGCCTCTTCGTCCTATTGTGTGAGCATCACTACTCTTCGACTGCAGGTGAGCTCTAGGAGACAATCCTCCTGGCTTAGAATTAATTTTCATATTTTGTAACCTATCCAAATGTGAGAACTTTTAAAAAAAAATTGCATATGGTAATTCTCCAAGGCCTTTGTGCAAGTGATAACAAAGGAAGACTTTTTGCACAGTCAGCAAAGAAAAATTAAATTAGAGGTTTTTATAAACAATTAGGAAAACATTGCAATTGGCAAAGAACAGTGGGCTGTTTCCTTTTAGTTACATATTTTCTGTTTATCATGGTCGTTTTTGGGATGGGATAGTTTGTGTTTTCACAATCAAAACACCCAAACATTGAGAGATTCTTATTGCACTCTCAGCACATTGCCTGGTTTGTCTGCTCGTGGTGGAAACCCACTGGATTAGTTCAAACTGCAGGAGTTTTGGGAGTGTAAAACCACATTACCCCTAGAACATACATTCCTGTGGGCCTCAGGGTTTTCCTGTGTGGTCTCTTGCTATAATTGTCTAGACCTGTTGGGAGAAAACTTGAGTTTAATGCAAGTATTCACAACTATAAAGGACGAGTGGAGATGCCTTCCTCTTTTTATACATCTTTAGTAAGTTGTTTTTTATTGACTACCCCCACCTACATAGTAAATAGCTATCGTTTTGCAAAAGGTTGTGAATACTAGCAAAGAAAGAAGCATAGATCTGCTCTGCACATTACTGTGTTTACAGGAGTTTATACATGGGTGTGTGAGATTCTACACAATTTATAATCAAGATATTGTTTCATTGATTTCCTTCGAGAAAGATCTCCCTTCCCAGCAAGCACATTCCATCCGTCCTACCTGACCCGCTGCCTCTACTGTATCAAGATTTTTCCTAAAAGTTACAACTTATGCAAATTTCCTTTAACATTTTGGAGAGGCGCAATGTGCACAGTGTCGTCTTCTCTTATTTTTCTCTAAATGTAGATGTCTAAAACACAGCTGAAGACGCCTCAAGCATAACATACTAACAATGTTTGCCTCATAACACATGGAAGATGACCTTGAAGAGTTTGCTTGAAGAATGATGTTACCCAATGCAGATTATTTGTCTCCAATGCTTTTTGCATTAATTATGTTAAATCGGGTATTAGTAAATACAATTGCATTTGAATTTGGGGTATAAATACCTTTATGAGTAAAGCATCATGTTAAAATCAATTTCTATTCCTAGTTTGACTCTTTATACAAAAAGCATTAATTCGTAACTTTTTTTACATTAATTAACCTATTCAAGTGCTTTATGAATTTGATAACTCTTACACAATCAGTATTTGTAGATCCGCTGAACAAAAGGAGGAGAATGCATTGTGTGAATCATTTATATTAAAAACTGACTAAGTAAATTTTCTCTCATTCTTTAGTCTTGGGCATATCCTTAAAAGTGGGTCAGTGATTCATATTCGATTCGACATATACCGCAGGACATTGTAAGTGACAAAATAAATTCATTCTCCCACGACGTTTCTGTCGCCAAAGTAGAAACTGTGCTCGTAAAAATTTCTCCTAATATTTTGGATTAATTGCTTCCGCTAAATACCTTTGCGGCATCAATGCACAACTCTATAGCACTCGAACCTGTGCTAATTCAGCATTCTTTGTTGTTTCCAAGTTAGAAGCAAAGCTATGTTCTCTACTAACTGGTTTTAAATTCAGTCAATCACATAGATTTAGACTTTCACACATAGATTTAGACTTTCACACATGTATAAGATCATATTCTCCCAGTCATTTCTTAAGAAACATTGCACTGTGTCTATTTTCACAGGATTGTTCATCGGTCAACAGGGATTGGATTGGTCTGCCCACATCAAGTTTCAGCTAATGCAAGTTAACCCCTTCGGTGCTCGGGACGGCCCCCAGCCGTCATGCGTCACGGTGGGCGTGTGCGCACGATGGCTGGATGAATCCCATAAGCTGTTTAAAACTCCTGCACAGTGCGAAAATTCGCGCATCATGCAAGGGGTTAAATAAAAAAGTATAGAGCAGAGCAGATTTGTTGCATAACTTTGCATTGGCAATTTGACCCGAGTCTAAGCACTTGCTGAACACTTTTCCACAATTTTAAAAGTTTTGTTGTTCACTGCACTCTGTTCTAGTCAATAATTGTATGTCTCATTTTAAATCACTAAGCAGTATCGTATGATAGTGCATTTCTTACTGTTAAGAACTGTCAGAATCGGACAGTGGGACACTGTACAATATTTTAAATATTAATGCTTTACTTACTGGCTTTCTGTAGTATGCATTTGGTTCAGAATATCGAACTCCAGAGTTTATGGCAATTTTCATGATAACTTTACATCAAGGTAACCCGACTGGTTTACAGTTTCTAAATGCGACCCCTCCAACTTTCAGATCAAGGGACATGGAAATTTACAAAAAATCATGACCTTTGTTTTTGTAATTTTATACTCTGGTTATTTGTTATACTATAATTCACCATGATGGTAAATTCCTTTGAAGGGTAATTGGGGTCCTAGCCATTAGTATTAAATAATCTCTGTGGCATAAATGGTTTCTTCATCCACACCCCCAAAATGCATGACCATCTTGAATTTGAGTAAAAATGTCAGAAATACAAATATTATAAGGGTGAGTATGAGGCTGCAGCCTTATTTAAGGCCATTCCAAGTAGACATAACAACAGTAGATGGTTCTCTTTAGTCTGAACAACGTTGCTGCTGAGATCAGAGTCATTAAACAATGACAAATACTTTAAGACCAAACTGAGACTTATTGAGCCAACCCTCCAAAAGATAGAGGAATTTCTTAGCGAAGACTTTTATTCACTTATCCGGCACGAAGTTCGAGAAACTGCAATATTTTAGTCTTGACCCATTTTCCCCACAATATGAGACTTGAAGGGCATCTTTTAAGCATTCTGGTGACTGCAGAGGAGTCGGATCGCCCTTAAATGATAATTTTATAGATACCCACATATGCAAATAGAAAGTTTTTCCTTAAAGTAGGAGTAAGAGATGCCAACTTCTTTGGCCTTTGTCTGGAAATTGGAACCTAGATTACAGATTTCTGCTGTCATGTTTGCGATCAGTAACTTATTCATTCCTTCAGATTTAAGAGAGTATTTTACTTTCTACTTTGAGAAGCTGAGACCAAAATATTTTTAGGGAATTAAAAAAAAAAAGTACTTCTAATTTTCCATGCAGAATAGTTTTAGACCAATAAAGATATATATAAGTTTTTCCAAAAGGGTATTTATCATAAGCCATACTTTCTCCTCGACTAATAAGTCATACTTGTGAAGCCCCTCTTTGAAATAGGCAGCGATAACAGTGGCTTGCCCCCATGTTGGGGCAGTGTTGCACTGCTCTGAAATATATATACAAGTCAGTGGCACAGTAGAAACAGTGGAGTGACTCCAGCTTCTCTATTTCTCTTTTTTGTTTAGATCAAACTCTCATTGTTTTTTTGGTGGTGGATCTGCCTTGTAGGCAGTAAAAATGTTTTCACTGTTACCCGGACCACCGACTTGAGAAATTTGTGATGTCATGAGGGACAACATAAAAAGCGCATAGTATATGAATGTCTGTTAGACAAAAGCTGGTTGCCAAGGGACCAATTCATATCTTACAGGAGGCAATGAAAGAAGATGTTATAAGAACTGTGTGTTTAAGTTATCACTTGTATGTAGAGCCCGCCTACCTAGTTTTTGTCTGACCCATCCTTGAGACTACAAACCTATTTTAGCACTACAATGTTGGTAGCAAGGGTCAACTGAACTACCGATGAAGGTAACAGACGCCCTTTCTATCATGGAAGTCAGAATGTGGGCCTAATTAGTATTTTGGTATCTGTAGTGTAAATATTTTAAAGGACACTGCAGATCTTACAGTCTATGGTCATAATCGATTGGCACTATTTCATGGTCCAAGTGACACGGGTATATACAGTTCTACTGTTCTATTACACCAAATTGTATTACAGTTAATATGATGAAAGCCTTTTGCTCAGAATTCTATTAATTGTTCACATTTGTTTATTGTGATTATTGACACGAATGAAAACTTGTTCATCATTCATTTTATGTAAGTGGATATCTTTGATGAATTGGGCCCTTCAGTTGACTCTTCAAGCGGGCCTTGCATTAATGGGACCACGCAGATCAGATGTTTCCAGAGGCAAGACAGACTGCCAAGCATTTTTTATAATGTTACTATTAAAATAAGATACTTCAAATTAGAAGTTTAAATGGAAAAATACAGACAAGTGGAGGCATAGAAACAAAAATAAATGATATAGAAGTCCTGTGTAAAAAAAACTACATTGGAATGAATTGTTCAAGTTTCTTGTACACGTGTGAAAACGGAATTGCTTCCTGAAACAACAGATTGGATGAAAACGGAAGATAGTTTTGCCACTCGTTAGAAGTCACTTGCTGTGGAGTAGTTTTGTTTTAAATAGAAGTCCATTCTGTGTTAATGAAAAGCATTTTTGTGCTGAGAAACGTTGAACATACTGAAAAAATTGAATTTCTCAAATGTTGTGTTTGAGCTTCTAGCAGTTGGGCTACAGTGTGGTTCAAGATGTTTTTCAAGTACCTTGTACAACTCCTGCCATGAATCTTTGAGGTGGTTACTAGGATACATTGATTGGCGGTATAGTGTGCATGTGTGCAAGATTAAGATCATATTCACTCTCCTGGAACACTTATACTTGAAGTAACAGTGGAATGTTCTATGGGTTTTACCTCTGGCAGATAGTCCGCACGTTCAATGTTAGACTAAATTCTCTGCTCTAGGTTTAACAACACACAAGCTTTGAGGACCAAGTACATATCGACACTTTCGGGGTTAAATTAGGCTAAGATCCCTCTCCCAGAAGGGCCTTAGAGTGAACACCCGACCTGCAGGGTGACCAGGTTTTGTTGAAACATAGATGGCACAGTTCCTCTGCCTCATAACAAAAGCAGTAAGTTGGCCAATTGTCCTCTGCCCACCTTCCAACAACAACTGATAAAGTTTTAGGTATTCCTATAAACAATTACCCTATAGGTAAATGCTGAATAAAACTTCACCCACTCACCTGCCACATTTTACGTGGTTCCCGGTGTAAACTCGTAATCATAGGACTGTTAACAAGTCCAACTGTTCTGTACAATTGTAAAGGGGAAAATAAAGAACAATAGGTTGCACATTCTCCTCACCACTTCTTGAAATCTTAAGCACTAAAAATGGTCACTTCAGATTAATACAATCTTCGTGTTGAATATTTGTTTTGAGCTCAGTCAGCCATGCAGTTGCCAATTCATTATCCAATTTGTTAATTCCGCATTAATCATTTGCTACCTTGGAACCAAAACAGATGCGGTGTCGTGCAACAAACTTCTCCAGTTTGTGGACTAGAATACATCTACTGTACATAGTCTTTCGTTGAACGTTGTATAGACATTTTACATAGTCATGTTCTCACTGTTCAACAGGGTAATTACCATTTCATGGCTATAAAGTCTTTCTGATTCATAATAAGTGTCTCACCATGTAAGTCTGTTCAGGTGCTGTGAGACTTATTGATCTCTCTTAATCCTGTGGATCTTTTTACTGTTATTTTTGTGTGTACAACAAATGGAGATGGAATTTAGACAGTGTAAAAATAAAGGCTATACCACAATCTTCTGATGTATTGTTTTATTGCATAACATTAACATGCCTGTCACAATGTATATCTATGGTACACATCTGTGTTCTACCCCTCATCTAAATAATTCCTTCTGCTACCTACATAGTATGGATTATCCTGTCATCTAATCTGCTTTCTTTTCAGTGTGCTTGTCCCAAACCACATGAAGTGACATTTTTTTTTTTTTAAGTTTCTATTCCCCATGTGCCTTTCTTGTAGCTCATTGTCAATGGGCTAGATGGGCCTAAAAATTAAGAATGTCATTTTCCTTTGTTTCTTAGAGTAAATAATCAGAAGCTGTGTGCATTTTTTCAGCCCTTTATAAGGGCATCAGTTAAGCTCCAGAATTCCCTATTCATAAAGGTTTGTTTACTCTCAGATATCCTGAGGGTTAAACTCCTGTTTACCTAGATGTGTTTTATACTTGTTGTATTGCTTCTTTTAATCTTTATATATCCTAACATCACTATAAGAAATGTCTAAATATTTTGATGAAGCCACTCTGATGAGCAGGGTTTGCCGTGGATAGATCAGCACACAGAGCACATGTAATAAATGCTGTACCATATAAGAGGGGCTCAGTGATTATGAACCCAAGAAGATTAAGATAATGGTCACTTTTCCTGGTATAACACTCATACTTGATGGAACATTGGAATGTTCTATGTTGGTGTCACCTCAGCACTAATTCATCAGAATTCAAAAATGTGACCCAAAAATCAAAGGTCTGTAAAATAAAGTAGTAAGAAAGGATGAGGACAACAGAAATTAGCAAGGACAAAGTAGGGGATGCAAGAAGAAAACAGGTGGTTTGAGATCATCCCCTGTAAGAAAAACAAAAAAGGGGGGTGTGGCCAACCGCCGTAGATGGCAGTCGCATGAAGGAGTAGTTCCCAGACCAGAGCATAGCCTTCCTACAGCATTGATATTCCAAATGTCCCATCCGCCTGGCTCCCCAAGCTAGAAGCATTCCAGACGTTGGGGGAGTGCTCCAACCTGGAACCAGTGTCACATTACAGCTTGGGAATGACACAGCCCCTGCACTTACGGCCCTGATGGCAAATGGCGTATCCTCGCTCCCGCAGCAGTTCCTGTGAACCTGAGTGGCCTGTTGGTAGCTGAGGCAATAGAGTGAAGACCACGCTAAGTGCCCCCAGCCCTACTGAAACCGAAAGACAGCTGTTCCGTGCTGTGAGGGACAGCCGGAGTGGCCTGATAGTGATTGGGCCAGAAAATAACTAGATGACGGCCTCCACGCCCACACGAAGATCGATGCCCGAAACGAAGGTGAAATTGCGAGCTGGATCAGGGTGGGGGTCCCTTTCATTGCACAAGAGACCAGTATAAACATAAATGGCAGGTTTGCTCTAATTATGGCCTCATTGGACTGTGTATTAAAAGTGTTGGCAGCCCTGCAACAGGATGTTGCTGCCACTCATTCAAAAACTGCAAAGTTGGCCGATAAGGTCCCACAGATGCAAATTCTCTCTCCCAAACCTGTTCAACCAGGATTATGTGAGGCCCCAATTGGAGATTTGAATCCCTCACCTTTAGGATCATTCCCTGCTTCGACAAACATCCCCGTAACGATTCTTCCCACGGTCCTGTTGGAACCCCCAGGGAGGTTTACAAGAGCGCCCAGTAAAGTAAGTGTTCCCTACCCATGTACAGTTGCATTTCATGGGTTGGCCCACAGTATTCCCAGATGCCCAGTCTAGATTGGCTTTATCAATATCCTGTCTAGCAGGTGATGCCGCTTCAGTGGTCGTCCCTTTGGTTAACCAATACAGTCCTATTCTTTATAGCTGATCCGACATTAAGGCAGAATGTACAAAAGTTTGTGACAGAAGAGCAGCCATTTTATTGGCGGATAAGGAACTTTTAAAATTAAAATAGGGCACTCACAAGCTTCATTTATATATATCCCAGTTCAGTCTGTTGATCGCTGAAACAACTGGGCAGAAGAAAGAGTTGCTCTTTCTTACCAGTGTCTCAAAGAAATTCAACCAATGGATTGCTCAGATCTGATTAACTTTACCTTAAGACTAGGTCATTGTTTCAATGATAAAAAAAAGAGATCAGAAAAAGACAGCTAAGACTCCACATTGATTAGATGGAGCTCATGTTATTAAGCCATCAAATGCAGTGAGTTTAGATTACACAGTAGAACCAATGGAGAGTGGTTGCATTAAAGCTCCCCTTTCTAAGAAAGATCAAGAACTTAGCCCGCAAACTGGTCTATGCTTATAATGTGATAGTCACTTTTTACAAAAGTGTGTCCTACCAAACTCAAAGGGAAAGTAGAGTCTAGAAAAGAATATAATTAGATCTGTAAGTGAATATGAGGAGGAGGGGAGGAAAACTAAACCGTTCCAGGTAAGATGAAGAAACAGCCTTAAGCAAAATTGGAGAATCATTTGATTGGTGTCTAAATCCTAGAAAATCTCTTGGGTTTGCCTATAGTATTAGTATTTCTGAACAGAGTAAGAGCCTGTTCAATGTATAGAGGACTCTGTGGTTACTGGGAATTTTGTAGGTAGTCACATGGCTTTTATGTTGCATCTGTTACTAGGACAGAAACAGACACCTGAGGCCGTAGTAGCCCAAAAAATAGATTTCCCTTATCTTCAGGACTCATCATTATAAATAATCAAGAAATAGCCCTTTCTGGAGAAAGGCGACCTGTAGAATCAATCACGTTTAATGTTCTTGATGCCCCCCCAGTATTGGTTTATCTTTTATATGCCTTGGTTAGTTTGTCACAATCTAGTAAGCAACTGTGAAAAAGGTACAGTCCCATTCCATCAGATTTTTGTTCTACCCATTATTTTCATACTAGTCCAACAAGAACAAAATAGAAATCTCCTGTGCAACCTTTATTTTCAAGCCATGACATTGCTACTGCAGCTAAAAATAAATTGAATTCCCTTTTCGTTACAAACATTTTACTGACGTATTTGATGAAAATAAGAGAAAACCTTTCACTTCCACAAACAGTACAATTGTCAGATGGAACCGATACCAAAACATGAAGTTCGCAGTTGCCAGATCTATCACATAAGTTGAGAATGGTCATCTTAGAACCTATATAGACAAGTACCTAACAAACTGATTCATTTGTCCCTCATGATTCCCAGCTGCCTCCTTCTTATTCCTCATGCCAAAGGCCATTGGTGAGTTAAGGGCATGCATAGATTATACAGTACACAATACAATAAAATGACCATAAAAAACAAGTCCCTACTCCTGTTGATTCCTGTTCTACTTGACCAGGTTAAAAAGGTCTAGTTGTATACAAAGTTAGATCTGAGAGCGGCATACCACGTAGTAAGACCTAGACATGTTGATGAGTAGAAGACTGCTTTTACAACACGTTTTGGGTTCTTCCATTGTCAGATAATGCTGTTTGGGCTATGGAATACCACAGCAGGATAATGATATCCTGAGAGAATTTCTAAATCTTTTTTAACTGTCTATATTAGTGACATTTTGATCTTTACTCAGAACGAAAGCTCACACATTCTGTATGTTATTCGCAGTCCTTATGGCCTGACGAAAAAGTCAGCTGCATTGTGAGATGCAAATTTCATATAACCACTGTGGATTTTTGGTAACTGTTCTTTCTCCCACATGCTTGAACAACGCAGAATGCAAGGTTCAAGATATATGGGATTGGCCTATCCCAAAAACAGTGAGTCATACAATATTTCTTTGGAGTGTGCCAATTTCTACCAATGTAATTTGCAATGTATGTGTTAAGCTAGATTGCTAACTTTCAGGCAGTTAGGATTAGGGCTCCCAGTTTTCGTTTTTACAAATTTTTACAGATAAATACGGACAGAAAATGTACGTTCGAGGCATATGAGCTGCAGGTTGTACATTTAGCAATAGATCGCCACCTGGTGTTGGGCTCGGATGATTGCAGGTTGTTGTTGTCTTCTTGGAATTAGTCTTTGTAGTCACGAGATAGGTGACTCCTCCCTTGGACAATACTGCGCATGGTCATCGACTCCATCCTCAGATTGTTTTTTTCCGCCACTGGGTTCGGATGAAAGTTTTCCGCACCGGCTAGAAAAGACTTTTTCGGCATTTTCGAAGCGTAAAACTTTAGACAAACAACTTTCGACATCGAAGACACTTTTCGACATCACCAGCTACATCCCGGTGCATCGACGCGGGCCGTTGGGCCCATCGGCGCCGTACGGCCTACGCCTCATGGAAAGAACTCCATTCAAGAGATGCCCGGTATGTCGAGCAAAATTCCCTCATAGCGACCATCACGAGGTTTGCAACCTCTGTCTCTCGCCAGAACACGACGAGTCGACCTGCACAGCCTGTGCCTCCTTCCGATCGAAAAAGACCATTCGGGATCGGAGGGCCTGTCGACACGAGATGAGGAGGTCAGCGCCAGCACCGGAGGCCATCTTTGAGGAGGAGATCGTCGAACAGGACGTCTCCGAGGACGAGAACCCACTCGAAGATATCTCCGCGGACAAGGCTCCACTCGTCGCCGAGGAAGACTCTCATGATCTCCAGATCATATCGGGAGCAGAGGAATCGGACGACTCGATTCCATCTTGACAACCCGTGAGTACCTCTGCCCCTGCACCACAGACACTGCCCAAAACAAAGGCAACGGTCAGCACTCCGCCCATGGGGCCCAGTCGAGAACGAAATCTACCCTCTAACGCCCGCCTTCCGGCTCGGCCCCGAAGAAAAAGACTACGCCTTCCAGTGCCTCGGCACCGAAAAAAACACATATGCCAATTCCACCTCCTCCATTGGCACCGAAACATCCTTCCACACCGAAGGACTCTTCGGCACCGAAGCTAACACACCCTTCGGTGCCCAAAGACTCTTTGGCACCCAAACCTAAACAGGCCTCGGTGTCGAAACCGAAAACAGTAACGGAACCGAAAGCTTCGACTCCGAAACCATCCGGCTCCAAAAACAAAGACGGGAAGATAGACTCCGGCGCAACAGGACCAACAAAACCTGTCTCCACGCCGAAATCTTCGATAACGGTACCAAAGACCACAAGGCCTGATACACACAAGCCTAAAGAACCTTCGGCACCGAAGAAATTGCCACAGGACTCAATAACTCCTCCTAAGGCAAAAAACGCTAAAGAACCACTATCGACACCGAAGAAATCGGCGCCTAAGAGGACTATACAAGAGGAAGAACTATTTAGACCAGATCCAAAGCAGAAAAAGGTCTATATCAATCCAAAAACTGGACATGTGGAAGCAATTCTACACAAGAAAAGACCAGCAGACACACCACTTCCAACTGTGGTTCCTGCCAAAAAGGATTGTGCAACATCTCCAATGCACCCTTTCTCTCCTTCACCTTCTTCCTCGCCTATCACTCCATATATTGAGCCTATTACTTCTCCTGCTCAATCTTCTGCATCATCACACCACACTGACGAAGAGTATGATTTAGGTGGGGGGGGGGTGATGTACCAGATACACATACATATCCCTTAGATGAGGATGAAGATGTCAACCCAGATTATACCAAGGAGCATGATGCATATAATTTCCAACCAAATAATGCACCAGACATACCTGATCCTCAGTATTACCCAACAAAACCTTCCCCTCCAGAGCATAGTATAAGGGTTCAATCATCTACTAAACAGAGCTGCACTTTACCACGGAGTTCCAATGCACTCTGATGCCATTGAGGAGGATTTCCTATTAGACACTTTTGAGCAATCAGAGAGATCTACTCAAATACTACCTATGATCAAGGGGGTCATTAAACATGCCCCAGATATTTTTAAAGACCCAGTAAGGTGTAGGGTACTAAACCCAAGAATAGAGAAAAAGTATAGGCCAGCACCATCAGATCCTATCTACATTAAGGGACACCTACCATTGGACTCTTTAGTAGTGTCAAATGCACGTAAAAGAGCCAATTCCCAGACTTCTGGGGACCCCCCCCCCGACAAAGAATCAAAAATCATTGATGCGTCAGGGAAGCGGATTGCTGCACAAGCAACAAACCTATGGCGCATAGCAAACACACAAGCCTTACTCTCACGCTACAATAGGGCTCACTACGACCAACTAGAAAAGTTAATGGACCATCTGCCAGATCAATACAAAGATCAAGCAGCAGAGCTCTTACAGGAAGGCAAACTAATATCAAATGCCTCCATTAAATGCACACTAGATGTAGCTGACACAGCATCTTGGGCAGTTAACACCAGTGTTATCCTCAGGCGTCATGCATGGCTGCGCATTTCCGGTTTCAAACCAGAGGTGCAAATTACCATCCTCAACCAGCCCTTCAATCAGAACCAATTGTTCGGTCCAGAGGTAGATAATACGCTAGAAAAGATGAAAAAGGACACAGACACTGCTAAGTCTATGGGTGCATTACAATCTCCCCAGACTAGAGGTTCTTTTCATCGCTCCTCTTATAGAGGAGGCTCCAAGCAGACCGGTGCAGATAACACGTCATCTTTTAAAACACACACACAAACGCCCTCTAATAAAGGTTACTATAGAGGAGGGTACAGAGGCAACAACAATAAGGGAAGAGGTAGAGGTAACAACAACAACCGCTCCTCTTCCACTCCCAAACAGTGACTTCCCTCTGCCTCCCCTACAACATTCAACACCAGTAGGGGGCAGAGTATCACAGTTCCTACCTGTCTGGGATTCCATCACAACAGACAGGTGGGTAAGACAAATTATCCAACATGGCTACTGCCTAGAACTCACAGCAACCCCCCCAAACATACCACCCAGGCAGCGTCCAATGTCCACAGAACACATAACACTGCTTCAACAGGAAGTTCTAGCACTTCTACAAAAAGATGCTATTCAAGAGGTCCCCTTACAGGAACAAGGAACCAGAGTCTACTCCCTGTATTTCCTAATACCCAAAAAGGACGGGACATTAAGACCGATCCTCGACCTCAGGCCCCTAAACCACTACATTCAATCAGATCATTTTCACATGATCACTTTACAACAAGTACTCCCATTACCACAACGGGGAGACTTTCTGACAACACTAGACCTAAAGGACGCCTATTTTCATATTCCTATACATCCTGCGCACAGGAAGTATCTCAGATTTGTCATACAAGGACAACACTATCAGTTCAAAATCCTTCCATTCGGGGTCACAACAGCACCACGAGCGTTTACAAAGTGCTTAGCAGTAGTAGCAGCACATCTCAGGAGACAACAGATACATGTCTTCCCTTACCTCGACGACTGGCTCATAAAAGCAAAATCATTCAACCAGTGTGTACAACACACAAAACAAACGATTCAAACATTACACGACTTAGGGTTTACGATAAACTACACCAAGTCGCACCTAGAGCCTTCGCACGTTCACCAATTTATAGGAGCTACCATAGACACATCATTAGCTCTAGCCTATCCCAGTCAAGCCAGGATTCAAAGCATTCAGAGCTTGGTCTCCCTTTTTCAATGCCAACACTCTCTTCAGGCCAGAGTGTTCATGAAACTAATAGGCATGATGGCATCTTGCATCTTCATAGTTCCTCATGCAAGACTACAAATGCGCCCACTACAAGAATGTCTAGCACAACAGTGGAATCAGGCTCAAGGTCAGCTCACAGACCTGGTGTTGGTAGACAGCCGTACATATCGCTCTCTGCAATGGTGGAACACCAAAAACTTGACAAAGGGATGGCCGTTCGTAGAACCTGTTCCACAAATAGTGCTCGCAACAGATGCATCCCTCACAGGATGGGGAGCCCATCTCCTGCACTATACCAATCAAGGCCAATGAAACAGCCAACAAAAACTGCTCCACATCAATCATTTGGAACTGCTAGCGATTTACCTAGCACTCAAAACTTTTCAACTCCAAGTACAAAACAAAGCTGTTCTAATCCGGACGGACAATATGACAGCTATGTATTACATACAAAAACAGGGGGGGGCACACTCTCTACAACTGTCCCAGCTTGCACAGAACATTTGGAGATGGGCCATCCCTCAAAACATACACCTGACTGTAGAACACCTTCCAGGAATTCACAATCAGATAGCAGATCTGTTGAGTCGTCAATCACAACAGATTCACGAATGGGAGTTGCACCCACAAGTCCTACAACCATTCTTCCAAATGTGGGGGCACCCCCACATAGATCTGTTTGCCACCCACGAAAACACAAAATGCCCAACCTTCGCCGCCAGGTTCCCACACCCGCGGTCGGAGGGGAATGCAATATGGATGAATTGGTCAGGCAGATTTGCATACGCTTTTCCGCCTCTCCCACTCACTCCACTAGTAGTACGCAAGCTCAGACAACAGTCTCTCAAACTAATACTAGTGGCCCCCACATGGGCACGCCAGCCGTGGTTCACCACACTACTAGATCTCTCACTGGTTCCACATCAGAAATTACAGCTCACGCCATCCCTGTTCACACAGAACTATGGAGAAATAAGGCACCCAGAACTAAGCCAGCTGAATTTGGCAATCTGGCTCCTGAGGTCTTAGAGTTTGGCTACTTAAATTTACCACCAGAATGTATGAACATAATTAAAGAAGCTAGAAGACCCACCACTATAGCATGTTATGCTGCTAAGTGGAAAAGATTTGCAATATACTGTAACAACAATGATATTGATCCATTGGATGTTTCTATCCAGAATATTATTTGTTACCTTCTACACCTACAAAGGTCCAACTTGGCTTACTCTTCCATACGACTGCATCTAGCAGCAATTGCAGCCTATTTACAAAATTGACAGCACCTATCTCTCTTTAGAGTACCTGCGATAAAAGCATTTATGGAAGGATTAAAAAGAATAATACCACCTAGGTTATACCACCTGCACCAGTATGGAACATGAACATTGTCCTTACAAGACTCATGGGACCCCCTTTTGAGCCTTTACACAAGTGTGAATTGCAATTCCTAACATGGAAAACTGCATTCCTTGTTGCCATCACCTCTCTCAGAAGAGTTAGTGAAATACAAGCATTCACAATAGAAGAACCATTTTTTCAAATACACCCTAACAAAGTGGTTCTTAGACCTAACCCAAAATTCCTGCCAAAGGTGATTACTCCTTTTCACCTTAACCAATCAGTAGAGTTACCAGTGTTTTTCCAAAAACCGGACTCTGTTGCAGAAAGGGCCCTACACACCCTAGATGTTAGAAGAGCTCTTTTATACTACACAGACAGGACTAAATCCTTCAGAAAGTCAAAACAACTATTTGTATCTTTCTGTTCACCACACAAAGGCAATGCCATATCTAAAGGAGGAATTGCCAGATGGATTGTAAAGTGTATTCAAATATGCTATCAAAAAGCAAAACGTACACTAACAGTTCCTCCTAGAGCGCACTCCACTCGCAAACTAGGAGCCTCTATGGCTTTCTTAGGAAACATACCACTAGAGGACATATGTAAGGCAGCAACATGGTCTACCATACACACCTTCACTAAACACTATTGTGTTGACGTGCAAGCCAAGCAGCAGTAGGCCACGCTGTCCTTAAAACACTATTTCAGTATGCTGCAACGGATACAAGCGACCACCGCTAGGGGAGACACTGCTGCACAATCGTTGCTAAATGTACAACCTGCAGCTCATATGCCTCGAACGGAATATGCTACTTACCAGTATGCATCTGTTCTTGGCATGTAGAGCTGCAGAGTTGTACATGCCCTCCCGCCTCCCCGGGACTTGTATCCATTCCAGTACTCATCTTACTTAGATGCACACGCATGGACATCCTTTCTCTTTACTTCTACTAACTCCATCATTTCCCATCATGGCGAAAAACAATCTGAGGATGGAGTCGATGACCATGCGCAGCATTGTCCAAGGGAGGAGTCACCTATCTCGTGACTACAAAGACTTCTTCCAAGAAGACAACAACAACCTGCAATCATCAGAGCCCAACACCAGGTGGCGATCTATTGCTAAATGTACAACTCTGCAGCTCTACATGCCAAGAACAGATGCATACTGGTAAGTAGCATATTCCTTCCTGTCTGCTTTGGGCTTCTTTTGAGTGCCTTTCTATACTGTCTTTCATTAATTCCAGCCTAACAACTGAGCATATATATGTATTGGGGAGTTAAAAACAGGATGAGGTTTAGTTAAATAATTACATATGTCAACATTCATTTGTAGTATAATGTCAATATTTACCTGTGAGTGTATTGTTATGCTATATAACTAGGGAATGAAATGTGAAGATTGTAAATGGAGCCCAGAGGGATCAAACCACACAGTGACCAGTGACCCTCCCTCAATGAGGAAATCCAAAAGTCAGCAGTGATGTTCTTAGATAACTGCAGATCCCTATTTAAACATAGTTTTGATTTCCTTACAGAAGCCTGGCTTCAGGAAAACTACTTGCCTGACATAGCCATGACACTCCCCATGGGATATGCTATCGCTAGATGGGATAAAGAAGGAGAAAAAGTAAGGGGGTGTCACACTCATAAACAAAGAAGGATCATTATCTAAACCCAACCTGATACCACCTGCTGGGTGTGAAGGGCTGCTATTCTCTTTTGAATTAGCACACACCTTCACTTTTTCAGGATTACTTATCTACCGTCCACCAGGATCCTCTACACAATTTATACAAGTGCTCCCAGATGTGGTGGCAGAATACTGTCTTACTACAGCTAACTTTTCGATCTTGGAAGACCTCAGTCTTCACTTGAAAAAGAAGAAGTGTGATTTTCTAATGGACCTTGGGGCGGTGCAACTAACACAGCGAGTCAATGGCCCTATATATAAACAAGGGCATCTACTCAATCCCATCTTTTCTAATATTGCTGATCTTATCATTGGAAAGCCCTTATATATTATGTGGTCTGACCATAAAATGATTCAGTTTCAGCTTACTAAACTAAGCCACATAGCAGAGGCACATACCAATCCTAGATTTAGTCAGAACTGAGATAAAGTGGTTACAAAGGAATGGGACAGTAAAATTGGAGAGTGTACTCCTATAATGTCTGGAGACAAAACTAATAGTTATAATAGTTTTAAAACCTGAATCTGGAACGCTGCTAATCTCCTGGTGCTTCTGAAATAACAAACATCTACAGGTACTGGAGGGAAAGCACTATGGTTCTCAAGTGAGCATAAAAACAAAAAAATACACCAAACGGGCAGGAAGGTTCTGTCAAGAAGTACCACTATGCTATTTGGGAAGCAGGAGTTAATTACTTTAACAATATACAACAAGCATTGGCATAGCCAATAGGTCTCGCATTCGGGATCTCTTAAGTTTTTAGTTATGTTTTATATTATTGTATGTGAAAGTTCTAATAAATGTGTTAACTTTCACATACAGTATTATAAAACAGCTAAAAAGTGAGAGGGGGGCACAGAGAGTGGAGGCAGGGTGCTGTGGCATAGAGCTAAGCAGGCAGAAGGTACTGGAAACATGGGGTGAGAGCAAGGGGGGAAAAAGGGGTAGAGAGTAGAGACAGCGAGCAGGGTGCTGTGGCATAGAGCCGGACAGGCAGAGGGCACCGGAAGCACGGGGTGAGAGCGGGGCAAAGAGTAGAGACCGGGAGTGAGCAGGGTTCTGTGGCATAGAGCCATACAGGGAGTGAGAGGGCACAAAGAGGCGAAAGAGAGTGCAGCGCGATTGTTAGTTATGTTTTATATTATTGTATGTGAAAGTTCTAATAAATGTGTTAACTTTCACATACAATAATAAAAAACATAACTAAAAAGTGAGAGCAAGACCTAAAAAAGAAATAAAACAAAAAACGTAGCGCAGGACACGCTTGTGGGCGGAGCAGGGACTCTAGGGACTTTATCAGAGTCAGGCAAAATGTATTGAAAAGCACCAGAAGATGGAGTCGGGAAGGCGTCGACTAAAGTAAAAGTAAAATTAAATTTGACTGACCGCATGGCTGCCGCTTCAAGCGAGGGCTAAACTGCGGCCTGAGGCAGAACGGCGCACTCCAAATGTTCCATCGTCACAGTGTTAAGGAAAAAAAATAACGCTGTTTAATCATTCTCCTGCCCTCCTAAACCCAGTTTTATGACTTCGGCGCCCCCCCCTCCCGTTTGTGTCAAGAATGCCTCTCTTCTACTGCGTTCTGGTACCGAAGCCTTTGTTGTTGTGGTGGGAATTTGGAACATCATCGATTATTTAGGTGGACGTGCACCTGTTGAGGGACCAAGAAAGCAGTGTAATACTTAATCAATTTGTTGGTCAACTGCACGTGAGGATGAAATGGTGCGTTTCTAAATGAAAGCTTGTTTAATGGAACAAAATATAAACGGGTTAATTATTGAAAAAGCAGCATGTTTGCCCTTTCACATTAATGTACACACAGCAGTTCATAGGAGTCCACCTCAAGCACGCGCCTTTCGAAGATGGTAGCTAATAGTTATAATGCTGATATTTTGAACCACACGCGTGCTTGTCACTGTAAAAGAAAAACACACTGCTGGCACTGCAATCATGTGTGCTGGCCCAGGAGTGGTGCGCGTGTGTGTACGTGCGTGCACAGTCTGCTGTTTTTCAAAGCACATACTCGTGCTTGTGACGCTCCTGCTCGCTCCCGCAAGGTGGATGCCGCCACAAGCACATGCTTCGAAAAAGAGCAGAACGACAGCTAAAGGTCTCCTATGCAGCGCATGCATGCAGCATAGGCGAGACCTAAAAAGCGCCTAACTCCACAGAAGAACTCTATAATCTGGTGAACAGTTTAATGAATTCCAACAATACGAATTCCGTTCCACCCACCTTAGAAGCATGCTGCAATCAATTGCCAATTTCTTACTAGAAAAGGTCAATACTATCCTACACCCTTGAAGAGCATGAGGAGACTATCATACCCCCAGATCAGGGGAATGAAAAAATGAGCAATTTCCCATAGATGACCATTGAAGGTACTGAAACTATTCATTGTCTCTTACATCTGGCTTCGCTCAGGACCCGGCAACCCCTAATTATTATGTCCAAGGGAGGAACACAAGTTTCCACCATTTTGAATAATATGTTCAGTCAGTCTAGAAACCGGGGAATTCCCACCTATGTGGAAACATGCCATAGTCAGACCACTTCTTAAAAAATCGAGAGCTTACCTAATGTTGTGCGAGAACTACCATCCAGTCTCTCTCTTACCAGTTCCAAGTAACGTCCTGGAGAAATTTGTAAATCCTTTTTTTTATTTTTTAGAATCCAACAGAATCCTGACTTCCACCCAAACTGACTTTAGAATGCGGGTAGTACCGATATTGCCCTCCTAGCTGCTACTGAAGAATTGAGGGCAATTGTGGATATGGGGGAGGGGGGGTCACTGCGGCCTTGATCTTACTTGATCTAAGTGCAGAATTTATTCTGTATCACACTCCAGACTAATCAAAAGGCTAGTTGATGGGGCCATTGTGGGCACAGCACTGAAATGACTTACCTCTTTACTTCAGAATTGCACCTCCCAAGTACAAGAAGAAGACAGGCAATCTAACATTCTCTCCCTCAAATGCGGTGTCCTGCAGGGCTTGTACCTTAACCCTACCCTTTTCAATTTGTATGTCACCCCCCTGGCAGACATTATAAAATCCTATGGTATTACCTCAATCTCCTATGTGGGTGACACACAAATTAATATTAGTCTGGCCGATCTAACAAAAATGACCGCTCTCCTTCCTGTCTTAAACATGTAGTGAAGTGGATGGCAGCTTAAAAATTAATGGAGATAAGACAGAGGCGATCGTGGGTAACAATCCAACTAGGTGTATGTAAATCAGCTGGCCAACAGCCCTGGAACCATCCTACCCTCAAAAAGGAGATAAAAAGCTTTAGAGTCTGGCTGGAAGGAAAATTGACAATGGAAAACCATGTCAAGAAACTAGCAGCCCCTTGCGTTCGGGCTACTCCACACCTTAAAATAGCTACCCAACATGTAGAGTGAAGGTACAAGGCATAGTAATTTCACAACTTGACTATGGCAACTCCTTATACCTTGGAAACCCTAAGTCAGTCTTGAAAAGAATGCAGGTCATACAAAATGCTGCAGCACACGTTCTCCTAACAATACCCAACACCAATCAGCAAGGAGAACACTGGTGACCCTGCACTGGCTCCCAGTGGACAAATAGTTAATATTAAGACTATATGCCTTGTACATAAAAAAAATCCCCAAAAATGTTCTAAATTGATCCAGGACCGTATTTCTCCTTACAATCCAGTGATATTGTTGCACTCCTCCAACCAGCTGCTACTCACTGTCTCTAGAATCAAGAGACCCAGAGCCAGTGGCTGCTCTTTTGTTCACATTGCCCCGAGACACTGGAACTCTCTCCCGCTACAAATGAGACTAATGGAATCAGAAAGAAATGTAGGACAATACTAAAGACTAGACTGTTCGAGTAGGTTCCACATAATAGCTGTCCTGTGGCTAGGTAACGAAGGAAAGCCCTTCTGGGTCAGCCAGATGTTCTATAAATCTAGGAGCATAGAATAGAATACTTGGCTGCTTAGTTTGCTAAAACACGACAGGCGTCAAAGTATGAAATATATATTTATAAGTTAAATATATGTGGAAATACACCATATTACAACTTCATCTATTCAGAGAACACAAAAAACATGGAAAGGATGGGCAAAAAATAAATATGGATAAATACAGACCGATATGTTCAAATAATAAATACCATCAAACCGGGAGCCCTAATTATGATTGATGCATTTTTTCCAAAATGTGACTTTATTACCTTTCACCCTGGAATGCAAAATAAAAATGCTGATCCTTTAACATGACAAGATTCCAATGATGATGCTTCGGAAGAGAGTAAGCAATGTATTCTCCAACCAGCAACATGTTATAGGAGCAACCAATCAGGAAATATTTCTAGAAAAGATTAAAGCAAGTTTTCAAAGACTCAAAGATAAGGCATGGGTGGAACAAAAACATACCAGAATATCATTACTGGTCTCCCTTTTCACAGTTAATAACTCTTTATACCTACTAAAGAACTTCAACACTTAATTTTTCATTGGTGTCGTAATTTGTAGAGCAGGCCTTACTGCGTTGGCTAAACATTGAAACTCATCCAAAGATTATCACAGTGGCCCACCTTACGTAGGGATTTGATTAGTGCTATCCAAAATTATGATATCTGCGTTTGAACCACAGTAGATCAATCAAAATCCCAGATAGTACTTTAGCCTATGCCCACACCGAATCATCCATGGGAACATCTGCAAATCAAAGAGTGAGCAGACAGTGAGTTCAGAGACCCTACATTGTGCCTTTTTAAATACCCTTCTAAATGAATTTCGGCTGTGTAGTGTGTCCGTTGTATGAGTCTCATTGTTTTTATCTGGCATCTATCCTTATTGTAGTCTGCATGAGAACTCTTGATTTCTTACTGCTTTTCATTTGTTCAGTCAGAATATATGTGATAGTTTGTTGACAGCTACTTATTCAATCTTCTCTATTCCTTTGGTTGTAACCAGATTACTCAACATCTCTAGTAGTGGGTCTGATTTTTTCCTTTTTGTTGAGGAATACACCGTATTATTAATCTAGATTAACCCAATGTCAGAACCAGGGAGCTTATCGGAGCCATTGTACCTTTTCTTGCGGATAGTATAAGCACTGGCACTATGGAAGAGCATGCACTGATGTAGACGATCACCCACAATCGCTCACTAAGCTTTCTCCTCTCATAATTCTTTTACAATAATCAAAGTGTTCTCCACTAATTAACCTGTTTATTGTATTAGTATTTACTTAAACCTGGACAGTGGAGCTCTATAAAGATAATTAAAGGTGCATGCAATTTATATTAAAAATCTAAGGAAAGAAGTCGAAATTTGGACCACATTAAACATCGAAGTCTTCCTTCTGGCTTTGAAATGCATCAATTTCGAAAACATAGAACAGTGGACATGGTACTCCATTGTGTTTGTGACCGAGTACTCTGTCCACCATACATTGAAATCACCTACTTAGCCTTTTGAGCAGAGTTTGAAGATGAAAGTATTTAGGTATTTTATTGAATGGGAACAAGTTTGGGTTGAGCCTTTAGTGTCATGGTAGACTGTTCCATAGCTTATGTGCTTGACACAAGAAAGATTGGTTGATGATTTTAGTCGTTTTGGCTTTGGGAATGTTTCAAAGAATGCACTTGCCACTTGTGTTTCTCATTCCTCCTATGGTCTGAATGTTTCCCTTTGGTAAGTTGCTAGTCTGAAATGAAGCGATTTTTGTGATACACACCTTGTTAAATGTAATTCTTGGCCCGAGAGGGAGCTAAATGTTTTCTTTGAAGATGGAAGGGTTATGATGTCTATTTTGTGTAGGATGATTTTGAGGAGGGCTAGAGCAGACTTTGGGATGCCAGCCAGCATTGCATTCCCATTGTTTAGATGCTTATGCCCCATTGCTTGTCCTGTGGTCCTGAAGTCTGGAGGATTGATGTAGGGTTTGATTTTGTTAAGTAGGAGCGTTTGGATACATGCTATGTTTTTAGTTTTGTAGCATGAAGATCATATTTAGGTTTTCATCAATGGTGAAGCCTAATGATGCTGTGTTTGGGACTAGAGAAGGCGAGATTCCTAGTTGGGATAGATAGAAACAGTGGAGTTGATGAGGGGAAATTCATTCTTTGTTGGATTCAATGTGAGGAACACCACATCTAATTGATTGGTTTTTCCATATATATTATGGGTAGATATGTTTGTTCAGGGGGACACCTTTATTTACAGGCGAATATCATCACATGTTAATGAATGTTGATGTTTTTATTGTTTGGTTGAGCTTCTGATAGTTCCATGTAGAGGTTAAAAATATGACGAGAGGACTGATTCATGCGTCGACCACAGTTAAGGGGGAAATTATTCTGATTGGTAGAAGCCTCATTTTTGCAAATTGGGATTGTGAATTAAGGAAGGAGTGGAGTCGGCTTAAAATTATTTCTTCAGTTACTATCCTGGCTGGGGGAGGGCTCATTAACAGGCTGTCAATTAGTGTGGATTACTGCCAAGTGGTCTAGTATTGCCAGCAGATGTTTTCATCATCCAGAGATTGTAGAATATCAACATGTATGTGGAGTGTCACAGTTTCTATTCTGCATTTTGCAAGGATGCTGCACTGAGATTCATCGAGAATGTTGTTTTAGAGTATCGGGTTAGGTGGAAACAGCATTCTTACTGAATTGCACTAGGAAGGGAAGTTTGGATACTGATCTTAGGTTTTGAAAGTTGCTGGGATCCAGATTGTTAGTTTTAAGAGAGGGGTAATTTGACCTGACTTCCGAGAACAGGATAATATGCCTTCCTCTAAAGAGGAGTCTACAGGTTTATTTTTAGAACAGTTCTAATGTCTTTTGCACGGGCTTTGTTAGAGTGACTGGTACTGAGTAATTAGCATATGATGAGGGGTTGGTTGAGGAAATTATTTTGAGTAATTCTTTCTTATTTAATTGCTTGATTATTGATTGATTGATAGGCTTTATTTCGATATAAAAATATCATAAAAGCTTGTACAACAAATAAAAAACACAACATTTATAACGATCGCATTCTATTTACACTAAAAAGGACAGGAAGAAAAGTATTAAAACAGTTAAAACAGAATTAAATTGACAAAGAAAGCCTTCTTGCACGAATCAACCATGACCACTTTAAAAATTTTGACACAGCGCAAACAATCAAGGTGGATGTATCAGACATTAAAATATGCAGCGCCACTTTGTGGTGGCGGGTGCCTAAGAGTCTACATAAGGGTTTTAGCCAGCGGCTCCTGGGTGCACAGTAATCCGGACATTCAAAAAGAATGTGGGCTACCGACTCTACTCGGGTGGGACAACGCGCGCAGAACGGTGAAGACTGGTAAGACGATTTCCAGCGGGCAACTAGTTCACCTACTGGAAGAGTCCCCACTCTAAACTTAAAATACAGGGCATGGTCAAAAGGGATGGAAATGATGTCTAGATAGGGTTCATAAGCCACCGCATCTTTAATCCTCACAAAAGCTACAGTGGAGTTATAATGACATGAATCTGAATGTAGTTTGGAGGAAACCCAGTTCCAGTACAGCTTCTTAATCATGGCTTTGGGTGGAGCGGTTCTCAAATCCCATGCTTCACCTATCCCTATCTCCGCTAGTAGCCATTTAACATCCCTCAACCATTTAATCCTGGACCAGCCTACCATGGCCATAACCTCTGATAGCGCTTCCGCATAAGGGGCTAGTTCAGGCACCCGCCACAGCCGGGCCCAAAGGAGCAGGTGGCGGAGTTGCGCTTGGTCCTTAATTGATCTGCAGCCTAGATCCAGTAGCACTGGTACAGTAGGTGTACTCCACGGGAGAGCCATCAGATCTTTCAAAAATTTGCTCTCCGATTTTGCTAATACGTCCAGGTTGCAGGTACCCCACCGCTCCGCCCCATATAGGGCAGCGCTGACCCCTCTGGCTTTATATATTTCCACAACTGGGGCTATAGGTTTGCTTGTGGATGAGCGTTGTTCCTTAAGTAAGGCACCTCCCACCCTTTTGTGACCGAGGAGCATTTTTTGGATATGCGGGTTCCAGGTCAGAGAATCATTAAGGCGGATACCCAGGTAATCAAACTCTGATATCCTCTCCAATGGAACAGAATTCGGAGCCGGAGGTCGCCCAAGTTTCTTGGGGAGATTCATAATCAAAAACTGGGCTTTGTCGGTATTAATTACCAACCCCCTCAGAAAACAAAACTCCTGGAAACTATTCAGGAGGCTCTGAAGACCCATGGGAGACTTTGAGATAAGAAGAGTATAGTCTGCAAAGAGAAGTGTTGGGATCCGTTTGCCCGCCAGGGATGGAGCGTCGGAAGGGTTTCTTAGCAAATGCTCAACCACACCGTTTACATAAAGGGAGAACAGGGTGGGGGCTAACACGCATCCCTGGCGGACGCACCCTCCCACAGGGATCCTGTCGGTTTTTTCACCCTTCGTGCCCCAACGGACCTGCGCAAAATTGCCAGCATGTAGTCTTACGAGGAGAGAGAGAATATACGCGGGCAACCCCAGTTCTGAGACAACCTTCCACAGCTCCTCCCTGGGTACCAGGTTGTAGCAGGGATTCCGTTCTCCTACAGAACTGTGCATAGAGATTTGGAACCTCAGTGACTTAGGGTGCCCCAAAACTCACCTCAGTACCCAAAATCCCCTTACCGAGCTAGCTACAGTGTCTCATTGGTCATAACAAACTCCCAATGTTTAGACAAACCAGAACATGAACTTACAATACCTCAGGCATCATGGAACACATGAGCACTCTTTCGTTATACAATCATTTCAAACCAAAACGTGGAGTAAATGAGGACACGTGCACATTTGAAATATTTATTTACTAATGCCGTTTTCTCAAACGCAGTATCTTAGATAATACAAGGAAACATATTATCAGAAGCAAAGTTATCAGCATAGTTATTAGTCCATAGAAAGCAAAAGGTGACAGCATGCTAAGATGCTGTAATGAATAAGGGTTAACAACACCTAATTCTCACCCTCCCTAACTAGCATATTATATTAATATCTAAGAAGGTCTCTTTGGGTTTTAGCAGGGCGGGCCCATACCTCAAGATCCTAGTATGAAGAGATCACATCAGCTTCCACCAGCTCTCTGCATGCGAACCGCATCAAGTGTGTATGTGTGCTCTAAGCAAAGCAATATAAAACGCGCCTAAAGCCAGAATTTGGCAGGAGCTGCACTTATGTTATGTCTATGAAGGTGCGGAGATCAGAAACCTCACAACAATGCTGTGTCAAGTTATCCTTGAAGCTTCAGCACTCACTGTACAGACATAGTTTACCAAGCAAAGCTGATATCAGAGCAATAACATATTATTCTCATGTAAATCACAACGCTTTTCTAGGCTGAAAGCTAAATCAACAATTATGTGTCGTGTGCAGAAGCAGCAAAAAGGAAAAATGGCGTTTAAACATTTAATAAGCTCATGCTAACTTAACACGGTATATAGATAAGCAGTAACTATATGACACCCCCCCATGATCCGAGCACGGATAAGATAAGCTAAAATAAGGGCCTCCTCATGAAAGCAGAGTTCAAGAATGATGAGCAATATCAAAATTCTAAAATTTGATGGAAACATTTTCATGAATCAATTAAAAAAAAAAAAGTTCAAAATGTCAATACAGTGTTCACTTTTACTCAAGCCAATAGGTCTGGGAGGTGAAAAATTCAAAGAAAAAGGTGTCATGATCAGAAACCTAGAAAGTTGTTAGGGCAAGACCGAATATGCAAAATATGCAGCAACAGCCTCTAACATGAAGTCACCGTCTTCATCCGAAAACAGTTCAGCCATCCAATTTAATAGTGGGAAAGAACATACGAGCTCTTCCAGTACCGGAGCCTCTATTACCATCAGAGGACAACTCGGTGGGTTCTCAAGAAAGCTCTGTGCCAAGAAATCTTGCGCTGCTGCGAGTATGTTCCAATGACCCATTAGTCCATGCATCGCTGCTAAGGCCATAATCCGTTCGCCAGAACAAACCAACTCGTGAGTAACGACGGGACTCCTCAGCTGATTAAAATCGACGTCAGGAGAAACTGTCTTGCAGAGACACAAATCAAGGGCCCAGTCAAAATCGCAGCTGAGGCAATGAAACACAGGCTGGACACATGTAAAATAGGAAAATCGAAACGATAATCCATATGCCGTGCTTAAAGTCGCAAGCGGCAGAGTGCCATAGTATTCAAGCATCCTGTTGCGAAACAGTGCCAGGAGGGGCTGCGCGGCTTCTTGCACAGGAAGGGCATCCATTTTTAATAAAGCAAAATATCACCAGAACGCTTGCCGCCAGTGCTAGCAAAACCGTGAATCCACCAAACAAACTTGAAAAAATAGAATGGAAGAAAGCAGGAATGACCCCAAATATTTTTTTCAAATGAAGCCACGAGACCGCTGCTAACTATTTTAAAAAAGTGTGCGAGCCCAGTCGTGGAGGACGCGTTAAAGATTGAATGAACCAGTTCACTGAAATGCAACGGCAAATCAGTATTTAAAAGGGCCTGAACCTCTGTGCGGGTGTTAGCTATGTGAAGCACAAATGTTTCTCGAGCCGAACTCAAGGCTACTTCTTTTTGGGACAAAAGAGCTCTTATTCTACTCATGCCATTGAACTCCGCCGTCAAGGTTGGGATGCGCTGCCAGATGGAAACATCCCCTTTCCCATGCGGGGGTGGGTAAAGTACATTTTTGCAGCAAACCACACGTTCAGATACGGTCACCACATAAGCAACACCTTTAATTAACCCACAACAATCTTCATTATTTAAAAGTAAATAACTGCGTTTGCCAGTAACGTAAAAGTGGGGATGATTGCGGGAACTGGTGTTCCTTTCAAAACACAGGCTAAATTTGGCCGGTCCTGATTACAAGAACCATGCAATTGAATGTGTTTACACATTAAGGAGTGATCTGGTGTCTCTGTACACTCCTCCCCATTCAGATAAACCTCTTGTCCGTCTTTTAAACATCTATAAGTAAATGGGAGGGACCAGACTTCATGAAGAAATGCATTACCTAATGGTTCATATCGACCTATAGCAACATATCGCATACAATTTGTAAATTTATATAAAGCAAATGGTAATGTTATCAAACCGTGGATAAGCCACGTTGCAGCAGTGGCCTCTGCCACAGAGAAAGGCAAGGATTCCAACCTTTAAATATGTAACATTGAAAAAGACGCATCGCGCATGGAAAGCAAGCGCTGCTTGTCAGTTAAATTAAAAGGGGCAAAGAGAGAGGACACATTCATGTAGGTCCATGGCACCTTGCCAGACTTCAGCGTCTGCAGGGTCCAAGCAAATTGCATGATAAAACGCAATTGATTTTGACCATGGTACAATACAGGTACTTCATCCTGCACAATATCCACTACAGAGGACACAATATTATCTAACGTGTAAATGCGGGAAGAAATCGTGTTAATACTATTATCTACCACTGCAATCACTTTTTCTAGATTAGCTTGATCAATAGCTCTAAGGGGAGTCGCCGCCTCAATCTGTGATGTCTTCCAGATTTCATTGTAAATAGCATATATCCATCTTTTTGATCTACCACTAGCCGGGCCTTTTATGAAATCATTTAAATCTACATCTTCATTCAGCTTGGATAGATGCAGTTTAACCGCAGCCAAGGTAGAATGTTTCAGCCAATTTTGACATAATTTGCCTACTGAGTAAGTTGTGACAGAATGGTCAGTGTCAAAACGTGGATCAGGTCTGACCTGTTTAAAGTCATCAGATAAACCCAGAAAACAGTGCTGGCATGAATCAGCACTTCTGTGCCACATCAGCCAACCTTTTGGATCCATACTGGATATGTTAAAGGATGAATTTAGCAATAGGGTCTGCAGGACCCTAATGGAAAACTGAGTAAAATTACTCCAGACAGAATATTCTTCTAACTCAGGGATGGTAGGTGTATTGAATTTGTTTAGAAGTAGCCAATCCAAAGCATGTTGTCTGTGAAATAGAGGAATTCGAAAACAACATATGATTCGGAATGAGACAAGCACGGTGCAAAGCCTCAGTGCCTTGTACCTGCCAGTATTTAGATCCCCAAACAGATTTAAGGTCAATAGTTTCCTTCCAAAATTTGTAGCCGCCAACAGCCAGTTGATCAAGAAAGGACTTCGAGTACAATAATTTGGTATCGGTAAGTCTAACCTTGGACATTGGCATCTGTGTCATTTTAAAATAAAAGGACTCGGGATTAGACTGATTGAAGTCGGTAAAATAAGTGTACTTTTTCAAAAAAGTACTTGAACTGCCTTGTTTAGGAGCTGGCCAATGCTCCCATTGCGTATAATTAACAGTATTCCTTCTGGAAGTAGTTTTATGTAAGAAGTGATTGCCAAAATGTTGAAAGCAAAATAAATCACCATAATTACCAGATTCTAAGTACAAATCTTCAGCATCAAAGGCAGCATAGTATTTCAAATCAGAAAAAAGTCTCTACGGCCTGAACATCCCAATCATCAGAACGTATGTTTTGTTTCACTACATCCCCCATGTTAACTCTAAGCACATTAGGGACATTAACAACCTCTGTTGGGCCATGAATTTGAAATCTAACGGCATCCCACACAATCCCATCTAGGACAGGCCAAGCAGTGATATTAACAAATGTCAAGTCTCTTTTCAGTCTGTGTGCAGAATGTGACGAGGAAAGGGGGGCCAAAGTTCCATTGAGATGACGGATGCATGTTCTTTCCTCAACACAGTGTCCATTGACAATTCGAAAAAAATAAAACACAAAACCAATTGACATAAAAAGGTAAATTGAAAAAAGTACCAGCCAAATATATGTCCAAGGGGGAATCCCAATTTTTTGTTTTTTAAATAAACTGGCATAAACTCCAAACCGTGAGGGCTTCTTTGAGGCATTGGAAACAGTGTCAAAAGAAAATCTGGATTCTGTGGCCAAACGTGTTTGCAGGTTAGTCATAGATAAGTCAGTGGGGTAAGTGTAATCAATGTCATCATGGTCAGTACCAGGCAAAGTACTTAATAAAGGACTTGAAATTGCAGGCAACTCGACGGCCACTTCTGGTTCAGGATTAGAAGCAGTGGCCAAAACAGAATTTCTCACAATGGAAGGACAGGAGACTGCCGGTGTCATACTAAGAAGAATCGGCCACTCTGTGTATCTTGACATTGTCAATGGAGATAAACCTGTTTTCCTTACGACCTGGAAGCGGTGGTAAAATGACTGTTCTTGTGCCCTTCACTCCAAGGACCAGAACCGGAGCTCGATAGGAAGGTCCAAATTCTTTCTTGTTGTCGATCTTCTCTCCAACCAGTTCTCCAACTTGGGGTAGCCAGCCAACTACCGGGATCTGCAGCGCATCATCTGATGTGGAGGGCAAATGTTCCTTTGCAAGACTGTCTATGGTCTTTTGTAGATCCTGTAAAACATTGCAATGTTCATCTACGTCAAAGGTTGTGGCGCGAGCCATGCAGTCTAGACCATCAAGGTCAGGGACATACATCTTGATCCCAAAGAGCATTTCGTACGGGGTCCGCCCACCCAGAGACCTTCTAGGGAGATTATTAAGAGCACGTTGCACGCCATTGAGGTGGGCCAGCCAGTTTCTGCCAGTGCCTATAACTCGAGCTGTTAATGATTGCTTTAAGTCACGGTTCATTCGCTCCACTACACTATTACCCTCAGGTCTGTAGGGAGACGAAAACTTGACTTGGACCCCCATCGAAGTCATGGCATCCTTATACACCTTAGAGGCGAAAGCCGGACCCTGATCCGAATGGAAGGTACAACAGGCAAAAATCCCTACAAAGACACGCAAATCTCTTATGACAGTCCGTGAATCAGCGCTGCGATGGGGCCATACCCACACAAAGCGTGTGCATGAATCAACTGCTACTAAGATGTACTTATACGCAGTAACAGAGGAAAAAGGACCGCAGTGATCTAAATAAACACAACCTAGCGGTTTATTAGATATGTACAACTGTGTCTGTGGCAGACGCGCAGCAGTCAAAGGTTTAATCTGCTGGCAAATGTCACATTGAAGGACATAGTCTCGCGTCTGTTTGTACAGTCCTCGCCACCAGAAACGTTGTTGTAATTGAGCTACAGTGGCCGAGACGCCCGCATGCGCAGACGCCACACCTTCATGCGCTGCTGTAATCAAGCTAGCTCTGCGATCCGAGTTGGGAATCAAACGTTCTCCAACTTCAGGAATTGTCACAAAAGGAACCTTTTCGGGACTTAAGTGGTATGTGTACTTCGAAGGGAACCCCGTAGGATGTTTACCTCCCTTCTCAGTGGCAGCAACAGCCGCCAAGATGTTATCATCAATCTTACTTTTGGACCGTGTAACTGCTGCAACTAGATATGTAGACACCGCTGATTTCGCCGCTTCATCAGCAAGCGAGTTACCGACAGCGTGAACTCCCACACGCTGATGGCCGAGAGTATGAATTACAAAAACGAGTGGCAAGTTAGCCTTAAGCTCAGCCACTCGAACCCAGATCATCTTGTGTTTTATTGTACTAACCTTGGAATCACGAAAATCATTCTGAATCCAAAAGAACAAGTTTTCATTGTAAGACTGGACACAGTAGTAAGAATCACTCACAACAAGAGTAGTCACACTAGGATCAGCGTACTCCAACTCTAGTAAAAGAGCACGAAGCTCTGCCAATTGTGCGGTGCAGTCCCCTAGAGTCTGCGTGTGCACAACTCTGGACTTGAACTCATCGTTCACCATGGCACCGACCACAATGGCGCATGCGGAAACGTAGGCGTGTTTAGAGCCATGCACAACCTGCGCCGAACCATCAGTGTAAATGATGCAATGGAAGTCCTCCAAAGGTCGCATAGCTAGAGGAGCAGGACGAACGAATTCATACTGCAAGTACTCCTGCGACCGTAATGAGGCGTCAAAAATAAACGTGACATCCGTGGACGTCAAGGAAGCAGCCCATTGAATCCACCGAGGGTGCAAAGCTTTAGAATTTGGTACACTGGCTTTAGTAACTGCCTCCAAATGAGGACAGGGTTTAACAACGAACATGCGTTTTCCCTGTGACAGAGCACGTTCCTTAAGAATCGCCATCTGCACAGCCGTTAAAACTTTCTCCACAGTGGAAAACCGCATTTCAGCCGAAGTGTACAAGTGTGACTTGTAAGCAATAGGTACTGTGTCTCCTTCATTAAAAGTGAGGTACGTGAAACCCACCGTCCCAGGAATGATTCTTATCACCAGGTTAGTGTGGTTATCACGAGTCAGTAAGAATTTAGAAGCGAGCAGATCAGCTTGCAAGGATTGCAAGATGGCTGAGTGCTCAGGCAGCTAGCATGATTTGGAAAAAGTTGGTTGTATCAAAGCATACAAAGGCTTGATACGCTGGGCATATTCCGGAATGTATGTTCTCCCGAAATTTAAAAAACCCAGCAAAGACTGTAATTTTTTCAGTGTTGTAGGAGCGCGTAACTGTGCACATTTCTCCAAGAAGTGAGGAGCCAAACCTCTACCTTCATTGTTGAGCTCATAGCCCAGGAACAACACTGTGTACTCTGCAATGTGCGATTTTGCAAAGTTACATTTGTAACCCATGTCTGCAAAGTTACAAATTATGCTGTTTACGCGACACAGATACTCCCAAATTTCGTCGTCTGTGAGATATATGTCATCCACATACGAGCATGCATCTGGATCGATTCTCTCTAAAAGAGAGACAATGTGAGCGGTAAAAATCCCAGGACTATTCTTATAGCCCATCGGGAGACGCCAAAATTGTTTTTGGACACCGGCGCAAGTAAAGCTGGTCCATTGGGAACTAAGACCATCCAATCTATGGGCATAAAAACCGTTGGAAATGTCAAGCGTGGTTTTAAAACGCTTCCGCACAAGACTATCCACTAGTGCAGAGCCGTGAGTATTCTGTACTGCACAGTTACGGCAATGCGAGTTTAAATGCCGGTAATCCAATACCAAACGATATGATCCGTCCGGCTTGTTTACAGTAAAAAGGGGGTTATTCATTGGAGACACGCACGTTTCGATTACTCCCTGATATTCCAATTGTTCAAGGATTGCGAATGGGATATTGAGGTTGAGGCTGTGGCTGAGACCGTAAAGGAATCTCGTGGCTTGGGGACAATTTATCCCAACCACACTGGTTGCGGTACAGAGCCGGCGCTAGAGCCTTAGCCCACTCTTCTGCAAAATGCAGCGCATGCTCTTTCGAGACAGTGTTCGCGAACCTGGGGAGGATTACCTCCTCCCCTCGTGGCGCCGCAAGAACAAAAGGTGGGGGCCAGTCAGCCTCCGAAAGCAAAATGTCATACGAAGACGAAAGATTTTCCCAAAATACCCCTTTTACAGTACGTTGTATGTCTCCTTCGATTAACAGGACAATTTCAAAAAGTCTATCAGGGGGAGCAACTCTTGTATCAGCTGTTTCTATCACAACATAAATATCAGTCGCTGTCACCTTCAGTAGTGGATGCAGGGCCTCTCTCACAATGGTAATCTCCGCCGCGCTGTCCAGCAAGGTCAGACCCCATGTCAGATTCCGAAGCCGCGTTCTCACTATCTGTGGCATATCGATGCGCTGTTAAAGCTGCGACTTTCTTTTTGGCAAACTGCGGTCTCTTTGGCGTTGAGCCATCCTGCTTCCCCGCACCGTCTGTTTGGCGGGGCTGGTCTTGTCCTTGCTGACCACCCCGACCCCTTCCGCCTCCTCCACCACCGGTCTTCGGGGCCGATGAGTCCTGAAAGGAACGAGGAGAGCGTTGATCAGAAACCTGAAATCGATCAGGTGATTTAATCATTGCGCGATCGCTCAAGTCATAAACATGTTCTGTTTGCGCAGGCATCGGAGACGCAGGGCTAGACTCTTGTGTCTGCTGTTGTTGGTGTTGCTTAGGCCAATTTTGTTTTTTGGACTTGGGCTGAACTTCCGTTTCTGAAGTCTGCCCTTGGGGTTGCTTCTTCTCTTTGACAGAAAAAGGCTTAAGACCCTTGCTATTGCGACCCACTTTTCTATAAGCAGCCACAATAATCCTCGCTAACTGCCTGGGTTTATCGGCATCGGTCATCGCCTCCAAAGCATTAGCTACCTGAAAGTTCACTGCATCCCCCTTGACATTAGCAAGAATGAGATTGCAAACTATATCAAAGGAGCCACACAGGCGCATACCCAATTCAACCGCTGCCTCCGGTCCGTGATCATCGTGAACACGTTTAATGATCGTAGGCAGGACAGCCATAGACGGAGTGCCGTAACACCTCGCATAGACCGCCGCAAACGTCTTTCCCCAGGACTCACAGTCAACGAGTTCGGGGGCCAAATCCTTCGGTAAACTAATCGTTAAGATCCTATGTTTATCACCAGGATTTGTATTAGGAAATACTGCTTCCAGCTGGTCACATTTCTCGGCAAGCCAGAAAGGAAAATCATCCTTCTCCAGGGGACGCTTACCCATTACTGCATTGACCATCACAGGACTGAGCTTCAAACTGCCCTGTCCCGCTGGAAGAGCCGGTCCCCCCCCAGGGGCCCACCAGGGAGATGGCGACCTATGTATTGCACTAATGCACGAATCACGGCAATAGAAACTACATGTAGTTTACGAACCTCTGCCAAGGTACAATTGCCGTGTTGAGGATGAGGAGTAAATCCAGCCAAAACAGGCCAGTTTGCGCCTGGAATGGACAAAGGACCTAACCTCGGAGCGGTTAAAGAATGGGGTAGGGCGCCACCAAACCAAACGCGATGCTGCCAATGATCAATAGGTACTTCCAGTGCCCTGTACGGAGTATATTCATTCGGCACAGGTGAGGGAGTATAAGTGTGAAACACACCAGAATTAGTGTCCACAGCCGGAAATGTCACTCACGAATAAGAGTTCGTACGGGTAAGCTGCTTCCGCACTCACCACCAAAATCACAGCAAAGCCATCAACGGGAACATTGTAAGTCTGCAAATGATTGCGCACTGCAATGCGACTATGCTGCGGAATGTCCACGGCATTGGCCATGACTGCACAGGAACGTAGAAAAACAAAGTAAACTTTGTAGCACAACTGGGTAGTAATTCAAGGAAACCGTTTTAGAAAGATTCAAGCTTGAAAAGACCTATTTCAAAAATAGGTAGGTTTTGTCCGACACCACTGTTTTCCGGACACGACAGTGAAGGGGTTAAGGATTGAATGATATACTACTCGAGTGTCATGATATAAGACCACCAACGATCGGGCGCCATGTAGCAGGGATTCCGTTCTCCTACAGAACTGTGCATAGAGATTTGGAACCTCAGTGACTTAGGGTGCCCCAAAACTCACCTCAGTACCCAAAATCCCCTTACCGAGCTAGCTACAGTGTCCCATTGGTCATAACAAACTCCCAATGTTTAGACAAACCAGAACATGAACTTACAATACCTCAGGCATCGTGGAACACATGAGCACTCTTACGTTATACAATCATTTCAAACCAAAACGTGGAGTAAATGAGGACACGTGCACATTTGAAATATTTATTTACTAATGCCGTTTTCTCAAACGCAGTATCTTAGATAATACAAGGAAAAATATTATCAGAAGCAAAATTATCAGCATAGTTACTAGTCCATAGGAAGCAAAAGATGACAGCATGCTAAGATGCTGTAATGAATAAGGGTTAACAACACCTAATTCTCACCCTCCCTAACTAGCATATTATATTAATATCTAAGAAGGTCTCTTTGGGTTTTAGCAGGGCGGGCCCATACCTCAAGATCCTAGTATGAAGAGATCACATCAGCTTCCACCAGCTCTCTGAATGCGAACCGCATCAAGTGTGTATGTGTGCTCTAAGCAAAGCAATATAAAACGTGCCTAAAGCCAGAATTTGGCAGGAGCTGCACTTATGTTATGTCTATGAAGGTGCGGAGATCAGAAACCTCACAACAATTCTGTGTCGAGTTATCCTTGAAGCTTCAGCACTCACTGTACAGACATAGTTTACCAAGCAAAGCTGATATCAGAGCAATAACAAATTATTCTCATGTAAATCACAACGCTTTTCTAGGCTGAAAGCTAAATCAACAATTATGTGTCGTGTGCAGAAGCAGCAAAAAGGAAAAATGGCGTTTAAGCATTTAATAAGGTCATGCTAACTTAACACGGTATATAGATAAGCAGTAACTATATGACAAGGTCAAAGGCAGTCTTAAGGTCTATAAAGGTCAAATACAGACTGCCTTTGTCCAGCACCACCACCTTCCAATATAAGAGAGCCAGTCTGAAGGCCTGTTCAATGTACCAGAGCGAAATCCGGCTTGGAGATCCGACAGGATGTTATTGTCGTCCACCCACTTGATCACCCTTCCCATAATCACCTTCCCTGCCACTTTTTGGGATGAGTCAATAAGACTTATTGGCCTGTAGTTGGCAGGGTTATCCCGACACCCCTTTTTGAATATCGGGACAACCTCAGCCCCCTTCCAGGATTCGGGTACGGGCGCACCTTCACTAATGGCATTTAGCAATGATGAAACTAACTTCCCCCACTCCTTGGGATTTGCCCGTAGTAAGTCGCCCGGTAACCCATCAGGCCCTGCTGCTTTCAAATGCACCAATGTTTTAATTACATCTTCTACCTCTCTAGCAGTAAAGGGAACATACTCAGAACCCCCTGGACAGACAGCCAAAGAGAGGGTGGGGTGGGTAGTCGACTCAGTAGTGGTATAGAGGGACGAGAAATGGTTGAACCAGTTCTGGGCAGGGATGTTACACGTCATCATAGTGCTAACTGGCCTATCCCTAGATCTTATGAGGTTCCAGAAGCTTCTAGCATCCCTATCCGAGCTTGCTTTCATGAGATCCGCCCAGAACCTATCCTCCCATTCTCTCTTAGCTGCAGACATAGTCTGGGAATACTCTTTCCTTGCCAATCTTATGGCAGCCAAGGATTTACCTTTGACAGCACCGATCAGGGCATTTTTCTTCTCCCTACTTTTTTTAGTATACCAACCAGGCGAATTCGACAAGTTCTTACTCTTGCCAATTCGAGAGGCCTTACTTGGGAGAATGAAAAGGTCACTCAGGGCCTTGATAGTATCACAAAAAAGCACTGAGACTGCCTCAGAATGCGGAATCATCAAGTCCAATTTAGACTGAGCAGTGTCTAAGAGTGCCCCAATAGCTAAAACTTTCTCTTCATCTATAATAAGCTTACTCCATTTCAAACGTCTACCACAGTTAGAAGGATATACTTCCTGGTGGGCAGGTGCCAAGTGAGACGTAAGCACCCCCAGGTTCCCAATCCACAGAGGACGGAGGGCGAGAGAAGGGGGATTGTGATCACTCTCAACTGAAAATCACTCTCAACTGAAGAGAGTACCTGCAAGAAGCCCCAAAGTTTTACGTCAAGGAGGATATAGTCTATCCTAGACGTGTGGTCCACCCTGTTGTAAGTAGGGGCTCCAAATGGATCTGACGTCGTCCTTCCATTCACAACCCTAAGGCCAAATTCCATGTTTAGGGAGTTAATTTGGACCACCACTTGAGACCACCTCCTAATGGGAGGTATAGTTAGGGCTGGTATTCCTCTCCTAATATCTTCATCAGCAGTCCCCAAGGTGTCCTCCAATCCAAGGGGCTCAAACGTACAGTTTAAATCCCCTGCAACCAGGACATGAGAACTATTAGAGCCCTGCCTAAGCAAAGATTCCAACTCTGATACTATGTGTGAGTGCGAACCTCCCTTCGTGCCCCTGGCATAGATATTAAAGATGTCCAAGGTCAGCCCTCTCCTCGGTCCCTTGATTGATATACTCAGAAGATCTGGTGAATTAGACACTTGCTGAGTGACTTGGCAGCCAAGTGAAATGGCGACCCATATAAGGAGGCCTCCTGAGGGGCGGCCCTTCCCCGAAAGGGGTGACACTGCTGGTATAAAAAAGGATGAGTAACCTACCTTGTGACAAGGCTCCCTACTCCAAGTTTCTTGGAAAATGCAAATAGAGTAGCCTTCCACAAGGGTGTTCCATTCGGGTAGAGCCAGCTTCCTCAAAATACCCGCAACGTTCCAGCTGAGAATCCTTATATCTGGATCCGCCACAGCAGGCTCGCTGCGTGGTACAGGGCTGGAGACCTCCTCCCTCTCAGTGGATATCCGAGGTGCACTTACTTCTTGCTGGATCCCGACGACCAGATTAGGATCCTGTACTAGGGGACTACATACAACTGGTGAGGGTGTCGGACTGGCGTTAATAATGTCTAAGACATAAGGCTCTGACCAAAGTCCCGAACTCGGGGGCAAGGGAACCACCCCGGGGAAAGTATTGTTTCAATATCCTATTAATTGTCAGATATTTCTTACAAATTCAACGTGAAGTGTTCATCTAGGTGCATCTAAATGCACTTCCCAGTACTATCTCTTCTGTTTCTGAAAGACTGGGTGCCTGCACCCCCGAGGAGAATTAAATGTCAAAAGGCAGTTGGCCACTCTACTTTAAATCACATATTTGGCATTACAATTGCCATTGATTACACAGCATTCTAAAGTAGGGCCCTCAACTGTCATGTTGAAAAGCTGTTCAAGATCTTACATTACCACACCAAGTGCTCAGAGAGTAGATTGTAAATAGCACTTAGTTATCAGGAAGGATAAATCATACATTTGAAATGTTACATTGAGAGCTATAAGGTGTCCATAATCAGTGGAACCTATCCACATCAATGGCATCTGTGATTGCAGGAGTCAAACTTAAAGTATCCATGTATTCGATGTGTTTTGGCAAACATGGCAATACAACTCTCAAACGTTAACACAACAAATATCCAGATATCCTTCAGTAATGCCATCTAGGACACACAGTTACAATGAATAAATTATTCACAATATCAGTGTTAATTGCATGCCATTGAAATGCTGCTATGATCCGATCTAGTTTTATCAAATATGTAATGCTGCTAATAAGAAGCTTTGAAACCAACCTATATAATGATGGAAATTAGTTTCTGATGACTTATCTCTTAATGTTTATCAGCTCTCTCTCTCAGACATATCAGACTTATTCCGAATGTGCTCCACATATGAGTCACTACTATGTTTAATACAGTTGACCTATACGATTACAAATGAGCATTTAAAAGAATGTTTTCATTAGGCACTGGGGTACTCTTTAGCAATAAAACACTTTTTTCCCCTTACAATAGCTCCGGTTGCCACGTTGTTGCTTACTATTCTCTTGCTAAACATTTATCATTCATAAGCGTGCTCTTTTCAAACTGTCATTCACCCTACTTTACATTGTATCCTATTATTTTTGTACCTTTTATTCCCCCCTAGTGCAAACTTGACCCGAGGGTATTAGAGGCGTTACATGAGCACCAGTTGCGTTCAGAACACAGTAATTAAAATATATATATGTTTTTAGGTTTCGCCTGTCGAAAGCTGCGCAGCAGCCTTTCACGCAGAGCGAAATCTTATGTCTTACACTGTATAGCTTTGTTCTGCCTCTCTGTTCCATTGGCTAGCTCCATAAATGGAGGCTAGCCATTGGAAGAGAGAGGCGTCCGTCATTCTGCGAGGCGATTCGTGGGCGTTCCCGGCGATTTTTTTCCCTCTCCGCCCCTTTGTTGCCGTCATTGCGGCGGTGGGCGGTTGCTTTTTTTTTTTTCCTGCAAGGCGTGTTTTTGTCATTCCGCCCAAGATGGCGCCGGGGCCCGTCGACTTCTCGCATCTACTGGTACGGAAGAAGTCCAGGTGAGTGCTTTGTTTTATTTTTCTTGTTATATAGGGCATCACATAACAATTGCTATGTTAAGTAATGTGTTTTAACTTACACCGGGTATACAGAGAAATATGCCCCTCTCTATTTTCTCTCCTTCTATTCCTTTCCTGCTTTCCATTCCGAAAATCCTGCCCAAGATGGAACCCGTTAATTTCCTACTTCAGTCTAGCCCTTAGTGTTATGGCACACATGCGCGATTCCACTGACGAGCACTTATACTTGCGCCGCATGAGACCTTGTTCTTTTATCAGGTAAAACATCGACCTTACCCTGAGTACCACGTGAGTCCAAACGTGTAGTGGCACTAGCATTAGTCTGAACATTAAAACTACAACCCTCACCCACTCCCCCTTCCATACACAAAGGTGGGCTGGATTGTTTGGGCTCCAAAGAAGCTGAAGCAGAATCATTACCAAGTTGAGACTGAAGATGACTATTCTCAAAATGATCTTCTACCCAATCAAAACTATTGACATTAGGATTGGAAAACACCTCTACACAATTCTGATCAGGGTTCATTGCAATATTCTTAAGATTCCACACCCTTCCATCATCTAATCTTACCGAATTCCTTAAAATTTCAGCAACTTTACATGGCGGTTCGAAACGACTCACACCCTTAGGCACCTTAAAGGGTTTCTTGACTCTTACCCAATCTCCAACCTTGACCGAAACCTCTTTAGTGTTATGATGACGGTCATAAAACTCCTTGCTCTTGTCATGACTAGACAGCAATTTATCTTTGACATCTACTGGAGACCAACAAGCTATTTTCCCATCAAAAAGCCATCCAGGGTTAAATTTACACCTTGCCGTTCTACCTCTCATCATGGTGAACGGGGACATGCCAGTGTTGTTTTGCACAGTAACCCTATATGACCAAACTGCCTTCTGAACTTGCACTTTCCAATCCAGTTTATTATGCACAGAGGCTTGAATGACACCTTTGATCACTCTGTTGAACCTTTCAACAGTGCCGTTCCCACTAGGGTTGTACAGTGCAGTTGTCTTATGTTTAATACCACATTTGTCAAAATACTCCTTAGCCTGCATGGATGTAAATTGGACACCATTGTCAGATAGGACACAAGCAGGCAGACCCTCCACCATGAATATTTTATCTAAAAATTTAAGTACCGTCTGAGTGTCGATTTTCTCTACAAATTTGACAACTGGCCACTTGGAGAAAAGGTCAATGGCAACTAACCCATATTCTTTAGAGTCCCCAATGGGTCCAATAATATCAATGGCAACAGTGTCCCAAGGACAATCAGGAATTAAACCGTCGCTCATTTTGGGCTTAAATGTCCTAAGGGTTTTGTCAGCGGACATGCAAACTACACAATTCCTTACAAATTCCTCTATTTCGCTGTCAACACCTGGCCACCAAAACATCCCTTTAACAATCGATTTGGTTCTCATAATTCCAAAATGCCCCTCATGACAAAGTTGTAAAATCTTTCTTCTCAATGACACAGGTGGAATGATTCTATCACCCCTAAAGAGTATGTCATTTTCAGAGGACAACTCCGTGCGGATTTGCCAAAAGGCATCCAACCCAGGAATAGTTTTCTTCTTGGGCCAACCCTTGCAAATGTATTCTAATACACTTTTCAAAATAATATCCTTTTCCTGTTCGGCTAACCATTCGGTCTTACTTACGGCAGGCTCACCACAATCATGCACCAATGCCACACAATATTCACTCCAAGGATCATCCTCACATTCTTCAAGAGGAGGTGGAAGTCTCGATAAGCAATCAGCAACACGGTTATCCTTCCCAGGTAGGTAAACCATTTTATAAATGTACTCCTTCATCCGCATAGATAGTCTTGCTAATCTTGCTGACGCACTAGAAATGCCCTCGCATGACAATATACGGATCAATGGTTTATGATCAGTACGAATGGTCACAGGCTTGCCCCAAACGAAAGCTCGAAAATGCTCCAATGCCCATGCACACGCAAGGGCTTCCCTCTCAATGATGGGGTACCTACTCTCAGCAGGGGAAAGAGCCCTAGATGCAAACAAAATTATCTTCTCTTTGCCATCCTTATCATGTTGTGACAACACGGCACCCAGGCCCTTGTCACATGCGTCAGTTGTCAGTAGGCAGTCAATATTGGGGTCAAAGCTGGCCAGTGCATTCACACTCTGTAATTCACTCTTGATCAACCTAAACTCTTCTTCACATAACTCACTCCACACAAATTTAGTGTTTTTTTTCAAAAGTGCACGCATGTTATAAACTTTTGCAGCAAAATTTTTTATAAATTTGGCACAATACTCGGCCATGCCAAGAAATGCTCTCACTTCATCTTTTGAAATAGGTGCCGGAAATTTTACTATATTTTCTACCAATGTGGGTTTGGGTTCGACACCTGCTTCACTTATAACGTGTCCCAAATATGAGACACTTCTCTGGCTGAATTTGCACTTGGATAACTCCACAGTCAGGCCTGCTGACTGTAGGGTTTCCAAAACCTGTTTCAATTTGGAGTTATGGCTCTCCTTGTCCTTGGCTGCAACTAGGATATCATCTTGGAAAAATGATATATTTTCCATGTCTCCAAAAAGTTTATGCATCAGCCGCTGAAAAACAGCAGCGGCTGAGGCCAACCCAAAAGGCATACGCCTGAATTGGTAACAACCAAAAGGCGTTATGAATGCCGTAAGGTTCTTTGAATTGGGATCTAACATAACCTGGTGGTAAGCGGCAGAGAGATCAACCGTCGAGAACCATGTAGCACCATTAAGGGAAGATACCATTTCATTTATTCTGGGAAGGGGAAATTTTTCAACCACAATATTGTTGTTCAAGTGGCGCAAATCAATGCACAAACGGATTTTTCCGTTGGGTTTCCGGGCCACCACAATCGGAGAAATCCATTCAGACGTTTCAATTTCCTCTATAATGCCTTTGGTAAGCAGTCCCTGAATCTCCTTCTTAACTTCCTCCCTTATCAATATAGGTATGGGTCTCACCTTGTGAACCTTGGGTTGTGCATCAGCTTTTAGAATGATCTTATGTTCAAACCCCTTTAGAACATCCAGCTCTTTACTAAACACTTTAGGAAAACTCTCAGACAATGTTTCCCCCATCTTGCTGCAATCATCCAAAATCAACACTTTGTCCTTGGAATTAGGGTCTAAAATGATGTGCAATTTTTTCTGATCGAACCACCCTAACACCGAAGGTCCAACCTTTGCTACATATAACTTCGCTCTAGTGGACCTGCCTTTAAACAAAAAGGTAAGCCACCTAAAACCAATCATTTCAATTCTGTTACCTGTATAACTGATTGGGCAAACATCAGATGGATTCAATTGCTCACCAATCTTATTTACAAATTTCTTTCTCCAAATCTCTTCATTTACAATTGTGTATGGGGAACCGGAGTCCGCATATACACTTACAACCACTTTAGAAGGAGCGAGATATTTTACCACCCTTGATCTCGCTTCTGCATACCACCAGGTAGAATTAGATGATTCATGCCAGGACTTAACTGCCTTTATTACACCAATGGGTACTTTTAAGTTCAAAAGAATGCCGTTTGGCCTGGTTTCTGCGGCCTCAGTTTTTCAGAGGATTATGTCAAGAATTTTGAGAGGGCTAGTTGGTGTAAAATGCTACCAAGATGATTTATTAATATATGGTGGCAATGCTTATGAGCATGATACTCGAGTTTCAATGGTTTTGAAACGGTTAGAAAGTGCAGGCATGACCTTAAAAAGGGCAAAGTGCAAGTTTGGTGTACAAGAGGTTAATTATCTAGGTCATCGCATCACGTGCGATGGAGTTTTTCCAAAAAAAGAGTTAGTGGAAACTATTGATAAAGTGAAGGAACCCACTTGCAAAGAGGAACTCCTTTCCTTCTTGGGTATGGTAGAATTTTATGGAAAATTCATTTTTAATTTTGCAGAGAAAACACATAACTTAAGAAAATTAACGGTAAAAAATTCTGTTTTCAATTGGTCATCTGATTGCAAGTCTGAATTTTTAAACTTAAAGAAAGACTTGAATAAGGCACCGTCACTTCATGCCTTTGTCCCTGGTCTGCCTACTATTTTGTTCACTGATGCAAGTGACAAGGGACTTGGTGCAGTCTTAGTACAAAAGAAAAATGGAAAGGATTCTTTGATATTTTGTTCTTCACGTTGTCTCAGAGGATCGGAGTTGAATTACTCTGTAATAGAAAAGGAGTCTCTAGCGATTTTTTGGGCACTAAGAAAGCTAAAGAATTTGATCTGGGGGACCAAAATCTGTGTTTTGTCTGACCATAAACCGTTAAAGGAGGTTTTTTCAAAAAAAGGTTTAGACGCAATCTCATCTAGGATAAGAAGATGGATCGTTTCCTTACAGGAATTCGAATTTGAAGTCGAATATATTCCTGGGATTGCTAATAGATCAGCAGATTGTTTATCTAGGTTGGTTGACCATGAGAACTCTGAGCAAGATGAAGTGTGTGATTCAGAGGATTTTGTAAATGTGTGTGAGGTGACTGATGGTGCCATTATCGAGTCTGAATGGAGATCTGAGTTGGAGAAGGATGAAGATATTTCAAAAGTTATTCTTTCCTTGAAGAACAACTCTCGTTTGGACAAGCCATGGTTGTTGGTTGCTGATGAATTATCGGTGAGTGATGGTCTGTTAACTCGTGGAACTAAGCTGGTTCCTCCTTATTCATTAAGGAATAAATTGCTGTCACATGCTCATTGTGGTCATTTGGGCATAGTCAAGACTAAAGAGTTTCTTCGCATGCAGTTCTGGTGGCCTGGCATGGACTTAGAGATTGAGAGAATGGTCCGTGAATGTCCAGAATGCTGCTCTAGTGAAAATGTTTTAAAGACAAGACAAATGCCAATAGTGAAGAGGGCCTTACCTGCTCATCCATGGGATGAGGTTGCAATTGACATTCTTGGTCCTCTCTCTGGTGTTTCTGATACCCCTTATCTTATTGTCTTAATTGACTTATACTCAAGATGGATTGAAGTCTCTGCAGTCAGGGAAATTACTTCCAATTCTGTCATCAAATTTTTAGAGTCTATATTTACTAAGGAAAGTTTTCCTAACAGTTTACTATCTGACAATGGTCCTCAATTTTGTTCCTCCCTATTTACTGACTATCTAAAAAAATGTGGTATTAATCATAAAAAATGTTCTCTTTACCATCCTGAAACAAATGGTGCTGTGGAGAGGGTTAATAGTACTCTGAAAGAGTCCATACAGCTTGCTCGTTCTTCTGGTTTAGATTGGAAGTCTACTTTGCAAGACAGGATTAACGTTTATCGTTTTGTTCCCCACTCTACTACTGGCAGGTCTCCATTTGAGCTGTTCAAAGGGAGGGTTCCCAACACGTTATTGTGTCCTGGGTGGATGTGTCTTAACAAAGGTCTTGTTGATAATGATGTTGGTGATTGGAGAACTAAAGAAATTCTCAAACAAGATGCTAGAAAAACAAACTTTGATCTCAGGAAACGTGCATTTTCATGTGAGGTCAAGGTGGGTGATTTTGTAAGAATAAAGACCCCTGTAGGATGTAAACCTTGGTTCAAGTACACTGACATTAGATCAGTTGTCAAGATTTTTAAAAATGCTGTCAAAACTGATGATGGTAGAATCTGGAATAAGAGTCGAATTGTAGTTGTTAAGGCTGATTTGCTATCTCCTCATGTTTCTCCTCATGATGACAATATATGTTATGGTACTCGTTTAAGCACTAACTTTCCTTCTTACAGGTCTTCGTTTCCTTCCAGGAGAAGTCTAAGAGCACGGAAAGCTCCATCTTATTTGAAAGATTATATTTAAGTTTGGGTCTTAGTGAAACATTACTTTCTGTTGTTTCTCTGGTGTTTTAATTAATTTTCTGTATAAAAAGGAGCTCTGATGTTCTAATGATCTTTTCTGTATAAGAGGGAGATGTGTGATGTTTTACATACTTCCCCTTTAATGCTCAATGTTCTTTGCCCACATTCCATGTTCTGAGAATGTGTTTGCTTGGAAATTCTCACCATGTCAGTTGCTGTTGGCTGTTCATGGGATGAGGTTTTAATAAACCCACCTAATCTATGATCATAAGGTTCCTCGTTTTTATTATATATTTAACTAATATTACAGCCTGGTCTCCACCTTGGGGGTGCCCAGGAGTGGACACCTCACAGGGAAAGCCAGGATGGGTTCCACAGCGGTATTCGTACAAGCGCCTTGAGACCCTTGCGGGTGAGTAGAGCGCTATACAAGTATCAATTTACATTTACATTTTACCCGGAGTAGTCTCACCAGCCCTCCGCCTCCACTTGTTTCCTTTCCTCCCCAGAACCCCTTGACGGTCCACCAGTATGTGCTCTGCCACCGGTAAGGTGCCTCCGTGATCTCACGCCTACATTGGCTGCCGGGACCGCTCCATGCGGACCATTCTTTCCAGCCGGCTGACACTGGTAAGCCTTGCCCCCCTTTTCACATGCCACCATCGTGCGCCCGCCAACCTTGTTTTTTCTCGTCCCCCTCCCCCCGGCACACTCGAGTGAATGATTCCTCACATAACCCGCCACTCCAACTGTCTCTTCCTTCAGGCTGCCAGTCTGGGGAGGGGAGGGGCACACACTTTCTCTGGCCCCGCTGACACATCAGGCAGTGCTTGTTTACACACAGCTTGTTTAATGTTCCTTTTTGTAATGTCCGCGCTATATAAAAATGCCCTAAATAAAAATAAATAAATAATGCTGTGCTGGTCCTTTCGGATCTCCGACCCTGCTGCCCCTCCCCTAGTACCTGCGGAAGTCGTTCCTGTCCGTTGCAAAGCCATAAGCTGTCTTTGAGCTGTAGGGGCGCAGTGTGCTCTGGGCCAGTGATTTTGTGTTACCTGTTTTCGTTACTTTTGGTAGATATGTGTGTGTGTTTGGTGCGTGTGTTTAGTTTGTATTTGGTGTTTTGCCATACATGTCTTGTATGCTAAACTGCATTGGTGCGCCTTTGAAAGTTTATAATTGTGTTCAATGTATGTTTGGGTATGTGCACATGTCGTTTTGATATGTACATGTCTATGTGACATAAGAGTGTTCCGTGTGTGTCGAATGTATGCATTATGTATGAGTGATTGGTTGTGCTTCTATCGCTGTGATTTGTGTTGCATATGTTTGTAAGTTTTTGTTTGTGTTTCGTGGTTGTGTGCCGACCCCGAATGCACAGGAGTTTGTATTGTTATAGGCATGCATGGTTTGATTGCTGTATGTGTGTGCTTCGGTAAAGTATTCCTGTAGTTGTGTTTTGGGCTCACACTTCCTTTTGAGTGTGTGTACTTTGAGTGTGCGTGTTTGCATGAATGCTGGGTGTTCATGCTGGTGTTGTGCTGTTTGAGCGCCTTGCTTCTGTGGCCCTGTTTGTGTGTGTGTGTATGTGGCAGAGAAAGTGACGCGGGAGCAGGGATGAGGTGTGCCTCGGCCCAAGGGGCAGCAGAGCTGGCCTTGTTTCTGGCCCTGCAGTCCCCTCGACACCACCCCAGAGCTGACATTACCGCAGGCATTATCTGTGTAATTGGGTTTGCTCGGTCCATCTCAATGGGTTTAAGGAAACGCGATAACAAGGACACAATGGATTGCTTATGGAGTGGACCTGGGAACCTTAAGATTAGGGACAGGGGTAATAGGCATCACAATTTGATTTCATTCCCCTGCAGGCAATGACACTTTGGGAGCTCGGGGTTGACTCCCATGTGGTAATTTGCTTCACACCTCTTTTTTTCGCAAGGGAAACAGACCCTACAGCTCACACACAAGATTTGGTTTAGTTTATGTTTGCTTCAGTGAGTTTGTTAATGGGAGGCCGAATATGCCAGACCACCTAGCTAGAGTGGTGGATGCATTATTCACACATTATAATAATAATAATAATAATAATAATAACATTCAAACTCTAATACACTTGTGCATTCTTCCACAAATGCGCACAGACACACACTTACACGAGTGCACATGCACGAACACACACTTACATTTTGTTTTATGATTGCATAGATGAGCAGGAGAATGAGTTGCTAACATTTGTTGCATATTGACACCAGCCTTTCAAGGCCTTTTGCACACTATCTCTCTCTTTCACACACTTACCCTCACACATGCACGCACCACTTTCAACACATTGCCACAGATACAAACATATGCATTCTGACATTCACTTGCTTTCACTCACACATGCAGTAAACATTGTTTCTGGTCCATGATTGCCTCAGAGGGCATGATGAAAAAATCCTTACAGACCAACGAACTAGAGTGGCACATACTTTTTCATGCCTTGTGGATCCATGCATATGCACACTCACTCACATGCGCACATTCATACACACTCGTGAACGTTCATTCACACAATGATCATGCACACACACCTGTGCACATGTGCATACTCACCTGCACACGCGCACACACACCTAAAAACACACACACCATCACTCAGGGAGCTCCTAATTGAATGTGAGCATTGCATGTCAGCAATACACACGTGCACACACACACACACACACACACACCTACAAAACACACACCATCACTCAGGGAGCTCCTAATTGTCAGCAAGCTCTTTAATGACTGCAACTTAAGGCAGAGATTTTGGTCCTTTGATAAGAAGGTTAGTTATTATTAATCATTGTTACTGTTTGCGAGAGATTAAGCTATTGGCATTGTAAATGGCAATGCCATTTATTTATCTGTTTTCAAAACCAACACATAAATAAAAAATGTGTCATTTACAATGCCAATAGCTCTAACTTTTACAAAGGCAAAACCGTTGCATTGTAAATGCTTGTTTGTATTGGGTACGGGGAGATTAGGTGAATTAGACGGAGTCACAGTATGCTGAGCATCCCTGCCGAGTCTCGAACGTGGTTCCCCAGCATCGAGGTCGACCGCTCTAGCCATAAGACCACATCAGCTCTCCTCTTTGACTTTAATATATAGTGTACCACACGAGACGGGTGATTTCATGAACTGCAGCCTTCACTTAGCTCTTTGTACAGCTCTCTGATACCTTGGTGATTATGTTCGCACTTTAAAAAAACACTGCAAATAAATGGATCAAATATTCTTATTTTGCCTCACATTCACCAAACTCATTGATTTTTCTCACACGGTACGAAGGCCTAATGTCCATGTCCTCAATACACATGATTAAGTATTTATATATTCCATGGACATGGCACCAGAGGACAAAGTTAGGATGCCTCTATCCCCTAATTGATATTACGTTTTTTTTTTTACTTGTTTTTATTGAAAACGGCATCCACTGCATAAGGTACACAGTACATGTATAGACAGACAGGGATCTTATGAGCAATATACATTCTACGTATTCCACTTATCCCCTCCTGTTCACAGACAGTCTCACCATCATGTGAGCGTGCTATTCATCTATTATAAAAATGCAATTGCAGTTTATATTTTTTATGTTTGTAGAGCCTATACTTTTTCATGACAAACAAACAACACTAGTGATCTTCTCAGCTAACAAATTAAAATCCCACCCCAAACCAACTCCTACCCCACCTCTCCCCACCCTCGTGACACCTGGCAGACAGGCGAACCAACCTAATTAACCTTAGTAGTAGTCGAAAGCTGGCGGTGCACTCTTAACTTGCATGTGAATCCCACAGTCATGGTGTGAGAAGGTGTAGGAAATGGTGAATGATCAGGGTGTGGTGAGACAAGTCTGGTGCTCTGAGTACCATGCGCACTATCCATCTCACCCTCATTCGTTATTGTGGACATTGCGGTAAACATTTGCCCCCATTCCAGGAGATCGCTCTCCGCATTATCATCAGTCCGCACTATCTTGAGACGACACTCCTCAGCTACCCCCCATTCCCATAAGTCTTCCCGCCATTTTTTCCCCCGCAGGCAGACCTGGTTGTACCCAGTGAATAGCTATTCGTCGTTTTGCTAGGACCAGTCCCAAGAGTGTGAACCTATAACACATCTGTGATGATCTGTATATTATGCTATGTGCCTGTAACTTTAATAGTTTAGAGTTTGTGTATGAGTATTCTTAGAATGTATAATAGGTGGGGATTGTCAGTTAAGCTGTGACCGTTTGTGGCTGAGGTGATTAAAACCTACCTGCTTAATTATCCACTGGAAAAGCATCATTATTTATATGTGGTAAACACCACATTAATTTGGCGACGATCGGAAGAAGGGAGAACACCTCAACACATAGTTAAGCCTGACCTTGGTAAACTCCTCCAGCGGCGGTGAAGTTAAGAAGCGAAGCGTTGTCTTCTCAGCGGCGGTATTCGAAGAAGGAATTCATTTGTATGAAAATAACGGTGAGGAGTGTGGTGGGAGGCTTACTACGAGTCAGAAAAGGTCCGATTAATTTTGAAGAAAGTGCCGTGTTTAAGTAATGGAAGAAACGACGTGCGTGTCAGTGATTCATTCTCATGCGTTTCAGTGACGATTGTGAAAGGAATCAATTCCTTGCGTTCCATGGGAGGAAATGAAACAGCGTCTTGCGTTTCAATGATGCAGATGACGTTGTCTTCTTTGTGACGGAATACAAAGACAACGCACGCAATCAGGAGCATAGTATCTCCTTAGCAACGCGGTAATCTCATAGCGTAAAGGGGCATTGTGGTTGCCTAGCAATGCAGTAAGCATTGAGTACGTCTAGTAAAGGCGCGCTTGGAGTGAAAACACATGTTGAAAGGATCTTTGACATAAGAAAAACAGGAAGACAAAGTTATAAACACTTAAGTACAACAACAAAAAAAGACTCCTGTCAAATATAAATACAAGGAATAACAGTTTTAATATTGAAATATTATTAAGAATAGAGGAACATCTGATAAATAAAATAAATGATATTCTTCAATATAAATAAATTCTCTCAACTTTGGAGCTAATCCTATATAAAAAAATAATAATAAATAAAGTGAAGTTAGTGCAAAACTTGAGATTAGACTGTTGGATCTCTAACAAATGCAGTAAAATATAAATTTAGTTGCAAAGATGCAAAACGTAACTCAACCGGCATTCTTTTTAACAAGTCCAGGAGAACCAAACGTAAAATGGCAAAAATGGCAAAAACTATGCTAAAGTCTGTGGCACAAATTTAAGTGCAGAGCGTAAGCATTCCTTACTACTACATTGTTTAGGAGGTGAGGGACAAGATGTTTTGGAACATTTACCTGAACTAAGTGCATCAGAGCAAAGGAATTTAAATGAATATGAAATAGCTATAATACAACTAGATCGACATTATCTACCACGGTTAAGCACCATAATGGAGAGATATCGCTTTGGGTTACGAGCTCAAAAGAAAGATGAATCTGTCGAAGAATACGTATCAGCCTTAAGGAAACTAGCCTCGGAAGAAAGGATTAGAGATCAATTTGTTTTGAGGTGTGCACATGATAGCATAAGAAAAGAACTTTGGTTAAAGGACGAACCACCACTAGAAGAAGTATTAGTCATCGCGAAACAAGTTGAGCATATGACAAAATGTGTTGAATAATTAAAAGGAGAAAAAGAGATTACATCTAACACTGAGACAAAATTGGAATCTAAAGTAGAAGAAGTGATTTGTCAAGTGAAGAAGCAAGATTCTGGCAATGTAGAGAAAAATCATCAGAAATTGAGTAACACAGCCACAAATTCTTCTAGTCAAAGCAATAGTTTTTCATGTTTCAGATGTGGTCAAATTGGTCATTTAGCTAATTCCACAAGTTGTCCAGCGTTAAGATCTACGTGTAATACGTGTGGCAAAAAGGGTCATTTTGCGAAATGTTGTAGAACTAAAATGTATAAAAGAGATAACTATACCAAAAGATGATCACAACCGCAGGTGAAAACAGTTACTTTTCAGGTGAACGGGGATTTATTAGAACATCCTTCACATTTAGTAAATGTTGAAAATGTTTTGATTAATTTTAAGTTTGATTCATGTTCACAAATTACTATGATTGTTGAAAAGTTATATGTTAAAAATGTTTAAAATAAAGTAAAAATGTTAAGGAGTGATATATTTCCGTTGGGTTATGGAGAAAAAAAAATGTTGGGATATTTTATAGCCACTATTGAGTTGGGCAGTCGCATAACTGTTGGTAAAATGTACGTGGCTAAAAAAGGTGATGCATTATGGGGTTGGCGACATCAGCGGGAACTTGGAGTACAACTTAATCCTAATGCATCACCTCAAGTGCAGATACAGGAGGTTGGAAACATGTCTGCCATGTTTGCTGAACAATTTCCAAATGTTTTTAAAGATAGTTTAGGGTGCTTGCAAGGATACAAACATCATATAAGGTTGAAAGAGGGTGCAGTTCCAGTAGTGGCCAAAGTAAGAAGGATCCCAATAGGTGAAGACGTGGCTGTACAAAAAGAAATAGAGAAACTTGTTGTTAATAAAATAATAGAACCTGTTGAAGCCACAGAAGGGTTGGCTCCTGTTATAGCTAAGAAACCGTCAGGCGAAATTCGCTTATGCATTGATTTGCGTTCCCTAAATAGGGAGGTGGTTGTGGATAAATTTCCGTTGCCGAATATAGATGAAATGGTTGGAACATTAGAAGGTGCGAAAATTTTCCAACATTTGCCATCCGCTTACCACCAGGTGGAATTGGATGAAGCTGCGCAGGAATTAACAGCATTTGTTACTCCTATGGGTACATTTAAATTCAGGCGCATGCCTTTTGGTCTCATTTCAGCAGCTTCAGTATTCCAACGCATTATGTTGAAAATCCTAAAAGGTCTGAGAGGTGTGAAATGTTACCAAGATGATTTGTTAATTTACGGTGATAACATTCAGGAACACAATAAACGTGTGTGTGCAGATTTGGAACGTTTGAATGTGGCAGGACTGTCATTAAAAAAAGAAAAATGTAAATTTGGAGTGGAAGAGGTCAATTACTTAGGACATCAAATAACATGTGAAGGAGTTTTTCCAAAAAGGGAACTTGTTGAATCAATAGATAAAATCGCTGAGCCTGTTAATAAAGAAGAACTTCTTTCTTTTTTGGGAATGGTAGAATGTTATGGGAAATTTATAACAAACTTTGCTGACAAGACTTGCAATTTAAGAAAGTTAACAGCAAAAAATGTGGTATTTGATTGGACAAGTAAGTGTAAGAGAAAATTGGAGGGTATAAAAGTTGAGTTGAATAAAGCTCCGTCTCTTCATGCGTTTATTCCTGGATTTCCAACATACATGTTTACTGATGCAAGTGATAAGGGACTTGGTGCTGTTCTAGTTCAAAGATGAAATGGGAAGGAATTTCTAATTGGTTGTTCCTCAAGGTGTCTTAGAGGTTCTGAGATAAACTATTCGGTTATAGAAAAAGAATCATTAGCAATTGTTTGGGCACTAAGAAAATTCTAAAATTTGATTTGGGGTACTAAGATCTGTGTTTTATCTGATCATAAACCTTTAAAAGAGGTATTTTTGAAGAAAGGTCTTGATGCTATTTCATCCAGGATTAGGACGTGGATTATTAGGTATGTGCTGTTAGAGACATTACCTCAGATTCAGTTATTAAGTTTTTAGAGGATATATTCAAGAAAGAAAGTTGTCCAAATAGTATTTTATCTGACAATGGTCCTCAATTTTGTTCCACTTTGTTTCAGAATTTTATAAAAAAAAGAGGAATTTGTCATAAAAGGTGTTCCTTACACCATCCCGAGACTAATGGAGCAGTGGAGAGAGTTAATAAAACTGTTAAAGAATGTATACAGCTTGCCAGGGTTAATGGGTTGAATTGGAAGGTTGCTCTTCAAGACAGAATTAATGCATATCGTTGTTCTCCACATTCCACTACTGAAAAATCACCGTTTGAGCTGTTTAAAGGAAGAGTTCCTAATACTTTGTGGTGTCCAGGATGGATGAAGTGGAACAAAGGTTTAGTTGATAATGGCACAGGAGAATGGAGAGAAAGAGTGTTGAATAAACAGTGGAGTAGAAAAAAATATTTTGATAAATTTCAAGAAGTGAAGATAGGTGATCTTGTAAAGATAAAAACAGCTGTTGGTTGTAAAGCTTGATCAAAGTATACCAATGTAAGACCTGTTACTAAGGTTTTTAAGAATGCTGTTAAAACATTAGATGGGAGAATTTGGAACAAAAGTCGTATAGTTTTAATTAAAACTAATGATCTATGTCAAGATGATTCTGATGATAATAACAATTTGTTTAACTCAGTAAAGTTTTCCACAGATTGCTCCACATCTTTATTTGATGGTAAAAAAAGAAGTCAAAGATCTCGCAGGGCTCCTGCTTACATGAGATTATGTGTGATTTTGTGTTTATTTTAACTTTTTTGTTTATTACTGTATTTGCTTGAGATTGCTTAGTTTTAAATTTGTATTTCAGCTTTCTTATAAAATCATTCTCTTCTTTTTTCATTTTATTTTGTCTTGTTAAGAAGGGAGATATGTGATGATCTGTATATTATGTTATGTGCCTGTAACTTTAATAGTTTAGAGTTTATGTGTATGAGTATTCTTAGAATGTATAATAGGTGGGGATTGTCAGTTAAGCTGTGACCGTTTGTGGCTGAGGTGATTAAAACCTACCTGCTTAATTATCCACTGGAAAAGCATCATTATTTATATGTGGTAAACACCACAGCATCTTCATCCCTTTCTTAGATATCGGAAGTACCCCCGTATGCAGTGCTTTATAGAGACATCTATGCGCATCGCAGTCACTGTGTTAAGAGACTGCACCACTTGGTGCCAGTACTGCTGCATACGAGGGCAGTTCCAGAACATATGTAGGAATGTAGCTGGATCCGTACCACACAGCGGGCAAGCGGAAGACGCCCCTGGTGTAAATCAAGCCCGGCACTGGGGGGTCCGGTATGTACGGTGAAGGTAATAAAACTGGATTAGCTTAAATCGTGCATTACTGGTAGCTTCTGCTACCTGTGCTAATGCTCTTCTCCATTCGTTGTCGGTCAACGGGGTTGGAAGATCCTCTTCCGAGCATGTCCTAGCCCTGTCTAATTTTAAGCCCTGATCCACCTTCAAAGCCTTGTAAATACAGAATATAAACCCACGAGTAGAGCCTGGGTCCAGCAGAGTCACCAATGTACTGGTCTCTTCTGGTTCATCAGGAAATGTTGTCCACATATCCCGGACAGTAGGCGATATCTTAGCATACTGTAAAAAATGTCCTGGTGGCACCTGAAACCAGGCCTGCGCATTTTGAAAGGTCATAAATGTACCCTTCTGGTATAAGTCTCTGGCGGTCGCCCCACCACCCTCGTACCACTTTGAGAGGTCCATGACCCCTTGTATTCTCCAAAAACCCTGTAGCAGTAATGCGCTAGCGTATAGGGCTTTTTTCACCACCCAATGCACCGCCTGCTCCCAGACCTCAATAACCTGGCGAACTATATGCGGGCACGTTTTCAGAACTCTTGAGCCCATTATTAGGAATTTCTGGAGTTGCATCCCCTCATTCCAGTTCCCCAGTAATTCCGTCTCAGTCGTGCACTTTCCCATACACCACTGCGCAGCATATTGCAGCAAACCCGCCATGTAGTACAGACACAGGTCCGGTAATCCTAGGCCACCCCCATCCATTTTTTATTTTTTTTAAACAATTTTTATTGATTTTGACAACAGTATAGTACGCCGTAAGTATCAGAACAATCATACTCATTCGCATTCCCAAGTTAAACAACATTTCTCCCCAGGAAAGTCCATTGTTTCATCTGCATATAGTTCTTCCCAGCAGTTCCAGTGCCATCCATGCGTGGATGCCGAATAAGTGTCCAGTGACAGCTACCCCCCTCATCCCCCTGACCCCAACCAATCTCAGTCCCCCTCAAGCATTCCCCCCTTCCCCCTCCCTCATCTCCCACCCTCCTCCCCTCCAGACGTGTCATGATATGTCCTCACTGGAACATGAGTGGGCCTATCTCCCTGAGTGTACCTAGCAGTGAGACCTATGATTGCGTTGTGGAATAAAACGTCTCACCCGCAGGTAGGGGCAGCAGTGTATTGGCGGCTCATGAGGAAGCCCCAGTGAGCACTGTGATATACTATAGTGGGCGTGCCTCAGGGCTATTCGTAGGGGCATCAACATGCTCATCCTCAGGGGGTGTAAGTTCCATGACCAGTCTTCCCCAGGCTCTCACCCTCTCAAGCGCCTGTTCATTACCCGTTCTGTGTGCAATTTGTAGTCGGACAGCACCCTCGCAGTCGGCCCACTTTTGAAATTCTCCCCTCCATTTATCCAAGCTGGGGCCCTTTTTCGCTTTCCACTGGGAGGTTATAGTTCTCTTGGCTGGTAGGAACCCCATGTCAATACATTTACTAGTGATCTTGTTCTTTGAGGTGTGGGGGAACCAATGGAGGATACAATGTGCCATGGAGGGTTGAAGGTCCCTTTCCGTTACATCCGTCAACAGGGTCGTCACCCCCTTCCAAAAAGAGTCAAGAGACGGGCAATCCCATACCATATGCTTGAAGTCAGCTTCAGTCATTGCGCACCTTGGGCAGGACGCTGACTGTGTTGGAAAGTATTTATGTAAACGGACTGGTGTTAAGTATGCCCTATGTAGGATGTAAAAATGTACTAGCAGGAAACGCGAATTTCGACCACCCCCATCCATATCTAGTTTTAAGATGTCCAATTTGACTTTGCTCTGCTTTCCAGCCCAGACCAGGGATATTAAGAGGCTATTCAATGTGTCAAATGTCAACTTTTGGATTTTGCAAAAGGAGTTCTGGAGCACATACAGACAACGGGGCAACAACGCCATTTTTGCTAACGCAACTCTCCCCATAACCAACAGGTATCCTATTCCAGAACGTTATTGATGCCTTTAGGCCACCGAAGACCCGTCCCATATTCAGATTATTTTGGGCCTCTGGGCTATGTGCAATCTGCAGTCCAAGATACCGGAAGTTGTACTGACCAGTGCTAAAGTGCATGTGCTTTGTGTCTAAAATGTGATGGTATTTGGTTACTCCATGACTGGCATATTTGATTTACTGATAATTCCCTAGTGTAGTATACTACATGTGCCGAAGGCCTGTAAATCAAATGCTACAGCTCTGATTGTTCCACCCACAAGTAGCCCTACAAACATGTCTCACACCTCCCACTGCTGCGCCTGTGTGTACAGTTTAAACTGCTATGTCGACCTGGCAGGTAACCTAATTACCAGGCACAAACCTTCCTTTTTATTACACATAGTTCGACCCAATGCAGGGTGTCGTGTCCACAAGGACTCCTCAGGATCTGGGCAATGCTCAAAGGGGTCCACCTCCTGACATCCCCAACTCTGACCGAAGAAAACCAGAGTATTGAGGCGATCAGGTGAGGGATAGGAATTGGGGTAGGTGCAGCTGAGAAAGGGATACCTGTAACAAAAAACACACTGTTAGTATTTATATACAACCCTGACAACTCTCATATATTCTCACTAGCGAAAATCCAATACCTGTCATATGTCTCCCCTGGCTGCAATGAATGTCCTCTACACTCGGTAAGATACCTTGTCTCACCTTGAGGAAAAAATACCTACAACCGAAACACAAACCAATTAGAACTCTGATCTCTTCTTCCAAACTTTTAAAACAGAAGGAACAAGAAAACCCATACATATCCTTTATCTCATTTCCCAAAAACCAAGAAGAAAATAATAGCAAGATGACAGAAAGAAAATGTCTCGGTTTAGGAAGGTTGGAGCTGAAGGCACAAGTACTGCAGTATCAATGCTCCCGTATCCAATTCTGGAATCCTGCAAGGAATAGTGGCCAAAATGTACAGGGGCAAAAACACAATAGCCAAACTCAAAATAGTCACCCCATGTCTCAATTAAAATCCAGTACCACATATACTAAACTCTCGTTCTGGTCACCACAATGATCCTTTCCGGTTCTCCTAAATCCGAGAGGAAATTGGCCAGCTTGACTTCAGCGGCCTCCTTCCGTTTGGATGGGTAACCGCTGGTGAGGATCTCCACGGTAATTCTCCTGCCGCAGCAGCGGAACAGGAAACTAAACGTAATTATCAAATACGACTCCCCAAGCGATCTCAGCTCAGGGAAGTTCCGTGAAGCAACACCCCAATCAGTGTGTGCATAAACAACCGGCAGAATGAAGGTAGAACTTAGCGTGCAGAGCAGCTGCCCTGCACCGAAACTTCCTGGTTTCCATCAAAGAATCACGCACAACGCTCCATGCGCTGGATGTGATTTAAACGATGTGTGATCCCTCCCAGAAGGACGGCCTTCTGGGATATGTAGTTCGGCAGACCACCTCTGACGCTGCACATGAAGTCGGCGATGCCTGTCAATACCGGACACAGGGTGCTGTATACTTAAATGGTAGGACATGTACTTTTCAGTTTTACATGTACTGGTAGTGAAATACTTTTAAATTCGTATTTCACTGCTGCAAGGCCTATCTCTTGCATAGGTTAACATTGGAGCTGCCTTGTAACACTTTACAAGTGTAACTTCCAATTGTTAAAAGATAGGAAGAGCAAGTTTGATGTCTCTGGACTCACAACTTAAAAAACACATCTTTCAGTGAAGTTAATTTTTCAATTGCAGGTCTAAAAATGCTTTAACTTTAACCATTCTGTTCCTCTGTCTGTCTCTGGAATACACGTTTGGGTTGAATGACGGCTTGACTTTGTGCATTCCCACTAGACAGTCACACACAAAGGGAGCTAAGCTGCAGTGGCGACTGGTGGAATTTGAAATTGGTTGGGCGTAAGAAGAATGAATCAATGAATGTCAGCAAGCGAGTGAAAAATGTGAACCTGTTGATAAGCGGAGTTCGGGGGAATCTCGCCTCAAGAAAGTTTTGAACAATTGTATTTTGGTGCAATTTGAAGCACTATTTCTGAGATAAATGAACTAAAAATACAATTGCTATCGGCTTTTATAAAGGAAAACTCATAAAATATTTAATTGAATTTCTGGGTTGCCAAACAAGTCTGACCTCTGAAGGGGCTAGGGTAACAGGCAGGACTGCTTTGGCTATACCGGAGAGCCTCACACCTAGATGAAAATGCAATAAAGTGGAAAGAAAGGCTCACAGCTTGTTATAACTTCACAGGTACTTAAGAGTGGCATGCATTTGACTTTGTTCAGTCCCTGTATATAAGACACGTGCATCCACTATAATAATATCAGGTGTGCTGATTTGTCACATATTTACACAAATAATTTAAATACCACAATTTTATAGAATATTTTTATAGTGCTACTCATCCGTATGTAGGGTGTCAGAGCGCTTTAGATTAGATGTACACATAAATTGACAATAAATCTATCTTGTATATGTAAATCAATGTATACAGGATGTGTTACATAAGTCAGTGAGGGTTACAAGGTGTGAGAGTCACATGTCCCTCATAGCTCACTGTGCTACATTAGAAGGATTTATGAACAGGGCCGGACTGGGAACCACAACCGGCCATGGCAAGGTGCTCGGCCGCCGCCCCCACCCCCTCTCCCCACTGGGGTGTGGGGGGGAGGGGAGGAGGGTGGAGGTGCTGCCGAGCTCTTTGATGGGGCCGGTTTTCGGCCGATTTTGGTACAGGGCCGATTTTACAGCTATGCTGCAAAAACGGCCCTGTAACAAAAACGACCCCCACCCGTGCGGCGCATCAGGGGATTGCCCGGTGCCCGCTATGGCTAATCCGTCCCAGTTTATGAACTACAAATAACAAGAGGATCTTGTGTGTTGAAATCAGTAACCCACTTACCTAGCTACATAAAATAAAAATCTGTCATCTGCATATTACATGAAGTGCTTTGCAGGAGACGAATTAACCATCTTTGCTACTTTTATTCAAAACTGGGACTAAATACAACAGAGCTCTCTCAAGCAAATGTGTTAACCTCCAGAGTTATCTTTCCATTATTATTACTCACTGATATATTCTGGGCACACAAAGATCTCCACAACAGGTGTCTTAACCCCATGCGATATCTTAAAATGCAGACGTTGCAAATAATTGAGCAGAAAAGATTTAATGCTACGTTTCTCCTTGTTGCCAATTTCCTTATGGCAGAGCTTTAAAAAATTTTTTATAACTTGAGGTCCAGATATTGCATCAGGGTTGCATTATTTTTGGGACACTATTCCCAGGCAAAACCAACATGTTAATTTTCATAAAGCGCTCAAATTTACTCATGATAGACGTGCTAAAAATATGTGTGGCAATGCGATATGCTTATATTCTAAATAAAAAAAGTACAATATTTAATTTCAACTTACCTTATCAGTCAGCTTCTGTACCACTCAGTCCTACAGGTTGATGAGTCGAGGCCATGGTTGGTGATGTACTGCTTGTTGCTTTTGTCGCAGTCTCAGGTAGCTACAGTTCACAGTGGAGCTAAAACTGAAACAAACTGAAAGCTATAATCTGTGAATGCATCTGAAATGCTAATAAACAGAAATACACTTAGCAGAAGCATGTGCAGTGAATTCTGTTTACAGCATGCATCATGTGACTCGACCTCATGGGAATATGAGTGAAGTCTCATGACTCTGTGACATCAGGTCAAATGAGAATGAAAACATTAAAAAAAATACATTGTTACTGCAGTAATAACAACACAATGCAAAGTGCAGTGATTATTTTAGTAACGTTTCAGGCAGTATAAAAAATAGTAATAAACCCTACCTTTCCCATCTCACATAGATGGGTGGGGTCAGTTATGCTTGATGACCCCACCACAGCCAGTGACAACTTGGGAAACGGCGGGGTCATCATGCTGCAGCTTTAGTCATTTGCTAGCATCTGGAGGTACAGGACTTATACTGTAACCACCCAGGGCTGCTTGGAAACATGACACTACCTGGTGTAATTTGTTGGTGGTTCCAGGGCCCCCAAACAGTGAATACAGGGCTGTCACCATGTCAGCTCCGTTTGCTGAGCTTTTAAGTAACACATGCTCAAAAGCACATGTGTCACAGAAACCGCCTGACTGTCTGCCTGCCCTGTCTGACACCCGTGTCTGACTTGGAGCGTCATCCATCAGGCAAGCAGACAGCACCAGGACCGGTGCAAGGCTTCCATGTTTGTTAATATGCTAAGTAACATCGCCACTGATGTTACTTAGCATTTTAAAAGAAATGCTGATGCCAGTAATAGGGTGGGTGCAACCCCTGCGCCCAAGGTAAGAAACCGCTGCTGCTGAGGTAGGCCACTCACATACTGATGGCCCATCACCAGGCTGATGGGTCTTCCTGGGCTAGAGTGAGAGGGAGGAGCTGATACTTGCACCTGAAAAGGCTGTGCCTCTCCCCACTCAAAAGGTTGCATACCCCCCTGTAGTGAGTCTGGAGCAAGGGCAGGGAATGGCAGGGTCTTGCATATTACAAATATCTTTCTTTGAATTCTCCCTACTTCAGAGGCTAAAATGGGTATAAGTACTGGACCTCTGACACCATGTACTCAGAACACTTATAGAAACTGAGGACATTGTACCAGAAAGAAGAGCTGTTGTGCCTCCACGAGGGATTGTCATTTTGCTGATTGCTTTGGTGTGTTGTCCTGCTGCTTCTTGCCTGGGAGTGAAAGGACTGGACTTGACTCTACATCCTGCATCTCTAAAGTTTCTCCAAGGGCGTGTTAGGCTTGCCTCCTATTTCTGAAGTCACATGGATAACAAAGACTTCACCTGCAACTTGCCACCAACACCTGGGCTCCACTGCTGTGAGTCCTGCTTTGTCAAGTGGTGCCAAATTCAGTCCGTGGTCTTTGGAAAGCAAAGCATCAAAGCATTGATCATAACCGGCGCACTTCCCTGCGATCTCGACATACGCCGCTGCCTGCACCAGAGCTGCAGACACAACTCGCCGACTTCGACCCAAGGACCCCAGCTTACAACTCAGCCCGATGTTGCCGACACAGTGCCTCTGCATCACCGCTGTTGCCCGGGTCCCACACAACGCATTGCCGACGTCTGCGATGACTTGTCTCTGACCTCAACACAACCCAGAGATTTGCCAATGATGCATCATCCTAATGCACATGGCTTCTTCACATCGATGCATCAACGACGTTGCCCGACTTTGGAAACGACGCATCATGTTCGACAGCAACGCATCCCCTCCTGTGCTCAATGCATTGTCCACCAACTTCGAAGCATCCATGGTACTGTCAGCGGGTCTGCATGACTCCTGTACCGAGTCTGCGCTCAATCGTGGTTGGACTGAACTTTTGGATTTGCCCTGGTCAAGCGCGACCCAATCGCCCCAGTTGAAGCTATTGATTTCTAAGCACTGCATTTTTGATTAATCTTGCAAAATGTATATCTTGACTTGTGTATGTTGGATTTTATAGTTCTGGTCTTGTTTGTCTCAGAAAATATGGACTATTTTTCTAAACTGGTGTGGAGAACTTTTGTGTGTGTGTGTGTGTGTGTGCATGTGCATGCATGCATGCTTGCACGTGTGTACATAAATATTTTACAAATTGCCTCTTCAGTTTAGCCTGACTTCTTTGTGCCAAGTTACCAGAGGGTGAGCACAGGTAAACCTTTAGTGTGTACTACACGTACACCAAATAGGATTGTGATTCCTGCTTGAACAGTGTGCATACCTCTGCCAAACCAGAGTAATAATTGTCCATGTTTAATATCAACCCAGTACATGACAACTGACGTGCCTCTTAGTTCACTACTTGCATTGTTGTCTTGGTGGATGGATAGATAGAGTTCTCTCTCTTGCTTTTAGCTGTGTTTTTAACTGCTATTTTGATGCATGTCTTTTTAGCATTCACTTGTCAGAGTCAATGCTCTCTCACTTTTAACAGCTGTTTTGAACTGCTATTTTGATGTATGCCCCTTTAGCATTCACTTGTCAGCGGCCACTCATGTATTGTCTTTCTAGGTATCTAGGGCTTTTATTATAATGAATTTAATTATTGTGCAATAAATAAGCTATCTAATAGGGTGGGTAGAATCAAGAATGTTTCTAAATACATGTTTGAAAACTATCTTGTAAAAATAAGAACTCTTGATACAGTAATATGATCTGATTTAATAAGGTGAAATACTTCTACATATTAATGAAACACTTTAAAAAACATTTGAAGAGACTTTATCTTATTATTGCACGTTTGTTCTAAGATGTCTTTAAAAAGTCTCTAAAGTTGCATGGTTCTGGACACTCTAGTTACTCTCCTTAATTTAACTTCAGGTAACATGTAAATAAATGATTAACCGTTTATTTAACATCTTTTTGAATGCTAGTGCTCAGTAAAGTAAAACACTAGCCCAGTGATGCTTTTGAATAAGTTGCCGCATCTAAAGGTTAGGAGGGCCACAAGTGGCCCCAGCCCGTACTTTGAATATCACTGACTACTAGAATTATCAGCACAAGCAGCCAAATTAAAAGCATTCAGATAAGCCTGCAAGCTGAGCGCTAAACTGAAGTGCTGAGCTGAACTGTGAACATATATACGGGTAACTACTGTTAGATGAAATGCCCCATAAGAAAAGAAAATAACATGATGTGGGTAAGGGAACTGCTTTTGCTGATAAAATAGTCAGACAAACAGCACAGAACATAATGGCATTAACCTATGTTTCTCTTTGAATGTTTACTGAAGAGAAAATAAGTGCATGTGACTTCAGTGATGGGAAATATCAGATTTTCAAAAGTAAGCAACTAAAGAAGAGATACAAAATGGCAACAATATAGTACTCTGGTGAATGGCTGTTGGAAGGATCAACATGTTATTGATTCATGCTACCTGACAAGCTGTTATATCCCATGACATTGATAAGACACAGCCCTTTTCATTTGGGAAGAGATGGAATTGTAAACAGCATGAAACTGTTTTGGGAAAATACTAATATATGGATATTTGCGGACAAAATATGTAAAAACTGTATGGTATGCACACAGTATAATGCTGGTAAAGGAATCCCTACTTCTACAGAGCCTTCTGCACCTGCTGAGACACCCTTTGAACAGTTGCAAATAGACTTTATTGAGCTGCCTCCTACAAATAGGTATCGATGAAAGACGCCTTGCCATTGGCTGTGCAGGGCCCTCGACACATTCTTCACCATTATGCATGGGTGATGGTAAAAAACAAAACCTTTAGAGATCTAATTGCCTACAGCCATGCTGAAAGGGTCCCATGCATGCTCTACTGGCAGCACAATCAGGCCTGAAATATACAGTATGAAAGAACTGGATTCCTCTCTCATATGCGAAAAGAGCTTCCTTGTCTCAGAACTTGCCATAAGATGTAGCACAAGGATTTCCCCAACAACTGTGCCACCTTAGCCTATCAAGGACGCTGGCCCTTATTACAAACTGCGCCCACGCCCTACAGTAAGTCCATCTTCTTGACCCAATCAACAACTGTTCTCTATCGGGTCCAGAGCCCGAAGGTCTAGTGACCTCTCACGGCCTAGTGATGGTGAAAAAGAAGAAACAAAGGGGCCCAGCTGCTCAGGAGGATGGAAAGGAACCATGCTGTCAAAGAGAAATTCATGCATACAATTTTCCCTGATAATCCTTACTACCCTAGCAGCTGTCGCCATCTACTTGTATAACCTTTACTTCCCAATATTACTGGGTTTAAACAACACCATGCTTACTGAAGATTTGCACGACAACCATTCCAAAGAGTACCAAGAAAACATTGCCATACAAATAATGAAGGCCTATCGCAAAGAATTAAATGCCTTTGATTGCTGAATTTGTCTAAAACTTCCTTCTTGAAACACAATAATGGATGCCTTTGAGTTTGACGCTTGATTATTTTTAGGTCTCGCCTGAGTCAGCGCATGCACTGCTTTCGCGAAACATTTAGTGAGTGGGATTTAAAAAGCCGACCACAGCTTTTTGGGTGGCATAGAGCATGCGGTTACGCGCACAGTGAAAAGCACGCGCCATCTGTTTTCATCTCTCGTCATGGTGCGCGCACATCGCACACTACTCGCCAGACGTGAGGAAGCATGTGCTTTCACTTTCGCACGCTAGAAGGGACGGCAACAGCGCGCGATTGCGATCTTGATCAGTTTCACTTTCACGGCCGCGTCACTTTCACAGCTGTGCGGCCAATGCTTGTTTTGTAAGTTGGCACGTATGAATACAATGAGGAATCGACAGGCGCTATGAGACGCAGTGCGCCTGATGAAGCGCTTCCCTCTCCGACACCCCACTGGTTTGCACGGTCTTATGCACATCCCGCTCACTATTACTGGAGGCAGTGAGCAAGGCCAGTTCGGTGGCAATGGACAACTATGGATGCGCACGGCACCCTGGTTTGAACGGCTACTGTGCCATCCAAGCATCTGTTTTACAATGTACTACTACTCCCAGGCCGAGCCATTTCACGAAATCTTGTTAATCAATACCGGACCCTGCCGTGCTGCGTGCACAGATTAGGCTACACACAGAAGGTGCTGTAACACAGCAGCTTGTTACACTGCTTAACAAAAAGAAATGGCATTTCTCTTGAGAGCATCAAAGTCTATTAGTACGCACCTCCTCCAGCCTGCCTCACTCTCTCTCTCCGAGCTCCTCAGCCGCCACCCCACACCCCCTCCGTCTCTTCCCTGAAAGAACGGTACCACTGCTGGGCCCAGTCTCTCCACTTGTCAGCAGCAGACTGCCATTGGCTCCGCCCCATCTGTCTGTGCGGTGGGGGAGCTGCTCACTTAGTACACAGCTCACAGCCGAGCAGCCGCACCTGGCTCCGACGGTGCTGTATCTCGCTCCGGCCGCTTGCTCCCGTGCTCGCAGGGGAGGGGGAGACAGTGATCTCAGATCAATGCAAACAACACCGGCTTGCAGCCGGTTTGTTAACTCCATCCGGATACAGAAAAGCAAACTATTGTCCGAGCCCATACCAAGTACCAGTGGTGCAAACAGGATGCAGACGTGCAGGTGTGTATGCCAATCAATTATTTACTGCGATAGGCTCTGCCTTTCACGCCACAGTCTGATGCAAGTGTGTATCTGTGTACGTGGGTTACATGGAATTTTATATTTTACAAGGATGGTATGGCACAGATATGCATGGGTGCAAACTCTGGTGAATCTTCTAGTTGAACAATTACAAATGGTTTCTAATCGAGTCACTTGCGGAATGTGGCTTTTCTAAACTCGGGGCTGGATCGGCACTGCATTAACAACGAGGGTTGTTACTCGTTAAAAACATGCCAACTGAAATACAAAGAGACCACCAGACACCAATACCATTCCAAGATTCAACGAGAATGGTCTTCGTGGAAGTTCAGAATGCGCACAGAACTCAAATACTACCAACTGGATGGAATTGAAACTTATCTGTAACTTCACCTCCAGAAGTGCTCGGACCATCTTCTTTTTAGGAAGCCACTTAAAACTGAGCTCTATTGCAACTTGGGGCCATATGTATCAAGCAAATTTGCATTTGCAAAGGCCGAAATTCGCAGAATTTCGGCCTTTGCGAATGTGAATTTGCAAAATGGTATGTATTAAGCAAAATCTGGTGCAAAATAAGGAATCGCAAAATTTGCGATTCCTTATTTTGCAATTGCATTTAAGGAATCGCAAATTTTGTGATTCCTTAAATGCAATGTATAAAGCAAAAAAAAATTGCAAAATGTCCTTAAGGAATCTCAAATTACCACCAACTTCTAGTTGGTGGTAAGTTGCGAATTCCTTGAAAAATGCACATTTTTGCATTTTTCAAAGTGCCATGTGACGCACATACATGCCCTTAGGGCAAGTATGTGCGGCCACATGTGCACCCATGCATATTTCAGAGGTGCAACAGGGTGTTCTTTGGACACCCCTGCACCCTTGAAATTATTCAACATTTGCGATTAGCAAATTGCGAATCGCAAATTGAGAATAACTTCCCATTCCTTCCTATGGGCCTCCTGGCCCATAGAAATGAATAGGAAAGTATTCCTTAATTGCGATTCGCAATTTGATAATCGCACTTGAGGAATTTTAAGAAATCGCAAAAAAAAAATCGATTTTGTACATACATACCCATTTGCGATTCTCAAATAGCGATTTCTTAAAAATCGCTATTTGAGAATCGCAAATGGGTATCTTGATACATATGGCCCTTGGTCCTTCTGGCCTGTGTTCATTCACAAGTAGCATGGAGATTCCCCTTCGGGGGTGATTCAGGCGCTTTATACATTAAATCAAATGAAATTTCCAAATGGATAAAGGCATACCCCTGCCTTTTACAAATATAATCAGATATGAATATCAATGTGTGTGCGTATATAAATACCAATTATTTACTGCATTAGATAATGCATCTGATAACTATAGTGTACATTTCATACGTACAACACTGTACTTGTGATTAATACAATTGCTAACCAGCGGCGCAAGCCTTCACAAGGGCTTTGCTAGCGCATTTTCCAAAATGTTCATAATGCATCAAAAGGGTAAACGCTACGGAGAAGGTAACCATATGTAAGTTTTGTGAAAGCACAGAACTATTTATTTTAAAATTTGAAGCGCATAAAAATTATACAAACCATTACACTTCTACATCAGTGAAATACAATTTTTTAATTAATCGAAAAGCAGCTTTACTCTGACGTCCGTAAGTCGTAATTAAAGCAAAAGGCGCACTTTAAATTTAGGGCTGGTGCAGTAGTTTCAGTCAATTGCCAAGCACTTCAAGTTTGTAGATTCGTATAGCCAAAGCCACATTACCACTTCCTAAGCAATAAACAGACCAAAATCAAACAAAAGCGCCTTGAATGGGGTACTGAAGATATTTCCTTTGGCACTAAGAGCCCATTCCTAGGGTAGGGTGCTGGAGTCATATTTGGAGCTGCGTGGCTTTCCAAGATCAGGAGTCAGAGCGGTCCAGTAAAAGACAGAGCTCTTGAGAGATGCAACATGTTATTAGTGCATGTGCGTGGTATCTGAAAGGCTGGGATGTATCATGTATGTATGTACCTATGAAGTATTTGTGAAGCGCAAACATAGCATGTGTCACTCATTTCACTTTCACTAGCAAAAGGCTAGCAAGTCAAACCTATTTATTGGATGTACCATTGTTAGGAATGTTTGGCTTCAATGTCGCTCCAGCGCCATTCATTGGGCATATGTTGTGCATACAAACAAACATACATCAGGCTACTGCCATCAAGTGCTTATGCTATGCAGGCGCCTCATTAGAGTGACCTGCTGACACAGGGCGCTCATGCTATGCACATGGCTCCCTAGGTTGAACAACTCATATCGCACAATTTTGTTATGTTGATGCTTATTGTGAGAATGCAAAAAGCATACTCCTCTTCTCCCAAGGATTATGGTAATCCCAGCGTTGTCAGTTCTTTGGGAAAAAATATATATTTCTAACAGCAATTAATTTAACGGTCAGCTATGTTTATGCTATGGATAAAGAAAAACATATGTCTTCACAAAAGCCTTTACTCATTTTAACAGGTTCTTACTACTTTAAAATTAGCAAATGTACCCTGTCCTGCTTCAAAACGGAAATGCATGAAAGTATTAATATGAATTACAGATGATTGTGAGGCTCATGCATAGGGAAGGCCGGTTCTCATTCCAGCCAGAAGTCCAGGCTGAATAAACGGGCCCCAGAAGCGCTCAGCACTTGCATTGTGATGGCATCATACTGGGACAGCGCACCACGTGAAGACATGTATGAAAAGAAATGGCATCTGTAGGATGCTAGAGGAAAATCAGATACACGTTCTATGAAAATAATGACCAGATTAAAACTATACTTTAAAAGAACACTTACATGTTTATGCTATGCAGTTATTACATAGCCCAGTGCAAAGTTCATTGGCCTCTTGGTGCTTTAAATTCATATTGAGAAAACGCACACTTGCGTTAGTGGGATCGGTTGTATGTCAATACAACGCGGTGTTTACACCGCACTACCATTACAACGATGGTTACCACGACTTGCGCTGTAGGGTGCTGGACTTAGGAATAGTAAGATTTACTATTCCAACACCAGCCTACGTACAGTAGGGAAGGTGTTGGAATAGTAAATCTACTATTCCTTAGCCTATAGCGCCCTCCAGCGCAAGGCGTGGTAACGACTTGCGTTGTAAAACCATTGTTGTAATGGTAGTGCGGTGTAAACACCGCGTCGTAATGGATGTTCCCCAGTGGGATTGCATGATCGAAAATCTCCTTAAGCGAAACAAGGATATTTTTCTAGCGCATGAAGCCAACATTGTTCACAAAAGAGTCAGACTGAAGATAGTTTTTAGTCATACAGCACAAGAACCACCACCCATGAAGGCATTCAGAAATACAAGTGAGTTTTCAATTTTAACAACTCTAACCTATGCAGAATGTATGGTATTTCACAGAGCTGTGTACCTATAATAAGGAATTTGGATGGCAGGACAGCGCTGCTCAGTCCGTAACATGATACAATCGGTACATTTTCACATTTGCTAAACTTTCCACTCTTGAGACACTGCTGTTGATGGGTACAATTACAAATACAGTGCAGTGCAGGCTTGTAAAACTACACCCATAAGCAGTCTTGTTCTTTTGTCAAATTTGGAGAAGTGCTCCAGACACCCAAATGTTCTTGCAGTTTGCTTTATCACAGAAACAGGTAACCTAGTGACCTCATCCTGTTGCCTTATTAGGTTGAGCCTGTAACAGCGTACGCACTGTGGCTTGCGAGATGTATTGTTTACAATTAAGAGCTTGTAGCCTGCCCTGTGCTTACTATTCATTGGCTTTATTGTCACTCTTCTTTGCTGACTCCTAACTGGCCAGCGCATGCCAAGCGTCACTTCCTTTCCTTTCAGTGGAGCACGGACCAAGCACCCGTTGATTCAACTTAATTAGCGCCCATCCGCTGCTCGTGCTGTGATTAAGGTACTATGGGCCCGATGTAGGTGGCGCAAATACCGGTCGGTAAGGGTGAAATTCGGTAAATTTCACCGTTACTGACCGGTATGTAGGCATTCGTGATGTAGGGAAGGATACGGTATTAAGGAATCTGTAAATACTGATTCCTTAACACCGATTCCTAATTGGCCTTGCATTTAAGGAATCGGTAATACCGATTCCTTAAATGCAATGTAGAAAGCACATAAAAGAGTGCTTTTGGGCCTTAAGGAATTTGTAATTACCACCAACTTCAAGTTGGTGGTAATTATTGAATTCCTTCAAAAAAGCACTTTCTTGCTTTTTTTTATGTGCCATGTGGCACACATCCATGCCCTTAGGGCAAGCATGTGTGCCACGTTCACACATGCACATTTCAGGGGTGCAACAGGGTGTCCTTTGGACACCCTGGCACCCTTAAAATACCTCCCGGTATTACCGATTCAGTAATACCGAATCGGTAATACCAAATGTCTTCACATTCATTCCTATGGGCCTCCAAGCTCATAGGAATGAATGGGTAGGTATTCGTTATTACCGAATCTCAATTACCGATTCGGTAATAACGAATATTAAGAATTCAGTATTTTTTACCGAATTCTTACCTATATCTGAAATACCGATTTCTAAATACCGAATAGGTAAAATTCGGTATTTAGAATTCGGTATTTCACTATTACCTACATCGGGCCCCATGTTTCTACCTCCCACTCTCCCTGTTCATAGTCCTTCTTTACCCTCCCACCTACTCATTCTTTGTTTGGCTCCCTACCTCCTTCTCTGCACCTTCTTCATTTTGCTTTCCCTTTACCACCTCCTCCCGCTGTCCATTACTGCTGCTTCCTTCTTCTTTCGTATTGCTTTTCCTCTTTCCAGTTGTTGCTGCTATCCCACCCTCCTCTTCTGCGCCTCCCCTGTGTTGCTACCCCGCTTCTGCTGTCTGTTGTTGCCGCTCCCTCCTCCTCCACAACTCCGTCATTGAGCTTGCCCCCTTGTACTATTTTTTGCCATATTGCTCAGCACCGCATGGCTATAAAGAAAAGCATGCTATGACGTGGCTGACGCTGGTCACATATTAGTACTTTTCCCCCTTGTCTTTAAACCTTGTTGCACAGAAGCTTATGCTGCTGTGCAACATGTCTAAACAAGCATTTGCAATGCAATAGGTCTCGCATTCACGAGAGTTTGAGCTATTGACTTTATCAATGACAGTGCCTTTTATTTTTGTTTTCATTTTTAAAACATACCACATCATCGCTCAGCACCACCACAGCATCAGTCAGCACCACCACATCATCACTGAGCACCACCACAGCATCACTGAGCCACCACAGCATCACTCACCTTCACCACAACATCACTCAGCACCACCACATCATCACTCAGGAACACCACAGCATCACTCTGCAGCGCCACAGCACCAGTCAGCACCAGTCAGCACCACCACAGCATCACTCAGTGCTTCTTACATATTTTAATTACAACTTCTCAGCATGCTGCACAGCAGCCACACTTCTCTACAGCACAGCTTAGAAACATTAGCAAAGTCAATAGCTCTACCGAAACACTTATAAGGCGTCCCAATGCATAGCCAATAGGTCTCGCCGTTGGGACATTGTAAGTGTTTAGTTATCCAGCACCATATCCTTCATTAAACAACATCAAGTGTTGCATGGCTAAACACTTATAAGATCCCAAAAGCGAGACCTATTGGCTCTGCCAATGCTTGTTATTATATTCTATCTAAAGCAGTGATCACCTGGTTTTCCTGGCCAGGAGAGTACTGATGTTAGACACAAATACAGAAGTGAAAATGGTACCAGTGGATTGTTCTGTCAGAGGGGAAGGTTTGCCTTACAGGGAGGCCTTCAATGATAGTGTCATAAGTAAATGATATAAATACATAGTCCTAGGGATGATATTTCTTCACTATTTGGAGCCTGGGGTTGGACTACATTAAAGGTAATGATAGTTATAATTATTGAAATATTAGCTGTTTTGTATATGTGTAAATGTGCTTCCTGTTTGCTGTCAGGCATGCATCAAATCGTGCATTCCCCCGCCAAGTAATGTTCACTTTCAAGCGTCATGTTACAGAGGGAAGAAGTAGCAGCACTAATGAAAATACATATTAAATAGTAAAATTATATTATGTTGTACAGTTGTTCAAAGGGTGGTTTGTTGGAGCATAAATATGATGTTGATGAACTATTCTCTATGTTGTGTTTCACTGAGATTTCATGAACCCAGCAGCTGTACACACCTTGGCTGTTGCACATAGGCCAAAAAGGCTAAAAGTCCATAAATAATTTATTCTTGTGAGCTTCCCCCTTGTTTTCAAGAATTAAAGGATCAGATAGCTAAGAAGTAGATAAGAAAGTACAACAAACAGCAGATATTTAAACATCGCCTGTCTTCAGCCCTGTGAGAATGTATTTATGCTTTGATAAGACTCCTGTTAGTATTTGTCTTCAGCTTAACTTACATCACTTATTTGTACACACATGTCTGACTCAGCTATTTCAATGTATGTCAATGGAGTCAAAACAGTATATAAACATTGTGCCAGCTGCATCGGGTAGAGTACATTTGAAAGCCGACAACTTCTTGTCTCTCTAAGCTTAAGCTTAAATAAATATACCACCACAACTCTGTTTGATTGCTGTCTCTCATTAACAGAGAAGTGTACTTGCTCTGTGCGTTTACAAGTGGGTAATGATTTGATTAGTAAGATTGTCATAAGGACAATTAAAAAACAATTTCCCTGTAAAACGAAAGCTGCTCAAAAGTGCAACGTGCTAAGCAGAAAACGTATTATATATGATCTGAGCTGGCTGTTGTGAATTAAAACAAGGTATGGTTCCAGCGCCACTGTAGTGATCAGTGAAGAGTATGAAACAAATGACTGCATTCATTGCACTTGACCACTATGCACCTTAGAATGGTAAGACTTTACTTGCTCTTCAGAAATCGCATCTGAGCAATCCTGGTTAAGGAAGAGCTTTGGGACACCCAGCAGCTTGAATACTCATTTGACATAGGTGAGCCATGGAATTATCTAAGGCTAAGCAATACTTCAGTACTAACCTCACAAAGCCAGCTGTGGCCTTTCGTCAAATGTTGAGCCAAAGGAGCAAGTGGGCCACCCCAGCCATATCTTTCAAGCATCTGACCCTGATCTTGGTATGGCAAATATATGTGGCTGTACTCTGGGGGAACTGATAATAGCCTACAAACAAAATAGTTTTCGTCCTTTTTAAAAAGTGTCAATATTGATATACCTCCAACCACCTGCCGAATATATCCCCACCAGAATGCATTTGCTCTTGTATATTGGATTCATTTGTCACACAGGTGTAGCCTCAATGAAAACTGGAAGAATGTTTTAGCTACTGTTAGACTTGTCATCTTTTGGCGTGTTTCCCCTGACTTTTTTGCTTTCTGACCTCCCGGTTTGTACTCTGTTTTTGCTGGTGTTACGTTTCTGCGCACTTTTCGCACTGCTGATCAGTGGAAAAGTGCAGGTGCTCTGTGTAAATTTTGCTATGGATTGGTGTTTCCATGATTGGATATTTGATTTACTTGTTAGTCCCTAGTAAGTGCACTGAGTGTGCCAGGGCATGTGAATCAAATGCTACTCGTGAGCCTGCAGCACTGATTATACCACCCACATGAGTAGCCCTGAAAAGGTAGCTCAGACCTGCTATTGCAGAGTTTGCACGCAGTTGGTAACTGCCATGTCGACTTGTCCAGTGCACACACTTGCCAGTCTCCAACCTTCCCTTTTTCTTACATGTCAGGCACATGTAAGGTAGGCCCAAGGTATCCCTGTGGGCAGGGGGCAGTGTATGTGAAAGGTAGGACATGCCCTGTTGTGTGTGGCATGTCCTAATAGTGAATTACAGCCAATTTCGTTTTCCACTATTGCAAGGCTACCAGTTCCCCATAGGGCAGAATGGGAGGTTTGTTTATAACATCTTATAAACATTACTGGCCAAGGGAATTCGGTAAGAAAATTAAATTTAGCATGCCTTAACTCAGAATCTAAAGATGCATTTTTTAGACAAGGTGATTTTTACATTCTGCATTTGAAAATACCACTTTTAGAAAGTGTGTATTTTCTGGCTCAGTCATCCCGTTTGCCTCTGCTGGAATGTGGATTGCCTGTCTGGGTTTTGGATGACAGAAGGCTGGGGTGCCAGAGGGGCTCCAGATAGTCTAGGTAGGTCAGGAAAGGGCTGAATAGACCTGGCCTACGATGGGGGAAGGGGTGGAGATTTCCTTGCACCTCAAAGGGCCTGGTCTGCCTCTGACAAATGCCGTCTTCACCTCCTGCCAGGAATTCACACCAGTGAAGGCCCAACTGGTCCTGGCCGGGCACAGACACCCTCTGCTTGAAAGATCAAAGGATTGTTGAACATAAATACTGGGTCTGAGACCCCTGAACTTTAGAACTCATCTGGATCAAGAAGACTGCCAAGAAGAAGAGCCGGAGAAGCTGTGAAAACGAACAACTGCTTTGTTGGGCGCTTTGCTGGGCTAACCTGCAGTGGCTGCTTCTGTCTTGGGCAGTGAAAGTCCGGGACTGGACTTTCTGCAACCTAATTCGTGAGTCTCTCCAAGGGCTTGAAGTAGAGATGGCCCACTGTTCATGAAGTCTCAAGAACCACAAAGACTTCAAGCTCTTATGTCCGCAGCACTGGGGACTATGTGTTTCGTACTGCAAACAGAGGAATAGCAACTCTACGATGTCTACGACGCCGCTGCCGACTCTGTGTCCTGAAGGCACCGCCGCAACCCCGCCCTGCAACCTTGGTGTCACCGACGACGCCTGTTGACGCCACCACCGAGCTGCTGCTTGCACCGTGACCTGTGGGTACAGCACTCCGCACCGCCTCGCTTCACGCCAAAGCTTTGGCACCACAGAGAGCACCGCCGCCACACTGCACCGCGACCCTGGTCTCACCAACGACACCTGTTGACACTGCCACCGAGCCGCTGCTCGCACCGCGACCTGTTGGCATCGCACTCTGCAACGCCTGGCTTCATGAGGATGCCTTGGCCTCCCTGACACCGCTGCTCCACGCCGGAGTCTACGCTGCTGCTTGCACCGTGGTTCGAGTGTTGTGTGTCAATTTAGATACCGTATATAGATTTCCCTATTTATGCCCTTATATAGGTACAATTCACATTGCCCTTATTTAGGCATAGAAATCCAGCCCCTATTTAGGCATTGCCCATGCTAACCAAATACAGGCATGGTCAACTACATCCGTTCATCTTCGTCACAACGAGTTTTTGGAAAACCAGACTCTTAAGCCTTTAGGACTTCCCCTCCTTGCTTGGATATTGATTTCTCCAAGAACTCACTTATTATGCATGAACATCTATTTCTTAGGGGTTCATTCATGACGTTCTTATGCCCGACTTGTACGTCAATACTGGCATTCCTAAACACCTTCAAGGTATAAATATACCTTCACTTACCATGGCAAACCACGGATCGGCTGCCTACTTGCACGACGCGGTTCACCACGGCAAGTTCGGAAGGAAGTCGAGTTCCCAACTGACGCAATGACCAGACGCTGTCGTCCTCCTCGCCGAGAATCCAGCTCCAGTGTTTCTGACTCCCCTTGCGGCGTGTTAGAGATCGAGACCCGGAAAGAGATTCCAACCTCACTCATTCTAAGGTATGGAGCTGATTAGAACCTAGAGAAACTTTTGGCAACTCTTGGCTAAACTAGACTATAGCTAAACAGCACCTACTTCTTCCCTCGTACTACACTTAGGTTAGGTACACTGGGGTAGAATTATTTTAGAAGCACCAGATGAGTATTTTAGTCTGTGTTATTTATGTATGTATTTTTATGAATATATGTCGTAGCTACACACCATGCCCTTGCAGTATTATTTTATCTTACTTCTAACGCTGTACGTATTATACTTCGCCATCTGTCTTACAATTGTAGCAGTTCATATCGCTTGCATGAGAAATAAGACTGTTAAATAAACCCTTTTATTGAAACTCCCGTCTCTTTATTTCTGTGCAACTCTGTAGAAACAAAGTATGCACAATTGACTGAGTGAAACTGTTATCTATTGTTTCCACGATTCTACGATTGTTCCGTTTCTAAACGAAACAAAGTTGTTAATGCAGTTGTCAGAAACTAATCCCTTCTTGTTCATTCGAGAAGTTTCTAGTGACCTCTGAGTTAGCTGGCACACACAAGTAATTAAGTTTAATGTACTCGATAGAGACATACTAACCTCAGTCCTATGTCAAATCTATAGTGTATATTATTCCAACGCGCAGAGCACATCAGGGAAATAGGAACTACACTACATGGCACCTAACGGTTTGGTAAGGCACTAATTTAACACTATATACGGAAGTAACTCAGTCGTGCTTTTCTCAGAGACCTCTACTCATAATACTCCATAAGACGTCTGGAGTGGGTAGAGATAATATCCACCATAGCTGAGTAGGACAAAAAATCCTATGTATTAGCTGATTGGTTTGTTCAACGTTGAAGGATACAGTTTTCCAAAATATTGTGCACCTTATCTTTGTTCCCTTGAAACTTGCCCTGCAATTTTCATTAAACAATGTCTACTAACGGCAACAACACCGAAACCGGTGGAGTTGAAACCGATCGCGGTAGCTTTTAATTATAAAGGTTTTAATGAAAGCGATGAGAATGCTATAATCATTCCTATTAATTTAAGGAGAGCCATCACTCTAAAACCTTTTAAACATGGCCTAACACCAAGAGGTGGTAGAGCAGTTTTTGTGATAGAGGCACATGAATCTCACCAGTCAGAGGCATTCTACTCATGGATAGTATTCCCTGAGTCAAATCCAGTAACTAAAATGTTTCACTTCTACAAAGAAGTGATCCACCAGAGGAATATATTCCTTTCGAGGATATTGAAATTCCACTCACATACCAGGAGCATGAGCTCTGGTTTAAAGGCACCCTAAAACATTTAAATCACATTACCAGGCTTGGTCCACTAGGTAGACCAGGAGCAACATGGCTGGTCTTAGCAGGTTACACACCTCATCCTGAAATCGAAGACATAACAGATGTAGAATTACTCGCTCAACTCAAAGAGTTAATCAAAATCTACAATTGGTCCAATATGTCATGAGGACTTTTACAGTCCAACCAACATAAGTTATTCCACAACAAACCTCTCACCAGGGGAATACACTAAAAATCACTCCACAGACTTTACACGCAGTCATGGGTAAATTGCCCACAAAACGTGAACAAATTCCATTCTGGATAGCACAAAAAATTACTCAAATCGAAGCAGTATTTCCTAATACCAGCCCTTATGAGAAACATAGAATTCTAACAATCTGTTTACCAATGGGGATCACACCACACCTGAAGACTGCACCACTTGGGGCACAGTCTTTGCTGCAATCTACACTAAACACATGGTGTTCCGTCTGTGGCGGTGATACCTGACGTCCTGAAACAGATTCAAAACGAATACTGGGCAGAGCCTGCTCTGAATTTAGGTATGAAATTACAGAACATTTTTAACAAGGTCTCAACAATAATATTATCTAATATTAAAGGAGAAGCAGCATTGGTGGCAATCCGCCAGAAATTAAGGGAATTCGATGTAATAGAACAACCACAAGAACTAGCCAGAATAGCTGGAAAATCCTTTGAAGAATTAGGCAGAGACAGTTTGGGTGGGAAACCAGTTAAACCACAACTGTCTGAAAGTCCTGAAAAGGTCTTTACTAAAAATAATCCTACATCTTCTAAAAAGAAGTGGGAAAATAGCACACAACCTTCCAAAGAGAAGCGTTCTCATTCCCGAGGTAGGTCTCCTCAAAAGGAGCCCTCTGAAAGGAGGTACAACCTCAGTAATAGGGATAATTTGAGAAAACCTGACAGGTATCAAGATACTGATACACGTTCCTCTCGTACCTTTCAGATATCGTCACAGAAATCCGAAAGAAGAGAACGGTCAGATCTAAAAAAAGAACGTGTGAAGTCCAAAGACGATCAACGCGTTCAGAAAAACAAACCAAAACCTCAATTCTCCAAGAAAAAGGTAGCAGGTCTGAAGATCAGACATGCCGAGAATATTGAGAACACCACTCAAGAAAAGAGAATGGGCTCAGACTATGTTGGACAGCGCAGCAGAAGTAACAATAGCTCGCCAGAACCTGAAGGGACTTCTGGAGACAGTGGACTTGAATGAAGACATTCAAGTTGACACTGCAGATACCAGGGTTAGTTCTCCACATAGGTTATATGAAATTACACTCCGGATAGAGGGAGACATACCAAGAAAAGTGAAAGCACTCTTTTGGGAGCGACTTTCTAAGGGTTATGATACACTTCTAGCAGAACAGGACTGGCCACCAGAATTTGTCAGGGAGTGCCCACATGGCAAAGGCATCATTATGCCAGCCGTCTCTAACCATATTCCAGTACATTTAAAATATACCTATGCCAGGAAATGGGCAATTGTCCAAACCCCAGCATTATACAAAAACCATGTAGGATGGGATGAAGATTCACCTCAACACAAAATCCAGTAAAAAAATTAGCCAACTGCACAAAGGCAGTATCCAATTAAGCAAGAAGCTAAAAAACAGGTCAGGGAGATCTTAGATCAACTTGAATACCAATGGATGATTCAAACTTCCACCTCATCAATGAACAATCCTTTGTTTCCTCTCTCCAAACCAGACCATACATATCGTCTAGTTTTTGATTACAGACACCTAAACTCTTGTTGTAAAACATTTGCAGTGCAAAATGCACACAATACAGCATTAATGAGTAACATTGTGCGTAAAAAATACAAAACCACATTAGACATATCAAAAACCACATTAGACATATCAAAAAAAAAATTGTCAAAACATTGCACCTGAAAGTAGGTATTTGACCGCTTTCTCAATAATGGGGACACAGTGTCAATTCTGTCGTCTCCCTCAAGGATTCGAAAATATTCCAGAGTTATTCTCAGCCGGGGTAACAGAGTTACTACAAACTTATGATGACGAGGCATTGTCTTATGTCGATGATATCTATCTGACAGACGATGACCTGAACAGGCACTTGAACAGGGTGAACACCATTATACTGGGCTTCGCCTCTGAAGGGTATAAATTCAATTTTAAACAAGCATTGGCATAGCCAATAGGTCTCGCCTTTGGGACCTTATAAATGTGTAGTGAGAGTTTTGCCAATGTGTTGTAGAGCAGTGTGACTGTTGTACAGTATGTTATAAATGTATAATAAGTGTTATAAACATTTTTGTTACCCTAGATATAATTAAGTTATTATGTATAACTGAGCGACTGTATAAAAAAAAAGAATTAACATAACAATTGCTACAACTCATTCTTGGGGGTTGGAGGGCGGATGCTTTTATTGCATTTGCAAAGATTCGCTGCTTTCCTAATTTTTAAATAAAGTGCCAAATTGACGAACAAAGACATATAAATAGCCCCTGATTTTCAGAAGAGGGTATTCTTCATGTTTGGTGGTACTAACCCCAGCGTGTTTTCGTTTATGCTACGTTAAGTTGTTGCATGTGAGTGCTGTTCAGCTGCACGGAAATATTTCTGCGTTTGTTTTTGGTTCTGGCGGGCTGCGCCACGGCCATATATGAAAGATAAAGGGAGCGTGAGAGACTGGGGCATGCAAGAGAGGCAGACATGGTCAGTATAAGAGACTAGAGAGAGTGGAAAAGCAGGCAAGGGGCAGACAGATGCAGTGTAAAAGACAGAGACACTAGGGTACAAAGAGAGGCAGAGGCAAGTTGTGGATAGAGACGCAGTCAGTAGAAAAGACAGAGACCGACAGCAGACAAAGACAAACAGGCAAAGAAAGAAAGACGCCCTGGAAAACAGAGAGAGGCAGAGACTGAGGCTCGTGGAGAGACGGACGCCGATTTGAACAAGACCAGGGAGACATGGACGAGAAGGAAGACACTGGAGAAGAGACGGAGCAAGAAAAGTCAAGGAAGGAGCTGTACGAGGTTGTTCTAAAAAAACAAATCTTCTGGTCGTGACGTGCGATCATTGGAGGGGGTGCAAGGGATGAGGGAACACGGCCTGGGGGAAGCTGGCTGGGGAGGGGGAGGAGAAATGCAAGGAAGTTAGGGGAGGAGAAGCCGAGAAGCCGCAGAGCGCACGCTGGGCGAAGCCCTTTGATGTGCTGTGCGGCAAATGGAGGGAGGCTGATGCGCGTTCATGTTTGAACACGTGGTTCACATGAACTGCATGAAAACGCCAGCAAAAAGCTGGTGGTTTCATGAGCATTTTGAGCACTTGAATTCTCGTTCCTCAATGCGCTTGCGCGCATTTAAGGTCACGAGACCTAAAAATCAAGAATTGCCCATCTCAACATCCTTTTCCTAGGATATGAACTATCAAGTGAAGGCAAAAGCCTGGCAGCCAACTTTTTAGAAAAGTGTGCGCTGCTCCAACCTCCAAAAACGTTGAAAAACTTAGTTGGTTCTAGGTTTCCTGAATTTTGGAAGAACTTACATTCTAAACTACGCAGAAAGAGTTAAACATATCTACGAATTATTAAAACCTGATTTTAAAATTATAAATTGGACACAAGAACACACAGAAATTTTGTGTTCACTTCAAACAGACATGTTAGCAACAAAACATTTACAAACATGCATAAATGTATGTAACTTAGTGATCCGAATTATTCCGGGTCAATGCGGATTCACCTACTTAACTTTTAATGAAGGTTAAAAAGTACCAATTGCATACAAATCACATTTGTATACATACACAAGCAGAAATGAAATTCACTTCTACAGAAAAAATTCTGACAGCAGTTCAAACCGCTGTAGCAAAAGAAAGAGCCCTAGCACAGAGAAAACGTATTATGGTCGTAACTCCTGTACCAGCCTTAGGGGCAGTTACAAAAGCTATCATTCCGAATGCAAAAGCTTTACATCCGAGATGGATACAATGGGTTAATTCTCTTGCTGCAACTGATGTTGAATATGTTTTTAATCCTTATTTGAAAACACAAGCATTCCTGCAATACGAACACGAATGTCCTCTGCCTACTGAAATTCTCCCTCTTGACCAGTATGAATGTATAATTTATAATGACTGATCTGCACAACCTGCTACAGTGGGTAGGCAAGCTTATAGTGCAGCATGCGCGATCGTTAAAGGTCATATGCACGGTGGCAAATTCAGACCTATGGTCACAAAAACGCAATCTCTAGGAGATTGTACAGCTCAGCGAGCTGAACAACAAGCATTCATAATGGCACTTGAAAATACGGATCGCGAATTCCCCACACTCATAGTCTGAGATTCCTTTTACTGTGTTCAGTCATATAATCAATATTTACAGAATTGGCTTCAACATGGTTTCAAAGATGCAAAAGGTGGACAATCAAGCATAAAATGCTTTGGGAACAAGTAGTTCAGTTGTGAAACGCACTACAAAACACTCATGTGATACACACGCTGAATCATCAACGTGATGGTGTTCATGTTGAAGGGAATTCCTTGGCTGATGAAGCCGTGAAGGGGGCTGTGCAAACGGCTTCCGTAGCTTCAAACAATCGTTCAAAAACGAAAATAGACAGTGAAATAATACTGCCTGTGGATGCTTCAAGCAAAGGCAGCGGTACAGCGTTACCTAAAGGGTTTCCACTCAAATACTCGTATATAACTGATGTGAATAATGTTCGGTTTGCTCAAGTCCCTAGAGTGGGGGATAGGGTCATTCCAAACATGGAACATAGATTAGGACTAATCCTAGCAGCAAATGAAGGGCTCGACTCTGCTCATGTAGGTGTTTCCGCCACAATATCGTTATTAAAACAGAGGTACTGGTGGCCAGGCATTAGGAAACAGACCAGAAACTATGTCCTGGACTGTGAAATATGCCAAAAGATAAAAGTCTCTGCTGTGAAAAGTCCTGCGCAGACGCCCCTGTTACTCTCAGATAAACCATTAATGTGTTTTTACCTGGACCACTGCGGTCCCTTACATAGGGATGGTAACTATAAATATATCATGGGCGCAGTGGATTCGTGTTAAAGGTTCATTTGGATGTGGCTTTAGGGCTTGGCTGACGCTCGAACTGTTATAAAAGATTTGCGAGTCTTTATCGGCACATACGCAATAGGCACACTACACTTTTACCAGGGCCCTGCCTTTAGCTCTCAAGCTTACAAAGAAGCTATGGCCAGTTTGTGCGTAGCATTGCGGTATTCTTCTCCATTCCATCCTGAGGGAAATTTTGTTGTGGAAATAAAAAAATGGGATATAAAGCAGAATATATAACAGCTAGAGTATTAGGTTCGGGTGATGGGTGGGTCAAACATCGTTATGGGGTTCATCGACCATTAAACAATTTGCCAAGAAGTTCTCTAGGGGGTGTCACTCCATATGAGGTCCTATTTGGGACAAGAATGTTGGTTCCGAACCTTGATTGTCATGGAACAGTGGTGGAAAATAAGAAATTTGGTATCAAAGATTGTTTGGCTGTTTTACAGGACTTAAATGAACTAAGATCGAAACAAAGCAACGTACTCCTGAAGCCTACCACCACTGGGGAAAAAGCAAGGCCTGTCTGGATCCCAAAGGTTGGTGATCTAGTCAGAGAAAAGATCGCGGACAAGAAGGAATTTGGGCCTTCTTACAGACAACCAGTACCCGTCCTAGCAATCCACGGATCAAGAACAGTACTACTGCCGCCCCTTGCTGGTAAAAAGGAGAAAGGATTTGTGTCCATCGACCTAGTCAAACCACACTATGTGGCCGATACTAAGCAGTGGGCCAAGTGGACTCCGCCAATGTAGCAGACACACTCCTCTAGCTATAATCCAAGAGGTTCAAACTGAAAGGCTCATCACCTTTGAAGATTCTACAGTAAGAAAAGAAGGACTAAGCAACAAAGCTATGGAACTCGTACCTCTTGAGACCCAAATAACAGTTCGTCCTGATACACCTGTCTACAAAGAAGTGGTTCCAGGGATTTCAACGAATCCGGATGCAATTCAAACAATTGACAGAACTGCCTCTGGCTATTTTATTAACTTTGATACGTTTTCTGAGGATCCCAGTGAACCTGAAACAACACCAGCAAAAAGAACTTTGCAAGAACAGGCAACAGACTTTTTTCATTACCTGAAAAAAACTTATCTGGTTTCACCATGGATTGAACTATGGGTTGTGTTGGGAATATATTTTTTTTTTACTTTGGTTAGCTCTGGTAATAACTCTGGCTATGCTGATAAATGGAAAATATATTCAAATGGACACAGCAGTAAAAGAGTGAACTTACTTCTCCAGCCACACAAATCATCCCATCGTGAACAAAGAGACTTGTCAGCAGTGAACATCACAGCCGTTCCTATACCAGATGGTATAGTTTGGGACAGAACTGAATATGACATTTTTGGCCCGTCTGAGCTTTTGAAGATTCCACACTTATTCAAGATTTCATTAAGTGACTTAATTACATCTAGTACCTTCTCTGATGATTGGGACTTCGAGACTGTTAATAACATGATGTCTGATCTAGAAATGTCTGCAGTATTCACAAATCATGAATATTTAGAAGGTTCATCAGACTATGAACAAATGTATCGTTATAACCATTATGGTCATCATTTCTTGCACAAATCTGCAATGCCTAGAAATATATATATTTGTATGTATTACCAATGGGAACATTGTCCTACACCTCCAAAGGGTAGCTCAAAAACTTTTGCAATGAAATTTCCATCTTTTTCAGGGTTCAATGTATCCAAAGCAGAAACATTTTACTTTAAAAATGTGAACAAGACAGGAACGAAAAGTATGTTAACAAATACGAAACAGATTTACTCTGCAGCCTTTAATGCCCAACTGTCTAGACAGTGTTTCGACTTTTAGAAAGACAACATTGAGACAAAATCTGTCTGGGGTACAAAATATTGGCAAGTGCAGGGGGTAGAAGCTTTGTTTAGAGCCTGTATCATCCCTGAACAAATTATGTTTTTGAATGACACTGCCCAACAATGTCTTGTCTTGGGTTAGCCAAGATCAAAGACATGAACACACCGACCATACCTAAACCTGCAAGTAATAGCACTACACGGGGGGAGGTCGACGTACATAATATTTTGCATCACAACAGAACAGATCCAGATTGGAACAAATGATTGCTCTGGCCCATAGACACAAACAATTGTCAAGATCGATTCCTGAACACAACTCAGGGTTTTACTATCAATAGGGCAGACCCACAATATGTTCAAAGACAGCATCCTGGGGTAATAACAACATACAGTGTAGGGAAACTATGCCTTGATTGGATACAGAAACCTACACTATAGGATGTAAAACAACACTTATACTTCAAGATGGCGCAGACCTTCGGGAATTCTTGCTAGGACCAAGAAAACCGCGTCAAAAACGTTTCATATATGCCGGTATCTATGCTGCATATAACAAAATATGGAAGGTTACCCAAGCAAAGACTGCAGAACGAATACAAGAAATTGATTGTATTCATTTAGAGAAATCTCTCTCTGTAGTAGACAATGGGTTAACAACTCTGTCGTCCAGGATATATTCATTGAACAGCATTGTGTCTTCTGCCATAGACATCATGGAACAAGACTTGGTCATGTTGCAACATGGTCAGTCTCAATTACGTTCTATCATGCTATTAGGCTGGATGCTGCAAAACTTGCTTGCAGGCTACGTGCCTTGGCGTTTAATCAACACTACGTCACTGTTTTCAGAATTCAATCTCACTGATAAACTGATCAATCTGGCACAAAGGGGAGCAGACTATACGGTGCTGAGCATTGAAAAACTGGAAAAATTACCATTCACAGTGGCAGAAAGACTAGCTACTGAGTGGATAATACATGGTAAAATTACTCTGCCTGTTACAATTTTCCATTTTCAGTATTGCCTAAAAAATATACCAGCAGGCAAATATGAAAGGTTGGGTAAAGAATACATCAAGACATTCTGGGATCTACCTTACACACATAGATGTTGGAGTGGGGGATGTGAAGTGTTTCTTAGCGGAACAAACTGTGAAAATGCACTAAGTGGTTCTCTCCTTTGTCAGGGTATTAATTTACACGGGGCCACTACAAACTTATCCTGTCACCTGCGAGGCTCACCAGCTGCAGTGATTAATCCAATTTTTGGACTACTTTCTAATGGAAGTTACCTCATGTTGAATGATCACAGCTGCTGTGGCATGTTGCCAGGTATCCCATATCTAGTAACGGTTACATCCAGGGTCACTTGCTGTATGCAAGTATTGTTTCCACAAACCAAGACAGCCTGGGAGTCGCCTTTATGGCCTTCACTGAACATCCCTTCTATACAAATTGATACTCTAAGCAGAAGGAAAGCCATTCTTTTGCAACAAACAGTGCCACTGACCTCGGCCAAAAAAACCTATGATCTACAAGTCACAAGGACTTCTGCCAAGATACATGCCTTTTTGAATAAAAACTGCCCTATACATTTCTCAGAAATGTTAGGTCGTATCTTAAACATGTCTGATACGAGCGGTATTGTACAAGTATTTAAGATCGTATGTGCAGGACTGTTAGCACCTTTTTAAGCAGTCCTCTGAATAATTCCAAACTTTGTGCACTCTGTGTTTGGCGGACTGCCACTCCTTTTAGCACTCATTGCAGGGATCCTATTTTGGCTCCTACTGCTACGATAGGGCAAGCCAAATCACGAGCGACATCCAATTCACTGTGGAAAGAGCTCTGCAGGAGATGAAGTGTTGTGAGCGCGTCGTCCAAATTGTGGGTTTACCTCATCTACGAGAATTAAATACCACATGGTTTCTGTCGTTCAGACCAATCTGGCAAGATTGCTTCTAACCTGTTCTACGCTGCCTGCTTTGCAGTGGAGAATGAGTGCTAGACATCTGTCTAACACTCCCATCAGTCCTGCCTACGGATGTCGATACTCTGCTGGACCCTGTAACTGACCATGCTCTGTGTTGTCCTCAGCGGCTACCAATCCTGATGACGGCATTCATTGAGATCTCACGGACGCAAATTGCTACTGCTGAGGTACGAGAGGAAACAACAGGCACGCAGGTAACATCTGATACGAACGTTGCTAATGCAACCAATGCTGAAGGCGATGCTTCTCATCTATGTGCGGTTAATCTTCTAAACGAGGTATTCCAACTTTCACCTCCAATGGTAGATGACTTTTTGTCTACAGCAATAGATTTCATGTTTTCTCCAAGCCCTAACACTGACTTTTGATTTTGGCACACAGTGCACTGAGAAACTCTGAATTAGGCCTTCATTTTTTTTAAAACAAGGGACTAACTTTGGAACTTTTTCCTATGATTAATTTGTTTTTCAAAATTTGTATTTTTCATTTTTTGGCACAGTAATCTGCTTATAGTAGAACTATTCATAGAGAACAGAATTCTTTGAATACTTCCAGAGACACTATGTTGTAGTGTAGTTCCTATCATCCCAATAGGCTCTGCGCATTGGAATAATACCTACAGCAGTAAAGGCCTAGACCAGACGTTAACTAGGTCTACTACTGTCGATACTAGACTTAAAGTTTTGGGTTTGCCAGCTTAGCTCAGAGTTCACTAGAAACTTTCTCGAATGTTCAAGGAGGACTTAACTTCCCTGATTAGACAAGAAGGGATTTAGTTTCTGACAACCATAGAACATGACAACTTTGCTCTCCCCTAATCAAGAGTATATCTCGAGAGTCGTGTGAACAAAAGGCAATTTATTTTACTCAGTCAGTACGTGCATTCTTAGTCTCATCAGATTGTAGAGAAAAGGAAGAGACGGGCGTGTTCAATAAAAAGGTGTTATTTATTGATCAGTCTCTTTTCTCATACAAGAGAAATGGATCGATATTATTGCAATACTTATAGTTAAGTAAAGTGCATACATTAAAAGCAATAGTATAAAATAATACTGTAAAAACATTGATATGGTTTCTAAGCCATAAGATGTTTTAAAATGAATAAAATATATTATATACACATATACATTTGACTAAACGTACTCAACTGGTGTTTCTAAATACGCCTACCCCGTGTACCTGACCTAAGCCTAATACGTGGGCGGGAATAGAAAGTTACAGTTTAAGTTAAGTTTGTTTTTGCCAAGTGAATAACTAAAGAATTCTCTGTGAGGGGTTATTCAGTTCTGTACCTGGAATCTAGGTTGAATGAGGGATGGTATCTCTCGTCTCTGGTCTCGATATTCCAGGCTGCCTGCGAGGGCTACCCAGAAACGCTGGTGCTGGATTTCTCGGCAGGAGAAAGCAGCTTCTCTCAGCGCGTCAGGAAGGCGGGGCTGCGCCAGCGGGGTCTGCTCTGCTCTTCGCTTCGGCAAGTATGGCTGCTCCGTCTCGTCACCACGCGTGTGTTTGCATAGGGCAATATCGGTAATATTTATACCTTTAAGGTGCCGAGATTGACGTAAGGATGGACATAGATACGTCAATAAGGATGTCATACGACTTGCTCGTTAGCACATTCTTTTACTGAAGTTCTCGGTGAAATCAAAACAATGGCCGCAGGGTTTTGCCCAGGTTGTCATAGGTTTGATTTGTTATGAGAACTCCGTATGCCTTATCAGGGGCTGGAGGAATATCGCTTGTCTAATTAGATCGCAAGCGTTATGACCTAATCAGATAACACGTTCCTGTGCCGTAGTGTGACTGCGTCAGATAACGGTATCTGCATCATGGGGGTTTTCTGCCTCATGGGCTGACTGCTAGTTAACTTGTTGGTTTGTTTAACCAGAATAGGGTCAGGAATAGGGGGATCGATTCAGAACCTATAGGAATACATCACACCCACTCCACGCTAACTATGGTCATATTTACTAATCTATGCATAGTATAACATAGTACAACATACTATAGAGTATAGTGTATACCTTACCACCCCAAAATACATAAATGCATTTTGAAATGTTCAAATATACGGAAAAATTGCAGTCATATGTATTGTATGCACTCAAGCTGTAGAATAATGCCAAAGTAATCACGCATTTGTATACATTATTGCTATTCGGTATATGAGAATTTACACATGAAATGGCTCTTAATACAGAAAAAAAGTTCGAGACCATTCCATCACAGAATAAAATATATATATGTGAACATACCAGCAGGCAGCTAATGTCTATAAGCTATCTAAAATTTAGAAACCTTAGTTCTCTAAGAATAGTTCTTACTTTAAGCAGAAGATAGTGTCCCGGAAAATATGCAAAAGTATTTTGGGGCTGCTGAAAAACTTGCTGTCCGTGAACTGGAGGGAAAATTGTTCATGTGACTTTATTTTTAAAGTTGAAGGCCGAATTCAGGGAACGCCGTGTGCGAGCTTGCTCAAAAGTCTCTATTTCTGCTCTGGTGAGAACATCATATCATTTAGGCTTTCGAAAAAGCTGTCAACAGCTTCCTGGGAAAGTTCCACTAACTCGGAAATAGGTGTAATCATGCATTCGTGCGCATGATTGTCTCCATTGACATTCTGATTTGCATTGCTGACAGAAGGTCGTACCTGATCGATGCTGCTTTCATCTTGAACTTCACTACCCATCAATCGTAGTGGTGAAGCTTCCACGAATGCCGTCATCAGGATTGGTAGCCTTTGAGGGCAGCACAAAGCATGAACCTTGATCGGGCTCAACAATGTTTCTGCATCCATTGGCGCATCCGATTGTAGCGTCAGACAGGTGTCTAACACGCATTCTTCTCCGCATAGCAGACACCTTAATACAGGTAAAACACATCTTTGCCACATTGGTCGAAATGATAGAAACCAAGTCATGTTCAGGTCTCTAAGCCGGGAGAGTCCCAGGATTTTTGATATCCGGTCCCGGTATCCAATGGCTAGGATTGTTTCTTCCCTTGTCGCAAGAGTTTTGTCTGTGACATGGGTTGCCATAACGAAAAATAAGGACTAAGAATAGGATTCCTGCAATTAGTCCCAAGATCAGGGGAAGTCCGCCAAAAATCGAATGGACGAAATCTGGAAAAATACCCAGTATGGCTTTGAATGGTGTTAATGCCATCGAAAATACTGTCTTAAATACCTTTGAGACCCCATTGGTATCAGAAATATTTAAGATTTCATTCAGGATTTCTGCGAAATGTATGGGGGAATTAGTTGATAACAATGAATGTATCTCTGCAGTCGTCCTTGCGACTTGTAGATCATACGTTTTTTTTGATGACGTGAGCCTTGTAGGCGTCTGAAGAAGCACTGTTTTCATTCTGCTTAAAGTATCTATTCGAATAGAAGTAATTTTCAAATTGGGCCATGCCCTTGCCTCCCTGTCTGGAAAGGAGCTGGGGAACAACGAGCGTCCACAGCACTTGACCTTCGCAGTCGTAGTTACTAGATAAGGAGTCCCGGGCATAAGACTACAACATCTGCGGTCTACAATTAGAATGTAACTCCCATTATAGAGTCTTTGAAAGAATGGTTCTATTTCTGTTGCAGGCGCGCCTTGCTGGTGACATGAAAGGTTGTATGAATTCCCTTCACAGGCTCCATGCAAACTAATTCCGTTACACAGAAGTGTGCCACTTAGTGACATCGCACAATTGTTGCCACTAAGAAACACTTTCTGTCCTTTATTACTGACACATGCATGTGAATAGGGCAGGTTCCATGTTGTTTTAAGGTACCCCTTTCCCAATTTCTCGTACATGCCAGCCTGTATATATTTTTGGCAGTATTGAAACCTGAAGGTTGAGATTGGAATATTTATTATCCCATGTATTATCCATTCACTGACAGGTCGTTCTGACATTGTCACTGGTAATCTTTCGAGTTTCTCAATGCTCAGGATTGTATAATCAGCACCCTTTTGTGCCATACTGATTTGTCTATCAGTAAGGTTAAAGATTTGGAATAGTGACGTTGTGTTGATTAAACGCCAAGGCACATAGCCTGAACGCAGATTTTGTAACGTCCAGCCAAGCTGTACAATAGAGCGCAATTGTGACTGACCGTGTTGTAATAACAGTAAGTCTTGCGACAATATGTCGATTGCTGAAGACACAATGCTGTCCAAAGAAAAAATTCTGGAGCACAGAGTCATTAACCCATTGTCCACTACAGAAAGTGATTTTTCCAAATTAATACGGTCAATTTCCCGTATTCTCTCTGCTGTTTCAATTTGAGTAACCTTCCAGGCCTCATTGTATGCTGCATATACAGAGGCTGCTATGAAACGTTTTTTGACGCTGTTTGCGTGGTCCCATTATGAAATCACGCAAGTCAGCACCATCAGTAAGTAAAGTTAGGTGTTGTTTAATTTCTGCCAGTGTGGAAGTTTGTAGCCATTGAAGGCATAATTTGCCCACACTGTAGGTGGTTATTATCCCTGGGTGATGTCTTTGGGGATATCTAGGGTCTGGCCTGGTCATTTTGAACCCCTGTGTTTTATTCAGGAATCTGTCTTGACAGTTATTAGTATCTGTGGGCCAGATCAACCATTGTTTCCAATCAGGATGTGTTCTGTTTTGGTTTAATACATAATTTACGTCTATCTCTTCATCTGTAGAGCTATTGCTGAGCATTGTTGGCTTTGGAATAGACGGTTTCTTTAAGTCTTTGATTTTGGCTAGGCCAAGACAGGTAGTTTGTTTAACAGCGTCATTTAAAAATATCATTTGTTCTGGGATCATGCAGGCTCTAAACAAAGATTCTATACCCTGCACTTGCCATTCTTTTGTACCCCAAACACTTTTCAATTCAACATTTTTGTCCCAATAATCAAAACCAAAAGTATTCAGTTGTTCAAAGAATGAGTCTGAATATATCAATTTTGTGTTGGTTATCATGGTCTTTGTCCCTGTCTTGTTTGACAATTTAAAATAGAATGCTTCAGCATTACTTGTGTTAAAACCTGAAAAGTATGAATATTTGTCATAGAAGGTCCTTGAGCTTCCTTTTGGAGGGGTTGCACAATGTTCCCATTGATTATAATTTAAAACATTTCTAGGTTGTGCAGATCTATGTAAAAAATGGTTACCATAGTGGTTATAACAGTACATACTATCATAATTTGTAGAACCCTGCAAATAATCATGTTTGGTAAATTTAGCAGACATTACTAAGTCAGACATCATATTATTAATGCTTTCGAAGTCCCAATCATCAGCAAATGAGCTTGGTTTTACAAAGTCACTCAAGGAGATCTTAATTTGGTGTGGATATTTCAGGATTTCGACCGGACCATAAATTTCATAGTCAGTGTTGTCCCAGGCTACCCCACCCGGTATCGGATTGGCTGTGAAGTTGACTGAAGAAAGTTATTTTTTCTCGATGTGTGAAGATGTGTGTGGTTTGAGGATCAAGTTGATTTTCTGACTTGCTGTGTCCATTTTTGCATATTTTCCCTCAATGAAGCGTCCCAAAGTTAGTATCATGATGAGCCAAAGTATGAGGATAAATGCACCAAAACCCACCCAAAATTCAATCCATGGGGAAATCAGATATGTTTCTTTCAGTTGTTTCAAAAGTTCTTTAGCTTTATCTTTAAAGGTTTTTGATGATGGCTGTGTCTTTGATTCACTGAAGCCTTCAGAGGAATCATCGAAGTTTATGAAGTAGCCGGATGCAGTTCTGTCAATTGTTCCAATTGGTTCAGGATTTCTGTTTCTTGCATTTTCACTTGGTACTTCATTATAGATTGGTGTGTCTCTGCTAAATGTTTTTATTTGGGTTTTCAGAGGTCTGAGTTCTATTGCATTGTTGCATAGTCCTTGTTGTTCTTCTGTAGGCGTTTCGAATGTGATGAGCCTCTTCGTTAGGACCTCTGTACTGGTAGCAAACCTTGGTGTTCTGCTACTTATTGGGAGTCCACTTGGCCTACTGTTTGTTATCGGCCACATGTTGTGGTTTTACCAGGTCGATGGATACAACTCGGTTCTCCTTTTTTCCAGCAAGTGGCGGTAGCACAACTGATCTTGTCCCATTGACAGACAAGACAGGAACTGCTTTTCTGTAAGAAGGCCCAAATTCCTTCTTTACCGCGATCTTTTCCCTGACTAGATCCCCGACTTTTGGAATCCAGACAGGTCTTGCTGGGACAGGTGGTGGTTCTTCAGTGGTTGTTGGCTGTTGTTTCAACTTTATGTTGCTCAGGTCTTTTCTTGTTTTGTTTAAGTCCTGCAAAATAGCCAAACGGTCTTTGATATCAAAGCTTTTTTCTTCTACCACTGAAGTCTGACTATCAATGTCAGAGATCAACATCCTAGTTCCAAATAATAATTCGTACGCACTGAATCCCTTCAGAGAATTTCTTGGCAAGTTATTTAGACTACGTTGGACACTTATTAGATGTTTGACCCACCCAGGTCCCGAACCTAATACCTTTGCCGTTATAGATTGCTTTATGTCACGGTTTTTTCTTTCAACAATTCCGTTCCCCTCAGGGTGAAATGGACAAGAGTACCGCAATGCCACGCCCATGCTGACCATGGCCTCCTTATAAGCTCTAGAGCTAAAAGCAGGACCGTGGTCCGAATGCAGCATGCCAATTGCGTATGTGCCGATAAAGACTCGCAAATCTTTTATAACAGTTCTGGCGACAGCCGTTCGCTGGGGCCACATCCATATGAATCTCGTGCATGAATCCACTGCGACCAAGATATATTTATAGTTACCGTCCCTTTGTAAGGGACCGCAGTGATCTAGATAAACACAGGCTAATGGTTTATCCGAGATTAGAAGGGGCGTCTGCGCTGGACGTCTCACCGTTGATACTTTCATTTTTTGACATATTTCACATTCTAGAACATAGTTCCTTGTTTGTCTTCTCATTTGTGGCCACCAGTATCTCTGTTTTAATAATGATACTGTGGCTGAGACGCCAGCATGGATAGAAGCAAGCCCTTCGTGTGCCGCTATTATTAGTCCTAACCTATGTTCCATGTTTGGAATTGCCCTATCCCCCACTCCAGGGATTCGAGCAAAAGGAACATTGTTTGCATCAGTTATGTATGAGTAATTGAGTGGATAGTTGATCGGTAACGCTGAGCAGTCGCCTTTTGATGATGTTTTCACTGCCAGCACTGTTTCACCGTCAATGTATTTTAATGTACGCTTTTTTCGAACTACGGGAGCCGATTTAGTGGCTGCCGCTGTGGCTGTTTCAGCCAATGAATTCCCTGCAACGTGAACGCCATCACGCTGATGACTCAGTGAGTGTGTCACGTGAGTCTTTGGTAGTTCTTTTTGTAAAAGAGCTATTTGTTCCCAGAGCAGTTTCTGCTTTATTGGTGCATCTGTGTCATCTTTGTAACCGTTTCGAATCCATGTCTGCAAATCCTTGTTATATGATTTGACGCAGTAATATGAGTCTGACACTATAAGTGTCGGGAATTCGCGATCCGCATTATCTAGCGCCATTTTCAAAGCTAATATTTCAGTTTGTTGTTCTGAATTAGTTTCTACTGAGTGTGTTTTTGTTAATAGAGGTTTTAGTTTACCTCCGCGCCACACTTCTTTTGTAATCCCACATGTGGGGTTGTATGCCTGTTCGCCCCAAACGGGGGGTTGAGCATGTCCGTCTGTATAAATTACACAGGCGTAATGTCGTAAAGGCAGAATATCGATTGGCAGAGGATATGTTTTTTCATATTCTAGATTTTTTAATTCTTCTAGTTCTGGATCAAAGTAGTAGTACACTTTGTCCGTTGTGATTGAATTCACCCATTGTATCCATTCCGGATTCAATGTTGTTGTTGGTAAATTACACGGTGTTGTTAGTGCCTCAAAGGCAGATTCTGCTGTACTGACTGTGATATGTCTACCGTCCGCTTGATCTTTTTCTCTAGCTATTGCGGTTTGAACTGCATGAACAATTTTTTCTTTGTTGCTGAATTTCTGTTCAGCTTCTGTGTACAAGTGTGATTTGAATGCAATTGGTACCTTTTCTCCCTCATTAGAGGTTAGGTATGTGAATCCGCATCTCCCTGGGATGACTCGAATCACAAGATTGCGTGTGTTATCACGTGTTTCTAATTTTGTTTTAATTAGCATGTCTGTTTGTAGGGATCTCAAAATTTCTGTGTGTATTTGAGTCCAATTGGATCTTTTAAAATCTGGTTTTATCAGATCATAAAGGGGTTTGACCCTTTCTGCGTAATTTGCAATGTATGTTCTTCCGAAATTTAGGAAGCCTAGAATCGACTGTAGGTTTTTTAGTGTTCTAGGTGCTTGGATTACGGCACATTTCTCTAGGAAATTGTCAGCCAGGCTTTTGCCTTCACTTGATAATTCATATCCTAAGAACAGGACTGTCAGATGGGCAATTCTGGATTTTTTAAAGTTGAATTTGTAACCCTCTGCAGCGAACCCAAGTATTATGGTGTTCACTCTTTTCAAGTGAGTCTCCAAGTCATCATCTGTTAAGTAAATGTCATCGACATAAGATAATGCTTCATCATCATATATTTGTAGTAATTCTGTTACTCTCGCTGAGAATACTCCCGGGCTGTTCTTGTACCCCTGGGCTAACCGACAGAATTGTTTTTGAGTGCCATTTATTGAGAATGCAGTTAAATATCTGCTCTCTGGTGCTATGTTTTGACAAAAGAATCCATTAGAGATGTCTAATGTTGTTTTGTATTTTTTGCGCACTATGTTATTCATTAGTGCAGCACTATGTGAGTTTTGCACTGCAAAAGTTTTGCAACATGTGTTAAGGTGTCGGTAATCCAAAACTAGACGATATGAATTGTCTGGTTTGGAGACCGGAAACAAAGGGTTGTTCATTTGTGAGGTGCAAGTTTCAATCACCCCCTGGTATTCTAGCTGATCTAGTATTTCATTTACCTGTTTTTTAGCTTCTTGCTTAATTGGGTACTGCCTTTGTGCAGTAGGTTGTGATTTTAACTGGATTTTGTGAGGAGGAGAGTCCTCATCCCATCCCACGTGATTTTTATATAAAGCAGGAGCTAGAGCTACTGCCCACTTTCTGGCAAGTGTGTATTTTTTATGAATTGGGATATGATTTGAGAAGGCAGGCATAATTACTTCTTCGCCATGAGGGCACTCCCTGACAAACTCTGGTGGCCAGTCTTTTTCAGCTAGAAGGATATCATAGCCCTTGGAGAGATTATCCCAAAATAGTCCCCTTATTTTCCTAGTCTTATCTCCCTCTATACGCAATGTTATTTCGTATATTTTGTGAGGTTTGCTAACTCTGGTGTCTGCAGTTTCCACTTGAAGATATTCATTCGTGTCCACTGTCTCCAGATGATTCATAAGGACTTTGCGAGCTATGCTCACTTCTGCTGCGCTGTCTAGCATTGTCTGAGCCCATTCTCCGTTTTTCAGTTGTGTCCTCAGTATTCTCGGCATTGTTAACTACCTTGATACTGGCTACCTTCTTTTTTGGAAATTGTAATTTCTTTTTTAGCTGAGCAGGTTCCTTGTCTTTGGACTTGGTGTGCTCTTCTCTTTGTTCTGATCGTCCTCTTCTTTCCGATTTCTGCGAGGAAGTCTGAAAAGATTGAGAGGGACGTGTATCAATGTCTTGATATCTATCAGGCTTTTTAATATTATCCCTATTTCTAAGGTTATATCTTTTCCCAGAGGGGTCACTCTGTGGTGACCTGTGTCTTTGGTTCGGAGATTTTTCTCTTCGCCTAGGAGACCTTCCTCGGGACTGGAATTTCTTTTCTTTAGGATTGGATTGTTTGTTTCCATCCCAGTTCTTTTTTGGTGATGTAGAATTATTATTAAAAAACATTTTTTCAGGACTTTCAATTAGTTGCGGTTTTACTGGTATTCCACCTAAACTATCTCTACCTAGTTCCTCATAGGATTTTTCTATGATTCTGGCAATTTCAGCTGGTTGGTCTGCTATATCTGTCTCTTTTAACCTCTGGCGGATCGCCACGTTTGCTGCTTCTCCTTTTATGTTGGCTAATAGTATAGCCGAGACCTGCTTGAAGTCTTTTAGTAATTTCATACCAAGAGTTAAAGCGGGTTCAGGACCATATTCATCTTGAATTTGTTTTAGCACATCTGGTATTACCGAAATGGATGGAACACCGTGCGTTTTTGTGTAGATGGAAGCAAAGACTGTACCCCAAGTGTCACAGTCCTCAATGTGTGGTGCGATTCCCATTGGAAGACAGATAGTCAGAATCCTGTGCTTTTCTAGCGGGGTGGTGTCTGGAAACACCGCCTCTATTTGGGTGATTTTCTGCGCTAGCCAGAATGGTATTTGTTCCCGTTTAGCCGGTACTTTACCTAGGCAGGACTGGATGTTCTGTGGTGTAATTTTATTTGTGTTCCCCTGGTGAGGGGTCAGCTGTGGGAGTTTAATCGCTGGCTGAATTGTTGAAGTCCGCATCACATATTGGACTAATTGTCTGTGTATTTTTATTAGTTGTTTTAGCTGTGTTAACAGCTCTGCTGCAGACATCCCATTGATGTCTGGATGTGGTGTGTATCCGGCTAGGACCGGCCACGTTGCTCCTGGTCTACCTAAAGGACCGAGCCTGGTGATGTGATTATTGTGTTTTAGGGCGCCATCAAATAAGAGCAAATGCTCTTGAAATTTGAGTGGTACTTCCACCTCCTCGAAAGGAGTGTACGTTTCAGGAGGTTCCTCTATTTTGTAATAGTGGAAGTACTTTGTTACAGGATTTGCTGCTGGAAAATTTATCCATGAATAGTATACCTCTGTCTGCCGATATTCGTGTGCCTCAATTACGAATATGACTGTGCCACCTCTAGGTGTCAGTCCATTTTCTATAAGTTTTATGGTTATAGATTTCCTTTTGATGACCGGGATGAGTATTATATCCGGGTCTGCGTCTTGCATGGTAGCATCAGCTGCTGCGAGTTCAGTTGCTAATCTAACTGCCTCTCTTTCATCCTCATTGTCTGACATTTTACTGTCCAAAAGGTTATTTTGTTTGTTTGCAGATCAGGTTTCTTATGGAAACAAAGATTAGATGCACATTATTTTGGAACTGTTTTTATCCTTCAACGTTGACTAAACCAAGTACCATACATAGGAGTTTCTTCCTGCGAGGTTTGGCGGATATTACCTTTCACCCACTCCAGACGTCTTTGGAGTATTTGGGAAAAGGGGTCTGAGTGAGAAAGCACGACTGAGTTACTCTAAATGTCTTACGTTAGTTTTATCGCCCTTTCCAAACGCGTTGGGCGCCATGTAGTGTAGTTCCTATCATCCCAATAGGCTCTGCGCATTGGAATAATACCTACAGCAGTAAAGGCCTAGACCAGACGTTAACTAGGTCTACTACTGTCGATACTAGACTTAAAGTTTTGGGTTTGCCAGCTTAGCTCAGAGTTCACTAGAAACTTTCTCGAATGTTCAAGGAGGACTTAACTTCCCTGATTAGACAAGAAGGGATTTAGTTTCTGACAACCATAGAACATGACAACTTTGCTCTCCCCTAATCAAGAGTATATCTCGAGAGTCGTGTGAACAAAAGGCAATTTATTTTACTCAGTCAGTACGTGCATTCTTAGTCTCATCAGATTGTAGAGAAAAGGAAGAGACGGGCGTGTTCAATAAAAAGGTGTTATTTATTGATCAGTCTCTTTTCTCATACAAGAGAAATGGATCGATATTATTGCAATACTTATAGTTAAGTAAAGTGCATACATTAAAAGCAATAGTATAAAATAATACTGTAAAAACATTGATATGGTTTCTAAGCCATAAGATGTTTTAAAATGAATAAAATATATTATATACACATATACATTTGACTAAACGTACTCAACTGGTGTTTCTAAATACGCCTACCCCGTGTACCTGACCTAAGCCTAATACGTGGGCGGGAATAGAAAGTTACAGTTTAAATTAAGTTTGTTTTTGCCAAGTGAATAATTAAAGAATTCTCTGTGAGGGGTTATTCAGTTCTGTACCTGGAATCTAGGTTGAATGAGGGATGGTATCTCTCGTCTCTGGTCTCGATATTCCAGGCTGCCTGCGAGGGCTACCCAGAAACGCCGGTGCTGGATTTCTCGGCAGGAGAAAGCAGCTTCTCTCAGCGCGTCAGGAAGGCGGGGCTGCGCCAGAGGGGTCTGCTCTGCTCTTCGCTTCGGCAAGTATGGCTGCTCCGTCTCGTCACCACGCGTGTGTTTGCATAGGGCAATATCGGTAATATTTATACCTTTAAGGTGCCGAGATTGACGTAAGGATGGACATAGATACGTCAATAAGGATGTCATACGACTTGCTCGTTAGCACATTCTTTTACTGAAGTTCTCGGTGAAATCAAAACAATGGCCGCAGGGTTTTGCCCAGGTTGTCATAGGTTTGATTTGTTATGAGAACTCCGTATGCCTTATCAGGGGCTGGAGGAATATCGCTTGTCTAATTAGATCGCAAGCGTTATGACCTAATCAGATAACACGTTCCTGTGCCGTAGTGTGACTGCGTCAGATAACGGTATCTGCATCATGGGGGTTTTCTGCCTCATGGGCTGACTGCTAGTTAACTTGTTGGTTTGTTTAACCAGAATAGGGTCAGGAATAGGGGGATCGATTCAGAACCTATAGGAATACATCACAATGTAACCTTCTCCACAACCATTTCATCATGTGTATATATATATTTATGATTCATTCATGTAGCATTCAAATGTCTACATATGCTTAGAATGAAACATTTCTTTAATATGTACAGCACCAGTGCATTTTTTATGCTTACAACCAGTTGTAATGCATTTTTACAATGTATTTTAGACATATTTTTAGCACTTTGTGTAGCTATATTTTAGATATGTTTAACATGTTTAGGATTTAGTAATGTCGTTCATACGAAAGTGGTTTGGAGGTTGTGTGTCGATTTAGATACCATATATAGATTTCCCTATTTATGCCCTTATATAGGTACAATTCACATTGCCCTTATTTAGGCATAGAAATCCAGCCCTTATTTAGGCATTGCCCATGCTAACCAAATACAGGCATGTTCAACTACATCTATTCATCTTCGTCACAACGAGTTCTTGGAAAACCAGACTTTTAAGCCTTTATGACTTGCCTTGGCTTGGATACCGATTTCTCCAAGAAGTCATTTATTATGCATGAACATCCATTCCTTAGGGGTTAATTCATGACGTTCTCATGCCCGACTTGTACGTCGGTACTGGCATTCCTAAACACCTTCAAGGTATAAATATACCTTCACTTACCATGGCAAACCACAGTTTGGCTGCCTACTTGCATGACGCGGTTCGGAAGGAAGTTGAGTTCCCAACTGACGCACTGACCAGATGCTGTCATCCTCCTCGCCGAGAATCCATCTCCAGTGTTTCTGACTCACCTTGCGGGGTGTTCAAGGTCCAGAAAGAGATTCCAACCTCACTCATTCTAAGGTATGGAGCTGACTAGAACCTAGAGAAACTTTTGGCAACTCTTGGCTAAACTAGACAATAGCTAAACAGCACCCTCGTACTACACTTAGGTTAGGTACACTGGGGTAGGATTATTTTAGAAGCACCAGATGAGTATTTTAACCTGTGTTATTTATGTATGTATTTTTATGAATATATGTCGTAGCTACACACCATGCTCTTGCAGTATTATTTTATCTTACTGCTAACGCTGTATGTATTATACTTCGCATTCTGTCTCACGATTGTAGCAGTTCATATCTCTTGCATGAGAAATGAACAAGTTACTTACCTTCGGTAACGATATATCTGTAAGAAACAGTAGTTAGTATTAGATTCCTTACCTTAGAATATCCCCAGGCGTCAGTCTGGATCCGGAAACTTTTGCGTAGCAGTACCCCTGCGCGTCGGTAGGCGTCGTCTGCAGGCGTCCCCTGCGGCTCCGCGTCGTCGGCGTCGTGCGCCGTGATGACGTCGCTGGAGTATATAGACGCCGCCTCCGCGCGCTGACGTCAGTTCTTCTTTTTTCCGCGCCAGTTAGCGCAGATCCGAAGAGCAGTACTCCGGTCTTTTGACCAAGTGTTTGTTAAACTTAATCTTTCTACGGTGCCGGTAGGATGCCTGGGTTTAAGAGCTGCGACGAGTGCGACCGCATGATGTCGGTCACCGACCACCATCGACTCTGCCTCCGGTGTCTGGGCGCGGACCACGACGTGGTTCAATAAACCCTTTTTATTGAAACACCTGTCTTTCTATTTCTGTGCAACTCTGTAGAAACGAAGCATGCACAATTGGCTGAGTGAAACTGTTATCTATTGTTTCCACGATTCTGAGATTGTTCCAATTCTAAGGGAAACAAAGTTGTCGTGTTTATGCGGTTGTCAGAAACTAATCCCTTCTTGTTCATTCAAGAAGTTTCTAGTGACCTCTGAGTTAGCTGGCATACACAAGTAATTAAGTTTAATGTACTCGATAGAGAGATACTGACCTCAGTCCTATGTCAAATCTATAGTGTATATTATTTCAATGCGCAGAGCCTGTCAGGGATATAGGAACTACACTACATGAGGGCACCACTCGTAAGTCACATGATGAACTGCCCTCATCCCACACCGCAGCCTTGGCCTGTCGGTGCCATCGGCTCCCGTTCGCCAGCTGACAGCAGCGCTTCAGCAACGACGACGCCCCTGCTTGCACCGTGGCCCGCTAGCACCGTGACAAGCACCGCCTTCCTCTCGCACCGCGACCCTGGTCTTACCGACGCCGCCACCGAGCCGCTGCTCGCACCGCGACCTGAGGTCATCGCACTCCGCACCGCTGCACTTCGCACCCGACGCCTGTCAGCGCCAGTGCTCCTGATTCCATCACAGAGGAGCCTGAACTGCAACGCAAGTGACTTCAAGGGCCTTGGCGCCCTGCATCTCTCACAGGTACTGTTTGCGGGTCTTCCCGACACCGTAGCTGCCCCGCGACCAGCCAGAACTGTTGGATTTGTTGTTCACGACACCATGATAGCCACGGACTGAGCTATCAACATCAAGGAACTGTGTTTGAAACCTATTTTGATAACTGCAGATAGTATTGTGGATTTTTTATTGTATTTGGTCTTGTCTTAAAGTATATAAAAATATTGACTATTTTTCTAAACAGGTGTGGTGTCTTTTTGTGGTACATACATGATATTACTGTTGGCTAAGTGTAGGCTGTCCTGAAATCTTATACTGTTTGGCCACTTGAGGGAGCCAAAGCAGTACAAAGCTGAACTGTACTGAAAAGGTTGATCTGGGAAGTTGAGAACAACGGAAACCTCTCAGCTGCCTGCACTGGTTCTTTTTTGAGGGATTTCCATGGTTTGTTTCCCTATGCTGCTCGATAAATTGTGCGGATTTGGCTACTGTGCACTGGTGGTCTGTTTTAGTGCAGGAGCTCAGGCTGGTGCCCCAAGAGCTCTTAGCAGGCTCAGGCTGACTTCTGGAGGGGAACCTTTGTATCTGCGGAGAAGCGCTACTTAGTCTTCACCCTGAACGCAAAGCCCACAGGGATCAAAGGGCTTCAGCCCCCAAACCCTCCCCACCCCCCACCCCCCCCCTTGTGTGTGTCAGCCAGGGCTGAGACAGCTTCCCGGGCATGCACACAGACAGGTTTTGAGCCAGACCCGAGTACTTCACAGTTCTTTAAAAGACCATTTACGTGTTAATGAGGCTTTGTTGTTTCTTCGCCCCTTCATCTCCACTCTGCCACTCTGCCTTTAGCTCTAGGAATTAGCCCCCAGCCCCCAAATTTTGGCTCTAGTTGCTCCTGAGAATTCCTCCACAATTGCTATCCCTGCAGCTGCTTACATTTGCATTTTCCATTAATATTCTTAATGCCACCATAATCCATTTTTTTATGTACATGGCAGATAGGAACCAGCCCTCGTTCTGACAAAAACGTACAAAGTTTTAATTTAAACTGTGCAGTGCGTGCTGCACCGGAGTCACGCTGGTGACAGCATGGGGGCTGACTCTGCAATATACCTTATTAGTAATTGATGTGACCCATGATGCCAGGGTGCATTTCCTGAAAGCCCATTGAGGAGGGGAGGGGATTCACCACTGCGGAGGGAGGGGAGTATTCTAAGTTAAAAGAATTTATAGAGCGCACTGTGACCAAGCGGCTTCCTGGCGCTGGAGAAGTAGGGCGATAGCAGAGAGAGAGGGAATCAAGAAATTACTAGGGAGAAAAGGCTTGAACAAACAGGTAAGTTTTGAGCGCTTTACGGAACAATAAGTAATCGGAAATGGACCTAATAGAGAATGGGAGATTGTTCCAGAAGCGCGGGGCAAGGATGGAGAACCTTGTACCGCCAGTTCTGGACTTACGGAAGCGGGGAACGCTAAGGAGTGCCTGGTTGGAAGAGCGGAGATCACAGCAAGGGCAATAGTGAGTAATCCTAGAATTGATGAAGATAGGAGCCGTGTGGGCGCGGGCCATAAAGACTATGCATCCCAATTTAAAAAGGGCTCTCTGCAGGACGGGAAGCCAATGGAGGAACTTAAGTAGGGGAGTGGTATGATGAGACCTGGGGAGTCGATGGATGAGACGAGCGCCCTGATTTTGAATGGTCTGGAGACGGCGCTGCTCGTAGGCAGGAATGCCCACATACAGACAATTCCCGTAGTCCAGTCTCGAGAGGATCAAAGCCAAAACAACAATCTTGAGAGCATCAAATGAAAAGAAACGAGAAATCTTACGGATGATCCGGAGGGAGAGGAAGCAGGATGATACAACAGAGCTAACTTGCGGGAGAGGTCCTGGCTGACCTTGATTCCCAGGGTTCTAACAGAGGGGGAGGGAACCGGGGGAGGGCCGAGAATGGAAGGCCAAAAAGCAGGAGTCCAAGGGCTAGTAGGAACCACCAGTCAGGACCAACTCCGTTTTGTCCGGATTGAGCTTTAAATGGTTTTGGTTCATCCAATCAGAAATGAAAATAAGAGTGGTTTGGAATTTGAGAACGGACTTAGGAGAGGGGGGAAAGGTCAAATACAAGCTGGAGGTCATCAGCGTAATTGTATACAGAGACCCCCATATTGAGCAGAGAAATAATAAGGGGATGAATGTAAAGATTAAAAAGAAGAGGGGAAAGGGAGGAACCTTGGGGAACCCCGGAAGACACTGGGAGGGAGGGGGCAGAGAAACCAGGAAGGCGGACGGCTTGCGTCCGGCCTTTAAGGAAAGAAACGAGCCAAGAGAAAGCGGTGCCCTGGATGCCTGCTGCCCTGACACGGTCGAGAAGAATGGAATGGTCGACCGTGTCAAAAGCAGCAGACAGATCGAGGAGCACCAAGGCTTGGGGGGAGTTGGAATCCGCCTTGGTTTTCAGTTCATCCAGGACAGCGAGAACCACAGATTTGGTCGAATGGACCGGACGAAATCCCGCTTGATGAGAGGCCAGTAGATGGTTGGTCTCAATGTAGTTCGACAAGCAGGAGGTAATGTGGCTCTCCAAAATTTGACCTAAATAGGGGAGCAATAAAATTGGCCTAAAATTAGCAGGGAGGGTAGGGTCAGAACCAGGTTTTTTTAGAATGGGGATAATGATAGCTGATTTAAAGGGAGTTGGGACGGTGCCTTGAGAGATTGATGCGTTGATGAGGGATGGGGGTGTTCGGGGCAGCCAGAGAATAGCTCCCTTAAGATTCGGGTTGGTGCATAATCAGCAGGGGAGCCTGACTTGACCTTCCTGAGTAGGGCAAGAAAGGATTCCTTTGAGATAGATTGAAAATAATTAAGAGAAGAGGACAAGGGGGGAGGGAAGGAGGGGGAAGAGGGGAAGATATCAGAGGGATGTTCCGTTTAATGGTGGCAATTTTCTCAAGGAAAAAATCATTCAGGGAGAGACAAAGGGCCAGGGAAGGGACGGGGTTGGGGTTGACACGACCAGATGCGGCCAGGTCGTGGACAATGGAGAAAATCTCCTTCGATTTATTAGCCGCGAGTACGATTTTACTCGAAAAGTACTCAGATTTAGCTGAGAGGATGGCTCTCTTATAGTTCTTTAACAGAGACCTATATTGATCCCTCAGGAGGGGACAGTAATTGTGCCTCCACTGGCGCTCTGACTGTCTAAGAGCCAACTTAAGGGCTTTGAGATCACTGGAGAACCATTTGTTGGCTTTGTGGAGGCGGCAAGCCTTGACCCTCCTGAGGGGGGCGACCGGGTCACATGATGTAGATAGCCAGATGTTAATGGCATCGACTTGGAGGTCAAGGGAAAGGTCAGATAATTGCGGCAGAGAGGTCGCCAAAGAAAAGTGAAGAACATTGAAGTCTGCCCGGTTCCAGTTTCGTGCTAGGACGTTCTTGGGCAGAGGGGGCTTATCAGTGGGTGCAAGTTCAATAGAAAAAGTAATAAGGGAGTGGTCAGACCAGGTACAAGGGAGGATAGCGGTGGAGGAGATGATCCGGCTAGTCGTCCAAATCTGGTCAAGAGTATGGCCATGAACGTGGGTAGGGGTGTGAACAAGAGAGATAAAATTAAGACAACGGAGAGTTTCAGAGAAATCCTTGGAAGTCTGATCTTCCCTGGGGTCACCAGGCCAATAGTTAAAATCACCCAGTAGAAGGACTGAGGAGTTATTAATCACCAAGGTGGCCAACAAATCTTGGAAAGCAGGCAAAAAAAGGGGCATAGTTTGGGGGGGCGATAAAGAAGGACTATGGTAAGAGGAGCTAAGAGATTCGCTGAGCGGGCAACTAGAAAATCCACGTTGGGTATGGGAGGGTAGGGCAGGAGCTGGAACTGCAAAGTGGACCGGATGATCATAGCTACGCCTCCACCGACTTTCCCATCAGGACGATCAGCCCGCAGGGCATAATAGGAGTCGGGAAGCGTGGATAGGACATCGGGCGTAGAATCTGCCGAGAACCAAGTCTCCGTCAGGAATAGAAGATCGGGAGATTCAGTATCTAGCAGATTGAAAAGTTCCAGTTGATGCTTACCCGCCGAGCGGGTATTGAGAGGATAAGCAGAGGCCAACATAGGAGGGTGGGAGGGGAAGTGAGGGCATGCAGGGTGAACGGCCGAGGAGGGTTTAGATGCAGGGGCAGCACGGGAAAGGGGGAAAGGGGCAGAAATGCCGGAGGAAAGAATGTGATCAAGCGCGGAAGGACTGAGGGGCCAATTACCTTGGCAGGCCTAGAGCTGCACAGAAGTATATGTTATGAAAGGAGCAGAATCTGTGGCCCCGGGTCCCATCCGGTCACGGACGGGCATAGACGGGCCCTCCTTTGGTGCTCCTTCGGCGCGCAGACGGCGCACCCGCTGCGCGTCCTAAAGTGCATCACTATTTATGGCCCAAGCCCCTCCCCCAGCTGGACCGCTAACTCGGGTCTCGCAGGGGTCCGGGACTCACCAAAGATGGCGCCCGACCTAGCCCTCCACAACAATCGGCACCAAGAAGCTGTGGTGGAACGGGGCACAGGGAGGCCGGATAGCAGCGCTTAACAAAGTTTAAAAGGTACAGTTAATCACATAAGCACACAACACAATTTTTTTAATCAATTGTTTGTATTTTTTAAAAGTTATTACAGTCATGCAGCGGGGTACAAGTAAGAGCAGAGGAGAGTCCCTCGCAATCTGCTCCCCTTCCAAACGAAATAGCAAGGTGCTGCCACCACCCTGAGCAATCGCCCAGGCCCCCGGACTCAAGATCTATTTATTTATGGCCCAAGCCCCTCCCCCAGCTGGACCGCTAACTCGGGTCTCGCAGGGGTCCGGGACTCACCAAAGATGGCGCCCGACCTAGCCCTCCACAACAATCGGCACCAAGAAGCTGTGGTGGAACGTGGTGGAAGTATTGAAATGTGTTTAAAAACAGGTGGGAAAAACTTGCCACACCACCGCTCAGTAACTGCTTTCCAGTTACAACTGGATCGAGGGAATAGTGAAAATCAGTCACCACAGCAAGGTCACCTGGCACGTTGTGTTCTAGTCGGCTGGAGACTTACTTAATCGTTTATAAACGTGAAATTCAACCAGCACGTTATTTCACCTGATGCAAAGATAATCTAGAACACGGTCTCCTTTAAAGGTTGGCACTTAGTAGGGAGATTGTGCCTCCTCTGATTTTCAAATCCTGGCCCACTCCCCCTCAGGGCTAATCCCCACCATAACCATAACTACAGCCGTTTTTTTTTTTTTTTTTTTTTTTTCAATTTGTGTCTGTTTCCATGTGATGTTTAACCTGACAGTCACGAGGTGTATATTGGATTCATATAAGACACATCTTCCTTTGTTTTTAGTAACTCAGGTTATTTCTGTCAACCAGATTTTATGATTAATTTCCCAGTATTCACTCAGTGTTGAAATCTGTGGCTCAGATTTTTAAGAGGAAGATGCATATTTCAGTATTGCAGTTATAACATTTCCCAGAGATTGTGTCTGCTGAAAAGTGTGCAGGTGCAACAGAAATGAAAGAATAATTACTGGATGTATTGAAACTATCTCAGAGGCAGAACTTAATAGAAAAGTTCCAATGCTGGCACTGACTAGGAAACTAGGTACCTCTGGCAGCTCAGCAGGTGTTTAGTAGTCTGAACAGCCATCACCAGAACTGCTGCCCAACTTGATTCACTCAATCAATAGGAGGCCCTCTTCAATATCAAATAAATGAAAGCAGTGAACATGCGTGCTTTTAGGCAGATGTGTTCAAGTTTGAGATACTACATATTTTAATTAGCATTTTTCAATACATTCACATGTGCAGCAAATGAAGCAAAAGTAGTTGTGTGTTTTTTTCTACTGCAAAACATCAATATGAATGTGTAATAAAATTTCCTACAGAATTTAAGTTTCCACCCAATTAAAACACTTCGGTGATGTTTTGCATTGCCAGTAATACATTTTCACGGATTGTTAATTACACAAATGCTTGTTACCATAGCACTATTTTATCCTATGTCACAAATATATATTTTCAAATCACACAACCACACTGAGAAAGCATACTCCATGTAATGCATATACACAAAAGACCAATGTCTTCCATATAAGTTCTGTTAGACGAAATGCAATTATTTGTTCAAGCCATTTGGTTCAACTGTAAATTGTATTCATATAGCTTTTACTAACCCTAGCAAGGCATTGAAGCACTCTGCAGCAGAAAACAGCATGCTACTTCGGAGAATTAAAGTTCACTCACCACAACTAACAAAGATTTACTGTGTCTCTGAATAACATTAGAATCAGAGGCTGATTGGGGGACAATCAAAATCAAATCCATTGTTACCTATTTAACAGAAATGTGATGGAAACAATACAGATAACCCAGTATATACACTTGTAATCTTGATTCCTCATAAATCTATGACCATAATATTGTAGTACATTTATTGAGGGGGTGAGTACTCATGTCAAGTAATACCCATAACCCTTGTCAGGGTGAACCCTTAAAGTCACTAAATTGACCTGAGCTCAAACCCCTGGTAGCTATACTACACAGCAGATGTGTTTCATTTAGATGCAATGTGTAAAGTATTTGTACAGTACTAAAACAGCAATAAAGTCAAAACGCTACACACAAAAAAACACAATTTTGAAAAACAGAGTACATTTCAATAATTAAAATGACAACTGACACCACAACAACAAAATTCAATAAGGGAAACTGGAGTTATGTTAAGTGTAAAAATAGCACTAAAAAGCTTTAAGTGCCAACCAAGATCATCTGGTTGCATTTGACTGGTACCTTAGCACAAGCTATGGCAGACCGCAATGTCTTAAAATGAGTTAAAATGGAAGTAAAAAATCCTCAAATGGCAAGGCAACAGGCTGTGACCGAAGAGGGCCTTAGTTGTTGGATAGCTGCTGGGAGAGGTCTGGGTGAAGTCATTGACATTTGGTGGAAAATTTCTGACTGAGATATATTTGAATTTCACACCCAAAGAAGGTCTCTTGCCGTTTGGATACTTTTTGCACCTTCGCTAGTGAGGATTTCTACCTCCGGACATAGTCAATTTTTGGGACCTCGTATTCTTCCAGTGGGGCAAGGCTGTAGTCTAAGATCGTGCCACAAGGTGAGATACCTTCTACACCGGGTCCAGCAGAATTGGATTTGCTGCTGCACAAAAGCTCAGAGCAGGAGCAACCTAATGCTTGGGTCCGTGTCAATGCAATTTCGTCAGATCAGCTTGGCTTGAAGATCTGACTGTGATTTGGGCCTTCTCAGCCTGTGGTGGACACTCCTGTTTTAGCAGATGCAGGCTGTCAATCATTTTCACATCTGCAGCACTACAGAGTCTTTGCCTACTAGATAGTACACTTAATCGGGTAGCCCCAGTCTCTCTTTGCCCTACAGAGGCAAGTGAATAAACTATAGAGAAGATATATTACCTTCCTTACACATATATACCTTCCATGTACCTATGTATCTTTATATTTCTATCTTTACTCCTAATTCAACATCTCCAATACACTACCCTATACCACTCATTTTATTCTCTACCACTACTCTGACTCATCCCATAGCTCATTCTACTAATCTAAAGTTCCAGATCCCTTCCCTAAGGGTGAATTTTCTCCGGACTTTGATAAGTGCTGCTTCATTTTTGACTGCTTCAATAAATCTGAGGGCATATACACCCAGTTCAATGTATTTGCTGTAGCACCTGTCCCAGAGAATCACAATCTTCAGGTGCACCAGTATTGGCATGGAAAGCTGTCAGCGGCCAGAGTTAGCAAATTATGTACTGGCAGTTTTGACGTTGGCCGTCTCAATTGGCAATGTTGAGAGGGCTTTTACACAGATGACCGTTTACATTGGGAGAAAAGAGTGAGAGCGCATGATCAAAGACTCGCTGAAGAAGTATTGTATCTTGTACTACAATAAGTTTGATTTGTAAAAAAATTGTTTGGACCCCATAAACACTGAAGTACACTGCCTATATGCCATTCACTATCATGCAGAAAGCAAGCAAGAATAAAAGCAAAAGGTTCCATAAACACCGGAAAACGCTGTTTTGGTTGTTTTTAATGGCACGAAAATGTGTAACCACTAATAACCACTGTTTTTTTAAGGTATTGAAATCACTGGAAAACACTGAAAAAACCCCACCAGAATTTACCAAAAATAGAAACTGAAAACAGGAAAACCTAGTGTTGTATCCTGCTTCTCCCTGCTCTTCTCTCTTTCTTGTCCTTTCTTAGTCTCTTGTACTCTGCTGCTCAGCCTGTCTCTATGATGTCATCCTTAGTTCTATCTGTGCATCTTTAAGTGTACTGTCAGTTACCTTGGAGGCTGAGCAGCAGGGCAGCTGCTCCCGGTGGGGCATTTATCTTAACCTTAACTGGAACCTGGATTACTACCTTATCTAAATGCTGCATTTGATTATTTGATTACCAAGAATAAACATACATCCTGACACAGCAATTAAGAAGTCATCTTTAATTCATTGGATTTTACACTGGCGACGATTTAAGGAAAGAAACCACGCGTGATCAAAAAGATACTGCAACAGAAGAAACTAATTGAACCTCATGCCCAACATCTTGATTGCCCCACCGGTGTCTACAACAGCAGACAGCCAGAAGTAAGTTGGGTTTAGGACATTTTAAAGTAAGCTTAAACTTTGGATGTTTAAGTTGTCACCTGCTGTTTGAAATCTGCTTTTACATACTATAACATGCAGCTACATGTGGGGACTACCTGCCTTACAGTCATCTTTTAAAAGGAAGCAATTTGATTTGAATAACTTGGAACTTGTACATGAATACTTTATGCTGCCTACTACCAGCTTTCATGTGGCTGAAAATGAGTAGATAGTATATTCTGAAAGAAACTTTGCTGCCATCAGAGTTGTGAAATAATCTAGCGATGGTGTGCTGTGAACAGTTATCAATTTTGGCTCTGCATCTGAGATGAGCTGGAGAGTCTGTGAACCCTGCTGAGATTACTTGGTGTACTTTAAAGGAAATTCCTCCCTCCTAGATGGTTTCATCCTTCGCACTACTTTGGGGAAAAGGTGACTTTTATGGACTTTTTGATCGCTTTACCATGGCCATTGGCAGTTTCGTTGTTGCAATGCCGTTTAACTGTGTTTTCTTTTAAACTGAGCACAAGCCGACTTTTCAAAATATCTCCACTCTTGCGCCTGCACGCGCGCTCTTAGCTGTCACCATGGACTCCTGAAGTTCCTTCATAGCTTCTCCTGTGACGTTCTGGCATTGTTGAATCAATCCCTCTAACTGTTAACAGACGCTATGCTGCAAAAGTGTGCCATGAGCCACTCGGCACCGCGTCAAAAGCGTGCCGCCATTTTGGGTTGGTCGTGGCTCAGTCTGCAGGTTGGTGCAAGTCTTCAGTTTGCCAACCAGCTTCATTACATGTGTTCTCCTTTGGCAACTGCATCGAGGTAGTTTCAGAGAAGGATCTGGTGGCTATTTTCTTTTTCGCCTGGATCTGTTTGTGGATTTTTGCGGTGGTGAGGTGACGACTTCGTGGAGACTGCTTTGGGTTCGGGTGAGATGTCGCTCACCATATCTTCTTCAGTGTAGACTCGGTTGTGTTTACAATCTTCTTGCTGTTGGTGACAGTCTCTATATGGAAAAGTTTCCCGGCGTATTGAGAAAGCTGCCTCCGAAAATCAGATTTACAATCTTCTTGCAGTTGGTGACAGTCTCTATATGGAAAAGTTTACTGGCATTTTCAGAAAGCTGCCTCCGGAAATCAGACAACGGTGACTACATTTATTATTTTAATTTGTTATGTTTAAAATATTGTTAATTGCATCTTGTATTTCAATGCATTTACGAACTGTGCTATTGGTCTGATGATTTAAAGTTTAATGTAATTTATTACCTGTTATGTGATACTTTATGCAAGCCATTTTATGCAGGTCGTTCATAATTCTTCCTTTGAAGCTCAGGATGGCTCAGAGCTGGGCATCCTAATCTTTTTGTGGGGAGCCATTTTTGTGCTCAATATATTTATTGAGGTGCTCTATCCCATTTATTGTGCAGTTGTTTAGTTTACTGGGCCTCGTTAGAGCTCTATTTGTTTGAGGTGTATAATGTTTTTTATTATTACAGGTAATGGGCAAGTGTGACGCTCAATTATTTCTATGTTTACTTGTACTGAAATGAACCATTTGATGCTCAATTTATTTGAGGAGTTCATTTCCATGTGTATCTTCTGGAGGTTAGTTTTAGGGATTTTAATTCTACTACGTTGTTGGAGCCATTTATTTGCTCAATATCTATTGAGGTGCTCCATTCTGGTTTTGCTTATTGGTGATGGGCCATAGAGGGCTCAATGTTTATGATGAGCCATAGGAGTGCTCAGTTTTATTCGTATTGCTACTGAGCCATTTAGTTGCTCGACTTTTGTTGAGGTGCTCAGTGTAACTCTATTTTGTTAGAAGTGTTAAAATTACATTTTCATGCTCAGTGTTTGTGATGAGCCGTAGATGTGCTCAGTTATATTCATGCTTTCATTTTGTGAACCACTTTGGTGCTCTACTTCGCTAGAGGTGTTCTATTCGTATTGATTCACAGTTCTATTTATTATTACTGGTGATGAGCCTAGGGCTCAATTCGGTTAGTGCTTATGTATGCTGAACCACTTCGGTGCTATATGTTTTTTTAGAGGTGTTCAGACTTCATTTATGATTGACGCTACTGAACCTTTATTGCTCAAATTTTCATTGAGATGTTCAGTTCCATTTCCATTCTAATGTTGATTTTGTCAAGTGGTTTATCATAACCACTTTTATTTTTGTTAGCTCATGGTGTTGGTACAATGTTGGTACCCTCGCACTTACCTCTTCTCTCCACCATTCTGGAGACAGAGTTTATTTTGTGCGTTTCCTCTTCTCTCCACCATTCTGATGAGGGTGTTTATTTTTGGTGCGTTTTTATGTGTTCTTCTATTCTACTCTTCTGCTCTCCGTTTTATCTTCTTCAACTTTTCTTTTAAAGGGGGAAGGTGTGTTGTATCCTGCTTCTCCCTGCTCTTCTCTCTTTCTTGTCCTTTCTTAGTCTCTTGTACTCTGCTGCTCAGCCTGTCTCTATGATGTCATCCTTAGTTCTATCTGTGTATCTTTAAGTGTACTGTCAGTTACCTTGGAGGCTGAGCAGCAGGGCAGCTGCTCCCGGTGGGGCATTTATCTTAACTGGAACCTGGATTACTACCTTATCTAAATGCTGCATTTGATTATTTGATTACCAAGAATAAACATACATCCTGACACAGCAATTAAGAAGTCATCTTTAATTTATTGGATTTTACACCTAGTTATGTGCAAATGCTTTAAACACTGCCTCTAAGATAAGCCTAGCTGCTCGTGCCAAGGTATCAAGGGGGTGAGCAGGGGTTATTTTAGGAGAGTAACTCCCGTATCCTGACTAGAGTGGTGGTTTCTGCCTCGCTTTGGCGTAAGTCTCAGCCAGCCAGAAATCCCATTCCTAACATTGGTTGTCAGCGGTGAGGATAGGACTTGTGTTTGCACGTGACTTACAGTGATTGGTGTTCACTACTACCATATTCCAGACCATTATGTACTGCATACTAGCCCGTTTTCTTTTTTTTGTGATATTGCAAGGTGAGAGTTCTACTTCGTCATGCCAGACTCAATAGCATCATCCGTTGCATGCATGAAAATTTGAGGTTGGAGCTCTACACTGTTGGAGAATTGAAATCCATTTGCAAGAACCAAAAAGTCCAAGTCAAAGGCCTCACTAAGAAGGACGAGCTACAAAAGGCATGTGGGCCTGGGTAGCAGCCAGAAACGCCAGTGGGCAATCTGATGATCTTAGTGGAGAGGCAGAGGAGCCTAGTCCTAGGGTAGATGTGCTGTTGGGAGGGGAGAAACCTCCCAGCCAGGGGGCAGCAGTGGCCTGTCCCCAGAGGAGCTGGAAGACAGACGGGAAGCAAGGAAAGTAGCCACAGAACTAGAGAAAATTAGATTAGCCAAGAGAATGGTATTAGATTACGAAATCAGAATGAAGGAGCTGGATCGAGAGAAAAGAATCAGCTCAGATGGTGGCAGTAACTTGTCAAGACAGACCGAATTGTACACATCCCTAAGAATGTGGACAGAGAGTTCAAGAAGGGGGATGACATACAGAGGTGGTTTCAGGGTTACAAGGCAGCGATACACATGATAGGGGTCCCTGAGGAGAATTGGGGAGCAGGATTGTGGTCTCTGTTTCCCGAGGAAGCCAGGGATACTTTGACAGCTTTGGGTATGGGGCCTGATCTTACCTATGCTGATATGAAGGAAGCCCTTCTCACTAGGTATGGTCTCATTCCTGAAAAGTACAGGGATCAGTTGAGGTCTTGGAAAGAAGTCCGATGCCAACACGTGGCTGGAATGGGTGGATAGGTTTTGTCGGTCATTGGATGGCTGGGTGAAGGGCAGTAATGTGACATTATCGGGGGCTCTACAATTTAATTGTGTGAGGGCACTTGTCAAGTCTATGTTTTGCAGATCTGCACCAGCACCTAGTTGATAGTAAGCTAACTGACCCCAGAAAGCTTCCTATGGAGGCGGACCGCTGGGTGAGTACCAGGGTCCACAAGAGAGCATTTGGGGGAGTCTCAGCCAAAAGTGGGCAGGGTCCCCAGCAGAAAATTTGGGGGGACAAGGGTAAAACACAGGAGTTCTCTAAAGGGCCCCAAAATAACACCCAGGGTAAAGGCTCCCATCCCCCCGGAGATAAGAAACGAGGGTTCTCGACCGGCAAGCCTGCTGAGACCCGCCCCCGCACATGTTCTGCATGTGACCAGGTGGGGCACATGAAGGGGGACCCCAGGGGGGCGTGGCCTGCAGCCGATGGAGACGAACGCGAGCTGAGCAGCTCCGGCTACCGTCTCCCTGCAAACAATAATCCTGATCCCCTGCCACAACTGGGAGTGCTGAAAATAACGCCCCAGGACGATGAAACGGCGCTGTTGTTATTGCCAAAGCCTTGGAGGGCTGTGTCCGCCGTACCTGGGAGTAACTCGGCAATTCCTCTGCCCGGGAGCCCGCACGCAAGATGGCGGCCGTGCGGTGAATGCTGTTGTTGCCCCTGTTCCTCGGCGATTGCGGGCACCTGCCTCCGGTGGTGTCACCTTTGCTGGCTCGGGCCATCTGCACACTGTCCCGGAGGTGCGTGCTAACCGTGGGGACCCCCATCTGCCCGGCCGGGGAGCGGTGCGGTATGGAGACTGATGCGAGCTGCGGAGCTCTGCCCACCGTCTCCCTGCAAACTTCAATCCTGAACCCTGCCACAACAGCGTGAGCTGAAAATAAAGCCCCAGGACTCTAGAACGAGGCTACTGTTACTGTTGAAGCCTTGGAGGGTTGTAACTGCCGTGCTGGGAGCTACTCGGCAATTCCTGTCCTCGGGTGCCCGCGCTCAAGATGACAGCCGCGGCGTGAGTGCTGCTGCGGCCCCTGTACATTGGAGATTGTGAGCGCCTGCCTCCGGTGGCATCACCTCCGCTTGGCCCGGACTCTCTGCGAGCTACCCTGGAGGTGAGGGGGACCGGAGCACCTAGCGCTGGGCGCCCGGTCCGATAGCGCTCCCCCAAGACGCAACCCCGGGGAGGAGACAAAAAGGTGGCCGGAGCTGTGCGTGTCTCATAGCGAGGACTGCGCTGCACGGCGGCTACCCGTAAAGATCCCCTTCTGTCCAGCCAGAGAGCAGAGCGGTGTGATGTCCGGAGAGGGGGTTTGAACCTCCTTGGGGCAACCGTGAGCCGCGCCACATAGCGACGTGGCACCAGAGACTCACTGCAACTATCTGCAGGGATAGGAGTGCTGCTGATTTGCTCAGGGAAGGCGAGGGTCTTTATTACACCTGCATACAGCCGGCGCCGGTGCTTGCCTGAAGGGAGAACCGAGCGGATCACTGGGGGAGGCGCTCTTGATTTACCCCACAGGGGGTGTGGGACAGCTGAAGGGGCTACAGCGGTGCAGTGGAGAGCGACTGGGCAGAGGTGGAAGCGCCTCCCATCCTGGGGAATACCTGCAGTATAGACACTTCGCAGGGTGCTGCGACGCATGGTGACAGCGGGAAGTTCCTGGGCTGAGGTGTGTGCCCTCAACGGAACCTGTCAACTCGTCTGAAGGCACTGATCGAATGCTCTTGGCACGGCGCCTGGAAGAACACTTGCTGTGAGGAGACATACTTGTCTGCATTGAGTCACTCGCCGTGTAGCTGCCTGTTGAACCCCCTTTCTGTGGGGTCTAGTTGGTTGAAGTGGAGAACCCCGCAGGTGTGGCTTAAGAGCGGGGGATACTACCAAGGTTGTTGGGGTCCTGCTGGGCCTGACGCTCTTTCACCCGGCGGCTGGGGACCTCGCCTGGGAGTGGAGTGTGCGGTTGGGTCGCCTACGGGCGGCATATGTGGACGAGTACCCTCCGGGGGTGTTGTGAATGGCCACGACCGGTGGCTTCGGAAGATCCGTGCCCCCAACTAACGTAGAGACTCACATCACCGGACTACAAGAGGTGCTGGATGGGAAGACCGGGACTAAGGGCCTTATAGTCTGGTCGCCATGGGAAAGCCGCGAGGTCATCAGGGGGGGTTCCCCCGGAGCCGGAGGATGGAGCGGCGGAACAGCAGAAGCAAGACATCGTCGATCCGCCTCCGGAGGGGCTGATGCAGTGGCCGATGGATCAGATCCTCCGCGCTATCATGGACACGAAGGAGGCGCTACAACAAGACATTGCTCAGGTATCATTTGGACTGGGTCTCCTGCGGGCAGATCATGGGAAGCTCACCGACTGGGTGAAGCAAACTGAGGCTGCCTTGGAGGTTTTAGAACCGGGGCAGAAAGCAATCGATGTTCAGATGGGGGAGGTCACTCGCAGGCTCCAAGTACTGGAAAGAAGGGCTGAAGATGCCAAAGGGCGTAATAGAAATAATGTGAGGGTAGTTGGCCTTCCGGAAGGAGTTGAAGGGCACAGCATGACAGATTACCTGGAGCAGTGGCTGCATACTGAGGTTGCCCCGGAGGACCTGACACCATTCTATTCCCTGGAGAGGGTGCATAGGGTACCTGCCCGTCCGTTGACGCCTGGGAGACCACCCAGGCCTGTGGTGGCTCGCCTGCTCCATTATAAGGACCGGGACCTACTGCTTCAGAAAGCACTCACTGCGGGTCCATACAGAGTGGACAATAATAAGGTATCCTTGTGTTATCCTCCAAGTCCTCGGGATCGGCGTGATGCAAAAGAAAAGCCACCTCCTGATCTCTCCAAACCTTGAATGCTATGATAGCCAAAGGTTAAGGAAGGATCAGATGAGGGCAATAAAGCCCGCGGGGAAGGGAGGGAACTGCAGGGAAGGAGATCTGAAACGACAAAGAAAAGAACGATGAGCAGTCCCTTCTCCTGTTCACCTCTAGCACAACACAACGTGAAATACCCCAGCTACTAGTTCCCCCTGAACATTATCTACCTGGAAATAATATGTAATGATTGGTATCAATGGAAGATAACTCTCTTCACCCTCATCCAAGACTGGGATGACTGAGAACCACGCTATCCAAACCTGGAATACAGAACATACCACATCCTTACACACAATTCTGATAGATAGCTAGAGAAACGCAAATGATTAGGTTGGACAGTGTACGTACCCCCCCTTTATAAGATTCTGAACTTCTAAAGGAGCATCACGGAGGAACAGCGTAGTAGGAGATAACCACGGAAAACAAAATAATCCTGAGCGGGTTACTTCACCCTGTAATAGTTTACTAGTAAGCTCAGTACCTCTTGTCCATTGGAGAACCAGCACGTTGAGCAGGCACAAACCGGTATCCAAGAATCAGTGAGTTCACCGGTACAGCAGAGTCAACCAATAGGAATACCCCAACCTGGGCAGCAAGACGCTGTAATTCCTTTGAGAATCGATAAATTACCAAGCCTGGTAATTCAGAGTTACAAAGTAGCGATATCATCCTCCGCAAGAGCCGTAGGATCAGGCTCACCAACAGAGGGCAAAAGTTGCAAAACAAAACGGAACAAAGGAAAACACAGATGTATCGTCCCCCGCAAGAGCCACACTAGCTCGTCCAACGGAGGGCAATGTAGGGTCCGATAACCCCTTGCGCTATCATAGGCAATCGTCCTCCGCATTAGTCTAACCGACTCGCCAACGGAGGGCAATACAGGACCAGGTATTTTTTAGCGTAACAAGAACGTTCGTCCTCCGCATGAGTCAACCCGACTCGCCAACGGAGGGCAGGCAAGATCTTTAACGGCAGGAGTGCCGTTCACACGAATCACAAAGTTAAAGCAGGAAAGTTGACAGTAGACAGTGAACCGCAACAGCCCGTCTCATCCAAGAGTCTAAGGTACGAAGAATATCCGACGCCAGGAACAGGAAGTGAGTCACATATGTAAACTTCCTCTGCATCCCCGCACAGGACTCTGGGAGACGTAGTTTCATGGGGGTATCCGCACCATCGCCTGTTCGCTGCAGCGGCGCTCTACGGGAACATAACACCTTGTTCCCAGATTATACTTTTGATGTACAATGCCATCAAGCCTCGTTTCTGGCTGTTAAGACGGCCCTCCGAGACAAAGGCATTCAGTACTCACTGATGTTCCCGGCACGCTTGCGAGTGGCGTTGGATGGTAAAACATTCTTCCATAACGACCCAGATGAAGCATGGAGCTGGTTGGAGACCTACCGGGCAGGGACGGATGGAACAGGAGGTGCTGGGGGGCAGATGACAGAGGCGCTGCGACAGCGCAGCTCAAGGTGCAACAGAGGACGTCGTCCTGGGACTCAGAAACTATCCACAACACAGACGGAGAAAGAGAGGTCAGCCAGCCCTGTAGGCCATGAAGGAAATCTCGCATGCGAACGGCACAACACCACTGGGAGCGACAGACTCGGAAAAGGGGTCAGTGGGGACGCATTCAGATGGAACGGATGCGGGGAGTGCTACCATGCCGCATGTCACGCTAGGGACGGTGGATGAGAATGTGGATGCCTGAACTTATGCCATTTTTCCAGTAACTAGTGTGTGGGGTCGATTGATCCTGGTACTGTGGCCTTGGGATGGGGAGCTTAGGAGAGGCTTGGTGATTTGGTGGGCTTGGGCGAGGAATTGTTCGCACCGGGCAGTTGATGGTGGGATTTGGTGGGTGGATGCAGTGGGGAGGCGGACCAGGTCTTCTAGGCGTTAGAACTCCCCCCCTAGTTTCACTCTTAGAGTGAATCCCTGATAGCTACCAGGGAGACTGTTAGTGGGTGGTTAGGATGGGTACTAGCTGTTTAGAGCCTGTTCTGGGGAGTGGGCGGGGGTGATTTTGGGGGTTGTTGTTTTTTAGGGGGTAGTTAGAGCCACCGGTGTGCCAATGCAGGGAATGCAATTGTGGAACAAACATAGTCAGCGATATGGGGACATCACCTGAGTTAAAATGTATTACGTGGAATGTACGGGGGATGCATACGATGTTGAGGTGCCACAGGGTCCATGCTTATCTGGCACGCAGAGGGGTGCAGATAGCTTTTCTCCAAGAAACCCATGTGGACCGCGTTGAAGCATTGCAGCGCAGCTGGAGGGAGCAGCTTTTTTATACAACGTATTCTGCTTTTGCTAGGGGTGCACTGGTCTGGGTGAGGGGGGGGGAGTTCCCTTCCAGCCGATTCAGCAGATAGTGGATCCTGAAGGGCGGTTTGTGGCTGTTATGAGGAGGTTGGATGGGAGGGACGTGACACTGTGCAGTGTGCATGCCCCTAATGTGGACCAGAAGGCTTATTTAGCTCGGTTATCGGGGAAACTGGCGCCAATTCTGACTGGTTCAGTGCTTTTGGGGGGAGATTTCAACTCAGTCATAGATACTGAGAGGGATAGGTCACATCCACCGCTACCCCGGGCACCTATACATAAGCTCTCAAAGCTCTGGAGTGACTGGCAGGCTGAGTGGGGGCTGATTGATACATGGCGAGCGCAGCATATGAGCGAGCAGGACTATTGCTATTATTCTGACTTACATGACTTGCACGTCCGGCTGGATGCAGAGTTGTGTTTTCCGGATGTCCATGCGTTGGTTCGCCATAGCGAGTATCTGGTGAAGACAACATCGGATCATAATCCGCTGCTGTTCCCGTTAAGGTGGTCTCGGGGACGGCCTGCAATCCCTACTTGGCGATTAAGCCCAGAGGCTTTGGAAGACAAGGTATTGCGGCCAGAGGTGCAGGAGGGCATAGAGCATTATTTCCTTGAGAATGAAGGGACGGCTTCGACCCTGGCCCTGGAGTGGGATGCCTTTAAAGTGGTGGTGCGGGCCTGTGTATTGCTAAAACAGCAGGAGTGCGGAAGACGCTTTTGACAGACATAGAGAGGGAGGAACTGCGATTGCGTCGCGCAGAGAGAGCTTATCCGGAGGACCCGGGAGCAGAGGCCATAGTTTTGGCTGCGAGAGAGGGAGTGGCGGCACAGGTAGAGAGACTGCGCTGCTTCGACCACAAAGAGTACCTGGTGCTGGCACATGCGGAGAGAGATAAGGTAGGCTCCCTGTTGGCGTGGTTGGCCAGCCCGGCCCAAGGGGTACGCCAGTTCTGGCTTTGACCATTCCGGCAGGTGTACTGGAATATACCCAACAAGGGATTAATGAGATGTTTTTGACTTTCTATACGGACCTCTATGAGAATAAACTGCGGGGTACAGGTGAGGGATTGGATGAGTTCTTAGCTGAGGTACAGCTCCCGTGCCTTAGGAACGACCAGAGAGACAAGTTGGGGATGGAGATTACTGTGGGGGAAATACGTAGTGCAATAAAACATATGGCATGTAGGAAAACCCCAGGTGCAGATGGCCTACCAGTTGAGTTTCACTCCACTTATGTCGATATCCTGGCCCCCAAATTGCTGGTGGTTTATCGAGAAGCCCGGGAGGTAGGGAGATTGCCGGATTCTACTCGTGAGGCTATCATTATCCCGTTGCTGACACCAGGTAAAGACCCTTTGTCTAGGTCAGCCTATCTTCCATTATCTATGCTGACAGCTGACTATAAAATATTGAATGGGATACTGGCGACCCGGCTTCTTCCTTATATGACGCAACTGGTCCATTCTGACCAAGCAGGCTTTATCCCAAAGCGCAATACCTCAACTAATGTTCAACGGCAGCTGCGGCTACTGGGAAAAGACCACAGTGAGGCCGCTGCCGCGGCGGTGCTTTCAGTGGATATTGAGAAGGCATTTGATAGCCTTGTGTGGTCGTACTTGTACCGGATCCTACGCGAGTTCGGTCTTGGGGCCGCCTTTGTGGGATGGACGGAACTCCTTTATAGATCAGCGACGGCTCGGGTGCGGACGGGCGTGACGATCTCCTCGGCCTGTCGGGTGGGGCGGGGCACGCAACAGGGATGCCCGCTCTCTCTGTTACTGTTTGCATTGGCCATTGAGCCACTGGCCTCTCATGCCCGGCTGGGGAGGCATTATCCGGGCTTATATCTCCGCGGGACATGCAGTTTATCTCCCTATATGCGGATGATATGTTGATCTTTCTCGACAACACGGATACGGCTTTGGAGGGATTGCGAAAATTGCTTCGGGTGTTTGGACTGTACTCTGGGCTGAGGGTTAACTGGGAAAAGACCAGCTTGTTTCCTGGGGCACCGGCTGTGCTGAATCCGCGGGTGGCGGACATCCGTTGATAGCCCTGGTGTTTACCTTATTTAGGCACCAACTTTTATCACACTCCAGAGGATTTGTTGGAGGGTAATTTGGATTGGGCCATATGCGGACTTAGGGGTAGTTTTGGGTTTTGGAGTATGTTGCCCCTATCAGTAGCGGGCCGGGTGGCACTCCTGAAGATGGTGGCGCTCTTGCGTTTATTGTATTATTTTTGGATGTTGCCGATCTGGGTGCCGGGCTCCGTCTTTCAACAGCTCCGCTCTATGGCTGTGGGATTTATCTGGGGGTCGGGCAGACGGCGAGTTGCTATGGCCACAATGATACGTCCGCGAGCTGACGGTGGTATGGCAGTGCCAGATTGTAAATGGTGCTATTTAGCAGCGCAGTTGCAGTGGCTCACCCAGGCTGTGGCTCGGTAGTTCCGAGGCCCAGATGGCCCTGAAGGGCAATGGATCCCACGATATATTTTATCCTTTATAGTGCTCCGGCAGAAGATGCGTCTTGAACTGCTCACTGCTGAAGAGAGGACTCTGCGGTTTTGCTGATATCGGAGCCAGCATCGTTCTGGATTCAGTCGCCCATATGCTCCGGAGATACCGCTTGGTATGTGTACGGCCTTACCGCATGGCGGGGATTGGGCGCCACTAGCTAACTGGGAAAATCTGGGAATACAAATGCTGGGAGACCTCTACGAAAATGAAGCTCTGTTATCGTTTCAGGCCCTTCAACATAAATACGATCTTCCACGGGGGGATTATTTGCTGCATTCAGCGCTTATTTCGGCTATGCAGCCTTACTGGGGGATGGGTCTGTAGGAACCACGTATCTCCTTGGTGTGCCAGTATGTGGTGATGGCGGCGGGAACTGTTAAGGCCATTACGTGCCTTTACAGGCGCATGTTAACTGAGGCTCAGGAGCCACTGTGCATGTTGCAAGGGAAGTGGGAACGGCACCTTGGCAGGGAAATCCCAGAAAACACGTGGGCCCAACTGATCAGAAGAGCCTGGAAACGTACAAGGAATGCTAGATTTCAATTGGTACAGTTCTATATCCTGCACAGGGCGTACTTGACGCTCGCCAAGCTTAATCAATACTTCAATGCGGCAGCTGCTCAGTGCCCGAGATGTAGCTTGGAGGGAGCCGACTTTCAGCACATGTTGTGGGGGTGTACGAGTTTAGGGACGTACTGGAAGGAGGTGCTGGAACTACTGTGTCATATAACTGACCGGACATTAGAACCAGACATGGGCATTTGTTTATTGCACTGGTTCCCGCATAAAACCAAAACGAAAGTGACAAGTAAATTTATAGACCTGGGCCTTGTATTAGCCAAGAGGGAAGTCACAATGCATTGGAAATCAGCGAGGGGGCCAGGGGTGGGAAGATGGTGGGCGGAATTGCTCAAATGGGCACAGAGTGAAGGCCCACTTAGGCTGCAGCAGGCTCGGGGAACTAATAATGACAAGGCGCTGGAGGCGGCGAGGGCGTGGGAGGCCTTAGTTGTGATATTGAAGACCCCAGAATCAGAATCGGAGGAGGGTTCGGACTTGGAGGATGTGCGAGATCCAAATAGTGCTTTGGCACAGGGGAAGGAACCAAGTTATGATCACTGGACTTAATGGTGCTCTCTGAGTAGATATGTTATGACCTGTACTGTATCACTGTTGATCACGTTCACTATTGCATTGAGAGAGAGAGATATAAACAATGTTTATTTAAACCATAGTCTTTAAAACCATAGACAAATTTTAGAATCCACATAGTGATAACATAATTAAAACACAATTCATTTTAACACAATTTACAAGATTATAACCCCATAAAATTCTCAATGTTAGCAGTACTTCTAAAACATTTTAAAATCAGCTACCTTCTTTTAATTTCTCCTTTACAAAGTCCTATGTCGCTTTCAAAAACTTCCCCAAACTAATTGTAATTTCTAGGGATGACATATCTGCAAGAAGACAGGCTGCTTGAGCACCTTATATTTTAAAAATATTAGACATAAAAATACTTTCCGTATTACTAAAATCAATGTGCAATCAAGCAATATATGCAGAATATCATTTCTTACTCCTATGCCACATTTACAAATACCGTCCATTTGAATCAGTGCTGCTCTTATTTTCCCTTCCATCTTCCAAAGGTTAATACCCACACGGGCCCGCAGGATTTCATGTCTTAGCCATTTATTCGGTAAAAAGTCCAAATACAGAAACCGGGCTTCCTTTTCCCATGCACTCCTTACCCAGTTATCTGATTTTTTGACCTTCAGATAATCAAGATCCTGTGATCTAGAGTATAGGAGCCCTTGATCTCTAAGCATTTTCTTTGTAAAGACTATGTCCAGGGATGGGTGCGAAAGGCTCAACTCTAGGTGCACCTCTACTGTCTGGAGGGTTTTCCTAACATCCCGTGCCCAACCAAGACAACTAGTTTGGATTTCCTCTCTGCACCATGTTGAGATCTTTTGCGCACTACCTAGCTCCTGGCGTTTCCAAAATCTTAATAGAGACATTTGGGTCTTTACATTCCAGTCTATTAGCCCTACCTCCATCCTGATTGCTTGGATCATGGTACTATTTGGTAAAAACAGCAGCATTTTTAAAATCTTTCCTTCTTCACGATTCCACCCTCTCTTGCCACTCAAATAGAGCACTTCTGCACCATACAGAACTTGCAGGGGGATCATAGCTTCAAATGCATTTAACATGGGTCTATGTGACAAGTCGCCATATTCTTTATTACATTTTTTCAGGCCACAAACTGATGAGAAGGCTTTTGCAGCTTGTGCCTCCAAACGGGTACCCCACTTCAATTCACTAGCAAACCAGAGGCCTAGATATTTATATTCATTTACTATTTCTAATTTATCTTGTCCTAAAAACCAATTTAAAATTTTTATTTTTAAAACTCTTCCCAAATTGTAAGACCTTTGTTTTTTCCGTATTAACAATTAAAAACTTTTTGTCACAGTAATTTTTAAACACATTTAATTTTCTTTGGAGTCCCATTTCCGTTTGGTCAAGGATCACAAGGTCATCAGCGTACAAAAAACAAGGCACTTTGTTTCTATTCATATACGGACTCGCACTTCTTTCTATTTCTAGCACTGCAGGGAGATCTGCTAGAAAAATTAAAAAAAAAAAGGGGTGCCAAAACGCATCTCTGTCTAAGGCCATTCTTTACCGATATTTTGTGAGTTAGTGACCCCTTTGTATCTCTAATGACTTGTGCCCAATTGCCACTGTATAACTCTTTTAAAATATTCAAAATACCCTCCGGTATTCCATACTTTTCCAGGACTTCCCAGAGGCTATTATGGTCCACAGAATCAAAAGCCGCCCGGAAATCGACAAAGCAGCAGAACAGTTTACCATTTTGCTCTATCGATTTCCTGGCCAATGCCTACAGGGCAAAGCAATGATCTATAGTGGAGTGACCTTCTTTAAACCCTCCTTGTTCGACTGGCACAATAGATCGCTGTTCTACCCAATCTTTTAATTTACTTAATATTATTTTCGCAAAAATCTCTTCTCCTATATCTAATAGGTTAATAAGTCTGTAATTCTTTGGGGCATGTACATCCCCTTTGTTGTGAATCGGGTTAAGTTTAAAGTCCTCATTGTGCTAAGCACATTAACTATAGAGCAATCTGATTTTAGATTCTCTACTAGGCCTCTTTAACTCCTTGATCTCTCCTCTCCAATTTTCCTCCCTGGGGAAAATAATTCCTGTAGGTAGTCTACCCAGGCCCCCTCTTCCACTACACAGTTCATTGGGGCAATAGAAGGTTTCGTAGCTGATCTAATTAGCATCCAGAACTGACGGGTATTCTTAGATTCTATTGCCTCCAATAATTTGCCCCAGCATATTTCTTTATGGGTCCTTTTAGCATTACGGAGTAGTTAGGTATATTATCTCTTTATTTTGGCGAGATTTTCAGCCTTAGCCTGGTCATAATTTTTACGTAGGCTACACTCGTCTCTCCTTAGTTCTCTTTTCTTATTCAAGCAATCTATATTAAACCAATTTTCCTGTTTGGACTGCATAATTTCTTTATCCTTGGGTGCCCTTGCATCTATTCTTAATTCTATACTTATACATTTGACTACTTGATCTAATTTATCAACGTACCATGATAAATTTTGGCCGGTCATGCATCCTAGCTTAACGTTTCGTTGCGTCTAGTTAACCTTTCTATAAATACATCCGATAACTGGGTAGTTATCCGCTTCGGATAATCCATCTCTTGTGAAATGACTTTGTCGCAGTCAGCCTGTGGGGATATTGCCAACTCTAATTTTATTAAATTATGGTCACTACATTCCGATGGGCTAATCCTAAAATCTATTACTAGTTCAAAGTTCCATGCCAGCAAGTAAGCATAATCAATAGGGCACTTTTGAGTCGCATATTTGAAGGTTTTCTTTGCCGGACGGTCTTGAGCTAGCCTGCCGTTTACGCAGAAAAAGCTTTTTGAAGCTAGATATTTCCCAGCTTAGAAGCATCAGTCGGTATTATATCTTCATAAAACTCTGCTTTTTTATGTTATATGAATCCAAAATTTCTGTGTACCAAAGATCTAGCAATTTTGGGTTTAATTTATGGTTAAAATCTCCCATCAGCAAAATTAAATCAGTCCCATACTTAACATAAAATGAATCCAAATCATTCTTAAAATGTCCCAATTCGACCCCATATTCATCCTGTGAGCCCCATTGCATATAAACATTTAGGATCAACATATTTTCATATTTTTTATCAGCAAACGTTGTAGATATCCTACAGCCCAAAAGTCACTTACACGTCACAAGTAACTGGGATACCCTAATCACTATTTTTGTAGATAGTAAAATCGATAAGCCACCTGCAGCGCGGCCAGAACTAGATTTTATCGCTGGATGATGGATTTGTCGAAACCCTTCAACTACAGGGGGCTCTCCACAAAGCCAGGTCTCTTGTATACAGATGATCTTGGTGTTTTCCGCGAGCTCTTTTAAAAATTCCTGCTTTAGCTGTGTTCCGAGACCATTTATATTCCAAGAGACCAATATTATGCCATGTGGCTGCCCCGTTATCTATTCCACATAACTCAGTGGCCCGTTAAGTTCGGTTCCCTCTATAACGCTGAGAAGGACCTGCAGGGCTTATGCTATAACTCCAGTTCTTCCAGGCGTTCGTCAGGTCTGAGTTATTTATTACTATATTAAAGTTTTCCAACCCTTGGTCCACTTCCCTTCCTGGTAGCTTCACTTGACTCTTTCCTAGGCCCACATGGAAATGTAGGAAGGTTTTCTGTTGCGGAGCACGTTATTCTGGTGCAACCTCTTCTTTGGGCACTAGTCTGATCCCTTCTTTACGTATCTCCTTCTCTGCCTTTATTATTGCCGTTTTAACCAGGTCAGAATAGAGCTGTACCCTAGTAAACTCCTTATCATCACAGGATGCTTGGAATCCCACCTGCCGAAGATCTTTAGATCCTATTCCTTTTAGGTTTGGGCAGTGGGCAAATGGGTGGGATCTATTTAGGTAAGAACTCTTCTTCATTTTTTTCCCACCCCTTCCCATTTTCTCTTGTTCAAAGTAAAGCCACATATTCTCTTTATCCTCCTCTCCTTCCAGTCTAGGTCCCTTCAGTTGCAATTGAGTATTCATTCTAGCCCCTTCCACCGAGGTAATACCCCGGTATAACTTATCTTTAGGGGAAACCATAAGACTAGGTGTTCTTACTACCTTGAGAGGCATATGGTTTACATTTTTTAACTCCTTATCCTAGTAGTTTTGCTTCCTATTACAGGTCTCCTTTTTTACTAGCAAACTTGTTGATTTCTTTGCACTTATTCTTGTTATTCTTAATTCTCTCTCTGTTTTAAGGGGTTCAATCTTAGGTACTTGTTCAAGTACTTCTATTCGTTCCTTCTTCTCGCTTCTCTTTTTCATTGCTCTTGATTTACCCTTTCTTTGTACATTACTTCCTACCAATCCCACTCGTTTTGACAAACCATAGCTTATATATTCACCCCTTCTTTTTACTAGCATCGGCCACCTTGAAACATAAACTTCATGATTGGTAGTTGGTAATTCAGCATCATGGTTAACCATCGGGGATCAACATTTCTAACCTTCTCCTCCCCCTCCCTCACCAGGGCTATAGATACAGGGTCCGAGACAGGTCTTAACATTGAAGGCATTTGCCCCCTAATGCCATGTAATTCTCCCTCGATTTTGAAGAGGTGCATTTTCTAAGTTTTTAAAATGTCATGGTTTAACATAGTTACTTCCAACAAGCCTTGGAGTGATTTTTGCAGCATTAACATTAGGACTATCATTGAGAAAACGGGAGATTCCGAAGATTCCATATTTATCTCTAGGGATTGATTTCCACCGTTAGTATCGCCAATATTGCCCACATACGCTGGTCCCTTGGCTCCGTGTACCACTGTTGATCACGTTCACTATTGCATTGGATTCTGATGTACTTTAATTGTTGATAGGCCATGCTATTTAGGCGCACCGTGGCGGAGGGGGGTATGGACGGGGGGTACAGCGTGAAGCGGTTGATGACATTTTATATTGTTAGATATTCAACTGAAGTTGCATTGCTGTACACCGGAATTGATTGTTTGAAAATCAATAAAAAAAAAAAGATTTAAATGAAGGGGGACCCCAGGTGCTCCAAGGGGACACAGCCACCCACCAGTGGGCAGTCTAAGGTGTTGGCTAGTGTAGCACTTGGGGAGGAGGAAGAGTACTCACAGGAGGGTGGGGACCCTGCAGAAATGACCCTCGTCTCACTAGGGAAGAGTGAGATGGTGCCCCCTAACACAAAGAAATACAGTACCTGGGTGACCATCAATGGAAAAAGGGTAGTGGCTCTCAGTGATACTGGGGCCAGTGTGACCTCAGTCCGATGTCACCTGGTCTCTGAGAGGCAGGTAGTCCCCGGGGCATTCCACCAAGTAATTGCAGTCGACTATTTCGAGCGCCAGTGTCTGGTGGCGCTGGTTCCCTTCGAGTGGGCGCGAGGTCTCAGGTCCTTTGAGGGTAGTTGTGAGCCCTTCCATGCCTGTCGATTGTCTGCTTGGTAACAACCTGGAACAGTCCTTGTGGAAGGATGTTGAGCTCAGGTCCCACTTGGAGATGCTTGGGTTGCCAGAGTGGGCATGCGTGTCCACCCGGTCCATGGTGGCCAGAGAGGGTGATCAGAGGGACCCGGAGCCTGAAACAGTGGCCCAGGTCCCTGCCAAGAGAAAGGGCTGGGGGCGCGGGAAACCGGCCCTCGAAGTTTCCATGGCCCGGGAGGAGAGGGACCTTGAGGGGGATGCCCGGGCCCTACAGGAGAACAGGTAGCCGAACTGGGGGACATCTCTGAGCTGACCCATTGGCAGCAAGAAGGGGGTCCCACCAGAGAGGAATTCTGCCAGGAGCAGAAAGAGTGCCCTTCTCTGGAGGGTCTGCGGCGGCAGGCCGCAGCCCAGGTGACTGGTGATCAGTCCGTGTCCCATTGGATCTACTGGGAGAATGATCTCCTGTACAGCGAGCCTAAGGTCGCGGAACCAGGGTCAGCCCGTGTGCTGGTGGTACCCCAGCTCTTCCAGACCTTCCTAATGGGTCTGGCTCATGAGGTGCCTTTGGCTGGACATTTGGGGCAGGACAAGACCTTTGACAGGCTTGTCACCCACTTCTTCTGGCCTCAAATGCGAAGTCAGTCGGATGTGCGGAGTCGGTCTTGCCAAACTTGCCAGGCAAGTGGCAAGAGTGGGAGGAAGGACAAAGCTCCTCTCCAACCATTCCCCGTTGTCGGGACACCCTTTGAAAGGGTAGTAATGGACACTGTGGGGCCACTGCATCCGAAGACAGCCGTGGGCAACAGGTACATCCTGGTATTCGTGGACCATGCCACCCGGTACCCGGAGACAATCCTTCTCAGGACAACAATGGCGCCACTGGTGGGCTGGGCGTTAATGGGGATCTTTTCCTGTGCGGGGTTCCCCAGAGAGGTGGTTTCTGACAGGGGGACCAACTTCATCTCAAAGTATATGACATCCCTGTAGCAGGAGTGTAGTGTTACTTACAAGTTCACCACCCCTTACCACCCCCAAGTTAATGGTCTTGTAGAAAGGTTCAACCAGACCTTGAAGGGCATGATCAAGGGTCTGACCGAGCTCATGAGGTGTAAGTGGGACGTCCTCTTACCGTGTGTTCTCTTTGCGTACCGGGAGGTACCCCAGAAGTCTCTCGGGTTCAGTCTTTGAGCTTCCGTAAGGGCACCCTGTGCGAGGACCTCTAAGCTTGGTGAAGGAAGGCTGGGAAGCCGCTCCCAAGAAAACCCCCAGGACGTGTTTAGCTACATGCTGGTCTTCTGAAACCAAACTGCCCACTTCAGGAAACTCACGCAGGTGAACCTCGAGGCCAGCCAGGAAGAAATGAAGAAGTGGTATGACCAGAATGCCCCTCTGGTTGAGTTTCAACCAAAACAAAACGTGTGGGTTATGGTTCCAGTGGAACCTTGTGCCTTGTAGGACAAGTGGACTGGGCCCTTTGAGGTGGTGGAGCACAAAAGTGAAGTCACCTACCTGGTGGATTTGCAGGCTCCCTTGAACCCTTTAAGGGTCCTCCATGTGAACCACCTCAAGCCCCACTTCGAGAGGTCCGAAGTGAGCATGCTCTTGGCGCTGGATGATGGGGAGGAAGCGTAGAGTGAGCCTCTCCCGGAACTCCTGTCTGCCCAAGAGGGGGATGGGTCGGTGGATGGTGTGATCCTCTAACCGACCCTGACCGCTGAGCAACAGAGCAAGTGCCGCCAGTTGCTGGGGCAGTTTGCCCCACTGTTCTCCTTGTCCCAAGGCGTTACTCACTGGTGTACCCACGATGTGGACACTGGTGACAGCCCCCCTGTGAAACATAAGATTTACAGGCTGGCTGACCGGGTCAAAGCCAGCATCAAAGAGGAGGTCTCAAAGATGTTGGCGTTAGGGGTGGTTGAGCCATCCAGCAGTCCATGGGCCAGCACCGTGGACTTGGTCCCGAAGGCTACAGCACCCGGTGCCACACCAGAACTCCAATTCTGTGTCGACTACCGGGGGCTAAATGCCATCACTCGGACGGACGCACACCACATCCCCCGAGCTGATGAACTCATTGATCGGTTGGGAGCTACCAAATTCCTTAGTACGTTTGATTTAAACTGGCAGATTGCTCTAACTGAGGGGGCCAAGGAAAGATCCGCATTCTCAACCCGGGAAGATTGCTCTAACTGAGGGTGCCAAGGAAAGATCCGCATTTTCAACCCCGGAAGGACATTAACAGTTCCGTGTGATGCCCTTTGGGTTGAAGAATGCCCCTGCTAACTTTCAGAGGTTGGCCAACCAGGTGTTGGCCGGGCTGGAGGAATTCAGCGCCGCATACCTGGACGACACTGCGGTGTTCAGTTCCAGTTGGGACGAACACCTTCAGCACCTCAGGGAAGTGTTGAAGGAGCTGCAGAAGGCAGGCCTCACGATTAAGGCCAGTAAGTGCCAGATCGGGCAGGGTTCGGTGGTGTACATGGGACACCAGGTAAGGAGCGGTGAGGTGGCGCCCCTGCAGCCCAAGTTTGACACCATCCTGGCTTGGGATCCCCCCAAGACCCAGACAGAGGTGAGAGCCTTCTTAGAACTACAGGAGGTTTGTTAAGGGATATGGCACCACTGTTGCCCCCTTAACTGAGCTGACTTCCAAGAAGCAGCCAAAAAAGGTAATCTGGACGGAGTCCTGTCAGACGGCATTTGATGCCTTGAAGGCCGCCAAATGCATGGCCCCTGTGCTCAAGGCCCCTGACTTCTCCAAAGAATTTGTCGCGCAGACCGACGAGTCAGAGCATGGAGTGGGAGCGGTGCTAGAACAGCTAAACGAAGAGGGCCTAGACCAGCCGGTAGTCTTCCTTAGCAGGAGACTACTCCCCAGGGAGCAGAGGTGGAGTGCAATAGAAAGGGAGTCTTTCGCTGTGGTCTGGGCATTGAAGAAGCTGAGACCATACCTGTTTGGGACTCACTTCCGAGTTCAGACAGGCCACAGGCCCCTCAGAGGGTTAATGCGGATGAGGGGGGAGAATCCAAAACTGCTGAGGTGGTCCATCTCCCTACAGGGAATGGACTTTACGGTGGAACACCGCCCTGGCACAGAGCACGCCAACGCAGATGGCCTGTCCAGGTTCTTCCACCTTAGTGACGAGAACTCCCAGGTGTGTGGGTAGTTCTCCTTACTTTCAGCTGGAGGGGACGTGTCACACACCGGAGTCTACCCCGCTGCGTGCACCGTGGCATCTTTTAGCGTGTTTCCCCTGCCTTTTTTGCTTTCTGACCTCCCGATTTTGACTCTGTTTATGCTGGCGTAACGTTTCTGTGCACTTTTCGCACTGCTGATCAGTGGAAGGGCAGGTGCTCTGTGTAAATTGTGCTATGGATTGGTGTTTACCTGACTGGATATTTGATTTACTTGTTAGTCCCTAGTAAAGTGCACTGAGTGTGCCAGGGCCTGTGAATCAAATGCTACTCGTGGGCCTGCAGCACTGATTATGCCACCCACGTGAGTAGCCCTGAAAAGATACCTCAGACCTGCCATTGCAGAGTTTGCGCGCAGTTTGTCACTGCCATGTCGACTTGGCCAGTGCACACACTTGCCAGTCCCCAACCTTCCCTTTTTTGTACATGTCAGGCACCCTTAAGGTAGGCCCAAGGTACCCCTGTGGGCAGGGTGCAGTGCATGTGAAAGGTAGGACATGCCCTGGTGTGTGTGGCATGTCCTAATAGTGAATTACAGCCAATTTCGTTTTTCACTGTTGCAAGGCTACCAGTTCTATATAGGAGAGAATGGGAGGTTTGTTTATAACATCTTATAAACATAACTGGCCCAGAGAATTTGGTAAGAAAATAAAATTTAGTATGCCTGAACTCAGAATCTAAAGATGCATCTTTTAGGGAAGGTGATTTTTTCATTCTGCGTTTGAAACTACCACTTTTAGATAGTGGGTATTTTCTGGCTCAGTCATCCCATGTGCCTCTTCTGGAATGTGGATTGCCTGTCTGGGTTTTGGATGACAGAAAGCTGGGGGGGGCGGAGGGGCTCCAGATAGTCTAGGTAGGTCAGGAAAGGGCTGAATAGACCTGGACTATGATGGGGAAGGGGGGAGGAGATTTCCTTTCACCTCAAAGGGCTTGGTCTGCCTCTGACAAACGCCGTCTCCACCTCCTGCCAGGATTTCACACCAGAGAAGGCCCAACTGGCTCTGGCTGGGCACAGACATCCTCTGCCTGAAAGATCAAATGATTTTTGTACATAAATACTGGGTCCCAGACCCCTGAACTTTAGAACTCACCTGGATCAAGAAGACTGCCAAGAAGAAGAGCCGGAGAAGCTGCGAAAAGGAACAACTGCTTTGCTGGACTGACCTGCAGTGGCTGCTTCTGTCTTGGGCAGGGAAAGGCCTGGACTGGACTTTCTGCAACCTAATTCGTGAGTCTCTTTAAAGGCTTGAGGTAGAGCTTGCCCCCGTTCACGAAGTCTCAGGAACCACAAAGACTTCAAGCTCTTCTGCCCGCAGCCCTGGGGACTGTGTGTTTTGTGCTGCAAACAGAGGAAAAGCAACTCGACTACGTCTACGGCGCCGCTGCCGACTCCGTGTCCTGAAGGCACCACAGAGGGTACCGCCGCAATGCCGTGCCGCACCGTAACCTTCGTCTCACCGACGACACCTGTTAACACCACCACTGAGCCGCTGCTTGCACCGTGACCTGTGAACACTGCACTCTACACCGCCTCGCTTCACTCCGCAGCTTTGGCTCCCCAGTGAGCACCGCTGCTAAGCCGCACCGCGACCCTGGTCTCACCGACGATGCCTGTTGACGCCGCCACCGAGCCGCTGCTTGCACCGCAGCCTGTGGGCACTGCACTCGGCATCGCCTGGCTTCACGAGGATGCCTTGGCCTCCCTGACGCTGCCGCTTCACACCGGAGTCTACCCCGCTGCGTGCACCGTGGTTCAAGGGCAGCGCTCGTAACTCACACGACGCACCGCCCTTATCCCGCATCGCAGCCCTGGCCTACCGACGCCAGTGCCATCAACTCCCGTTCGTCAGCCGATGGCAGCGCTTCATCAACGACGCCGCCGCTGCTTGCATCGTGACCTGCTAGCACCGTGACAAGCACCGCCTTCATCTCGCACCGCGACCCTGGTCTTACCGACGACCCCATCTGACGCCGCCACCGAGCCGCTGCTCACACTGCAACCTGAGGGCACCACACGCCACACAGCTGCACTTCGCACCCCAGCCCCCGACTCCTGTCAGCACCAGCGCTCCTGATTTCATCAGAGAGGAGCCTGACCTGCAACGCGAGGGACTTCAAGGGCCTCAGTGCCCTGCATCTCTTACAGGTTTTGTTTGCGGGTCTTTCCGACACCGTTGCTGGCCCATGACACGGTGCCCAGCCAGAACTCTTGTATTTGTAGTTCACGACGCCGTGGTAGCCCCGACGGAGCTATCGACATCAAGGAACTGTATTTGAACTTATTTTGATACCTGCAGATTTTTAAGTACAGTATTGTGGATTTTTTATCGTATTTGGTCTTGTCTTAAAGTATATAACAAGCATTTACAATGCAATGGTCTCGGCATTATTAAAGGTAGAGCTATTGGTATTGTTTATTATTGTTATTTATTATTTTTAAATCATAAATAGCATTGTCTTTTTAATTAGCAATAGTTCAATCGATCAATAAATGGCATTGTCATTTACAATGTTAATAGCTTAATCTTTTGCATATGCATGACCTATTGAATTTACACATACATAGCCACACACACATACACATACAGAGCCACCTAGACAGAGTTGTTCAGTTACCTACACACACAGAGGCATACACACAGAGCCGCACACATACACACACAGAGCAACACACATATAGAGTAACACACACACAGCCACACTCATATCCACACATACACAGAGGTATACACACATACATACAGAGCCACACACACACATACAGAGCCACACACACACACATACAGAGCCACACACAGACAGAGCCACAAGGACAGAGCCACACACACACGGACAGAGCCACACACACACGGACAGAGCCACACACACACGGACAGAGCCACACACAGACAGAGCCACACACACAGACAGAGCCACACACACACAGAGACACACACACACACACACAGACAGAGCCACACACAGACAGAGCCACGCACACACAGACAGAGCCACACACACAGACAGAGCCACACACACACAGAGCCACACACACAGAGCCACACACACATAGAGCCACATACATTCTCAAGAGACTGTAGAGCTATTGTCATTGGTTTTTTTTTTAATTCATAAATAAATTGCATTGTGTTTTTAATTTCAAATAGGTTAATCGTTCAATAAATGGCATTGTCATTTCCAATGCTAATAGCTTAATATTTTGCATATGCATGACCTATTGAATTTATACATACATGTCCATACACACATACACATAAAGAGCTACCTAGACAGAGTTGTTCACAGTCACCTACACACACAGTGCCACCCTCACACAGACATTGGCACTTATACATAGTCACCTTAAAAAAGGCTATTTATACAGAGTTACATACCTACACATAGGTACACAGACACACCCACACAGAGACACCTACTTAAAAAGCTATCTACATAGTCACACACACAGAGCCATACACCCACACATACACACACACACAGAGCAATACACATATAGAGCTACACACACACACAGCCACACTCATATCCACACATACACAGAGGTATACACACACACATACAGAGCTACACACACAGACAGAGCCACACACACAGACAGAGGTACACAGAGCCATTTACTTAAAAAGATATATACAGAGTCACACACACGCAGAGCCATACACACACACACAGAGGCATACACACAGAGCCGCACACATACACACACAGAGCAACACACATATAGAGCTATACACACACACAGCCACACTTATATCCACACATACACAGAGGTATACACACACATACAGAGCCACACACACAGACAGAGCTACACACACAGAGCCATTTACTTAAAAAGCTATCTACATAGAGTCACACACACACAGAGCCATACACACACACAGATCCGCACACATACACACACACACACACATATAGAGCTACACACACAGCCACACTCATATCCACACATAGAGGTATACTGTCAGATGCCCCACAAGTCTTACCTTTGCTTGTGACGCAATTCCGCAGAGGCGACAAGAGCACCCGTCCCTGTACCCACCTGACCCTCGTGGAATGGCAATACCCAGCAGGGATGAGATGGACGCAGGGATGGGAGCCAGGGTGTAGGGCAAGGAAAGCGTGGAGCTGGTGGGGCGTCCCGGTATCAACTGGAAACCAAGAGAAAGTAAGATCAGGAACAGACCCAAAAGGAACCACCCCTCCCACAAGCACACACGGACCGTGTAACCCTCTGTGGACTCACCGATTCTCACTGGAAGACGTGTCCCCAGACGGGATCATCTCCGAAGAGGAAAGGTGAATGGAAGTCGCTCCTGTGCGTATTTCCCAGTTTCAACTAAAGAAAGCACTCCTGCGCTTTTCACAAAGCTATAACAAAATAAAGCGCTCCTGCGCGTTGCACCCCAGTGAAAACAAAATAAAGCGCTCCTGCGCGTAAAACGGCAAATGTACGTAGTCTCTCAGCCCCCCGTCTGTAGGCTGAGCTTTCTCCCTCTTATGTGCTCCAGCGTGCGTGGAAACCAATTGTGCAGACTTCAAACTCAGCCTGCTTTCAGGATTTTCCCTCAAAGCGCACCTGCGCGTTTAAGGGTTGCAGCAAGTATCACGAGTAGACCTAGGAAACTCCAGGTGCAGTTAAGCCAAGCGCTCCACACGAGCGCGGTCTCAGAGCCGAGTAGGGCTCAAACGGCGCTTGTCTCCTGGCTGGAACGGCAGGTATCCCAACAGCGGGGCTCCAGCGAGGAATCCGGAATCCGAAGCATCTAGCCGGCGGGAAACGCGAGAGATAAGCGTTTCCACCGGAAGTGCTTCTGTGCTTGCTGCCTGGGACTAGACCGGGTACTTAACTTCCGACCGGAAGTGAGTATTCCGTCTTCCCGTGTGTGTCTGTGGGAACGGCCGGCCGCGGCAACGCCGCGAGCCGTGACATATACCCACACATACAGAGCCACACACATACAGAGCAACACAAACATACAGAGCTACACACACACAGAGCCATACAGACACAAAGAGCAAGACACAGATGTAGACACACACAGTAGATAGTTGTAGTGTAAGTAGTAGAGGGAGTACAAATAGTAAGAAGTTGATACTTAGTAGTAGAGTGTGTTATGGTTGTTAGTAGAGTTCATAAAGCTGTACTTTTTAAAAAGTAGTGATACATATTTGGTAATATGTATTTATATATCTATACCTTTGCAGTAGTTGTGATGCATATATATATACATATGCATTTATTTTATTAGAGTGCTGCATACATATGCATTGTAGTACAAAAAAAGTTTTTATTGCTTGTGAATAATGAGTAATGCAATTTTTTTAACGTATTTTATTAAATATAAGTATAACATAAAGTATTGTACATTTTTTGGGAGTTTGCATTTTTATTTTGTTTTCGTGATGTTTATTTTAAAAGTCTTCAATTATTTCTATAACGCTTCCATTTTGAAATATGACATTTACTGTTGTTGGTAAGTTATCCATGAGAGCATCTCCAAAGTCTTCTATGTCTGCTGGTATATCTAGGTAGTCCATGAGAATGGTATTTTGTATGTCCATAGATTTAAAATGTTCAGTGTCATTAATTTGTACTGTTATCGTACTTTTTTCTTTTGTGGTATTTTCTAGTCCATAGATTGTTATTGTTATGTTCTCTTTAGGTGGTTCTATTATCTGCAAAGGAAAAAAAATGTTAATTGATGCATTTACTGTGTATTTACATTTCCTTTAGTCATTGTTGTAATACAGATGTCAAGAGGCAGGGCACGCTTCTAAAAGAGTAAGCTGTAGTTTGCTTGCTTTGAGAATAGGTGCCTTTGTTATGGCAAAAGAAAATGCTAGGTACAATGTACATGACAATCCAGTTTCAACAGAGATAATATTTAAAATCAACAGGCAGAGCACTTATTATAACTGTGAAGTTAAAGGAAAGATTTTAGTTAAAGGAAACATTTTGATTGTGAAGGCTTCAAATTTATTTTATTTGAAGAAGATAATCGTGATAACAGCTGGATAAAAAATGTAGATTAATTTTGTGGCTATGCTTGACATTTTGAGAGATAGTTTGATAGGTATTCTAGGGGTATGCTGTTGTTGGGGTAGGCTATAACAGTAATGAATGCAGGCAAGGAAAAATAGTCAGAATGAAGGGTCACACAAGCTTTATTTTGGAGATGGTAAATGATGGCTTTACAAAGTGAGAGTGCAACAATGGCTTAGGCATTACTTACTAGCCCTAGATTACTATTTTTGTTTGCTGATCACTTCACAAATCTGAAAAACTTGACTAATTCTTAGTGTTTGATGTAGCATCCTTGAAGATAACATTTGCTGAGATAGTCCATGTCTTTTGGTATTACACAGCACTTATTACATTGACATTACAGACACTTGGATAAGTACAGATAGTGTCTTTCACAGTGAGGACATTTTTGAATTTGTCAATATTGTATAGTATTTTAGTACTTACTTCTAATTGTGTATTCCGAGTAGTATTTAACATTTTCTCATTATTAAATTCGTGCACAGTCAAGTGTGTCATTTTCACATATGATCCAAGTTTTATCGGGAAATCTGCTGCGTCCCTCCATAACGTTATTTTATTGGAGTCTGTTGTATCAATAACTGTTATTGATTTTAGTTTTGTTTCTTGTGCCGAAACAAAAATGTTTTTTGTTTCTTTTTCCTGTAAAATATTAAAAACATATTTGTATTATTTTTGTTTATTTTGTGTATATGGTGACAGTATAGGTAGTATTTTGTTGTGGTAATTGTAAAAGATAACGTTAGTAGAGTATAGTAGTGTAGTTATGATGTATTAGTAAGTGTGTTGTAGAGAGTCTTTCGTAGAGAGTGTGTAGTAAATAGAGAGTGTGGTATGGAGTGTGTAGTAAAGAGTTTGATGTATAGAGGGTGTTTGAGAGTGTGTTTTGTAGAGAGTGTGTTTTAGACTGTGAGTTATATAGTGTTTGTAATAGTGTTATAGAGAGTATGTGTGTGACAAATTTTTGTAGACAGTGTGTGTTACAGAGTATGTCGTATAGAGTTTGTGAGATTGTGTGGTAGAGATTGTGTGGTAGAGAGTGTGCGTCAGAGAGTGTGTGTCAGAGAGTGTGCGTCAGAGAATGTGCGTCAGAGAGTGTGCGTCAGAGAGTGTGCGTCAGAGAGTGTGCGTCAGAGAGCATGCGTCAGAGAGTGTGCGTCAGAGAGTGCGCGTCAGAGAGTGCGCGTCAGAGAGTGCGCGTCAGAGAGTGCGCGTCAGCGAGCGAGCGTCAGAGAGTGCGCGTCAGAGAGTGCGTGTCAGAGAGTGTGCGTTAGAGTACGTATTGTAGAGAGTGTGATATAGAGTGTGTTACATTGTGTGGTATAGTGTGTGTTGTCAAGAGTTTTTAGTAGAGAGTGTGATGTGGAAAGTGTGTGGTAGTGACTGTTGTAGAGAGTGTGTGATAGTGTGATTTAGAGAGTATGTTATAGTGTGTACAAGAGTGTGTATAGTAAAGGTGTAGACAGTGTAGTCGTGTGAATTAATATAAATATCAAGTTGTGAAAGTGCTGAGAATTGTTGTCAATTGCTTCAGGTAAGTAACACAATGGTAGTATGCATATTTGTTCACACCTGCATGCTTACTTTTTCATCACTATGAAAGTATACATACTTTATATTGCATGCATTATTACTTTTTCATCATTAGCTATTGCCAACTTAGAATTGTGATGTAGATAAAAAGAAGTATTAAAGATAGAGGAGAGTGAAGAATAGATATTTTGTAGTATATATAGTAAGTAGTAAAGAGAGTAATAGGAGGTGTTTTTGTACTATAGAGTAAGTAGTAAAGCATAATAATGAGTATTATATAGTGTATAGAAATGTTACTATAGTTTTGTTAAGATAGTGTGGTAAAGAGAGTGTGGCAAAGAGAGTGTGGCAAAGAGAGTGTTTGCAAAGAGAGTGTTTGCAAAGAGAGTGTGGCAAATAGAGTGTGGTGGCAAAGAGAGTGTGGCAAAGAGAGTGTGGCAAAGAGAGTGTGGCAAAGAGTGTGTGGCAAAGAGAGTGTGGCAAAGAGTGTGTGGCAAAGAGTGTGTGGCAAAGAGAGTGTGGCAAAAAGTGTGTGGCAAAGAGTGTGTGGCAAAGAGAGTGTGGCAAAGAGTTTTAAATTAAATTTTTTTTTACCGAACATACCTCAGATATTGTCCCTGTAATGGTCATTAATGACCGTAATTTTGCTTCTCTTACACTTTTTATAGGTGAAACTGGTGGAGCTGGTGGTTCTAGTATGTTTTTTGCTTCTTGTATAATTGCACTTGGAAGTGTTATAGATGGCATCCTTGATATCTTTGTTTGTTTAGTTAATAGTACTACATTATTTTTTGTAAGGAAATTCCTAATAATAATTCAGTTTCCTTCTTTTGTTTGCTTGTAAAAATCATCATTATAGCAAGTGCCTTTAATAGAACCAGTTTCATCTGCTAGAGCAAGATGGTATAATATTTTGCATTCTTGTTTCGCATTTCTGTAGTTTGTTTTTGGAGAACATGTAATTATATTTGCTCTTATTGCTTTCTGATATGTTTGCTCTCGTCTTGCTTTGCCAGCTTAATTTCTTCTATAGAAATCATCTGAAATGAGAGAAAGTTGTGAGCATACATTCTGGACATAACTTGTGAAAACATTTGTAATTTCTGCAAAAAAAAACATATTAAATTATACATGATGCTTATTAAATTGCTACCCATAAGGCTTTGTGATCACTATAATACGACTCTAATATACCATAGTGCGTTAAGTGTACATTAGTATAGATATGATCTAATGTCGAATTGTAGTCTGTTGTATATTCTTTTATTTTTTGGTCACATTTAAATTCGTTTAGCATATATTGTAATAGTAGTGCTGCGTTTTGTGATTTTTGTGTTAAATCTATGTTGAAGTCACCCATTATTATGTAGTTATAATTAGGGTAAAAGTTTAATATGGTACTTAATGTATGTATGTATGTATGTATACTTATATAGCGCGGTCCTGTCACCCCAAGGGCATCCTGGCGCTTGAATCAACGTTCACACCACATACGCTGCTCAGGCAACCCTGGGGAAAAGATGGGTTTTCAAGGCTTTTCTAAACGGGAGGAGGTCCCTTTGGCTTCTTAGGGGCAGTGGTAGCGAGTTCCAGAGCTTGGCCGCTGCGACACTAAACGAGCGGCCCCCCATCCTCACTCTCTGGAATTTCGGTACCACGAGCAGGTGATCCGAAGAAGAGCGTAAGGACCGCGCAGGGGAGTACCAAACAAACATGTTCTGCAATGGAACCGGGCCTTGTCCATGCACCGCCCTGAACACTAAGCATGCAGCTTTGTAACAAACACGTAGGTGCACCGGCAGCCAGTGTAGGTCTTGTAGGGCTGCTGTTGAAGAGCTGTGAGTGGGGCGGGAAAGAGCCAGCTTGGCGGCCAAGTTCTGCACCCGCTGCAACTTCCCCAGCAGTGTTTTTGGAGCCTCCAGAAGCAGCGCATTACAGTAGTCAAGACGACTCAAGATGGTACCACGCACTACTTCGGGCCTAGCCTGCTCGGGGAGAAGGGGCAGAACTTTGCGCAACATACGAAGCAGCATCATGCACGTGGATGTGGTCTTATTCACGTACATATCCAGCTGCAAGTTGGGGCCAAAAATCACCCCCAGGTTGCGTGCCGACTCAGCAGCTGACACAATCTCGGGGAAGGTCGGGGGCCAGAAATTCTCCGGCAGATCACGCGGAATCCGGTCCATAGAGCAGTACAACACCTCAGTCTTTGTACTATTAAACTGCAAGGAGTTGGACCGGAGCCACTCCGCTGTGGCCGACATACATCGGTGAAAAGCCTCCAGCGGAATCGCGTTCTTCCCTTCCAGCGAAAAGACCAACTGGGTGTCATCCGCATAATTAAATGCGGAGATGCCAAATGATTTAATTAGTTGGACCAGAGGTCGGAGGTAAAGATTAAAGAGTAAAGGGCTGATGGCCGAGCCCTGCGGTACCCCCTGCCCCACTCTCCGCACCTCCGAGCTGAAAGGAGGCAACGCCACCACCTGCTGCCGATTGTTCAGATAGGAGACCAACCAGTCCCTTGCACCTGCCGTGACCCCGCACTCTTCCAGTCTCCTGATGAGGATACGATGGCAGACCGTGTCGAACGCGGCTGACATGTCGAGCAGCACCAAGAAGGCTGCCCGCCCACTGTCGACCCGCGAACGTAAGTTGTCAAGCACGGTCACAAGCGCCGATTCCGTCCCGTGTGCTGGGCGAAAACCAAACTGTACCTCATCGAACCAGGTGTTTTCTTCCAGGAAGCCAGACAGAGAACGGGTCACTAACTTCTCCATGATCTTAATGGGGAAGGGGAGCAAGGAAATCGGTCTGTAATTAGACAAGCAGGCGGGGTCCAAGGTGGATTTCTTGAGGAGGGGAGACACAGCTGCCAGTTTCCAGCACGCCGGAACCGTTGCGGTGTCAAATGACTGGAGGCAGATGGAATACAGAGGCTGGAAGAGTTCGTCCTGAAATATTTTCCAACATTTTGGTGGCAGTGGATCCAGAGGGGAACCAGATGACACCATTTGAGCCACCTTACAGAACTCCTCAAAGGAGGGGGTAGGGAAACAGCTCAGCTGGGGTCGACTGGGCACAACGTCCGGAGCTCCCAGACTGAGGGCATATCCACTCAGCTGGGGTCGACTGGGCGAGGTGCCCGGAGCTCCCAGACCAGAGACAGGCCCACTCCTTCGGGGTCGACTGACTGAGACATCCGGAGCTCCCAGACTGAGAACATGACCGCTCAGCTGGGCTCGACAGGATGAGACCGCCGGAGCTCCCAAGCTAAGAGTATGGCCATTCGGCTGGGGTCGACTAGGTGACTCGTCCGGAGCTCCCAGTCTGAGAGCGGTGCCACTCAGCTGGGGTCGACTGGGCGAGCTATCCGGAGCTCCCAGATCGAAGGGGGTAGGTGTTGGACTCTGTAAACCTTCCAAGATTTTGACAATCTTCTCTTCGAAGGCATTCGCCAGGGAGTCACACAGAGCCTGCGATGCAGGTGCATTATTGGCCGCACATGAAGGATGGGTCAAGTCCCTGACAATTTTAAACAGTGCTTGCGACTTGTTAGAAGCCTGATTCAAGGTGGCTTCCAAATAGGACGCCTTAGCCACCTTGATCTGTGCCTTATATTCCTGCAATGACTGTCTAAAAATGGCCTTCAGAGAGTCAGAATACTGCTTCCTCCATGCCCTTTCGGCACGTTTACATCTCAGCTTTAACTGCCGCAGGTCGTCCGTGTACCAGGGGCAAGCCCGATTCAGTCATCCCCTAGACCTGCGGAGTGGTGCCCCCTTATCCAGAGAGTTTGAAATGGATCGACAAAAGGAAGTATAGCTCTCCTCGGCCGAGTCACTCAGACTAAAATTGTCCGGTAGTAGGCTTGGCAAGGGCGAGGATTTTAACAGGCGGGACCAGGGCCTGCTCAACTTGGCCTGTCTGGACCCAGCCTCCGCCGAGATATAATCCTCCACATACAGGGAGAAGGCAACCAATGAGTGATCCGTCCAGTACTGGCAGAAGATGTCATTCACCGTCACTAGTTGAGCGTCTGCAAATACAAGATCCAAGGCGTGACCCTTCTGATGTGTAGCAGAACGAACTTAAATCTTGTAATAGTGTTTGTATATGTACATGTGGTGGCTTGTATAGTATAACAAATAAGTAGTCGCAATTATTAAGATGTAGAGTAAAATGTAGAATGTCAATCTCGTGTTGTGTTTCATATATTGGCATTAAGAAAATATTCTTCCTGTAGTAAATTGCTATTCCATGCTTGGTTATCTGATGGTGGAATTTATCAAATATTAATAGATGGTACTGTTCTATTAAGAAAGTATTGCTATCTGCTGTTCTAGTAGTGTTTATCTCAGTGAAGCATAGAATATCTGCATTCATTATATTTGTGTCTGATTTTAGTGCTGTGTAATTTTTTTGCAGTGAACGTATATTATGTACTGTTGGACCTGGCCTCGTGGCGTGGTTCCCCCCCGATCCTCAGCACCCTGCATGCACAGCCCTGCACCCCGAGAACCACTGGTCGACCTGTCCCCGGTCCGCCAGAGCCCGACCCCACACTCCCCGCATGCTCTGACCTGGTGCCGGGGGCCCCGTCCCTACATCCCTACCCGTGGCCACTGGTCACCCTTATTGCCAAACAGGCCCACCGGCCGCCATTTTCCCTTCCCGTAGTCCCTGGCTCTGCAGCCCTTAGCCGTCCCCAGCCCCAGAGAAGCTTAGGCGGCAGGCGCGCCATGACCCGGCTGGGGGGTAGAGGGCCCTCGAAGTACCCAGGATCAAAGAATTCCATAGCACCTCCGGCCTCCTCCCAAGGGACTGGTTTCTCTCGCACCTCTGGCCTGCCCCTGGGGGCTGGTTTCGATCACACCTCTGGCCTCCCGGAGAGTTGGCTCCAGACCTTGATGGGCGTCTGGGAATCCCCGGACGCATCTCCAAAAGCATCAAAGAGACCAACCGACAAGACGCTGCCGACCCACCCCGGACCACGAGGTCGCCTCCTGCGAGGGTCCGGACATCAAAGGGCCACTGGACTATATGAAGGCCCGTCCCAGAACTAGCGGGCAGTTGTATCCTGGACAAGAAAGCCCTACTGATGTGATCGCGGCTGACCTTGAGGAGAGACCGAACTCTGTACCCTACGAGCCCTGCTGACGCTGTCGCGGCTCACCTTTGAAAAGAAGGAACTAAGATCACGGAGCCCTGCTGACGCTGTCGCGGCTCACCCTCGAAACGAAGGAACTAAGATCACGGAGCCCTGCTGACCTCGTCGCGGCTCATCCTTGGAACTCTAAGGACTTCGCTGAACATCTTGAGCCCTGCTGACGCTGTTGCGGCTCCCCACGAACTAACAGCACCTCTGTCACCATGGTCACTCCTAGGAGGCACAGCCTTTCTGGCTGGCCCCTGACCCACTGGTTTTCCCACTGGGGAACGCATCCCCCTGTCACCCCTCAATCTGGACCTCTGCACCCTCCACGTAGGAGGGACACTGCCAGACACCAGAACCGCTGGATCTCTGTTTACAGACACTCCATGTTCTCCTGACAGTAGGAGATCCCCCTCAACGGACGGCGTTCCCCTCCTGGAACCACCCAGGCTTTGGGTCTGGGTTTTGAGCACCTTGGGCCACAGCCCATTCCCACTCCTTCTCCGCGTAGACAGGACGTGAGTCCCTACACCCTCCCACGACACCGGGACCTATCTCGGCTACCACAAACCTTTCCCACCACCCTTGGTTGTGAAATACCTAAGCCACGTCTTTCCGGGTCACCCCCAGATGCTTCTCCAGATACTCGGGAATCCACCAAAAGGTCTGCCTCCAGTGCAAGCTCCCTCGGGTCAGAGAACTCACACTTCGCTGGGTGTTGGCATAGCACTGGAAAACAGGGACTTAAAATATGCTCTCCAACAATTGAATCACACAGCCCCACACAGGTGTTAACCACACTACCCTTCACCAAACCATCCAGTGCCTCAGAAAAGTACCCCACATCATTCTCACGAGACTGGTGAAACAGTGTCTGACTATTGCTGTCTCTTAACCCATACTCTTCTGGTTGGTCTCCATACTCACTTACTAGGGCTTCTATCATGGCGGAACCCCTCTCCCTGAACCTCTCATCAAGAGTCAGTAGAGTGTCCCTTACACTACCAGGAATATGATCCCCTGTGCCAGTTCCCCAATCCACCTGAGGGACATTGTGCGTCACTGAAGTGGTCAACCCCCTCCTTGAAGCAGGGACCCATGTGGTGCTGCTCACTGTGCTGGCAAGTCACGGTGCAAGCAGCGGCGTCGTCATTGCTGAAGCGCTGGAGTCGATGGCGCCGGCGTCGGTAGGCCAAGGCTGTGGTGCGAGATGAGGGTGGAGCGTCGTGAAACTGTATGAGCGGTGCCCTTGAACCACGGTGCAAGCAGCGGCATCGATTTTGGCGTGGAGCGGCGTCGTTGGGGAAGCCAAGGCGTTGTTGTGAAGCGAGGCGGTGCAGAGTGCGGTGCCCACAGGTCGCGGTGCGAGCAGCTGCTTGGTGGCGGCATCAGCAGACGTCGGTGAGACCAGGGTTGCGGTGCGGCGTTGCGACGGTGCCCTCTGTTGTGCCAAGGCGTCATCGTGAAGCGAGGCGGTGCGATGCCCACAGGTCGCGGTGCGAGCCGCGGCTCAGTGGCGGCCTCTGCAGGCGTCGTCAGTGAGTCCAGGTTCGCGGTGAGGCGTTGCGGCGGAGCCACCCTTGCTTCCTAGCCATTTGTCTTCCAAAACTCAGACAGGCAATCCACATTCCAGCAGAGGCCCACAGGATGACTGAGCAAGAAAATACCTACTTCCTAAAAGAGGTATTTTCAAAAACAAAATGTAAAAATCGCCATTACTAAAAGATGCATTGTTAGATTCTGAGTTCAGGCATACTACATTTTATTTTCCCACCAAGTTCCCAGGGCCAGTTATGTTTATAAGATGTTATAAACAAACTTCCCATTCTGTCCTACGGGAAACAGGTAGCCTTGCAATAGTGAAAAGCGAAATGGGCTGTAATTCACTATCAGGACATGCCACACACACCAGGGCATGTCATACCTTTCACATACACTGCACCCTGCCTACAGGGGTACTTTGGGCCTACCTTAGTGTTTCTTAGCAGTACTAACTGCAAGAATACCTTAAGTGGATCACTTATATGCCAGGATATAATGCTTCATAGGGCCTGTAATGGTTCAGTAGCAAACTTGTCCTGCCACTCAGCGGGTGCTCCAGCTGCAGTGATGACTCCAGTATTCAAATTGCTTTCGAATGGGAGTTATTTGATGCTGAACGTTCAAGGTTGCTGTGGGATACTTCCGGGCATCACATATCTGGTAACTGTAAGTCTCATGGTAACTTGCTGTATGCAAGTATTGTTTCCCCCAACACATACAGTCAGGGAGGCGCCGCTATGGCCTTCATTAAATATTTAATTAATACGTTTGATACTTTGATCAGAATGAAAGCCATGCTTACACAGAAATCCGTGCCCTTAATATCTGCTCGAGAGATTTTTGATCTCCAAGTAGCAAGGTATTCAGCAGAGATTCTGGTACTTATACGTACAAACTGCCCTTTCCATTTAGCAGAAATGGTAAATCATATCTTTAACATGTCTGATACGACAGGCAGTGTCCACCTATTTAAGAACGTAGGTTTTGGACTGGTAAGCACCTTTCAGACGGTCCTCAAAGTTATTCCAAGCTTTATACACTCTGTATTGAGAAGCATTTTTGGAGGACTGCCGCTGATCCCGTATCTAATAGCAGGTAACCTGATTGTCGTGTTTTTGCTACGCAATGGACGTCCCAATCACCAAGGAGATGGAAACAGTACTCCTGGAGAGAAAATACCGTGATCGCATGATACAACTTCTAGGCACACCTCGCCTAAGGGAACTAAGTGCTTCTTGTCCTTTAAACCAGTCTGGATGGACTGCATCTTACCTGTCCTTCGATGCCTGTTTTGCGGACAAGAATGCATATTGGATCTCTGTTCTGACACTCCCATCATATGCGCGACCAGACTTTGACGCTTTACTGGAATCGATAACGGACCATGTTTTGCAGTGTCCCCAGCGTATTCCCATGATGATGTTGGGATTCTTAGAGCCACCGCAGGTATCATCAGCACCTGTTGGTACAGACACTGGCTCCTCCTCTGACACCCAGGCATTGGATAGCGCACAGGCTGCTCCAGCACCGGCTGTGGACAGTACATTAAATCATCTGTGCTCAATAGACACAGTCTGCGAGGTGTTACAGAGACGGCCAACTGCGGAAACAAACAACGAAAATGTTGCATCTACCAGCCAGGACACATAAACATATGACTCATTTGGCCAGTCGCGTGGTGGGAAGAAATTCGGCTCTATAAAGACAAAACAGAAAACTGAAACCCTACATCAAAATTGACATTCCTTTCACATGTGTATGCCTTTCAAAATGCTTAAAGTAGTTTGGACTATACCTACGGACATATTAGAGCAATAGCCTATCTGTCAGTTTCAAATACTTTCCCTTTTAACCCAAAGTTTTAGGATTTTTTTTTAAAAGAATGTTTTTAATACAATAATAAACTAATGTTTTGTATATTTGCATACTTATATCTAGAACACCTGATAGTACGTGTAGAATTTAAAACTATGTCGTCCATTCGGAAGAGGAGTGGGTGTTATATTCCATATAGGTACTATAATAAAGGCCTCTGTAAACTTGTTTCCCTTCACCTATATTCTCTCCCTACATTACACTTGTCACGGTTTACAGGGACTGCCCTATTACCTAGATATTACACTGCATTCAGAATGCTGGTTTTCCCTAGTTCGAAATATCATACATTATGCATTAGGGTTCTTGGAAGCGCAGCAGGACTGCCATCTCTTGTATAACATTATGTACAAAGTTCATGCCCGACGTCATCCTTAAGTCGACACAGTAATACAGCAAGGTAGGACCCCTGGGGAGACCTATGGGTATATATACACCACATCTTGCTAAGATAGCTAGAGGAGACCAAGACTTCCCGGCCGACACCCTGACCAGAGACACTGAGGTTCCTGCATGCAGACACTCCAGCTCGCAGTGATCTGAAATATCCCTTACGGGGTGTCCAACTTGAGACCAGGACGGGGTCCCACAGTCTCACTTATGGTAATGGGGTTGACTAGATTCTAGAGGGATTCTTGGCCTAATACCTACAACCATAATACGATGGGCGGTTGATCGCCGGCGCTACAGTGTCGTGGACGACGTGGCTCTCCTGCGGTCAGACTGCCAAACTGATAATCAGGCTTTAAGAATTATGGCGAGGTGGGTTTTCCATAATATCCACCATAGAGCAAACTAACCCCCCAGATGAAATTCTGAGCATTTCTCATCTCCTGCCCTTCTGAAGAAGACTAAAAATGCTTCTGTTTAGTCAGAGTGCCTTATGTTTTTATTACCCTATCTAATTGTCTATGTTTTTCTTTGAATTTGTTATTTTCAGCTCCATAAAGCTTTGGAGCATGAGCGCTTAGTAAACAAATAATAATAACAATAATACAAGACTCCATAAAATACAGTATCTCATATAATAGCAATTTAGCAGCCGTCATCCCCATATGCAAAACACTGCACTCGGGTTATGTAATAGCCATTTATCAAACATCACTCCTGTGTAAAAATGAGATATTCCCATGTTTCCAACACAAAACATTAGAACATAGTGGAAAGTGTATTCAACGGTCTTTAAACCCCTTAAACTCTGAAGTGCAAAATAGCTAACTACAGTTTCCTTAGAGCAATCACGATCATACAGTGCCTGGTGTACCTATAATCCCACACAAATTAGGCATTCCTATGTTCCTAGCAGGACTATAGTGTCAACTGTATTTAATAGCCATTTGAAGCTCATAGCTGTAGCATCGTGCTACAAGTACTACACAGACACGGGCTCATTATATGTATAGAGCTTTATTCTATGCTTCCTGTATCTTCCCTGTCCCTACTCTATCTGCCGTGGTTCCTGTCCCCAGCTCCTCCCGTTCCTGCTCCTCCCTTTAACTCCACCCCCCAACCACTAGACCACATCACACAACCCTACAATAGCACCATTCATAAAATAGTTAATTCCTGTTTCCTAACAGGAATCACGAAAATACAGTGCTAGGTATATCTAACAGCCAGTTAACACTCATCATCCACCCACGTAAAAAATTACTTTGCCCATTATCACTAAAGGAATATGTAAAACACTTTGCCGGTAATATGTAAAAGCCACTTACCACCCATAACCCACCATTTAAAAATCCGATTTTCCTAAAACTAACCATTAAAATATGATTGGAAATGTATCCATTCGCCTCTTAATGTCCATAACCCCCGAGCACAAAATAGGAATACCATACTTGACATGAATCATGGAATTACATCACCAGGTATGTAAAACATCGATTTAACATCCATAATTCCACTTGCAGAAAATAGCTATGCCTGTTTCCCTAACAGAAACCAGTAAAGTATGTGCTAGATATATTGATAAATGCTACTTAAAAACATTGCTTATCTACATTATTATGATCCCATGTGCCCTGCAGAAACCTAATCTCTACGGTGCCAGGCATGCAATAGAGCTAATTAGCACTCATCATTTAGTATGAGGAAAATAATTATGCTTATTTTCCTAACAGAGATCTAGTACCTATTTTGCCAGATATGTATTATTATCATGTAACAAACCATAATTGTTATTTTAAAACCTAAATGTGGTGCGTTCATCAGCTACCTACAATAAGCGGAAACGCCCATTATTATCTTGCATCAAGGTATTTTTATTTGCTTAGATGCCTCACGTTTTCAACCAGTTGTCTGAAGTCCGGAAGTGTGAGCAAACATCTCCTAAATCGCTTGAAATCTCATTGCCGGAGCAACCCGGAAGTGACGAACCGTTTTCCCCTGAAAAGTTGTGTAGTCGTTGCGCCGGAAGTCGGAATGTGTGACGCGCTATTCAGGCGCCCGGCGACTTTCCTCTCTGTCCCGGGGCTGCCGAAGTGCTCTATACACGGTAAGTATCAGGACCACAATTCAGGGGATGGGACATTTAGGAAAAACGGACCGGAGAAACCATGACCATAGTGTGAGGGTACGAGCGGCCTTTCCTTGAACGGATGTGGGGTACGAACGGAAAACGTTAGCGGCCTCATCCTTTCCCGGCTATAGCTCTTTTTTCCGGAGGGGGGTGTGAGCTGGGGGCTTTAGCGAGAGAAGAATCGAGAGTCGTTTCAGCCTCTGGAGCAGAGTAGACCGTTCTCACTCGCCACACTTTAAACATTTACCTCTCGGGCACACTGGGGCAACGTGCAAGGTATAGATAGTACTTTGTAGCTCATCATAGGTACTGCAAAAGTCAGTTTTTCGTCAGTCACTCTGGTTGAAACAGAGAAACAAGGCTCTTTGTCCGCTTCCAAGTGCTTATTAATTAATCTCGTTTTTTTTTTTTAAAAAAGCGTTGTATTTTTGTGTGATGGAAGTTTGTGGCAGCTTAGGTGTAACCCTAGTGTAAATGTGCAACTGGGCTTCAACCAGAAGCTCGTGAGCTACGGATACCTCTCTATCTACCTGCCAGTAGCTCTCCTGTATGTATCCCACCCTTCTAAATTGTAACATTTTGCTTGGATGAATGAACGTTTGTATGACAGAATTGTGTTCTAAGACATACATGTGTGAATTTTCAGAGCTCCTCAGCTGACTGTTGAAGAAAAATTGCTGAGTTTTCAAACTATAGTTTAAGCTGATTTTTTTTGTGATACATTTGTGGGGAGACGTATTACTAGTATGATTGCTTTTGTGTCGTGGGCACTGGTGCTGTGTCTAGCATATATTACCTACATATAGGCAAAACAAATTGACAAAGCCGTTTTTACTTTCCTGCCGGCAGCCTTCTTGAGGTACTGAAGTGATTCCTGCTGGTAGTCGTGAATATGGAGGGCACTAATGCATCCTGGTCGGAATTGGTCTCGGTTAAAGCACTAATAATAATAGTAGTAGGTTGCAGTGATTTTCATTGCACGGAATTAGCTCTTATTACACAAAAGGTTGAAGATCCCAGTGTAAATGGTGATGGGTCTATTGAAGCTGCAAAACAATAATTTGCACTGATTGGTGTATTTTATTGATGTAGTACACACTGAGCTGTTTATTCTGTTATGTGTTTGTAGTGGCAGACCGTTTATGGCCGTAGCTCGATACCTGTTGATTTGTGTACTGGTTGGGCCAAATACATGCTGTTATTCTTATGGTCGAGCTTGTGATAGCTTGTGCTAGCGCATGCGTCTCGCTTGTGAAACACTATTGTATACAGAAAAGTGTTTGAAGCCCACCCATGCTTACAATTTGTGCACTACTGGGTCTTTCTTATTTACAGGCTCATTCATTGGACAGTGCCGGTGAAAAGCAATTTCTGGGCATTTCTGTGCATGGCTCGAAAAATCCACTGGTCCGCTGGCATTTGTGAGTCGGATTCAACAAGGACAAGCTATTTTTAGGTCCTACTCTCCCTTTCTGGCGAGTAGGAAGACAAACTGACATTTGACCACTGCCTCTGAAAGCAGAGAAAATGTGACAAGATGGCAAGATTTAAATGCATCTTTATTGCTCACAAAGTGAATGAGCAATAAAAATGCTTTTAAATCTTGTTAACTTGTCACATTTGCTCAGCTTTTAGAGTTAGAGGTCAAGTGCATTTCAGTTAGGTCAAGTAGATATTTCATGTTACTAGACCTGCAGGTCTAGTGCAATTTTTATGATTTTTCGAGCCCTGATGTGGAGCTGACACCAAACTTAGATTGATTCAACTTAATCCATGCCTGACATGATTGTGGTACTGTTTCTCCCCAGCTGCTTCTATTCCCCCATAAAGCTTTTTTTGTCTCTTGTTGTTTCTTCCGCTTTGTTTATTACCTGCTGATTGCACCCATCATCCTCCCATAGTTGTCGTCTGCCCCGCGTCTTTGCTTCCATTTCCTCCCTGCCCCCTTCGGCCATTATTGCTTGTTTTGTTCTCCCTTCCCTCACGGTCCTTGGAAGGGTGCTTCATTGTTGCTGCTGTTGGTTGAAGTTTATTTGCATGTTACACTGTGCCTGGCTTAAGTGAGTGTGAATGCATGTATTAACATACATGTGCAGATGACTTTCTCTCCCCCCCCCCCCCTCCCTCCCTCCCTGACCTCCTTATCCAAAAGCAGTAAAGGCGATTGATGTGTTCCTATTGTTGCACATGTGCCTGGCTATTTAGTCGCTGGCGCTAGATGACCTACTGTGCATGTGAGATAACCTGCAGTGCTTTTAAAAAGGGCAGTTTGAGGCTTGGAGCAAAGTTATGCTTATGCAAAGCTAAAAAGTACCCCCATACTTGACTACAGGGCTTCGGAGTAGGTCTTTGCATTCAGTGTATGTTTCTAAGCGCTGGAAACAAAAGCATCTAAAATGTGTGTTGCATTTGATTTGATTTTCATGGCCTAGCAGGGCAACAAAGGCTGAGGTCGCTGGTCTGCTGTCCGCAAATGTCCCATGTTGATGACACAGACCGCCCCATTGGGCTCACATTGCCTGTGAGATACAAGAATGACTTGACATTGAATAATGGGCCTCCCACCTCCTTCCCCATTTCCACCTAATCCTCCTTTGTTTATGTTGAGCATCTTCCTGAAGGCTGAACCCACTGCAAGCGCCTGCTATCATTTTTTTTCATGCTACGCAAACAAATGATGGACGGAATGCTGAATAAATCATACGTTCACCCCCAGTCAAAAGATATGGGTTAAATCCATTGTTCTTTTGCTCACCATGCCACCCCAGTTTAGACCCAGCCATATGCAAATCAGTCTTGACCCTGTGCTTCATGGGAACAGTCCAGACCGAACTGCCAAGCCAGGTCCTCCCTGGACCGGGAACAAGCATCCTGGGACCGGTTTCTGGGTTTTATCCTTCATTAGCCTGGCTAGCTTGAATACAGTGGCACAGTGCAATGTAAAGATTTATTTGAGTGATCGATCTTTTAAAAACAAAAACCATTACACCAATGACATTTATAGTAGTACTACTGTATACTTATATAAACACGTAAAATCATTAATAGAATTTCTACATGGTTGGTCTAAAACATACTGCTATACATCAATTATTTAAAATGTTGTTTAAAATGGAGATTTGGGAGTTCTTGTCTTTATGACAGTCTATTGCGATCTCCACGGAGTTTCAGCCAATTTCCTTTAAAAACACATTTAGAAGTTTCACCCCCCTGCATACTAGAGGTATTGAGGCCCCGTCAAGCCAGGTGATTACGGCTTCCCTCCACGTTCGTATGTTCATACTATTCGGTAGTGCTTTTATTAGTGACTTCCGTTCTTTTAGTAACTTCGAGCATACACAAAAAATATGTTGAATCGATTCTTATTTGTATCCACAAAGTCTGCAGTGTCGGTCATCACTTTTATCCTTCCATGCTGGGATTAAATCTTTTGTTTCCCACATGCCAAGACGCAGCCTCACTAATTGATGTTTTAGGGTAGGCGAGAAATAGGCTGATGAATATTCCCGTGGCTTCCTTTTTCCGTATGAGCTGATAACCGTCCAGGCATGCCGTCTTAGCAGTAAGGTGTTCTCATCCGTTGAGTGAGGCAAGAGTTTTATTGTGGTGTTAATTAATTTGTTAAAAGCCTTTTTCCCAATGCTGAGATTCCAAATGTCTTGCGCAGACAGATCCTCTATCACCTGGTTTAAATAACTACCCCAGGATCAGGCATCCTCTTTTCTTTTTGTCTGCCTATTTCTTTCCAGCATAGTTGGTCTATGGACTCGCTTTCAGAAGCATGTAACCTCCAACATAATTTAATGAAAGCGCCTGTGCTCCGAAATTCCTGATTTTGTAAGCCAAACTCTAGTTGCACCTGGGCTGGCGATGCACATTGTGGGATATGAAAAACTTTTTTGTAGATGTTTGTTTGTATTTTGTTCAAGGCAGGGATGTCACAACCTTTCATTATTTCATTGCCATAGGTTGCTGTTGGCATTTACTGTGCCTGCTTGACGGTTAATAGGTTACTGTATGATGGACAACTTAATTTCTTTTTTAGAACATTAAAACCATATATCCGATTTTGACCTCATTGAAGTAAGCTGTGATTTATAGCTCAATTTTTGTTCTACTTTGAACCCAAGATATTTATAGGGAGTGACCGCTTCAACTTTTTTACCCTCTATATGCCATATGAATCTCTTGTATTTGGCATCCACCAACCGCACAACCTTTGTTTTTAGTAAATTCAGTTCTAGCCCTTGTGCTGACAAATATTTGGCTAAGGCGCTTATTCCTTGTTGTAAGCCGATTGGAGTTTGGCTTAATAGTACTAGGTCGTCGGCGTACTGAAGGCACCTGATTTAATCATTGGCTATCGATGGGGTATGACTATTGGTTTCCAGGAGAGCGTCTTCAAGATCAGATATGTACAGATTGAAAAGAGTTGGAGCTAACACGCACCCCTGTTTCAGACCATTCTGGGTGTTTATTTTCTTTGTTATCCACTGGCCATCCCCTAACTTTACCTGACTCGATGTAAACAAATATAGTTCTCTGATGGCGTTTAATAACTTTGTTGGGATGCCCCATCTGTCCAGTTTTTCCCATAAACGTTTACGGGGCACACTGTCAAAAGCTTGCTTAAGGTCCACAAAACAGGCAAATAAGCGGGTGTTCTTAAATTTAGCTTTTTCGGCTAGCAAGGTTAGAGCTGTTAGGTTTGTTAGCATGCCTGCTCCGGCCCGAAACCCTGTTTGAGATCTTGGGATGAGGTTGTGATTTTCGGACTATTTTTTTTCAGTTGGGTTAACAAGCAGCTTGCATATAACTTTGCTTCAACATCAATTAAAGCAATCAATCTGTAATTTGTCGGCTTTGTTGAGTTTCCCCCTTTGAAAATTGGCTGGATGATGCTTCCCATCCATGATTCTGGGATTCCATTTGTAATGAACAACTCATTGAAGAATGGAGTAAAGTAATGGGCCCAATATGAGGCTTCTCCCCTAAAAAGGGCATTGGGGATTCCATTGGGGCCTGGCGCGCCCTTTAATTTGAATTTCTTTATAATTCTTATTAATTCGCTTACTTCCGTTAATTCATCCCAGTTTATGTGTTGTAGGGCGATATATTTGTTATTCAAGTTGATGACCCCTGGGGGAATTTCCTTTTTTCGTTCCTCGCTCCTCCTGCAATCCTGTTTTGCTGTTTGACTGACTGATGTTGATTTGGGCTTTGGTTCTTTGTACATACTCATTGTGTGCTACCCATGTATCTTCATTTATGCCTGCATTTTGATGTCTATTTTTCCCAAGTGTCAGTGAATTTATCTGATACCAGAAGTGTTTTCCGTTCCGTTGTTTACTTGCCAGAAGAAGTTTATTCCATATTGCAACTCTGTATCTGGTTTTGGTTATTCAACAGTTTTTCTTATATAGCTTTCTTGATTTTTTTTTTAGCTCACTTCTGTCTGGTTTACCCCTATTTTTAGCTGGTTTGAGACAGCTCTTATTTTAGGCACTATTTGGCTTTTCTGTTTTCGTAATTCATGGGTGAACCAGGGATGGTGACTGCTTGTCCAAATGTGCTTCCTGTGACACTTAGAGGGATGTTTCATTTTGTTGTCCGCGAAGCTTTTCATTAGGGCTCCCACTAGATTTTCCCAAGCGCTTAATCTCTCGCCCTTCCTTGTTTGCGTTGTCTCTGAAATTCTAAATTCCTCTAGGCTTCCTTTACTCATGCCCGCTTTGCGATATACTTCAGCCATTAACTTCTCAATCCCCGATTCTCGCCAATTCAATCTTTTTAAGTTGTAGGCGTGTGGCGTTGAAAGTAGATTTTTAGTTGCTGTCAGCCTGGCTGTAAATTGCTCCAATTGCAAAGATTGTGGCATGTGATCGCTCTCTATGCGTGACACGATTTGGAATTTTTGCGTCTGTCGCGCTACAGTGTCACTCACTAGGGTATGATCAATGGTTGAACTTTTGGTCCCACTTAAAAAGGTCGTTGCGGCTGGTGAATCATCTTTTGTGTTTCCGTTAAGGTGAATCAATCCTAGTGTTTCAAATTCTCGTCTAAAATGAATGCCCTTTTTGTTCAGGTTCTCTAGAGTATTACATAAATTGATGTTAGTCACCTGAGATGATAAACTGTGCCTGACAATACAGCCTTTGTAATGTTTTTATTATTTTAAAAATATTCATATGCTTATCTTTTGTCTCCTCACTTGGGTGAATGTAGACGTTTGGTAGTATTAGTATTGTGTGTGCCCCCTCGTTCATATGCTGTTCCAGCTTGGATACGAGAACCCAATGCGTCCCTATACGGAGTTTTTCTAATGACCAGTCTAATTGGGTTGAAAAATACGAGGACAAACCACCCTTTGGGTGTCCAAATTTTGCCAATTTTATTGCTGGTTCGTGGTGCCCGATAAAACCTACAATATTGTAAGGAGCTGTGCTCCAAGTTTCTTGGGGTAAGATGATGTCATACGCTTGCAGGAATTCCAAAGCACCAGGGTTTTCTATCAGATTTTCTAGGCCGTGAGTGTTCCACGAGCAGATATTAGAGAATGTTTGAACTTCACGCTCGTCAGGATTGCGACTTAAAACGGTGTTTCGGTAATCCCCTCCTATTTTCTTTTGTCACCTGTTCGGTCGTATTCAATTCGTCTATACGCCTTCTGAGTGGAGCAGTTATTAGGGGCCTTGTGATTATTAGATTCTCTAAAGCTGTCTGATTTGTTGCTGCACCTATGGCTCCTCTCAGTAGGGATCCCTCACTTTCCATTCTGGGGATAAGTGGACCAGGGTAACGTGGGGCCTTTATCCTCTGTAATTCAATGCCCCAAGCCTGAAACTGTTGCTGATGGGTCATTCTATGCTCCTGCAATTTCCGGTGTAGACCAAGTTGTTACTGTTGCCTCTCTCTTAATCGTAGATGGATGCGGTTTAAATTCAATCGATAACAAATTGGAAGAATTGATGTATGCTATTTCCCGCACTTCCTTTACCAATTTTATGATTGTGCCTCTGTGTCAAAGTTACCTCTTGAGATGTAATTTGTCAGTAACATAATTTTATTTGAATCGGTGACCCTTAGCATATTTGTACATGGTACCTGCATCTTTGGTGTGTCCCCTCCTTCCACCCCGGGGGGGACATCTATTTCTTGCTTCCTCTTTAGTTATTTTCTGAATCCCAGGTCTCATTTGGACTTATCTCTCTGAGTTAGTATGACCTTCCTTTCGGGTGTTGGAGGTTTTTAAACACTTATGGGTTGAGGGTTTGACTATTGGGTGATTTCTCTTGTTCTTCTGCAGCTAACATCGATCCGCTTTCGGTATCACTTTTGGACAATAAGCTGGTTGTTCTTTCGTTTCCTATGGGATTAGTTCCTTGAGTGCTTATTAGTGGGGGTTTAGATTCTGAATCTGTTTTTATTTCGTTTTTTAAAGATGGTGACCTGACAGTCTTATGTTGCATAAATAAAGGCCATATTTTGTTTTTTTGGACTGCTTTCTCTTTGTTTCGTGCTTTTCATTGCCTCTTTTTTTGAGAGCACGGGCTTAACCTGCACTATCTCTGTTTTTTTCCCGTCATTGTTTCTATTTGTTATAGAGTTAATGTCTTTTCCCTTAGAATTGCTTTCACTTGTTTCTGTTAAGACTGTTACTTCAGGACTGGACGTTTTGGTTAATTGAGTGTTGTTTGTATCTATTTGTGGCGGTTCTGTTGTTTCCCTGGGCGAATACTCCATTGCCCAGTCTTTTTCTCTTTTAGATGGCCTGGTGTATTGGGCTCGCACTTCCATCAGTATATCCGACAGGATTTTTGTTGGTATTTCCGGATTTCCAGATGTTGTTGGGCACTTGCAGTTGACATGCTGTTGAGCTCTCGTGATCAAGGAGTTGAGTGTCTGTAGCTTCTTGTCGATGCCTACTATGTATGTTGCCATTATGTTTAGTAGATCCACTTGGAGATAGTGTTTGTCTGCTTGATGAGAAATTGCTGTTGAAATAGACTCCAATGTTCACAAAAGGATGCCCCAGGTACTGGGTGGTGCTTGATCTTCCATGTTTGTTGTGTGAGTGTATTTGATTGGAGAGAGATGGTTGCTTGGTTCTGGTAATTGATCCCCTAACTGATGTGAGATGTCTTTGGCCCTTAACTTTTCTGTTAATAAGCGCAAGCTTGATGGTGTCCCTTTATCTAAGGTTGAAGGACTTTCTACCTTACACACGTCTGTCTGTCCCTGCTGCATGGAATGTCGGAATTGACACACCCTCTTCTTTAACTGATGAGGTCCGTTGAATGTTACACTTTTGTAACCTCTTTTTGTATGAAGGAGATGTTGTTACTGACAGTTCCGATGATTTGTGGACAAGCACTTTTCCTTTGGCAAATGAATTTATTGATTCTTGTTGCTGGAATTGACTGACTCTCTCCCCCTGTTCCTCCCAGTTGCCGAGATCGAAGGAAAGAAGTGTCTCACTAAAGATTTGATTGTGAATTACTGCTTCTGTTGTTATGTTCCTTATTAAGTTTGTTGCTATGTGAGTGCTGACTGCGCACTTCTGAATTGAGACGTCTGCGGACCATTCTTGGCTTTGTCCATCCTTTCTGGCTACTGCTTCACTTGCTAGTTGTAAGTCTAATTGGCTTTACTGGCCAGACCGCTCTTTTATTAAGGGTGCATCTTCTATTTCATTTTCTGGACTGCTGTTTTGTTAAAGGTGCACATTTGGGCTCGTTTTCCATCTGTGGCACCGTACTTTTTGAACATCCCTTGTTTGTTAACCCGTTGGCGGTTAGGAAGTCAGTTATCTTATAGCCCTCTTCCCTTTTGTTATGGACCAACCTTGCTTTCTTCGTAGCGGAAACTTTTCTAGGAGATTTCTTCTCATTTGTGACATTCAGAGCTGAATCCTGTTGCTGCTCCTGACCGAGGGAGTCTTACCTGAACCTCTTTGGATCTCTGTTTCCCAGATGGTTGGTCGTGACCGTGGTCCTGGTCCTGATCCAGGGCGGCCCTGTTTCTTCCTGAGCGCATTCCTGATGCCCTTACTGATGGCCCTTGCTGCGCCTTTTTCTCCTTCCTGCCGATACCTTATCTTTTTTCTTTTTAGTGGGTTGTATGACCCCCTTACTTTTTCATTTGCTCTTATGTTCTTCTTCTTCTTCTTCTTCTTCTTCTTCTTCTTTTTTTATTTCTTTGTTTTACCTTTTGGTCATATGTTAAGGGTTTCCGCAGATGATCTTTAGGCTGTACTTGTGTCGAACTTATGCTGGAAACAGCCACCCCCAGTGATAGACCGTGTGTGTCTTCTCTCTTGTTGGTGATTGTTAATTGTTGGTGTTTTTTTTAGAAATTTTGTTCCGATGTCTGTTGATGTACATAAATTTTAGCTTTCGCTTTTTGGATTTTGCTTTTAACTCTTAGCTTTTGGTAGCCCTTTAGCAGTTTTCAGTGGCAATGGTGTAGATAGCAAACAAACTCACCCGCTACTTGCCTTCTCGGTTTTCCCTTCCGGAGCCGGCAGCCCAAGCTGGTTCACTGCTTCCTGGTTGCCCCTTAGGGATTTGCTTTTTTGTTTGCTTTTTTGTTTTTCTGTGCTGATGACTCTGCCTCCTTTAGTGGAGCAATCAATCACAAGTGGATCCAAGTTTTCCTGAGTAGCTGTGGACAGTCTAGCAGGAACGAAGTAAGGAGTAGGGAACACAGGCACAAACACGGGCACAGGGGGTAGAGAGCTACACAGAACCCCTGAGCGCGGAGTGGACAGTCTGGCAGTGTGGGGATGGCTATGTGGAAGCGTGTTGGGCAGCTCAAAACCAGGAGCGGAGTGAGGAGTAGGGAACACGGGCACAGGGGGTACAGGGCTGAACAGGACCCCGAGTGGCCCCCTGCCCCCCCCCTTGAACAGAAGTCTACAGCAAACCACTGCTGAGCCTGCTCGTGAGCACTCCCCCTGCAGCCACCCCCACCTCACGTCTTGCCTGCAGCCTGTTTGCCAACCAGCTTGGTCGTCTTCACTCAACCCGCAGTGGGGAGTGATCAGCTGGCGCTAGTGCTGAGGCTGATGGTATTGGGGAATACAGAGGCGAGGCAGCTTCGGCGTCCTGTGTCCTGCTCGCAGCTGCGATCAAAGCACAGCTGCGGCCTCAGTGGCACAGTGAGCAAGGGACATCTGGGCATACCCATCCCTCTTAGGGTGAAAAGTGCTACGCAAACAAATGATGGACGGAATGCTGAATAAATCATACATTCACCCCAGCCAAGAGATCTGGGTTTAATCCATCGTTCTTTTCCTCACCATGCCACCCCTGTTTAAACCCAACCATATGCAAATCAGTCTTGACCCTGTGCCTCATGGGGACAGTCCAGACTGAATTGCCAAGCCAGGCATCTCGCCCATCTGGTGTTATCGTTGCACAACGCTTACAAGAGTCACTTACAGAATTTTATCATGTATATTGCTGTTAATTTTAGCATTAACTTGCAATGCATATTTTTTCAAAATGTGGTGGCTGCCTGCGACATTGCAATATTCTCTGCAGTTTTGTTGGATTTCAACAGCACAGTGGCAGTGCTCCGGGGAGGTTTTTTTTTAATCTTTATTTTTCAGTTTACGTAACCTTTACAAGAACATCCAATTGGCATCACTACAATGTATGCTTACAATTCGACAACCTCATTAGTGGCACTTAGGAACGGTGGCAGTATACAGAAAGGTTCATACACATAAGGAGTTGATCGAATAACAGACAAATAAAAAACATCATGAGGAAGCAGCTAAGCATGTCACAACTACAGGTGGTAAATAACTCTAGGGGTCATCCCCTCCCTCACCATCAGACCCGGACCCAACTGGTGCACACACCTTGCCACTCGCACTGCCAGACTCGCTCTGGGAGGACCGCACCCTCTCCTCAGTCCCGAGGCACACATGACGCGCCGGGCGAGTAAGTCTTCCTGTAGTTTCTTATCTCTCCGAGTAAGTTGCATGTGGGTTTCCTCGGCCAGGGACCACTCGCTAACATCCCTAAGCCAAATGGGCACCTCTGGAGCCCTATGTCCCATCCAAGTGATCGCCACCCTGCGCCTGGCAAGCACCAACATCAATTGTAAAAGTTTATAGGAGAGCTTCCTTTTCTTGGGCCTGGGGCCTGGGGACTAACGCCAGCAAACAATGCAGGGGGGGTTCATTGCTATCTGAAGACCTGTAGTGGTGACTATACGATTCACCACCCCCACCCATAAACTCCTGACCAGAGGACAGTCCCAGGCTAAGTGGAAGAAGCCTGCTCTTTCTGCGCTACATCTGTCTCCCCTGTCCCAAGATATGTGTTTCAGTGAAACTGGAGTCCGGTAGGTGCGGTGTAGAAAGTTAAAGTGTATCAATTTGAACCGTGCATTGCATGATACCTTGCGCGTAAGGGAACCTATACGCTTTTGCTGCCCCATCTCTAGCGCAGTACTGAGATCCTCCTCCCACGCCTTCCAGGACGGCGGCACCGGAGGGGTGGAGTTCTGTTTCATAGCCTTATACAGTAGAGAGATCAGTTTACACCCCTTACAGCAAGAAAGGAGTATGTCCAAGGTGTGGGTCAAGGTGGTGCGTCCGGGCACTGAGGCCAGGCAACCTTCACTACATCCTGAAGACCCCGATTGTGCAGGTATCGTCCTCTCCCAAGGCCGAAGGCCTCCTCCGCCTGTTCATAAGTTAGGAAGGACTCGTTGGGGTAGAGATCAGCTAGAACCCCGCATCCACCCTCCCGCCAAGAGTGGAAAGACATGTGTTCCCCCATGGCAACGAAAGGGGCCAGTATCCAGGCCGGTAGCTCCCTATGGAACGGCGCCCTCCGTAAGACCCTCTCAATAAACCGCTGCCAGATGCCTGCCGCATGACGCACTACATAAGGAAGATTCTTGTCCGCTCCCCTGCCCCAGCGCAACATGTAGCCTCTGGATATCCACCCTACCCGCAAGGAGGCGCGTCTCCCAAGTATCCGCGTCCGTGAACCACGGGGCTGCAGGCTGTAGCTGCGCCGCATAGTAATGTAAGTCGAAGCGTGGCGCTTCCAGACCTCCCTCCTCGTAGCTACGGACAACAGTGTGAAGTGCTACCCTGCTGCGCCGGCACGCCCAGAGCAGGGACGTGAGCAACGTGTTAAGAGAGCGGAAAACTTGTGGGGGAAGAGGACACAGTGAGTTCTGGAGGACATATAGCGTTCTGGGAAGCATTACCATCTTGGCGACAGCCAGCCATCACATCAAAGAAAGTGGTAAAGAATTCCAAAAGGACACCGACTGCTGCAAGGATGTGAGTATCTGATCCATATTCTGGGCCAGCAACTGTGAATCCGTCTGGGAACCCAGGAGAGGGGTTTATATTGGAGCTGTGGCAGGCCTGTGAACTCTTATTCCATCTGCACTGGTTTTTCGTGGGCTTGGTTTCCTGATGAGTACGTTCTCCCAATGCTTGCCACATCTTTGCTCCAATTCAAAGGCTGTTGAGAGTTCGGGTGACAGATTTAACCATTTTTTATTACTTCCGCGCAGTTTTGTAGTTCAAAATGGCCTCTTGTGCACTGTGTCAAACCATATATAAAGTGCCTCAAGTTTGCGCAGTTACAGAACATGTATTAAGGCCTTTAAGTGGTGTAAGGTCACAGCATGGCCTGTAAATGAGGTCGCTAGAGAAGGCCATGTCACCAAGGTGCACGCACACAGTAATCTAGTCCTTGATTTTAGGTTAATTTCACAATACATTCTGGGAGTTGAAGTGCAGGTTATCCAATTGAATTCAAACTTGATATCTTGGAGTTTTAGAACAGTAATTAGAATGGTATAGAAATAAGAAGCAAAAGCTTTAAATTACGTGGGTGTCCACCTCAACATATAGTGTACACTGCACTTCTATTTTTAGATGGTAAATCCAATGTTTGAGGATATATTTTAAAATAACTGGTGCTTTCACCTTATTATGTGCACCCCAGGAGAGGGCATATGTTTTTCCAGTTCTCTATCAGGCCTTGAAAAATCATAACATTTTTACTAGACCTGCAGGTATAGTGACTGAAATTATCTGCTCGACCTAATTGTATTGCTTTTGACCCATAAACTGATTTCAAATGATGTGATCCTGGACAAATATTTTATTTCTCGGAGCTCCATTTTCTTCATTATCATATATAAGATCACCTTCAAATACACGAGTTCAGCATTTCTGCTGTACAAAAACTATTTTGTTTGATTTAATAGACTACATTTTTGCTCCATTTGTAATACAAATCTAGCCACATATAGGCCACCCATGACCCCTGACTTGTCTCCTAGCATCTTCATGAGGTCGGGGCAGGAATGTTTCTCAAATCATATTTAAAATCTATCACTTTATATAAATACATACATAAAGCATGAAGCGGTAGACGCGATCATTTACAATCAGAAGATTTTCCATTTGAAATGGTCACAAAATATCCCATTGACATAGGGTGTTACTGATAAAACTATATAGTGTTCAAACAATAATGTTAGGAAATAGAGTTTCTACAAATATTGTACGTTTGCACATCACTAAGTAAAATGTTCTAATTTGTTTTGCTCCTATTTCAATCTTTGCATCAGACTTTTAAATAACAAAAAATTGCTTTCGTAATTCCTTATACATTTTGAAATATTTACACTGTTCATTTACAAGTTATTTAAACATTATTAGATAAAAATGACAACTTATTCCCTTTTGTTTTACAATAATTATCAGACCTCTCACTTAACAAAAACTTCTAACTATACCAGGTGAAAGACAAATTAAACACCATTTTGAATGGTAAGACAAACAGCACTTAATAAAAAGACACACTGACTTTTAATCTCTGTCCTTGGATAGACCGCAAATGTGGCAAGATGTAAAGGCATCTTTATTACTCTTTCACTTTCTGAATGAACAGAACACATGTTCTTTTCCAGCTTAAGTTCACTCGACAAAATGGACCAAAGTGTTGCTTCATGTTCCCACCGGTTCCCCCATTGCAAGCCTACCTAATAGTCCTATTTAAACAATGTTTTTAACCTTTGCTATACTTACCAAAAAAGGCACTTTCACAGTATTTTTTTTTTTTAATTTATAGATTGTTTTGGTAAATTAAAAAGAGGAAGCAGGCATGCAATTGTGGAGGCTTGCAGGTGTGATGACACATGCAATCCTAGCTGTCACACATGTTCCCTTTTTTCAGTTATTGCCGTACATCATTTGCATCATATTGCTGTGCATCATCTGCATTATACGGCATGAACAAAAGGCACTGACGGAGCCGCTAGGTCTTTAAGGCGAACCCTTTTGGCTTTGCCACTTTTGTTGTTTCTTGCTGACGTTGCTGTTTGTCTTTTATAGAGTGCTCTGACACAAATATCTGCTTCATGACACAGACACTCATAAACTAAACAAAGATTGTGTGGTGGTGTGAATTGAAAAGTCATATTCATGACACCCCGAATAAGGAGGCACAGAAAGGTAGATAGTGTATGAATCACTGAACAGTTTCTAGTTCAGTTCAGTGGATAGGAAATTTTTCTGTCATTGTGGCATTATTTTAGAAGTGTAATTCCCAAAAACCCTGTCCACAAATGATCAAGTTTATAGGGCAGTAGTGATGTAGAGCTGCAATAAACAGATCAGGAGATATTTCATGTTGAAACAGGTTTACTCTTTCTAAACTCAATAGCCAACATGTACCGAGTTGGAATTTTCATTCTGGTAACCAGGGCACATGCCAGATACTATTTGAGTTCCTGCTTGGCAAATAAGGATCTGAAAGAAAGAAGTTAGTATTCGATTCCTTACCTTAGAATATCCCCAGGCGTCAGACTGGGTCCGGAAAATTTTGCGTAGCAGTACCCCTGTGCGTCGGTAGGCGGCGTCTGCGGCTCCATGTCCGTAGTCGCTGGTGCCGGGATGACGTCGTCGGAGTACATAGACGCCGCCCTCGCGCCCTGGCGTCAGTTCTTCTTTTTTCCGCGCCAGCAAGCGCAGGTCCGGGGAAAGTGGTACCCTTTAGTCACTTTTTGACTACGCTTTTTCGATCCTTTTTGGATCCGTTTCGAGTCTACGACTCGATAGGTGCCGGTAGGGATGCCCAGGTTCAAGCCCTGTGCCGACTGCAACTGACTGATGTCGGTTACCGACCCCCACCGCCGGTGCCTACATTGCTTGGGGCCCGACCTCGATGACAAGTCGTGCCCCGACTGCTGGGCCTTGACGTCGAAGGCTAGGCGGGAGCGGTCCCGCAAGCGCCTCGAGCTCCGGAAGTCGGTCCCGGTCCGGAAGGAGGTCGAAGGACCGGTCGCGGGGCCGGAGTCATCACAGCTCGGCGAGTCGACACGACTCGGGGGGGTCCAAGTCCTCCGGTAAGAGGCACAAGAGGCGACATCACTCTTCTGACACCCCCTGCCCCCCCCACCCCCCCGACGCTCGCGCGACGCGCCCGGGCGTTTGGGTGACACCGCCCATGCGGTTCCGCTGGAGCCGCAGGGGCCGCGGCCTGCTCCATACCCACCAGTCCCTGGGCAGAACGCGATGCCGGAGGAGATCGACGCCTACCTCGTGGCCATGAGGTCGCGCTCTCCAACAGGTTCCGCGGCGCCTTCGGGCCCAGCGGACCTGACTGGGAGCCCAGGCGGGCCGCGTACTTTGGCCGTCAGGTGCTTCGGCCCCGGCGACTTCGGTTCCGACGCCGCAAGGCCCCACTGGATCCGGTTCCGGATCCGGGCCGCTGCTGGCCGACCTTACGACCCCGCCGGTGTCGACCCCTAGGGTGTCATCCCCGGCGCCGTTCTCGGACGACCCCGTCCCTGGTCCAACCCTCGGTCTGGATTCGGAGTCGGAGCGGCGTCGCTCGACGCCGCATTGAACGCCGGCCGAAGAGCAATTCTTCGAGGATCTGGGTCCATCCTTTTATTCCTAAATTTCAGGACATGGACGACGAGGGTGACTGGGGGGGGGGTTTTATAAGGAGTGGACACAGGAACTAGGGGAAGCCAGTGGCCTGGATACCCCCCACAGACACTGGTTTTGTCTTCCCTCCTACCGTGGCTACGGAGGAGGGGGCAGCTTATAGTGTGGTGCGGATGAGGGCAGCCAAGGCCTTGGCTCTTGAGCTCCCCGTCGCAACAGTGAGGTCCAACATCCTCACAGAGGTCCTTAAACCGCAGGTAAGCTCCCCAGAGCCTCTACTGCTGTTTAATGAGGCTCTCACACACGTCCTATTGGGCACTCTCACAGGCGTCCTGTTGGGCACTTGGTCCAGGCCCACTACAGGCCCTCCTGTAAATAGGAACTTCGCTAGGTGCCACCGCCCAGCTCTGGGCGACCCTAGTTTCTTGTCCACCCACCCCACCCACGAGAGCCTGGTTATCCAGGCCTCTACCTCCCAATCCGCATTCCCGACGGCACCACCATATCAGGAATCCAAGAGGTATGAACAATTCGGGAAGAAGATGTTCTCCTCCCTTAGTTTGGGGTTGCGGTCAGTCAACAACGCGTGCCTCTTGGGCCGTTACACCCACTCTCTGTGGGATACGGTTGCGGCCGTGCTGCCTGAGTGCCCGGAGGGAGCCCGGGTGAAACTTGCTCAAGCCCCTGCGGAGGGTAGAGACGCAGCGCGGTACTCTATTAGATGTGGACTGGATACCATGGACTCGCTAGGAAGAGCGATTTCCACGTATGTAGCGGTTCGCCGCCACGCCTGGGTGAGGTCCGCCAACTTTTCGGCCGATGTCCAAAACACCCTTATGGACATGCCGTTCGATGGCAGCCACCTCTTCGGTGGCAAGGCAGATCATGCGCTGGAACGCGTTAAGGACTCCAGGGCTACGGCCAAGTCCTTGGGCCTGTCTGCCCCGCGCCAGCAATCTTCTGCCCAGCGCTCCTTTCGTGGCCACGGAAGGGGTGCTCCCACACGTCCTGCCAGCCACGGGCCGCAAACTAACATTCAGCGCGGTGGAGGGCGTGGTTACCGTTGCGGCGGTAACAGGGGACAACGGCGCGGCCAGTCCACATCCACTCCCGCAGCATCCGCCTCAAAGCCTTCCTAGTCCGAGCTTTCAGGCCCATTTGACGCCAGTGGCGGGCAGGGGTGTTCGCCATCACCTCCTCCACTGGTGCTCCATCACATCGGACAAGTGGGTGCTGCAAATCGTCCGAAGGGGCTACTCCCTCCCCTTCGAGGCGACTCCTCCAGCCATGCCACCGCATTACCACCGCGTGTCGGGGGATCACTTGCAACTTCTGCAAGAGGAAGTTACGGCCCTCTTGGCCAAGGGGGCCATCGAGCGCAGAAGTAGGGTGTGGTTGTTACTCCCACTACTTTCTGGTTCCCAAGAAGGGCAAAGGGGGCCTACGCCCTATCTTGGACCTCCGGAACGCCAACGGAGAAGTTCAAGATGCTGACTTTGGCTCCGGTCTTAGCTGCCCTAGACCCAGGAGACTAGATGGTAGCGTTGGACTCGCAGGACGCCTATTTCCACATCCCCATCCTGCCGGCGTTACCTGCGGTTCACGGTAGGCCATGAGCACTTTCAGTTTACCGTGCTCCCCTTCGGCCTTGCCAGCGCCCCACGGGTGTTCACAAAAGTAATGGCGGTGATCGCAGCTCATCTGCACAGGTTAGGGGTTTCAGTCTTCCCCTACCTCGACGACTGGTTGTTGAAGGCGGGCTCGCCCCAGACAGTCGTCAGCCACCTCCAGACCACGGCCAACCTCGTGCACCTGCTGGGGTTCTCCATCAATGTGCCGAGGTCGCACCTATGTCCCTCTTAGAAGCTCCTCTTCATAGGAGCGGTTCTACACTCTGCGCAGTTTCGGGTTTATCCTCCCGAACAGCGGGTTCGGGATATTCAGGCTCTGATTCCGATCTTTCAGCCTTTATCCCGAGTCTCGGTCAGGTTGACGCTGCGGCTTCTGGGGCTGATGGCCTCTGCATCCTTCTGGTGCATCACGCCAGGTGGCGGATGAGGGCTCTGCAGTGGGACCTGAAGTTTCTGTGGGCCCAGCATCAGGGCAACTTGTCCGACCATGTCTTGATCTCGGAGGGCACTGCAAGACAGTTGCAGTGGTGGCTCACGGACCGCGATTGGGTCAGCGGCAGATCCCTCTCCCTACCCCAACCGGAGTACGTAGTTGTGACGGACGCGTCCCTCCAGGGCTGGGGGGGCCACATGGGAGAGGCGGAGATAATCGGGTTGAGAAGTAGAAGGACACGCCGGCCCGTATTCATTTTGAAATTAAGACGCTCGGATATACTAGTAAGCATATTCTCACAAACGATTGGAAAAGAAGCTGTATACAGAAGATACCATGATTATGGAAATAGTAGCCTGCTCAAATAGTCGAAGAGAATATAATGACTTGACTCGGTGAAGAGATTCAGTGTGACTTTTCAGCATCTTCCCTAGGGAAAGCTATATTGGAAGACGCATAACTTAGGAAACTCAGAATAAGTACAGGATATAATCACAGAAACCCTTCCTGAATCCATATATATACTCTTTTAACGTCCTCTTGATACTTGGGTTGTTTATCTGGAAGAGGTCCTGAAGAAGGTGGCCTTGAGCCGCCGAAACGCGCGTCGACCAAGTGCGGGGTCTCATATTAAGCCTTGAGACCTGTATTTGGCAGGGTGCCTCTGCCATTCATGATTCAGTTTCCTTGTTTCAGATGGTGTGGTGATGTAAGCAGTTAGGGTGTGAATGTGTGAGAATGTTGTGACAGATTGTTTATTACCAGGGGCGCAATGATCTGGGAGTATTGTATAAGAAATTATTTTTTGTATATAGTCATGTATTGTATGTATTTTACCATGTTTTTTTCCTCTTTTTTTCTTTGTTTGAATCAAAAAATGTCTATGTAAAAAAACTCATAAAAAAAAAAAAGTAATTTTCTACTTGTGAAAAAATAAGAGAAGAGATTCGTATGCAAAAAAGCAATGATAATTTAGAGAAAATGAAATAAACTTTATACTTTTTGAAGGAAATGAAATAGATTGTTGTGCATTTGTCACTAATATTTCACTATTAATTAGAGATATATTTACATTAGAGTTGTGTGGCCATTGAGGGAAATCTGTTCTCCTCACTTGATCCAAAATCTCATCCCATCCATATACTCAACTCCTGTTCACTTTGTCAACTTCCTGCACTCTGTCGCTTCTTCATATTTAGTCTCTTGTGCCTCCGATTTCCACCGTACCCTTAGTCTCACTGTTTATAAAATTCAGAAGAAAAAGAGACATTGACTATTGCGGTAGGTTTAGCTGTTGTAGAGGTTCCCCACTCGGTGCCACTATCATGCACTCACAGCACATCCAGCAAACTTACAGGTATCAGTCCCTAAAAAAGTTTGTGTAATCCTGAGCAGCAAGGGCTTCTTCTTGATGCCAATGATGGTACCCTATGGCGAACATCTATGGAGAAGTGTGGCTCAATGGTCAGAGCGGCAGACCCTGATGCAGAGGTCTAGCCTGGGACCAGGGTTCAATTCCCCGCCTCGGCGGGTCTTGAGCTCAAAAATTCCACAGACCTGATAATTCTCGCCTCGGTGCCTATTCCAATCATGGAGTCCCACTATGCAACTCTGGGCAATAGCTTGCTTAATCTCCACAACGGCCCCCACAATGCTAAGGATGCCTGGCCTCCACCTTGGGGGTGCCCAGGAGTGGACACCTCACAGGGAAAGCCAGGATGGGTTCCACAGCGGTATTCGTACAAGCGCCTTGAGACCCTTGCGGGTGAGTAGTGCGCTATACAAGTATCAATTTTACAATTTACATTTACATTCTTCTAGGTGTACTCCAGTTCTATATCTGTATTTTAAAGGTAGTTCATTAGAATGATACAAGTCACTGGATCCCAGGATGATGTGAAGTTTGGTGCACATGGTGTGCAGGAAGGAAGCACAGGGGTGTGTGCGATGGTAGCATGTGTTGCAGTGGAAGTTCAGCATCCGCGCAGGGGTGCGTGTAATGGTAGCACTTGATGCAGTGCCTGTTTAATGCATTCCAGAAGTGAAGGAAATATTGGATGCCTTAAGGTTGCACTAGAAGTGACTATTTTTATAAATTCAACTAGTAAGTATTTACGCACGTATTGTGCTTTCTCACAGTAGACATTCTACATTGATTAATAAACAAAAATGTGTGGACCCCATTATTAATATTTTTGTTTTAGCATTGTTTCCCAAAACGATAAAAGCAAAACGACTTTATTTTTGGCTCTGATTATCATCCCAACACCTAAATGCATGCCTTTTAACACACACTCGGCACTGCTATGTAGTAGTTTTAATCTGTACAACAAAAAGTATGTCGTGCATGGTATCTTTGTATTTCAGGATTTATATTCCCTTCCAATCAAACCGGAATAACCATACTAATCACAGTTTGATCTATTGTAATCTGAAGGTGTTAGGTGCTGGCAGTTTAGTAAGCAGTTATTTCTTCAGAAATCTCCAAAAAAGTCATGTTTTATAATTTAGTTGGCTATACTACCTAGAAAGTCATCAAGGTCTGATAGTGCAAACTTGTGTTTTTGCACCCTACACTTCTCTCCTTATTTGTCCTGTCAATGTTTTCAAATGCAATTATTTTACGTATCCTGACCTTAAAGGTAGCACCTAATATAACAGTGGATTTCCATCTTTCACTTATGTAGTTTGTTGATGAATATGAGCAAATGCACTTTCCTGACATTAGTGGGAATTAAATAGATAAGCCTTGTAGTAACACTGGCAGGGTGCATATTTTATGAGCTTCATTGTATGCATAAAACATTGGGTTCATGAGCCTTGTACAATGGTGTCGGTTAGGACAGTTGTAGAATAGGTCTAACTGTAATTAATGAAGACAAGCCAGGCATATATCCATAGTATACTCTCTCCCTTGATTACTTGTTGAAGATGTTTGTGATTCTCATGGCATGTATAAAATACGCTCATTAAGGTGCATACATCTGTATACTCATCTCGATTTCAAGATCAATACATTCTAATATATTTTTTAAACCATTTTTCTTATAACAAAACTTTAACCAATTTGCCGTAACAGTGTTAACTTTACAGATGTTTTCGACTTAAACTACAGTGTAAATCCTTCTTTAATAGTCCTGGCATTAACCTAATTATATATAAACCTCTAATACTTTTTTCCCATTCATTTTAAAAAGCAGGACACAATCCAAGCTATTAATTCATCGAGTATATGCAGTTTACACTCCATGTTTAGAGTATTGCCATTAACAGTAATTTTCTTATCATCCTTATACCTGCATATGTATTGTCCTAACCACAATACCATTATTCTTCTACAGATCCTGATAGAAGATGAATTAAATAAGCAACTTGATGGACCGCCCTTACGATTAAGCTGAAACAAAATGCTGCAAAGTATTTTGCTGGGACATCTAAACTTTTATCTATACTAAATTATAGCTGCTCTGTTTTAGCTTCCTATTGCGTAGCTAATGAAAATTTCACAAATTGTATTGAACAATTCAGAAATGCCAGTTTTGCAAACATTAATAAAATAGGCTTTAATTTTGGCAGCCAGAGTTGCTTCATATTTGACTGTATCTTAGCCACATGTTAATGCGATTGTTTCTACTTTGTTACTAAGTAGACTGTGTATACATTTTATACGTTAACGTATTTGCAACAACTGTCAGTAAATGGTGTTCAAGCCCCAACCTAAGAGCCTCAATAGAAACTGCGATTGGAATTTTAGGAAATTTCTTTAATCGTTTACCTTCAGTTCCTCCATATTTAACCCTGGGTTCCAATAGAACAGGGGCCACCCAGGTACTGTAATAGGACCAGTTTCATACATAAGTTCATTAACTGTAGGCTTCAGGGTATATCTTCCAAATAACCTATTAAATCTATTAAGTCCATTAGCTGCTGTTTATGGCTAGTGCGCATTTCCAGTTTTTTTGTTGACAATTTTCTTATTCAACTGTTTAGCCTGGGTGCGGGAATATAGATGTTGAATCATAGATATGTTTAACTGGCATCCAAAATTGATACAACTTAACCAAAAAAGTGTGATCTACATGGCCAAAGCACCACTTCATTCAGCAAAAAAGATTACCTTCAATTGTGGAGACCCGAACCAAATAGTTCAATCTGAATATTTGATGATCCGTGCCAGGTCTTGGTCTAAAGCCAGTTTCTCTAATAGGATACACTGATTACGTTTTTTCCTTTGATAGGTTTCACCTGCACATCACTTGTGCTATGTTTGCAAAATCTCATGTAAACAAAAAAGACCTTAGAACGGGCTTAGAACCTGCCTACTACTTACCATTACTTGGTTTGCACAACACTCTTGTGCTCTTGCTTCTTATTGGCAAGCGTCTTGTCCTCGCCTCTGACTATCTCCAGTAGCTTTCGTGTGTGTGTGTGTGTGTGTGTGTGTCTCTGCCATGGAGCATGGTCCAAGTACAGCTTCCTGACTGGCCAATGTTCTTCCACTGGCTGCACACTCCTGCAGGTACTCTCTCTTTTTAATTTTTTTTTAGTTAGGTCGAGGCTACCGTCGCACTGCGAAGCAGTGGGCGGAGCCGAAGATCTTATAACTTCTACAGTGGGGCTTTAACCCGCCTCTCTCTTCCATTGGCTAGCTCCATAAATGAAGGCTAGCCATTGGAAGAGATGTGCGTCACTCAGTGCTTGAGCAGATTCGTGGGCGTTTCTTGCTTTTTTTAAGTCCCGCCCCTTTTTCATCGTCATTCGGAGGTGGGCGTTTACTTTTTTTTTTTTTTTTGCCTGCGCTTTTGTTTTGCCATTTTCCCCGACCGCCGCCGGAAGAAGTCGTCCTCAGGTGAGTGCTTGCTGTCCTGCCCCCCCATCCCCCATCCCCCCCCCCTTGTTCATGCTTGCTGTCCCCCCCTTGTTCGTGCTTGCTGTCCTGCCCTCCCCCGCCCCCCTCCCGCTGTCCGTGTATCCGTTCCCACCCCCCCTCCATTGCTTTGCATGTGCTTGTTTCTCAAGTCGGCAACGCTCTATCTACTGTGTTATAATATCAAGGAAAACTTGTGAATCCGTTCTTAACCGTACATTCCTATAAGAGGCGGACACTGTGAAATGCCCAGCGGTACACGGATACGCAAACACAGAGAGAGGCGCTATTCACGGACTTTAATCAAACGTGTGCCCGTTATACCTTAGGGACTGTGTAGGGTCGGCGGTGGTGGGAAGAGAGGCTTTGCCTGTCCGCTGAGCCGTGCGCGCCTGGTGCTGTTCCGAGTTTCTAGCCCCATGTCGGTAGGTGTCGAGATGCGCTCAGAAGCGGGCCTTGAAGCCCTCCCACCGCGCTTGTGAGTCGGAGCTCCGGACGACGCTGCTGCTCAGGTTATGCTGCCGGTTAGGGCAGCGGGCTCTCCACGCAGCACACACCCCACAGATGCCCCGCACAGCTGAAGCCAGGCGCGGTGCAGTCAGGTTACAAGCCGAGCTCTTTTACAATTCACGTTTATTGACTCAGGAAAACACACCACCGACTGGATTCGAGTGACTTCCGGCTGCGGTATGGCTGCTTCGATTGTGCGACAGGGTTGTACAGATGTGTCCTCTGTGACTGGTACATTTATAGGCCTGAAAATGAGAATTGCAGCAAACACAACAAATGGAAGACAGTTGCTAATATTAAAAAAACAACACAATGTCCTTTTTTCGAACCCATATTTTACTGCCAATAAAGAAACTTTATAATCTATGTACAGATTGTTTAAAGATACAAATCAATAAATTAACATTTTCAAGAAAACTAAACTTTGACATAAAGAACACAAACGCTGCTGCTTCGGCAATCACATATTCCGGATTTGACACGGATCCGCGAATCCACAGGCTTCACGGCACATGAACAAAAACAGACGAGGCTAAACATGTGCAGTGTGTTTACAGAACAGCAACGGGCATGTACAGCGGGTTGCGGCTCGGAGCGCGCCCCCCCGGGACACCTCTGTAGGGGTTAAAGCTGAAGTGTCACAAACTGTCCATTATTGGCACTCCTCCTTGGTGGAGGCACTCGGTGTGCCGCGAGTCAGGCAAAGTGCCCGGTCCCGGCAGCAATACATCGCATTTCATCTATCACCATTGGACATGTAACAAAAAAATAATAAAATACCGCTCCGGTACGCTCCCGTTCTTCTGTAAACGTAGAACAGTCCATGTAAAAGTTAAAAAGCGTCTTCTTTTTCAACAGTACTTCAGTGGTGTGTTTCCAACAGTGCTTCATCGATAGACTTTTCAAGTCCGAGTTGTCAATAAATAACCCCAGACCCCTCCCAGTTAATTTCCTCGCTGGAGCCCATCACCCTGACAAAAAACAACCGCAGAGCGTACGGGAGTCACGCACAGGCTGTGGGGGCGAGGGTTGTCTGCCGCCGGGGTCCTGCCCTGCTCCCCCTCCGCCCTCGGGCTCAGTGCCTCCAGTTCTTCCGTACTGCCTTTCTCACATGAGCTGCGGCTGCTGCATGGCCTCCTGGTGCGCCGAGGGGTACCACAAGGTGTAGTTGGGGATGTAGGCGCCCGGGCCCCCTGAAGAGCCCTTTCCGCCCGAGCCGGTCGTGTTCCACACCGGGGGAGAGCTGGCAGCCAGGGCCCGCCCGTTGGCGAGGGCGCTGCTATCCAGACCGGCGCCTCCCTGCTTCATCAGCTTCTTGAACTTGGAGCGCTTGTTCTGGAACCAGATCTTCACCTGGGAACAGAGAGAAACGGTTACCACGTGTGATCTGGGGCACAACAGATTCTGGCAGAATTTCTACTTTAATAAAGCAGCGCGATGTGCCCTGACAATTCCGCGCTATAACTAACCGATCGGGTGAATTACAAAGCCATGAAACTGCTCTTTTTAACAAGAGTAAGGCACCTTCCACAGATGTCATTGCCTAAGAAATTAGTAGGTTTGCACTGCAGAGAAAACTGTTCTATTGAGAGTAAACGAATATTCCAATGTAGTAAAACTCCTTTAAAGGGCACTCGTTCTTATCACGTACAGGTCACACACATTTCCTGAAATTGATTTTTAAAAAAAACAATATTTTGTACCGGACATATTAGCAAACCATGTGTGTTGTCCAGACAGGGATAATAATAAAAATAGATGGTTTAATTCTGCTATAATGTCTGTAATGACTCAATATTTCGCACAATAACAGAGCCTGTGACATCTGCCTTTTGTGATGTGTGTGCTCACCATTGTGCGCGTGTACATGCACATGTATTAGTATGCGCCTTGAAGCCTGTGTGCGCTTCTGCGCTTGTGTCATGTCTGTTTGGATGTAACCCTAAGCCTGTGATTGTGACTGCGTCTTACTCTGCGCCGTGACTTGTGTATGTTCCTTTTGCATGTGTGGGATCGGGGTAGTGTCCTTTGGTGCCTGTGATACATCGCTAAATAACACACACAGCCACTAGCTAAAGGTGGTCCTCATTGGTCGTTTTTTCTTGTTCTTTAAACGTTTCATTTTCACACTTTCTCGGGGTGCTCCTGACTTCCTTTAGCAGCTCCTCTGCCGGTTGCGCACACTTCGAATCTACCTCTCTGATCAGGGCATCGAGGGATGAAATTTCCTGAAGTCGTTTAATTGTATTTGCTTTTTCTGTCCTGGTGATTTTTTTCTGAATCTCCTCCAGTCTCGCGAGAGTGGCGTCTTCCTCTTCTCGCAGAAGCTGGCGCAGTTGTTAAAATTCCGCCAGAGTTTTCGTCTTCTTAGCTTCCACACCCTTTGTGTGGTACACACTATAGTCATGCATAAGTCACACTACACAAGGCACAACCTACACCAGTGATAATGGGCATAGTCTTTAAGCCTGCCCTACCTGCGGTAAATGAAGTGCAGCAGGTATTGGCCTATACCGTCTGCGTTACCTGGAAGGTGAAGTCAGAGCTGCTATAATATTGTGACCTGCTAGGGTTCAGAACAGGTTTGCAATTTAAAAGACTTTCACTTCAGAAAATCAGTGTGGGGCACATTATGCACAACTGTCCTTATGTGTCGATGGTGCTAACTGGAGGCACATCTTTGCTATTCTCATAGGGATTATTATTCAGCAGGCCTGCACGGAGGTTAAGCCTGAACTCAGAGTTACTTGAGCTAATGGAAGACCAAATCAATAGTCTCGTCCAAAAATCCTCCAGTACCCTACTTCACGATACGGGAGCATTTCAACGCTCCGGTTTTTGTGTTACTCCCCTGCCCCATCGTTGGTTGTGCTTGCTGTCCTGCTCCCCTGCCCCCTCATTGGTTGTGCTTGCTGTCCTGCCCCCCCCCCCTCGTTGGTTGTGCTTGCTGTCCTGCCGTCACCCACCCTCCCTCGTTGGTTGCGCTTGCTTGTGATCCGGTTTTTGTGCCTTTGTGCCTCTGTGCCCTGCTTATGATCCGGTTTTTCGTGCCTCTGTTCCCTAGGGCGTTACTGGGCAGAGAGTTGTGTGTGGCTCTGTGTGTGGGTGACTCTCTGTGTGTGTGTGTGTGTGTGTGTGCGTGTGTGTGTGCGTGCGTGTGGGTGTGGGTGGCTCTGTGTGTGTGTGGGTGACTGTGGGTGGCTCTGTGTGGGTGGCTCTGTGTGTGTGTGTGGGTGTGGCTTTGTGTGTGTGTGGCTCTATGTGGGTGCAAATGCAATAGGTCTTGCATTTGCGAGAGATTAAGCTATTGGCATTGTAAATGACAATGCCATTTATTTATGTTAAAAAAACAAAAACATAAATAATGTCATGAGCAATGCCAATAGCTCTAACTTTAACAATGCCGAGACCATTGCATTGTAAATGCTTGTTTTTAATGCACTCTTATATGGTGCATGTGTCTGCAGTCCCTCACCCCCAACCATCTCCCCATATTACTGCTACCTCTGTCATTTGCTTCTACGCCCATCCCTCACGGTGTCCATTTTCTTTTTTGTTCACTACATCTCACCCTTCTTCAACTGTCTGGTTTTTATTCCCCCCACCTCCCCCACTCGGCTCTCCTTCCACTGTCTGTTGTTTGTTCACACAAAACAATCTTGAATTCAGTCAACTCTCACTCAAAATACCCAGTCGGACGTACCTCCAATTAAATTGCGAATGCAGGTGTATAGCATCAAGCCGTGTGTTTTTGCATGTTTTGCGCAAAATGTTTTTCCCTTTCTTTCTTCCTTGTTACTTGACTAGCGGATTGACAGACATCAATTGCAGTCCATCAACAAAAGCACCACAGTCAGTATTGTAAACATTTCCCAATTGCATAACACTGAAATATTGGCCAAGATTTAATGTCACAGATAAAAGCCTTTTTAAATTCAAACATGCTTACATATATGGGACATGATTATCTGAAGGGTAAAAATGCCTACGTGTTGCGAGCGGTTATCAATTGATTTAAGTCCTGTTTATTTAAATAATTATAGTAAAACTGGTCTACGCACAACAAGCAATGCAACCCGGTCTGAGGGGCACAATTGCTGCTCAGCTTCTACCAAAACAACTTTCGTCCCTTCCTGCTTTGGCTTATTTCTCCCACTCAGTCCACAGAAGGGGGAAAGAGGTCATGTGCAAGGAGAAAAGTAAACCATGCATTGAGTCACAATGTTTGTTTACGAGGAGCAATTGTCAAGCACGTTTGGCAGCTGCATGGTAACTGTGCAAGGGCATTGTTCCGAGGTCGCAGTGATACCTTTCGAGGGCAGCATGGTTATCAAACTCTGAAGCCAGAAAATAAATCTGCAATAAGTAATTGAGGACTGCGTGCAACATGACTAAAAAAAATTGACAAAGCCAATAGATTTTGCAAAGACTAAATCTATTGGCCTTGCCAGTGTTTGTTTTCTAGAGCCTCCCCACCAACTTAGCATAAATCTTTATAGAAGAATCAGAAAATGAAAATTACTCTAGATGTTGATGGGACATCTGTATTTCTCCTTTTACTATAAATTGGCTGAAGTAGTGTTACCCCTCCAAGCATCCTGGATTTCAACAGTGTTAGTTACTTAAAGAGAGAATGCAAGGTCCGAACACGCGAGGTAGGATTCGCGAGGTAGGATTTAGTTTAAATATAAACTAGTATTTCCATTTGGCCCTGGAGCTCTGCTTTTACTAATTATTGAAATAATACCACTAATCTCATATAAAGTGATATAATAGCAGCAACATCACCGTTCGGCACATTCACCACTTTATTTGGACTGGAGTATAAATCGGCAAGAAAATTCTGCAACTGCTGCTCATTAGTGTTTGTAGAAATATTAGGCTTATTTTCCAGGTAACCATGACCAGCTGATTCCCAAAACCCTACATTATCTTTAGTCTGAATAATTATTTCATTCTTTAGTGTTCCAATCTTATACATTAACCTCTTTCTTGCTTAACTCAGTTATACAGCTTAACTGTATGTCTTGTCATACTTGTATATCTTGCCTTATTTCAGGTTGTGGGAAATTTTACATAACGTCTCATGTATGATTCGTATTCTACCTCATAGCAATATTTGTTTTTTCCAACCCTTATTATAATTCATCATGCTGGGTTGTAGAACATGTCAGACAGCTGCTAGTATGCCTTTTAGCATTTTTAGGTCTCGCCTAGTGAATGCAGAGCATGCGCTGCTTTGCCTTAGCGAGACCGTATTGTTGTGGCTTTTCCTAGCGAAGGGAGACAAACCATGTGTGCGCATGGACATCCGATTTGCACGCGCATGGTGTCTCCTCTGCTTCACACGCTCCCACCGGCGCGCCCGCATGGCGTCTCCTCTCTGGCTCCCACCGCACACTCACACGCACATCGCTCGCTTTCACTTTCCGTCCCCCCGTCGGCTCCAAGGAGACAGCTTGTTCTTTTTTGGATCCATTTCACAGGGATACAACTAAATGAAAGACCGAAAGAGAGATTGTGAATTGTTTCTTCAGTGAGTGAGGAGCAAGACAGAAAGAGAGGGAATAATAGGAAGAGGGTGGGGGTGGGGGGGCAGCTGCCAGCACAGAAAAGAAGAGGACATTGTCCGTGTCTTTGCTGGGCAGTAAGGAAGAGACTGAGTCCTTCTCCTTCTCTGCCCGTCCCTGAACGTCCACGAAAGCATTGGTCAACAGCCCATACCAGGTAGGTCCCTTCCTCCCCTTGCTGCTTTCAAGACTCTGAGCAAAAAACACAGTTGATGGACAGAATGTAGAACAATGTCATACATTCACCCCAGTACAAGGATCTGGGCCTAAATCCATCGTTTTTTTGCACTCCACACCACCCTGGGTTAGACACTGGCTATATGCAAATCAGCTCTGACCCTGTGCCTCATGGGAACAGTCCAGTCCGAACTACCAAGCCATGTCTTTCCCAGACCGGAATCAAGCATCCAAGGACCGGTTTCTGGCTTCAGCCTTCCATCAGCCTGGATAGCTTGACTCCAGTGGTGTGGAGAGCCTGGGACTCACGTCTGAGCATAAGACTCTGAGCAGCATCACATGGTCGGCCTCAAAGTTTCCGGAGGAGCAGAAAGGAGCACACATTTCCTCTAGAACAATGCCTTGAGTGTGCCATGAATCTGGGATCAGGACTCTTCAGACCCTCCCATCCTGAGGATAACTCCCAAGTTTATCATCCAATCCCAAGGGCAGAGTATCATTTTCGGTCCAATAGGAACCAAGGTTTTCTCACAATCTCTGATCCCAGGTGGATTTTCCACATAGTGTCAATGTGGTCACTTAATTAGCACCCAGTATCCGGTCCCATATCTATTTTCATGTCGCTGACAGGGAAGCCTCCCCTGCTCTGAGTGCCTTAGTGGGGAGTGGAGGACAGACTACAAGACTGGCCTCTAAACAATTCACTACTAGAGGAAAATGCCATACACAAAGGAAAACTTACTGATGACAAGAAAGAAGCGAATCTTAAGCTTCTGCTAAGTTTGCTATATGTTTACTGATCGGAGGTTCTTGGCATCGGAAGGCTACCTCCCTGTAAAACGCACGGGTTTTTGCTTTTGTTGCATGGAAATGTTTTCATATGTCTTATCTGAAGTACCTGCCTTGACTGCTCTCTCTTGCAGTGCTATATTTTGGCGGGTACACACAGAATAAATGTTGCTGTGGTTATGAGCAACTTGTTTTCACATCACCCTGACCGGAAAAATAAGGTCTATCCGATAACCACAAACAATTGACGGTTAGCTTATTTTGTGTACAGCTGTTAACCATCTCAGGACCACTGGGACGGAGAAGGTTTCCAGTTTATAAGAAATTAATTCAACCCTGCAGCCTTGTCGTGCTTCGCAGAACTCCAGACTCGGCCTGGTTACCATCACCTGGCTCCTATTAATACCAGTTTACGGGCAGCATGCCTGTGCCACCACCGACAGAACAAGCATTTGCAATGTAATAGGTCTCGCAATTGCGAGATATTGAGCTATTGGCACTGTAAATGACCATGCCTTTTATTTATGTCTAAAAAACCTGCAGTAATAAAAGGCATTGTCGTTTACACCAACAATAGGTTAAAGTTTCGAAAATGCGAGACCTTTTGCATTGCAAATGCTTGTTATATATAGGTAGGATTTACCTTTTAATATAATTTCTCAACTCTTCCCAGTCAACACCCTTATTCCCTCAGCAGCATTTTATTTTTGCTGAAGACCTGTGTATATGTGTATGTATATATGTATGTGTGTATATATATATATATATATATATATATATATATATATATATATATATATATATATATATATATATATCCACTAATAATAGCTTGTTATAAAGATTTCCTTTCAGCCATTTTGGTAAAACTGCCCTACTTGATAGATGGTTACTTCCCATCACGTTGCTGATCTTAAAATTGGTTCCCTTATCCTTAAGTTTACAAATATCTATCATTGGGTGATCTATAGTGCAATCTAGTTTTCTTCTAATAGAAGTGCGTTTCAGTGGCTGATCATAAATAAAGTTTTCCATTAAGATTAAGTCCCATATGACAAAGCTGAGTTTGCCACTTATACAGCTGTCCCACATCTGTTGGTCATCTGCATAACAGCAATTCCATGGCCTATCCAGTGCCATATAATAGCAATATTGTCAATTACTTGATATATCCTGTCATTAGAAATGGCACCTAATATAACAGTTCATTTACACTTTGACTTATTTAGTGTTCTGTGCCATGGCCTAAGATTTCCAGATCAAGAGTTATAGCAACAAATATACACTTTGATTAAGCCAATTGTTCTAATTACCGATTTATCATCAAACTAATTTAATAGCCTTGTCATTATCAGACGCTAACTCAACCGAACTGCACCAGAACTTAATTTGTTGTCTATCAATATTTCTGGGCTACCAGCTGATCTTCCTTTTTGGGTGCGGCAGACACCTTATAAAAGGAAGGGTTAGGGAGGCAGCCGTTTGGATGACATTACGACGCCTTCCTTCACCACACACGTCTTTACATCGCACACTTTACAACCACGCATTTACATTCATTCACATTAGAAACATCTTCACCACGAATTCCACTACCATGCATACTTTTACCACGCTTATTGCCTCTGAAAATTCTATCACGGTGTAACACTGCACTGTTCAAAATGTATACATTAAGTCTTAATAGATTTTTAAAATCCATTTGCCATTTACACATTTGTTAGTATTTGAACATGTTATATTTTTGGGGGACCCAAGTCCCCTTTTTTAATTATCCTCAAATGCGTGGTTTTGCTTGCGTTGTAAAGACTTGCGTGCCAACAGTCTTTACGATCTAAAAAAAATGAGTGGAAAATGTACTACGAAGTAAAAACTTCAGAGTAAAGGCTGTTTCCCAGGCAGCCAACCAGGTTTCCTAAAACATTATAAACTATGTACCACCAAGTGCAAATTAAATATTCACCCGTTGGTCCTTACAACATTCCATTTTGCTTGAAAAATGTACATTCCAAATGATCTTATCAGTCTTAAAGTACTCCCTTTTTTCTGTACAGCATAAACAATAACAATTTTCGTTTTTGATTGTTTTCTTTAGACATTTCAGACTTTGGCAGCCCTGGTGATGCATATTTTCCTCATTACCTTTCAGTTTAAGGTGGACGGCGTATTTGGTTTACAGACACTGATTTAAATGTTTTAAATAGCTTCATGGAATAGCACTGACTTTTAGACAGTGATAGAAATATTTCTCTAAATAAGGGTGAGTGCAGGAGTACTCATTAACCTCCTTACCCACACTCTCTTTGAAAGCGGATAGATTTAATATCACTAGATACACAAACAAATTCCCATGTTTGATGCTTTGACTTACAAACGAGCCACAAAATTTGAGGTTTTAAAGTTACTGATAGTTTTGATGGCAGCAGTGTATGATTCATTGCCATAAAGTTGAAGTTATTTTTTTACTTCTTTTAATTATCAAACTTCTTTTTTCTCAGTGTGTTCAACTTCAAATGGGGGATGAAAAAGATAACTGGAAAGTAAAAACGTTAGATGAGATTCTTCAAGAAAAGAAAAGAAGAAAGGAGCAAGAAGAAAAAGGAGAGGTGAAGCACACAAAAAACGTAAGTACTATGTTCAGAAAAAATGCCGTGGTCTATCTTATACTGCTACTTTTGCAGGCCTGCAAAATGTCTAATTTTATTATTTGATTAATTTACGGTAGCAGACTTGTTCCCAGTTACTACATTTTAAAGTCACAAGGATCTCGCAGACAACAAGCTGCCCTCTTAACACAGCTGTTCTGTATGTCAGCAGTAGAGGCAGGGCACTTTCCAAAGTATGTAGGGATAAAAAAGTGTTATTTTAACATGTAAAAGTAATCTAATGAAGCTGTTGAGTTTATATTAGTGAGATGCAAAAGGTGTAACTAGTAAGATTGTCAAAACTAAGGCAGCAGTGTTTAACCTGCTCATACCAGAGACTACTGTTTTGCGGAAAAACCCCTACATTTTTCAGAGTGCTTAAAGGATGCACCCAAGCAGAACCTGTACCTATATTAAAATTGGTCACACGTGACAGAGTTAGACGTTGGTTGGTTCTCTCTTAAATGCCACCGTAAATACCTTGCAAGCCAAACGGCTGAATACTGAGTACTTTTAAAACATCTCAGCTGTTTTCACTTGAGCCATGTGCAAAACGATTTCTTTGGTCACCATTCTTGACTCTGGTACAGAAAAAATAAAGTGGACTAGGACTTTCCTCATTTCATTGGAACATTGTTGTGCTGTTTCTGACACTCCAAAATAGAATGTTTTATTTTTTTCAGAGTTTCTGATGGTTGAGCATCTTTGTCCTACTGCATAGTGTATGTTGGGTAAACCAAATAAATAGCAACTATGACCATCTGTGCTTGTTTATTTCACCTTTCCTGTTAGGGTGATCACATAGGTCTCTGTGGAGTGCGTAGGTGCCCTTTAATTCTATTTTCTAGATCTTAACTCTGTACCGTTCAATCCCTTACACATCTGAGCTCTTTTTTTATTAGCCTGTGCTTAATGTATTCCTTTATTTTTAAAGCACTTCGTGCCCTTTTTTACAGGGCCTCTGGGCACTACACAGACACAGTCCTCTGTTTCTGGAGGACCGGACTCTCCTCTAAGGAGGGGAAGTGAACCGGTACGGGGAACAGGCAGTCAGATGATGCTTACTCCCATCCCCACTAAAGACGATAACGAAAATCAAACCCCGAAGAAAGTTTACCTTCCCTCTGAAAAAGTAGGTTTGGACCAAAGTAATGTTTTAAACAATAAAATAACTAATACGCAATACTGTGAATGAGGTTTTGGCTGCCAACTTTGGATGTGTGCTGGGTTTCTGTGTATGCTATTTAATTAGGACTTGAAGTAGCATATTTATTTTAGTTGCAACTCATTTATTGGTTTAGTGTACTGGATTCAATCAAGAAAGGATTGTTGTATGAACAGTTTATTGTTCTTTATGAAAAAATGTTTGACCGTTCCTAGTAGTTTCTTGATAACTGAATGTCCGCTGCAACAATATTGTTTATTTAACTTCTTTGTAAAATGCCTACAGCTTTGTATCTTTTACTGACCTCTTTTTCAATATTAGACGTCCACACCAAGTGAGGTGGAAATCAATACTCAGAGGGGTTCCAGCTTGTGTGTGGAGTCTCTGTTACTCTGTCACTGAATTCACTGCCTCCTCAGGGCAGTTACATTAGGCAGCTTCAGACACCATTTGTGCTTTTCGGTTGTGGGTAGGACTGGCCCTGCCCTTTAGGTTCCTTACTTCTATGGTGTTCCTCAGTGGGTAATGTAAGTTCTCACAGAGTGAGATCAACATTTTCAGCCTCAACCTTAAATTCTTTTGAATGGCAGAGACAATTACAATGTGTTACAATATTGGAAAAAAAACGATTTTCAATGCATATTAGTGATTTTTACTGCCAAAATTATTATGCATCAGGAATATTATGTGATTTGGTTTCCCGACTTATGCATTTCAGTCTGATGATCGGGATTCAAAAAGGGATTCTCTGGAAGAGGGTGAGCTGAGAGATCACAAAATGGAAATCACAATCCGGAATTCACCATACAGGAGAGAAGATTCCCTAGAAGACAGGTAGGACTTGGAAGAAAGTTCCACTGGGGCATTATAAGACAGTTTAAGAAGCGTATTAGGTTACACCATAGCGGTTATTTGTTCTACCCTTTCCTAAGTGTTAATGTCATGCTACATTAAAAAATATCTGTATAGCAGTTGCATGGTTTAGAGCTATTTGGAGCAATAAAGAGAGAACATCAGAAGCATTTGGTGGTGAGTAGAAATTGGCTCTTGTGTAGTCGAATATCTATTGTTAGAATTATAGTTTAAAGAGATCTGTTTTCAAAGTTTTCTTGAACGTTGGGAGTTGTTTGTTCATTTACAAAGTGATCACAATTGTGGTGCTCCTAAAACCTACGCATGCAGTCATTGTGCACCCTACTTTTGAGGCTTTCCTGAAGATTTTACCTGTATTTTTAGTTGGTTCTTTGGGATCCTGTGGGGACTTGTCTTTGTATTTCCTTTTGTTTGTTAAAATCTTCCATAATTTGTTTGTAGCAAAATGTATTGATTAATGTAGGTGTAACCACTTTTATTAAACAAAGTATCTTGAGGACTGTCTGAGATGTTGTAGTTTACTACAACCTGTACATTTCCCGTCAGTCTGTTGCGCCACCTATCCTTGCTGTGCTCGCCATTAGCCCCACATTCCAAGCCTTCTGGTGTGCTCCACTTGTTTGCCTCTCACTGACCTAAATACTGTTTTATATCTTCTTTTCCTCTGCAGAAGCTCAAGACTGCTTAGCCTTCATGACTAACAGAATTTTTCAGCATAGGTTTCTATTTCTGAACATGCCCTTCTGGCTCTTGACTTCAGTACTCTTTATCTTTGTGAATATTCTAAAATAGATCAAGGTTTGGTGATCATTTCATCCTCCGGGCCTCAAATAATCATAACAATGTCTCCAGTCCTGCAGGTCTAGTGACTTTAATAATCAACTTGACCCAACAGTATTATACTTTGCCTGTAAACTTGTCTCAAATTGTGTGATCCTAGGCAAATATTTTATTTTGCATAGTCGTCTTTTTCTTCATTATTACATGAGATCGCCTTTAAATATTTGAGTTCAGCATTTCTGCTGTTCAAAAAACTCTTTTTTTGATTTAGTAAACCATGCCTTTGCTTCATGTACAATATGAATATAGCCCACATAAGCTTGCCATCACAAATGTTTATTACTTGCACATCACCAAGTAAAGAGTTCTGATTTGTTTTCATCCTAATAATCTTTGGTCCATCACACAGAATTACCAAAAATATGCTTTTCTAACTACTGACATACATTGTGAAATATTTGTACAGTTTATTTACAAGTAATTCAAATCTTGTGTTAGGAAAAAAACTGACACCTACCATTTCACAGTTCACTCTGCAAAATCCTCTATCTTTGCAGTCAGAGTGAGAAGTAAACACCAATCTCCAGGATAAAATGAGCAGCAAATTTTAAGAAGACATAAGCTGACATTTGGCTTTTGTCTCTTACAAAGCAAATGTGACAAAACAAAAATAAAATGTAAGTGCTTCTTTATTGCCTATTCACTTGGGACGAACAGAACACCAGTTCTTTGTCAGCTTCGCAGCACAGGTCAGTACACCCTAAAATAGCTTTCCCTCACAAAGTCTGACTTGCCTTACAGGCCTGTCCGTGTTTTCAAATGGAAGAGATTCTTCGAGGACCTGGGCAAACAAATTGGTCTTAGGTCGGGTCAGAAGGAGGTGTTGCTTCCATATCTTGACCAGTCATCTGAATATGGATTAAAATGTTCCTATGAAGGATTACAATGCAGCTTTTATGCTTATAGAAGTATAATATGCCCCAACATTAGGTGTTGCAGCAGGAGCAAACATCTTTTTTAAAAATTATGGGGTGCTGCTATGAAATCTGTCCACAAATATGATCTTCAACTAATGCTTCCTGTGCCCCATTCTGTATGGCAGTAGAATGCTCTCATGCTGCCCTGCATTAGCTCTGTGTGTGGATTTGAAGGCAGCAGATAAACTGTTTAAGAGGTGTTTGGGAGAAAGGGGACATCCGATATTTTAAGCTGTCAGCAAAAGACTTGTATGGTAGTGGCCCGGTGCTTTTAACAGTGTCCAGTGCTATTTACTAGTACAGACTCCCTTTGCTAGTCCCTGTAGCCATTTATATACTCCTTTTGTTCAATTTGTTATTGTGGACACATTCTTTTGCTTTTTGCTGATAGTTTGTGTTTATGAAGGTTCAAATATTTAGCAAACTTAGTTCTTCTTCATGGGTCCCTCCTAGTCTTTGGAGTAGCATACAGTCTTAAAGTAATGTTGTGAAATTGAAGTATTCTTTTACAAGTATCACTTAATTTGCTGCAGATTTTTAAGAAGGAACATTTTTAATTACTTTTCGTACCATTTTGTGATTTGTTTAAGAGTTGCATATCATTACGGGTTTAAAATATTCTTGGAGTTCTTTTAAGAGAAGTAGTTTTCCAAAAATCAATAGAGTTACCTATGCTTTCCTTATTTTATTATCTTTATCACATGCTTCCATGTCTCTTCCTCATGCGATGTTTTTCATAGCTAGTTCTGGGCACTACCATGCTTATTACCCAGCCCTTTGTATATTGTCACTTATTGTCAGAGGGAAACTGCAGACATCTGGAATGCTGCTTCATACCTGTCCCCACTGAGACCACAGTTTTTCGATTAGTCTTCAAAACCAGATCTTTGGCCCTGTGCTAAATCCTTGCCATGGCTGTTATGTTTGAACTGAAGAAAAAAATAACACTCTTTCAAAAGCTTGCTTATCTCCACATTTGGAGGTATAACTTAAAATAAACAGTGATGGGCGAGTGTAGCTTTACCTTTCATGTGATAGTTTCCTTTAGCTCATACACATTATCACATAATGTTTGTATCATCATGAGACCGCTCTGAGAAAAGTTGCTCTAGCTGACTTTTCTGCCTCATCCATCATTTGGGTTGCTACAAGAATCTTATATGTACTGAAATTTATGGAGCCTACTGTTCATGTGACTTTAAAAGCACACCCTCCAATGAGAATAAAGATTTTAATTTATTGTGAAGTATTTCAACTGCAAACATTGTTTTCTTGTGTGATTGCAACACATAACTTGGTGGAGAAGAAACCTAGATAAGTGAAAGTGATTCGGAATGAGTCAGTAGGTCAAAGGTAATGTACAGGTTTTTATTTAGTTTTTTTTAAACGTTTGTCCATTTAGTTCTGAGCTTTAGCTTGGATGCTAGCTTAGCACTCTCATTAAGCAGTATATATTAATCTACCAGCCCACATCGCAGTATATAATTTAGCAATGGCCCTTTTCCCTCTATTCCACTCTTAACAGTACATATAAGAATTAACTAGTACTTCATCAAGGAAACCATTTTAGTGTTCCCAAACACTCAATGCATGCTGTAAAAATTAATCAACTGGGTATATTGTCCCATATCTCCTATAGATGTGAAGTTGTCCCCTTCAACAGTGCCTATCACTAATTGTTTTTCCACGTTGAGGTTTTGCTCTAGCTGTCTGTCTATGTCAGGGGTACTCATAGTACGGCCCGCGGGCCGCTGGCGGCCCGGCAAGCCTTCCCTGGCGGCCCGCGGACCTTGCAGACATCATACCAGAGTTTTAAAAAAAATTTTTTTTTTTTTTTAAAGAATGTCTGCAGCAGCGCGAGAGACTGCTGCTCTGTGGGGGTCGGGCGATTATTCCCGCCATAGTCAGAGTGGCGGTGCAGGGGTGCTGAGAGGTGAACCATTTCCCCAGTGAACACTGGCGTAGCTAGTAGGGGGGGTGGGGACTGTTTTTAAGGTGGCAAGCGTGCACTAGTGCGCAGCGCAATTGGCTACTAACATCACAGCCAGGGGGGCCCCTGTGAGATACAGCCATACTGGCGCCGCCAGGTGACGCCACATCCTTCTGCCAAAGGCGGGGAGTTTGTTTTTTCGAAGGAACAGGCTATGTCTCCTGGAAGCTGGAACCTTCTTAACATCATGTTTTTTTTAGTTCCAACGATCATGAAGGCCACTGCCAGGAGGCATGCTGGCAACACGTGGTCTGGGTCGTCAGGTGAGAAAAATAAAATCCGGACAATTCATTTCAGCAGAGGGGCAACACGTGAATGCGGTGCCCTGCATGTTCTTTCAGAGCAAGGCTACCCGACTATAACTGCTGTCGGATCACTGGCTGGTAACAAACAGTCACTGTACTGAGGAGAAAGTGCACACGGAGTGAGCGTCAACAGGAGGAAGTTTTTCACGCCTGCCTCAACAGCCCCCACCCAGGTGATCATTTCGCAGCTGCCGGGGCACGGGGCCTAAAGAGATAAGTTACACCTCACTTTTCCCTATATTTGTCTCAAAGTCCAACATTTTAAGAGGTCTGTATTCGACATGCCTGAGTTTTATGTTTATAAAGACACACCTGTTTAAGAATGAGCATGCTACTAGTGATCTGGATATTGTGCGCCAATAATGTACGTCTCGTTTAGCAGCAGAATATCACCTGCATGCAAACATGTGATTTGGGAACGTCTGAACAGGAACATCTGGAAGCAGGAAGAGAGAGAATCATATCTGCCTTCCGACCTGGGCAAATACTTTATTTCACCAGGCCTTCTTCTGTTCATAAGCACATTCAAACTTGTGAGATCTGTATTGTGCGCTGTGCAAACATTTCGAATAAACTGCACTATGATGAATCGCATTTGGCAGAGCAGATGTGTTGCAGTGTAAGACCAATGCTGGCAGCTGTTAAATATTCCCAGTTGCTAAATTAAAGAGGCCAGGTCAGGAGCTTAGCAAGCATGTTCGATTATTGTGAAGGAGAGTTGTGCTGGCAGGATGTTGTTTTCCCTGCAGTCTGTCTGTGTATGAGTCCTGTCAGCCCCCACCTTCTCAGGCGCCTGAGGGAGACAGAGACAGAGAGACAGCGGGAGAAAGGGAGAGAGAGAGAGAGGGAGAAAGAGAGGGAGAGAGAGAGGGAGAAAGAGAGGGAGGGAAACAGAGAGAGAGAGATGTGTGTATGCCGGGTCTGGTGGCTCAGTGGACGAAGGCGTCCGCTGCAGGGACCTGTGATCAACCTCATGGTCACTGTTTTTTTTTTGTTGCTCTAGCCCCGCCCCCTTCACCACTGACCCCGCCCCCACCGGTGCGGCCCTCAGACACAAACCACTCTGTAAATTTGGCCCACGAGAGAAAGTTTGTGAGTACCCATGGTCTATGTAAAGGTCTTTACCCCTAAAGTGTGGCCCTTCGAGCTGTAGGAATTTACGCCATGTGCTATATCTTTTTAGAACTGATTTGTAGTTAAGGGGTTTAGTAGTATTTCTCTTTGGATAAAGTTGAAATATATTAGTGGTATCAACCTTTTGGTGAATCACAAAATCACAAGGGAGTTACTATGATACACGGAAAAGGGACGGGTATGGAAAGAACAAACAAAAAGATTCCCTTTCCCTCAAAGAATAAGACCAAGTTAATTTGTGTTACAACGCAGCAAACCCAATAAAAACAATTGTGATATGATATTTCAAAACTTCCCCCAAAAATATTCTTTAATATGCAAGTTGATAGCGAAAACATCAAAGGTTGCTGAATTATGTGATCATGAACATAAACTAAACAATATTAAAACAAAACCATATATGAATTATACATTTGAATATATTGTTCTTTATTAAAAGACAGTGATCAAAACTTCCACAACTTTTCAAGCATGGCTAATACAATCAAAATACCTTGTATTAAAGTGCAAATGCAGAGATTATGAAATCATATAAACACCATCGTATATACATAAGTACTATAGTCATTATATATACCTGGGCTGTTCTATGGTAGCTTTGAAAGTGCTGGGAGGCCCACGGGTAGCCATGCTTTATACAAATACTATAGAATAGAATGAAATCAAAACTTTAATTGATGCAGTTATGCCTGGCTTGGATTTGCGTAAATCCACTTAGTAGTTAGCCCGAAATTAGCACAAGTATGCCAGGTGTGCTTCAAATTAGAGATCAATCAAAGATAGCAATATTTTGACAGTTGAACAACATGCTTTTTAAAAACTAATTTGCCTATACCTTAGGACCCTTCCATAAATGTGCTCAAAATTAGGTAGTTGATTGTCAAAGTCAAATTGGGACATAGTGGGGAGTGATGAAAAAGTATTCATAAGAGGTGAATTTCACTCTGTTCCACTCTACAGTACTCTATGCCACTCTACAACACTGTGCCACTCTGACCCTGGTCAATTTCAGTTTTTCTTTTTATTCAAAACATTAATGTCACTGCCATATTCACCTATCTATAACGTTACTTTAACCATAAGTTTCTATATTTATTAGGCCCCAGGGCAGTGTTTCTATTAGACCTACAGTTTGGGTTATAATTGGTTGATAGGGCTAGGGTTCTGACTGGCTCTCAGGACTAGGGTTTCTAGAGGACTTTGGTTCTGATTAGTTGATTGGATTAGGCAGGGGTGTGGAATTTAATAACCTATCTACTTGTCGATGGGACAGGCTGATTTGTAAATCTACTTGTCGTGTAAAACAAAAAAAGTCCACTTGTCCCCTTGGTGCCATGTAATGCAGCGACAACTTAAGGCAGCGATCTCATTATTGAAGAGCTCTGATAATAGCTTCTCTGTTTATGCCTGGGGTCATACTATAGTAGGGTTTGAATACTAACAATTCTCTTATTTTGCCACCTTTCTGCACATCTAAATACTGGGGCTAGAGGTAGTGGTAAGCAATAGTTGGTCTGTGTAAACCTACTAACGTGCATGTTTTAAGCCTTCTCACCAGCTCTCATCTAATCTTTTCTCATTCTCAGAAAAGTTGGAAATCTATTCCTGATAAGGGCAGAAGTAAAACTTCTTCCAGGGTTGGGGGAAAAAGTGGTTGTGAGGGTGAGTGAACTTGTAAACACTCAACAGATTTTAACATGAGCAAATCTACACATGTATATTTGCCTTTGGTAAAATGCAGTTTACAAATATTTTCTAGGAGTGCTATTTCTTGGCCTACTTCTGTAAATTCTTGTGAGTTCATGAAAGCTGTAATCTCCATTAAAGCAAAGATGTATACCATGAGTGCACTTTTCTGACTTTCTTTACGAATTGAACCCTTAAATAGGTCAGACCTTTTATTTTTATTAAATTATCAACTGGCTTCACTGTGAGTTGCAGCATTCTGCTCTATCACCAGGAGCATATCAGCACAGGTTTTGTTCAGTGCCGGGAACTACTGTGGTAGTGTGTGCTTGTTGAGACCCAAAAATATTTGTGCTTTTAGCCAATGTTTGTTAAAATGGGGAGGGCCCAGCAGCTTCCCCCAACAATAAAGTTTTAAACCATGTTAAAAAAAGACAATGCACTCAGCACCACTTTACTCATAACTAGGGCACCCGGTTTTATGGTATTTTTTTTTTTATCATTTCCATCTGTATTTCTCCATATTTATTTTGTGACCATCTCATTGGTGTTATCCATATTTATTTTGTGTTTTGAGAATAGATATAGCTGTAAAATGGTATATTTCCACATTTATTTAACTCTGGACGCGCACTCATACATGGATGCCTGTCATGCTTTAGCAAATTAAACAGTCACGTATAACAAAAGACTATACTCAAAGGTGCATATTAGCGTTATACTACTACTACTACAAATATGTTAGCATATGCCTTTATTCAAGGAAATCTCATCCTATTTTTCAACTCTCCATGCTTTCTATCTGCTCAGCTGTTGTATGGAATTCATGAAAGACAGCATGGGTTTTCTCTTAGAAGAAACACTACTATCAGTATTTTTCGCTTTTAAAAATAAATACACACAGGAAATGCATTGATTTTGGTCTGTATTTAACTGTAAAAATCATTAAAAACAGAAAACCGGAAGCCTTACTCATAATCTATGCAATCCAAGCCACTTCTCTCTACGCCAACTACTCTCCACCCCTGCACTCTACCCACTTCGCTCTATGCCACAATACTCTGACACACTACTCTTCAAGGCTGCACTCTCAACCACTGAACTAGACTCTGTGCCATTGCACGCTGGGCAACTCTACTCCATTGCACTCTACTGCACTCTGTCAAAGTCAATACCACGAGTAGGCAAGACTTATTGGCTTTGCTTGTTCTGTGTTTATACAATATATGAAAAAGGAAATTGTCAGCACAAAGTGAAACTACTTGCATTTTTAGATATGGCTTGACTGTTGCCAGTCTTAATGTGATCTGCCATGGCTACTACAGAAAGGGGCTTCGGCTCCGCCCAAATGTGGGTACCCAAGAGAACACATTTTGACTGAGCATGGGTTTTATACTTCCACAGAAGAAAGCGTGTCCCCTTCACGGAGCTGTGATTTTGTTTATTTGTCCACCTGCCTGAGCCAGCAGCAATATGGCTGCCCTACATGAACTTTCATGGCCACACATGACCTGTAAGTGTTTGTTTTTCTCTGGCAGCAGCACAGGTGCGTGGCTATCGTGAAAAATGCATTGAAGTCTCAGCAACCTCAGCTTCCATCATTGCCTTTAGACTACCGAGTTCAGTTTTGTATTTGACAGCATTATAGGAGGCCCAAGACTATACTAATCTGCATAGGGTTTTAGGTCTAGCTTGAAAGTGCATTTGTCGTGTTACTTTATGCAATCGACAAAGAAAAAAGCTTTCATAGACCACCGAGAAGAGGTGCCTAGACTCCATCCACATGTTGGTTTTCTTGAGGACAGGATTTGTTGGGCCAAACGTGTTCTTTCACTAAAAGGACTGCTGCTTGTGTTGCATTTTTTGGCTTGTGACAGAGCTTCTTCTCAGTACAGCAGGACTGGGTTGGTTATGGCGGCAAGCCAATTATTGTGACTATATTCTAGATCAGGGTATCATGAAATATGATAGTACATAATGTTATGTCTCCGAATAATATGTCAATATGTCAGTAGGCATTTGTTAAATGTTATGTTAAAAGTTTATTTGTAGAGCGCACAGCTACTCAATTGAGTGTCCCGACGCTGAAGCAGGATGAAGACTCAGCCCGGAGGGGAAGCCAAGCTCTGGGGTTTACAGCCGAAACAGCCACGTTTTTAGAGATTTCCTGAACGCCAGGAGATCCTGAGTTAACCTTAGATCGACTGGTAGATTGTTCCACAACTTAGCTGCTTGCACCTGGAAAGAGTGACCCCCAATACGTACCCGAAAGTATCTGGGGGACCGAGCCAGTTGCAGTGCTGCTGACCTGAGTGCACGGCGTGGATGATAAAATTGGACTCTTTTTGTAATGTACCCAGCTCCTAAACCGTGAAGAGCCTTAAAAGCCAGGACCATGGCTTTAAAAATGAATCCTTTTGCGGACAGGGAGCCAATGAAGAGACTTCAGCTGTGAAGCCATGATGGCTCTGGGACCCAGCATGAGTATGGCTCTCGCTGCGGCGTTCCGAGTCACCTGCAGTCTAGTCAGTAGATACTCAGGCAGCCCCAGATAGAGTATATTCACGTTATCCAACCTGGAGATTATCAATGCCTGGGCCACTGTTTTTCTGTGGATGATGGATAAAAGGGGCAGGAACTGCTTCAGCATCTTAAGCAGGCCAAAACACGACCCAGCCACAGATTGGATCTGTGCCTGCATGGGGAGATTTTCATCGAGCTTCGCCCCTAGATTTTTCACTGTCTTTACGGGAGACGTGGGGGGGGGGGGAGAGACATGTCAGCGGGCCACCAACTACGCCAGAGGTTACTGGGGCGGTGCCCTAAGAAGATAATCTCCGATTTACCAGTATTGCATGTAAGCGGGTTGTGCTGGAGCCAGGAGAATACTTCTGTTAGACAGCTGTTAATCATGTCACGCGATCGTGTATTGTGTAATGTGTATTTTTATCCACACAGTCTACAGATCAGTATTTTGTTACTGTATTAGGCATTTAATGTTGGTTACTGTAGGTTTCAGGCCATGAATATAGGTTTGCTCTGTGAGAATCCATAATAGACCCTCTTATGAGAGAGAGCTTTGCTTCGCCAACTGTGGGAAAGGGTATGCTCAAAACAGTAGGCCTGGGTTGGTTATGGTGACAACACCTGGTTGGAGCACTGTCCCATACCATAGGTTTAGTCTGCCTTTTATTAAACATTATGACAAAGGCAGTTGATCTAGCCTATTAATTATGAAAAGCATTTGTAAATTCCACAGCTGGTTGTTATCACATGGTGTTACAGGCTATATAGGCTGGTACTTTGTTAAATGTAATATCAGATTACTGTACTAGATAAAAAGGTTTTGGTATTGGCTACCCTCCCTGATAAGCCCAGGGGGGTTTCATTGTGATGGCTGTTAAGCCTGTTCAGAGGAGTTGTCTATTGTTTCGGAAGCTGTATTTTTCGACATATTTGTAATTTTATATCTCTGTATATGACATGCACTTGAATAGGCTGGTGGTGTTCTAAGGTGTAAAGGTTTCATCTGGAAAAGTCTTTCTAGATTTCATAGGATCTGTTTATCACAAAACCTATTGACAAAGATAGTTGTAGATCCAACCTATGTGTTGTGAAAGGAATTTGTTAATTACAATAGGCTTTCAGGTATTGGTAGTTATTACAGTGCTACAGCCCACAGCCAAGTATTTTGTTGCATGGAATTTCACTGAATACTGTAGTAGGTAATAGTTTGATGATCCACTTGAACAACCTGCAGAGACAGACGATAAGCACCTAAAAATATTTTTCCCAAGAAAGTATAACCAGGCAAAATACTATTGTTCCTAAGAGAGCCTTGTTCGTGATCTCAGCCCAGAAAAGCCTCAGGGCTCTCCGAGTAAATTCTTCTGGACATCCTAGAATGTTTACATAACTCAGTCTTCATGTTTAAACAGTTTCAGGGACTACAAAATGCAGTTTTCCCCAATGTCAGTGGCCCACTAACTCAATAGTAAATCTTAATTGCTTCATGCAAAGCATGTTATGAAAAGATAGCTCTTGCTTATAAAGCAAAATATATTTTTCCTTGCTAATAACTACATTGCATGACTGGGTGAATATTCCCAAATACTTCTAACTTTGTGGAGAAAAAATATCTTATGGGAGCCGTCTGTTTATGGTGAGTAGATGATTAGATTTGGTATGTAGAATTAGAACCTAGCAGCCAGAATCAAACAACTGTTTAACATCTTTCTAAAGCTTGCTAAAAAAATACTTTGCTGTATAATTGGGCACTGCTGGTCCACCTTGCATCTCTTACAGTCCAGAGACTCAGACAGTACAAAGAGGTAAATAGTTACACAAAAAGTTGAGTTAATGGTTATATTTTCTGCAACTTCCAAGATGCTGTCTCTTTTGCTCTAACTGCAAAATTGGTATTTGTGTCATCCTGTCAGTTCCTTTCTATATCTTTTTTAATTAGTGGCTACGTATTCAAAATATGATAAATGTAGCCATGCCTGTTCAGATTACAGGTAATGCTCCTCCTCCATCCCCACCCTCCCAAAAAAACACAGCACCTTTCCATAATTATTGTATTTTTTATGCAAGCTGTGCTGTTAATTAAGGTTTCCCTTTTACCATTCTTGAATAAGATACAGAATTCTCCCGTTTGTTGAACAAAGGTGTTGAAATCAGCTTTTAGGCCACATATTGCCTTTATAAAATCACTGTGCTGCTGGTACGGATTCTTTTTACACTGAGTTTTCTTTAGCCGAGACATCTCTTCTAATGGGATTAAGGACAGCCTTTTGTCTGTCTACATTCCATAATTTCCTCCTGGCTTTATCCTCTCTTGAGGCTTTTCATCCTTTTTCCTCTCTAGTACTTAATCATAATGATTTAAAACTAATTCTTTCCTCTTTAACCAAGTTTTCTTATTGCTTATGTATTCACATCAGCCCATTAAGGTCCTTCTGTACAGCCTTCTAACTCGATACAGTAAAGCATTTTGAAATGCTAGGTACCTAGAAATCCCTTCGTCTGTAGTGGAGTGAAAATTGTGTATCAAAATCAATAAGACCTCCTGAACTAAATGTTTCTTTTTTTTTTTCCTTTTCTTTCAGAGGTGATGAAGACGACTCATTAGCAATCAAACCCCCACAGCAAGCATCCCGCAAAACACATCACAGAAAGGATGAGAAGAGGAAAGAGAAACGTCGGCATCGCAGTCATTCCACTGAAGGAGGAGGTATTTCTTCCCTAGCTGCCTTTTTTTCTTTGTTGTGCTATTGCTATTTATGAATTACAAAATTGCAGCATATTTTTGTGCAAGCTTTTTAGGTTGAAGGCTCCCCATGTAGTGTTTTGGCTAACACGGTTTTCTTAATTTTTTGCCTCTGCATGAGGCTTGTAAAATAGTTAATAAGTCCTTCGCCACTCCAAGCCTCTTTAGCTTCAAATGTGTTTTGATAGATAAGAGTATCCTCACCATCAAGCCCCCTGTTCACTAATCTCTTGCTGATTCCAGAGATTTTTCTTGCCCAGTGCGGCCTGCTCGTCCACTTCTTTTTTCGAATTTAATTTTAGTTTTCACTCGTCCATAGGAATTTGACAAAAACGCCAGAGGGTAAACTTTCCCTCCTGATGTTAGGGCAATTTACCATGTTACTTTCATGGCAGCCGATTTATTTAACTTATCACTATCTTTTCCTGGATTGTACTAGTACACTTTTTGTTTCTTATTTTTGTGCTGGTGTTTACTGTTAAGTTTGGACAACATATCCTGGGTTTTGTTTACTTCAAAAAGGCTCATAAAACTGAACTAAAACTAAAAAAAGAGGACTAAGAGGTTGTAACATGCAGGTTTAAAGAGCAGACTAAATTTTCCTTTTTGTCTTCGATTCGTTCAGTATCTGTGCATGATATAATTAGTTTCTCTTGCTTAGGAAAACATGGGCGATCGAAAGAGAAAGACCGGGACCACGACCGTAGGAAGAGACAACAACGTGAGGAGCAAGACAAAGCTCGCATGGAGTGGGTACGACAGAAGAGGCGGGACTTAGCCAGGGAGCATTCCAGGAGGGAGAGGTGAGGGTTCAGTCTTCCTAAATGCAATATGCACCTCTGCTACTGACAGAAGCCCTTGACCAAAGGCAGTTCTGATACCAAAATATAAGTGTCAGTCTCGGGCTTCACTGTATTTTTGTCTTTTATTTCATGATAGTTTTTGCACTTTTTGTTATGTAAATCTTGTTCTGCTCAAGATTTTATTGCTGATGTGTTGTGTTATGTTACAGGGCTTAATATAGTGCTCGAACACCGTCCGATTTCTTGAAGCTGGTTAACAGACCGCGCACTGCCGGCAAGAGTTTAGTCATACGCTAGTCTGAAGAGACAAGTCTTCAAGAGTTTCCGGAATCTCATGTAGTTGGATGTAGATCGCAACTCTGAGGGAAGGGAATTCTAGATGCGAGGGGCAAAAACAAAAAATCTGGAACCTCCCAATCTTTTCTTTTTAAATGATGAGTTGTGAGGAAGTTCATGTGAGTGGACCTTAGTTGCAATTAGGGGTGCATTTTTTTTTATTCTTGATATGAAAGAAAGACTTTTGCCATGATGCGATTTAAAAACGATACAGCTCATTTTAAAAATAGACTGCTGGTCCACTGGAACACAGTAAAGCTTTCTCAGCAATGGGCTAATATGGCAATGCCTAGGCTGTATAAGAATAAGCCTAGTAACCTGGTTTTGAATCAGTTGAAGTCTATGGTTTAGGCCCTTTGGGTGGCCAATATATAAAGAGTTGGCATAGTCTAATCTAGAAAGGACTAAAGCCAGAATGTCCTGGACCAAGACATCAAATTTAAGAAATTTGCCAATCTGTTGTAATTTCACAAAACAGGAAAATGTGACCGACCTAAATTGAGGTTTCATGGATAGGTTCTTGTCGATGAGAACTCCTAGACTCTTTGGATGTGTATTGTGTGTAATGACCATCTCAGTTTATATCAGATTTGAGATTAATATGATTGCTAGTCATCCAGTTACTAATGTACAGCCTGATATTTTGGAAGAATTCTGTGGATTCTGGGGACAGGTCAATGGTAATCAGCTGCAAATCGCCGGTATAGTTATAAACTCTGACATGCATATCTTTTAAGGAGTGCACTAGCAGACAAATGTACAGATAAAGAAAATGGGGGGATAAGGAAGATCCTGGAGGTATTCCATAGATTATACGGGCCTTGTGGAAGTTGAAAGGGGATAGCCGGAAAATTGTTTTCTAACCCCAGGCTGTAAGGTTGTCGTCTGGTGTTGCTTCTGTTTCGTCAGACCCTTTAGCACCCATTGCAGGGCCTGGATTCCACTAGCAGTACACCCTTCTTCCCCTAAGACAGGGGTTGTAATAAACGTGTCCTCTGAGGCAACCCCTTACATTGTGGTCTTCGGGAATGTCAGCCACCCCTTGACCAAGCCAACTCTGAAATTCTATAGAGTTGAAAAATAAAGTAGTTCATTGGTTTAACTTTTATTACAATTTAGGCATGGAGATCTATGGATCTATTAAATTGGTGCGAAGGGTAAACTAGGTGGGCACTGATGTGAACAGGTGAGCATGGGACTGTGTTGTGGTGAACTTTAATAAACCCACCATTGCGGCACGTGTTTTGACCATCTTAGGCACATTCAAATCATAGAGACCATCTAGGATTCTGGCCCTCCCCCTGGTTTGTTCTATAAGCCTGAAATAGTTAGCCAACCTGTGTGGAAGCGAGGTTGGCTGGGGCATGTCTTCGGAGGGAGACCTTTACCTGCTCCTTTGATGTCCCCAGGGCTGAACACATTTAATCGTTGCTCCCCTAGGTAACCTTGATACTTGCGATCTCCTGATTCATCCCCCTTCTACCCTGTGCACACATCATCCCTACGGACATCCTGACTAGCAGTCCCCCAGACTTGAAGCTGTTATCTTGGATATATATTGGAATATCGCGGTCTTGCCCTCCAAGTTTAATGACAACAACTGAGTGCAGCTTGTTAAGTCATATCTGGTTATTTGTCTGCAAAAAACGTGGGACGAGAAACATCTTTTTTCTAGAAAGATACATAGCCTTCTTTTCTCCTGCGGTGGCTTCTGCGGCTGGGAGGGCCAAAGCGGGACGATCACTTTTGTTTCTGTGGAATTACAGGGAAAAGTTGAGGATCTTGCATGAGATTCACACTTTCTGCAGGCGATGAAGTTGTCTTTTCATGGCTCTACAACGCTGGCTTTAATTTTTATACTGCAAAAGAAATAGGAAAAAAGTGTTTTATCGGTTTCCTTACTTTTGATGCAATTGCGGGTGCCGCGATTGCATCAAAAGTAAAGTAAGAGGAAAAAAAATCTATTTCTTTATTTTACCTTCTAGTAGAAGCAAGTTGTTTTTTTTTTTTTTTTTTTTTTTTTTTACACGTACGTTCCTCCACTCTCTGTACCCTCGACAATGGGTCTGGAACAGTAATGATTCTTTTAACCCACATAAACATGGTGAGGAGGATTCCTTTATTTCGCTGTTCACCTACGTTAGTCTCCTTTCTATGGCCCTGAAAGTGTGATATTTAAAGCACACCAGCATGGCGACAAAGTAGAACGCCGACTTAGTTACCTTATGCAGTTTCAACGATAGCTCTGGGGAGTACTAATTTTTCTGACAGTTTACATTTTTTCATTTACCATTCCTAAGAGATTTCTTGATCTTGTTTTTCACCTCTTGTCCCATACTTGGTTCACAGTCTGTGTCTGTGTTTGAGATCACCACACTTCCTGGTCCTGTTTTTCTATCGCCTGTTGTCACTTAGCTTGTGATATGTTGTTGTGATATGTTGTCATTTTCTGCTTGCATCTGAGTTCACCTTGCCTGCCTGTTTGCCTCAAGCCTCTGTCCTCCTGGCTTGAAACATGTCCTTCATGATCTACCTGTATATGACCTTCACTTTAAGCACGTTCTCTGTCTGCAGCATTTTCTTTTGTTGTCGTTGTTTTATACCCCCCATACCCCATCTTTTGTTAAACAGGCCCCCGGGACAGGCGAAATTGGGATCAGGGCTGTGGCCTAACCAGTGAGCAGGACGCAATCAGGGGGCCAAGATCAAACTTCCTCTGCAACTCCTTACCCTATTCTTCACAGTGCCCTTCTCCCACGACCCTCTCACCTTCAAACTCTCCCATCTTCAAACTCTTCCATCTTAGGCATTTGCTTCTTGCTCCCCCATGTCCACTACTGCCTACCTACCATACATGCTCGTGAGTCATGTAACGCGTTATGTATGACTTATTTCTCCAAGTGCTGTAATAAATGCTACTACTACCCAGCTCAATATACTTAATTTATTGATTCAGAAAGATGAATGTATTTGATGGCCCTGCTTTCATACAGCTCTTCAGCACACATTTTCTCGTTCCCTTTAAATATTTTTCTTTTGCTCTTCTGTGGTCTCAATTTCTCTCCTTTTTTGCTCTTTTACATCCTCACGTTCTTTGTTACTTTTCTGTATATTTAATTTGTTCTTCTGGAGTTTCCTTATTTTTTATATCTTTACTACTTTTTTCTCAACTACCGTTAAATCTCTTCTCTCTTTAAATTCACTGGTCTATCCATTCCCTCCGGTCTCCTGGTCTCTTTTCCTGATCTCCTCTTTCACCAGGTCTTTTCAGTTTATAAACAAATACGGGGTTATTTACTAATATTTTACAGGAGCGCTTCTGCAAACAACACAAAGCACTTAAATTGATTCATGCACCACTTTAAAAGCTGCAGGTGCAACGCAATATTGTGCAGCTTAACCCGTAGTCAAAAAATGCACTTTATTTTGCTACTTGCTCTTTCCTACTGCTCCCCCTTTGCCTCCATACAAGACTCCAGTATTTCCCCCTCACCCCGTTTGCCTCCGTACAAACTCCAGTATTTCCCCCTTACAATCAGCCCACACTACCCCTGCCTCATGTGGTTTATTTTGTCTGGTTTTATTAGTAACCACGCCGGGCCCTTGCCTGCAGCAGCCCAAATTAAACCTAAACTATACTCTCCGAAGAACCAAAACAAGCATTAGTTTTCAAAATACATAAATAAAAGACTGTCTTTTACAATGCCAATAGCTCAAACTCACAAATGTGAGACCTGTTGCATTACAAGTGCTTGTTTAGGTTGCAGCCTACCAGACGGTGCAGCTGCTGGGTATGCGAAGACATCTTGGGGAATTTTAGAAAGTTGACCTAGCAATTCATTCTGCCTGTTGCTTGCCATTTGCTTTGTTTCTGGTGCTCCATTTGCTGGCTTTATTTGCTTTAGGCTGTACAGCTCGAGTACGGACCTTCCTGTGCCAAAGCCATGTTTACATTATTCTTCCAGAAACTCGTTTTCTTTAATAAACAGGCCTGTAATTCTTCTTATCTCGTCACATTTGCTGGGCTTTCAAAGACTGAGGTCTAATGTCACACTGTGTTTTTAAGGGAGCCTGGTGTTTAAAAGTGAGAGCTTTTCCAGGAAAGTGGAATGTATCATACTTTTTCCATGGCGCCTGCTTGTGCCATTTTGAAATTTTTTAGGTTTCGCAGACCTAGCGATGCCACGCGCATGCGCAGCTCGCTGTGCGAGGTATATTGTAGTAGGGTAGGTTTTAGAAGTGGAGTTGAATCCCCGCCCATCTTTTTTATTGGCTGGCATCATTGTTTATGGTAAACGCTGGCTTCTGATTGAAAATTAGGGTTCTTTTTACCGCCCTGACTCCTTTTGGGACCTCCCATCCGAACGGGATCGTTTACTTGCGGCATTACACTGTCTCCTTCAATTAGTGGGTAAGCACGCACTATTTTGAAACTGGACACAGATTGGGACAATGGCTGCAGCGCTATGCGCTCTAAAAAATTTTTTACCACTATAAAGAGCGCGGTGCCCTCTAGGGACACCTCGCTCACTTTATTCATTTATGTTTTACATTTCTGTTTAGCGCGACATCCACTTTAGGTACACCCCGCTGTTTTGTTTTTTTACTGTAACACTGAGCGCAACGCCCGCTTCAAGGACACCGCACTCAGTGTTAAAATTAAAAAATATATAAAGAACCCGAGCGCAATGTCCTTGAAGCAATGCTGCACTCTTTTAAGTAAAAAAAAACAGAGTGCGGTGTCCCTGAAGTGGATGCCGCTCTAAACAGAAGGGTATGCTATGGAGTTGATGGGAGGGTATGCTATGGGGTTTCTGGGAGGTGGCCCTGCCGGAGGATGGTGTAGCATGTAAACCAGTATGGTGTCATGCCAATGTGTTCTTTTCTGTAATGGAACACAGACTGTCCTATTGGGGAACACAGTAGTGTTCAAGATTGTGAGCTGATGCAGTCACTTTAGGGGCTCGTAGGCAGGGACGTTGTTGTAGGTCATATTTCTGTATTAAACCGGTCTTTTGGAAACTGAGCTGCCTTGGAGTTTCCTTTGTGTTGCTTTCGACACACCACAGATGCCCCTTGCAGGCTCCAGGGCCCCGGAGCTGTGCCCTGTAATGGCACAGCTGGAGTAGAGGTTGGACTGAGTGATCCGCACAGCTGTGTGGGTGTCAGTGGTGCCACCTTGAGGGTAGTGTTTCATAGTCTGTTCTTTTAACGAGATGAAGATATCGCACCAGTGTAGGAGAGTTACCATCCAGCAGTTAATTGCAGATTAGAACTGGAAGTAGAAGTGCTTTCAAGACCTTTTTTTTTTGTTTTCAGAATTGTACAGCGCAAACTCAACCTGAAGGTTTTTGAGCGCTTTACATAAGCACCACTTAGGTTTACACAAGGACATATATTATATTATATTATATTTATATTATATTATATTATATTATATTATATATATTATATTATATATAATATTATATTATATATTATATATATTATATTATATTATATATATTATATATATAATATATTATATATATTATATTATATTATATATATATTATATTATATATATATGTATCTCTTAAGAAGGTGAGAAGAATCCAGAGAAAAGATCTTTTAGGTAAAAAACCTCCTAGTAGTGACCTCACCAAAAAAGAGGGGAAATTCAGGATGATAACCCCATAGTCATCTGTGGCTAATCAATTGAGAGCAGTGTTGAGGAAGAACTGGCACATTCTCCTGACGGATAGTGTGCTGAAGGACGACTTGCCACCGCATCCCTTGGTTACCTTCAGCAGAGGCTATGCTGGTGAGAAGCCATCTAGAGAAACCCACTCCGAAGACCAATACCTTAAGGGAAATGAAGGGATTTTATCCCTGTGGTCGCTGCAAGGCCTGTGCAGCTAGTAGAAGGGTCCACACACATGATATACCGGATACAGGGAAGACCATGAAAATACAAAAATTAATCACGTGCGGTACCTCCTATGTAGTTTATTGCTTGGTCTGCCCATGTAGCTTACGCTACATTGGGAGCACGATCAACCAATTAAAAATGAGAATACTGGAACATCTACGAGCTATCGATAAAGCGGATCCGGCCTATCCGGTAGCTCGGCATTTTGCGGAACTGCATGGGAAAGGATAGGAGCAAGCTGCAGTATTTTGGATTGGACTCTGTACCATTGAAAGCTACAGGAGGGGACCGTCACAGGCGGCTGCGTAGGCTAGAGTCGAGATATATTATAGATCTATCGACTAAACACCCTAGAGGATTAAACAGTGGGGAAGAGATGGCAGTCCACTTAGGGAAGTGAATAGAGTAAACTGTATGACATATTGTCTAACATGCTGCTTGGCGAATCTGATATAAGAATCATTGATTTCCACATGTAATGTTTATCCCCTGTTGTATGATTTTGGGTACAGGGGTAACATGAGTTATAAGATCTAATAACTAATGAAATTGTGGAACTTTTTAAGTGAACCTTGAGTTTAGCTGCACACTGTTGATTAGGATGTAAAGTAATGAACTATAGTAATGATTTTCAGTTTCGCTTTGATTTATAAAGTTTACAACTATGTGGATTAAGTAAGGAGGGACATTAGCCGATTCACCGCTAGATTGTATGGTATGTTCCATCAGATAATGCATGTATACCCTCTGCATTCTCATATGAACCGATCTACGGTGACATAATCTGTATGTGAATACAATGTGAGAATATACACTCCAAGATGGCGCTGTGATATTTGCAGAGGGGTTAGTCCCTTCTCCATTTCCACTATGTTGAGTAACTTTATTAACAGCTAATGTGTACAGGGTCACTGACACTGACGAAGGCTAAATGCCGAAACGCGTTTGTTGTGTGGCTCCTGATTAAAGAAACTGTTGGACTTGACCCTCCGGAGTGCTGTTTTTCTGCCTAAGTGAGAAAATTTGAAGCGTTTTTATATTTTTTTTTGGGTAGGCGCGCGGAGATAACTTGATTTGCGTAGACTCACAGGATGTGGAGTCGACCCCGAAGCTCGTACCTTGGTTTCCCAACTCCAAAGTTGGCGGTCTAGCCGTGAGCCACATCCTGTAGCATACAGTATGAGAAAACATTTTATAAAGCAGAAGCATTACGGGCTTCATAAACGCACGTAAATAATAAAATAAGCAAAGCATTGCATAAGTGAGTTTATGTATACACCTACTTTTTACATATAATAATAAACTTGTTAGGTGCTTAAAAAAATCCTGCCACATCTTGGTAGTGTAAGCAATTATTAAACAGATTAGCTGAGAATCGCTGGGAGCCTGAGGCCAGCAGACCAGCAGGCCGGTCTGGGGCAGTGAGACAGTAACACACTTTTGTTGGAAGAACCAATAAAGAACTCTGCCAAAATAACTATTATTTCAAACACTGCACAGCTCTACAAGTAAATCTGAAACTGGGAACTTCACTCGGTTCACGGGTAGATGCGCACACTGCTGAGTGCAGCTCACAAACGCACACTGTTGTGTTTGAAAGAATCCTAGTGCTGATGTCAAAAAGACATCAACATGCCACATGGTGAGATGATCAGCAGTGCCAGGCTAAGTGGGCTAATGCATACACTTCAGGGATCTCTGTCTGACACTGCTCACAGGCTGGAATCCGTGAGGGTTCACTTATATTTTCTGCTGTTGATAAATGAGTTCCATTAAGTTTAGTAACAATAAAGATGTTGTTTGGCAATAATAGATCTGTTGATTACATATCTATTAAAAAAAATCACATTTTATTATAACTTATAACAGCAACCAAAATTCTCTTTATTTTACAACATTCATTAAACGGGTCGCAATTTACTGTATAAGATAAGACTATTGCCTGCCATTAATATTATGTTCGAGGCATGTGGGCTGCTGAATTCATATCTGTGCATAGATCGCCGCCGAGTGTTGGGTCCGGATGATTGCACATTGTTGTCCTGGAAGAGTCTTCTAAGTATCACGAGATAGGTGACTCCTCCCTCGGACTACAGTGCGCATGGGCATGCTCAGATTGTTTTTTTCCGCCATTGGGTTCGGATGCACCTTCCAGCACTCCAAGTTCGGAATCGAAGAAAACTTTTCTAAAAGGCCAAAAGGCCTTCGCTTTCGTCGGTATTGTTAGCGATCGGTACCGAAAAACTTTCTTCAACCTTTGTTGCACTCCGGTCGTCGAATCGGGCTATTAGGCCTTCTCGACGCCACGTGGACCGATGGTCGATGGAACGAAGCCCATTCAAATACTGCCCGCAGTGCAACTCGAAGTTCCCGCACACAGATAAGCATCCAGTGTGCAACAAATGTTTATCTCCAGATCATAATGAAGATAATTGTCTAGCTTGTGCCCAGTTCCGATCCAAAAAGACGAATCGGATAGCGGCGAGGCAAGAAATGCAGAGGTCGGCACCGGAGCCCGAGAATATCTTTGACGATGAGTAAGAACTAGTACACGCCGAAGACTCTGATCAAGACGATCAATACTCCGAGCACAACTCTCAATATTATATCGAAGATGAGGAAGAAATAGTCGATATCGAAGACTATGATCAAGACATCGTAGCTGTCGAAGACTACTCCGATGACCACGAGGGGCGAACCGTGAGTACACCGCCCCATATAGACACTACACCTATATCAGAGACTCAGGTCGAGGCATCGCCATCAGGCCTTAGCCAAGATCAAAAAACTGGTCTATAGCCCCGCCATACCGCCCGGCTAAGAACATACAAAAAGAGCCTTCTGAGACACGTACTCCGAGGCCGGTTCCATCGAAACCGAAACTTATCGACATGACCGCCTTCGGACCGAACGTTGTCGAACCGAATGTCACAAAACCAAAGGGCGCCGAGCCGAAGGTCACCATACCAGAATAACCTTCGAAGCCAAAGACCGTCGAATCGACCAAATCGACTTCAACCGTCGAAAAAGGGAAAAAGCCTGTCACCGAAGACAAAAGGGCTACGCCCAAGGCGGTCGTCGAACCGAAACCTAAGGTTCACCAGACCAAACCCATCGAGCCGACGCCCATCATTCCGAAGAAGGGCATCGAGCCAAAGCCGCAGGCTCCGAGGACACCTCTAAAGCCGAAAGAAGTTACCGAACCGACAAGGCCGCTCGGTCCGAAAAAAGTGATGAAACCTGTAAAAGACATCGGACCGACAAAACCCTCAAAAACCGATACAGGCACCAAAACCGGTCGAACCATCTAAAGGCATCGAACCGAAAAAGGTCAAACCAAAGACATCGGTGCCAAGGCACAACACTGTGGAAGAGGAGCTCATCCATCCAGACCCCTCCACAGAGGATCAGTCCAAATTATATATTGACCCAAATACTGGGAAAGTGACTGTTTATACCAAGAAGAAAAGACCAGTTCCTGCTGAAGACTTTTCTAGAATTCCTCTCAAAAAGAAAAGGGACTGTGCTTCCTCTCCTATTCTTTTCCAACCTATCTCCCCAGCTATGCCTACTACTCCATATGCCCCATACTCACCTGCACGCTCTGACCATCACCCAGATGAAGATCAGGATGCAGAACTGGGTTTTGGATATCCACAAAACCCATATATAGACCCCAATTCACAACCGTGGGGGGGGGGGGGAAGAGAGCCAGACAATTAGGGGGACTCTACCCATTGAAGACCCTACTGTATACCCAGTTAAACCATCACCCACAGAGGACACAGTGGCTTTTAACTCTTTAATAGATGGAGCAGCAAGCTACCATAATGTAGATATGCACTCAGATGCTATAGAAGAAGATTTTCTATTTGACACGCTGGCTACATCAGAAAAGAGTGTCAAAACGCTCCCCATGTTAAAGGGCGCCCTAAAGCACGCAAATGACATATTCAAGGACACTGCTAGGGCACGTGTTACCAACCCAAGGATAGAAAAAAAGTATAGGGCGCCACCAGTAGACCCTACTTGCATCAAAGGGCAGCTACCTTTAGACTCTTTAGTGGTATTCAACGCACGAAAGCGTGCTAATTCACAAACTACTGGAGAGGCTCCTCCTGAAAAGGAGTCCAAGATTTTAGAAGCATCAGGAAATAGAGTAGCAGCTCAAGCAGCAAACTCATGGAGAATAGCCAATACTCAGGCCTTGCTGTCCAGATATGACAGGGCACACTATGATACTTTAGAGGGACTTCTCCAACACTTACCTGAGCCGTACAAAGACCAGGCTGATGAACTCATACAGGAGGGAAAGCTCATCACCAACGCCTCCATTAAATGTGCTCTAGACGCGGCAGATACAGCTGCCAGATCTATTAACACAAGCGTACTACTTAGGAGGCATGCATGGCTGCGAATATATGGATTTAAAAAAGAAGTACAGGCCACAATTCTTAACCAGCCTATAAATCCAGATTTTCTGTTTGGTCCAGCAGTTGACTCAATTCTGGCCAAAATGAAAAAGGACACTGACACTGCAAAGTCCATGGGGGCTCTTCAGTCCCAGCAACACAGAAGCTCCTTTCGTCGCTCGTCTGAGGAGCGTGAGGTAACACATCGCAGCAATCCTCCACATACAAAATTAATACGCAATCCACATACAATAAAAACACTAACAGAGGTGGATACAGAGGTAATAATAACAAGGGCAGAGGTCGTGGAGGCAATGCCAATAGATCCTTCACTAACACCAAACAGTGACTTCTTGGCACTACCCCCAGACCATATAACACCGGTCGGGGGAAGACTTCAACAATTCCTGGCACTGTGGTTAAACATCACTACAGACAAGTGGGTCCGGCAAATTATCCAACATGGCTATTGCCTAGAACTAACATCAACACCACCCAACATTCCACCCATACACCGTCCAATGTCACAGGAAAATATAACATTACTGCAGCAAGAGGTCATCAGTATGCTGCAAAAGGGGCCATAGAACCAGTCCCACTTCAACATCAAGGAACAGGAGTATACTCACTATACTTCTTCTTTCCCAAAAAGGACGGTTCTCTCAGACCAATATTGGACCTCAGGCCCCTCAACCTGTACATTTTGTCAGAGCATTTCCACATGGTCACTCTGTAACAAGTCTTGCCATTGCTGCGTCAGGGAGACTTCCTAGCAACCCTAGACCTCAAAGACGCATACTTTCATATACCAATACACCCTGCTCACAGAAAGTATCTAAGGTTTACTATTCATGGACAACACTACCAGTTCAAAGTCCTACCATTCGGTGTCACAACAGCCCCACGGGTGTTCACCAAATGCCTAGCAGCAGTGGCGGCACATCTAAGGAGACAACACATTCATGTGTACCCATATCTGGACGATTAGCTAATACACGCGCCATCGGCTCCGCAATGTGCCAGCCACATGTCAAAAACCATTCATCTCCTGCACAGTCGAGGCTTCCCGCTAAACTACCCAAAATCACACCTGCCACCCTTCCATGTCCAACAGTACCTGGGAGCGACAATAGATACACTAGCGGCAAAGGCATACCCCAACGCAGCACGCATCAACAGTATGCAGATGTTAATCCAAAAGTTCAGACCACAACACTCATTGCCTGCTCGAGTGTTTATGCAACTAATAGGCATGATGGCCTCGTGCATATTTATAGTCCCTCATGCCAGACTACACATGCGTCCGCTACAGCAGTGCCTAGCAAGGCAGTGGAACCAGGCTCAGGGACAATTGAAAGACCTAGTGCTGGTGACCAGTCGTGCATACAACTCTCTGCATTGGTGGAATCCACAAAACCTTTGCAAAGGACGACTGTTCCAAGAGCCTGTCCCTCAAATAGTGATGACAGTGGACGCATCCCTGCTAGGCTGGGGAGCCTATGTCCTGCATTACACACTCCAGGGACTATGGACTATACAACAGAAAAAGATGCACATCAATCTTCTAGAGTTGATGGCGATCTTCCTAGCCCTAAAAGAGTTCAAGAAACACTTATGCAACAAAACTGTGTTGATCCGGACGGACAACATGACAGCTATGTATTATATTCAAAAGCAGGGAGGGACACACTCCCCACAGCTGTCACACCTGGCTCAAAGAGTGTGGAAATGGGCCATTCAGAGGAACGTGTTCCTCATGGCAGAACACCTCCCAGGCAAGGACAATCAAATAGCCGACCTGCTCAGTAGACACAGTCAACAAATGCACAAATGGGAGATTCACCCCAATGTGCTCCAACCATTCTTCCGGAAGTGGGGACAACCGGAAATAGATTCGTTTGCCACAAACGAAAATGCAAAATGCCAGTACTTTGCCGCCAGGTTCCCACATCCGCAGTCGCAGGGCAATGCGATATGGATGAACTGGTCCGGCAAATTTGCATACGCTTTTCCCCCAGCGCCATTAATCCCGCTAGTGGCACGCAAACTGCGCCAACATTCGCTGACGCTAATCCTAGTTGCTCCCATGTGGGCAAGGCAACCATGGTACACAACGTTCCAAGAACTGTCAGTGGTGCCACATCAGAGACCGTGACTCACACCCAGTCTTCTAACTCAGAACCGTAGTGAAATCCAACACCCAGATCCGCAACAGCTGAACCTGGCGATCTGGCTCCTGAGATCCTAGAATTTGGATACCTCAACTTGCCTCCAGACTGCATGAATATTATCAAGGAGGCAAGAAGACCCACTACCAGGGCATGTTATGCGGCCAAGTGGAAGCGTTTCGTCATTTACTGCAGAAACAACGACATAAACCCATTAGATGCTTCTACACAAAACATCATTTGCTATCTCCTGCACCTACAAAGTTGCAATTTAGCCTACCCATCCATCAGGATACATCTAGCTGCGTTGGCAGCATACCTCCAAAACAGGCTACAACTTTCACTGTTTAGAGAGCCAGCAATAAAGGCATTTATGGAAGGAGAGTAATTCCACCAAAACACCCACCTTCACCTGTCTGGAATCTAAACATCGTTTTAACCAGACTTATGGGACCACCTTTTGAACCACTACACTCATGCGAACTACAATTTCTTACTTGGAAGGTGGCTTTCCTAATTGCCATTACTTCACTTAGAAGAGTTACACGAAATTTGTAGAGCCGCCACATGGTCAACCATACATACATTTACCAAACACTATTGCGTGGATGTACATTCCAAACAGCAAACTGCTGTAGGACAGGCTGTTCTCAAAACTCTTTTTCAGACTGCTGCAGCTGGCACAGGCAGCCACCGCTAGGGGAGATACTGCTGTACATTCTATGCACAGATATGAATTCAGCAGCCCACATGCCTCGAACGGAATATGCCACTTACCAGTATGCATCTGTTCTTGGCATGTAGGGCTGCTGGCATTCATATCTGTGCATAGATCGCCGCCTAGTGTTGGGTCCGGATGATTGCACATTGTTGTCCTGGAAGAGTCTTTGAAGTATCACGAGATAGGTGGCTCCTCCCTCGGACTACAGTGCACATGGGCATCCTCTCCAACCCCCTGATTTTTTTTCGCCATTGTGGCAGAGATGGAGTATAGTATAGTAAGAGATGTCCATGCAAAGTGTGAGTGCTGCAGCTGCGACAGGCAGCGGGGAGGCAGGTGGGCGATATGAATGTCAGCAGCCCTACATGCCAAGTAAGTAGCATATTCCTTATTTTTTTCCGAAGGGCTGGCAGCCCTCCATTTGCTGTCACTAAAGTAATTTGTGGCGAGCCAACAGCAGTGACATGACCACCAACGCCTTGTCTGGGGTAGTAAACACTGTGGAAATATAATTACAAGCATAGGGGCATATTTATAAAATTATTTCTAAAAGCCACTGAAGCTCAGTAGTATTCTAACCTTTTACCACTGTCCAGTTTAAGCACTGCCCACCTCCCTGTGGTGGCTGCCACCAGCCCCTGAGTAATCAGCTTCCATGCAGGCTGCTGGGGGAGGCAGTGCTTTCATGCAGCACTTAATCACAAGTGACTCACTTGGAACTGGGCTGAACGAGGTAAGGGCACATCTGCAGATTGGCTGGTGGAACAGAAATTTGTGCCGCAATTTTTTTTTTTTTTTTTTTTTTTTAAGGGTATGCTGTTCCTAAGGGGCTGGAAGGGAGGTCATTACATTATATCATCACAATCTGCCCGAGAGCAGAGTGGAAAGAAAGGGAGTAATCGGATGAAAAAGGAGGAAGAGTCCGATTATTTTGACAAAGGAAATGCGAGGGGGAGGTCATTCATTTACCTCATTGAAGTAAAGTTTAGCATCCAGCTTTCAGACCTCTAATTATTTTTGGCTGGAATTTAGATACTGTACGACCCACCACGGTTAAAAGTCGATCAGCCGTCTCTGAGGTATGATAAACCCTGGAAGGAAGGAATCGGATTACTACTTAGTAATTACATATCAGTTCAATACAACGTTTTTAATGCCATCTCATTTAAAGGACGCAAGACCGTCACACATCTAAGTAGCATGCTTCATCATTGGGTCTGCTCCTTACCCTGACACAGCTGTTTCATGTCAAACTGGGCTCCTAAGTAGGAGGTATTTTGCTAAATCTTTTTCCTGGTTGCAACATATTAATGATGAAACGTTTCTAAAATAATGTTTAAAAACTATCAGAAAAATAAATCTCGCGCGGATTTAGTCTGATGTACTATATACTTCATTTCATTCAAGTTGATTAACATGTAAATAATTGCTTGCCTGTTTAAAACGAGGGGGTCACATGCAAATTTCACGAGGGTTTACGGACTGCACTGGTTTAATCTAATGTACTACTAAGATGACAGTCCTGCATGCGAATAAAATACATTTTTGCAATTTCTGCAGAGGCTTTTTCATATTTAACACTTTATTTTGCAAAATTCATCTTTGTTGATTCCATTTAATTTGTTCAACTGCCTTTTTAGGACCACAATACAAAACCACATTTCAGTCTCCGTGTCTGCCTAGCATTGGGTGATCTTAGGCACTTTACACTGTTTATGGCAATACCTTACAATTGCCGACCATCCAGCTTCACAATGCCGCTAATGACCTTCCCCCCACACATCCTTTGCCCTCCTCGATTACCCCTCTCTCTCATCCTATACTCCCCTCTGCTGACGTGCCCACAGTCAACAATGCCTTACAATTGCTGACCATCCAACTTCATAATTCCCCCAACAACATTCCCCCCTCTCTCCCCTTGCCCTCCACTTTAACCCCTCTCCCTTATCCTTTACTCCCCTCTGCAGATATGTCCACGATCAACAATGCCCTGCAACTGCTGACCATGTACACGTCCAACAATGCCACACAATTGTTGACCCCCCCCCCCGCATACCCCCTGGCCCGGCCTTCTTCGATGGACCCTCCTCTTCCCCTGATCCTCCCTACTCCCCAAAGCTCCCAATCGCCCACTCATACGACCTGCCCTCACTCTCCCCTCATTTCCCACACCACAAGTGCTATCCCCCACCCCCTTTCTGACTCTCCCTGCCCTTCCCCTTCCCCTCCCACTCTTACTCCACCCTATTCCTCCTCACCCAAACCCATACTCTGTCCCCCCGAAACTCAATGCACCCTTCAACCCGAACCGTCTCTCACTCTAATCCAGAACCTCCCCTTCACCCCCCCCCCCCCAGTCCCATCCTCTCTCCCTTTGATTATCATGGCTCCCCCCCCCCCGACCAGTCCCTCACCGTTCCTCCGAACACTCCTGCCCCTCCATTTCCTCCTTCACTCTCGATGACCACATACCCATCTTCCCCCTCCATGCCCCTCCTCTTGCCCTACTACCACAGTCCTCCCATCTCCCTTTCTAGGAACCCCACCCTCCCTCCCAACAACAAACCACCCCCTATGAAGAACATCGCTCATCCCGTTCCGCTCCCTCCCCCTTCTCCAATATCCCACCTTAGTCTTATATCTAACTCTCTTTGCAACATTGAACACGCTCTTGCCACTCTCACCAGAGATCTCGCTCATCTTAGATCTGATTTCTATTCCCTCAAAAACAGAGCTCTCCCACTTCGGTTAAACTGCGCTTCTACTAGACATATGAATCCCGCTACCCCCAAACAGTTTTGCACGACTCCTCTACACTGCCGCACACACAGACCTCTCCGCACCTCCTGCCCCCTCTCCCCCATGGAGATGCTCGACCTCTGCAAATCCTACCCTCACTGCTCACCCACTAATTTCCAGCCTCCCCCGGCCTCCAGCATCCCTGTCATACTGGGGACTAGCCGAACTCCCCGCTCACCTTGCTCACCTAGGCCTCCTCCCCAACTCACAGCCATCCACTCCCTTCCACTCCCTAAAACTCCCCCGAAACCTCTTCACTGCATGCTTGTTAATTGTCGGTCCGCTGTGCGACATGCCACTGAAATATCAGAAACTATCCTTAGTGAATCCATCGACATTGCGTTCCTAACGGAAACCTGGCTCAAAGACCACTCGACAAGCATCCTGGACCTCCTAGCTCCTCCGGGCTATTCTATTCTCAGGAAAGACCGGCCCATCCGAATTGGCGGTGGTGTTGCCATCATCTTCAAAGAGGAACTACAAATTTCCCTTGTCAATAATACTAATTACTCCACCCTTGAATACCTTGAAGCTGAACTCAAAATTCACGGCTCCCAACCCATTCGCCTTCACAACATATATAACCCTCCCGGCAATACTCATCCCTTCGTTGATGAACTATCCAACATTCTTACACAATCCTCACTTTCGAATTCCCTCAACATTTTCCTGGGAGACTTTAACCTCCACTGGAATGAGCGCAGCGATCCCTCTATCACCCTCCTTTCCAACCTTCTCGAGATCAATGACCTAGAGCAACTCTGTCACTCCCCGACCCATTCCAAAGGAGCTATCCTAGATGCAATAATTACTAGCAAAGATCTAGCCCTCCTATCCAACATTGTTCCCATCGACTGGTCCGACCACCATCTCATACTGTTCTCTATAGCGGTCTCTGCCACTCTCCCGCCCACGAAAACCACTAAACCCTCGAAACTGACCAGAAATTTGAATAATATCCCCCCGGATGTACTGGAATCCAAACTCCATGCCCAACTTCTCGCCATTCCGCCCTCACTTAACGCAAATGAACTTACTGAACACTACAACAAAGCAGTTACTGAAACCCTAGACCTCCTGGCCCCGCTTAAGCTCAAAAACCAAAGAACCGTCCCTTCCAAATCATGGTTTAATACGGAGCTTAACAATGAAAGACGCTCACTGAGACAGACGGAAAGAACATGGAGACTGCACCCTTCCCCCTTGCACCTAGCTCGCCTCAGACTTGCAAGATCCTCTTACAAAAAACACATCCTTAACCACTTCAGCGCTAATGACAAGGGTAACTCGTCATGGACTTTCCATTGATTTCAATGGAAAGTCAATGGAAGATCATCAGGTGCCTTAGCAGCCAAGTGGTTAAACAAAAAGCATCCTTTTTCAGAACACAACTTGACCAAGCCAAAAACAGACCCAGAGAACTGTTCAACATTGTTCGCAATCAAACCTCAGCCGCTCCGCCTGTACTTATGGCCTCGACGTCCAGATGCGAAGAAATAGCCCTCTTTTTCTCTGAAAAAATTACAAAAATAGAGCAATCCTTCCTGCCGACTCTGACCCCTACCTCCATACTACACATCCCCCCTACCGCACCTACTTCCTGGCCACTCCCCCCCGCCCCCTCCACGACCCTCCATAATACTGATCTCACTCCCCCCCCTTTCCCTCCACCCTCCAAGATTCTAATCCCCCCAACACTCACCCTAAAAATAACGCCGCTTGGCATAATTTCCAGCCAGTCACTGAAAGAGATGTCTTTGACATCATTGCAAAACTTAAACCCTCCTCCCACACTAAAGACCCCCTCCCTTCTAAACTTGTCCAAAACCTCAAACATATCATCACACCTGCCTGGACCTCGATCATTAACACCTCCCTAGCCACCGGCTGTGTCCCCACCTCCCTTCAACTGGGACAAATCACCCCCATTCTTAAAAACCCTACGGCTGACCCTAATGACCTCAACAACCTCCGTCCTATCTCCAACTTGCCCCTCCTCTCGAAAGCCCTTGAAAAATGTGTCCTTCTTCAGCTTGACAGACACATTGAACTTTTTAACTTACTTGACCCTCTTCAATCTGGCTTCAGGAAAGGCTGCAGCACAGAAACCGCCATGCTTAACATTATAGATGACATTCACCACTCCCTTGACAATGGCGAATCTAGCCTACTGATCCTCCTTGATCTCTCCGCAGCGTTCGATACCGTTAACCACTCTGTTCTTCTCAAAGTCCTTAAAGAACGATTCGGCCTTAATGGCATGACTCATAATTGGTTTGTCTCATACCTGCAGCACCGCGCTCAGCAAATTAAAATCCACAATTGCCTTTCGAACCCCTCCCCCATCTCTCTAGGAGTTCCACAAGGATCCATACTATCTCCCTCTCTCTTTAACCTCTTCATGGAACCTCTCACCCTCATTCTCAAACAAGCAGGGATTAACTATCACCTCTACGCTGACGATACACAACTCTACCATAAGATAAAAACCCATGCTGACATCCTCCACCTCAACAACACCCTCATCAAAATTCAAGCCTGGTTCCACTCGAACCATCTCAAACTTAACCCCAAAAAAACTGAAATTATTCTTTTCTCCCCAAAAAACAACCAGCTCCCCATTCAAAAGTGGATCACAGACCTTAACGCCCTCAACTGCTCCCTGTCCCTAGCCACCTCAGTCAAATCCTTGGGCATCTCCCTTGACAACCGACTAACTCTCAACGTTCACATCAACAACTCTGCCAAAGGAGCCCTCCTTACCCTCCGTAACCTTAAGAAAATTAAGCCCTTCATCCCAATTGATGACTTTAAACTGGCAGTCCAATCGCTTGCTCTATCGCGCATTGATTACGGCAATGCCATCCTCACCGGAATTCCCAAAACCCACCTGGCACCTCTTAAATCTGTGCTCAACCTCGCGGCTAGGCTTATCACGGACTGCAAACGATTTGACCACATCTCTCCTGCCCTTAAATCCCTTAAATGGCTCCCCATTGAAGGTAGATCCACATATAAAACCGCCTGCATTACGCACAAAATCCTCCACCAAAACACACCGGCATACCTCTCCAATAAACTGACCAAAGCAGGCTGCACGCGATCACTGAGAAGCTCCAACACCCTCCTACTTATCCCCCCCTTCAGAAAAAGAATTCCACTCAGTCACGCTCCTTTTCAGGCAATGCCCCACTTATTTGGAATGCCCTCCCTAAAGACCTCCGCTGTAACCAGTCCTACCCCAGCTTCAAAAAAGAACTCAAACTTCTTCTCCTTAATAAATACTGGGGTTTCTAATCCCTCCCTGGTAGCCTCGCCCCTCTGCATCACCCCACCTATCTGCTCTGCATATGACTTGTGACCACCCGCCTGGCCAACTCCCTTTCCTTCTATCTGATCACCTTACCTCCCCTCCTCATGACAGTCAGTTCTCTTGCATGTTTTTGTATACCTGTGAGGCTTCCCGCCAAACTGTGACCGCTATTTTGTATGACTCATAGTGTCTAGCAATTGTTTTTTCTTTTTTATCTAGATGTCATGTATCCTATGTGGACTTGTTCTTTTATTATTCCGTTGTCTGTGCTTATACACACTGTACCTGTATGGAAACACCTTGTAAAGCGCTCTGATACTCCTGGGTCCAGCCAGCGCTATATAAAACCTCTTAAATAAATAAATAAATAAAATATGGCCCATTTACTGTCAAGTACAAGTTAAGATCCTTTCTAAGGAAATGGTCAACCACAGCTACATTGTAATGCAGTATAACAATGTTAGTTTTCACTTTGATGTGTGAAGCAGATGCTTTATTGATGACATCTGTGGCAACTCTTTTTGGAGAGTTGGCCACGTTTGTATATTTTACTGGATATAAAGTATTTCGTTTTTAGGTTTCGCCTGGCGTTGCAACTGCGTAGCAGTTGCTCCGCCCACGGCGAAATCTCATGTTCCTACATTTGGCTTTGGTTCCGCCTCTGTCTCCCATTGGCTAGCTCCATAAATGGAGGCTAGCCATTGGGAGACAGAGGCTGTCAATCACGCTTTCTCGTGAAAACACGATTCGGGGGCGTTTCTCGGTGTTTTTTAAAGTCCCGCCCCTTTGTCCTGGGACGCGCTGTCATTGGCTGCCGGCCCGGGACACCCCGTGACGTCATTCCCCGGGCTGCGCTGTGATTGGCTGCCGGCCCGGGACACCCCCCCTGACGTCATTCCCGGGCCGCGCTGTGATTGGCTGCCGGCCCGGGACCTGACTTGTTTTGTCTATTTTGAAAAGATCTTACCGATCCTCCCAACGCTACAGGCCTCTTTTGAACCTTGTGCGTGGCGTCTTCCACGGATTAATATCCATATTATAGTCTAGCGTGCACTGTTTTTAATAAATGTTCCTTTTTGGCCTCTTTATTTTAAGAAGTTTAGGGCGATAATCCCAGCCCCACGGGCCTCTTTTGAAGCCTGTGCCTGATGTCTTCTCCGGCTTCGTTTCTATGTTTTATTAAAGCTGCACTTATTTAATAAAAGGTTCCTTTTTTGCAATCTTCATTTCGTGAACTTTGTGCCCAATAGTCTCGAGTCTCGTGGCCTCTTGTGGCTCTTGTGCGCGAGCCTCCCTCTACCTTCTTTTCCTGATATAGAATCACACCCACGTCTGTTCATCGAGCTTCTTGTAATGTGTTTTTTCATTTGTGGCGCTTGTGCCAAAGTCTGCGGCGGTTTTCGTTCTATGGTATATAGCGCCGTGCGGGTTTATTCCATAAGACTCCACAGTGATGAGAGGCGCTGCAGGGCCCGCATTTCATCCTCGCTCAGACTGCAGGACCCGATCTATGGTGGCTGCATGGCGGGGGGGCGGTCCCATCCCCGGCAGCACAAGACACGGGACAGGGTTTTAAACACGAACTGTGCTGCTGGAGGGCCGAGGCGCTTTATGACTGTGCTCAGCGCTTTAAGGCCCTCCCTGGCACCGACCCCTCATCCACTGTGTTCATCGAAGGTGTTTGTGTCTATTCTAGGCGCTACAGCGCCCAGGACAGATCAGTGCTGCGGCACTGCTGCTGGAGGGCCGAGGCGCTTTATCGCAGCGCTTTATGTCTGTGCTCTCTGGCTCTGCCCCAGGGCGCCGACCCCTCTTCCAAGGTTTGATTGAAGGTGTGTGTGCCTATTCTCGCCACAGCCCCCGGCAGGGCTGGGGAGAGACCGGAAGCCGCAGAGGGGCGGGGCTCCGTTTTTTTACTGATTTCTACAGATAGAAACAGACAGAAAACATCGAGTTTCCTGTCTGCGTTTATTTATAAAAGCGGAAAAATAGAGAGATTGTGGCTTCTTTTGAGTGGCTGCCCTGCTGAAATAAAAGGGTTTCAGACCAACAGCTGCACAAGGTGGCAGCCTGGGGAGTGACACAGCTGGCCTGATGTGCTGATGTCACCGCATGCCTCCGTGTGCATTTGTGCTATTACGGTCATATTTTAAAGTGCTTTATTCCTCTTGGCAGTGTGGTATGCTAAAGCCTGACAGAGAGCACGGTTATCTGTCAAAGAAATGTGGAAATACACGTCTTGTCACATCATCTGTTCATAAAACACAAAATAATTATGGATTAATACCAATAAGATGGACACATTCAAACCGAAATCAGCAAAAATAAATATCATCAAAGCCCTTTACTACCCACGCTCAGGCTAGTCACAGGCGCCGGTGCTGCCTCCACTGCCGGGCTGCGCAGGGTCACCCTTGAGGGGAGGCACCCAAGCCAATCGAAGAATGCACCTCTGCACGCCTTTGGCGCCATGGGCTCGAAGTTGCTTCTAAACATAAAGAAGCGTCTATATGACGAGGCGTTTTTTTTTTGGCAGTGCACAGGGTCTGTTAGGGCTATTTGGAGCACTGGTTATGCTCATTAAGTTGTAGATTTTCATGAGGTCCATCACAGTTCTTTCTACGCCGAATTACAGTGGATGTTTTTCCGCATTCGTTCATTTTTAGGTTTCGCCTGCCGAAAGATTTCTGAACATTTGCGAGAGATTAAGCTATTGGCATTGTAAATGACAATGCCTTTTATTTATCTGTTTTCAAAAACAACACATAAATAAACAATTTGTCATTTGCAATGCCAATATCTCTAACTTTGTCAAAGGCGAAACCGTTGCATTGTAAATGCTTGTTTGTCCTTGGGGTCATGATTTGAATGGTGCTGCGGTACAGGGGACAAAAGGTCTAGTAATACCATATTTTATATTTTACTACTACACTCAACTCAGAACCAGCTCTGGCCAATATCTCCCTGCTCCCTACAACCGTCCCTAGTGCTCCCTGTGGCGCAGTGTGCGCGCCGCGTCTTCTGTCACCGCAGCACTTTCTGACCCTTTGTCTATCATCTCACATGCTTCCTCCTTCGCAGGCATCCCCACTGGCACACCTTAAAATTGCACGAAACCTATTGGCTTTGCCATTGCATTTTTATTGCATATAATAAGATCTTGAAATGCATACCTTTAGGATGTGCTCTGTATGTAAATTTCTCCAAAATTAGATTTTTAGGTCGAGCCTGTTATCATAGAATATGGGCTTAAAGCCCGCCCATGTTTTCCATTGGCTTCTCTTGCTGTCCTTTGTAAATGGCCGCTTTTGATTGCTGGATAGGCTTACTAGACATTCCTTTTAGGCTTTGGTATCCTCACATGAGGACTCCCCCTGCTACATGTGCTTATATGCTACATGTTTTTTCCCAAACTTCAAGAGCACTATTTTTTATTTTTTTTAGTTGCCCTGCCTCGGCTTATGTTCCTGCCATGAAAACTTTGTGGCCGCTTAATTAATCTTTTAATCATCCTTCTCACAACAGTGCATGCCCGCTCCCACTACCCTCCGAGGTCACTGCTTTTTCCAACTTATTTTGGTTGAGGACTGAATCAATTTATAATACCTGCAGTGGGGTTCTTTGCGGCTCACTGTACCCCAACTGATCATTCACATAGCTGCCTTCATAGTAAGGTCTGACAACTGCAGAATGTTTGGTAAAGCTGGGCAATACTGAAGCAGGTTAAGTTTGTTTTGATGCAATTGCTGCTGTAACCATTCCAGCTTCTCTGTACATTTGTACTTTCTAAAATTAACTGTATTTCGATGGTTTCTTCAAAAGCATACCAATGGCAATTAAGTACCTCCAAATATTAGAGGACATGATCATGTACTATTCTATCTCCATATTTCTGGTCTCCTAATCAGTCTATTAGGTGGGGGTTAAAAATACGGGCATGATGCTGCGCATGTGTGGAGCGCATCAACCTTTGCAGTAGAAGAGTCAGGACAATAAAAGATGCGTAAGCGGTTCTACTAAACAGATTTCGTATGCTATGTCAGAAAACGTAAGGTGAAGAGACCGGTTAAACCTCACCCCCATCACATACATGAGACTGTCTTATCAGGATAGTTGGACTACACTCGCCAGAATGCACTGGGCATAACTGCGCACATGGGCTGAATATTAATCCCTTTCTTTTCCTTTACGACATTTGGTCTCTCAGTGGTTGGACTCCTGCGTGCTACGCGGTGAGTGGTTGCTTGTCCTCAATGCCCGTTGTGAAGGCCTGTCGCGTTGGTATGTTGTTTGCCTCCCCCACCCTCTGGGCTGAATCATACTTGCTGGTCTCTTTCACCTCTCTCTGTGCTCAGGGAGGGAGCGGTTCCCAGAGTTCTTTGTCACACCGCTGTACACCCCATAAGCACAGCCAGCCATTATCAAATGAAGGGAAAGCGAAAGCATGAAAACGATACTCTCAGGAACCTAAACTAACAACAGTCACGCAGCCCAACAGAAGAAAAACAGCTGTACTGTTGTGTTGATATTTATTTTATGTTGACAATTTGTGCAGTGCATACGTCCCATTGATGTGCATTTGCTATGCCTATGCTTAATGCCCAGTTGGTTAACTAAGCACAGGGGCAACCCTAGAGCAAGAGCCAGGGGTTACAATAACTGTTTTCCAAATAAGGCTCTTGAGCTGTATTTACACTCTATATACAACTAGTTGTATATGCTTAATGCCCAGACATATTTTGTGATATGTGCCCCAGCGCACAGTGTGACTTAATTTTACTAACCCAAGAGACAGCCATGGAAAACAATATTCAGGGGAATTCTTTCAGTGTGCTGATGGCAGGCTTCAAACCATAACTGACTGTAAAACACCGAAAGCTCACATGTTCACTTCTGTACAATTTAGCACAACGTACTTTCAGGCACAACATTGCTACAGCGTTTGTATTAGATTTTAGGTCTCAAGTACATGAAAGTGCAAGCTGTCTGCTTCTGAGAAACATTTTGTGAATTTACAGTGGGCTTAGAGCCCATCCATTGCTTGCCATTGGTTTGGCTTTGTTGTCACTCTAATTAATTTGCTTTTTATTACGTTGCCTTATGTGGATTTCCCTTCCTCATATGTGTTTGTCCCTCCTCAGATGCAGAAATTCTTTAGTAATGTCCTTGCTTTATTCACTTTTTGGAAATACTTTTTTTTTCCCAGCTATCCCTCGTGTGCTTCTTTCCTCTTCCTCTGTAACAGCCCGAACCGCATTAGTTTAAGCTTCATAAGACTTACCTTGTGCATAATCTGCGGCTAGTAGTCTCTATCAGATGTACGAGTTACTTACCTTTGGTAACGATGTATCTGATAGAGCCGATTCTGGCCACAGATTTCTTTACTCCCTTCCTCCCCTATTCTACGAGGACCCTTAGGTTGGTCTTCGGTACTCGCCTCCCGGTGGGGGGCTGTCTCTCCTCTGAGTGCCTTCTTTGTTCTTGACAGGTGGCTCAGTCTGGGGGCGGTTCATTCCGCCATGGCTCTTTGGAGGATGAGATGAGGATGAGGGTGAGGGAGGATGAGGGAGAGGTGTGGCGCCGCGGCCAGGGTGACTGACGCTGGAATCTGAGGATCAGGGTTCGAACCCCGGCTCCGGCGGCAGGTTAGCCCAGCACCATGTGACTCTGGGCAATAGCTCGCTTAATCTTCCCGACGGCCCCCAGCGCCTAGAGACCCTTACGGGTGATTGTACGCTTTACAAATGTGGATTATTATCCCGGTGTTTCAGTGCCCTGCTGCTCTGGCTACTCCAGGTTTTGGTGGGTTTGCTTTCTATCCTGTCCTCCCTCCCTTCCTTCCATTGCTAATCCTCTGCTTAAGGGTCATCTGGCCATGTCTTTCCCTTGTGGGTGGTTGCCCTTTCTGTTGGGGTGGCTTGGAGGTTGTTGTCCCTGTCTGTGTTGGGACTGGTCCCCTTCCTTGCTCAGGATGGGGGTGGTGGGTTTCCTACGTGTACCATGTCCTTACGCATGTTCCTTGCCTCCGAGGCACAGAGGTGGGAGGCTGTCTATGTGCTGGCAGGGTGGTTGTGCAGGGCTCTGCTCGCTTCTTTTTTCCCTGCCTTGAGTTCTGCGGTGTGAGACTACTGTGGGTGGTGTGTTAGTCACCATTTCTTTCCACATTTTCTGCTTTTCGCACACTGTTCCTATGCTTCCACAGTTTTTTGTCTGGTGGTTCCGCATTGTGGTGCGGAAAAGTTCTCTAAAGAAAACTGACGTGGGCGGGTCTTGTGTGACCTTGCTGACGTCACGTGTGCGGACGCCGCCTGGGCGGAGTCACGTGATGTCGCCCCGCCCCTGGTGCGCAGGGATGCTGTGGCAGGGAGGTTTCAGGGTCCAGTCTCGCGCCTGGGGATGATTCTACGTGAAGGAATCTGTGGCTAGAATCGTCTCTACCAGATACATCGTTACCGAAGGTAAGTAACTCGTACTTCTGAACCACCAGAGCCCTTGCAGCAGCCAAGACTTGTTCGGTGTTCAGTCTGGACACCAACACTGCCAAAACAGACCTATCAATGCGGGTCTTCAGCATCAGAGAGGCCATCGTCGAGAATGGTACTGTTTTGTTCCCATCACCTGGTCAACCAAAAAAGTTAGAGCTTTCAACGCAAGCGACCCACTGAAAAACACCTCTGCACTCGAGCCCCACAGCCCAAGTCCAAGCATACTTGCTCCAGAGACCCTCAAGAGCAGCGCCCCCTTTGGCATCTGCCGGACTGTGCTCCCAGTCACCACTTGCACCCTTTTTCCTGTTACAGGTTTCCCCATTGACTTCAGTGGTACTGTTTTAGGCTTTCCTTGCGACTATGAGCTCTGCACCAGGGCACACCTGGGCAGGAAAACCAAAACTGCTGGCGGTTTAAGGACCTTAGCCCCTACTTACCGTAAGTCTGGAAGAACAACCCTGTAACTCGATTGCAAGTATACCTATGCAGTGAATGTTTCTCCCATAGGATAATATTACCACATTCAAGGCTCATTCTTCAATTTTGACAGCTGTATTTTCAGTTTCTGAAAATCGCTACTTACCTGATCCTGAAGATCTTAGTGTCTAAGTTAATCTAAAAATCATTTTTTTTAAAGTTAGTCTTGGATTGCCTTATTGAGTGTGTCAGATTTATTGACTGTGTGTTCAACAGATGTTTAACACTCCCACTTGATAAGCCTAAACTGTTCGACCACACTACCACAGAGAGAGCATTTGTTTTTTTTAAAGAAAGCCATTGTAAACTAATAGGGGTTGTCTGGACTATTTGCATAGTATACCCCTTGGATGCATTACATAAATAATTAGTTTTCTACTTCACACACTTATTGTGCTGTTAAATCTAACACTTCCTTTTAGTATTTGCAAGTGTTGTACATTTGTCCTCAAGAACTTTATTTTTATGGGTTTTAGGGAAAATATTTCTCTGATGTTGATAACCCTACACCTACATATTTAATTTGCCTTGTGGACAATATACAGTCATAGGAATAGGGCCGTCAGGCACATCCCCTAGAAACTAAGACCATTTTCACTAGATTTTACACTAGGAACATATACTGAATGGAGGACTTTGTAGGGTGTAAAGTTATCATCAGTGTAGTTCCTATGAAAAATAATTAGTGGAGAAGTTTGTTGGGGTGCTGATGATTTGCTGAACTAAAGGGAGAGAGCAGTTTCACTTCTGCAATGTAAGTGAACAGGGTCAATGTCCAACTTCATGCCAAAGCTCCCAGCCCGACTGTTGTTATTCTATCCCGAAAGACTCTGCAAGCAAATGGACTTTTTGCAATATGAAACATGTCTGGATTTACATGGAGTGCATAATCTTGCCATCTAGCAGTTGGGTCCAGGCTGCTCCTCTTGTATATTGGTCCTTCTTCTCTTTTCTTCCTTTTTTACTTCTCTGTTTTGTTGTATTATTGGGCGTCGACTGTCACCACAGTTGGATTCCTAGTCCAAGAAGGGCAACATCGCAGAAGGAAAGGGCTCAGATGTTGAAAAGGAGGTCATCGATATCTAGTGAGAACACTGAAAACACGAACCTAAACGGTCACATGTAACGTTAAAGAAGTGGAGTGCGGGCGAGTCTTGAGCAACAGACTCTAGAACCCCAAAGCTGCCTTAGTGCTGAAGTTCTCGATGACCGAAGCAAAGCCAAAGTTGAAAGAGCTCCTCAGGTCCCACACCAAGGACACAGCAGGTGGATGTGCCACTGATAAGACGTCGGCGTTGAAGCTCGACCAAAATAGGTTAAGAAAGGCACAACTAGAAACTAGATCGGCACCCACACATCGCGGAAGAGCACACGGAAAACAAGGCATCTCGAAGCTGAAATAGCTGCAATCCTCCCCAAAAAGTATATTGATGCATCTCCTAGAGATTTCTTAATTGCATCAAAAGCTGTTATGAAGCACACACGAGAGGATGAGGACTTTGGTGAACTAGAGCCTCCAGTGACCCAGGAACCACAGGAAGATCCGGAGATCTTCTATGAGGAAGAGGCCCCAAGTCTTTGGGCCTGTTTCAGGATACTGAAGGGTCAGAGACACAATGGCAGGACCTCAAAACCGATTTCCCTGGAGGAGGGAACAGACACGTACCTGTCGAAACCTTCACCTCCGGACAATATTGCCATGTACAACCAACTAATAACGAGGGCTGCAGACAAGTATAGTGTTCAAATGGAGGAATAGTCTCAAACATGTTTTTTACTGTAGACATGGCTACTCTCACAGAGTAAGAGTTAATATTTGCCTATACTGGGCCAGGGGAGAGAGGCCTTCAAGGACCCTGCAGGTCAGTGATACCCAGGGTAGTAGTACAAACAATCCTTGACGGGCCCTGCATACATTAGAGGAAAGTGCCAGTGGATTCCATCATCTCAGCAATTGGCAACTACCTCTGGAAAGGCTATGGATAAGGGCAGCAAGAGAATAAATAGAGCGGAGAGGAAGAGCTAATAAAACACCCACAGGAGCAATATCATAGAACGGCATCCATCGCAGAAGAAGGGAAAAATATCACCAATACCTGTTTAAAATCTGTACTAGATGCTTCAGACATGGCAAGCAGACAATTGATGGCAGGAACAACCCTAAGAAGGCATGCCTGACTGCTTGTGTCTGTCTTCAAAACTTAAATTCAAGCTAGTATAATTAACACCCCTTTCAGCGGGTAGCACCTTTTTGGGAGCTCAGTCGACGATACCCTGCAAGAGCTGAAGAAAGATAATGATGCAGCAAAATTGACCGGAGCACTGTACTTCATGGTACAGCTAAGACGAGGAAGTACACCTGGTAGAAGACCGGTAGGAAGAGGGGGCTTTCAAAGTGCTGCTACTACACACCAGAACTTACAAAGTACAAGCCATATGCAGACACAGAGACAACAGTGGCAGTACCAAGCACCACAGAGCCAACCTTTACATGGGCGGGCGCAGGGCCGGACTGGCTACCAGGCAGTTTTGAATGCTGCTGAGCTGGGGGCTGATTTCGTTCATGGAGACCTGCGTGTGCTAAACGAAATTCGTTTTGCTTTAATTATTTCGAAGCACATGCAGGTCTCCATGAACGAAATCAGCCCCCACTGCAGTGAAATCAGCCCCCAGCTCGGCAGCATCCCAAACTGCCCGGTAGTTAGTCCGGCCCTGGGCGGGCGAGAAGAAGAGCACAGCCACAGAGAGGGGCAGCTGCACCAGTGAGCAAGTGACTTAGAAAACCAAAACCCTGAACCACACAACACCTATGGGGGGAGGAGGAGGTAGGAGTCTTCTTCCAAGAGTGAAGGAAGCCCACTTCACATCAGAATTGTTGCAGAAAAAGGTAATAGTGAATTCCCCAGAAGGATATCAACCAGGGAAACTACTCAACATACTTTCTGATACCAAAACCAGACGGGTCGCTGTGGCCTATACTAGACATTTGTTTCTTAAACAAGTTCATAAATACACAGAAGCTCAAATGGCAATGTTGCTGGATGTTATTCCGCAGATTCAGCAGGGAGACTATATGGTGACCCTAGATCTAAAAGATTCATATATACACATCCCAATAAAACCACAAGCACAAAATATTCTTGTGCTTCGTTATAGACAGGACACAGTAGCTATTCTGTTGTGCTGCCATTTGAAAAAAGTCAGCACCCAGAGTGATTACAAAATGCTTAGCAGCAGTTGCGGCACACCTCAGAAGGCAAGGAATACACCTGAGAAGGCAAGACTGGCCTTTACCAGCCAGTCTTACCTAGACTGGCTGGTAAAGGCATACTCACTATACAAGTGTAGGAACAGCATAAAAACAGAGATGACCACACTCCACAGACTGGGGTTTTCGATAAACATGGGAAAATCGTCACCCGCACCAGAACAAGAGAACCTCTTCCTTGGAGCTAGAAAAAACATAGCAGAGATTAAAGCATACCCTTGCGAGAAGATAATGCTTTTGATAACGCAAGAAAAGCAATGCTGGAATGGTAGTTTGTAACATTGAGAACTGTAGGGAAGATGCTGGAAATAATGGCTTCCTGCATACCTCTAATACCATATGCATGACCACTGTCATTATGCCGCATGGCTGAATAAATTATGCGTCAAGAAAAGGTAAAATATGCAGCAAAAGCTGATTTTGGAATAGTATTATGCCATTATTTCATCATTTTTAAACTTGGTAGCACTTTATGGGCATTGGTTGCACTTCATTACTACCAGTATCACCCAAATAGAGCAATAAGGAACAGAAAGGTGACCAGTCCTACTTTGCAAAGGGCCTTACACTGTCGGTAAACACGTGTTGCTGCACTTTAAGTAACTTTTGAATTTTTTGAGCTAGAAACAACTTTTTTATTAAAAAAATCTATGGATTAGTGGCAGATAACAAATTATCTGGCAAATGCAGCAAATCTATAATTGTGTGACAATCGCTGCGGTCGCACAATCCCATAATTCCAGTGGCCCTGACCATATTCCAGGCTACACAGTATTATTTTTTTTTGGCTTGCGCATAGCTACCCTAGGGCTTCTCAGCGCTAAGAGATGGGGTGCAGGTTGAGGCTGGACAGAGATTAGAGGTATTGTTCAAACAGCCATATTTTGATTGCTTTCCAAAACTCCAATTCTTTCTCTAGGATCCGATATTCCCCTGGTACAGTGTTCCAGAGTTTGGGGGCCAGGTGGGAGAAGGATGTGGATTATGTGGAGGAGTGTGGCTCAATGGTTAGAGCGGCAGACCCTGATGCAGAGTTCTGGCCAAGGACCAGGGTTCGATTCCCGCCTCGGCGGGGTTTTGGGCTCAATTTCCTCGGACCTGTTAATTCTCGCCTCGGTGCCTATTCTAATCACGGGCCCCACGCTGCAACTCTGGGCAATAGCTTGCTTAGCCTCCACACCGGCCCCAACAGCGCTAAGGATGCCTGGCTTCAGCCTGGGGGTGCCCAGGAGTGGACACTTCACAGGGAAAGCCAGGAGGGGTTCCACAGCGGTATGAGTATCAGCGCCAGAAAGCCGAATAGGCAACACCGCAAGGTGACCGTGCGCTCTATAAGTACCATGACATTTACAAGGATCTACCTCCCCACCTCACCTTCCTGGCACTTGTTGGTTTTAGGAGTCCCTCCAAGCTTGATCTCGCATTCCTATTTGGGATATATAGGGACACCAGATTTCAGATTTTCCTAGGGCCTCTGTTATGTAGAGCTCTGTGCGTTATGACTAATGGTTTAAATTTGACTCTGGCCTCCACAGGGAGCCAACGTAGCCCTTTGAGGTTCCTTTTCTTATCAGTATATTTTCTCTGCATCTCTGCTTTCTATGAAAAGCTACTGATTTCGCTGAAAGGCAAAACTAAACTCACACTGAATACCTGGAAGTAGTAGTGTGCCCCCAATGCTGATTGCCTTCATGCAAACCACTCTATTGTCTGTCTTATTTTCAGGTCATGATTTTAACATGTGTAGGACAATGTTAAATAATAGGAAATACATTTTAAAAAAAAGTTTGTTATATAGATTGATATATAGTTTTGCAGCCTGAATCTTTCTGGATTCACTATGCTGTGCATTATTCCGCTATGTAGTGGTTGGGTCCGGAATTGTAGTCTTTTCTCTCTTCCTCCCACCCGCCACCCCCCGAGGCCCAGGTGGGCGTCGACATACCACCATTTGGTGTCCTTCATGACGTCGACGTGCTTCCTCCAGAAGCTCCCACCTTTGGTCGCCATCTTCAGATTCTTTTTTCCACCATTGGGTCTGGATCATTGACAAAGAGTTTCAGAGTTTTGGAAGAAGAATCAAGGAAAATTGCAGAAAATCAACACAAATCGTTTCGTTACCTACAGGTCCGGTAACCAGGGAGACGAGGAAGGTTTACGACCAAAACCTAAACATTCGACGGCCAATGCATTCGCATTGGGCTCCCTGAGCGCGGGGATGGACAAAATACTGTTCAAGTTTTGCACCAATTGCCACCACAAGTACGCCCAGAAGGATCAATATCCAGTCTGCAACCTCTGCCTGCCGCTTGACCACAGCAGCGGACTGCACAGCGTGCTTGGCGTTTACACCCAAGACCCTCAGAGTAAGGGAGAGGCAAAGAAGGGCGAACCACAACATGCAGTGGCAGGGGCCACCTCCATCGCTCCGAGACTTGACTCTCTCCAGTGGAGAGGAGGACAACATCGTCGAAGGACCGGAGGACTGCACGGTCGTCGAGGTCCATAAGACGACGTTGAAGGAGGTAAGGGATTCGTCGACCCCTAAACACTCAAGCAACACTCGAAAGGGTGAAGCTAAAGCGAAGTCCTCGAAGGGAGCTCTGCTGCCGAAACACTCGACAAAAGCAACAGCTAACAGGGACAGTCAGCCGAGCGGATCCTTCGAAAAGGACTCCCAATCGGCGAAAGCCCTCGAAAAGCAAAGATCGGCGAAGGTTACCCTCGAAAGGAGACCTCGGCACTGAGAAAAGAAGGGCCGGCATCGTCGTCGACTGCCCTGAAGAGAAGCGCTCCACCCCTTGACGCCGAACATGCTGCTGAAATGGAGAGGAAGAAGAGGAGGCTCGAGGCCGAAATAGCAAGCAACCTTCTGCAGAAAAAAAGGACTTCAACGAGACGATGTGCCAATACACCATCCCGCCAAAACCCGTGCTCGAACCCGAAAGGAACTGCCAAAAACGCCCGAACAAGTCGAGGAACTGGGAGACGAAGACTACTATTTCGAGGGAGAAGGCGACGAAGATCTGTAATCCTACCGGGACTCGACGTCTTCGGAGGCACAAGACATGGAATGGCAAGATCTCGATGCCGAATCGCCGGAAGAAGGGATAGATACTTACTCTTCGAGGCCCTCGCCACCAGACGACACAGGGATCTACAACATTGTTGTACAGAAGACTGCACAGTCTTATGGAGTGAAAATGGAGGAGGAGAAGCCTAAGGGATGTTTCCTCCTGGAGACTCTACTGCCTCAACAAACTAGGAGCCAATTCCTGCCCATGCTCCCTAGTGTGCTAGATCAGGGAAGAGTCCTTTAAGGAGCCAGCAGTATGCAAAAATGTGACACCTAGAACTGAGAAAATCTTTCTTCAAAGGACCCTGCATACATCTAGGGGTCATTGCCAGCCAACTCCATAATTGCAGCTATGGCTAGGAAGAGGGCCAATGTACCCACTAATGCCGGACCACCTCCAGACAAGGAGAGTAGGAGGATGGATCTCACAGGGAGAAAGGTGGAGAGAAATGCGGCAATACATTGGCCCATCGCAAACTCCAACACCCTGCTCAACAGGCACGCATACCAACACTGGGATGAAGTGAGGCAGCTCCTAAAGCATCTACCAGACCAGTACCAGCAAAGAGCTGCTCACTTGGTAGAAGAAGGAAAGAACATAGCGAACACTTGCCTAAAATATTCATTGGATGCTGCAGAAACATCGAGCCGGCTAATGATGATGGGAGTGACCGAGAGAAGACACACATGGCTCAGAATTTCGGGATTCAAGCCAGAGGTTCAAAGCACCATCCCAAATACACCTTTTAATGGAGAGCAACTGTTCTGCACACCAGTTGACGACAAGTTGATGCAGCTCAAGAAGTACAACGAAAAAGCAAGGTCCATGGGAACGTTGCAGTACAGAGGAATGAGAAGAAGCACACCCATGAGAAGGCCGGGTTGTAGAGGCGGCAATGTGCCTACCACATTGCACCAAACGTTCCAGCAAGGTTACCAAGGGAACAACCAAGGCCAGCAGCAGCAGGGACCGCAGCAGCAGAACTGGCAGTACCGGCTCCAAGGACCGTTCTGTAGAGGGCGCGGAAATGGACGAGTACGAACACAAAGAGGAGGCTAACAGCCCTCAACCAAGTGACTCCACCATGGAACAGGCCCCCACCCTAGAAACACCTCGGGTTTGGCTGAAAGACATAAAGAAAAAATGCAGCCTTACGTTCAGCGACAAACAGTACCTCGAACACTCAACACCGGTAGGGGGAAGATTAAGAGACTTCATCCAGGAATGGAGGAAGGTCACATCGGACAAATGGATACTAAACATCATACAATACGGATACTGTATAGAGTTAGAAAAACAACCTCCGAACAGAAAACCAAGAAGCAAGGCGCACTCAGCAAATGAGCTCTCGCTTTTGCTGTTAGCGGCTCAAGAGCTTCTCAACAAGGAGGCAATAGAGGTGGTACCGCAAAACCAAAGGAACAAAGGGGTTTACTCAACTGACTTCCTGGTGCCAAAGGTGGACGAAACACTAAGACCTATCCTTGACCTAAGGTTCCTGAACAAATTCATAAGAACTCAAAGGTTCAAGATGACTTCCCTACAAGAGGTAATGCCACAAATACAGCAAGGGGACTTCATGGCTACTATAGATTTGAAGGACACATATATACACATCCCCATCAACCACAAACACGAGCGCCTGCTAAGGTTTGTGATCAACCAAAGCCATTACCAATTCACAGTACTGGCATTCGGCCTGAAATCTGCACCAAGGGCGTTTACAAAATGCCCAGCAGCTGTCGCAGCACACCTACGAAGGCATGGAGTACATGTATACCCCTATCTCGACGACTGGCTCGTAAAGGCAAGTTCGTACAGCCAATGCAAACTACACATCCAGCAGGTCATATTAACACTGACAAGACTGGGTTTCTCGATCTATTGGGAGAAATCTTCAACAGAACCAGAACAAATCAAGATATTCTTAGGGGTAGAGATCGACCCCCATACAGGCCAAAGTGTTCCCCAGCAGGAAGAGAACATTGGCGATACTGAAGGAAACACGTAATTTCCGCAAGGGGCAAGTTCTGACAGGGAGGACCGTGAGCAAGCTGATGGGAATCTTGGCGTCATGCATTCCAGGAATGTAGACAGCAGCAATCGTCACAGGCAACTGGGAGTTGGGAAGATCTAGTGGTTGTCACACACGCAGTGCATCAGGAAATAGCGTGGTGGAACGAACCAACAAATAAATAACTGGGGAAACCATTTACACAACCAACTCCAATAGTGACCATCACGACAGACTCCTCCCAGATGAGGTACGGCGCGCACATGAACAAGCTCAAGGTGAGGGGGCTATGGTCGCAACAGGATACGGTCAAGCACATCAATTACCTCTAACTAAAAACAGTGTTATTAGCCTCAAAAGCACTTCAGAAGGAGCTGTACAGAAACGGGGTGTTGATCCAAACAGCCAACACCACTACCATGTTCTACATCAACAAACAAGGAGGAACACAGTCAGTAGCGCTATCGAGGCTAGCACAGGAGATATGGACATGGGCCATTCCACTGAGGATGGACCTACTATCGATACATCTCCCAGGGAAGGACAACGTGGAAGCAGACCGACGCAGCAGGCAGACGTCCGCATCCCACGAATGGGAAATCAACCAACAGGAATTACCGAAAGTATTCCGGAAGTGGGCTACACCGCAAATAGACCTAATTGCAACCCTGCAAATTGCCAACACTTAGCATCCAGACAACCAGACCATTGGTCACAAGGGAATGCGCTATGGATAAGTTGGTCAAAGACATTTGCATACCCCCCCCGATACCACTGATACACAGATACACAGGGTGTTCAGCAAATGCAGGATCAGCAGCATGTTACTGATACTAGTAGCACCTCAGTGGGTCAGACATGTATGGTTCTCACAAATAGTGGAGATGGCGCAGGCACCAGCACCCAAATTCCCAAAATGAAGGGACCTGTTAACAATGCAAAACATAAGGGTGCCACACCCAGAGCCAGAGAGCCTCAGCCTGTCGGCATGGCTCCTGAAGACCTAGAGTTTGCACACCTCAAATTACCAGCAAGCACAATGGCAGTGCTCAGGGAGGCACGAAGGCCGAACACAAGGAAATGCTACATAGCAAAGTGGAAAACATTCTCAGAATGATGCATTAGAGAGAAACTGCAAAGAAAAATCTCAAGGGAGTCAACAATACTAAAATACATCTACTGCGAAGTAAACGCCTCTACACATCCCTAGGGGTACACTTAGCGGCGATAGTGGCTTACACAAGAGGAGGAACGGGGAAATGTTTTTTCACCTCCCAAGTAGTAAAAAATGTTCTAGAAGAAGCGAAGATGATCGCACCTCCAAACAGAATGCCAGCACCAGCATGGAACCTCGATGTAGTGTTGACGCAATTGATGAAGGCACCGTTTGAGCCGGAGCACAAGGCCACACTGTACATGCTCATGCTAAAGACTTCCTTCTTAGTGGCTATCACATCACTACGAAGAGTAATTCATTTGCAGGCGCTGACACTTCAAGAGCCCTACCTGCAGTTACACAGCGATAGGATTGTAATTAGAACAGACTCACACTTCATGCCCAAGGTGGTGTCTTGGTTCCACATCAACCAAACAATTCAAATACCTACTTTTTTCCAAAAACCAACCACAAGCACAGAGAGCACTGCACACACTGGACGCCAGGAGGTCTGTGATGCACTATATAGAAAGGACAAAGGAGTGCAGAAATATAAAGCAACTTGTTTCCTTCGCAAGCAGTTTTTTGGGATGACCAGTTATCAAAAATACCATTGCACGATGGATTGCACAAACCATACAACTAAGCCACAAACAAGCTGGGCAACTGTTACAAGGAGTTGCTCACGCTCACTCAACAAGGAAGAAAGGAGCAACGATCTTGTTTCTGGCCAAAACACCAATTAAAGACGTTTGCCAAGCTGCAACATGGTCTTCAGTGCACACGTTCACTAAGCACTACTGTGTGGATGTCCAAATGAACAAAGAAGTGCAAGTGGGACAGAAGGTCTTACAGCACATATTCAGTAACCAGTGCGCATCTTGCCACCCAGCCACCACAAAAAGGACAAACCGCTACAAAGTCTATGCACAGCAGAGTGAATCCAGAAAGATTCACGCTGCAAAGCGTATAGTTTCTTACCGGTCTGTGTAGTTTTGCAGCTTGAAGACTTTCTGGATTCACTAGCGAACCCACCCTCCTCCGCCAGAAAGATGAGACCGGAGTAAAGGGATTAAAGATGAACAAGACCTTAGAAAATAAGAGGAAAAACAAGAATAACACAAGACCAGAAAAGAAAAAAAAAATCCGAAGATGGCGACCAAAGGTGGGAGCTTCCGGAGGAAGCACGTCAACGTCACGAAGGACAAGAGCAAAAAAAAAAAAGAGCAAAAAGACTACAATTCCAGACCCAACCACTAGATGGTGGAATAATGCACAGCATAGTGAATCCAGAAAGTCTTCAAGCTGCAAAACTACACCGACAGGTAAGAATCTTTACAATATTTATTAGTGCACCTTTATCTCTTCTGTCTGTGTTTTCAAAAGGGCAAAGCGTCATAAACATTCACTTATTTTCACTGACATCAGTGTAGTTGGTCAGTGGTTGTCAGTCAGTGACCTTTGAGGTGTTGCAGGATTTACTGTAAAGGGACACGTAAATTTAATAGAAATAGTATAACTCTACAGTCAGAACATTCTAGAATGCCTCCAGCTCCGTACAGGGAGCACCTTGTTGAAACCAGTAGGTCCCGCGTTTTAATGCCACATCAGACAAATAGTTGGACTAAGCTTCAAGCTAGAGACCCAAATCTCTAAAATGGTGTACTGTATTGGTTATATTGCTGATTGTTAATCACTTTTATTTTCTGGGATGGACCTGAATTTGTTAGTGATAAACTAATAAGAAGGCATTGTACAGATGTTCTCTATGTGTACAGTTACTGCATGAGACCAGAGTTTTACTAAAACAAGGATACTGTGCAATTTGTCAAATGTAATGTTAAGGCAATACTTGTCAGGAGCAGAATGGATTTCCTGAGAATCTCGTACAGAGATCATCACGAATTTGGGGTTGATATGGAAGTTGCATTAATTTCTACATTAGTTGGTGCCCCCATACACTGTTGCTCAACTTTCCTGATTCGGTCTGATGGAGTCTAAACTGTCATTCTCTGTGAGTCATCCACTTAGTAGTGAGCTTTCTAACAGTGTTTAAATCCACCACATTAAATGCCAGAAGAGATTTATTGCCAAAATCATGACTTGGTTGCTCCTGGGATCTCTCCACCTTCTTCTCCTGACTCCTGAGCCATCTGTAAACACTAATGAAAGGTATAAAATTGACAATCAAGCATGAAGGCAACCAGTTTAAAATCTGACAACTAATGCAAAACATTTTAGGGGACCCTTTACTGTTTACAGGGAACGCCTGGAGCAGCTGGAGCGGAAGCGGGAGAGGGACAAGAAAGCCAGGGAGCAACAAAAAGAACAGAAGGAGCGAGAACGGCGGGCAGAAGAAAAGCGCAAGGAGCGAGAAATGCGACGAGAAGGTACCTTCAACACAATTGCATGCTTGTGATTGATAAGGGGATCTGCATGCGCTGTATGAAATGTACTGTGCCTCTGAAACTCAATTTCCCCGACTATTCTCATACTTCATTGGCTAATCCAGATTACCCTTTATTTTGGATATCCTTTGTGACATACTAGTTTTAGTAAACGGATTGCATCAACTAAAACTCATGAATGCCTTCAGTGCACTAACCTGTTGTGTATTTCGTGAATAAGCCCACTTTCACAGCATCTTTAGACTTATAATCTTGTGCATGTTAAGGATACCAGTGTATAAGCAGGTTGGGCAATGGCATGAGCGATTTGGTAATCTGGAGAAGTCTGTCGAAATGTCTTCAGCTTGGGGTGAAGTAATACGGAGTAAAAGTGGTTGCTTAGCAAAGCCCATCAATATTGGGAGACTGTTCTAAATCAAGAATGCAAATAGAAGTGTTGCCCTAGACACTGGTTTCTGTCAAGCAGATTATTTTGGATGAAGAATTCACCATACTCCAAATTAGCTGTGCTGGAACGAGTTTTGTTCCATTTTCTGAAGAATGGGATTTCCCAGGCTTCTCTCTCTAGAGATTTATGCGTGAGAAACGTAAAGTTAAGGCAATAGTCACATGTTATCATGGTTCACTTTCTGTAGTCCTGTTCTTGTTGCTTTTGGCGTCTGTCGTGATAAGTGTCAAGTGATACTGAAATATTTGTAAAAATAGTTATCTCTTAGTTGATGTGAAAATCAGACACCTAATATAGAGAAGAATTGTAGAATGAGTTAATTTTGTCATTGTTAATAAGTGTGTACAGTGCTGGCACGGGTAAATACCTTACAGTATTGTACTGACTACACAGGATTCACAGCCACATGAAAATAAATAATTGTAATGTTCCTTTCCATTAAGTAGTGTCCATCAGTTTGTAGTTGGAATTGTCTGGTCTTTCCTGACAAATGTCAAGGTCCTGGTGAGTGTGCCTCAAGCAGAAATCAATGAACAAGAGTTTTGATCGTGAATAACAACGGTTAAATTAAATATTGGGAATGTTATTTTGGAACATTTATGTAGGATGGTTGGATGCACATGGAAAATGTGTTGTATATAAACATATGTTTTAGCAAAGTACCACAAATAAATGATTAATAGGATCAAAACTAAGAACACCATCAAAAAGGTTGCAAGCTTTAAATTAGATGTGAGAAAAGGCACATATATGTTACTAGAACCTACCTCCTACTCATGTATATTACTTTGATTGTTAATTTAGTTGCACGTAAGGTGAATGCCAGTGTGAATTGTTCATGTACTGTGCTTCCAAGTTCAAAAGAAGTCTACACCAGCACATAACTGTACACTACGTGAGAGATTTGCGTCCCGTTGGTAAAGGGTTACTCTTGTTTTTTGCTGTATGTAGGAAGTCAGTCAAAGCATTGGTGAAATCCACAATTTGGCTAATATAATGAGAATGTTAATAGATTGTTTTCTGAAGAGCTCAAATGAGGGCATGACTTTGGAAAGGAGGAAGCCTAGATTTGTTCGGCATGAAGGTATTCTTTGGCAAATGATCTGAAAGGCGGTCCTCTGTGCCTATTGTAGAAGTAGCAACATGTTTAGGCTAGATTGCTAGAGCCATGCTATTATTTGCTAAGCTCATGGACTAAGAAGCCAGTTTAGCTCGCCCGACTGAGATGCCTTTCAGGGACACTGACCTGAAAGATAGTCTCAGTATTAAAGTATAGTTAAGCTCACTCTCTTTAGACAAACTACCTAAACTTGGACAAACTCCTCGAATTGCCTATTGTAAAATAATTTTAACAAACTTAAGTTTGTTTTTGTGAGTTTATTTGGTGATAAGTTGAACTGTTTATTTTTTATTTTTATAAAAGCCATCATCTATTCACATGTTCAATTTGTTGTGATAGCTGTTGATTTACCTACTTGATTCTTTGGCCACAAACTTGTCATCTTCTCCTTTCGGTTTAATAATTCCTTGACACCCGCTCCTATTGTATTGGCGTTCCCTGTAGCCTGTAGTTGGCAGGCATGATCAAAATGGAAAGAGACTGAACAGCTGAGACACATGGTTTGGTTTCCACAGAATGCCACTAGGACACACAGATGTACATGTATTAGCCACCAATTTACGCCAGAAATGAGACCACGTTGAACAGAGAAACTAATTGGTAAACTAGTAAACTCTGCTAGCCAAAGGTTTGCGTTTAAGGACTTTTATATTTTTTTGCTTTTATGACTGTCATTTTCATGGTCGAATAAAGCTTTTTTGATTGATTGATTTAAGGACTCACAAGGAATCCCTCCCTGGACTACTGAAAATAATTCTCAAAATCCTTGTCAGATAAAATTATTTGGATCTAAACTGAATCTTATATTTTTACCATCATAAGCTCTACCCCAGTCACCAGTGCCCCCTTTAGGCTGATGCAATCTGCTTTGCGCTTCTATATTGACATAAAGGATATTTTGTGGGTTAAGTATGATTGTGAAGAAAAACTTAAAGGGGAACTTCAGTGATATTTTTCCCACACTCAAATCAATCCAACTCCCACCTTATTCTGGGTCTTCCTAAAATAGATTTTGAAACCCACTGAAAAAGTATCCTTCTGGTGCCCTCCACCCATTGCCTCTATTCATTCCCAAAAATATAGTGATTCAGTTGGTCTGGTATAGTGGGAAAAATATTTGCCTGTAGTTCCCCTCTGCCATTTACAAAACTACCCCAGCAAAGCAGTTTATAAATCCCCCATTACAGTGGGTTGTGGGCAGTTGACACTTGAGATTTTTCAAATGTTTTGAGGAGCATGCCACCAGTTTTGAAGTCCAACTATGTAACTTTATCACTATAGTAATTTTTATATGGTGTCATACAATGCTTCCACCTTGCCCTCCCATCCTTCCTTACCACACCTCAATGTTGAAGTGGGCAGAGTTGAAAAAGGGAAATTTGTGACCATTTTCTTCTTGATTGCATCACACTTGCGCTTTGTGAATAATAATAGTTGAGCAAACTGTAAACGTGCGGTGTGCCTGCCTTCCAGGGATCGCAGGATCTGCGCAACCCCTGCGCAGAAAGGCAGAAATGTTGCAAGAGAGCGAGAAAATGCAGTACAGTTCTGACTTTCCCATTGCAGATGCACGGATTCTTGTAGAATTTAGCACACAACGTAAGTTTTGCTTTTTATGTTATCATATCACTACATGGTAGTGCTCCTATGCTGCCTTAAAGCCATTCAAATGCTGCTTTACAACACATTTTAATTGACATGACCTCTGTTAACTCTTCTTTAAAATGCCAACTCTCTTAAGGGTGATTTTTTGAGTTTGTGTTAGTCTGTCCAGCGTACTCTGATGTTGGTAATAACTGATGGAGACAACAGATTGCTGTAAGAGAAGCAATTGCATTTGGGCAAAGCGCTATTCTATATAAATTTATTGGCAGAAGGAACATCTTTAATAGAGACTCAAACAAAACATTGATTTAAATCTTACTCCACTTTACATGTTCCTTTGCACCCATTACTGGAAATATGCATGTGAATTTTCTTAAACACTCCTTCTATTCCATTCCAAGACTATAGATCTGAACATAGTGCATCACTTGTTGACTGTTCCTCTTGAGTAATAGTCTTGACGTCTTTCTGAAAGCACTTAGCTTGTAAATAAAGCTTCAGATGGAGAGATTTAAATTTTGGGAGAGTATAAATGGCAAGTCATTTTTACTAAAAGTGTTTATACATAAAGCATGCATTGTGGGTCAAGAGCAGTGAAGATACCTCTGAAGTAAGCCACTATGTTTTGTTTTTCCCATGTAGTGCAGTTGAGAAATAGATACTTCACTAACCTTTTTTCCCTTCTTCTTTCATGAAGCTGATTTACAATCCACAAATTCTGGCTTCTAGGTCAGAGAAACTACCTTCCACAGCTTTTTATAAAATAATTCTAATAATATTTTGTTTGGAGTATTGTGTGCAGTTTTAAAAGTCATATCTGGAGTATCATTCGGTTCTGGAGTCCGTCACTAGAAGGTATGCAGAGTCCTAGAAGCAATTCCAGCTACCTCATCAACAGTAATCAACACATTTTTCTTTTTTTCTGTAAAAAAATGTTAGCATGTAAAGCCAACCACTACTCAGCCATTTAAGCATAGAAGAGTACTCTTAAACATTACACCATATAAAGAGATAGGGGTAATAAACCTCAGCTACACAAGCGTATTCACTCAAACATCAGTCCCTTCAAAATATATAGACCTATGTTTCTCTGTTTCTCTAGAGCTAGGTTTTACTGTCTGTTAGAGCAAAGAGTTGACTTCAGGCACATCAGCTCTTTCTAGATATCCTACTGGTCCCTCTTTTCTTTAGATCGTCCAGACAGTTATCTGGAAAAAGGGCTGTGCATCTCCCAGCCAGCTTGATCACTTTCTAAACTGCCATTATAGGATCTTTTACCTCAGATTTGGATCTTGAGTCGTTATGTTAGTATGTATTTGTAGAGCGCACGTTCACCCTGGGGTTTCTTGGCGCTGTGTACCGCTGGGGAACCCGTCCTGGCTTTCCCTGTGGGATGGTCCCTATTGGGCATCCCCAATGTGAAGCCAGGCATCCCCGGCAGCGAGGGGGCCGTTGTGGAGATATTAAGCAAGCTATTGCCCAGAGTTGCAGTGTGGGACCCATGGTTAGAGAGGCACCGAGGCGAGATTTATCGAGCCCGCTGACATTGGTCCCGTACCCTGCCACGTCGGGAATTAAACCCTGGTCCCAGGCAGACCTCTGCTTCTGGGTCTGCCGCCTCTAACCAGTGAGCCACACTTCTCCACCGTGCCCAGCAGTGCTCCGTCAACCTCAGCCACGTCCTTCTCTCCTCTAGTCTGAAATAGTCTGTTTTAATCCGTCATATATTTCATTAAAAATATTTGTGGCCCATCAGTTCTGCCATGCTTTTCATCTCTGGGATGCCCAGAACTTTTCATGCAGCAGCTCTTGTAATGTTGTCTGATCTTTCCACCTTGTTCCTAATCTAATTGTGGTACTGGCTGGACATTGTTGCAACCGCATAAGTCATTTGATATCTCACCCTCATATCCTGCAGCTCAGGCTCTCCTCTTTGGGTTTTTAACTGTCATCTACAAACCTCGGCTTTAAGTATTTTTGTTTATGTACTGCCCCAGCGAAGTCAAATTATCTTTTCATTCTTCATATAGCATGACATAATACTAGTGTGTTGTTAGCCTCCTATCTCCACTACTTTCAAGCAGTAATATGGGAGTCTGATGAATTTTCATCTCTATAGAATTTTCTCTTTTCTTTGTTCCTCACTTCTGGTGGCAACTGGTGTCCTTCCTCATTGACCATACGACCCTAATGAATCTTCATATCATCTTTATTGGTGAAGAGAGGAACGTTATCCCTTTAGGTCTGGGATGTCCCTGTACCTTTTGTTCTGTGTTCTAGAATGCAGCAATTGACTTTTAACGTAGTGCAAGCATTTGTGTTGACTAGTAGTCTTGCAGTCATACGCTGCTCCAGAACGTTGGGCGTGATCCTGGGCATCACACTCCTGATTATCCATCATCTCATGAAGGTGTGGCAATTTCGGATATACATGCCCATTTATGTTTCTGAGTTCATACAAGTCACAGTTGTCCGTTCCATCTTGAGTACCTTCCTGCCTTATTCTTTTCTCCAGTTGAGGCAGGGGCCTCTCTTCCACTACTATCAATCCACCTATGCCTTTCAGCAAGGTAGGACAGAGGAACATTGTGGAGCTCAGCGCAGATCAATGATTACCAAACCATGTGGACCAAATGTTTTGCAAAGAGAAACGACAGATGAAGAAAGGTGACCTCAACAGTGACTAGGTTGCATCACTTGTCTTGTGGGAAGAGGCTTGAAAATAAAATTTGTGTACAGATGCATAAAAAATTGGACGGGAATATGAGGCTAGCTATCACATTTATAAATGTACTAAGCAAGGTGCAAGAAGCAGACATCGATCAAGAGCAGATTACTCAAAGAGCCATTGGTTGTGTTATTAAATGTGAAGTGAGTGTGATTAGGGGCACCATGGATATGATTTTCTTTTTTTATCAAAAAGGCAGTGAATTCCCAAGGCTGCCTTTATAAAATGTGGAGGCAAAGCTCAAATTGTCAAAGGGCAGTGTATCACAAGAAAGAATGGTAGCTTTTTATTGTTGGTTTCTTCAAAACACAATCTAGTTCCCATTTTAGATGTTTGCCTTTTATTTGCTGTCTTCCTTATCATTTGCTCTGCAAGTCTTCGCCCCACCACCAGATACTGAGAACTTCTGAATTTGCTTCAGATGCACCATCTCTCCTCATGTTCATTGCTCGTTCCACCTATTCAGCATCCAAAATATCTGACCTCGCCTCTTTCCACTAAACCTACAACCTGACCAATACCTGTTTTCTAATCAGTACATGGCCCCAGCATCAGTGGAGCGAGGCTCATGCCCCTAAGTACACAAAGGAAGCCATATTGAATTTATGCAGCAACTTTCTGTTTCAGGCCACAATCTTTCTTTGCAAATCTCTTGTTTTTTAATGATTTGACCATTCTACATCTCTTTCAAGCATAGAAGCCTGTTGCCCCTCAAAAAAATTATGTGCAAAGCACAATCAAGTTATTGTTATTATAAATACTTTTAACAATATCCCTTTCCTCTTTGTATCTTCATTAACCTCACTTGCAGCTGTTCATCCTCTTCTAACATTCAACTCACACCCTCTATACTCTTGGAAAAACTGTTCTTTTTATCCTACTCTTGGAGGTACTGTTATTTTCATCCTTATTAAGATGGAGCATCTCTTCCAATTCTTACACCTACCCCACATTAAATGTATGTACTTCTTCCAAGAGCCGCTCTCCCACCATTGCTGCTCCTACTTTGTAAGTTAATGCCAACTCTGCAAATTTGAACACTCCATCTCCAGGCTTTCAACAGCCAGTCCTAGTCAGTTGCATAAAGTAAGACGTCCTTTTTCAAGATCCATCTCCCTGCCAGTCGTATTAGTATTCCTCAGTATACTGTGAATTACTTCAACTTGGTCAAATCATTTTAAACAGACATCCTTTCAGAAGCTTTCTGTTGTCACGTCTAACTATGACCTCTTTTTGCAGACACTCTTTAAAATGGCATTAATACTCTTTTGCAAGGCATTGTCTTTTGCAGATCTATGTTTAATATAAATATCTGTTTGACACTTAACTTTGAACTAAAGGCGTATTCTTTTTTTTATCTAATGTTTTTGCAGCATACTAACACATTATCTACCCAAACCCCTCCAGGTCTAAGGACAGACATACGTTTTGCAGCAGGAATCCTTTTCTGGATTTATTTCTTTTCTTTTTTAAGAAAGAGTTAAAAGCCATCCTTATGGCTAAATTCACTTGAACTCTTTGCACAATTTTTGTATTATTGGTTATCTGATTGTCTATCTGTTTTTAAGTTTTTATCTGACTGCTATCCCATGTTGTTACTCACGTACTACCGACTACTATATTTTACCTTGTTTCTGTAAAGCGCTCAGATATCTGCAAAGATCTTGTTCGCGCTATATAAAACTTTGAAAATAAATAAATGAAATAAACATGCTGTGCATTATTCATCCATCTAGTGGTTGGTCCGAAATTCTTCTTTTTTTTTGTCACTCGACTGTGGACGTTGTCTCCACCATTTGGCGGTGTGTCCATCCCATGTGTGAAGACAGATGGTGTCCCAGAAGTTCATGTGAGTAGTCGCCATCTTCAGATTCTTTAGCCCGACTTTGGGTCTGGAAGCATGACAGAGGAGCTCCTAAAGCTTTTTGAAAAATCGAAGTTTAAAAAAAAAAATTGACAGAACCGCCGAAGAATGCAAGAAGGATGAGAAGGGGTATCCTTCTCTTTTCTTCTGACAGGGGTCCTCGCCGGTAGCATCCATGTGGTCGGAGAATGAATGCAGGTAGGGTTCATGGTAAACTCCCCTTTTAAATTCTGGCCCAACTGCCACCCCAAATTCACTCAGAGAAACCCCTACGAGGTCTGCAATCTTTGTTAACCGAAAGATCCCAGAGATGAAGACTGCGGGGCCTGCGTGGCGCTTGTACCTAAGAATCTAAAGGTACATCGACGGAGACTGGAACACTACCCCAACATGGCCAGCATTAAGAGGATGCTGGTTTCGCTAAAGGACCACAATTTATCCAGTGACGAAGAAAACGTTGAGGGAGCAGAGACAGCTCTTGGAGAAGAATCAGACACGAAGATCTACGCGGCCGACGCAGTGAAAAAACAGGCAACGAAAAAGGTGGTGAAGGATGCCAAAAAGAAAAAGCTTAAGGTAAATAAACCACTGAAGGGCTCGGATCCCAAACCGTCAGACAATAAGTCCCACAAGGCTGCATCTGGTTCCAAACACTTGTCGACCGATGGTCCGCCGAAATACAAAGAGCCACACTGATCTCGTCCTAAGGATACCATTAAAGACAAAACACAGTATAAACCTACGACACAATCCTCCCCTCGAGAGGGAGCGAGAGCGAAAAATAAGAAGTGGGCAGAACAGAAAGCACTCAAATTCGAACGCAAGAAAAGAAGACTCAAGAATGAAATGGCCACCTTCCTGCAAAGGAAGAGGGAGTTTAACAACTCCTTGAAGGAATTCTTTATTCCTTCTAAGCCTTCGACATCAACCGAAGATGACCAGTCCGCTTTGGAGGCCCCATCAACTCTTGAAAAGAATCCGGAAAAGGCCTACAAACTCGAGGAGGTCGAAGATGTAGGGTTCGATGAAGAATAGTGGCACGATCTTGACTGAGTCCCCAGAAGGAGTTGGTAACTACCCTTGAAAGCCATCTCCACTAGATGACCTATTCCTCTACAACAGCCTCATCAAAAGGGCTGCTGAGACATATGGGGTTCAGTTGGAGGAGGAAAAAGGAGATTCATATTTTCTTCTGGAAACCTTAATGGCCTTCCTCATAGTGTATCTATATCTACCCATGCTTCTCAGCACATTGGGTCAGGGAAAGAAGACCTTCTGGGAACCAGCCCTACAAGGGATGTAAAATCCAGAGTAGAGAAAAAATACAAACCTTCTACTCAAGACCCTAAATACATCCAGTGGAACACTCCTGCGGAATCAGTCATTGTTTCAAATGCTAGGTTGAGAAACATTCACAGGCCCACCACCTGAAAAGGAAACCAAAAGACTTGACCTTGTGGGAAGGAAGATGGAGAGGGAAGCAGTGTGAGAATGCCATCTTTCGTGCCTTGGTATGGCCCCACTTTTTTCTGACTGCTGATGTGTTTTGACTGAGTGTGCCCTGTGCTCCTGCCAACCAGGTACCCAGGGCCTGTGTTCCTTCCCTAAAACTGTGTTGAAACTAAAACCCAATTGGCATCTCTGGCCACCTGTCAGCCCTTATTAAATGGTACCCAGGGCATGGTGACCAGAGAAGACCCCTAAGGGCTGCAGCACTTATTGTGCCACCCTTAGGGGCCCTGTACCCTGGCACCCCCACACTGCCTCTGCAGGCTGAGTGCCTAAGTACAGAACTAAACAAAGAGTCGACATGGCACACATCCCTGTGTGCCATGTCCACAAACCCACTGCCCTGGCATACATCAGTCACCCCTCTAGCTGGGTGCCCTATGCCAGTGGTGTGGACATAGGTGCATGAGCCCTGTGCCCCTACAGTACACAGGGCCATTCCTGGGCACTGTAAGTGCAGTGATGCCATTAAGAGTATATGGAGCTGGGAGGTCGACATTACGAACTCCACAGCACCATAATGGCTACACTGGAGACTGAAAAGTTTGGTAGCATACTTCTCAGCACATTAAATCCACACTGATGCCAGTGTGGGATTTAATGAAAAATGCACCACAGAGGGCATCTTAGAGATGCCCCCTGAAACCTAACCACAATCCACGTCTGGACTGAGAGGCTGCCTAGGCTACCACACAGCAGACATGTTGCTGGACCCCTGGATGGAGAACCCCCCCCCCCCCGCTCTCCTGGGCCTGCAGCAATGTACATCCTGGGCGAGGTGCTAGGTCTCCTCCCCCCAGGATGGGCAGGGAGAAGCTTCAAAGGCCTGCCGCCTCTGTGAGCTTCCCCAGACCATTTGCTGTACCCAGCAACTGGCCCCCTCCAGTCCTGACCCCCACTCTGGCGGGAAGACTGGCTGAAAAAACTATGTCAGGAAGGGGGGTTTGCCAACCCCACCCCTCAGGTGGGGGGGAGACTAGGTGAAGCACGACCCAGGGCTCCGGCCATCTTGAAGATGGGGAGTCCTGCCCAATCACAGCTAGGCTCTTGCCCCCCTCCCACAGGAGAGGAACAGGCTAGGGGGTGTACCCACCCCAGGACAGGGACCTATTGGTCCCTGCCCTTGCCCTGCCTGTAACGCCCCTAAATTCAGTATTTAAGGGCTCCCTGAACATTCCTTCCTCAGATCCCGATAAGAAAAGAATAAAGAAGATCAAGAGGAAGAAGACCCGCCGTGCAGCTGCTAACAGGACGACAACAACTGACTTGGCCCCAGCCCTACCGGCCTGTCGATCCTGGAACCTGCTCCTGCCTAAACCCTGGCGACTCCAGCGGACAGCAACCTTGGGACACCCAGAGGACCTGCCTGCCTTGACCCTCTTGAAGATTGGGACTCCCATCAGCAGCCCCCCTGGTGCTAGCCAGGAAGCTCCGGACCAGCCCACTCTGCACCTGCTGAGCCTGGCCCGTGCCCAAGTGATCCAAAACCACGAGGACGTCCTCCCGGCGACTGGGACCCGAAGTCCAGTGCCCAAAGACCCTCCTCGACGAACCAGACGATGCCTGCAGACTCGGAACCAGGGCCCCCCCAACCGCGATCAGCTGAGGGTAAGCTTTTCCGACACCCAAAGACACCTCCGCACTCGGCGTCCTGCAACTCCCTGTGCATTCCTTTGGGGTACCTACCTGTGCTCCAAGATCCCAACTTACCTCTTGAAGTGGTGGTCGCCCCTGAAGAGTCTCCGTCCCTGAGCCTGCAGCCTTTGTTCATCTTTTACCTTCCCCATTGAATAACATTGAGCGCCCGACGGCTCAAAAACACCCCCCACCCAGCCACCCGAGTGCCGAAGGCCGTGCCAACTTTGACCTATCCTACTTCCCCCTTTACCCTGAGCAAGTGACCAGAAGCCCAGCTCCCACAGCTGCGTGGCCTGCTAGCCAGCAGCCACCAACCGGAGGCCCCCTGCCCCCCATTGGATAACATTGGGCCTAACTACCTCTGCACGTGGCCGCCCCTGTGCCGCTGAGGGTGAACCTACTGTACCTCCCTGACCCTGGGGGACCCTAGAGTCTATGCTCAGAACCTTAACTTCACCAGCCGAGCACTCACTTGGAAACCGGTAACACACTTACCTGCCATTGGATAACATTGACTGGTTTGACTTGAAAAATCTTCTGTCTACTTTTGAAAACGTATAATATTCATATAAAATCAACGAATTCCGAAGTACTCGCCTGTGATCAGGAGAGAAGCCAGTACTGTACCTTGCAGCCCAGTACTTAACCGCAAAAGTAATCCTTATCGGGTTTACTGGTAACTTGTATTTTCTCCATAGGAATCCATTGTCTGCTTCTCTATGAAATTTCTTCGAAGTGTCTACTTTTGAAAACTAGAAATATTCTTTAAAAATCATACAAAATACTAAACCGTAATTATTTACCTGTTTTAAGTTGAGACCCCAGGGCTGGACCTAAGAGCCCAGTACTGGATTACAAAAGTAACAAGATCGTACTTTACCTGCAACGTGAATTTTCCCCCATTGGATAACATTGCCAGATTTATGTTGAAAAGTTTCTAAGTGTGTACTTTTAAAATAGCTTTATATTCCTGAAAAATAACTGCAATAACTAAAACGTTTTTACTAAATTGTTTTCAGCTTAGACCCCAGGACTAAACCTAGGATCCAGTCCTGGAACTACCAAAGTAATCTACAAAGTAATCAACTGTGTTTAGACAGAAAAACCCAGTGAGCTCAATGCTAAATTGTGTGTAGAATTGTGTTGCCTACTGCAACCCCTCTACCTATTGTGTTTACTAAGTTTATTGAATTTCTGCAAAGTACTCATCTGAGACCTCTCATATTGAGAACAGTATATTTTGATACCTGTTGGTTCTAAAAATAAAACAACTATATCTTTGATATAAAAACAATTGGCCTGGAGTTCAGTCTTTGAGTGTGTGAAACCTTTTGCTGACTGAGTGTGTACAACAAATGCTTTACACTTTCCTCTGGTACTGCCTTACTGCTCGACCAAGCTACCACTTTAGAGAGTAAGGTCACACCTGGCTTTAACCTCTGTTATACCTCTGGGGTTTGTGGACTCTATACACACTGTACCTTATCCTGGTCCAGTATATATAGAGCCACTTTCGCACAAGCAGCAACTCAATGGAGAATTTGTAACTCCAACTCTCTTGAACAAGTACAGCCACCAACAATAGGACGAAATGGAGTACATCATACAGCACCTCCCAGGGGAGTACAAGAAAAGGGCCCAGGCAGTGATGCACGAGGGGAGGAAAATTGCAGACATCTCTCTAAAGTCAGCCGTAGACGCATCAGACACTACCAGCAGGTGGATGTGCACCGCAACAATACCTAGAAGGCATGCCTGGCTCAGAGTTTCCGGATTCAAGCCAGAGGTTCAAGCCTCCACAATTAACCTGCCGTTTACAGGCAAAGGTGGTAAATGACTCCCTTCAAAAGTTGAAGAAAAACAATGAAACGGCAAAGGTAATGGGGGCACTTAAATTCATGGGTTGCTTTAGGAGAGGAGGCACCATATCCTGAAGGCCCTTAGGCTGGGTGCTCTTCACATCGGGCCAACAGCAGCAGCCACAGAGCAGCTCACACCATGCCACGCAACAAACGACATACCAACAGTGGCAGCACACTGCAATTTAGTCCTTTCATGGACGAGGAGGGGGAGGTTCTGAGGCACCCCACCATGACACCAGTGGGAGGCAGAATAGGGAATTACCCACAGGAGTGGGAAAACATCACATCCAGCAATTGGGTTTTGAACCTATTGAGTCATGGATACTGCATAGAACTACTCAAAGAACCACCACACATCCCCCCCCAAAAAAAATCCCAAAAAAGGTTTCTAGTCGTAGATCATACAGCTCAGGATCTAGGTCAAATAACTTTTACAAAAGAGGTCCTTAGAAAGGGTGCCAACAAGGGAAGCAAGCACAGGAAACTATTCACCTTATTTTCTGGTCCCAAAACAAGATCTAACTATGAGATCCATCCTAGACCTCGGATTCCTAAACAGATTCATTTGTACACACTTTAAAATGACACCACTCCAAGGATTAACTCCACTCCTAAGGAAAATGTATTAAATGACCACCCTAGATCTAAAGGGTGCTTATCTACACACGCCTAAGAACCAAAAACACAAAAATACCTCCGATTTGTATTTGACGAAGTGCCTTACTGTAGGAAAGTGCCCTTTTTAGGTCTCGCCTGAGCCAGCGCACATGCGCTGCTCTGCAAAGCTTCTAGTAAGGGCTTTTAACTCCGAGCACACGCTATTGGCCTTTGCGTGCGTCTTTCTAAGAAAAACAGCACGCAATTGGCCAAAGGCAGGTGCATGTCCCACCTTCTTTCTCCCCTGCCCTCGGGAGCGAGCAGGAGCACGGCCGGGTGCCAACTACATTCCTCTCATTCCTCGCAGTGCGAGCACACTGCGCTTGTTTCAGAAGCGGCTGTTTGGGCGCCGAAGGTAGTTTAGAAGAAAACCTATGAAAACAGTGGACTTGAGCAGTGTACAGGCGGGAGCGGTGGTCGCTGTCCATCTCGGCACTGGGAGAGTCCGGCGTCAGTCCTACCACGGCCAATATAATGTATTATCAGACCAGTGCAGGCCTCCATGAATGGCACCCGCAGGAGGGCCCACCAGATATCATTCAAAACGAATGCTCCGTGCTCCTTCCGAGTAGGGTGCTCAGAGCCACAGTCTGGCCTGAGTGTACTTTAGTTCACAAACTCATCGCATGCCATCGCCGACGTGAGTACCAGGTTCACGTACAACAGACTAAAAGTAACAACATCCTGGAGCTCAGCTTGTGGTTCATGGTCTGCACAGTCCAACACGCTATCTAAGGAAGTTGACTACACTCCGTGAGTGAAACAAGCCACAGTGCATTTCATCGAGGTAGGCCACTGCGATCCATTTGCTGAGGAGGTAACAAGTAGTATGTAGCGATTTATCAAGTTATTTAAAAAAATAAAACAAAGAAAACCTGCTCTTGTTGTCCAAAGCCTGAACACCGCACGGTTACCAACGGCACAACTCAATTACTATTTCAACCCTACACCAATCACTTCTACTATGAACCCTTCATATGCCTTTTATGTAAACTGATGCACACTCATTTACACATTTGATAATGTCCCTGGTTTGAAGAGTCTAGCAAGCATTTCCCTTATCGAAAACAATAGCAAAGGAGACAAACTTTCTTTTTACTCATAGAAGCTTCTCACATGCTTCATTTCCAACCTACATCAACTCCTCACTAAGAAACTCACTCAACATCTACGCCCATCCGTTCTGTGCCTTTACAAACGAGCTAAACCTTTAGAACCACCCATGCCACACTCGCCTATATAAGCACTAATCCTCCAAGCTACCACTGCCACACTGACTCAAACCCATGTCTCCCAAGTTGCACAGTCCGTTCACTGCTATCCCACTATTGTGCCACATTTGCATACAGTGCCCTCCCCACATGTGTCCCTTCTGTAACCCATACAATCGATCCAGACAGTACTTTCCTCACTAATTTAACACTTCAACTGGCCCCTCGTGATTTTTACAACCCCTTCACACACAACCTCTTAAGTATAGTCTTTTTTTTCTCTACCTCGCTCTAAAACGTACAGCTCATGCCTCTGCTCTACTCAAACACAGCCCACCCACCACTCGCTCTCAAACGGATCCCTCTCTTCATACCTTACTCTGCCCGCTTGTACCAAGTGAAATACTCCTTCACTATATACAGCACCTACAAGTGACCAACCTCAACTATATGACCATTCTTGCACCCATGCCTGTCTCTCGCACCCTTCACACACACACACACACACCGATGAGGTTGCCCCTCTAAGGTACCTCGTGTACCTACCCTTGTGGTCTCCTCAACCCTATAAGACTGCTCACGATTCGCCCCTTACACTGCAGCTGCCGCGCGCGCCTCCCTGGTCACTTATAGCCAGCACTGGGATGCTCGGAGCGCACCATCCTGCAGTGGGGTGAGTCTACTGAGTAACCGGGTGAACCATTCGCCGAAGGGGGGATTGGAGGATGAAACATCCTTCGGTAACTAGTGCTAATTCCCCTTGTTAAAGCCAATGTAAAAAACACCGGCAGAAGGACAACTAGGAGAGCAACTCTCTCTCTCTCCTTTCTCTCTCTGTCTTTGTCTCTGTCTCTATCTGTCTCGGTCTCGGTCTCTGTGTCTGTCTCTCTCTCTGTCTGTCTCTGTCTCTCTGTCTCTCTCTCTGTGTCTCTCTGTCTCTCTCTCTGTGTCTCTCTGTCTCTCTCTCTGTGTCTCTCTGTCTCTCTCTGTCTCTCTCTCTGTCTCTCTCTCTGTCTCTCTCTCTGTCTCTCTCTCTGTCTCTCTCTCTCTCTGTCTCTCTCTCTCTCTCTCTCTGTCTCTCTCTCTGTCTCTCTCTCTGTCTCTCTCTCTGTCTCTCTCTCTGTCTCTCTCTCTGTCTCTCTCTCTGTCTCTCTCTCTGTCTCTCTCTCTGTCTCTCTCTCTCTGTCTCTCTCTCTCTGTCTCTCTCTCTCTGTCTCTCTCTCTCTGTCTCTCTCTCTGTCTCTCTCTCTGTCTCTCTCTCTGTCTCTGTCTCTCTGTCTCTCTCTCTGTCTCTCTGTCTCTCTCTCTGTCTCTCTCTCTGTCTCTCTCTCTGTCTCTCTCTCTGTCTCTCTCTGTCTCTCTCTCTGTCTCTCTCTCTGTCTCTCTCTCTGTCTCTCTCTCTGTCTCTCTCTCTGTCTCTCTCTCTGTCTCTCTCTCTGTCTCTCTCTCTGTCTCTCTGTCTCTCTCTCTGTCTCTCTCTCTGTCTCTCTCTCTGTCTCTCTCTCTGTCTCTCTCTCTCTGTCTCTCTCTCTCTGTCTCTCTCTCTCTGTCTCTCTCTCTCTGTCTCTCTCTCTCTGTCTCTCTCTCTCTGTCTCTCTCTCTCTGTCTCTCTCTCTCTGTCTCTCTCTCTCTGTCTCTCTCTCTCTGTCTCTCTCTCTCTGTCTCTCTCTCTCGGTCTCTCTCTCTCGGTCTCTCTCTCTCGGTCTCTCTCTCTCGGTCTCTCTCTCTCGGTCTCTCTCTCTCGGTCTCTCTCTCGGTCTCTCTCTCGGTCTCTCTCTCGGTCTCTCTCTCGGTCTCTCTCTCGGTCTCTCTCTCGGTCTCTCTCTCTGTCTCTCTCTCGGTCTCTCTCTCGGTCTCTCTCTCGGTCTCTCTCTCGGTCTCTCTCTGTCTCGGTCTCTCTCTGTCTCGGTCTCTCTCTGTCTCGGTCTCTGTCTCGGTGTCTCTCTGTCTCTTTGGCAGGGCTGGGTAAGGTTCAATCCCCTTGAAATTGAACACCATGCACTGCCCAAGCGGCGCATTGAATGCCAGAGGCCTGCAAAGGTAAACGGCGACCACCGCAAGACATGCTAAACGCATGTTAATAGTCTCTGGCCAAGTGAATGTTCTTTGTGGAGGAAAAACTATTCTCAGTTCTACTCGCAAATCCCATCCCACAATTTTCATGTATTGAAGAAACCCGTGACTGAAATGGGTGCTCTATTGGCAAACACGTCATTGCTGTGTGTCACGTTACTTATCACAACTGGGACATGTAAGAAGCCGGGTAGTAAAACACACAACTAGCACTGACAGGTTTGCATTTGAAGTGCAGCATAGGCTCATCACAGAGAGCTCTCTTAGCCTCCCTCCATATTAAAGAGCAGGGTCTCAGCCAGATCAAAATAGTTGCATGCCGAGCTGAGCTTAGGTTGTGAAATGCAAGGTAGCTGCTCAGCGAACACCAGCTTTTTTAAGGGCATGGAAGTGGAAGGGGCAGGTAACAGAGAGCAATGTATGGGAGAGACGTGCATGAGCAATTTAGCTCATTAACAAATGCACTCTCTATGAGTCTTCAATAGAACGAGGATATGACATAACATACAGAGCTGCTGACTTAGGAACTGGGGAACAGGGTTTGAGTCGCAGCAGCAGCGTTCCGGTGTCTACTATAAAACAAGCATTGGCATAGCCAGTAGGTCTCACCTTTGGGACCTTATAAGTATTTAGTTATACAGCACAATATCCTTGGTGCAACAACATCAACTGTTGCATGGCTAAACACCTAAAAGGTCCCAACGGTAAGACCTATTGGCTATGCCAATGCTTGTTGATATTGTCACCCCGCTTTTTGCTTAGTAATCGAGATCCAATCTTGACAGAAGTGCACTGGATTCCTGCTATCCAGGACCCCAGTGCCAAATCTCTTTTCCTAAAACTACAATTGTTCCCCCAGCTGGCAAGACCTTTAGCACCCCTGTAAGTTCCTAGTAAATGGTACCCCAAGTGCTTAGGGAATGGGTACCAAAGAACGTCTCAAACTGACCCCTCACTACACTCATGGAAACTGCTATTGCAGGCTGCGTGATCTGGCGCCAGGACATATTTGCATGAGCAGATATGCTCCTGTTATGTACAAGTAGATTCTTCGACATGGACAGTGAACAGGAAAGCCATCTTGAGTATATGTACTGGGCACTGGTGGTACGAATTCCCCAGCTACATGATGGCTTCACTGAATACAAAGATGTTTGGCATCAAACATCTCGCATTAATAAACTTATTACATGCACCCAGAGGTTACCTTAGAGGTAAAATTAGCTAGTCTGGAGATGTGTTCACTATCCGACCGGGTGCACCCCTAAGGTGAGCTGCTAGAATTTTACCATTTTGGTTTTTGATTGAATTAGATTCACTGGGTCAGGGTTATGCCCACTTACCACAGGAAGTGGTCATATAGGGGGTGCAGTTACCCTAAATGTGGGTAGCCAATTGGATACTGTCACTCACCTTAACATCCCTAAAATTGAGTATTTAAATAGCACCCCTGATGTCAGGTACTCGGATTCGACAGATCAAGAAGAAGAGGACAGAGAGTTGCGAACAAAAAACTGAAGACTTGCTGTGTACTTATTGGCACCAAACCCTGCCTGCATCAGTCTTGACAGTCGTGAAGAAATACTTTTGCTGCAACTGAGTCTCTACCAAGAACCCCGGTAGACTGCCAACCCATCGCAAATTGCCAGCAATCTCCCTTGGAGTAGAGGACCTCCTCTCCTGCAGTCTGCAGACACCAAACAGCGGAGTCCGATTTCCCAGGCTGCCATCCCCCGGTTGCACCGACTCAGCAGCCGCCCAGGAAGAGGCCACTGTTCTCGAGAAGGTAAGATCGGTCTCCCCAACAAGTCAGAAGACGCCAGGACCAACCGGAGCAGCACTGCACCAAAACCTGGGGTACTGGGCCCTTTGCAGCAACCAAAGCCTATTTGAATCCAATTCCAACGACACCGAGACCAATCAGCCGTTGAAGGACATCAGCACTGCAGAGACCAACTTCCAGAGTGGCCCAACTGTCCTGATTTTGCACCCTTAACCGGCAACAACCGCAAGGACCTGTAACCCACCAGCCCAGCTGACCTAACCCCTCTGCACCTGAGCTCCCTGGCCCTGGGTCTCGAAGTGGCTGTGCTACTTTGCTTCCAGTACTGGTGTTCTTAGCAAATGTACTGAAAGACGCAATCTGCGCAGCAGTGACATGGGCGTCATCAAATACCTTTGCAAAACAATAGTGTGTGGATATTCAAATGAACTAAGAGCAGGTGGGACAGAAGGTACTACAATACCGGTTTGCTAACACTTCCTCATTTCAGCCAAACCAACCCAAGAGAAGGGATACCACTATATAATCTAATTCACAGCAGGTGAATCCAGAAAAGGATTCATGTTGCAAAACAAAATAGTTGCTTACTGGTAGGAGTAGTTTCACAGCTTGAAGAGTTGTCTGGGGTCACATGGTACCCACCTGTCTCCCCAGAAATGGGAAATATTGCAACCAGGTGGAGATTAAAAAAAAACAACACAGAGGAAGTACACCAGAAAAGGAAAGAAAAAAGAATCCGAAGATGTCGACTACACCCAGGAACTTCCGGGGCTCCGTCGTACATCACACTCTGGATTGACATACCACCAGATGATGGTCAAAGACGCCTACAGCCAAGAAAAACTAAAAAATAATTCCAGACCTAACCACTAGATATCAGAGTATTGCACTACATGTGAATCCAGAAAACTATTCAAGCTGCAAAACTACTCCTGCTGGTAAGTAACCAAATCGTTTTAGTAGGTTAACTACATGCTACTGATCTAAATATTCCTGGCTACCGTTGCACTTTTAGCTCCACCTTTTTAGATTTACGCAGCTTATCAATCCTGTATGTAGCAATTGGCTTTCACACTATCACCTAAAAGGCCACCAACTCTTTGGGGAAAAAAATGATAACTACCCATGCCACACGAAATAAGTCGTTAGCATAGCTCCAAATTTATGGTTGAATAAATCTCAATTTCCAAAGAGCCTAATTTTTGGGGCCCGTGACTCCGACGCAATCATTGATGTGAGCAGTAATGCAACATTGCTTGGAGAATGTGGCTTCAAAGTTTGCAAACCACTTGTCTTTTTTTTATTTTTTTATAAATGGCGACATCTGCACCTTCACCATTACCTCCTGTTTCTCACACTTCTAGTTCTTCAGTGTTTCACCCAGCCCATACCACAGAAGAGTCTGTTTCAACTGGCATTGTCATTGATTAAAAAACACTTATTTAATTATGCTAAATGTTTGTTTCTTAGAACTGCTCAGTTCTGTCAGAAACAAAGATGCCATTGCCAATATCACCATGGTGAACTCCTACAAAATATGGCTTTCACAAAGGAATGCTGTGAGGAAGTGCCTCTTTTGATATGGTTAGCCCCCACTTTTTGCCTGGTATTTGATGTGGTTTCAATTGTAGTGCATAGGGTCCGCCCCTCACTAGGGTCATGCCACTGCTCCTACTGCTGGCGCCAGCACTGCCTAAATGGTATAGGCAAGTCACCCCTCTAGCAGACCTTACAGCCCTAAGACATGGTGGACTATACCACAGGTGAGGGCATATCTGCATGAGTACATATGCTCCTACAATACTGTAGGAAGGTAGATGCCTGACTATGGTTGCCCCCAACTTTTTGCCTGGTGTTTTGCTGGTTTTCTGACTTAGTTGACCTGGGGCCCTGCTATTCAGGACCCCAGGCCTACTGCTCTCTCTGTAAAATGGATTCCATGTACCTTAGGTACATATCTAAATTGGATGCTGAGTCACCTTACCAGTCCCTGTACAGTGTACCTTAGGTACCCAGGGCATAGGTGTACCCAGGGCCTACCAGGGGCTGCAGCATGTATTATGCCACCCCTGGCTGGCCATCCAAATCTGACACAACTGGCTGCTTGACAGCTGGGGCAAGGTGGTGTAATCACCCTTTGCTTTAGATATAGTATACCTATATCTAACCCTAAAAATGGACACACAGATCTCCTATCAGTCACTCCTATGGCAGGCCTTAACAATCCTGAAGGCAGAGTGCTTGGAATCGTGTGAGATGGTGCTCTGGCATGAGCTGAGCCTGTCTGCGGCTTTCGGGATCCATCCCTTAGCCGTTTCCATGATATCGCATACCATATACTCTTAAGTGCATTATAATCCTCGCGGTTATGTGCCAACTCTGGTATCGCTTTATCAAAACATGTCGAGTAAGGTGTCATACGAATTGGAATACTAACCCCTCGCCAATTCTGGCGACGGGGTTAGCATTCCACCCTTCTAGAGGGACACGACATGTATGTAACCCCTAACCCCGGTTAAAGTCAGACAGAGCCTTAGCATCCACAAAATGGATGCTGCCACCGAGACACAAGTCTGCCCTCCTGCTGCTGGGAGTCCTCCCAGAGCAGGAGATAAGGACAAAGGGTTTCCTGCCAGGGGCGGTGCCAGCACCGTCCCAGACAGGGTTTTGTGTATTGTAGGTAGGCAGGGCTTTAGAGGAAGGTGACTGCACGTGGCACCCCGGTGCTCACTGTGCATAGGCTGGCTGGAACCAGTTCCAGGGTCACTCCAGACCCTGTGCTGGGGAAAAGCCCGCCAAGGAAGTGGGTGTAACCACCCCCCTCCTAGTCCCACCCATAGGGCAGGACTTAGTCGCGTGCCAGCCCCTTTTTACAGGATAAAGGTAGAGACTGGCCCCCTTCCAAATCAGATCATCTTTGAATCCTGAAACTACTTTCTGCGAAAGGAACTCAAGACTTCTTCCTAAGATTTCTCCCTTGTGACTAAGGAGTAGTCACCCTGCATCCGCAGGCACCATCCAAGAACACTGCGGTCTGCTGTAAGTCCTTCCTCCGGAATCCGACTGCCCAGCTCGACGAGAACCGGCTTCCCTGGCACCTCTGACCTCTACCCACCTCTACAGCCCAGCTGAGAACCGTGGGTGCGACGAGACCTCAAGGGACCGGCCATCTGCAAGACTGCACGACTTCTTTCCAGCAAGCCCGCCGAGTAATCTACTGGTGAGTGCTTTGGGGTCCGAGAAGCCCCGACTCTGAGCAGCTCCAGCTCCGAAGTGCAGCCCCCCAGCATCTCCACGATCTGCGTGGGGCCCTTCTGCTTTCCGCTGCTCACCGCGTTGTTTGGCTACTAGCCCGTTGGCTTGTGGCCTTCCTGACGACGCCCGACGACATTTCTGCTGCTGGTCTGGTTGCTCCAGACTGGCCCTTGCTCCCTTCCAGAAGAGGAGCACCCCGGACCCTCCTGGTCCACTCAAGACGCCATTTTGAGTCCACCGCGTGGGCTTGAATTAGCCAAGGCTTGTTGCCCAATCCTGGGTAACTTCGACGCCAACGACTTCATCCTTCGTGGGACAGCTCGCACCTCCATCCTGGTCGCCGACAACGCCTCCTGGTCCGAGAGACTGCAGAGCCCAGCAGTGCCCACTCACCTGACTGCGGTGACTTCGCCCGGTGCCATCCTGGTGCCCACTTAATCACTGGCTAGTGATTCAAGAACTTGGTCCCCTCTGCTTTCAGGTTTTCTTCTTCCTTGATCCAGGCTTGGATCCATCGAACTTTCCTTCACTGGTCGCCTGCCAGCAACTTCTTCCTTCCAGGCTCCTGGTCCGGCAACGAGATCCCCGACGTCTTTTCAGACCTATGCAGCTGCAGCCCCTGGGCTAGGTAACTTCGGCACTCCGGTGTCCCAGCATAGCCTCACTATCCAAGGGTCAGGATCCACTGTCATTTTCTCCCTACCAGGTCGGGTTTGCCCGTGAACACTAACTTTGTGAATTCTAGCTTCCATAGACTTTGTCCCGCATCCCGCGTGAGAGTGCACACTCTGCACCCGAGTCCCCTAGGCCTCCTAGTAGTAATCTAACGATTCCCTAGTCCAGTCCTAGCGATTCCAAAGCCTATTAGAACTGTTACTTACCTGCTAGTAATTCGCATTCCACTTTTAGCGTATATGGTTTTTCGTGCCCCTCGGGCATTTGTGTAACGTGCTAACTTAAAAGTATTTTCGTAAGAGTTTTGTTGTGTGCTTAGCTCCCTGTCTCATAAAGAGCCAGGGTAGTCTTGTTATAAATAAATACACTGTTTATTTTCATAACAACTTGTGTGGTGTCCTTTCACTGGGTGTTCAAGGGGTAATGTGATGGTAAAACAGCTGGCTTAACACGCCCTCTAGAGTCTTAGCCTTAGACTGCTCGTATCCATGCTACTAGGATAGCTGGTCTATAAGGTTGACTTACAACCAATCATCAATAAGGGTTGTTTGGACTGATATATAGTGATCACTAGAATAGTGAGCACTGCACATCAGGCCAACTTCTCACAAATACTGTCAATTCTTAAATATTGTAATTGCCAGGAAGCCACGAGGAGTACACAGGCTAGAAACTTGACAGCTTGGGTTCCCCAGCACCATGGTGGCTTAATTGAAACCAAGAGTGTTTTGGTACCAAACAACTCCTTGTAAAAAAATCCACACTGATACCACTATGAGATTTATTACACCATTGTCCTTGACTGACTTTAGGCAGTCTGCCACACAAAGGACCACTGGGTAGAGAGCCTGTACTCTCTGGGATCAGAATCAATGCATATCCTGGACAGAGGTGTCACATCTCTTCCCCCAGGATGGGCCAGTGTTCGAAGGGGAAGCTTCAAAGGCCTGCTGCGTTTGTAATGCAATCCCTAGCCTCTGCTGCTAGCAGCAGATGGCAGCCCCTGGTTTACGCCCACACTTTAGGTGGGAAAACGTAAGAAAATACGTGTGCCCACCTCTGCCAATTCCCCCCTTAAGGTAGGGTAGGCGATGTGAAACGCATCTTTCAGTCCCCACCATCTTGAAGATGGGGAAACCCCAAAAACACACAAGAGGAGTAGGAGTACAAAGAAACAAACAGCTAGTGGCACACGCTTTGTTTTTGAAAACTGCCCTCACCCACAAATTGTGGCATGCTCCATCATAGGGCTTGCTACGGAACCCCTGCATAGACCAACGCTTGGGGTGTGGCATTGGGGAGGGGGAAGACCATGCAAACATAAAGTAATAGTGATCTGAAAAGTATAATAGTGCAGAAATGGGGGTTTAAAACTGACTCAGAAATATCCGTTTACACTTTTATTCCTGGACTTCCTGGTCTGGATTAAAATAGATAAAGGATGGTGGTGTCGGGAAGTATTAATAATCTCACACCCCTCTTGTCTGCGTGTTTCTCAACATATTTCTGCTGATTTTTTTCAAGCCCTACATGGGTCTTACGGTTGTCATCAGGACCTACGATCACCTTGATTCCCCTGATCTCCTACCTTCCTTTTAATAGGTTGAAGATAGACCCAATCTGGTCTTAGACCTGCAATACACACTGCAGTAATACCTGGAAATAAAAATATAACAATCCTACCTATTTATACATGTGAGAGATGACTGTGTGTTAGAGTAGACATATATATACGTTGTTGCAATCTTATGGTAGTTTGGTATATTTTTCCCTTTTGTGGTAAATTTGGCTCCCCTGCTCCCCCCACCCAACCCCCACCCCTCCTCCCCTTTCCTTCCTGCTCATTTAGAACCTTCCCTGGAGAGTTCATGATAGAATGTTGAGAACCGAACTGAGGGGAGCAGATGATCAGAATAAAGGTGCTTGTTCTTACCTGCTCTGGAGTCTGCTTTCTTTCTTGGACCTCAACACTGGCGACGACCTGCGAGGGGGGCAGCTGATCATCTCCCCTTTGTGTGCTCTCTCCTGGTGCTTGCTATTTCCTGGTGGATGACACGCTTATTCCTTTTCCTCCTCAAATGTCATCTGGATTTCTGTGGACTGTTAGGACCTGTGAGGGTGCCGCCTGCGTTCTACTCTGTCCAGCTTCACTGTTGAGTGTTCCGCCAAGTCAGAGTGTTACAGCCTGGTATTTCCTTTGACCTTTTACCTTCTGTCACTATTTCCCTGGTGGTGCGGTAACCTCTGAGGACCTCGGTGAGGACCGTCCTGCCCATTGTTCGAGCAGCCGCTTTTGTCCACATATCTTGTTCTCCAGAGACTTGTGAGTGTTAACTCCAACCCTGTGTCCTCCACTGCGCGTTGGGAGCTTTCTGCGTGGAGCTTTCTGTCAAGTCCAGGGTCTACGGGTGGTACCTCCCTGCATGTTGTGGACTCCCTTTTCTATTGCGTCTGGTGCCGCTTCAAGTTGTGTGTCAGCTGCCGGTCTGGTGCCGCTTCAAGTTGTGTGTCAGCTGCCTCACCTTTCCTCATCTCGGCTGGGTCTGCGTGGCAGTGCCTTCATTATGTGCTGCCTCATAATTACCTCAGGTGGCGACATTCAGACCTGTGCGATCCAGAACTGTTCCTGTCTCCGGCACTCCGTCAAGAGGCGTCCGCTATTTCATTAGTCCCGGAGTGTTCTTCCTTCGACATCCTGCTCTGTGCCTCCCTCAGCAGTGTACCTTGCTGCCTACGGACTTCCCTCCTGTATTCTCCGTGTGCCTCCTGGCGCACCAACCGACAGGGGGCCGGTCTTTTCCCGGCTTCTTCCTGAATATCTCCTGCGCACCAGTATCAAGGAAGCCAGTCCTTCGCTAGCTTCTATTTCTGCCCTGCGTGCTCCGATTCTCTCCAGCACATCAACCGGCAGGGGGCCAACCTTTGTGCTGGCACTTTGCTCAGTGTCTCTGGCGAACCAACGTCTATGGGACCGGTCCTTTGTTCTGCAAAGTAAGGGGGCCAATCTTCTATTTGTTACTCTACGCTGCAAGGGGACTTTGGCTGGTGACTCCTGTTTCCTGCTACTCAAGTAAGATTTAATAGTACTGCATCCCCTGGGGCCCCTGATACTTTTTTCCCTGCTTCAACATACACTGTGACAAGCTCACGCTGCGTGCCATTCCTAACATTCCTTATTCAAGCCCCATTACGTGTGGCACATGCTTGCCTGAGTATCATCCCGGCTTTGACTTACACTGTGACACGCTCTCATTCTGGGTGTCATTCAGGATATTCCTCATTCAAGCCCCAATACGTTTTGTGCTCCTTGGGGTCTCTGTGAGAGTCACTTCATTGTGTGTCTTACTCGGTGACACACACACCTTTCTCATCATAGTCATACCCTCCCAGTGTCATTGATTGGGACTCCGCCTTTTGTATACTTTTGTAGTGTTAGTATCTCACCAGGGCACCCTACTGCATCCACTCTCGTCCTGGTCTTACAGTACAACTTAAGGCTATTTCCTGGGAGCATTTTATACCTCTGAGATGTTTTTTCCCCCCTTACGTGCCATACTTCCAATCACTCCCACCATGGGCACTCCAGGTATTAACCAACCACCGTCCTTCCTGAATGAATGTGGAGATCCTGAAATTCACTGGAAGGATTGGCCTAAATTATTCGAACCGTACCTGATTGCAATGGGGCGAGAGAAATTTTCAGCGTTGCGCAAACAATATATATTGCTGCATAACTTAGGCGTTCACGGACCCAAAGTTTATGAAACTCTACCTGAACCTGAGGTGGATGATGATGACGAGGACGATTTTGATGCTTACGGCATCACACTTATGAAGTTAAACACACTTTGGGGACAAGGTCAATGTGGTGATTGGACGCCACAAATTCTTTAGCATAGTACAAGGGAAAAACAAATCGATTAATAATTATATCACAGCTTTGAGAGGACTCACACAGTTATGCAAGTTTGGGTATCTCAATGACTCCGTTATAAGAGACCAACTCTCCAGGTGCACGAACAGCAGCAGGGTTCAAGAAAAACTACTTGCTAAAATCCCCACACTTAGAGACGCTATTTCTATAGCACAGTCTATTGAACATACTGCTAAGTGTGTTAAAGAAATGAAAGTTGGAGAAATAGTGGCTTCTGTACAAGTTGAGGCCGCTAACAGTGAAGTACTCAAAGTATCTAACAAAGTGGGCACTAAAGAAGTACCAACCACTAAGCCTACCAAAGAAGGCCACGGTTTAAAATGTTTGAGGTGCGGCAGCAGCAACCATTTGGCCAACAGCCCCTTTTGTACAGCTCGAGATGTCTTGTGTAAAAAATTTAATAGGAGAGGGCACCTAGCTAGAGTGTGTAGAGATGGAGTAAGTAGTACAGTCAACGTGGTCAATGTCAACGAGGAACCACGGGCTACATTTGTATTTTAATTACGACAGTGTTGCATGCTCCAAACCAATTACCCGAAGTGTGTAGTACCCTTTGACAACAAACCATTAGAGATGTACGCTGATTCTTGCTCCCAGTTCACGTTAGTAAACCTTAAGGATTTAGAGAAGTCTCTGGGTCTTAGCAAAGCAATGTTAAATCCTCTGGATATCTTGCCAGAAGGTTACACCAGAGACCCTATTCCTCTCGTTGGCATGGTAAATAGCCACAAAGACTTTAAAAGAAGATCCACGGTGGGCAAAGTGTATGTGGTTGAGTGTGGAGCGAATCTTCTGGGATGGCAACATCAGAAAGAGTTGGGTATCATTTTGGACCCCAATGAAAAAAAGCAAGTCGTTTTAGTTGACATTCCCAACAGCAACAGGCTCCTGCAGGATGTGTTTCCTAACCGGTTCACTGATAAACTTGGTAAGTTAAGAGACTTCCAACACAAAATCAAGGCTAGACAAGGCGCCAAACCCGTGGTGCACAGAACACGTCCAGTACCCCTTCGCCTTAGAGAAAATCTCAAGACTGAATTAGATAAATTATTTGACATGGGTGTCATCCAACCCATAGAAGCTTCAGAATGGCTAGCACCATTAGTTCTGCTTCTAAGGCCAATGGACAAAGTATCTGCCTTTGTGTGGACCACCGCTGTCTCAATGAAAATATCTGGGTAGAGCGATTTCCTCTCCCCAAAATAAATGAGATGTTAAGCACCATGGGGAAGGCATGTTTTTATTCAGTCATTGATCTATCAATGGTCTATCAAGTAGAACTTCACCCTGAGTCAAGACCGTTGACAGCATTTTCCTTGCCTTTTGGGGCCTATATGTTTGTGAGAATGCCGTTTGGCCTTGACTCAACTGCATCCATTTTCCAAAAAATTATGCAACTCATTCTTGAGGGAGTCAAAAATACTCTGTTTCCAAGATGATATACTGATGTACGGGTCAACGGAGGAAGAGCATGACGTCACCCTTAACACTGTGTGCCAAAGACTCTCTGATGCAGGGTTAACAGTGAAACTTGACAAATGTAAGATCAAAGTCACGTCAGTTGACTATTTAGGGCATACCATTTCCAAAGAGGGATTTAGGCCCAAGCACAGCTTAATCCAAGCGGTCAAAGATGCTCCGTATATATCGAACAAAGATGACCTCAAATCATTTCGCGGACTAGTGGAATATATGTCCAAGTTCGTAAGAAATTTTGCTGATTTATGTGATGGATTACGTGACCTACTCAAGAAAAACAGTGTTTGAATGCGAAGAGAAACACAATGAAATGGTTGAGACAATAAAACAACGAATTTTGGATTTGCCGGCCTTAGGAACATTTGACCCTAGGAGAAAAACTTTACTAACGACAGATGTATCTGGCAAAGGGTTAGGAGCCATGCTCTCACAAAAAGGAGAGGGTGAAGAAACAGTCATAGCATTTGCATCCCTGTCCCTCAGTTCCTCAGAACGGAACTACTCCGGCATCAAGAGGGAAGCGTTGGCATGCTTCTCGGCAGTGCACCATTTTAAATTCTTCTTGTGTGGCATAAAATTTGTCATACGCACTGACCACAAGCCGTTAACTTTCATGTTTTCATCCAAACATGCATAAAAATAATGTCTCCACGGATCAACAAATTGGTCCTGGGCCTAGAAAATTACTGCTTTAAGGTAGAATACCTACCAGGTCCTGAGAATGTGATTGCGGACTATCTATCCAGATCTTCCCTCTCGGTCAATCATAGCGAGGCACCGTTAGATGTTCCCATTTTTTCCCTGCATCTCCCTTCACTAACAAAAGATGAATGGGACGAGAGCATGAAGAAAGACAAAGTCATGGAGGTTCTATAAGACTTCATCATCAAGGGATGGCCTAAATGTCTTTCTGAGGTCCCAGATGCAATCAAAGATTATTGGGCGGTAAGGTATGATCTATATCTCATGTCCTGTCGGATACATCGTGGTGGAAAAGTCATTCCACACGTGGAGTTGAGGAACAAAATAATCGACCTGGCCCATGAAGGACATTTAGGCTGGAGCCTCACGAAAAACAAAGTCAGAAGTTGCTTTTGGTTTCCAAAAATGGATTCAATGATCAAACTCAAAGATGCACCAGCTGTGCTAAAAGCGACAAAAGCAAAGTCCTTCATAAAGCTCCTTTATCCCCTGTTGATGTTCCGGATGCCATGGACCAAGATGGCCATGGACATAATTGGTCCAATGGAGGCCCTGGCTCCCCAGAAAAAGTTCATGTTTATCCTCGTTGATTACACCTACCATTGGGTCAATTTCAAGTTTACGCCATCCACTACGACTAGCAATCTCATCTCTTTCTTAAAGAACATTTTTGTCTATGAAGGCATACCAGCCACCCTCGTAACTGACAATGTAGTGCAATTCACTTCTGAGACAATGAAGGAATTCTTGAGTGGGTTAAACATAAGGCATGAGAAAACTGCACTCTATTGTCCGAAAACGGATGGTCTGGTAGAGAGGGTGAATTGCACGGTGAAAGATCACATTCAATTGGCCATCACCAATGGATTCAATGTGGAAGATTCCCGATGAGTGTATTTGGGCATATCACACCAAATAATGACTGACCAGTGTTAGGAGAACATTTTTCTACACCAACGAAAATCTAAGAGTTGGTATGACAAAAAGCAGGGAGTCAAGGGTCACGATTACAAGGCAGATACCCCAGTGGTTTTCAAGAAAGCCACTCATGTGCAACCCGGGTCGAGTAAGTACTATGCTCCCCTACAAGTGGAAAAGGCTGGCAAGAACGTTGTTCGCCTGGAAAATGGACAAAACTTGGAGCAATGATAGACTCGTGGACATTTCCTAGAACTTGCTTCATCTTACTTTTTGTTTCCCCTATATGAGGAGATGTGTTGTAATCTTATTGTAGTTTGGTATATTTTCCCTTTTGTGGTACATTCCGCCCTCCTCTTCCCCTCCCCTTCCCTTCCTGCTCCTTTAGAACCTTCCCTGGAGAGTTCATGATAGAATGTTGAGACCCGAACTGAGGAGAGCGGATGATCAGAATAAAGGTCCTTGTTCTTACCTGCTTTGGAGTCTGCTTTCTTTCTTGGACCTCAACACAGTTGTCCAATCAAATCATAATCATGCTATTCCTATATTTTTTCCTTATATGTTACCCAATTCTGGATCCGGCTAATTTGTCACCCAGCGAACGTACCCCTAGGTGGCTCTGCTAACCAGTGTTCCACTGTGCTACAATCCGTTATTATTGCAAATGAGAAGAGAGGCCCCATGAAACAAGTTCCCGTGTAAAATGGAATACATCATTAGTATGGTGAAACACCCGGATAGTAAATCTTACTGAGTTTCACAGTTACTGCTCATAAAGGTGTGGGAGCGAGGGTGCCTCCCTGAATTCACACACTAGTTATATAGGAGAAGGGATATAGTTGTTCTAACCTCTCCGGGCAATGTCATTACCCGTGAGTGAAACAGTTCTAGTGAACGCGTCAACATTCTAGTTGTGCCTGTCCACAAGAATCCTATGTTTCAGCATCTTTTGTCCTCAATCATTAGACCCCAGCCCTCCTCTCCTTACTTATCAAGGTGAGGCCGCTGTTTCACCAGTGGAGGTGCCGGCCCTTTGCCCGCGCCCTCCTTTTGTATGTTCTAATTACCATCATCTGATCACGTTTTGTGACCACGTGATCAGAGCGTCTGTCTGGTTGCGTAGGGTGTTTTCCCTGCTGCTGTCATTGTTTCTCTGCCATATTGGATGCATAACTCAGTAGTTAGATGTTTTTACCACAGTGAAATCGAACCCATCGGCGTGTAGATGGGCATGTCCATTTCACCAGTCCTTATATCAAATCTAAAAAACAGCTTTGTCAAATAATTCTTTATCACCTGACAATATGCCCAGTACTGCCAATAAAAAGTTGTTCTGTATTTCTATTTTATTTTATTGTATATTCCTTGTCCCTCTTTTATATATTTTGTTTGTGTCAAAAATTATTTGAGTGGTGGCAACCAAATATTCCATATTTTCACTGCCCTTATATCCTCCACATGGCTGCTGCTCTCATTGTGGGATTCATCTCCCTATTGCACGGGTGCTCTACTCTGGTTATAGGCAGAAACCGGAGTTTAAATGATATGGTTTCTATAAACAATTTGTATATTGTTTCATCTAATGTTGGAAATCTATTACAAAGGAGGTGTCACATTGCTGATCTGTTCACATTTACCTAGGTTCCAAAACCTGATGAGTATACCCCTGTTCTTTTGGTTCAGTAAATACACACCTATTGTTGTTTGTCATTTTTCTCAGTGATCCGTGCATGTGGTCTCATTAATAGTTAGTCTATTTAAGCATTTATCCCGAAACGAAGGCACTGTACGACCAGTAGGTTTTCCCTAGGGACTTAGGGTGGAAGCTTTTAAATGATAGGAGCCCATTTCTGTTCGTAGGTTTGTGATAAACCTGTGTATCAGTTTTCCGTTACTCACTACGATCACCAGATCCAGAAATGGTAGTTCAGTTTGTGTGATGGTGGACGTTACGTGTAGTAAGGAGTTGCGCTTATTTAACCAGTGTAGGAAATCATTAATTGTATGCATATCTCCACGCCAAATAAGGAGAACATAGTCTATGAATCTGCCCCAGAGTTTTATCTGGCCCATCCAGGGACTATCATGGGTAAAGATACACTCCTGCTCAAAGGCTGCCACATACATCCCTGCCAGTCTAGGCGCAAATGCGCCTCCCTACAGATGTACCATGGGTTTGCAGGTAGAGGGCTTCCTGGAATTCAAAGACATTTTTAGTCAGTGCTATTTTCTGCTAGGTTCAGTATGAAAGATCTTGGGGTTCTGTGTGACTCTTCTTGTGTATACAGTAAGTCCACCACCACTCTGTGTTTCTCACTGTCGGCTATTCGAATAGAGAGATTCAATATCTAAACCTACCAGGTGTTCCTTAGTTGGATCAAAATCCTTATCTTTGACAATGTTCAATACATTTCTCATGTCCTTCAAGTATGCCTGATTCTATTGGTCTCCCTGGAGGGGGTCTCATGGGTTTATGACATTTGGCACTGTGTAGAAATATGGGATAGCTGTATTTTCTTTATATGGGAAACCCCTTCCTGCTCTAATATCCAGTCACCTTTCACTGCTTCTACCACAAAAATGCTAATTTCCTTTCTTATTTGAGGAGTGGGATCCAGAGTCAGGATGCTGTAGTTTCTTCTATCCATATCATTCGTTTTCATAGGTTGTGTTAGTCTGGAGGTTTAAAGCCCCTCCCTCATCTGCCAGTTTGATGATCAGGTTGTCATTCTGTTTGTTGTTCCAAAGCCTCCCTTTCCAATCAGGAGAGGTTTCTGAATGGATTGGTCTCCCTCTTGTTCAGCTCCTCAACTTCATTAGAACTGCCTGTTGAAATGTAGCCACCTCTAGGGGGAGAGCCATGATTTGGGTGGTGAAATTGGATTTGGGCCTAAAGGTGGTGTACCCTTTCCTCGTTCGATTTTCTTCCTTGACCTCAAAGAATACTTTCAATTTTTCTCTTCCTGAAGACTGCCGCTAGTTCTCGTCTCAGTTGAAAAACATTCCTTAAATTTTGGGGACAAACCCCAGACCCTTGTTCAAGACCCTTTCTTGTTGTTCTGTAGGAATGAGGTCTGTCACGTTCATGACCAATGTCATTTCTTGCTTGTTCCCGGGACAAAGTCCTGTGACATCCTCCTGGTCACCCGTTGCTATTGGTCCTCCCACTGTGGTGTTTGTGCTCCTCTTAGCTTTCTCCTGCCCCTCCATCTGCCTCGCCCTAAAAAAGGTGGGGGGGGGGGGCCTTTACAATCCGTACATTGTGGGCCATCCATATCCCTGACCTCGGTGTCCAGAAAACATGGGTATGTACATAGGGCGTGGTCTCTGATAGAAACCCCTAACTCTGCCTCTTCTCTTGGGTCTGTACTCATGATCACGGTTATCGCTGCTAGAGCTTCCAGTGTTCCCCCTCACTTCTCCCCCCTTGGAAACCTTTCTTCATTTGTAGTTGTTTGTTGTATCTACTCCTCCGTCGTGTATGGGTACACTCTCCCCCTTAGAGAAGCGTTTGAGATCTTTTTGTAATTTGTTGAATTTAGATTGCATTAAGTATTCTTTGTATTCCCCTAGTTCACTCTTGGTTTCCTCTAGTTTTTTCTTATATGTTGCTATGGATAACTTGTTTTCAACTCTTGTTCGTTCCCCATGATCTCTGTCAATAGAGTATCCGCTACCCTTTTCGCAATATTACTACTTAGGATAAGCCAATCTCTAGTATATTTCCAGGCGATAAGCTCCCAGTCCCTTCTAAATGTACGTTTCAGGATAGGAAAAACAAATATGGCATACAGGTAGAGTAGAGTGCCTTACAAGACCCATCTCCTAGACTTAAGGCGAGTATGGGGCAAGGTCCAAGGCAGCACCAGCAGTTCACCGCAGGCCGGACTAAGGCGGCTATGTGCAGTGGTGCCATACAGTGTAGGGTGCCCAATGTTAGTCTATAGGGATCAGTCTGTGTAAAAAGAGGCTGCAGGTTTGGATTGGGAGTCCAGTCGGGCTGAACCAACAGGGGTGCCCAGGCCTCACAATGCTTAGTGGTGTAAGGACACTAGTTGGTCCTCTTCTCCACAGCCCAGGGCTGACCGTTGCAGAGCGGTCTTTAGGTGTTGGGCTTCTGTCACTGGGAGCACTTGTGGTGAAAGTGGCCTGCAAATAAAGGCCACAGGTGGCGTGGGGGAGTCCACAGTGGGCAAGTTCAAATTGGGCTTTGTCTCTGGAGGGCCGGGGGACCACTCTGGCACCATTGGCCCACTTAAGCTTGGGCTAAGCGGCTCAGGTGGACTGGTGCTTTCAGGTGTTTGGTCTTTGTCGTCCGGATCCTTCACAGTTTGGTCTTTGGTACATGGAGAATGCAGGGTAACCGCTCCGCTGCTCCACAGGAGTTTCTGAGTCTCTGGAGAAGTGCTAACAGTCATCCCAGGCTTTGGGGGTCAGAAGCTCGCTGAGTGAGGTGACTTTAGTGCAATTGTCGCAGTCGGGATTGGCGCCAAGTCAGTTGCTGCTTCTTCTCTTCTTGCTTTTTGCTGCTCTTCGGTCCTTCTACTTTTGATTCGCAGGATCTGATTTCCTGGTGCTAGGCGCTGCCCTAAAATGCTGAATTTAGGGGAGTGTAGGGGAGTAACCAATGGGCTACCTACCCCTGGAGTCACTATGCCCCCTATATGGCCAGGTCCTTTGGGAAGAGGGCATAACTCTGTCCCAGAGTTCCTAAATTTACCATCACCAAGAAGGCAGACACTGAAATTTCGTCTTCACTTCAGGTAGCTCACCTTAGGGGTGAAACTAGCCAGAAGGTGAACACACCTTTCTGACTACTAATGTTCCCACCTTGTCCAGGTGCCAAATGGGCCCTGGTCAAGGGAAGAGGGGTGGGAGGTTTGGCATCATCTCCTGAGAGAAAAGCTAGATTTGCATTTCAAAGGCTTTAAGCTCTTTGAAGGTCCCTGCCTTGGCATGCTAATTTGCAGTTCATTCTGTGGGAGAGGGTGTAAACACCCTCTGCCCAAGCAGACTTTGTTCCTTATCTCCTGAGAGCATAGGCCCTCACCCTTGTGGGTCAGAAACACGTCTGGGGTGGCAGTCTGGCTAAAACCAGTCCATGAATACACTAGTAGCTGGTGGGTTTCTAAGGGTGCCCTCTGGGTGCATGCATTAATACGTCCAACACTGGAATCAGTGTGGGCTTATTCATATTAGATATTTGATACCAAACATCTCTAGCTTCAGTGATGCCATCATGTAGCTGGGGCACTCGTTTTTACCAGTGTCCAGCACATGTACTTTAAATGGCTTCTCTGGTATGGGAAGCAATAGAACTTACTAGCACTGAAACTAATTGCGTACATGATGCTTTTCTCTAAGCTGTTTGTGTTTCTGGGTCAAAAAATTAAGCTGGTGTTTGTCTAATGGGTTTAAGCAATTCAGGCCCAGACTTTCGATATTTAGGCCCTATAAGAGATATGCTGGCTAATGACTTGGCTTAATTGATCTGCTTGGGTTTAGGGTGAGGCGGAAATTGATAGGCCAGAACATTATGAATACTAATCACTATTTCTTGGGCATAAACTCAGTTGCCTACAAGGCCTGACATTGGAGGTTCTGCAGTCATGATTTTACAAACATGTTTGGGTAGAATTTGCTTAGTAGGTAACAATTGATCTATGGACTATTACATACAATGACATCTAGGGTAGTGTTTTCTTCCTATAGCGAAAAAAGATCTGCTGCCCTGAATACTGTTTTATGTATGCCAACATTGTATTTTCAAAATTTTTCGGGGTGATGCTTGAGGTCTAATGAAAGCTCATGAACAGACCGTTTGCACCGATTGAGCCCTGCATGCGCCATATTCCTTATTTCTTTTTACTCTACTATTGTAAACATGGTTGGGGCCTCAGCTGAGTGTTTCCTCAGGCAAGCATCCTTCAAACATTTCTCTGATTTCTTTTTTTTTTTTTTTTTCTTTCCCTGGACCATATGCTTTAGATTATTGGATTCTTGGAGTCCTGTAGCGTTCCATGGGCCTCAGTTTGTTACGCATGCCACGGGTCCCTTGACTGACGTGGTTAATTTTTCTTCTTTGGCCTACAACTACTTCATTTTCTAATGAGTAACTTGTGTGTGTATTGAGGCCTAAATACTATAAGCTGCTAGGATGGACACTCGTAAAATGTTTTGGCAATTAGTATTTTTTGCCTACTCTGTTCCAATCTCTCTAGCATTGTGTTTTTGTATGTAAGCGTTATAGCAATTCTCTCCAAGGAACAATTTTAGGCTGCACTTCTCTTTAGCTTGGACACAATTTTGAATGCCACATATTAAAAGTGATTTGTGTGGTGAGCTGTGTTCGGCGACTCCAAGTCCATAAGTCATGAGGAAGGGCCATCTGCTTTTGCCAGTTACAGCAAATATCCGACAGCTGAACACCACAAAGTGTTTATTGCAAGAAGCATAGTCCACAGGCTACCTTGTTTTGTCGTTCTTAACAGTTGCCATCCCCTTATAAACATGTTAAAGTTTCCAATTGTCATAGGATCCCATGGCTGGAGTACAGGAATTGAGGTAATGTCTATTGAAACTTCTTTCTCCTTCACACCGAAAGCTACATTTAAAACTCCTAATGAATCAAAAACCAGGCAATAAATGTTCAAATCTTGGATACAGCCCAAATGACTTAAACCCTCCTCCTGAACCAGAAAACGTTTCTCCAGAGCTTTAGGATTGCACATGCCGTCATAAAAGGACTCCTTCTATTTGAGATATTGCAGTGGCAAAAATGCAGATTTATTTTTGGGGCCTAGGCTGACATGCAAGGGGTAGGATGAACTGAAGCAACAAAAAGTGAAAAGGAAAGAGCACATCTTCGAGGAGGGGAGAAATACTGTGTGTACAGCCCTTGCTTGAATACTGGACTGAATTAAAGACATCTATCTCAAGTGTATGCTAAATGAGATCCATGTTAGATTCAAATTACACTAATAACTTTTTTCTCGCCACTTCTCTGCAGTTATATGTACTTTCTTTTGCCATGCTCCTATGGCGGCAACATGCACATTCCACTTCCATTGCACTCATTTTTGTGCTGCACGTTTAACACATTTACCTTTTCCTTTATTCAAGCAGTAGACTTTTAAGGCGTAATGGTAATTTGAAAGCAAAACCTATCCTGACCTTGCCTAATGTGCCAGTTTTATTAAACAGTCCTAGAACATGTAGGTTTAAGTACTGCCTAACTTATCCCTCACCCCAGTTCTTGGTCTCCTTACGCCTACATAGACATGCCAGCATGTTGCTGTGTTGGAGCAGTGTGCCTTTTGCAAGGGTCATATCTGGACCTTTTAAACTTGTATACTCCAGTATCCTCTAATGGAATTTGATATTACTCCACATTGTTTGAGGAATATTATACTTGTACAAGACTGAGATAATGGAGGCCTTTGGGATCCAGGATTCTATTAAATGGGCATCTCTAGAAGTGGTGCTTCAGGACCAAAACATTTTTATGCAAGCCCGGTCACTATTTAAAAAGTTCAATACATAAATTATTGCAACAATATTTTGTTTTAATTTCTTTGTTCACTCCTGTATTTTTTGTTTGTTTGAATGTGGCCTCCAAGGTTTTGAAAAATCAGATTGTCTCACAAGTAGGCAGTGTATTGTGTTTTAGCCAGACTTTCACCTGACTCGTGGTTTGTTAAAACTTAGCGGAATGGATGCATCCAGTTTTACTGAATTTATTTAGTGTCCTGCAATAGAAAGTAATGGACTAAGTGTTGTAGAAATTTAAGCCAAAATGGTGAAATGGGCTATGTTGCAGAACTAATATTTAAAGCCTCTAGTTATTTAGAGTTTATTTAACTTTAATCTTGTATCCCATATCCCCCCCCCCCCCCCCCAACAACCCAATATTTTTATTTTATTTCTTATGTTGTGTTTTGCTAGTTGCCAGTCACCACAGAACAGCCAGGGAGGAACCTGGACCAGGAGACAAAGTAAAGATAAAACTATCGCAGTCGAACCCTTTGCAACAGGCGAAGCCTCATGTTGATAAAGGAGACCTCAAGAAACCCGGTAGGGTGCTGCTATTTTAACTAACATAATGCTAAAGTGTCTTGGTGGCCATTTGTTTGTTAATGACGAAGATTGTATTATAGAAGGTTTTGATGCATTAAAGATGTATTTTAATTGATTAACCCCAGTACTCACAGTTATGAGACTAAATGCATACATTGTACATTAATATTCTACTGTTAGAGTAAAATTAGTGTTGTATTTATGGAAAGACCACACTTAAGTTTTTTTTATATACCGAGTATATATGTTTACTACACACTTACGAACTCCTGCTGATTGACATACAGTATTTTAATTCTCCAGGGAAACGAGCTGGATAGAAACGTAGGATTTGAGAGGGATACCCTCCAAGTTTTACCAGTGAATCGTATTCTAGTAAATATCACTGTGATGGTTGGAGAATGAGAACACTGTATATGCCAAAAAGAATACAAAAAGGTGATTGGTGGAATTTATCTCAGGCAATGATAATTACTCGGGCAATATACCAGTCCATTTTTATTTTGCCCACCATGCCACATCGGATTAGATCATGCCATGTGACAATCAGCATTGGTCCTGCTCCATTAGGAACAGTCTAGTCCAAGGTGTCAAGCCAAGTTCTCTCAGAACCCGAAAACAAGCTACCCCCTGACTGTTTGAGCCTATTTGGACTTCTTTAGTCAGGTACAGCTTGGTTCCAATCCCATATTGTAAATGGAACACACTTCTGGGCATACACAGCTTTCCACTGACTGTATGTACAAAGGAACCTAAGTTCTATCTAGCTAATGTATCTAGCTAATGTATCTAGCTAATGTGTCTAATCTAATGTGTCTAATCTAATGTGTCTAATCTAATGTGTCTAATCTAATGTGTCTAATCTAATGTGTCTAATCTAATGTGTCTAATCTAATGTGTCTAATCTACCCTATGTTATCTGTGAAAAAGTACTTCTTTTGCTTGGTTAGCCCCCAACTTTTTAACCTGGTTTTGATGTGGTTTTAAATGTAGTGCAAAGGGTCCCTACCAACCAGGTGCCCTGTACCAGTGCTCCTTCCCCAAAGCTAATTCCCAATTGGTACTTCTGCCCCCTGTAAATCTCTAGTAACTGATACCCTGGGTACCTAGTGCCTGAGAGATGAAGAGGGTAATTTGGGACCCCCCTCACTGGGACCATGCCACTGCAGCCTGCATGCCCTTAAGAGGGAGAAAACCACAAAGTCGACATGGCACCCTGTCTGGGTGCCATGGCAGCTAACACTGCCTGGCAGCATAGGTAAGTCGCCCCTCTAGTAGGCCTCACAGCCCTAAGGCATGGTGCACTATACTACAGGTGAGGGCATTATCTGCCTGAGCAGATATGCCCCTACAATATTGGGCACCATATCCCAATATTATAAGTGACAGTAAAGCCGTAGTCCATGGGCTAGGAACTCGACAACTTGAGTTCCACAGCACCATAATGGCTTTACTGAATATAGGAGTGTTTGGTACCAAACTACTACTTTCAATAAATTCACACTGTTGTCATAGTGGGTTTTATCGTACCATGTACCCAGAGGGCACCCCAGAGGTGCCTCCTGAATGCCTATCACCCCTTGAGTGGTCTCTGACCAGCTGTATACAGCCAGCCACCCACCAGCAGAAGAATTTAGCTATGTTGTCCGTTTCATCAGTACCCAGATCTAGAAGAATTTAACTACCGCTTGCATAGTCTACACCGCAGACCATAGTTTGCTAATGAGCTCTACATTGTGTCCATGTAAGTGCTAGAAGTAGTGGGTTGCTAACTTCTATGTATGCCAATTTCTTTCCAAACTTTTATGTTTTAGAGTTAGTAGATTGATAGAGAACTGTGTTGCATGTGTCATTTTTCTTTTTAAGAGGATTAGAACATTTTGTGTTCACTTATCTTAGAAAGTATCCAAAAAAGAGTAGAGGCACAGGCTAATCATAGATGGGTGGATACTTAGATGTTGACTGGGCTGTTGCTGAAATATTCTTCAAAGCATTGTTAATTTAGAATGTAATTAATATATGGTCAGACAATTACCCTTGTATCATCTCTGCATTTAAGGGAGCTAAATTAAAGGACAAAATCCATACTGTCACCAGCTTTGTGTGTAGAATCCTGTGTTGTATGTGGAAGTTATGTCCAAGGTGCAGGGAGTTTTGGATAGAGATAGGTGATAAAATACTGCTGGGCCTCATGTGACATCAGAACCTGATATACATTTCACTGTTGGGAGTTTGAAGGAGAGATGTTCTTGCATTGCAGAGCATGTAGAGCAGTATGAATACACACGTGCCTCCCCGTCTCCCCCCAACCTCCTTGCCTGCTTTTTAAGAGGGTGTTAATATGTTGTTTAAAATTAAGCCATGGTTATTAGAGAACTACGTTTTTGCAGCGTGAATTTTTCTTGATTTACTATGCTGTGCATTATTCCGCAATCTGGTGGTTGGGTCCGGAATCGTAGTCTTTTCTCTCTTTTCCTTTTTTTAGGTCTCCTGGCGTTTAACAGCACGTCAGCGCTGTGTCCGCCAGGAGATCTTTTGTTGCTGACTGTGCTTCCCAGGAGACAGCACCTGGCCGCGTGCATTGCCTCTTCAAGGAGGCTATTTGAGCGGGGCACGCGCTCGCGAACGCGCTCAGCTGCTGTCTCCCGGGAAGCTCTTTCACCAAACACGCATGCGCATACACAGACGCATACACACACACACACACACACACACACATACACACACACACACACACACACGCAAGCGCCCATGCACGCACGCACCCACACATACAGAGAACCTACCCCCGCTGTCGCATACACACACGCGTGCACACACACACCCACAAGTGCACCGAGCGCCCCCCCCCACTTACCGCCACTCCGGACTTCAGCCGCCACCGCTCCTCTCCTGGCCAGGCACTCCGTGGGCGCGGCTTCCAGCAGGAAACGGAAGTCCCGCCCCACGGTAGTTTTCCTCACGCGCACACGACCAGCTGGGGAGTACAGGAGCAGGTTCGCTGAGATGAAGTGCTGGCTGGGCGGCCAATATCTGCTGGTGGTAGGTCATATGTTGGGAATGGATCAGAACCAGTGTTCTTCACCTCCACGTTAGGTAATGTAATCCATGCAGCCTTTCTCGAACTGCGCTAAAACAGAAGTCAGATAATGTGCCCATCCATTTTCCGTATTATCATAGTTTTACTCCGTGAAGAGGCCCTCATTCCTAGTCCGGCACAATTGCTGATTCAGTGCAACAAGTCATGTGTACCCAGATCAAGAAACCAACTCTGCGTGCCTGCAGGCTTTGCCGCCATGATTCTCACTGGTAAACCTGGCGCAAATTACGTGGGCAGACGGTGTAAAAACCGAGTTTGCTCGAGTTGGAATGTGGGGAAAACAAGTGCAACTAATGTGCTATGCCCCAATTCTTAAATTCAAAAGTTGGAACGGTCTGCTCTCCAGCGTATTGCAAATGTGGACACTTGTGCCGACTAGGAATGAAAGGGCTATGATTGATTTAAAGTACCCTCTAGCATGTTTTGCTTTTCACCAGGGCTGCACTGCATGACACCGCTCTGTTAATAAATGTGTTACGTTTCATAATTTTATGCACTGCAAAGAAAACGCAGCTTGTGTTTCCGCTCACCTAGACTCATTCAAACCATGCCAGCACAAATTACCCAGGAAAATCTACCACACAGGAGAGGCAGCGCCCAAAAACGGGGGAGGACTGAGGGCTCGGACGGAGACACATAGAATATGTCCCCTTGCAGGGGGGACAGGAAACACACGGTTTCGTTTATTTTGGAAGGTTTGATTTACCTGGGCAGTGGCAAGGACAGGGTGAGGCACGCAAGCTGACAGGGACATATAAAACATAACGTCATACAGCTGTGACCATAGAGACAAAAAGGGTGTAGTGGAGAGAACGGGAGGCAGGAAAGGCTAGAGGAAGATGGGCAGACATACAAAGAGACACAGAGAGAGAAGAGAGGCAGCTAGACAACGGGGGGATGGACAGAGAAGGGAGAATGCTGAGCGAGGCTAAAATAGACAGAGACAGTGAGCGAGGCAATGCTTATGGAGACAGCCTGAAAAAATGTATGACAGTATACTGAGAGACGGGGCCGACACTACTGTATGTGTGACACCGACACTACTGTATGTGTGACTGGTGCAGAGAGAGACGCAAGGGGTGAACACAATTGAAAGAAAAGTGGTATTCAAGATAGGCTGGTAGCATGAACAGCAGCGATGGAGCAGAGCACGGCGAGGGCTGCTCTTCCGTTCTCCAAGGTACATGCATTTAACTATGAGTTTCTCACAGTACACGAGCTGCAGGCAGCAACGCTGGGAAACAGAGAAGCAATAATGCTCACTGTTTCCGAACTGTGGGCAATGCAGCTTATCCACAATCTTTGAGAAATTCCGAGTTAAAGGTACACATGACAGTGAAAGCGCTTAAATGAGGCGCCCAGCTGCGTCCGTCCCTAGCGCACACCTTCAAGACTCGGCCCCAGATGAGATGACATTTAACAGCGCCCATGCATGTATTTTTCACTTTTTCTGCCGCTGGCAGAGTACACATTTTGCATGAGCTGCATAAAACAATTCCCAAGGGAACTGTTTAGAAGGGATTACGTTGAAAACATTTGGAACATCTGTAGAGGAACTCTCTTGGTGTAAGCAGCTGCTCAGATGTTCCGCTTCCTGTTTTCTTTAATACCATTACTCCTCGGCACTCTGTGTAATTTGTGCAAAAAGGAAATAAGACGTCTCGTGAGAAATAACAAAGTCTGGGTCACTTGTCAGCCAGTTTCATAGAGAAGGCGTGAGTGACTGAGAGCCAGCTGCCCGCCGCCCACCACTTCAAAGCGTGTCTCTGCAGGTGGGGGTGCTTGCTACAGCCCTGGCGTTACTGTTAACTTTATTGTGAAGCTATGAGTCGGAGTTTTTCATTCACACCTGTTGATTCAGTGAATAGGCAAAGTCACATTTGCTGAAGTAGATTGTAAAGTTCTTTCAGGAACATCCTCTTGCATTACGACATTGCAGGCAGCAGGCCATGCAGGAGATGGTAGGGAAGTCACGTGACACAAATCATCTTTATACAACAATTCAGAGTTTGATAACAAATTAATGTAACACATTGTAATATACAATGCCAATAGCTCAAACTTTAATACTGGGAGACCTATTGCATTGTAAATGCTTGTTTTTTTTTGTAGCCCAGGTAGGCCTCGACGTCCCACCATTTGGTGTACCTTCCGTGACGTCAGCACGCTTCCTGCGGAAGCTCCCACCCTTGGACGCCATCTTCAGATTCTTTTTTCCGCCGTTGGGTCTGGATCGTCGCGTGAAGCTCCAGAAGTTTTGGAGGAGAAAAAGGAGAAAATAAGCGAATTTCTTCAGGAAAAAAACTCGAGAAGACCAGGAGAAGAAGATCATCAGAGCAGGGACGACTAAGAAGGAGAGGAACCTAGAGATCTTCGTCCGACGGAGAATGCGCACACAGGGGGCCCCCTGAGCGCAGTAATGGACAACACCCCATTTAAATTCTGACGTAATTGCCACCACAAGTACGCGCAGAGAGACCAGCACCCGGTCTGCAACCTCTGTCTGCCTATCGACCACGGGAAAAAGGACTGCAACGCCTGCTCAGTCTTCACGCCGAAGACGCTGAGGATTCGAAAGAAATAGAGGATAGCTCACCACACGATAAAATAATAAAATAATAATTCTGAACTTTTAAAGCTCCTGGTTACACTTGCCAGTGTGTCCCCGCGCTATCAAAGACTGAGCAGCAGCCTGGACAGATGGACCGAGACTAGTCCTGTGCCGGTAAGTTAAGGCTTCGGAAACAAGAGAGTTTTCAGCTCCTTCCGGAACAGCATCTCCGAGGGTTCCACATGGAGCTTGTATGGGGAGGGAGTTCCATCTCCGTGCGGCTAAGAAACGGAAGGAGCGCCCTCCCATTCTTGCCTTATTGATTCTAGGGACCGAAAACAAGCCAGCGCCCATCGAGCGCAGGAGCCGGGTGGGCTTGTAAGGAAAAAGCAGATTACGCAGGAAGCCCGGGCCCCTGCCATGGGCGATCCTGTGACTGACACAAAGTGCTTTGAACTCTATACGTTCCCTGATAGGGAGCCAATGCAGTGTCTCCAAGGCTCTTTATGAGGAGGCTCTCCTGGGAAGCTGTAGCACCAGTCGCGCGGCTGCGTTCTGGATATGCTGCAGTCTTAAGATGCAGCTCGCGTTAGCTCCCAGATAGAGAACATTCCCGTAGTCCAGCCTAGAAGTAACCAAGGCATGGACCAGGGCTCTTCTGGCGGACGCTGGGAGTAGGTCAAGTGTCCTTCTTAGACTGCGGAGGATTCCAAAATACGTCCCTGCGACACGCCGAGTATGATAATCATAGGACATTTTGGAATCTATCCACATGCCCAAGTTCTTCACTTGGTCCTTGGGGACAGGTAATGGGCCCAAAGCCTGAGGCCACCAGGCAGAGGTCCAAACCGAGGGGGACTTGCCAACAATAAGCACCTCGGTTTTGTCCCCGTTCAATCTGAGACAGTTTTTGGCCATCCAACCTGCCAGATCTTGATGGCAGGATGCGAATCTGCTGGCGGCATGCTCAGCTGGCTGCGACAAAGCCACAACCAGCTTAGTATCATCAGCATAAGTTACCACCTCTATCCCATACTGCTCAGTAATAGCAGCCACCGGTGCTACGTACAAATTGAACAGGGTAGGGCTGAGGCTGGAGCCCTGGGGAACACCCTGCTTTAGGTCATGAACCTCTGACCTATAAGCACCCTGTTCCACATAGAAGCTGCGGTCATGGAGGAAAGATTCCAACCATGACCAGACTCTCCCAGTCACTCCACTTTTCCTCAGACACTGTAGCAAGGTGTGGTGAGCTACAGTGTCGAACGCAGCGCTGAGATCGAGAAGAATCAGCGCTGCTGTCTGACCCTCATCTACATGTTTCCTCAGTGCCTCTGTGGAAAAGAGAAGGGCAGATTCGGTGGAGTGATGGGCACGAAAGCCAGCCTGGGAGGGATGGTAAAGCCTGTGCGCCTCGATGTGAGCCGTCAATTGATGGTTAGCCAGCTTTTCTGCTATTTTAGAGAAGTTGGGGAGGAGGGAGATCGGGCGCAGATTACTAAGTTGAGTTATGCTGATTTGCGGCTTTTTCTTAAGTGGGAGTACAACAGCCTGCTACCATGTGTTCGGCACCCTGCCAGATTCGAATGACAGAGCTAAAAGATGTTTAACATAAGGTGCCAGTACTTCCACGCTGCCGCTCAAAATCTTGGCAGGAGCCGGATCCCTGGGGGAGCCAGATTTGACCCCCCTCGCTACTGCTATTAGCATAGCCTCATCCGGGACCGAGAAAGTACTGATGCTATCTTTCTCCAAAATAGCACCTTCCATTGGCGAATCACCGCTGAGGCCAATCCTGGCCTCACTAGGAACGGTGGTATAAATATCTTGCACTTTCTTATAGAAGAAATCCGCAATCTGGTTACATATTTGTGCAGAGGAATCAACTTGTTCGCTTCTTGAAGCCAGCAATGATATCTCCTTATAGACTACAAAGAGTTCCTTAGTCGAACACTCTGCCTTATCGATACGATCAGTATAGTAGATCGAGCGGGTTTTCCTAATCAAGGCGTGATAGCCTCTGAGGCTATCTTTATACGCCTTACCCACCTCCGGAAGATAGCCCTTTCTCCAGGCTCTTTCCATGTGTTTACATGCTGACTTAGCTTCTTTCAATTCAGCATTAAACCAGGCAGCTGATTTAGTGCGGCGCACTGGGCCGTTCCTCGACCAGGGGGCAGTCTGATCTATGGCAGTCTCAATACGTTTGTCAAGAGCAGCGCAAGCTTCATCAATAGTGATACCTAGCCCATCAGGGGGCCCCCCCTGTTTTAGACTGGCACAAAAAGTGTCTAAAGAAATTTAGCCCACTTCCTCTGTTTCTTTTTAGTATCCCTTCCTTTCCCCGGATTGCTGCCCTCCATGAATTTAAAGCAAAAAGGTACCAAGTAGTGGTCAGTCCAAACCATCGGGACAGGGAGCTCGGCCTTAATGCCCTCCCAATTACAAAAAAGTGGATCCAATTGATGACCTAACCGATGAGTAGGTAGCGCCGACTGTAATGTCAATTGCATGGTCGACAGCTCTTGGCATACCTCTTGGGCCACTTGGCATACTATGTATACTAATTGACTGTTTTGTTTAAATTTGTTTTTTACAGAATGGGCTCCTGGTGACTTCTAGGAGTTCACCGATACGGTGCAAAACCGTGAGTTTTTGAATACAAAAACCTTTTCAAAATACTTTTTTCACATACATATCCTCACGGAGTGGACGTGCCTTAGTGAGCACGGACCCCCCGGGGGATTTCACTTTATGGTCCTGATGAAAGCTGAGCCGAATGTGGCACGTAACAGCAGAAACATGTCGACCTTTTTTTAGGACACAGTGATTTCCAACAAAATCACCACATAGTCCCCACTTGTTTTTAATGTGACCAGCTTGCCCATTAATAAAGTTTTTCTAGGTACTGCTGCGATCTTTTAAATTTGCACTCACATCACTGAGCACAATCTCATTGTTTCAGAACAAACCACCTCCGCTGCAATTGCAGGCATTGAAGCACACGGGGGGGACATTCGGTCTCCCTCGTGGGAACCCCATGATGAAGCATGTCACCACTAGGGTGAGTGAGGGTTCTTTTTACCAATAGAGTTGTTCCTTTTACCAATAGAGTTGTCCTTCTTGTTTTCATATTTTGCACAGCACACTAACTGTTAGTCACTCTTTAGTTGTTGAATAATAGTACCTCTTGGGCCGCCATGTTAGATCCATCATCGAAATGCATATTGAGATCACCTAGTAAGAGGAATTTGTCATATCTCATAGCAGGGGATAACAAATTGCATATTAAGCTCTCCACAAACTTGCTGCTCCCGCCCGGGGTCTATAAATCTGTAGGCCTTTAATAATCATATTACTGGACACTGTTATAGAGAACGCCCCTGTCTCACTACCCGCTATACTAGCAGGCTCCATAGTGCAGATAATATTGTCCCTGTGGATCAATGCAATCCCGCCCCCCTTCCACGGGCTCTGTCCTGCCTACAAATACCATATCCCTGGGGCAGGGCCTCTAGTATTTCAGGGTCCGAATCCCCATCGAGCCAGGTCTCTGTTGCAAAAAGAATGTCTAGATTGTTATCCAGCAGTAGGTCCCGCACTTCCATGTTGTGCTTTTTTATAGACCTACAATTAAGCAACGCACAGATAACTTCCTTGGTGGTGCCTCCTACTCTGGTATCGCCATTCAACCTGATACCACAGTACTTGCAGACCCTTACTGCATCCCCCTTACTGGGATCCAGTCCATGATTACACTGTGGGTTGACCGTTGTACGTAAATCAATCAGCTGTTGCCGAGTATAGCCCAAGAGTGACCCAGATCCAACAGGGGTTCTGGCCCCAGTCCCCGATCGGCCGCGGACGGGCGCAGACGGGCTTGCCTTAGGCGCACCTTCGGCGCGCATGTGGCGCGCCCGCTGCGCTCGTCCGCTGCGCTCGTCCGCTGCGCGTCCGGTGCATGAGTGGCTAAATACCCTTCCTTCCGGCGGACGACTAGACCGCGTCCTGCCGGAAGTAGGGATTCTGTGGACTCGTGGTTACCGCCCTCTGCCCAAACGGCACACTTTAAGAATTGCGGCGCCGCCAGGCTACTCGCAGTTGCAGGGCAAGGGCAAGATCCTGTCGCTGTACGATCTGGGCCTCTCCACCGGCGATGAGGACAACATCGCCGAAGGTCAAGTTGACTCCACGGTCGCAGAGACCGATAAGAAATCGTCAGACAAGGTAGGAGAGTCTACGACTCCGAAACCCTCGACGGCCTCGAAAACCTGAGGCTGACTCTCGAAAATCAGAGTCTAGGACCTCGAAGGGAGCACCGGCGTCGAAAGCTTAGATGACCGAAGCTGCGGTCCCCGAAAAACAGCCCAGCTGATCCTTCGAGGACTCCCAGGCGGCGAAGACCAGCGAAAAAGCAAGGTCGTCGAAGCAAGCTCCCGAAAAGGGATCCTCGACTTCGAAGGAGAAGGAGCCGAGAGCCATTTTGACGTCGACGGGGCCGTCGAAGAGGGCGGCCGTCACGCTCGACGCCGATCACGCTGCACAGATGGAGAAAAAGAAAAGAAGGCTCGAGGCCGAGATGGAGAACCTCATCCAGAGGAAGAAGGACTTCGAAGACAAAATGAAAAGCTTCAGGATCCCCTCGAAGCCCACGACGGTCCTCAAAGAGATAGAAGAACGCGAGGAGTTCGACGCCGAAGAGCCACCGAAAACTCCGGAGCCCTCGGAGCAGGGAGAAGAAGAGGACCTCTATTACACAGAGGGTGATTATGGGGACCCGTGTTCGAGCTACGACTCGGGATCCTCGATGGCTCAAGACCTGGATTGGCAGGACATCGAGGCCGAAAACCCGGAGGAGGCTGTGGAGACATACCCCTCGAAGCCTTCGCCGCCAGATGACATTGGGGCCTACTACGAGGTCGTCAAGAAGGCTGCAGCAGCTAATGGAGTCAAATTGGAGGAGGAAAAGGATAAGGCAGATTTCCTGCTGGAAACCTTGCTCCCCACAGAGACAAAAAGCCACTTCCTGCCCATGCTGAAGAGTATTATGGAACAAGGCAAAGAGGCGTTCAAAGAACCAGCCTGCAGGTCAGTCACACCAAGGACGGAGAAAAAGTACAAGTTCTCCTCCCAGGACCCCCCCTTACATCCAGGGGACAGTTTCAGCAGACTCAATTATAGCCGCAACGGCCAGAAGGGCCAACGTCCCAACAACATCTGGGCCACCTCCTGACAAGGAAACCAGGAGGATGGACCTAACAGGCAGAAAAATTGAGAGAAACACAGCAATGCACTGGAGGATGGCAAACTCCAACGCCCTTCTGCACAGGCACCAGTACCAGCATTGGGACGAGATGAACCAATTGCTCAAGCACCTCCCAGAGGAACACCAGCAGAGAGCCGCTTACCTCGTGGAAGAGGGGAAAAGCATCGCAAACTCGTGCCTGAAGACAGCCTTGGACGGGGAAGAATCATCCAGCAGGCTGATGGCTATAGGAATCACAGAGAGAAGGCAAGCCTGTCTCAGGATCTCAGGCTTCAAGTCAGAGGTTCAAAACAACATCCTGAACACCCCTTTCAATGGAGAAACACTGTTCGGAGCCCCAGTTGATAAGAAACTCACCCAACTGAAGAAAGACAACGAGTGGTAAGGTCCATGGGGGCCCTGCAATTCAGGGGGATGAGAAGAGGCACTCCTACGTGGAGGCCGAACGGAAGGGGTGGAAACCAGCAAGGACAACCACACCAGGCGTTCCACCAGGGTCAACAGAGTGACAAGCAAGGTCACCAGGGCCAGCAGAAACAAAACTGGAACTACCAGAACAGGGCCAGTCCTTTCGCGGGAGAGGAAATGGACAGGGCCAGAGAAGGAGAGGCGGTGAACAACCCCCCTCGAAGTGACTTCACACAGGAAAAGATGCTCACCCACTCAAACCCTCCGAGGGAAGAGCACAGAAAAGCAAAGAGGAGAGGGCTACACGGACAAGACACAAATGAACATCTAACACCAGTAGGAGGCAGGCTGAGATTTTTTCTCAGAGAGTGGAGGAAAATAACCACAGACAAGTGGATACTCAACATCATACAGTCGGATACTGCATAGAGTTGGAAAAGAGACCACCAAACAGAAAGCCAAAGAAAAGAGAGCACTCGGGAAGGGAGCTGCAATTGCTCCAAGAGGAAGCTCAAGAACTCCTCCTCAAAGAGGCCATCGAAGCGGTCCCATTCAAAGAACGGAACAGGGGAGTGCACTCAAACTACGTCCTGGTGCCAAAAGTGGACGAAAGCCTAAGACCCATCCTGGATCCACGTTTCTTAAACACATATGTAAAGACTCAAAAATTCAAGATGACGTCCCTGCAAGAGGTCATCCCACAGATAAAGGTTGGGGACTTCTTGTCCACCATAGACCTCAAAGATGCGTACCTGCACATCCCCATGAACAGGCAGCACAAGCACATGCTAAGATTCACAGTAAACCAGGATCACTACCAATTCACAACCCTGGCATTCGGTCTAAAGTCCGCACCAAGGGTATTCACCAAATGCCTCGCAGCAGTGGCCGCACATCTGCGAAGAGAGGGGATACACGTGTACCCCTACCTAGACAACTGGCTCGTAAAGGCAAGCTCTTACAGGACATGCAAAGATCATGCAGAACAGGTCACAAGAATGCTAGCAAGCCTGGGATTCTCCATACACTGGGGAAAATGCTGGATGGAAACGGTGCAAGTGAAGATCTTCCTGGGAGCTCAAATCAACACCGTCCAATGCAGGGTCTACTGAGGGAGAAACGTCACTACCAGAAGGGGCGAGCTCTGACAGTGAGGACAGTGAGCAAGATCTTGGGAATGATGGCGTCATGCATACACCTGGTCCCCAATGTACACCTGCAGATGAGACCACTCCAAGAGTTGCTGCAACAGCAATGGTCACAAGCTACAGGAAGTTGAGAGGATCTAGTGGTTGTAACGCACAAGGTACAGGAAGAAATGAAGTGGTGGACCAAAGAAAGGATAACAATAGGGAAGCCTCTATTGCCACTGGACCCAACAGTGACCATCACCACAGACGCATCCCAGAAGGGATGGGGCGCACACATGAACAGGCTCAGAGTGAGGGTTCTGTGGAGCCCAGGGGATGCGGTCAAACACATCAATTACCTGGAGCTGAAAACAGTGTTGCTTGCCCTCGAGGCCTTTCAGAAACAGCTGTACAACCAGAAGGTGCTGATACAGACAGACAACACCACAACGATGTTTTACATCAACAAGCAGGGGGGAACACAATCATTCCCTCTGTCAAACTTGGCACAGGAGATCTGGAGATTGGTAATACCACTCAAAATAGACCTGCTAGCCATACACCTGCCAGGGAAGGACAATGTAGAAGCAGATTGGCTCAGCAGGCAGACTTCAGCATCCTACGAGTGGGAACTCAACATACAGGAAACAGAGAGACTATTCAGGAGGTGGGGCACTCCGACAATAGACCTGTTTGCAATACGCCAGAATGCAAAATGCCAGTACTTTGGAATGCCCTATGGATAAGCTGGTCAAAGACATTTGCCTACGCTTTTCCCCCGATACCACTGATTCCCAGGGTTCTCAACAAATGTATGACGAGCAACATGACTCTCATCCTGGTGGCACCACAATGGGCCAGGCAGACCTGGTACTCACAGATAATGGAGATGGCACAGGGTCCACCCCACAAGTTCTCAAAAAGAAAAGACCTACTCTCCATGGAAAACGGAGAAGTTCTACACCCAGAGCCGGAGGGCCCCAGCCTATCAGCTTGGCTCCTGAGGACTTAGAGTTCGCACATCTGAAATTACCAGAGAGCACCCTATAGGTGCTGCGAGAGACAAGGAGGCCCAGCACACGCAAGTGCTATGGGGAAAAGTGGAAAAGATTCACTCAATGGTGTTGCAAGAAAAAACTCCAGAGAAAGCTGACTAAGGAATCAATGGTGCTAAAATACCTCACACACCTAATAAAAGCCAAGCTAAGCTCATCCTCGCTGAGGGTACATCTGGCAGCGATTGTGGCATACACAAGAGGAGAAAAAGGGAGAAGCTTCTTTACATCTCAAGTAGTGAAAAGATTCTTGGAGGGAGCTAAAAGGATGCCACCGCCGGCATGGAACCTCAATGTGGTACTGACAGAGCTCATGAAAGCACCTTTCGAGCCAATCCACAAGGCAACACTACAAATGCTAACAATGAAAGCGGCCTTCCTGGTAGCAATCACCTCGCTACTCAGGGTAAGCGAGCGCCAAGCACTAACCTTGCAAGAACCCTATATACAGATACACAGTGACAGGGTCGTAATGAGAACGGACCCACACTTCATGACAAAGGTGGTGTAACGTTTCCATATGAATCAGAGTATACAGATACCGAGCTTCTTCCAAAAGCCCACAACAAGCGCGGAGATGGCGCTCCACACCCTAGACGCAAGAAGGGTAGTGATGCACTACATAGAAAGGACAAAGGACCACAGGAAGACGAAGCAGTTCTTCGTGTCCTTCGCAAACAGCTTCCTGGGTAGACCAGTGACAAAAAACACCATCGCTCGATGGATCGCACAAACGATACTATTCTGCCACAAGCAAGCAGGGCAGGAACTAACAGGAGGGGCACAGGCCCACTCGACAAGAAAGAAAGGGGCAACAATCGCCTTTCTGGCCAACACACCAATTCAGGACATATGCCTGGCGGCAACATGGGCTTCAGTGCACACGTTCACTAAGCACTACTGCGTGGATATACAAATGAACAAGGAAGCACAAGTAGGACAAAGAGTGCATCAACATATATTCAACAACCAACGCTCATCTTCCACCCATCCGCAACAAACGTAACAAAACCGCTACAAATTCTATGCACAGCATAGTGAATCCAGAAAGATTCACGCTGCAAAACGAATAGTTTCTTACCTGTCGGTGTAGTTTTGCAGCTTGCAAGATCTTTCTGGATTCACTAGCGAACCCACCCACCTCCGCAAGAAAGATGAGGCTGGAGAGGGAAAGGGGGTGAAAACAAGGACAATACGTGAAAAACAAACGTTGGATGGTTAAAAAGTGGTAAATAACTTAGTGGAACATTGCCATAACTTTGGTAACAGAACAAACACGAGAAAAAAAGAATCCGAAGATGGTGCCCAAGGGTGGGAGCTTCGACGCCCACCTGGGCTACAAAAAAAAAAGGAAAAGAGAGAAAAGACTACGATTCCGGACCACCAGATTGCGGAATAATGCACAGCATAGTGAATCCAGAAAGATCTTTCAAGCTGCAAAACTACACCGACAGGTAAGAAACTATTCGTTATGTCAAGGAAAACAAAGTGGGTGACTCATCCAATAAAATATCATTGATATTGTGGGTATTAGCTTCTCCTGAGCACACAGCTTGACAGTGAGCAGTCTTACCTGCAGCAAGTCCTACCTACTCGGTCACTTCAGTTGCCCTAAAAAGTTACCCTTTAAACAACTCCACGGCGAAGGCGCTCATGAGAGCAGCCTAAATGCTGAGTAGTGGAATTTAATGCACCACTCCACAGCCAGTGGACTCTTGTTGGCCTTAGTGGATCAGCTAAGGGCTGCGGCAATGATTCAGCAAACCAGCAGTCAGTCATGTTATTATTTACTCATAGGGGACCTTTCTTCCTCCTGCCACACTGTCCAAAACGAACATGAGCTGTAGCTGACTCACAGTAAGCATACAGGCTGCTTTTAATTTCAGGCAAAACCCAACTTCAAAACTATTTCTAAATTGTAAGTATTCAGCTGTGCAGAGGGTGAAAGGCTATTTATTGCCATTGTTGAGTGTGGTAAATGTCATGAATCTTGAGAGGCGAAGCAGCTACCCATTTAAGGCTTTTTGTTTCAGAGAAGAAGTAAGCTTGACTTCCAGGGCATGCCATTACACTTAAAACGAAAAGGAGCTTCAAACCCTGTAAATAACCCAATTAGACATAACCTGTTGTCTGTCCTAAAATGGTTGTACGCTCTAAATGGATCAGTATGCAAAGGCATCAAGCAATATATTGATGCTGCACTCCCACCTGGCAGGCAAATGTGATGGTGATTTCGGCTATTGTACTGGGATCTAGGTACCACAGTGCTACAGCTCATTAAAACAAAACGGAGGAGACACCTCTGATCGGTGCTGTACAGTGTCTCTGGACGGTCTTTCATAACTAAAGTCCAGACATGACTTGTTGCTTTCAACCATGTGCTAGGTGGCATGCTAATAAAAACACCACATTTTACATATGTTTCAAGGGACTCTCCTGCCTTTTTGTCTTCCCCAGACAAGAGAAATGCTACCCCCTGCCCTGGGCCCATTCGGCACCAAGACAGGTGGAAAAATTAGCTAGCCAGGAGGTGTGTTCCGTCATCAGGCTAGTTCTACTTATAAGGTGGGCTGCCTGATGCAAACACAAAGCTTAGAATTCCATCAACTTAGTTTTGGCGGAATTAGGGTCACTGGGTCAGGGTTATGCCCACTTCCCACAGGAAGTGGTCATATAGTGGTTGTTGACACCCTAAAGGTTAGTAGCTACTGCATGTCAATCCCCTTAACACCCCTAAATTGAATATTTAGGAGGCACCCCTGATGAAAGCAACTCAGATTTGATGGATCCTGAAGAAAAGGACAAAGAAGAGCCACTAGAAAAGCGAGAACTGAAGATTTCCTGTGGACTTCTGGTGCTAAGACCTCCCTGCCTGCACCAGTGTAGACAGTTGTGACCAGTGACCCATCCTGCAGTTAAACATCTTCCAAGAACCCCAGGAAACAGTCAGCACATCGCAAATTGCCAGCAAACTCCCATGGAGTCGAGGAGCTGCTCCTTTGCTGGCCACAGGCACCAGAGACTCAGTTTGGTTCACTGAGTTGCCGCTCCCCGGGCAGACGCAGCAGCCCCCCAGGAAGAGCTACCTGTGCCCCTGATGGTCAGATCTGTCCTCCCACCAAGTGAGAGGACATCAGGTCAGGCCGGAGCCCCACATTACTAATACCCAGGGTACCGGTGGACCCCTTGCCTCAAACAGATCCCTGAAAGTCAAGTCTGGACTCCTTCCACCCTTAGACCTAACCGCCATCGCGGGACCTCAAGACCCACTTCCTGAGTGGTCCAGCTGTCCTGTTATTGCACCTCAACTGGTGAGATGGACAACCACAAGACCCTAGGACCCACAGAGCCCAGTCGACCTTTCCACTCTACTAAAAGAGAAAACAACTATTGTAACCTTTATTTACTCTGGCTTTTTAATAATTTCACATTTCTAGCCTTATAGTCGGTTTAGAACAGTCCTTTTCAGAACATTATGCACAACAGTGCTGAATGCTAGTATTCGATATGTAGTACCAAGTGGCCTTAATTGTGTTAAGGTTAGGCTTTCATAGTCACCACAACATCTGAGAAACAGGGGTTCTGCTTTCCTAGGGCGTTCGTGAGGTTAGACATGTTAGTCCAGTACACCATGGTCTGCCAGCAGTTATTGTAATCTTTTGCTCATGCAGCTGTGTTTGAGCTTGAAAGTCATGCACTTATCATAAGGGTACCACGCATAGCTCACCTTCATGTACTTTAGTTTCAGTGGTAATTCAATTTTTTAGTACTGTTTGTTTCATGTGTCACATTAACCCGACTTATCTAAATTCTATAATAACTTATTACTTTCATCCAACTAAGCAGTGCATCCATGTTAAATTGGCCATCAAATAGTTTGCCTCCACCCATCTTTAGGACATTCAGGTCACTGAGCGACATTCAGCCCGTAGCATGTAATTAGGTTATCCAGTATTGGGGTATCTTTCATAGATTCACATGCCTGAATCACTCCCCGTCGCCGAGGCGGGAGTCCTACGGTAAAAATATATACATACAAAAGCAGTGCCTTAGTAAGAAAAGTAGTAGGCTAAAAGAAAATGGGCCCAGAAGGCACAAAACTTAGCAGCCTATCTACCTCATTATATGAAAAGACCTAAAAAATAGTTCCAACCAATCAGCTGCCAGCACCCTCTAGAACCTTCCCAGCAGAGGCAGTTCTCCTCAGATTTTCTCCGCACGTCGTGTGAAAGGGAGTCTCCCTGAGTGCCTACTCAGTTTTTTCATCCTTTTACTTCAAGATGTCTGACAAGAAAGCTGCTCTTTAGAGCCTGTAGGACCTGTGATAAGAAGAGGGGGTCCATGTAGATGATCAGCACAAGGACTGCATCTACTTTCTACATCCTAACCATGTAGTTAAGGATTGTAGAATATGTCGTACTTTTCCTGCTAAAACCATCAGAGACCGGGAAGCAAGGGTACTTTTATGGCTGAAATCCTCCCCAGCTGAGGAGGATGACAGGGCTTCAACATCTAGCAAGGGGGCTAGATCCTACAACAGCTCCTCTTCAGAAGGAAGGAAGCACCACAAAGCCTCTCATGAAACTTCTGACCAGTCAAGGCGGTCTCCCATTCCTCCTTCTGGATCAGCCTTGTCTCCATCCTCTGAGATTTCCAAAAGGCTTTCAACCTCCATAAACTGGAGTAAAGCCCAGATCAAGACCCTTTCTCTAATGTCTTCTCATACGGTATCTATGACCTCTGCTGCTCCTCTTTCTTCAACTACGGTCTCTACCATGGCTATTACCTCACCTATTGTATCTTCTAAAATACCTACATCTGAAAGAAACAGGTTAGTATTAGATTCCTTACCTTAGAATATCCCCAGGCGTCAGTCTGGATCCGGAAACTTTTGCGTAGCAGTACCCCTGCGCGTCGGTAGGCGTCGTCTGCAGGCGTCCCCTGCGGCTCCGCGTCGTCGGCGTCGTGCGCCGTGATGACGTCGCTGGAGTATATAGACGCCGCCTCCGCGCGCTGACGTCAGTTCTTCTTTTTTCCGCGCCAGTTAGCGCAGATCCGAAGAGCAGTACTCCGGTCTTTTGACCAAGTGTTTGTTAAACTTAATCTTTCTACGGTGCCGGTAGGATGCCTGGGTTTAAGAGCTGCGACGAGTGCGACCGCATGATGTCGGTCACCGACCACCATCGACTCTGCCTCCGGTGTCTGGGCGCGGACCACGACGTGGAGTCCTGCGTCGACTGTCGGGCCTTGACTGGAAAAGCTAGGCGGGAGCGGTCCCGCAAGCTTCTCGAGCTCCGGGTGTCGGCCCCGCGTCGAGAGCGGTCCCGGTCCGGTCGGAGGTCGAGGGAGCGGTCGAGGGAACGATCGCGGAGCCGCCATGGGCGCTCCGGGAGTCGCCACCATTCCTCCGGCTCGTCAGGTAAGCACAAGAAGTCGGGGCGTCGCCATCGCCCCCCCGACGCCCGCGTAATGCGGCCGGGGGCTCGGGTGACCCCACCCCCGCGGCCCCGCGTGGGTCGCCGACGCCGTCTACCCCATACCCGTCGGTCCCTGGGGAAGGCGCGTCGCGTGAGGAGATCGAGGCCTTCCTCATTGCTATGAGGGCGAGGTCTTCTCCGGCGGGGCCTTCGGCGCCTGCGGGCCCGTCGGTCCCGTCTGGGGGCCCGAGCGGTTCGGGTGCTCCTGCCCCGGCGCCGCCGGCGGCTCCGGCCCCGGCGCCGCTGGTTCCCTCTGGTTCGTCGCCGGCTGGTCTCCCGGCCTCTCCGGCGTCGGTTCCTGTGGGCCAACCCGTGGTACCGCCCCCGCGTGGTGCAGCGACTCCGCCGTCGGCTCCGGCCGGCGTCGGGTCCCCGGCACCGACGCCGCGCGGCGCCACCCCCCTTTCCTCCCCGACTCCGGACGCGGAGTCGGACCGGCGTCGGCCGACGCCGGATTCGACGCCGATGGGGCCCGTTGACCCCGACGTCTATATCGTCGACCCAGAATATGGGTATGATGACGATGAGTATGGAGAGGGTTGGGAGGGGTCTGAGGACCCTCTATCCCGTGCCTGCCAGTATGATGTGGACTGGGTAGGTGATCTGGGTGATGCCAGTGGCCTGGACGAGTCGCCCAACCCTGGGTTTGTCTCTCCGTCCCCTGTGGCGTCTGAGGCAGGTGCTGCCTATTCGGTGGTCCTGATGAGGGCTGCCAAGGCCTTGCACCTTGAGCTCCCCGTCGCGAAGGTCAAGCCGAACATTCTGACCGAAGTGTTTAAACCGCAGTCATGCCCCCAGGAGCCTCTGCTGCCGTTTAATGAGGCCCTGTCGGATGTCCTTTTGGGCACCTGGTCCAGGCCCGCTTCTGGTGCGCCGGTTGACCGGAATGTCGCGAGGCGTCACCGTCCATGCTCGGACGACCCTGCCTTTTTATCCACCCATCCCTCCCCGGAGAGTCTGGTGATCCAGGCCTCCACTTCGCAGTCCGCATTTCCGTCTGCTCCGCCCGATAGGGAATCAAAGCGGTATGACCAGTTTGGTAAAAAGGTCTTTTCCTCTTTGAGCGCTGGACTGCGGTCTTGTAATACCGCGTGCCTCTTGGGCCGCTACACCCACTCCCTGTGGGATACGGTCGAGGAGTGTCTGCCGCAATGTCCCCAGGAGGTGCGGGACAAGCTCACACGGGCCTTAGTTGAGGGCCGGGATGCGGCGCGGTACTCGATCCGTTGTGGTCTCGACACGACCGACTCGCTGGGACGGGCGATGTCCACAACGGTGGCGATTCGTCGCCATGCTTGGCTGAGATCTGCCAACTTCTCGCCAGACGTCCAAAATTCACTCATGGACATGCCATTTGATGGCAGTCGCCTGTTTGGTGACAAAGCGGACCACGCGCTGGAGCGCTTCAAGGACTCCAGGGTCACGGCCAAGTCCTTGGGTCTTTCGACCCAGCGCCAGCAGACGGGTTCGTTTCGGCCCTTTCGTGGCCAAGGGAGGGGAGGTCCCACACGTGCTGCCAGCCACGCGACGCAGAACGCTCCCCAGCGCGGTGGCGGCCGTGGTTTCCGCCGTGGTGGCGGTAGAGGCCAGCGGCGTGGTCAGTCCACGCCTCCCTCCGCTGCTGCATCCAAGCCTTCCTAGTCCGAGCTTTCGGGCTCACGTGACGCCAGTGGGTGGCAGGGTTCGCCATCACCACTCCCGCTGGCGCGCGATAACATCGGACAGGTGGGTGCTGCAGCTTGTCCGAAGGGGCTATACCCTCCCCTTCGAGTCCACTCCTCCAGCCATGCCACCGCAGAACCACCGTGTGTCGGGGGACCACGTGACGCTTCTGCAGGAGGAAGTTACGGCCCTCTTGGCCAAGAGGGCCATCGAGCGCGTTCCTGGGCCAGAAGTAGGGTGTGGTTGCTACTCCCACTACTTTCTGGTACCCAAGAAGGACAAGGGAGGCCTGCGTCCTATCTTGGATCTACGGAACGTCAACGGCTTCCTCCGGAAGGAGAAGTTCAAGATGTTGACTTTGGCTCAGGTCTTGGCTGCTCTAGACCCACAAGACTGGATGGTAGCGTTGGACTTGCAGGATGCGTATTTTCACATCCCCGTCCTGCCGGCCCACCGGCGTTACCTGCGGTTCACGGTAGGCCACGAGCACTTTCAGTTTATCGTGCTCCCTTTCGGCCTTACCAGCGCCCCACGGGTGTTCACGAAAGTGATGGCGGTGGTCGCAGCTCATCTGCGCCGGTTAGGGGTTTCAGTCTTCCCCTACCTCGACGACTGGCTGTTGAAGGCGGGCTCGCCCCAGACAGTCGTCCACCACCTTCAGATGACGGCAGACCTCCTGCACGAGCTGGGGTTTTCCATCAATGTGCCGAAATCACACCTGTGTCCCTCTCAAAAGCTCCTTTTCATCGGAGCGGTTCTCGACTCGGCGCAGTTTCGGGTTTATCCTCCGGAACGGCGGGTCCGGGATATTCAGGCTCTGATTCCCATCTTTCAGCCGTTATCCCGGGTTTCGGTCAGGTTGACGCTGCGGCTTCTGGGGCTGATGGCCTCCTGCATCCTTCTGGTGCATCACGCCAGATGGCGGATGCGGGCTCTGCAGTGGGACTTGAAGTTTCAGTGGGCCCAGCATCAGGGCAACCTATCCGACCATGTCCTGATCTCGGAGGGCACTGCGAGACAGTTGCAGTGGTGGCTTACGGACCGCGATTGGGTCAGGGGCAGATCCCTCTCCCTTCCCCCACCGGAGCACGTGGTTGTGACGGACGCGTCCCTCCAAGGCTGGGGTGGCCACTTGGGAGAGGCGGAGATCAGAGGCCTCTGGTCTCCGGCGGAGTCCCGGCTCCATATCAACATGTTGGAGCTGCGGGCGATTCGCCTAGCACTGAAGGCATTCCTCCCCTTTGTCAACGGGAGTGTAGTGCAGGTGTTCACGGACAACACCACCGCCATGTGGTACTGCAACAAACAGGGCGGTGTGGGGTCGTGGGCCCTTTGCCAGGAGGCTCTGCGCCTCTGGCAATGGCTGGAACGTCAGGGCGTGACTCTGACGGTTCAACACCTGGCAGGTTCTCTGAACGCCAGGGCGGACGAACTCAGCCGTCGGTGCTCGGTGGATCACGAATGGCGTCTGAACTCGGATGTGGCGAGAGGCCTCTTTCAGCAATGGGGAGAGCCTTGGTTAGATCTATTCGCCACAGAAGAGAACGCGCAATGTCATCAGTTCTGCGCGTTGGAGTTTCCAAGACGGCACTCGCTCGGCGACGCCTTTCGGCGCGAGTGGAGTTGCGGTCTGTTGTACGCCTTTCCGCCTATACCACTTCTGCCCAGAGTGCTGAAGAAGATCAGGCGCGACCGGGCCCAAGTTATCCTTGTGGCTCCGGACTGGGCTCGAAGGTACTGGTATCCCGAGCTACTCAGCATGACAGTCGGTCCCTCGATCTGCCTGCCCCTTCAGGAGGACCTTCTGTCGCAGCAGCAGGGGACGGTCCTCCACCCGAACCTGTCCAGTCTCCACCTCCATGCGTGGAGATTGAGCGGCGACAGTTGAGGCCATTTGACTTGCCTCCTGAAGTCTGTGATGTCATTCTGGCTGCCAGGCGTCCCTCCACAAAGTCGGTATACGCCTGTCGGTGGAACAGATTTGTGGCATGGTGCACAGCAAAGGCTGTGGATCCCCTTTCTGCCCCTCTGTCTGAGGTTCTCCTCTTCCTCCTTTCCCTTGCCCAGCAGGGCTCTGCTCTGGGCACTATCAAGGGCTATCTTTCTGCCCTTTCCGCCTTCTTGAGGCTACCTGATCAGCCATCTTTGTTCAAGTCCCCTATTGTGTTAAGATTCTTGAAGGGCATCACGCACATGTATCCTCCAACTCCGTTCGTGATGCCTCAGTGGGACTTGAACCTGGTTTTGACTTTCCTGATGTGCGCTCCCTTTGAGCCCCTTCATTCCTGTCCTCTCCGTCTTCTCACCTTAAAGACGGCCTTCCTGGTAGCCATCACCTCTGCCAGGAGAGTGAGTGAGCTCCAGGCTCTTTCTATTCAACCTCCTTTCTTGTCTGTTCATCCTGATAAGGTGGTTCTTCGGACTAGACCTTCTTTCCTGCCCAAGGTAGTCTCTGCTTTTCACATTGGGCAGTCCATCACCTTGCCCTCCTTCTTCCCGCCTCCGCATCCTTCAAAGGATGAAGAGCGGCTCCATCGTCTGGACCCAAAACGTGCGCTTTCATTCTATATGGATCGCACACGCCAGTTCCGGGTGGATGACCAACTGTTTGTTGGCTACGTGGGTGAGAAGAAGGGAAGGGCGGTACAGAAACGGACCATCTCTCGGTGGGTCGTCCTGTGCATCAAAGCATGCTACTCTTTGGCTCGGAAGGAGCCTCCTGTTGGGCTGAGGGCCCATTCCACTCGGGCCACGGCGGCTACTACTGCCCTGGGCCGGGGAGTCCCTTTGCAGGACATTTGCCAGGCGGCCACGTGGGCCTCGCTGCACACCTTTGCGAGGCACTACTGCCTGGACAGTCAAGTCCGGAGGGATGGCTTCTTTGGCCGTTCGGTCCTCCAGGACTTTCTGGTGTAGGTTGTATTGGTTCGCAGACCCACCACCGGGGTTGGTATTGCTGGGGTATCTATTCTAAGGTAAGGAATCTAATACTAACCTGTTTCTTTCAGATGAACAAGTTACTTACCTTCGGTAACGATATATCTGTAAGAAACAGTAGTTAGTATTAGATTCCTTACCGCCCCACCCATCCTCCCCGTTCTGCGAACTGATACCTAGGGTTAAGGACATCCCTTTCAGGGCCCTAGTTTTCAAATGGCACCAGTGTTGGTTCTCACATGGCTCTGCGTGTTCTGGCGCGGAAAAGCTGTGTGCAAAGAACTGACGTCAGCGCGCGGAGGCGGCGTCTATATACTCCAGCGACGTCATCACGACGCCGACGACGCGGAGCCGCAGGGGACGCCTGCAGACGACGCCTACCGACGCGCAGGGGTACTGCTACGCAAAAGTTTCCGGATCCAGACTGACGCCTGGGGATATTCTAAGGTAAGGAATCTAATACTAACTACTGTTTCTTACAGATATATCGTTACCGAAGGTAAGTAACTTGTTCGTCAAAGAGATCTAGTGTGGCGAAGGAATAGTCTACAAAGAGTTCCTCATCTAAACCTCTGTGGACGTCTAAGACATCGTCGACGAAGTCCCCGTTGATGGTGACACCACCGTCGACAAAGATCCCCGTGACGATGAGTCCGCCGACGAAGACACCGTCGACTAAGACGGCCCCATCGACGACGAAGAGCCCGTCGATGACGAAAAGTCCATCGACGAAGGGTTGGTCATCAGCGATTCCTCCAGTGTCACAGGCGACGCCTTTTTCCTATACTCCCACTTAAAAAGCTACCACAGGCAAGACTACAGCAATATCTCTCCATTACTGCCATCACATATTTTGGAGACGTATGTGGAAGATGATGAGTCTGACGAAGATGAGGAGGGTCCTTTCAGCATAGCTCGCCATCCCTCAGAACTACAAATAAAATGCCAAGATGATGACGATGAAGATTTCCAAGAGCATTTGTATCAGGAAGATGTTTCTACCCCTTATCAAAGGCATCCCAGAAGGGCTTCACATCAAGGAGAGACCAGTCATCTTCCTCCTTCTTTGATACAAGACCTACAGGCCATGTTGGCTGATTATCGGCAACGGTTTGCTTCAGAAACGACTATTCCTGTTTTGCCTCCTGCACTGGCCGTCATACCTGCATAACTACCGCCTGTGGAGTTTACTATTCTCCAAGGCAACCCTCTGGGACAGCACCACAGGGGCACCAGGTTACTTCATCCTCGGACGAGGAAGGTATTGAAGAGGGTGAATTACCCGACAACATTGGTGATATGGATCCCTGGGAAGATCGCCGGCATGGGGCAAGAAGAATTGCGTTGGAAGGTGAACGAGCCGCGTCCGAAATTGACTGCGCTCTAGACATCGCTAATACCAACTTCAGGCAGCTTGCAGGTGCTGCGGTAATTAGACGCCAGGGATGGCTTAAGGCAACATCGTTTAGACCAGAGGAGCAAACCAAAATCCTAGGTATGGCCTATGACGGCGATTCATTATTTGGGAAGCATATAGATGTAGCATTGTTGGCTATCAAGACCGATACAGATACTGCCAAATCATTGGCTGCTGCTCCAGTACAAACGTGGATCTTTCCGAGGAGCCAGAGGTCGTGGCTTTTCATCCAGGGGAGGTTATCACAATCAGCAGAACAGGCAGTACCAGTCGCAATACAAACCGCCTTACTACCAATCATTATACAGGCAAGCTTCATCTGGTAGTTTCACTCGTCAGGGCGGACGAAAACGGTCAAACAATCAAGGCCGCGACTCCAACAGAAAACAATGAGTCCAGGAGGACGCCAGTCATTCCCCCCCTCCCCCCTCCCTATGGGCGCAAAGATCTCAGCCTTCTTTCATCAATGGCAACAGATCACGTCAGATCAGTGGGTCCTCGACCTAGTACACAAGGGTCACACTTTGGAATTTGCAAAGAAACCACCTACGACCCCGCCCAAGGGTCCCCCTTGTCTTCTTACTTTTCAAAGAAGCCCTAAACATGCTCCGCAAGAATGCGATAGTAAAAGTTCCAGTGTCGCAGAAGGGGAAAGGGTTCTACTTTCGCTTCTTCCTTATAAAGAAAAAATTAGGGGAGTGGCACCCAATTTACGATCTTAGCAAGCTCAACAAGTTTCTGAAAAAACAGAGTTTTCGAATGGTGACGCTTGCCAACGTGTTGAGCTGTCTCAACGAAGGGGACTTTATGGTTTCTCTGGACTTGGAAGACTCATACTTCCATATCCCTATACATCCCAAACATCGCAAATACCTACGATTCACAGTGGCTGGTGTCCACTTTCAGTTCAAGATGTTTCAGTTCTGACCGAAATCAGCACCAAGGATTTTCACAAAATGCCTGGCACCAGTTTCTGCAACTCTGAGGTCTCAGGGAATACAAGCTTTTCCCTACCTCGACGACTGGTTGCTCAAGGGACCTTCGGAACAGATTACAAAAAAGGCTATTGCAACATGCCTACATCTCTTTTCAAGTTTAGGTCTCACTCTCAACTAAAGCAAATCACAGTTACATCCTCTCCAAGTGATACCCTTTCTGGGAGCAATGCTAAACACCATACAGTGCAAAGCATTCTTATCAGAAGATCGCCAGCTACGACTGCAAAAACTAGCAAAGTCAATCTAAAAAAGGAGGTCCGTTTCTGTCCGGACATTAGCTTCTCTTCTGTGGATGTGCGGACAAGCTGTTCTTCAACATCTTCTTCATTAAGGTTAGAATTATAATGTCTCTGATGTTGCATTTATTTATGTATAGATATGTCTATTATGTTAACAGATGTTCATTGATGGCTATTATTGCAAAGTATGTTTATGTACAGTCAGTATTTCATTTTAAAGGGTTTTGTATACCTTATTAATATTCTAACCTTCCCGGATGTGTTTGGGAGTATATGCACTCTGTCTCCCACGGTCCGCAAACACTATTTGGCTTACTGCTTGCTATTCTGATTCAGGCATGTGAATCTTTGAAAGATACTCCAATACTGGATAAGAAAATAAGTTGCTTACCTGTAACTACAGTTAACCAGTATTGGTATCTTTCATAGATTCACATGCACCCCCCTCCTCCCCGGCGAGACAGTTCTCTATTTGGGATACCTACTTCTCACTTGTGCTAAAATAATCTGAGGAGAACTGCCTCTGCTGGGAAGGTCTTAGAGGGTGCTGGCAGCTGATTGGTTGGAACTATTTTGTAGGTCTTTTCATATAATGAGGTAGATAGCTGCTAAGTTTTGGGCCTTCTGGCCTATTTTCTTTTAGCCTACTACTTTTCTTACTAAGGCACTGCTTTTGTGTTTGTGTGTGTGTGTGTGTGTGTGTGTGTATATATATATATATATATATATATATATATATATATATATATATATATATATATATATATCTCCCGCCTCTGCGACGGGGAATGATTCAGGCATGTGAATCTATGAAAGATACTGGATAACTGTAGTTACAGGTAAGTAACTTGTTTTCTTACATGTTATGGGACCAAATGTTGCAGTTTAGGGCCTTTAGTTGCATTATTTAAATAAAGGATTTTGTTCAGTGAAATCACTTGTGACTCGAACATCCCTTCACAACTGCAGGATCAGCGTCCAGATCTGAGGAGGAAGAGGAAACAACCAGTGAAGGATCTGAAGAGGAGGAGGAGGAAGAGGAAGAAGAGGAGGAGGAAGAAGAGGAGGAGGAGGAGGAGGAGACTGGTAGTAATTCTGAAATGTCCGACCCATCTGCAGGTACGTCTGTAAATGAAAAATATCAAAAACCTGTAAACATGCTTCTGCTTATCCTGACAAATTAATGTATTGCCACTAAACGACCCCCCATTCCAGTAGCCATACTTCACATTAAAATGTAAAGTTAGCTGTTTGTTCAAATTTACTGACTTTTCCTACAGCCATCATTTTTTGTTTTATGTTTAAAAATACAATGAAAAAGCTTTTTCCTAATACAATGTTGATTTTTTATTTAACCAAACTGTGTTGAAGTTTTGTGGGATATATCAATAACAAAAGCTTAGCTGTGAGACGAGATCTTCTCTGTCCATGCTGTGCGTTTAAGTTTCATTCTGGACTGCACTGTGCATACTTTATAATGTTTACTACAAAAGGTGCTATTTTACAAGTGATAACATTTGGATGCCTAATAACAAACATGTAAACACATCCTAGTTACTCCCAGTGAAAATACCATAGATGGCAAGCATCAATTTGGGGAGCCATCCTGACAGTTTGAATCCAAATAAGAATCTCAGTTTGTCTCTGGATTATATTCAGATTCATTAGTTGATCCGTGCTTAAATATACCCATATGCCATTTGAGCTCTGACTGACAACCAGACGCCCAGAGAGCTCTGATCCTAATTATACTCAGGCTCAACATGATTAAATCTCTTGATTATATAGTACTGCAACACTTTCTGAGCTCAACTCTTACTTATTCACAGTCCCGGTAATAGCTTATTTTCTGAAAGTGCAAATTAGCATGTCTTGTGGACAGAAATGCAAAACAGAAGGCCCGGAGTTATGAAGTCCAGTTAACAGTAATGGAGAGGTGATGCATTTGACTGATTAACATTAAGAACTACTGTAGATTGGGACCCATGGTCTGTAAAATTATCTGCTTTAGAATTATAGTGATGCATATTAATTTGGGGTTTTCTACGGATAAACAAAGAAATTACTATAAGCCAAAAACTCAAAATGTTCATGGAATAAACTGTGGCAGTGAAGCAGCTTGAGGAACTGGGAAAGTTGGGAACAGAAGAATGGAGGAGACTTTGACAGTTCTAAACAGTTGTAGAGTCTGCGTCCTGCAGGAAGCCAGCCGCTGTGTGGAAAGACTTGGTGGATAGTAGTTTATGCACCTGGATGTGGCATCTGTTGCATCTCCAAGTGAAGGTTCCTGTTTTGGATTCCAGGAGTGCTCCTAGCAGTTGCCATTTTATTCAGTAATTTGCCAGTTTAAGACTTGCTTATCATGCTGCTGCTGCATAGACTGAAAATATATACTTGCTGTTCAGTCAGTGATGCCAGCCCTGGATTGAATATGCTGTCTGTTCTTCAGAAGCTTTGCATGCAAAATCGTAAACTGAGGATGCCTCTGGAACTAGTTCTGTTTTGACTCGTTAACTTTTTCCTTTTGGCATGTAGAAGAAATCAGTGATGAAGAGATGACTGATGAAGACGAGCGAGAAAATGGAAATCACCGTCAAGTTGGTAAGAGAAGATGGCTTTGCTGTTGAAGTGCCACAGAATTTGGTGAACTTCTTTTGTTTAAAAAAAATAATAATAATAAAGGTTAAATGTGCCTTAAATAAGTCATTTACTCATTCTAATGCCAGACAGTGTTTTAATTAAGTAAATGTTATTACAGTTTGAAACCATTCTAACTCCATGGTCAATTGCAAGGTTTGATCTTTTCATCATACTTTGATATTCCAGACATTGTGTTTCTCAGTCCGGCTATTGATTGTGCTTTTTTCATTTCATATTTATCCACCTTGTACGTTTTCTCACACGGTAACACTAATTAACTTTTGCAACCTTGATGATTCCCTACATCATATCTGTAGTTTCTTCATATCTGACTTGAAGATGTCCAATCCACATCTATAAGAATTTTGGGCTTCTTGTCATAATGTGCCTAAGTGGCTCTACTGACTGGATTTTGTGCTGTTGGAGAGATGACCTGTATGAGGATGCTTAGCTCCAGGCTTAGTGGCATGCTGCGTACAAGTTTGTTGGGAAAGTGATATTCTAAATTAGACTGCGAGAGTTATCGCAGAGTGCCATGTTACACCCCGTTCTGGTCTTTAACTCCTTTCAATAGAGGAAGGAAGGTTTTAAATGCATATAAACAGTTTAAACTGATGTTTTTCAGTTTGTACCTCAATTTTTTTTGATATTCAATGAAGGTTCATTTAGTAGAAGTTGAATCACTGTTAAAAGTAGCTTCATTTTCTTCACCTGGCTCGTGTATTTTTTAATCCGTTCTTTCTGCAGCACACCCATGAGATGTAAGTCTTTATAGTGTGGAGCTGAATTTTACCACTTCAATTCACCAACTAAAAAATTTAACATTTTATTGTTTGATAGGTGCTCCACTTTGCTTGAGAAAGCTAGGAAATTTTGTGGAATCCACCACTCACACGAAACCCTTTTGCTTAAGTTTGTAAAAGTAGCTGTATCTGTCTCTGGACACAGCTCCCCCTTACTAAGCTGCTATGTTTATTCTGGACCATATATTATTTTAAAACAGCTGTCACAAGAATGTAGCTGCACCATTATTCCTGGTCAGACGTAATATCAAAATAGGACAAATGCTTTCACTAAAAATAACTAACTCAAAGTTTCAAAACTCAACAATACCTGTCTGGTCCTGCTGTTTTGCTGTAGAGGGCCATTGTAAACTGTCATGATGTAATGTGCAGAACACCTGACTTGCTTTTCTCAAGATATGGGTTCAGCTGTGGGTGTCTACATTTATATTGAATTTATTGAGTATTTATGAAAGCAGTTTCATAATGATATGGGAAGTTCTTGGAGTTACTGTAAAATAAAACATCACTTCGGAAGCAAAATCAATACAACTGCCATTTCTACAGACTCGAGCTTCTGCCCAATATCCTATTGTAGCATGTATTTCTAATATCTATACATTACAGGTACACTTTAATAAACCTTTTCTCTAAACAAGTGAATTGAAACGAAAACACAGGATCCATACCGTTACTTTAAGTGAAACCAAGAAATGAGCAGTTGGTAGGAATTTCTCAACAAAGAATGTGATAAGTCCTTGAAAGCTAGATAAAGCAATACAATGCGCTGACTTGTCCTGCTTTGGATCGGGGTGGGCCCCCTCGTCCCCCTCCGTGCCCCTCTCGTCCCTCCCCGCAGGCAGCTGCCTCGTCAGAGGTTGAATCGTCCCTGGCGCCGCCGCATGGGTCGCTGGGCCACCTCCGCCACATTTTGGTCCGAGGCTGGCGGAGGGCTTCGTGTCACTCCCCCGATCCCTCTCGTTCCTCCATGCAGGCGGTTACCTCGGCAGAAGTCGAGTCGGGGTTGTTCCGGTGCCACCACTTTGGCTCCGGCTCCGGCTCCACTCCGGTCCCGGCGCGGTGAGAGTTGGAGGAACCCTATCTGGTGTCTCCTTCGGCGCCGAATGGTGTTGGCGTCCTGCCTCAGACGGCGGACTCTACGGCTCCACACAGGGGTCGTGCTGTGGATTCGCCTTCGGACACCCTCTTTTCCGGAGGTCGGCTGCATATTGGTGTCGTCCTCCCCAGAGACTGGCTGCCAGGTGGTGTCTTTTTCACCGGTGTCGTCGAAGGGCGGCTTCCCGCCAATTCTGAGGCAGAGGTGTTCGTCGGACGAGCGGCAGGTCCCCCATTCTTCTGTTCCTTCTGACTTCCAGGTATGGCCTTTGCCCGTCCTGCTTGGCTTCGGGGACTGCCGCCTTAGTTTGCAGCCGTCACCCAAGGAGGAGCTGCTTTCTCCACCACGGAGCCCTATGGAGGCGGGTGCGGCCTTCGCTCACGCGGTGTCCACGGATGTGGGCATTCTGCGCATCGGTGACCCGATTGCTCACTTTCCGGCGGACCATCTCTTGGAGGTTCTCCACCAGGGCTCTGGTGGGAGGGAGATCTTGCTTCCCTTTGATGTTTCGCTCCTTTCTTCCCTGAAGGGGGCTTGGAGGCGTCCCGCCTCAGGGGATCTGGTGCCACAACACCTTCTGCACCGGCACCTTCCGGCATCGCGTGACCCGGCGTGTCTTTCCCTCAACACCTCTGCTGCCAGTCCACTTTTGTGGACTGCTTTTTCCTCCCTGCTGCCACTGTTGACTCTGCCGTCCCGGGAGGCCAGCGGGCTGGACTCTTGGGGGCGCAACATGTTTGCCTCGAACAGCGCTGCCCTGCTAGCCCTTAACACCTTGTGTGTATTGGCTTGAGCCTCCTCTTGTTTGTGGGACTCTGCTGAGTCTCTGGGATCCGCAGCTTCCCAAGAGACTGTCCAGGTGGACTTATGGCTTCATGCGTTGGATGGCCGGGAGCTAGCGGCGTTTATTCTCCGCTCCGCTATGAACATCTCGGAGGTGCTGGGCCGGGCCATGGCTTCCCCAGTCTCCATCCGTCGCCATGCTTGGCTTCGGGACGGCGTGTTCCCGGAAAATATTCGGGAGCAGCTCATTGATCTTCTCTTTGATGGCAGCCTGTTGTTCCATGCCCCGGCTGATTCAGCCATCCAAACGTTCCTGGCAGGGCTCCGTCCTCTTCCTCCTCCACCTTATCCTTCTCCTCCTCCCCCTCCCCAGTGACTGCTGAGTTGAGCTGGTTCTGGACCTTCTTGGGACGGTTGCTCTTGCTGTAGAGTGTGTTTTCTGGCCATTGAGTCCTCCTTTCTGGGACTTTGGCATTGTTGACTGCTAGACGGCCCTTTGTTGACTGTGTGTGTTTTTGCTGGAGTTGTCACACACTTAGCCCAGAGATTAGGCTTTCTGTTTTTTATTTTGGGCTGCTTGTCAAGCCCTTCGCGGGGTGTTTTTCCTCGTGGCTCTTTTGTTTTCCTCTGCTGTGGAAGTTCTTCCAAAGAGGGTTCCCATGTCTTGGGACTTAACGTACCCTATGTGGGTAGTGGTAGCGGTTATATAGCTAAGCTCAGCTGGGGAGTTCTGGTCGCCTTCGGGTGCCTGTTCTCCATGGCGTTTCTGTATTTTTCTATTGCTTCTTGAGGCGGCCCCTCAAAGTGGTGTGTCCAGGCATTTCCTCACCATCCTGCTCCTGTCCTGAGAGCTGGGATGATTCTGTGTTCTCCCTTGTCAGGCGTCGCCTGCCCGGTCTGCCTGGGACCCCTGGCTGTTCTTCTTGCTTCTGGCAGCTTATGATCTCCATTTACTTGCATTGGGTGGCCGACACTGTGTTTTCACCCTGCACCGGGCCGCCCCTGTGCCGCTGGTGGTGTATGTTTGGTGCTGCCTTGTGGCCCCTCTGTGCTTGCCTAAACCTTTAAATCCTAACCCAGCAGCCGTTCAGGAAGGAGGCATTCGCCAAACTGCAGAAAGGGACCATTGAAGAGGTTTCAACTTCTCAAAAGGGAATGGGTTTTTATTCTCGCTTCTTTCTAGTAAACAAATAGTCTGGAGAATGGCGTCCCACTCTGGTCCTCAGAAAACTCAAGAAGTACCTGAAGAAAAAAATATTTCTAATCGTCACTCCAGGAGATACTACAGCTTCTCAATCATGCAGACTTTATGACCAGGCTTGATTTACAAGATGCGTACTTCCATTTCCCCATTCACCCCAAACATCAAAAGTTCTCCTTTTGTGTGTGGCAGGAGTTCACTATCAGTTCTAGGTGCTGCACTACGGTCTCCGCTCAGCTCCCCGAGTTTTTACCAAATGCCTTGCCCCAGTAGTGGCGCATTTAGGATGAAAAGGTCTGCAGCTTTTTCCATACATAGACGATTGGCAAGTGAAAGCACCATCTCTTCTGGAGGCCTTGGAGGCCACGTCCTCCTGCCGGCGACTAGTCCACTCTCTGAAGCAGTCCATTATTAAAAGTCTCAACTTTCTAGCACTCAGGGGATAACCTTTCTAGGAGCAACTCTAGATACTTTACAAGACAAGTTAAGGAGTGTCATGTTGCTAGTTCACGACCTCTCCAAAAGAGTTTGTTTCTGTCTGTTTCCTCAAATCTTTACTTGGCATGATGTCGTCAGCCATTCCCTGTTCTTTTCTCGAGATGAGACCCATTTAGGAAAAGCTTGACAGTCAGTGGGTTCAAGTAACTGGATAATTTAATGATCTCGTTCGGATCACACCGACAATAAAAAAAAAAGCTTCTTTGGTAGCAGTCCTCCAAGAATCCCCTTTAGGGTTAACTTTCCTCTCTACAGTTCCCGATTTTATCACCACGGACGCCTCTCTGGATGGTTTGGTAGCACATCTTCAATATCTCCGAATAAGGGGCAGATGGAGTGCATCACTATCCAAAATGCACATCAATTTCCTAGAATTAAGAGCCATATTTTGGCACTTGAGTCATTCCCTTCAAGGATTCAAGGATCTTTCGTCCTATACAAACAGACAACACCACCTGCATGCATTACCTCAACTAGGAGAGAGGTATACTATCCTACACTTTGTCTCTGGAAGCTCAAAAGATATGGAAATGAGTTCTTTATGCCTCATAACAATCAAAGTGTAACATCCAAAAGGGGGAGCACCAATTTGCGGACACCCTGACCAGAACCAGTCAAACCTGTAACAAGTGGGAGGTGGGAGCTCAATCAACCAATCCTGAAATCCATATTCCAACAATGGGGCAAACCAAACCTAGATCTCTTCACCCCTTTGGAGAATTCCCCACCTGGGAACCTCAGTGTCATGGGGAAATGAGTTTTCGATAAGATTGTCAGGGACGCCTGCTTATATGTTTTCCCCATGCCCTCTCAGTCCCAGGATTCTCATGAAAATGGAGAGAGAGCACCTTTCCGGGTGAATCTCATCGCTCAACACTGGCTTTGCCAGCACTTTAGGAGCTTATTTTGCTTTTGACGGCTAGGTCCTTCATCCACCTCCTGTCTCTATTATCCAAATGTATGCATGGCTCCGGAATTCATCAAAGTTAAGGATCTAGACAGCGAGGACTGAATCCACAAACGAGACCTATAAATTGAAATGGAAACGCTTCCGTTCATGGTTTTTATGAAGCAATGTCCATCCTATTGACTCTTCACCGGAGCAAATTATATTTTAACTTGTTTCTCTTGCTAAATCGTAATTGGTGCATGCATCTATCAAAGTTCACCTAGCTGCCATTTCTCGTAACAGACGTTCTTTCAAAGTCATTGCCGCTCTGTTCTACAAGAATTGTGAAACAGTTCATGAAGGTATTATTCAGTTTTTCCCCCAATTCAAGCTCCTCCTCTAGAATGGCATTTTGACATCGTTCTTTCAGAACTTATGAAGCCACCGTTTGAGCCTATTCACAAAACGGAAATCCAATTTCTCATTCGGAAGGTCACATTTCTGTTAGCTCTCGCCACCGCTAGGAGAGTTAGCAATATTCA